>NC_141696.1:1567698712-1569033712 GCF_964263255.1 Lissotriton vulgaris
TGCAAAAAGGAGAGACAACTAGTTAATCTCAAGCATCAGCAGAAACTAGAGAGGCAGACTGGCCCTCCATGCTGGCAGGATCACACTTTAACCAGGTTGGAATTAACATAAGAAACATAACAAAGAGAAGGGGGCATGGTTGTAAAGGAGATTAAAGCTTCTAATGAACCACTGAACTGGAACCAAAGGAATCTTGGTTTTAGGGCAAATCTAGCTGTGATAATCTGTGGATCAATCTCTATGAAAGACCGCATGACGTTGACACCATCGTCTCAGATATGTCACGGAAAGGCAAAAAAAAGCTTTATTTTTACAGTCCCCAAACTAAAGGGTCTTGGGTCTACCAAGCATCAGGCAGTGTTATCAAAGGATCATCACGAGCCAGGGCAAACAACTCTTCACAAACTAAATAGAACACTAAGGGCCATATGTAGGTAATTCGTGTTTTTGCGATTCCCAAATTGCGATTTTTTGGTAATCGCAATTAGAGAATTGCACAACCCAATGTAGGTAGGATTAGCAAAAATATTTTGCGAATCCCATTTATTCCTTATTTGCGAATCGCAAATTCAGATTTGCAAATAAGGAATGCCTTCTCATTCATTCTATGGGAAGACATTCTCAATTTGCGATTCTCAATTAGAGAATCGCAAATTGAGAATGCAATTTCAGGGTTGCAAGAGTATCAATAGGACACCCTGTTGCACCCCTGAAATTAACATGTGTGCACATGTGGCGCACATATATGCCCAAAGGGCATGTATATGCACCACATGGCACTTTGAAAAATGCAAAAAGTGCATTTTTTTAAAAAAAATCGTAAATTACCACCAACATGGAGTTGGTGGTATTTTGCGATTCCTTAAGCTAAAATCGCACAACTAGGGCGCTTCCTACATTGAATTTAAGGAATCACAGTTTGCAATTTCTTAAATGCATTAGCAAAATAAGGAATTGCAAATTTTGCGATTCCTTATTTTGCGTGTGAGTTTTTGTGTACTACATAGTACACTTCCCAAATTGCGATCGCAAATGCTGAAATTCTGCGATTTTCAGCATTTGCGATCGCAATTAGGCTTCATACATATGGCCCTAAGAGGTGCCCACTTGGTTTACTGCAGAAAACCATCTGACCAAATTAGTTAATTTACAATCCATTTTCCAGGTTAATTGTCTCGAGTGGGAAACTGTAATGTCGCCAATGCAATAACGACAAAGAAATTATTTTGCAACATAAATCATACTAATGGTGGCACTGTCGGAATAAGAAAGTACAAGAATCTGGAGCTACACAGAAAATGAGTTCATAAATTGGTCAACTGGGGCCTAAAAAACATAAAGCAAATTGGGCACTTTCGAAGGAAATCAGCCCTTGACCTTCTATAAAATGTGAGAAACTTTAGAGTTATGGAATCTGACAGCCTGAATTACCAGAAATTAAATCAATGCCTAGAGAATTTCATGATTGAAGCACAACAAAGAATTACAACTTAATTTTTAAGAACCTTGAAAGGAAATACCCACTTATGTACTACTTGGAGTTTATATCATGAGATAGGAAAACCAACATTGACGTATTTTCAAAGTACAGAGGCGGCTCGTTTTAGGAACTTCATTTCAAAATTACAGCTTCACAATGAAGCAAATACCTGTCCTATATCCAATTGTTTCTAATCGGTATTTAGACAAAATATCAAATTTTAAATATCGGGAGACAGCAGTATAAAAAAAATGGTGACACAAAAATATTGTGATGAAGAAATATCGTCAATAATATCGTTTTTTTCAAATAAGTAATATTTTATTACATATATCATTGTTGTTAATACAATTTTCATTAATATAGAATATCGTTTTGTAGTTATTTTAATGTGTTATAGCTCACATAATATTTTTATGTTATTGTTTCTATAATTTTTAAAAAAAATATATAGTTTGTAATTTCAAGTGATTTAGAATTTTTTTATTTATTTGCTAATAGTAATTTATAGCGCTGTAGTGAGTTGTTGGATTTTTAGGGGGATTGGGTTGAAAGTTAAATAAGTAATAATTAATAATTTTTAAGCAAGTATGTGATTGATATTAATTATGAATATTATGTGAACGTGCATTAATGTACATATATTTTAGGTGCAGGTTGCTATGTTTGTAGGGGTATAGGGTGGGAACTTAATTAGTTAATAATTACTTAACAAATCATTTTTAATGTATTAATAATTATTTAATTGATCATTTATTGTGTAATAATCATTTATTTTAGTTACATGTTAGGTGCCGCCTGATGGATTTGTAGGGCTATAGGGTTGGAAGTTGATTAAGTAATAATTAATTATAAAAGTATTATTATTATTATTATTATTATTAATGATATTTATAGAGCGCGAACAATGGCCCTTGGGCGTCTCGGGGCTGAGCTATCTGCAGGTATTTACTCCCAGGAGGAGAGGGAATGAATTTACTGGTTAAACAGCCAAGTTTTTAGCTGTTTCCGGAATGACCAGAGGGAGGCGCTTATTTTTATTGAATGGGGCAAAGTGTTCCATAGTTTCGGGGCTGATACAAGGAACCTTCGATCGCCCCAGGAAACCAATTTGGTGCGGGGGACCATTAGGTCATTTAGAGTGGACGAGCGTAACAATCTGGGAGGACAGTAAGGAGTCAGATTTTGTGTGAGGAAGGCGGGTCCTTGGTTATTAATTTTTGGACTGATTATTAAATATGTACATTATTTAGTACTGATTTATTTTAGTATATTTCAGTTGCGGGTTGCTAGGTTTGTAGGTGTATAGGTTCGGAAGTTAATTAATATTTTTAAAAAATAGTAATGTATAAATAAATATTTAATACATCATTAATTATGTTAGTGGTGTAATAATTATATATTTTAGTTATATTTTTGGTGTTGACTGCTGGGTTCGTAGGGTTGTTGTGTGGGAAGTTAATTAAGCAATTATTAATTAACAATTAATTAGTAAGTCTTAATTTATTATTTAATTGATTATTAGTTATGTAAGTGGTGTTGCAGGGTTATGCCACAGCAGGGGGGCGCAACTCGGAACAGGTGCCACCGCCCTCCCCATCAATGGACGAAAGAGCCCCTGCCTTCTGAGCATGTTCAGCTTTGCGACAGTCGCCGATGAAGCCTTCATCCACTCCCTAAAAACACGAACAAGCTTCTCGTCGCAGTCCTGCAGTGGTCACCTCCAACCTTATAGACCACCAGTGTCTTGTACGGATGAGGACTACCAGGTCGAAATGCAAAACCCATGGGATACACCCCTGGCACAGAGCATCATCCAGAAACCACACTTCCAGGACGCAAGGGAGCTCCTCTCTTCTCAGGCTGGTACCAGAAGACCGCTACAACCCTTGGGTCTTGGCCACCTGGCTGGAGGCAAAGCTCTGCTCGGTCTCCCCGCCACCTTCTCGACACCTCTGAAGAGCATCCTACAGGGGCGACCCATCTCATCAGGGGCTGAAGAAGCTTGACTTCATCCGCCCCAGGTGAAGGAGGCACACTGGTTCCACCTCCTGGCCCACATCACCTCCAAGAGACCAGCAGCATCACTCGCAGAATCCTCAGACGTGGCGCCAACAGAACTGGAGGGAAAGGACCACACCAGGAGCCGGGGCATCACCAGACCGGAGACGAACCAGAGCAGACTGGGAAATACAAACCAAGAAGTCAGGCGATGATTGGCTGAACCTCCAGGATCTGGAACAGCATCCCGCGTGACATCGGACCTTCTCCAACCCTCTTGGACTCAGGAGGAGCCTGGGACACATCTCTTCCGGGAGCATCGCCCCACCCACCAGGCCTACCTGCCACAAGTGTGGACACCTCTCCAGTCCCCAGAGCTCGTGCACTGCTTAATTTGTAAAAAACATATGTGCCAGGGCCCTTGTCAGGAGGCCACTGCAGCTTGCACCACCCCTTGCTCCTGCCATGCTGCCAACCATAGTAACACAACTACTAACTATCACACTCCCACAAAAGTGAGAATTTGGATTATTCCAGGCCCCCAAAGCTATAAGAATGTATTGAGCGGCAGTTAATAGTAATGTGTAATGTATATTGAGTTAATAATTAACTGTTGTTGTAGTCATCTCTAAATTAGCCAGACAGCGCCACCTTGTGGCAGACTGTCACAAGCACCAGTATTGACAATGAGTTGCCTGTGCCGAGCACCGGAAACCACCGGCTAAAATTAAGCATTGACTCGTGCCAATGTTCAGCCGTTTGTTGCCTCCCAGCGAGGCCCGCATTATACACAGGGGGTCAGGGAATAATTGCAATAATATTTCCTCGCAAAAAACATTTTGCAGGAGCGGTTTCCTGAAAAAATAATTTTCCCTGCAAAACTCACCCCCAATTATAGTTATGCAACACGACAAAACATGCCCCGTGCTGAAGCTGTAAAGGGTCACCACCCCCACCCCCCCCCCCCCCTTAGAGGGTGAAGCTGTAATTGCACACAGCCCTCTGTAGGCCGGCAGGGCTGGTGACACTGACTGGATGCCCAGTCTCCAGCCTCGCCCTCACCTCTTGGGTCTTTCTTTATATTTCTTGACCTTGAGGTTTGGAACAGTTCAGGTGCATTCATTTGACTTGATATCGTTTTGAGCCCCTCCCACACATGGCAAAAGGGTTAAAGGTCTACCATAGGTAGCTAGGAAAAAAATGCACAGGTGCAAAAAAAAAAAAACGTTTTAGAATCCATTTATACTATTTTTGCGGCCTCTGTATTAGCACAGATGTTGCAGTAGCCACTATCACAGACATTTGTTTCGCAAAAAAATGTTTGCGAAATCATATCCAACATACGCATTAGTAATAAATCATTAATAATTATACTAACATTTCATCAATTAAATTCAAATCTAAATAGAACCCTTTTAAAAAAAAATACACAACTCATTTGTCACCTTTGCTGCGTAAGGAAAAATGGAAAAAATTACTTTGCCTCATAATTTCATATCTCATATTTGAAATATAAAGAACATCTATACATTTATACACACAGAAACAAAACTGCAGAATAACGTGATGCCATGTTTACTCAGCGCAGGCCATAAGTGTAATGTGCTTAATTTAATAGTGTTCAAACGATGCTTGACATTTCTAAGTTCCACTTTCTAATTATTCTGGAGGGGGGAGCAAGCCCCAGGGTGGTGTGGAGTGAGGGGAGGTGGGACAGAGACATTTGGGGGACCTCCTTCCAGAATGACGTCACCAGGGCCTTGTGCTCAGCCCCTCCCTCTGGGGCAACAAACAGACCTGTGTGCATCAAGGTGCGAGTCACAAAGACAGGCGCAGCTTTGCAACACCTGTCTTTGGGGCTCAACCAGGGCTGAGCGGTGGGCGTTAGTGCCTCGAAGTCTGTTTCCTTCATGCAGAACCCAGAGTCAGATCCACGGACATTGTGTTTTGCAACTCACAAATTGCGTTTTTTTGCGGCTCACATTGTAGTAATGTGTCTCAGACACATTTAAACAATTCCTAAATGCGAGTCGCAGATGACCTGTCTCATCAATATTCATGAGGCACGTCGCAATTTGCGACCCATTGGGAATGGGGAATAACACAGGGACGGTGGCCTGCTGGGGACAGCAGAGCACCATGTCTGTGTTTGCTTTTTAAATAACGTCTTATTCTGTCCTCACAAATGGAAGACCTCCAAAGAATGGTGCAAACAGTCACAACCATGACTTCTCTTAAATGATGGACCACTGGCAACAAATGAAACGTGGGTAGAATTTATATGAGGAAAAACATACATTTCCAGGATTAAATAATGAAGCCCAGCACATGCACGCAAAAAACGAAAAACCTGGGTTTTGCAGAATGGCGAAAGCAAAAAAAAGGCAAGCACAGGGAAGTTATATACACAGATCACAATAGACCAGCCCTTGTGTTCATGAGAACAAAAGCTAGGCTGGGGCAGGGCATCTCATGTTTTAAATAACGCTGAGCTGGCTGATGATATTATATATGTACATTATTGTTTATGTACAAAATGTTCTGTGATTGGTGTATATAACTTCACAGTACTCACATATTTTTTGCTTTCACCATTGTGTTAAACCCAGATTTTTCGGTCCCCTGAGTCTCCCAACCCTCACAGATATTTAGGGCCCTGAGCCGAATGGGGCCCCCAGGAAGGGTTGGGGGCCCTCCAGCTCCGTTGGAGCTGCAGCCAGGACCTGCGTTCCACCCTTAGACACAGCCCTCCACACCTCAGACATGCACCCTGCTGCTCCCCTCTTACGCCAGGCTACACCGCGGACCCTCCTACCGCAGCACGAGGACCCCTGTGGAACCTTACGTGAGTAACTGCGATCTTACGTAAATACTTGTGATCTTATGTAGGTACCTGCGAGATGGTAATCAACACACACCTGTGTATCTCCGTCTCCCATGTTTACTGCATGTTTTGTGCAAAACAATACGTTCCAGGACCACTCAGGTCAACGCGGTGGTCCGGTCCGGCTTCAACACACTAAGGATGCTGAAGAAAATCTTCAAGTGTCCACCAGACAAGAACAGGAAAACAATCACCCAAGCCCCAATCCCCAGCAGGCGGGTCTATGCAGCAGGGCTCAGAAGAAGCCTGAAGACCATCCGAAACATATAGCCAGACTAGTCCTCACCCTTCCATGCTTAGTTCACATCACACCACACCTCAGGGAACTACAGTAGCTGTCGACAGGGGCGGATTGGCAAGGCGGGCATTCGGGAATGGGCCGAAGGGCCGGTGCCTCAGTGCCCTCTGTGGGCCGTTTTTTTCTCCCCTGTCCCAGTCCACAGAGAGTGGACTAGGAAAGGGGGAAAAAAACGTCCCACAGAGTGCACGGAGACAGACAGAGAAAATGAAAGCAGCCTCGCTGTGCGGCCAGACAGCGATTGTCAGCTGTGGCCTCTCCTTCACCCCTGCCCTGCCAAGCAATCAAGCTGAGGCTGGGCTGGGGAGGGGTGATTGTTTGCAATAATCGGCCTCCCTGGGGGCCAGGTGTTTCTCAGGCCTTTGAGCCATTTGCACCTCGGCCCCCTGGCGCCCATGCAGCCCAGAAACGGTGTTAGTCTTAACACCTCGCCCACAGCCCTTCACATTCAGGGCATAGTGGGCGAGGAAGAATGGGTCTTGCTGTGGGGGCCTGGTGATGTTTGGAATTTTTTTGTTTTATTTATTTATTTATGCGATTTTATATAGCGCGGACTTTACCCGAAGGTGTCAGAGAACTTCACACAAGGAACAGCAATAATACATGAGGAGAAAAATTACAAGTGGAAAAAATTCCAAAAGCAAACGTTAAGTTACATGAATCAAAAGTGACAATAGTGAGCAACCAAAATACATGAGGAGCAAACGATACATTACAGGAGGAAAAAGTGATATGTGTGCAGGTTACAAAAGCGTACAAAGTACAAGTAGAGGTATAATACTGCAATTAATGACAGACACTCCAGCACAAGAACAAATGTTACTTAGGCAATGGTGGCACTTGTGCAAGTATCTAAAGCAAACAAAAGTGAGAGGTAGCATACAGTGTGATACCAGAGAAAAGTGACATGTGCAAGTTACAAAAGGGTACCAAACACAGGTACAAGGGTAATACTACAGTAAATGGTAAATACTCAAACTGCCAGAACACACTGCGAAGGCACTTCCCATGCACCAGCTTCACCTCAGCCTCCCCCCTGGCTACCTTGGATGACCCAGAAAGCTGTGTTTTGTGCTCCCCTGCCAGGACATTTTCGCGAGGCCTGGAGGGCTGATTTATTTATTTATTTATTATTTATTTAGAAGTTTTCTATAGCGCTAACAAGACCCGAAGGTAGCAGAGCGCTTTACAGTAAAGGCATGAGAAGGTGGACAAAAAGACAAGTAACAAATAAAGGTGATCATCAAATGACAGTTCGTACAGTAGGACTTCTTGGCAATAGGATACAGAGTTCTCACATAGTTCTGGGGATGGATGTTGATCCTAGTTACCCAGGACCTAGGGAACGGATGAGGAACAAGGATTTGAGTTGGCTCTTGAATTCCGCATAGGACGGTATGGTTCTGATATGCGGGGGGATAGAGTTCCATATTTTGGGGGCATTTCCTGAGAAGGAGCAGTCCGCAGTTTTCTTCTTTCTGGTTTTTGGTAGGATGAGCAGCAGGGAGTTAGAGCTTCTCAAGATTCTACTTTGGCCAGCTTTTGTGAGTTTGTTTGCCAGGTATTCTGGTTTTCCGGTGTGGAGGGCCTTGTGGGTTAGACAGGCCGTTCTTCTGAGCTGAAAGTCTGGGGAGGGCTAAGTAGGTTAGTATTAGCAGGGGCTTTGCTGCTTTTCAGGTGCTCCTGTGCTGGAGGGCTGGAATAATTTTGTGACAGAAAGGGGCCTTGCTATTTTTTTTAGTTGCTCAGCATGTAGGCCATTGGCACCTTTGCCCTGTGTCCTGTGCAAGAACAGTATCCTCCCACTTTCATTCCTTGTCTGTGCAAATAGTGTTTCATGAAAGTGCATGCCCCTTGAATGTGGGCCACGCCCCTTAAATGTGGGCCACGCCTCTTGAATGTGGGCCACTTTTTTCGTCAGTGCCCGGGCCGAATTGTGCTCCCAATCCGACCCTGGCTGTCGACACACATGCGCGTACACTTTAAACTACTCGCCCACGCCTACAAAGCACTCCACAACCTAGGGCCTGCGTGCTTGAATAGCCACGTTTACTTCCACCTACCCTCCAGACACCCCCACTCTGCGGGTTTCGTCCTAGCACACACCCCACGCACACACAAAAGCAGAGTAGTGGGCGGAGCCTTGTCGTACCCGCCCCCTCAAGCCTGGAACCACCTCTCACAACACATCAACTCCGCCCCCTCTCTTCTTGACCTTCACAAGTAGCCGAAGACCTGTCTTTTCGAGTGAGCCCTCGAGAGCTGGTCTCACACACCTGCTACAGAGTGCCCCTGGATACTCTCACGGGTGATTAGCACAAGATAAAAACACACGTAACATAACATATAGCATATAACATAACATATAATATAACATGCCATATAATACATCATGTATCATATAACATGTGACACGACTGCAGCCCGCTCCGATACTCACACGACAGGCAGTGCTTCTCACATGTGATCTCTATACATCCACACCCAACCACGGCGCTGGAAGTAGGGGTGCAGGTGGTGTTATAACACCCCTCAAAATAAGCATGCTGAAGTGCAGAAGGTAAACGAGAAATAAAGATGGCTTTTACTTTTATTTTAATTTTGTAACATTTGCTATGCCTCAGTGTCCAATTTGCAAAAAACAAAGCACCAGGGGCTCATTTCAAAAGAAACAAACATTGCCCCAAGTGGTCGGCAGCCATAGGAGCCGGTGTTGACTATTAGTGCACATGCTCAGCACCGGAAAGCACCGGCAGAAATTAAGCACTGCTGTGCCTTCAAAAGCAGAGGTCAAAGGTCAGGCTGTGTACTCTGGCAAACTTCAGCTTACTCTTTTCACATGAGGACTGATGGCTTCTTTTCTTTCTTGGTAAAGTGAGCTGTGTGACAATGTGGCTGGGTACAGGGAGTGAGAAGGAAAGGATGCAGGGTGCCAGTTTGTTTCTAACACACAACATTTAAACAGCTGTAAAATGATGGTACAATTCATCAGCAGTTAGGAAAGCCCTGGGTGCAAAAAATGGTGCAATGCCACACCATGCTTTGGGAGTATATCCGCGACACTGATCCAGAAGGCACTACCGGCTGCACACCACAGCTCTGCCAGTACCGCTCCCCTGTGGAAGGGGCGGGGCTAAGCAACAGTAGGACCCCCGCCCACTTAAAGCCCTGCCGTTACCGCTCCCCTGCGGAAGGGGCGGGGCTCAGCACCAGCAGGACCCGGGCCACTTAAAGCCCTACAGTTACTGCTCCCCTGCGGAAGGGGCGGGGCTCGGCACCAACAGGACCCGGCCTTCTGAAAGCCCTGCCGTTACTGCTCCCCTGCGGAATGGGCGTGGCTCAGCACCAGCAGGACCTGGGCCACTTAAAGCCCTGCCGTTACCGCTCTCCTGCAGAAGGGGCGGGGCTCATGACCAGCTGGACCTGGCCCACTTAAAGCCATGCCTTTACCACTCCCCTGCAGAAGGGGTGGGGCTCAGCACCAGCAGGACCTAGCCTACTTAAAGCCCTGCAGTTCCGCTCCCCTGCAGAAGGGGCGGGGCTCATCACCAGACGGACCAGGCCCACTTAAAGCCATGCCGTTACCACTTCCCTGTGATAGGGGCGGGGCTCATCACCAGCAGGACCTGGCTCACTTAAAGCCCAGCCGTTACCGCTCCCCTGCGGAGGGGGCGGGACTCAGCACCAGCAGGACTCGGCCCACTGAAAGCCCTGTCATTACCGCTCCCGTGAAGAAGGGGCGGGGCTCAGCACCTGCAGGACCTAGCCTACTTAAAGCCCTGCAGTTCCGCTCCCCTGCAGAAGGGGCGGGGCTCATCACCAGACGGACCAGGCCCACTTAAAGATATGCCGTTACCACTTCCCTGTGATAGGGGCGGGGCTCATCCCCAGCAGGACCTGGCTCACTTAAAGCCCAGCCGTTACCGCTCCCCTGCGGAGGGGGCGGGACTCAGCACCAGCAGGACTCGGCCCACTGAAAGCCCTGTCATTACCGCTCCCGTGAAGAAGGGGCGGGGCTCAGCACCTGCAGGACCTGGCCCACTTAAAGCCCTGTCATTACCTCTTCCATGCAGAAGGGGCGGGGATCAGCACCTGCAGGACCCGGCCCAGTTAAAGCCCTGCCGTTACCGCTCCCCTGTGGAGGGGCGGGGCTCTGCACCAGCAGGACCCGGCCCACCCAAAGCCCTGCCGTTACCGCTCCCCTGTGGAGGGGCGGGGCTCAGCACCAGCAGGACCCGGCCCACTTAAAGCCCTGTCGTTACCGCTCCCCTGTGGAGGGGCGGGGCACAGCACCAGCAGGACCCGGTCCACTTAAAGCCCTGCCGTTACTGCTCCTCTGCGGAAAGGGGGGGGGGGTCATTGTGTGACGCTTTGGTATTTCACAGTCTGTGTGACTTCAGAGACGTAACACTGACGGCGCCCCCACACTGTTGTATTTCTATCTAAGACCCTAATTCGATATTCCCGATTCATGCCCTTGTGCGGTTATAATTAATAATATCCTTATAAAGGCAGAAGAATCATATCCATATTCAGTAATAGCCCATGCAGTCCAAAGCACAGCACGGCTACTCCCATCTACTCCTAGAAAGCACAACGTGTTCTTTAAACAAACCAAGCCTCCAGCAGCCCGGGAAATCCCCCCCTGCTTTTGTTTTGATTTGAACAAGAACTCCTGGAGTCCAGCAAGAACTGTTAGTTCTTAGTGACGTCTTATGTCCAACCTTACGTCAAACCCGGCACCTTTCAGGTATAAAATACCAACAGTTGCCTTAAGCAAACACACGGTGGTGTGGAGCAGAGCGGCTATCTACTTGCCCGAGAGCCCACGGAAGCCGCCCCTCCCCTTTGACGCGCTGGAGAAGCTACTTTTTCTCACGCCGAGAAAATCCAGCTCCGGTGTTCCCGAGTCACCCTTGCAGGTTGCTGGGAGATCGAGTCCTGAAGAAAGAGATACCAGACCTCCCACATTCTATTACCAAGGTACAGAGCTGATTAAACCCTTAAAGAGAATTCTTGAATCAGATCCTAGGCAAAAAACAATCTTAACCAACGAAACTAAACTGCTACTTACTTACTCCTTCCCAAGTATTAGGCTTAGGTCAGGTACACCTGGGTAGGCGTATTTAGAAGCACCAGTTGAGTACGTTAGTCAATGGTTTTATGTATGTATATATATTTTATCCATTTTAAAGTATCATATGGCTAAGAAACCATATCTATGCTTTTACAGTATTATTTCATAATACTACTTTTACTGTACGCACTTTACTTCATAATAAGTATTACAATTGTGGCAATGCACTTCTCTTGCATGAGAAAGAGGACTGCTCAATAAAATAACACCTTTTATTGAAGACGCCCGTCTCTCCTTTCTCTGCACTCTGGTGAAACTAAGTATGCACTATTGACTGAGTGAAATAGTTGTCTATTGTTTTCACACGACTCTAGAGATTCACTCTATTCTGAGGGACCAAAGTTGTCATGTTTGTATGGTTGTCAGAAGCTAATCCCTTCTTGTCTAATCCGGAGAGTTAACTCTTTCCTGAACATTCGAGAAAGTTTCTAGTGACCTCTGAGCTAGCTGGCAAAACTAATTAAGTCTAACATAGTCAGTAGAGACCTAGAAGACCTCAGTCCTACGTCTACACTGCTGTTTATATTATTCCAATGCACAGGGCCTATTGGGAATACAGGAACTACACTACAACACCCCACCCCAGCTCTCAAAACTGCTCCAGCAACGCTGCACCCCACCACCCTAAGATATAGAGCAGAGCCTTCCCAGCCTCATTGAAGTGCTTGGGAGACTTATCAGGGACAGAAAGCGCTATACAAGTACAGAAATACTGTGTGATATGATAACCACACGGGTGGAGGGGGGGCGACCCCCTTACAACAGAGAGGACCTCGCCCTCCAATCCTCCCCCCATATGTGTCGTGGGGCCACACCCCAGTTCACTTGCCTAAGCACGGGCAGAGATGGACAAAACTCGTCACCAATCAATGTCTTTACGATTGTTATTCTGTGTATTCGATTGTAAAGCGCTTCGATACCTCCGGGTCTGGGCAGCGCTATGTAACACTCTTGAATAATAATAATAGATGAACATGTGTGTAGCATCAGGAAGTTCCTTCGCTGCGCCTGACTAGCGCCTAGTGAGACAGAGCACACACTGTCAGCTGCCCATCCCACAGGAGGCCTGTCTCTTCACACAGGAGAAGGTGTCTCTTTCTCGACTAGGAGGCCGCTGTTCGAATCCCGGCTTCCCTTCTTCACCACAGTTTGTGTGATCTTGAGAAACAGGATAACCCTAGAATTCAGCATTAAAGCCTCCTCATTTCCATGCTGGGAGCCCCGCCTCTCACAAGTGTCAGGCCTACATGGCAAAGGGTTACAAGAACAAGGAACCAATCATCTGCGCCCTGCCTCCAGCACATCTGGGCATTCATTCAGTGGAGGCGAGGCAAGGACGTGAGGGTAACCTTGAATATTCAGATTCTTGTCATCTGTATGACCTGCATATTCATGGCCCCAGAGACCCTGGCAGGGCCCCTCGACCTGCCCCCCTCCTCCCCACATGAAGAGGCATGCATACACTTATGCACGCGCACATCCTCGCCAGCCGAGCACAGCACATCTGGGCCCGACTCCAGGGTGCTGCTGCACGCCTCTGGGTCAGAAACCCCCTTCCAGCTGTGCTGATGCCGAGCTCCGGGTGAGACCCCCTGCCAACTGAGCTGCTGTCCACTCCCAGGTCAGAACCCCCCCTCCAGCAGTGCTGCTGCCCACCTCCAGGTCACAGCCTCCCTTCCAGCTGTGCTGATGCCCACCACCAGGTCACAGCCTCCCTTCCAGCTGTGCTGCTGCCAACCTCCAGGTCACAGCCTCCCTTCCAGCTGTGCTGATACCCACCTCCAGGTCACAGCCTCCCTTCCAGCTGTGCTGATGCCCACCTACAGGTCATACAGCCTCCTTCCAGCTGTGCTGATGCCCACCTCCAGGTCACATCCTCGCTTCCAGCTGTGCTGATGCGCCCACCTCCAGGTCACAGCCTCCCTTCCAGCTGTGCTGCTGCCAACCTCCAGGTCACAGCCTCCCTTCCAGCTGTGCTGATACCCACCTCCAGGTCACAGCCTCCCTTCCAGCTGTGCTGATGCCCACCTCCAGGTCACACCTCTCTTCCAGCTGTGCTGAGGCCGCCTTCAGGTCACAGCCTCCCTTCCAGCAGTGCTGATGCCCACCTCCAGGTCACAGCCTCCCTTCCAGCTGTGCTGATGCCCACCACCAGGTCACAGCCTCCCTTCCAGCTGTGCTGCTGCCAACCTCCAGGTCACAGCCTCCCTTCCAGCTGTGCTGATACCCACCTCCAGGTCACAGCCTCCCTTCCAGCTGTGCTGATGCCCACCTACAGGTCACACAGCCTCCCTTCCAGCTGTGCTGATGCCCACCTCCAGGTCACATCCTCGCTTCCAGCTGTGCTGATGCGCCCACCTCCAGGTCACAGCCTCCCTTCCAGCTGTGCTGATGCCCTCCTCCAGGTCACATCCTCGCTTCCAGCTGTGCTGCTGCCCACCTCCAGGTCACATCCTCGCTTCCAGCTGTGCTGATGCGCCCACCTCCAGGTCACAGCCTCCTTTCCAGCTGTGCTGATGCCCACCTCCAGGTCACACCTCTCTTCCAGCTGTGCTGCTGCCCACCTCCAAGTCACATCCTCGCTTCCAGCTGTGCTGATGTGCCCACCTCCAAGTCACATCCTCACTTCCAGCTGTGCTGATGCGCCCACCTCCAGGTCACAGCCTCCCTTCCAGCTGTGCTGATGCCCACCTCCAGGTCACACCTCTCTTTCAGCTGTGCTGCTGCCCACCTCCAAGTCACATCCTCGCTTCCAGCTGTGTTGATGCGCCCACCACCAGGTCACAGCCTCCCTTCCAGCTGTGCTGCTGCCAACCTCCAGGTCACAGCCTCTCTTCCAGCTGTGCTGATACCCACCTCCAGGTCACAGCCTCCCTTCCAGCTGTGCTGATGCCCACCTACAGGTCACACAGCCTCCCTTCCAGCTGTGCTGATGCCCACCTCCAGGTCACATCCTCGCTTCCAGCTGTGCTGATGCGCCCACCTCCAGGTCACAGCCTCCCTTCCAGCTGTGCTGATGCCCTCCTCCAGGTCATATCCTCGCTTCCAGCTGTGCTGCTGCCCACCTCCAGGTCACATCCTCGCTTCCAGCTGTGCTGATGCGCCCACCTCCAGGTCACAAGTCAAGTCAAGTCAGAGAATTTATATAGCGCACTACATACCCAGAGGGTCCCAAGGCGCTTAGAGAGGGGAGGAAGATTACTTGTCAAATATCCACGTTTTAAGCTGCTTTCTGAATGCTAGGTGGTTCTGGGTAAGGCGAAGGTAAGCGGGGAGTGAGTTCCATGTTTTAGCAGCCAGGTAAGAGAAGGATCTGCCGCCCATGGTGGTCTTGTTGATGCGAGGTACAGTGGCGAGGGCTTGGCTGGAAGAACGTAGTTGGCGGGAGGGGGTGTAGAAGGACAGTCGTGAGTTGAGGCATTCTGGTCCGATGTCGTAGAGTGATTTGTGTGCGTGGGTTAGCAGTCGGAAAGTGATCCTCTTATTGACGGGTAGCCAGTGGAGGTCTTTAAGGTGACCGGAGATGTGTTCGTTGCGTGGGATGTCTAATATGATCCTGGCTGAGGCGTTTTGGATTCGTTGGAGTTTCTTCTGGAGTTTAGCGGTAATGCCTGCGTAGAGGGTGTTTCCGTAGTCCAGTCGGCTCGTGACCAGAGCATGGGTGACTGTTTTCCTTGTTTCGGTGGGGATCCAGCGAAATGTTTTTCTCAGCATGCGAAGAATGTTGAAGCAGGAAGAGGATACGGCGCTGACTTGTCTATCCATTGAGAGTGAAGAATCCAGTATGATGCCTAAGTTCCGTGCGTGGTCTGTCGGGATGGGTGCCTTTCCGAGGGCTTCCGGCCACCAGGAGTCGTCCCATGCAGAGGGGGATGTACCTAAGATGAGGACTTCTGTTTTGTCTGAGTTCAGTTTCAGACGGCTTTGTTTCATCCATTCGGCAACTTCTTTCATTCCTTCGTGTAGGTTAGTTTTGGCGGTGCTGGGGTCATTGGTGAGAGAAAGGATTAGTTGAGTGTCATCCGCGTAGGAGATGATGTTGAGGTTGTGTTGGCGGGCGATGGTCGCGAGGGGGCTCATATATACGTTGAAGAGGGTGGGGCTGAGTGAGGATCCTTGTGGTACGCCACAGATGACTTCAGTGGCCTCGGACTTGAATGGTGGGAGGCGGACTTTCTGAGTTCTTCCGGTGAGGAACGAGGTGATCCATTCAAGTGCTTTTCCTTGGATTCCGATGTTATTGAGGCGTTGTAAAAGGGTGCTGTGGCAGACTGTGTCAAATGCTGCAGAGAGGTCGAGGAGGATGAGGGCGACTGTGTCTCCATTGTCCAGTAGAGTTCGAATGTCGTCTGTTGCTGCGATGAGGGCGGTCTCAGTGCTGTGTTTTGCTCGGAAGCCAGATTGTGAGGAGTCGAGGGATTTGTTGGCTTCGAGGAAGGCGGCGAGTTGGTTGTTGACAGCTTTCTCGATGACTTTGGCCGGGAATGGAAGGAGCGAGATGGGGCGGTAATTTTTGAGTTCGGTGGGGTCCGCTGTGGGTTTCTTCAGAAGGGCGGTGAGTTCAGCGTGTTTCCAGTCTTCCGGGAAGGTGGCGGAGTTGAGGGAGCTGTTGATGACGTCTCGGAGGTGCGGTGCTATGACGGAGTCTGCTTTGTTGAAGATGTGGTGAGGACATGGGTCTGTGGGGGATCCTGAGTGGATGGAATTCATCAGGCGGATTGTGTCCTCAGTGGAGATTGGGTTCCAGTCGTTAAGGGTGTTCACGGGGGGAGAATGTTCAGCACAAGGTAGGGTGGGTTGGTTTCCGGGTTGGTTGTCGAAGCTGTTGTGGATGTCTGCAATCTTGTTGTGGAAGAATGAGGCTAGGGAGTCGCAGAGGGCTTGAGAGGGGGTGATGTCGTTGGAGTTGGCCGAGGGATTGGAAAATTCCTTGACGATGTTGAAAAGTTCCTTGCTGTTGTGGGCGTTGTTGTCTAGTCGATCCTTGAATGCTGTTTTCTTGGCCTTTCGGATTAGTTGGTGGTGAGTGCGGGTGGCGTTTTTGAAGGCGTCCTTGGTGCTAGTGGTTGGGTCTTTTTTCCAGGCCTTTTCGAGGGAGCGGCAGAGTTTCTTGGACTTCTTAAGATCATCGTTAAACCATGAGGCCTTTTTGCTGGCAGGTTTGTTTTGACGTTTCTTCAGTGGTGCTAAGGTGTCGGCGGTGTTGGATAACCATAGGGTGAGGTTGGCGGCGGCTTCGTTTGCGTTAGAAGAGTGGGCTGGGGTATTTAGAAGGAGTGATGCGGAGATCTGGTCTGTGGTGATTTTGTTCCAGTTTCTTTGCAGAGTTGGTTGGAGGTGGTTGGTGGGTTTTGGTTTGTTGTAGGTGAAGTGTACGCAGCTGTGGTCAGTCCAGAGGAGCTCCGTGGTGTGGCTGAAGGAGACATGATTGCTGGAGGTGAAGATGGGGTCGAGAGTGTGACCTGCGATGTGGGTGGGGGAAGTGACCAGTTGTTTAAGTCCGAGGTTGGCGAGATTGTCCAAGAGGGTGGTGGTGTTGCGGTCGTTGATCTTCTCAAGGTGAAAATTGAGGTCTCCCAGAAGGATGTAGTCTTTGGAGGGGAGCGCGTGAGGAGTGATGAAGTCCGTGATGTCTTCACTGAATTTTGCGCGGGGTCCTGGTGGTCTGTAGAGGAGGGTGCCTCTGAGTGTGGTCTTGGGGTCGATGAGGATCTGGAAGTGAAGGTGTTCAGAGTTGGTGAGATTGGCGTCAGAGCTGGTTGAGATGCGGATTGACTTCTTATGGACGATAGCGATTCCTCCTCCTGTGTGGCCGGTGCGGTCCTTACGAATGATCTTATAATCTTCAGGGATGGCAATGGTGATGTCTGGGGCGGAGGAGGCGTTCATCCAAGTTTCTGTAAGGAAGGCGACGTCTGGACAGATGGTGTCTAGTAGATTCCATAGGTCAATGGCGTGTCTGTGGACTGATCGGGTGTTGAGAAGGATGCACTGTAGGTGGTTGGGGTCAGGGGTCTGTGTTGTGGTCGTAGCGGAGATGTTGTCGGTACCGATGAATTTGCAGGAGTAGCAGGAGAAAGGTCCATGGGTGTGTCCGGGAGCGGCTTGGACGCAGGTGGGGGCGCGACCGGGGTTAAGGGCTAGGAGGGTGGCGGCGTCGTAGGTAATGCGGGGGGGGTGGGCAGCGCGAGGGGCAGGGGGTCTGGCGCTGGGCGCGGTCCAGGCGCGGACGGGCTTACCTTTGGCGCACCTTCGGCGAGGCCGTAGCGCGTGGACGCTGCGCGTGGGGACATTGGCCATAAATGGATGTTGGAGGGGGCGGAGCGTGGGAGGGGCAGCAGCTGGGAGGCGGTAGCGGGGAGGAGGGGCGGGCCAGGAAAGTGCAACCAGCAAAATGGAGGGTGAAAGTGTAGCTGAGGCAGGGGCAGCAGATGGACCAGCAGGTCGGAAAACAACACAGCGTCACCACAGAGTCAGTGATGTTAGTTGATGGGCCACCAAATGCAGCGTAAGCACACAGGCACAGCGCTGTCACAGCCTCCCTTCCCCACCTCCAGGTCACACCTCTCTTCCAGCTGTGCTGCTTCCCACCTCCAAGTCACATCCTCGCTTCCAGCTGTGCTGATGCGCCCACCTCCAGGTCACAGCCTCCCTTCCAGCTGTGCTGATGCCCACCTCCAGGTCACAACCTCTCTTCCAGCTGTGCTGAGGCCCCCTTCAGGTCACAGTCTCCCTTCCAGCAGTGCTGATGCCCACCACCAGGTCAGAGCCTCCCTTCCAGCTGTGCTGCTGCCAACCTCCAGGTCACAGCCTCCCTTCCAGCTGTGCTGATACCCACCTCCAGGTCACAGCCTCCCTTCCAGCTGTGCTGATTCCCACCTACAGGTCACACAGCCTCCCTTCCAGCTGTGCTGATGCCCACCTCTAGGTCACATCCTCGCTTCCAGCTGTGCTGATGCGCCCACCTCCAGGTCACAGCCTCCCTTCCAGCTGTGCTGATGCCCTCCTCCAGGTCACATCCTCGCTTCCAGCTGTGCTGCTGCCCACCTCCAGGTCACACCTCTCTTCCAGCTGTGCTGCTGCCCACCTCCAAGTCACATCCTTGCTTCCAGCTGCCTACCTCTGGGTCAGAACCTCCTTCCAGCTGTGCTGCTGCCCACCTCCAGGTCACAGCCTCCCTTCCAGCTGTGCTGCTGCCCACCTTCAGGTCACACCTCCCTTCCAGCTGTGCTGCTGCCCACCTTCAGGTCACACCTCACTTCCAGCTGTGCTGCTGCCCACCTCCAGGTCACAGCCTCCCTTCCAGCTGTGCTGATGCCCACCTGCAGGTCACAGCCTCCCTTCCAGCTGTGCTGATGCCCACCTCCAGGTCACATCCTCGCTTCCAGCTGTGCTGATGCGCCCACCTCCAGGTCACAGCCTCCCTTCCAGCTGTGCTGATGCCCACCTCCAGGTCACATCCTCGCTTCCAGCTGTGCTGATGCCCAACTCCAGGTCACAGCCTCACTTCCAGCTGTGCTGATGCCCACCTCCAGGTCACATCCTCGCTTCCAGCTGTGCCGATGCCCACTTCCAGGTCACAGCCTACCTTCCAGGTGTGCTGATGCCCACCTCCAGGTCACACCTCTCTTCCAGCTGTGCTGCTGCCCACCTCCAAGTCACATCCTTGCTTCCAGCTGCCTACCTCTGGGTCAGAGCCTCCTTCCAGCTGTGCTACTGCCCACCTCCAGGTCACAGCCTCCCTTCCAGCTGTGCTACTGCCCCCTTCAGGTCACACCTCCCTTCCAGCTGTGCTGATGCCCACCTTCAGGTCACACCTCACTTCCAGCTGTGCTGCTGCCCACCTCCAGGTCACAGCCTCCCTTCCAGCTGAGCTGATGCCCACCTCCAGGTCACAGCCTCCCTTCCAGCTGTGCTGATGCCCACCTCCAGGTCACAGCCTCACTTCCAGCTGTGCTGATGCCCACCTCCAGGTCACATCCTCGCTTCCAGCTGTGCTGATGCCCACCTCCAGGTCACAGCCTCCCTTCCAGCTGTGCTGATGCCCACCTCCAGGTCACATCCTCGCTTCCAGCTGTGCTGATTCCAAACCTCCAGGGCACAACCTCACTTCCAGCAGTGCTGATGCCCAACTCCAGGTCACATCCTCGCTTCCAGCTGTGCTGATGCCCACCTCCAGGCCACAGCCTCCCTTCCAGCTGTGCTGATGCCCACCTCCAGGTCACACCTCTCTTCCAGCTGTGCTGCTGCCCACCTCCAAGTCACATCCTTGCTTCCAGCTGCCTACCTCTGGGTCAGAACCTCCTCCCAGCTGTGCTGCTGCCCACGACCAGGTCACAGCCTCCCTTCCAGCTGTGCTGCTGCCCACCTCCAGGTCACAGCCTCCCTTCCAGGTGTACTGATGCCCACCTCCAGGTCACAGCCTCCCTTCCAGCTGTGCTGATGCCCACCTCTGGGTCACACCTCGCTTCCAGCTGTGCTGCTGCCCACCCCCAGTTCATAACCTCCTTTCCAGCTGTGCTGCTGCCCACCTTCAGGTCACACCTCTCTTCCAGCTGTGCTGCTGCCCACCTCCAAGTCACATCTTTGCTTCCAGCTGCCTACCTCTGGGTCAGAACCTCCTCCCAGCTGTGCTGCTGCCCACCTCCAGGTCACAGCCTCCCTTCCAGCTGTGCTGCTGCCCACCTTCAGGTCACACCTCGCTTCCAGCTGCCTACCACTGGGTCAGATCCCCACCTTCCTGCTAAGCTGCTGTACACCTCTGGGTAAGAACCTCCATCCAGCTGTGTTGCTGCCCACCTCCAGATCACAACCTCCCTTACAGCTGTGCTGCTGCCCACCTTCAGGTCACACCTCCCTTCCAGCTGTGCTGCTGCCCACCTTCAGGTCACACCTCGCTTCCAGCTGCCTACCACTCGGTCAGATCCCCACCTTCCTGCTAAGCTGCTGACCAGCTCCGTGTCAGAACCTCCGTCCAGCTGTGAGAATGCAAAACTCCAGTTCAGACCTCCGCTGTCAGCTGTGGTGATGTCTACCTCTGGGTCATAACCCCACCTTCCAGCTGTGCTGATGTCCACCTCTGGATCAGAACCCCCATTTCAACTGTGCTGTTGTCCGCCTCTGGTCCAGAACTCTCCTTCCAGCTGTGTTGCTGCCCACCTCCGTGTGAGACTATCCAGCCAGCTGTGCCTATGTACACCTCTGGATCAGACCCTTACCTTCCAGCTGTGCTGATGTCCACCTCTGGATCAGACCCCCACCTTCCAGCTGTGCTGTTGCCCGCCTCCGGGTGAGACTATTCAGCCAGCTGTGCCTATGTACAGCTCTGGATCAGACCCTTCCCTTCCAGCTGTGCTGATGTCCACCTCTGGATCTGACCCCCAACTTCCAGCTGTGCTTATGGCCACCTCTGGATCAGACCCCCACCTTCCAGCTGTGCTGATGGGCACCTCTGTATCATACCCCTACCTTCCAGCTGTGCTGATGTCCACCTCTGGATCAGACCTCCACCTTCCAGCTGTGCTGATGCCAACCTCTGGGTCTAAGCCCAGTTCCAGCTGTGGTGCTACCCCCCCTACGGATCAGACCGCCCACACAAGCTGTGCTGTAGCTGCCTGGAAGTGTGGACAGGCAGAAAAACAGGGCGCAGCACCCTGACTTCATGATGAGCGTAAAAGGATGACTGGACGCATCTCAAATGTCTATTTATATGTGGGGTTTGAAGTAAAAACTCGCAGACAATCAGTTATATTCGTGCAGCCTTACCCTCCAGTTAGAGCCAGGGCTCGCCCCTTAATCACAGCCCCCCTTGTATTATGCCACTAACAAGGTTCAGCATTCAGCACCCGGGCCACAAATTAAGATTCAGCATTCCCCCCCCAAGCCACTGATAAGATTCAGCATTCAGTCTCTGGGCCACTGATAAGATTCAGCATTCAGCCCCCGGGAACTGAAAAGATTCAGCATTCAGCCCCCGGGAACTGAAAAGATTCAGCATTCAGACCCCGAGCCACTGATAAGATTCAGCATTCAGCCCCCGGGAACTGAAAAGATTCAGCATTCAACCCCCGGGCCACTGAAAAGATTCAGCATTCAGTCTCTGGGCCACTGATAAGATTCAGCATTCAGACTCCAGGCCACTGATAAGATTCAGCATTCAGCCCCTGGGCCACTGATAAGATTCAGCATTCAGCCCCCGGGAACTGAAAAGATTCAGCATTCAGCCCCCGGGAACTGAAAAGATTCAGCATTCAGACCCCGAGCCACTGATAAGATTCAGCATTCAGCCCCCGGGAACTGAAAAGATTCAGCATTCAGACCCCGGGCCACTGAAAAGATTCAGCATTCATCCCCCAGGAACTGAAAAGATTCAGCATTCATCCCTCGGAAACTGAAAAGATTCAGCATTCAGCCCCTGGGAACTGAAAAGATTCAGCATTCAGCCCCCGGGAACTGAAAAGATTCAGCATTCATCCCCGGGAACTGAAAAGATTCAGCATTCAGACCCTGGGCCACTGAAAAGAATCAGCATTCAGACCCCGGGAACTGAAAAGATTCAGCATTCATCCCCGGGAACTGAAAAGATTCAGCATTCAGACCCCGGGAACTGAAAAGATTCAGCATTCAGACCCCGGGAACTGAAAAGATTCAGCATTCAGACCCCGGGAACTGAAAAGATTCAGCATTCATCCCCGGGAACTGAAAAGATTCAGCATTCAGACCCCGGGAACTGAAAAGATTCAGCATTCATCCCCGGGAACTGAAAAGATTCAGCATTCAGACCCCGGGGACTGAAAAGATTCAGCATTCATCCCCAGGAACTGAAAAGATTCAGCATTCAGACCCCGGGAACTGAAAAGATTCAGCATTCAGCACCCTGGGCCACTGAAAAGATTCAGCATTCAGACCCCGGGAACTGAAAAGATTCAGCATTCATCCCCGGGAACTGAAAAGATTCAGCATTCAGACCCCGGGAACTGAAAAGATTCAGCATTCAGACCCCGGGAACTGAAAAGATTCAGCATTCATCCCCAGGAACTGAAAAGATTCAGCATTCAGACCCCGGGAACTGAAAAGATTCAGCATTCATCCCCGGGAACTGAAAAGATTCAGCATTCAGACCCCGGGAACTGAAAAGATTCAGCATTCATCCCCAGGAACTGAAAAGATTCAGCATTCAGACCCCGGGAACTGAAAAGATTCAGCATTCAGACCCCGGGAACTGAAAAGATTCAGCATTCATCCCCAGGAACTGAAAAGATTCAGCATTCAGACCCCGGGAACTGAAAAGATTCAGCATTCAGCACCCTGGGCCACTGAAAAGATTCAGCATTCAGACCCCGGGAACTGAAAAGATTCAGCATTCATCCCCGGGAACTGAAAAGATTCAGCATTCAGACCCCGGGAACTGAAAAGATTCAGCATTCAGCCCCCGGGCCACTGATAAGATTCAGCATTCAGCCCCCAAGCCACTGAAAAGATTCAGCATTCAGCCCCCGGGAACTGAAAAGATTCAGCATTCAACCCCCGGGCCACTGAAAAGATTCAGCATTCAGTCTCTGGGCCACTGATAAGATTCAGCATTCAGACTCCAGGCCACTGATAAGATTCAGCATTCAGCCCCTGGGCCACTGATAAGATTCAGCATTCAGCCCCCGGGAACTGAAAAGATTCAGCATTCAGCCCCCGGGAACTGAAAAGATTCAGCATTCAGACCCCGAGCCACTGATAAGATTCAGCATTCAGCCCCCGGGAACTGAAAAGATTCAGCATTCAGACCCCGGGCCACTGAAAAGATTCAGCATTCATCCCCCAGGAACTGAAAAGATTCAGCATTCATCCCTCGGAAACTGAAAAGATTCAGCATTCAGCCCCTGGGAACTGAAAAGATTCAGCATTCAGCCCCCGGGAACTGAAAAGATTCAGCATTCATCCCCGGGAACTGAAAAGATTCAGCATTCAGACCCTGGGCCACTGAAAAGAATCAGCATTCAGACCCCGGGAACTGAAAAGATTCAGCATTCAGACCCCGGGAACTGAAAAGATTCAGCATTCAGCACCCTGGGCCACTGAAAAGATTCAGCATTCAGACCCCGGAAACTGAAAAGATTCAGCATTCATCCCCGGGAACTGAAAAGATTCAGCATTCAGACCCCGGGAACCGAAAAGATTCAGCATTCAGACCCCGGGAACTGAAAAGATTCAGCATTCAGACCCCGGGAACTGAAAAGATTCCGCATTCATCCCCGGGAACTGAAAAGATTCAGCATTCAGACCCCGGGAACTGAAAAGATTCAGCATTCATCCCCGGGAACTGAAAAGATTCAGCATTCAGACCCCGGGAACTGAAAAGATTCAGCATTCATCCCCAGGAACTGAAAAGATTCAGCATTCAGACCCCGGGAACTGAAAAGATTCAGCATTCATCACCCTGGGCCACTGAAAAGATTCAGCATTCAGACCCCGGGAACTGAAAAGATTCAGCATTCATCCCCGGGAACTGAAAAGATTCAGCATTCAGACCCCGGGAACTGAAAAGATTCAGCATTCAGACCCCGGGAACTGAAAAGATTCAGCATTCATCCCCGGGAACTGAAAAGATTCAGCATTCAGACCCCGGGAACTGAAAAGATTCAGCATTCATCCCCGGGAACTGAAAAGATTCAGCATTCAGACCCCGGGAACTGAAAAGATTCAGCATTCAGCCCCCGGGAACTGAAAAGATTCAGCACTGAGACCCCGGGAACTGAAAAGATTCAGCATTCAGCCCCGGGAACTGAAAAGATTCAGCATTCAGACCCCGGGAACTGAAAAGATTCAGCATTCAGCCCCCGGGAACTGAAAAGATTCAGCATTCAGCCCCTGGGAACTGAAAAGATTCAGCATTCATCCCCGGGAACTGAAAAGATTCAGCATTCATCCCCCAGGAACTGAAAAGATTCAGCATTCATCCCCCAGGAACTGAAAAGATTCAGCATTCATCCCCCGGAAACTGAAAAGATTCAGCATTCAGCCCCTGGGAACTGAAAAGATTCAGCATTCAGCCCCCGGGAACTGAAAAGATTCAGCATTCATCCCCGGGAACTGAAAAGATTCAGCATTCAGCCCCTGGGAACTGAAAAGATTCAGCATTCAGCCCCCGGGAACTGAAAAGATTCAGCATTCATCCCCGGGAACTGAAAAGATTCAGCATTCAGCCCCCGGGAACTGAAAAGATTCAGCATTGAGACCCCGGGAACTGAAAAGATTCAGCATTCAGCCCCCGGGAACTGAAAAGATTCAGCATTCAACCCCCGGGCCACTGAAAAGATTCAGCATTCAGCCCACGGGAACTGAAAAGATTCAGCATTCAGCCCCCGGGAACTGAAAAGATTCAGCATTCATCCCCGGGAACTGAAAAGATTCAGCATTCAGCCCCCGGGAACTGAAAAGATTCAGCATTGAGACCCCGGGACCTGAAAAGATTCAGCATTCAGCCCCCGGGAACTGAAAAGATTCAGCATTCAACCCCCGGGCCACTGAAAAGATTAAGCATTCAGCCCCTGGGAACTGAAAAGATTCAGCATTCAGCCCCCGGGAACTGAAAAGATTCAGCATTCAGACCCTGGGAACTGAAAAGATTCAGCATTCAGCCCCCGGAAACTGAAAAGATTCAGCATTCAGCCCCTGGGAACTGAAAAGATTCAGCATTCAGCCCCTGGGAACTGAAAAGATTCAGCATTCAGCCCGGGCCACTGATAAGATTCAGCATTCATCCCCGGGAACTGAAAAGATTCAGCATTCAGACCCCGGGAACTGAAAAGATTCAGCATTCAGCCCCCGGGAACTGAAAAGATTCAGCATTCTTCCCCGGGAACTGAAAAGATTCAGCATTCAGACCCCGGGAACTGAAAAGATTCAGCATTCAGCCCCCGGGAACTGAAAAGATTCAGCATTCATCCCCCGGAAACTGAAAAGATTCAGCATTCAGCCCCGGGCCACTGATAAGATTCAGCATTCAGCCCCCGGGAACTGAAAAGATTCAGCATTCATCCCCGGGAACTGAAAAGATTCAGCATTCAGCCCCCGGGAACTGAAAAGATTCAGCATTCATCCCCGGGAACTGAAAAGATTCAGCATTCAGCCGCTGGGAACTGAAAAGATTCAGCATTCAGCCCCCGGGAACTGAAAAGATTCAGCATTCATCCCCGGGAACTGAAAAGATTCAGCATTCAGCCCCCGGGAACTGAAAAGATTCAGCATTGAGACCCCGGAAACTGAAAAGATTCAGCATTCAGCCCCTGGGCCACTGATAAGATTCAGCATTCAGACCCCGGGAACTGAAAAGATTCAGCATTTAGCCCCCGGGAACTGAAAAGATTCAGCATTCAGCCCCCTGGGCCACTGAAAAGATTCAGCATTCAGACCCCGGGAACTGAAAAGATTCAGCATTCAGCCCCCGGGAACTGAAAAGATTCAGCATTCAGACCCCGGGAACTGAAAAGATTCAGCATTCATCCCCGGGAACTGAAAAGATTCAGCATTCAGACCCCGGGAACTGAAAAGATTCAGCATTCAGCCCCCGGGAACTGAAAAGACTCAGCATTCATCCCCAGGAACTGAAAAGATTCAGCATTCAGACCCCGGGAACTGAAAAGATTCAGCATTCAGCACCCTGGGCCACTGAAAAGATTCAGCATTCAGACCCCGGGAACTGAAAAGATTCTGCATTCAGACCCCGGGAACTGAAAAGATTCAGCATTCAGCCCCCGGGAACTGAAAAGATTCAGCATTCAGCCCCCGGGAACTGAAAAGATTCAGCATTCAGACCCCGGGAACTGAAAAGATTCAGCATTCAGTCCCCGGGAACTGATAAGATTCAGCATTCAGCCCCGGGGAACTGAAAAGATTCAGCATTCATCCCCCGAGCCACCGATAACATTCAGAATTTAGTCCCCAGGCACTGATAGGAATCATCATTCAGTCCCTGGGCCGCTGATAAGATTCAGCTTCCGCCCCAAGGCCATTGATAAGGTTCACAATTGAACTCCTCTCAGCATTCAGTCCCCGGGCCATGATAAGATTCAGCATTCTGCCCTGGGGCCACTGATAAGATTCAGCATTTGGCCCTGGGGCCACGATAAGATTCAGCATTTGGCCCTGGGGCCACTGATAAGATTCAGCATTTAGCCCTGGGGCCACTGATAAGATTCAGCATTTGGCCCTGGAGCCACTGATAAGATTCAGCATTTGGCCGGGGCCACTGATAAGATTCAGCATTTGGCCGGGGCCACTGATAAGATTCAGCATTCGGTCCTGGGGTCCCTGATAAGATTCAGCATTTGGCCGGGGCCACTGATAAGATTCAGCATTCGGTCCTGGGGTCCCTGATAAGATTCAGCAAGCCTTGCATGTTTATTGCTCTTGGCAACTGACAGCTGCTGAAATACAAATTTAGTTTACAAAACAGTTTGAGAAAGCCACTAGTTCTGGCCTATAATTGATGATTCAAGCCAGACCTATTGGGTTTGGCAATGTTTTTTTAATAATAAGTGATTCCTGCCGGAGATGGGGCGCTGCCTTCTTGCCCACCCACTTCTCCTAGGGCCCGATTCGTAGAACTAATCTAAGACAAAATCCTAAACGTACTACTTTTGTTATTCACAGAAGAAATTTAGTGGTAGTAAACTCACTTTACTACTACTAAATGCCTTCTGTAAATACCAAAAGTAGTAAGTTTAGGGTTTTGTCTCAGATTAGTTCTGTGAATCGGCCCCCTAATTATTTATATGTGTTGGCATGGGTGAAGATGCATCGTGGGATGTACATGGCAGATCAGTTTGCCCCCCTAAGGGTGCCACATCACCCCAACCCCCTTTTGTTTTTGCGCTCACCTGAGGCCAGGGGGCGCCACAGCCCATTCTCGGTGGTATCCTTGCGCCGTGCCACCCGTCTGCTTCACTGCCAGGACCCAGAAGAGTACCCTGGTGGATCCTTAAGACCCCGGGCGAGGGCAGACGGTGTGCAGAGGGAGGTAAGTCCATCGCACTGAGTACAATGCACATTTGCATCTTTTGGCATCGCTCACCAGAGGCTATAATGGTTTATGCTAATCTCGCTGCCTGATACCCTGGAATACATATTTTTCACAAGTGAAGTTTTTGCAAATAATCCATATTCTCCCTTTGCAAAGTCTGAGCAGTGTCCAATGTACATCCTGTTTAAATCAAGGGGCATGTTTACCAGGCCTTTACTTCGCCCTAGCGCCACGCAACAAAGCTCAGGGGCGATGCAACTATGGAGTAACATTTACCAAACCTCCCCACAACGCAGGCACCCTTGGACAATGGAGCAAGGGTGCCTATGCCAGCATGTGGCTGCACTTTATGCGCCAGCGCAAGGGAGAGCACAGGAATGCGACATATTATTGTAATATGTTGCATCCCTGTGCTTCGAAAACTAACGCACCGCGGTGCAGCAAAATGACTTGCGGCACCGCGCTGCATTAGTTTCTTGTAGATCTGCCCCATAGTGCGCAGGGACTCCCACCACCATGGTATGAGGGATCCACGGATAGGAAGCAAGGGCTGCGCCGCTACTCGGGCCCTTCTGCGCCTCTCCACCCAGAGACCAGGGGCCCGATTCACAGAACTAACTTAAGACAAAATCCTAGACTTACTACCATTTTGGTATTTACAGAAGGCACTTACTCATTTCGGTATTCACAGAAGTTAGGAGTCCTAACTTTAGGACTCCTAAATGCCTTCTGTGAATACCGAAAGTTTTAAAGTTAGGATTATTCTCAGTTTAGGAGTAGTAAAGTTAGGACTCCTAACTTCTGTGAATACCGAAATGAGTAAGTGTCTTCTGTGAATGCCAAAATGGTAGTAAGTTTAGGATTTTGTCTTAAGTTAGTTCTGTGAATCGGGCCCCATCTAAGCCGACCCGCTTGTGAGGCTAATGGTACCGTGCTGCTTGGAGGGAAGGGGGCCGCTCCCCCTCAGGTGTTTTATTCTCCCTTAGATTTGTGAAATGCGCCTCCTGCTGTCATCATGAAAGCCCGAGGCCCAGGAATGCCCCCCCTCACTCCCTCCTTCTGGACAGGGAGCGCGGAGACGCTCAATCTGGCTTTCATTTCTGCCTATTTTTCTTCACTTCTGTTGAACACGGGCTCTTTCTAATGGTTTCCATTTTCTTATGTTTTTTTTTCTTCTGAAGCCTGGATGAATTTCGGAAATTGCCCGGGAGGAAGCTCCCGCGCCAGGGACAGAGCACGGGGATAGGGGCGTGGACAGGTGAGAGGGCCTGTCCCACCCCGGGGCGGGTGGACAGGTGAGAGGGCCTGTGCCACCCCGGGGGAGGGAGGGCTGGACCGGTGACAGGGCCTGTCCCACCCTAGGGAGGGGGGCGGGGTCAAGGACCGATGAGAGGGTCTGTGCCACCAGGGGGGGAGCGAAACGGACAGGTGAGAGGGTCTGTACCACCCCCATGGTGGGGGCGGCCCAGACCGGTTAGAGGGCCTGTGCCCCGAGGGGGGGCAGCCTGGACCGGTGAGTGAGTGTACACTTGTAAAGCGCATGGCTACCAGAGGCCTCCCAGTGCTGGAGACAGAGCATAAAACCAAAGCGAGGCAGCAGACTCAGGGGAACAGCAGCGTCTTTAGATGTTTGCGGACCCGTAGATGGTTGGGCTCGAGCCGAATAGGGTCCGGCAGTTGGTTCCAGCATTTCGCCGCAACGGCGGATAAACGCCTGCCTCCACTCCGCACTCGATTAACTCTGGGAATAATAGCAAGATGTTTCTTCTCAGAGCGCAGTGACCTTTTAGGAAGATACTGGGAAATAATGGCACGAAGAATCGGAGGGGCGCTATCTGAGAGTGATTTGTGAGCAACACACAGTGCCTTGAATTGGATTCTCTCGGCCACTGGCAGCCAATGCAGAGAGGTAATGTAAGGTTTAGCGGATTCACGGTTGTGGGCCTGCATCAGAAGGCGTGCAGCGCATTTTGGACTGTTTGAAGTTTTCTGATAGTAGTGATTGGGGCACCTCGATAGATCACATTAGCATAATCCAGCAGAGAATGAATCGAGGTTTGTACCAGCGGTTTCCTGGCACTGAAAGGCAAGAGTGGTAGAATCATTCTTATCATTTTGAGGATCCCATAACAGGTACCTGCTTACCTGCGCGCCTGTACCCCAAAATTCAGGTTGTAGTCCAACCAAACCCCAAGACTTTTGATATGGTCTTTGGGGGGAGGCATAGAGCCTAGACAATTTGCCCAAAAAGCGCTGGGCTCCAGGTTGGTGGGCTTGCCCAAAAACATAAGCTCTGTTTTAGCAGCATTCGGTTTGAAAAAGGAGCTATCCGTCCACGCAGACACTTTTTCCAGGCAGTTTGCCAGGCTGGTATTAATATTGTCTGAAGGATTAAGTAACACAACCCGCTGGGTGTCATCAGCGTAGGTGAGGACCTAACCCTAAAGGGCTTGACCACATCGGCCAGGGGGCGCATATAGACATTAAAAAGCGTGGGGCTCTGGGAAGAGCCCTGAGGCACCCCACATCTCAAAGGTATCCTATCCGAGACAAAATTATCTTCAAAGACCTGGAATGACCTTTCTGTCAGGAAGGACTCCATCCACTTTAAAAGTTTTCCCGTCACCTTGCTTTCTCTTAGTCTTACAACCAAAGGTTGGTGGCTGACCATGTCGAAGGCCGCGCTAAGGTTGAGTAGTATGATAGCTGCAGACCCTCCGGCATCCAGCATTTTCCTTGACTCCTCAATAGCCACTAGTAAGGCAGTCTCTGTGCCTTGGTTGGGTCTGAAGCCAGTTTGTGAAGGGTGTAAACAATCGTTTTGCTCAAGAAATGTGGAGAGAACAGAGTTAATGGATTTTCACTTATTTTGGCTATCCCAGGCAGAAGGGAAATTTGGCAGTAAAGACCTCAGGGTCCATGGTTGGTTTCTTCAACAGGGCTCTGACCATGGCCCGTTTCCAGGAGGAGGGAACAGTCCCGCAGAAAAGGAGGTAATAATAAGTTCCAAGATAACAGGGGCGATAGAGTTGAAGACCTTATTAAGGATGGTGGGGGGAGCGCTATCGCACGGGGAGCCAGATTTTTATCCATGGGGAGGATTGAGTCAATAATGGAGACAGGGAATTGGGAAGGATACTCAGACAGGTTGGACCTTGTTGGCGTTACTAGCGGGGGAAAGGTGGAGTGAATATCTTCGATTTTCTTATAGAAGAACAGTGCCAAATTGTTACATCGTTCACCTTTATCCTCTGAGGGTAAAGGGGGTGCTGGAGGTTTCAGAAGGGACTTGGTTATTTTAAATATTTCCAGGGGGAAGTTGGCAGCAGAAAGTATTTTCTTTTGATGCTAGCCAGATTGAGCTGTTCTGATTTCTGTCTTGGAGGCTCTGATGAGCTCTGTATTTAGTTTTTTCCGTGCCGGAGATATCCCTTTTCCAGTTTCTCTCCAAACGCTTACATAATTGTTTCATTCCCTAAGTTTGGGAGAGTACCATGATGCACAGTGCTCGATTTTTATGCTGGCTGTCCACTTTTTTGGGATTAGGGGGTCCGATGATGTCTCCAGCCATTGGTCAACTTTATTTCTGGCAGATTCTGGATCACTCCCTAGAACCCGGCCTGTGCCACCCCGGGGCGGGGGCAGGACCGGTGACAGGGCCTATGCCACCCCAGGGAGGGAGGGGGCGGCCTGGACCAGTGAGAGGGCCTGTGCCACCGGGGGGGGGGGCCTGGACTGGTGAGAGGGCCTGTGCCACCGGGGGTGGGGCGGCCTGGACTGGTGAGAGGGCCTGTGCCACCCGGGGGGCGGCCTGTACCGGTGAGAGGGCCTGTGCCACCGGGCAGAGGCTGGGAGGGGGATGGCATGGCACAGTGAGAGGGCCTGTGCCACCCCGGTGGGGGGGGCGGGCTGGACCGGTGAGAGGGCCTGTGCCACCCAGGGGGGCGGCCTGGACCGGTGAGAGGGCCTGTGGCCCCCGGGGGTTGGAGGGGGGCAGCGTGGACAGTGAGATGACCTATGCCACCGGGGGGGGGGGGCGGCCTGGACTGGTGAGAGGGCCTGTGCCACCCAGGGGGGGACTGGACTAGTGACAGGGCCTATGCCACCCGGGGGCGGCCAGGACCGGTGAGAGGGCCTGTGCCATCTGGCGGAGGCTGGGTGGGGGATGGCATGGCACAGTGAGAGGGCCTGTACCACCTCGGTGGGGGAGGGGCTGGACCGGTGAGAGGGCCTGTACTACCCCTAAGGGATGCTCAGGGCCGGTAACAGTGCATGTGCCACCCCCAGCGGGACAGTTTGGATACGTGACATGGGCCATGCCACCAGGGGGACAGGTCGGTCTGGACAGGTGACACGGCCCATGCCACTTGGGGGAGGTCAGTCTGGACTGGTGTCAGGCTCTGCCATCCTGGCGGGACAGTCTGAACAGGAGACATGGCATGTTGCACCAAGGGAACAGGTGACATGGCATGTTGCACCAGAAGCAGAGGTGACATGGCATGTTGCACCAGGGGCACAGGTGACATGGCATGTTGCACCAGGGGCACAGGTGACATGGCATGTTGCACCAGGGGCACAGGTGACATGACATGTTGCACCAGGGGCACAGGTGACGTGGCATGTTGCACCAGGGGCACAGGTGACATGGCATGTTGCACCAGGGGCACAGGTGACATGGCATGTTGCACCAGGGGCAGGAGGTGACATGGCATATTGCACCAGGGGCACAGGTGACATGGCATGTTGCACCAGGGGCACAGGTGACATGACATGTTGCACCAGGGGCACAGGTGACGTGGCATGTTGCACCAGGGGCACAGGTGACATGGCATGTTGCACCAGGGGCACAGGTGACATGGCATGTTGCACCAGGGGCAGGAGGTGACATGGCATGTTGTACCAGGGGCACAGGTGACATGGCATGTTGCACCAAGAGAACAGGTGACATGGCATGTTGCACCAGAAGCAGAGGTGACATGGCATGTTGCACCAGGGGCACAGGTGACATGGCATGTTGCACCAGGGGCACAGGTGACATGACATGTTGCACCAGGGGCACAGGTGACATGGCATGTTGCACCAGGGGCACAGGTGACATGACATGTTGCACCAGGGGCACAGGTGACATGGCATGTTGCACCAGGGGCACAGGTGACATGGCATGTTGCGCCAGGGGGACAGGTGTCATGGCATGTTGCACCAGGGGCAGGAGGTGACATGGCATGTTGTACCAGGGGCACAGGTGACATGGCATGTTGCACCTGGGGCACAGGTGACATGGCATGTTGCACCAACGGGACAGGTGACAGAGCCTGTCCCACTTGGGGTGGGGGGGTCAGTCTGTACCAGTAACAGGGCCGATGCCACACTCACGGGGGGGTCAGGACCAGTGGCTGGGCCTGTACTACTCCAGGAAGTGGGGGCAGGTTTAGACAGATGACAGGGCCTGTGGTCCAAAGCCGGGACGGATTGGGCAGGTGACATGGGGGACAGTCTGTCCTGGGGGCAGGGCCTGTCCCACCTCACCTCATACATGCCACAAGATGGCGGCAAGCGGCTGACATGATCCGAAGTGAGAGCTATAAACCCTTTTCAAAACTGTCATCTTCAATTCTTCCTGTAAGGGGGTGAGGAGAGCGTCTGGACATGGCATGGGGTTGTCTAAAGGTATTTATTGGGGAGTGAGGCAGGAAGAGCAGCAAATACTGAGCTCAGCCTTGATGGGCAGCCAAGGGAAGGAACTGGCTTACAGCAGTGTAGCATCCTGCTACCAATGACCACAGACACCACTACTTGCAAATCACGGAGCTTTATTGCCTGCTTCCAACTTGCTTCAGGTCTCTGCTCTAACTGCCCTGGTTCCGGTCACTGGCCCCTCCTCTTCCTGTTCCTCCCTCTCAACTCCACCCCAACCACTAGACCACATTGTACAATCGGACATCTCCCCCCTTCTTAACAAACTGAACTTAATGTCCACAGTGTTCGCAATTCTTCAGTCCACCACACGGGTTGGCGGACAACTTGTTCTTCGAGTATCAGTAGCGTCGAATCCGTGGGGGTCCTGACGTTGATCACTCTTTCCGGCGTCTTAGCCAAAACATCCTTGACTACCGGATTGCACTTCTGAGAGTGTGACCCATTGGGTATGGGCGGCTTGTTATCCAGTTCCGCAGTTGTCATGGTTCTTTCATGTTGTGTGACTGCTGCTGGCTCAACTCGGCAGTGGCAGTCTGCGTGCCTTGGTGACTCTTGTTCTGTTGACGGTTGATCTTCTTTAGGAGTGGATAATGTTCCGGTCTTCTTCCAAACTCCCTCCTGTAAGGTTATTTCTCTTTGTCTCGTCCGGTTGGGAGCAACACTGTTCATCTGTGCACCGTCGGGCACGCCAGACATCAATGTACTATCTGAGGTGGGTGTCCTGTCTTGATTCTTGGCCTCATTCGCTGCCACTGTTCGTTTCTTCCCTTCTCGCTCATGGTTGAGGCTGGCGAGACCCTTGACCACCTGGTCATGTGTCTGTTTGTCTCTCATTTGGTGGCAGTTTGTTTCTGTCACCACGTTCGGTCCTCCCCGTAGGGTGACGGGATAGTCCTTTGCCACTGAATAGATATTGTCCCATCTCTCTGTTCTCCTCCCATCAGTTCTTTTAGTCAACCTCTCTGACCCCATCAGGGGTGACGGTATCTTATTTATGTCTTGAGGTGACGATGGCTGACGTGACGTGTTGTCCTTTGGTTCTGTTGTGCGTCCGGGTGATTGATGCCATGGCTGTGGTCGGGACCATGATTTTGTTGACCCAAATGATCGGACAGACATGTCTTCCGACTCGGAGGAGTCGGTTGGCGATTTCCTCTGAGAACGTTCTTTTGAGGGCGTTGTGACTGATATGTTTATTGAGTTGGCATTCTGGGATGACATGCTCCTGGAGTCGGAGTTGTTTACGGAGCATTTCCGTGGGTATGTTTCCTTTTGTGTCCTCTGTGTTGTTGCTGTGGGGGGATCGTTTACGTCATTAGTTTGGTCTCGGAGCATTTGGTCTTCACCCTTTCCACGGGACATCAATTGTCTCTTCTCCGCTTTCTCGTTGACACAACTGTCTGTAGTGCACATGCCTCTCCCTTTCTGGTGTCTGAGTGGCTTGCTACTCCTCGTGCGGTTGGTTTCTTTTCCTCGCTTGTTGTTTGTGTTAACGTCCGTGTCATTGGGGTGATTTGTCTCACTGCTTGATGCTTCCTCGGACTCATCTGTAGACTTTAGTGCATGGCGGGAGGATGGCCGGGGTTGTCCGCGTGCTGGTTCCCGGCATTGACGGGATAGGTCCCTTCTTCCGTAGGTCATCTTTCTTACCTTCTTGTTGAGCAATCTGCCATCTTGTCCATGGGTGAGATTTGTCCTGCTTGACACGTCATCTGTTTCATAATCGTTCTCGTCATCAGTTGACGGACTCCTTGAGGTTGAATAACTTTGTGAGGTTGTATCGGTGTCCTCATCTGTTGACTGACTCCTTGAGGTTGAATAGCTCCATGAGGTTGCATCCGTACCGCTTTCGCGATCCTGATTCATCCTTGTCTTTTGTGATGGTGACTTGGAGTGTTCCATGACGTTCTGTCTCTGGATTCTTGACTCTGATTCACCCTCCCTCTTTTCAGCTTTGTTTGTTTCTTGGGCCTCTCCCTTAGGCATGAGGGGTGCCTCTTTCCAGACATCCATGCGTCTTGCATTTGATTGCACGTCTTTCGAGAAGTCTTTTGCTTTTATTCGCACTCCAGCCTCGGCCCCTCTGATGATTCTCTTTAGCGACCATTGTTCCTGAAGAATCTTGCGCTTCGTGTCTGCGCTTGAACAACCTTCGATTATTCGGAGTCGAACTGCTTCCTCATTAGTAAATGTGTTAAAGTGGCAACAGGGTACCAGACTTAGTAACCGGGTAATGAATCTCGGCAGTGGTTCTCCTGGTTTCTGCCGCGCTGTATGGAAAGCGATGCGAGCATGATCCACTTCCACCAGTGCATGAAAATGGGCACGTAGCTTCACTTGGAGTCTTCCATAGCTCTCTGTGTCCCTTTTGGGAAATGATCTGATTAGGCGACGGCCCTCATGACCGACTAGCTGGAGGAGTAGTGTCAGACATTGTCCATCCCTTTGTTCATCGACTGCATCAAGAAAATCGTCCAGGGAGTCCAGCCACCGATTCCATTCGAGACCCAGATTCCGAGTGTCAGTCTGTGTCACTGGGGGTGGCACTTCAATACAGGGATTAGACCGTTGAGTTGCTTTTCCCGCTGCCATGAGGGAGGAAGATTCTGATCTGCTCTGATTACAGGACTGTTCACTCTGCTCAATTGTTTGTCTTCACTTGGTGCCAAACGTCTACTTTGGCGCTTGTCTTTGCTCGTACTTCTTACATTCGGGATCTGCGTTTGTTTGTGCTCGCTGACTTCGGAGCTTGTGGTCGTCCGTGTTTGTTTATGTTCAGTGCAAGTCTTCGCTTGTTTCCGGTACCGACTTGTGCTTGGCGCGCTGTGAATCTTGTAGGTGCCAGTGCTTGTTGCTGACAGTTGCTTTTATTCATTCGCTTCCTTGTCACCGGTATTAGTGCGTGTTTGTGTTCACCGTTTACTTTGCTTGGCTATGGCATTTGCTGGCGTTTATTTCCTCTGGCCGATGCGTGTTCTTTCATTACGCCTGCCACGGCTTGTTCGCTTGTGTGGATCAATGTTTGCTTCTCCTCTTTTGCCAACCTCCGTTCATTTAAGGTTGCTAAGACTGATTCCTTATTGTTTATTTGTAGGTAGCAATGCTTGTTTCATTCCTATTACTGGTGCTGGTTTGTTAAAATCACTTCGATTCATCACACTCCTTGTTGCTTGTATCGGTGCTCAATTGTGCTCAAGATAGTCTTCGTTTGTCATTTGTGTTAGCTCGTGCTTGTTTCATTTGTATTTCCGGCATCTGCTTGTGCTTGTCTACAAATTGCACTTTTTGCATGTACTCGTGGTTGTTTACTTGTTTAGTCTCGGGCGTCGACTCGTGCTTGTTTTCTCTTTACCTTCGTTCATGATTATTTATTGTGAACCCTCGCACTTGCTTCTGCTTGTTGTGCTGTTGCGGTTTTACTATTGCCTTTATCTGTCTCTTGCAATTACCAATGCTTGTTGGATTGCTGCCACTTTGAATTTATCAACGTTTGTTCGTTTCGATCCACCAGTGCTTGTTTCCTTCAAGACTTGCGGTTGCTCGTGTTTGTTTGCACGTGAAATTTGCATTTATTTGTGTTTGTTTTCTTTTATCCTTCCTGCATTTGCCAATGCTTGATACAACATAGGTGCCAATGCTTGTTTACTTGTATTCTGTCAATGTGCGTTCATCGATATAATCCGTCACTTGCCAGTGTTCATTCAATGTCATCATTTCATTTACTAATGCTTGTTCTTTTGGTTGTTCCCTTGTGTTTGTCAGTGCTTGTTAGCTTACACTTACTGATGTTTGTTTCTTTTACCTCTATTGGCCTGACTTCAAGATGGCCGACTCAGATTCCTGACAGGGGATTGGAGGAAATCGCCTGTTTCTAAGATGGCCGCCGACTTGGAGATCTCGTTTTTAACGAGATCTGGGCCCTCATTGCTTTCTATTCATTTTTGTTTTGTATTTCGGTGCTCACTCACCGAGCCGGGCGGACTCAACGGCCGTCGGTCCCAGGGACGTCAGCGCTTCTCCAGGTCCCTCATGTGTCCACAGGTGAGGGTGGAACGAGTTCCCGCTTCGCTTCGCTGCGCTAGGGGAGGGGGGGGGCGCTTCCACTTGGCGACAGCGCGTCAAAGGCACACGCATCAGGCGTGAGGTACCTAACGCCTGGGCCACTCGCGCTCCGGTTCTGCGCGCTCGACAGCGCTTACCGCCAGGTCTTCTGGGGCGATGCCGGGGCACTCCTTTCCGCTTCTTAGGTGCCGGACAGAGGCGGGGTGGGCTCCTGACCTCTGTTCTGTCTGTCTATGCTGGGGTACGTGCATCCAGCAATGTCGCGTTTTGGCGCAAACTATTCCGACTTCTTGAGCGCTCCGACGCTCGTCACTGCGGCTCCCTCTCTTCTCCCTCCGAGGGACAGGGTCACCGGCTGCCAGCCTCTCTCTGGGGCAGCTCCGTGCAGCGGCGGTTTCTTCTTCTTGGTGCCGCTTTCCTTCAGCAGCGGAGCTCGCTTCTCGACGCTGCAGGCACAGGATGATTCCACGAGGTGCTGTGGCTTGTGGGGTTTCACTCATCCCACCCTCGTCGCCAGTTGTAGCATCCTGCTACCAATGACCACAGACACCACTACTTGCAAATCACGGAGCTTTATTGCCTGCTTCCAACTTGCTTCAGGTCTCTGCTCTAACTGCCCTGGTTCCGGTCACTGGCCCCTCCTCTTCCTGTTCCTCCCTCTCAACTCCACCCCAACCACTAGACCACATTGTACAATCGGACAAGCAGGGCTTTAGAAAAGTTTTCCTTCACCAGGGTACTTACCAATTTCACAAATCTTTTCTCCTCATTTTTAGACGTGTGGAAAATCGCATCGGTAATCCGGGACGTGGAATTTCCATGGCATCGCTGGCAGCCCCCTGGGGTCTCACGCCAATGGGCACAGGTTATCCCCACATTATGACCTGTTTTATGGGTGCACATTTCACAAAGTGTGTACAGTGAAGTGAAATCTGGAGTGTAGCACAAAATAATATACAATCTAATACAACTTATTCGAGCTCGAACATGTATGCATGTGTTTGTCTGCAGGTTTCCTTTTGAGGAATTGTTCTCTTCACAGTTACAGATAAATCCCCATGTTACCTTAGCAATACTATTTGTCGCCCTAGATGTGAAAAAGTCAGAAGTTCACCAAGTACCGAGACTTCCTATAACCTCAGGAAGGGTTTGCACAGCGCCTGGAGAGGCTGTGGCTACAAAGAGGCGCTGGCACACACAGGACAGTCCTCGCAGAGCCAGGCCGGATACCGGAAACAAGTCCTGTCGACAATCATAGAAATGCCTGCCTGCCAGAGAGAACAGGCACAGCACGACTCTGTTACTAACCAGAACTGAATCATGTATGCACTTTTGGGGTTTTGAGCCAGAAGCAGCGCTAGTTTTTAGCAGTGTTTTTTCTGGGAATATTTTTATAATGTACTTAATTTCCAAAGCCTATATATAGGGCTGTTGGCTTTGGGCCATGTGCAGCGATGGGTGCAGCGGGCCACGGATTGTAATCACACCCTGTGCCCCACCCCGCTCCACGCAGGCAATACCACGTGTGTTACATTTTATCCTGCTGACCTCACCGATGTAAGCTATCTTCCAGGTGAGGTTATCACATGTTACATTTTATCCTGCTGACATCATCAGTGTAAGGTATCGTCCAGGTGAAGTTATCACATGTTACATTTTATCCTGCTGACATCAACAGTGTAAGGTATCTTGCAGGTGAGGTTATCACATGTTACATTTGATCCTGCTGACATCATCAGTGTAAGGTATCGTCCAGGTGAGGTTATCAAATGTTACATTTTATCCTGCTGACATCAACAGTGTAAGGTATCTTGCAGGTGAGGTTATCACATGTTACATTTTAGCCTGCTGACATCATCAGTGTAAGGTATCTTCCAGGTGAGGTTATCACATGTTACATTTGATCCTGCTCACATCATCAGTGTAAGGTATCGTCCAGGTGAGGTTATCACATGTTACATTTTAGCCTGCTCACATCATCAGTGTAAGGTATCTTGCAGGTGAGGTTATCACATGTTACATTTTAGCCTGCTGACATCATCAGTGTAAGGTATCTTCCAGGTGAGGTTATCACATGTTACATTTGATCCTGCTGACATCATCAGTGTAAGGTATCTTCCAGGTGAGGTTATCACATGTTACATTTTATCCTGCTGACATCATCAGTGTAAGGTATCGTCCAGGTGAGGTTATCACATGTTACATTTTAGCCTGCTGACATCATCAGTGTAAGGTATCTTCCAGGTGAGGTTATCACATGTTACATTTTATCCTGCTGACATCATCAGTGTAAGGTATCGTCCAGGTGAGGTTATCACATGTTACATTTTAGCCTGCTGACATCATCAGTGTAAGTTATCTTCCAGGTGAGGTTATCACATGTTACATTTTATCCTGCTGACATCATCAGTGTAAGGTATCGTCCAGGTGAGGTTATCACATGTTACATTTTAGCCTGCTGACATCATCAGTGTAAGGTATCGTCCAGGTGAGGTTATCATATGTTACATTTTATCCTGCTGACATCATCAGTGTGAGGTATCGTCCAGGTGAGGTTATCACATGTTACATTTTATCTTGCTGACATCATCAGTGTAAGGTATCGTCCAGGTGAGGTTATCACATGTTACATTTTATCCTGCTGACATCAACAGTGTAAGGTATCGTCCAGGTGAGGTTATCACGTGTTACATTTTATCCTGCTGACATCAGTGTGAGGTATCATCCAGGTGAGGTAATCACTAAGGGTGGGCATAAAATCCGTTTCGCGGGCGAATTTGCGGATTTTCCGCGATTTCACGATCCGCGAATCTCGCGAAATCGCGGTAAAATCCGCGAATCAGCGGGGACGAATTTTCAGCCAAGCAAGGGTTACAGCAGCAGGTGCAAAAGTTGATCCTAATTTCTTTGTAACCTTTAACAAAAGGGTTACAAATAAATTAACTTCAACTTGGACACCTGCTGCTAATTGCTTCCTGGCGCCTCGTTGCCTACTTGTAAATATTCTCTGACCCTGCTCTGACCCTTGAAGCAGGGTCAGATAATAGTTACAAGTAGGCAACGAGGCACCTGTCCAAGGAATTAAACCTCATCAGGAAGCACTTACAGATATAAAAAACAGGAAGAAGGGAGAGGATGGCAAATACACCCATTTTGAGTTGTCAGGAGGGGTTAAACTAAAAGAGACCTTTGCAGCACAATTTTCATATGCATTTTGCTAAAAAAAAAAAGCTGTATGTTCTGTAGGGGCAACTCAGGAATCTGGCCCTTCAGAGATCCGGCCTCTCTTTCTTTCTCTCGTTCTCTCTCTCCCTCTCTCTTTCCCTCTCTTTCTCTCTATCTATCTATCTATCTATCTATCTATCTATCTATCTATCTATCTATCTATCTATCTATCTATCTATCTATCTATCTCTCCCTCTCCCATAAACGACTGCATGGGTAACTTCGCTATGCAAGCGGCTCGCGAAGATGCAAAAAGCCCCGCGAACATGCAAAAAAAACCACGAACACGCAAAAAACCCTGCGAACACACAAAAAAAATCTGCAAATTCGCACAAATTCGCGAATTTTGCGGATCGTGAATTCGCAAATTCACGGATCGCGAATTAGCAAAATTCGCTCATGCTTCGTTATCACGTTTTATATTTTAGCCTACTGACATCATCAGGGTAAGGTATCATTGTGGTGATGTCACTGAATATGAGGCTTTCTTCTCATAGGGTGAAAACTAATTTGAAATACAAAGTGGAAAATATTTCCTTTCTTGCAAGTACACTTGTTACATGATGTTTTCGCAATTGCACTGTTACTGCACTTAATTTCATGGAAATGTCCCCAAATTTAATGTAGTTACAGAAAAACAAATTGCACTAGTTTTACACGCCTCTTCTGATAGGGTAGATGGGCTTTGTTTATTCTTTGCAACAGAGAGTTTTTGGACAGGGGAACAAAGAGAGTTAATTGAATTTCTTGGTGTGGTGTCAAGGGTTTGGGCCAAAGGCTGAAATGTTCATAGGTGTCATCAGAACCCAAGAATGGGACTATAGGCCCATAGCACCCACCCCGGCTTTGGAAGGAACCACCTCAGTGGGCCCAAACCAAAAACACGTAAAATGGAGGATCTTAGCCCCATAGAGAACACTCTGGGCCTCCTTTAGATCTCGGCGGACAAGTTACTCTATCTCAAAAGTGATGGACAGCCCGTCCACCGAAATATAAACTCAATGATATGCTGTGGGATTTATAATTTAGCAGAGGGGATGTATGTCGCCGTTGTGATGGAGTAACCCGCCTGCCGAAATCTAGATCAGGCCCTCTGACTCACAGGCCCAAAACTTCAGCTCAAACCTCCTTCTTGCCATGCCTGCACCCAGAGATGTCACATTTTCTAGACCCTTTGATCTACCACAATGGGTTCAAGAGAAAGAGACGCAGAGGTAGGACCCTCCATGTGCTGCGACTCCTGCTTTGGAGCAGTTCGACCTCAGAAGTGGGGTGCAACGGCGAGCATCTCTTGAGAAGAAGATGAACCCCTTCTTGTCCATAGAAACGGCTGCTTTGGCGATCGGTCAGTGGGTCTGCCATTGGTTCAAGAGAGCGACCCCAATGGACTGCATTCTAGATGTGGTTGGCTATGGCAGCCTCTCCACAGAGCTCTTCCACTCAAGGAAGTGTGTGGAACCTTTAGAGAGCCCAGAGCCAGGGAATCCGAGAGACACGGTGAAACACAACAGAATAAGAAGTTAATGCTGCAACTATACCAAAGACCGACACACAAACACACTGGGCAACGGCTGCAAATTCAGCTGCACAAAAACCTGTCAAACTCATGAAACCATTGGCAATCAGCACTTGTGCCCTGTACATCTGCGTCGCCTCAGCCGCTACCGGTCTATCAGATCGCCATGTTCCCTACACCTCCCATTGGTCCAAGCTTCACGTTTTAACAGGACTAGTGGGTGGGAGGTCTTTCAGACACCTCCCACTGAAACAATGGAACTCTCTCCCCTCACAGTAACGGGGCTGCCCGACGGAGGCGAGGTTCCGTAGGTAACTTAAAACCTGGCTCTTTTAACTTCTGACCTAGGGGATTTGAGGATGAACTCAGCCCACTTAGAGCTGGGAAACCCCTTTTAGGTAGCCATGCGCTTTATAAATAAAAAGTGTTGTTGGTGGTATGCACTGCTGCACAGAACATAAACTACGAGTAACACCATGTCCATCCCCCTTCAGATGAAGAGAGCTAAAAACAAGACATATCATACTTATCTTCACACAGACGATTGACACAATATCGCTGCTAGGAATAGTGTGCCAAAAATATCGGAAACATTTATTGTTTACAATAATATCTTGATCCTATACTCATAATGGTAAGAATAAAAATATCAGAAAAATATTTCGTGACACTAATATAATCAAAAAACACAAAATACAGATTTTGTAATATAAAGAGTTTATAATAGTAAATCCAATATTTTAATATATAATTTCATTATAATGTAAATTAAATATATCCCACTAATATTTAATACTATATATAAATATATACCTATATTAACACACACATATATGTTTATCTATCTATCTATCTATCTATCTATCTATCTATCTATCTATCCATCTGGCTATCAATCTATATAGAGATAGATATATTTCCTATCAATCTATATAGAGATAGATATATTTCTAGAAATATATATACATATATATATATATATATATATATATATATATATATATATATATATATATATATATATATATATATATATATATATATATATATACAGATAGTGTGACAAAATGTTTTAAAACAATTACATCATATTATTGTAAAAATATATTAATAAGAAAATACCTATCTGTACATAGTGAAATTAATAATAATAATAAACTTTATTCGGATTTTTACAAAGATCCATAAAAGCAGTACATAGTAAAAATATCTGCAGTGCAATGTATTTTACAGATAACATTAAAAAATAAAAAAGGAGTTTCGGTAGTTTATACAGTACTGTTATTTTTAAAGATTTTTCCTGTGACCGTGTATACATTTCAGAAAGTTAAGAACATGGTAACATGTGGCTTCGGTATCCAAAAGCTGTAAACTCAACATGGCTACTCGACATTGTCTAAGACCCCAGGCTTTTAAAAGAGTCAATAACCAAAGTTTACGATGTTCCTGATAAAATTTACAAAACAAAACAGTATGAAGGGTGGTTTGTATTGATTTTCCATCACATGGACATGGAAGTGGATTTGGGTCCCAAACATTTGGGGTTGGGAAAGCTACCAGCTTGTGAAATATGTTCAGTCTGAATCTTATCAGGAGGAATCGGTCGAAAGTGCCAATGTCGAGAGTTAAATAGGGCTGCATTAAAAGAGTGGATTGGACCATTATTGCATGCTGAACGGACTGTTTCCCCGCTTCTGATTGTAATCTCAGATTACCCAGGTGATCCAGGGCTCGTGTTTTTAACTTGTTTTTTGTGAGTTCTCCAATTTTTTCAGGGTTTAAATAATATTTTTCTATTCCAAGATCAAAGAGAAAGTTCCGGATATAGGCCAGCCATTTGATTTTTAAAGCGTAGTCCAGGGACATTGCGTCTGCCAGTATTGTTTTTGTAAGGTCGTTTTTTTCTGAAGCCCAGATGCGACGCCATAGGAGGAGCGGTTGTATTTTCGCAAGATCTTCGATATATGGAACGCCCAGTTCTAAATGGCAGGCGTAAGTCGAAGATCTTTTGGGGGCTGATAAGAGAAATCTGAAAAAATTATTTTCCGCAATTTGCAGAGAGGTAACGTCCATGTGGCCCCATAATCCTGCTCCATATAGAGCTGTAGATTGGCATTTGGCTTTGTATATGGTCATCAATTCTCTGGGCGGACGCTTTCCTAGTTTTTGTGTAAACGACACCAGTGCGGCTAGTGCTCTTTTAAAACAATGTTTCCTGGCTTCTACTGCTGGTTTCCAGGAGAGTTTATTATCTATCATGACTCCCAGATAGCAGTATTCATTTGTAGAGTCTATTTTTTGGGTGTTCAGATAGATAGATTTTTGATGTTTTCTCCCAACCCCAGCCTTCATTACGAAAGTCTTTTTCACGTTTATGTGAAGGTCAAGGGTTCTCATGAACTGCGAATATCTGTTAAGGGATCTTTGGAGTTCACGGGGGGTTTGTGCAAGGAGGACGGCGTCGTCCGCATAGAGCAGAGCGGGGATTGGGCGATGTTTGGCCAGTGGGAGATCTCGGGCACCCTTCAAAAGCTCTACCTCCAAGTTGTTAGTGTAGAGGGAGAAAAGGAAGGGTGCCAGGACACATCCTTGTCTAACCCCACGCTCTACTCTGAAGGACGCTGTCAGTTCCCCCTTTGTGCCATAGCGGACTCTTGCGGATGGGTTGGAGTAAAGTTCCCTTAAAAAGTTCAGGAGTGATGGGTCTACCCCCATTTGTGCTAAAAGGGACCATAACTTTGTGTGGGAAACACAGTCGAAAGCCGCGGACAAGTCTACGTAGGTCATATAGAGTTTTGCTTTTTTTGCGTGCACATATTTTCCAAAAATGACCGAAAGATTTAGGGCTTGTTCCATGGTTCCTAGTCCTTTTCTAAATCCGAATTGTAGGTCGGATAGGATGCCTCTCTCTTCCGCCCAATCCTGAAGTCTTTCTAGGATCACTCTACCTGCTATCTTCCCCAATGAGTCCAGCAAAGAAATTGGGCGGTAGCAAGCAGGGTCCATGCGGTTACCTTTTTTGAATATCGGCACCATAATGGACTTTGTCCATGACTCCAGAATTCCTTTTTTTGCCGTTGCGGTGCAGACCCTTGTTATGATCGGTGCCCAAAGTTCTGTTTGGTATTTAAAAAAGTCTGCCGGGACTCCATCCGGGCCTGGAGCTTTTCCTTTTTTGGTTGAGTCGAGTGCCAAAAGGATCTCGGAGATTTCGAAATTTATGTCTATAGGGTATGGCAGGAATGTTTTTTCCTCCTCTTCCCTCTCTTGATCAGAGGATGGTTTTTGGAAGATGTTGGTAAAGTGTGATACCCAAGCTGCAGCATCTATAGCAGCTTCGATTTTTGGGCACGTGTCGTCGACCAAGAAGGGAGTTCTTATGATTCTCCAAAAGGCTTGAGAGTTTTTTTCTTGTGCGCTGGTGTGGAGTTCATGCCAGAGTGCTTGCTTGAGTTCCTCTTTCCTCTTTTTCCTTGTTTTGTGATATTCACTTCTGAGGGTGGCTATAGTGCGAGGATCCCTTTCGTCTTTGTTTAAGGCTAGCTTCAGCTTTGTATGGGCCTTAGTGCACTCTTGGTTGAACCAGCCTTTGAGTCGGGATAGTCCGGGTTTTTGTTTTGCTGTGAGTAAAACCTTTAATTTGTCCATAATTTGGGCAAAGTTGTTAAGAAGCTCCTCGTCTTCTGTTGCCATGTCCAAACAAATTTTAATTTGGGGATAGACTGATTTTATTAGCTCTTTAGTAAGTTCTTCTGGGTTTATCCTTCCCCACTTTATTGAGTACCCATTTAATTTATCCATACTTATATTTTCCTGGGTCAGTGCATTAGCTATTGTCATTGGAGGACATTGTTGGTAGTTTATTAGGACTTCCAATTTTAGTATTGCGTGGTCGCTTTGAGGATTCGGTTTGACTTCAAAATTTTTTACTCTTGGTTGTAAAGATGTTGATATTATTATAAAGTCAACCGTGGTTTTGTGACCTCTTCCTAAGTAAGTAGGTGCTAGCGAATTATCTCCATGGTCCAGGGTGTTTACTATCTGAAGATCCAGGTCAGATAGGAGATCATTCATTTGTCTGCCCATGTTGTTATGCGAAAAATGGGTGAGGGAGAGGCCTTCCTCTGTCACCATGCCAGGACATTTTCGTTTTGGTTGGGTACAGGCGTGAAGATTGAAATCGCCTGCCCATATTATTGTTGCCGGGCCTCTTTCTCCTTGTTTCATTCTGAGGGTGGTTAGTTTTTCGTGGAGGTGGGTCAGGACTCCCTGAAAGTCTGGTTCGTCCAAGTTGTTGTAAAAGTTAATGATAACTGTTGACTCTTTTTTCGGGAAGAAGAGACCAAGGATCTGCAAATTAGGGCCCAGTTCTATGACCTTTATTTTGATATTTTGGATGGTGTTGGCTACATAGATACACAAACCTCCCTTTGGTCTACCTATCTGTCCCGGTTTTGCGAAGGAGGAGTACGTCTTGTACCCCTGTAGATGGTATTCTTGTAGGGACCATGTCTCCTGTATGCATATTATTTGGTGGTTATACGTATGATGCATAATTGTCCCATCCTCTATTTTTGTCCTTAATCCTGCGATGTTCCACGAGATCAGGCTCAGGATTGTTTGACTATCCCTCGAGATTTTCACTATTTTTGGTTTGTTAAGGATCTCTGGGTCTGAAGGGATCTCTGGGTCTAGAGGGACTAATGGAGAAACCGGGGGTTCCGATAGGTCTGTGTGGATTAGGGAGTGTTCTTGTAGCTGTGGTGGTCAGTCAACGCACTCTAAGGCGCTATACTTATTTGCTAGGTGAGGGCCATTCCAGCCATCCCAACGTGTGGGATCACTGTAATTTCTCCAGTATTCCTGGCCTCTCCATTCATCCCTTTCTCTGCCTCGGTGATTAGGGCCTTGTGGGTTGAACGGGGGAAGCCGTCCTTGCCGCGGCTGCTGCCATTGCTGAATATTGTGTTGCATGGGTTGAGGGGGTTGCCACCACTGTTGGGAAGTGTGGTGTAAGAATTGAGGAGGATGAACAGATGGTTGGGTAATATAATGTAGAGATTGAGGAAATTGGGAGGGTGGTTGCCACTGGAAAATTGATTGTTGTGGTACTTGTGGAAATCGTGGTGTATGTGGGTGCTGCTGGTGTTGATACGTAATGTATTCTGAGGGATTTATGGGCCCACTGTTTACTGGAAAGGTGGGACAGGGGAAATTTTGCTTTGAGGGTATGGGTAGGAAATAGGACAAGGGAAGGGGATTTATTTGGGTGGCGGGTCCACTACTGGGTGAGTTACAGATATAATTTGATGCCCCTATCTCCCTAAATTTGATGGTGATGACGTCCCCCGCTATGGACTTCGTGCTTCTGCCGACCCATTCTCCTCTACGTACGGAGAAGATATCGCCCCTGATGTGGGCGAGTAAGGGTTTATGGAGTTGGAGCCACTGGGCGCATTTATTCCTCAACTCTGTGAAGGTTTCTTTTACACCCTCCTTCAGTGGTGGTACAGCTGTTAACACCACCACGAAGGGGGAAGCTTCCGGGGGTAAATTAATTATTTTGGGCCGAGACTGCTTGGTCTTAGGTTCTTGTGATTTTTCTGGAAAAGGGGTCTCTACTGGAATGGTGGTGTTTCCATTATTGCCTTTTGCTTGTTGGTTATTTGTTTTGGATTGACCTACTGGGTCTGTTTGTATTGCGAGGGGGGGATCTAGCGCAACCGGGGTATCTGGGGGAGCGTCTGAATTGCTCCCTTTTTTAGCTAGAAGTTGTGTTGCTGACGCCTTTCTAGATGGTGAAGTGTTAGGCTTGGTCGTTGTGCCTGTTGTTTGTTTGATAAGGATGCTTTTTTTGGGAGTATTTCTTTTGCCCCATGCGTTTGAGCGGGACCATTACCGCTTATCTTACTGCTACATTTCGTATTGATTAGTGACGTGAGTCTGTCCAACTTTGATATTAGAGGTTTGATTTGTGCCGTAATTGTGGCTTCGAGGTCTGATTTGAGGTCCATTACCATATTTTCCACCCAGCAGGGGATACCTGCCGAGGAGTTGGAGGTGGGCGTGATCAGGTTGTGATTCTTTATTTTTATTTTGGGTTTTTCCTTGATATTTGGCATAGCCTTGGTGGAAGTGGAAGTATCTTTCCTTGTTTTTGTCGGTTCTAAGATCATTACTGAATCAGGTAGGATGGATTTACTAGTTACACTCTGGTCTAATTTTTCAGTTGGTGATTGACAGGCTTCTAAATCTGGGGTTGCCTCGAGGTCGACATATGAGTGATCGGAATCTGATTGGGTCACGGATAAATCTACAGAGTTTGGAACAGTCAGTGTGGGAACAATAGTTAATGGTAATGATAAAGAGCAATTGTTAGCGACTTGGTGAACGGGGGAGTTTGCGGTGGCAAGTGAACCTAGCGAGGAGCGTTTAGCCTGCATAAGGTCCAAAGAAACTCTTTTCTCAAGTAAAATTATACTCTTATCGATGGTATCATTAACCCTGGATATGAAGAGGTCTATGGGTCCGGTCGCTTGTGTCACAGATGTAGCTTTCTTGGAAATGCTTCTGGTTTTGGGACGCATCGTGATCGTCAGCGATGTAAGTCAGGAATCGTGGGGGCCTCACGAATGATGTTTGGTGAATCCTAGTTCTGGCCACTCTATGTTGTAATGTAGAATGAGTATCACTGGGACGCCTATCTTACGTATAAGGGAACGAAGTGAATGCAGGGTGACAGGGCCGGGGCCGTCCTCTGCCGTCCTCGAACGGCCCTGTCTTTGCCCAGTCTTCGCCCGTGCTGCGTCCCGCGCTGCGGGAGTAAGATGTTATTAAGTAGGGGGCGTAAAGGGCAGGGGGCGGGCCAGCAGGGAGAGCGGACCGGAAGCTCTTCCTTGGTCTCGCAGGGACTTCTGGGAATTGAAGTCCCTGCACGCTCGCAGCCCTGCTGGTGACTCGCGCCCCTTACCGCCTTGCCGCTGTTGGTCCTTGCGTGTCCTCCAGGAAGGCTGCTGGCGCTGTTACGGAGCAGCGATGCGGCACCCGCGGAGCGGGTGCGGCGAGGAGTGGGCAGGTGATCTCGTGTGCCGATGTGCCGAGTGCCCTGGTGCACTTAAAAGCTTCGTCTCGCTGGGTCAGTGTCCTCTGTTAATATACAGGAAAGTAAGTGTCCCCACATAGTGAAATTAATAAAAGTGAACGATTAATAACATTGGTACCTAAAAGAATTATTTATGTATGTATATATATATATATATATATATATATATATATATATATATATATATATATATATATATATATATATATATATATATATATATATATATATATATATATATATATATATATATATATATATACCACACAATAATCCTTCACAGGAAAAGCTCGCACTCAGGATAAGTATCACCGCAGTTTTATTCCAGCAAAGTACTTTGCTGGAATAAAACTGTGGTGATACTTATCCTGAGTGCGAGCTTTTCCTGTGAAGGATTATTGTGTGGTACAAATTTACAGAGTGATCCGCTCCGTTCTGCGCTCGCCATCTGCCAACGGGTCCTGGGCTTCAGTAACGGGTTGCTGTTTTCTGATATATATATATATATATATATATATATATATATATATATATATATATATATATATATATATATATATATATATATATATATATATATATATATATATATATATATATGTAGGTATATATATACATATATATATATGAAATAAAACCTTACAAATATAAAAAAATGAGATAAAATACATTAATAAATGTACACAATGCATAAAATATTAAAAATTGAATATCCATAAATAAATTTACAAACAATAGTAAAATACATTTTAAAATAAGGCAAATAATGTTTCATTCAAAAAGTATAAAATAATTAATGCAATAAGCACTATTTAACCAGAATTATTAAAACTGGGTGTAAGAATATTAAATATACTATTCATAATCTAGTTTATAGAATGGTAAGAAAAATGTTTGACTTTGGACAAGTAAATTTTACCATTCATGCTCCAGTCAGTGTAACAGTAGGGAAATTGCCGAAATTCAGAGGGGTCACATTTACTATTCCCACTCCAAACATCACAACAGTAGGGAAATTGTAATATTGCAAAGAGGTTAATTTTACTATTCCTACTGCAGTCTAAACAAGAATAGAGAAAGGACTTCACTTCAAACACATTACATATATAAGTAACACCTTGAAAGTATAAAAATATGAAAGTATTATTATAAAAAATATTAACACCTATATATATATATATATATATATGTATATATATATATATATATATATACACACACACACACGCACACATATATAGTAATAACGTTCAGCAATTTACATAATTACTATTCATTAACATAATTAATTATCAATTATTAAATAATTGTTATTCAATTATTAATTAACTTTTCACCCTGTAACCCTACAAACCTAGCAACTCCCACCTAAAATATAACTTAAAATATGGGTATTGCATTATCTACAAATTTTAAATCTATTAAATATTGAATTATTGATTAATTGTTGATATAGTATTGCTTAATTTACTTCCCACCCATGACCCCTACAAAACCAGTATTCGCTGTAAACTTATTTTTCCCCTCTCCCAGTCTGGGACCACTCTGCCATAACGTAAGCCTACAAAACTAGTGGCCTAAAACTAAAATATAATTAAATATTCCATAATTTAAATATTTAAATTTCAATTAAACAAATAATTCACAAATAATAATGAATACAACATTCCTTATTCATTACATATCTTACCCACTCTATACCCTTACAAACCTAGCATCTCACAACCACAATATTAGTACAATAAAGCATTATTCCATATTTTACATAATCAAAACGTTATTAAATAATTAATTTACAATTATTATTAAATTATTATTTATCTTTCCACCCTAGAGCCTAGAAACCAAGTAGCCTGAAATTAAATATGAGTAAAATAAGTATTCTATAAATTATTTATTTGTTACCAATGAAATAAATAAAATAAAAAATTGACAATTAATATTTAATTTGCATTTAGTTGTTACTTAATTTAATTCCTACCCTATCCCTAACAAACCCAAGAACCCGCTACAACACTATAAATTACTATAAAAAATGTAATAGAAAATTCTAAGTCACTTAAAATTTCAAGTTATTTAAAAAAATAACTTTTATCTAAAAAATAGTAACACATACAATTAATATATTAACTAAATCACATTCAAGTAGTTAAAAAACAATATTTTACCACTATATTATTGAAAACTATATTAACCCCTTCGCTGCTGGCTCGTTTCCGCCGCTGTGCGGTAAACAAATGAACAGGGCGGGGCCGTGACGAACCCCAGCCGTCATCAGCACACGAGCACCACGGAGCGTGACGGCTGGGGTTCGTTACCAGCATGCAAGGGGTTAAGAACATCGTTCTTATTAAAAATAATAAAACGTGCCTAAAAAAAACGATATTCCGGTCAACAATATTGGTGCATCACAATATTTGTTTATCATGTTATTTATTTTCTGATATTTCTGCCTCCTGCTAGTTTTAATCCGAGGATGAGTCCTCAAACTCTCTACACAGCTATTTGCCTAGTTAGCATTGCTGTCTGGGACACAACCCCCATGGCCATATTATGGCCATCAGGCCACCGCGACCCGCAGAAACACATCTACAACTCTTTCATATCCCATTGAATAGAAGCTTGGATGCACTCCTGCTAGCTAGCTTGACTGGGAGGGGCCTGTGGGGGACCCCCCCCTGCATGCATTGTTTGTACACACAGCTGAGAAGAGCTCAGAGCTAGGTGGGCTTCTGTTCATCCTGAAGCAGGAAAGGATAGTAGCAAGAGGTTCTGATCTGTATGAGCTAGGAGCATTATTTAAAACAATCTGGGGATTGTGCGGCAGATGATAGATTATGTGGCAAATGCGGCAAACCCATAATAATGTGAAAATAGCCACAAAAGCACAAACCTCCAGCAGCGCTGCATACGTTGCACGTTGCAATGCTACATCTATCGCTTCCCTGTATAGATTGACGAAACACTCAAAAGTAAATGTACACACCGCGTTGATGTAGAGTGCGGAGTCTACTAGCGGTAGCGTCTCCGCCGCACCATCGCACTCACCCACGTGGCGCCCAGCGAAGTAGGCAGGAGAGCCATTCCCATCATGAAAACAGCACAATGACTCTCTGGTGCAGAAGAGACACATCTGGTGCCTCCCAGCCCTGGCTCCGACAGCTGCAAGAAAGATGCACACTCCAGGGAGGTGGACATCCCTTCTGAGAAGCAAAGTTCTCCTCTCTGGACTCAACCACCCAGAGAAGTCATCTGTTCCTGGTTACCGACGGCTAATTTAAGAAGACGTGGATGCACCTGGGAACGCTCTGCACAGGAGGACTGCGGGCCTCAGACTGCACCTGAGACAGTGCAGGAGACATCTGAGCTCTCAGAAGAGACAGCAGCTCATCACTGAGATTCAAACAGCAGAGATTTCCCTTCTGGGAGAGCATTAAAGGTTTTCAAAGCGGGTGCAAGCTTGCAAAGGTTGAAAGTGGCAAATGTCGTTCCTCTGTGACTTGAGGCTCTAAAAGTTTTTTCTCTGTAACTTAAAGTTGCAAACGTTTTTCCTCTGCAGTTTGAGGTTGATAAAGTTGTTCTTCTGTAATTTAAGGTTAAAAATATTTTTCCTCTGTAACTTTAGTTGCAAATGTTTTCCTTCCGCAACTTAAGATTGGAACGGTTTTCCTCTGTCCCTTAAAGGTGCCCATGTTTTTCCTCTGTGCCTTTAGGTTGCAAATGTTTTCCTCTGCAATTTAGGATTTCAAATATTTTTTCTTCTGTACCTTAAGGTTGCAAACGTGTTTCCTCTGTAACTTGAGGTTGCAAATGTTTTTCTTCTGCAACTTAAGACTGGAACTGTTTTCCTCTGTCTTTTAAAGGTGGAAAGCTTTTTCCTCTGTACCTTAGGGCTGCAAATGTTTTCCTCTGCAATTGAAGATTGCAAATGGTTTTTCCTCTGGAACTTAAGGTTGCAAACGTTTATCCTCTGTAACTTAATGCCACAAAGTTTTTCTTCTATAACTTAAGGTTGCAAACGTTTAACCACTGTAACTTAATGTCACAAAGTTTTTCTTCTATAACTTAAGGTTGCAAACGTTTTTCTTTTGTAACTTAAGGTTGCAAACGTTTTTCTTCTGTAACTTAAGGTTGCAAACGTTTTTCTTCTGTAACTTAAGGTTGCAAACGTTTTTCTCCTTTGCATCTTAAAATTGCAAAGGTTTTTTCTCTGTAACTTAAGGTTGCAAATGTTTTCCTTCTGTAACTTAAGGTTGCAAACGTTTATCCTCTGTAACTTATTGTCACAAAGTTTTTCTTCTTCTGTAATTTAAGGTTGAAAACGTTTTTCTCCTTTTTATCTTAAAATTGCAAACGTTTTTCCTCTGTAGCATAAGGTTGCAAATGGTTTTCTCCTTTGTATCTTAAAATTGCAACGGGTTTTCTTCTGTAACTTAAGGTTGCAAACGTTTTTCTACTGTAACTTAAGGCTGCAAAAGTTTTTTCTCTGTAACTTAAGGTGGCAAACGTTTTTGCTCTGTAACATAAGGTTGCAAATGTTTTTTTTTCTTCAATTTAAGACTGCAACTGTTTTTCCTTTGTCTTTTAAAGGAGCAAATGTTTTTGCTCTGTAACCCATGGTTACAAATGCTTTACCCTGTAACTTCTGGATTTCTTTTTAGAAATGTTACAAACCTCATGAACTCTTGATAGGTCACAGGAGTATTGGGATACAAGAGAGACAATTGTGATAGGCAGGTGTGAGAAATTTGAATACTTGTGAGAATGCAGTTTCTGCTGAGCCGAAGGTATGGGAATCTGATTGGAGGTCTTCTCGCGGGTTGTTAGAGCACAGCTAGACCATGGGTTTCAGAGCAGTGTGCATCTTAAGATGTATGATTATAAACAGCTTACTGTAGCATAAACTGAATATGTAATGGATGTACATTAGGAGAAACAGTCTGTGTTTATTGCCTTATATGACAGATTGAAAACACATTTGATTTAGAGTAAGTCTAAAGGGAAAGTATAACGAAAATCTAGGAGCAGGCGCTCTCTGAGATTGTACAAACAAATCCTGTATGTTCCAATGCCAACGCTGCACAAGGGTCTGATGGAGAGCGCCCACTGGGGTCACTCAGAATTGCCCATCAGCAAGTTTAAACTGAAAGAGGAATTCTAGTGGTCAGGAGTGACTTGGTGTGAGATCTTGTGGCTTGTGGTCTATCCCAAAAATGCCTGGAGACTCATCTGGTGCCCGTGTGTCTGTTTGGAACAAACACATGAAGTATGCATGAAAGCAACCACTACCAATTGACCGGTACAGTCATTGTTTTGTTCTCAAGATCGTCTGGTTATTAAAATCGGTTGGATTTAAGGTTTCTGAAAAATACCCCTGGTACTAAGGTATCCTATTCTTCTAGGGAAATGTTTCCCATTAACTTTTCCTTCGATACCGGTGATTGATGACATGGTCTAATATATGTTAATGGAATTGAAGGTCTTGCATGAGCAACGTGGTATCATGTAACAAACAGAGGATATATATAATCCCCAGTCTAACAGACAAGGAGAGAGTAAAAACAGAGACCGTAAAGATTGTGCACAAATAGCATGCCTTCAAGGCAAGTACTTCAGACAATGGTGTATTTTCATTGTACAGCTACTCACTCCCTATCTGAGAAAGACTAAAACAAAGATTAACGCTGTAGAAAGGAAAAGATTTGAAGGGGAAGATTGAGAAAATTATGGGTCGGGGAGTTGGGAAATTAGGAAAAGTTGAAGATTAATATTAGAATATAATTCGGAGAATGAGAAAAAGAGGATTCTATCAAAATGAAGGCAATTTAGTAAAGGAGGTTGATTTGGGGAGTGAGAGTTTAGAAGGAGCAGATTCAAAGAACTTTTGGTATGCTATTGTCTGAATCCCTTCTACCAAACAGGATTTCTTGCTAACATACTTTCATTATTTTTTCAAAATTGTTCTTTTCTATTCTAAATTTACTTCTGTTTTTTTAGTGCCCTCAGGCAACCCATTCTATTTATCTCTATTCATTTCATATGCAAGTCTAACCTAAGAGCACCTAACTTTCCGCAAACAATTAAAAACTATTTTATTCAAAAATTAAATCTAAAATTCCTTCTCCTCAGTATGTTTGTTGATTTACCGGTCAAAAGCGCAGAGATACTCCTGGCGGAGTGATTCAAGCGCTATATTTGAATTTGAATTTAATTTGAATTTAAAAACATTTATATAGCGCACTTATACCATGCGGTTTCATGGCGCTTCAGATTGCGAGGGGATGGCAAACGAGGAGAGTTAGGCAGCAAAAGCGCGAGAGAAAAGGAAGGTTTTGAGGTTTTTCCTAAATTCAGTGTAGGAGGATGTTGTGCGAAGTGCCGCGGGCAGGGAGTTCCAAAACACAGGGGCCAGAACAGAAAACTTGGTGCCGCCAGCCTTTTTCTTTTTGAATCGGGGAACAGTTAAGAGGGCCAGGTGGGAGGAGCGAAGTGCTCTTCCTGGGGTGTAAGGCTTGATAGCCGAACAGATGAACTCTGGTGCTGTGCCCATTCTAGCCTGAAAGGTGAGGCACCCAAGCTTGAACAGGGCCCGCTCTTTCACTGGCAGCCAGTGCAGTGCCTGCAGTAAAGGGGTGGCCCGATGATATTTAGGCAGGCCATAGATAAGTCGGGCCGCCTGGTTCTGCACTAGTTGCAGCCGGTGAATGGCGTAGGCAGGCGCACCATTGTAAATGATGTTGCCGTAGTCAAGGCGCGACAACACCATCGCCAGCACTATGATCTTTAGGGCGGGGAATGAAAAGAACCGAGAGATCTTCCTGATGGTTCTGAGGGAGAAGAAACAAGAGGAAACAACAGAACTAACCTGTGAGTGAACAGAGAGAGAGGGATTGAGGAAGATACCAAGGGTTTTGACTTTGGGGACCGGGAGTGGGGGAGCACCGAGTGGGGAGGGCCAGTGAGAAGGGGACCAGGGACTGCAACCACCTCCGGTCAAGACTAGTTCGGTCTTGTCCGGATTGAGTTTGAGGTGGTTGCAGTTCATCCAATCCTGAATGAACAGCATGACAGATTGGACATTCTGGAAGGATGAAGGGGAATGAGAAAGGTTGAAAATAAGCTGGAGGTCATCGGCGTAGTTGTACACCGTGACCTCGAGCTGCTGTAACATAAAAATGAGGGGGAAAATGTATAAGTTAAACAAAAGGGGGGAGAGTGAGGAACCCTGGGGGACCCCACACGTCACCTTGTGAGAGGCCGCAGTGAAACCGGTAAGATGGACTGCCTGAGCTCTGCCGCTTAGAAAGGACTCAAGCCAAGCGAAGGCTAGACCCTCTATGCCCGCCGCCTTGACACGGGTAAGTAAGGTGGAATGGTCCACCGTGTCAAAAGCGGCGGACAGATCTAAAAGAATGAGGGCCTGAGGGAGGTTGGTGTCGATGCCCTCGCGTAGGCTGTCCATAACTGAGACCACTACCTTTTCCGTGGAATGGAGGGGGCGAAAGCCCGCCTGCCGAGGGGAAAGGCAGTGGTTGATTTCCACGTGGGAGCTCAGAGTGGCGGTGACGTGGGTTTCTAGAACCTTTCCCAGGTAGGGAAGGAGGGAGATGGGGCGATAGTTGGAAGGGGATGAAGGGTCCGCACCAGCCTTTTTTAGAATGGGAATAACGGCTGCAAATTTGTGGGGGGCGGGTACCACTCCATTACTGAGAGAATCATTTAGAAGTGTGAGGGGAGGGGATGGGCATGTTAGAAAGATTTCTCTCAATATGTGGGCGGGGGCGAAATCTAGGGGGGAACCTGATTTCACCCTGTGAAGCAGGGGGAGAAGCGTAGCTGTGGTCAAGGGGGGGATGGAGGTGAGTTTGGAAGAAGCAGGGGGGGGGGAAGGATTGGTGAAAGTGGGGGATGGGGGAGGGATGTTGGCCTTAATCTTTATCACCTTGTCCACAAAGAAGTCGTTAAGCGAGTCACAGAGAGATTGAGAGGGTGGAATAGAGGCCGAGACTCTGTTGGGTGACGCGAGCTTGTGCACTGTGGCGAAGATTTCCTTCGACTGTGACTCTGCTGACAATATTCTATTGGAATAGAATAAGGTCTTGGCATTGAGGATGCTCTGCTTGTATTCCTTGAGCACAGAGAGATAGATGGTTTTTAGAGAGGGACAGTAAGCTTTTCTCCATGCTCGTTCTGCCCTACGTGCGGCCAGCTTTTTCTCCTGAAGAGTGGGAGTGAACCACCGGTTGGCGGCGTGGGCTCGCTTGACCGTAATACGCCTAAGGGGGGCGAAGGCGTCGCCCGCATGGGTCAACCAGTTGTTAATGGTGTCCAGTTGGACAGGGGCGGCGAGGCCTGAGAGGTCAGGGCTGGTGCTGGCTAGCGAGGAGCAGAAGGATGGCAAATCGACTTTGCCCCATTTTCTGGCCCAGGTGTTCTTGGGGAGTGGAGGCTTAATAATAGGGGCTAAGGCAAGGGAAAATGAAATTAAAAAGTGATCAGACCAGGGACAAGGGGAAATGGAGGGGGGAGTAGTAGGGATGTTCAAGGTCCAAACTTGATCGAGTGAATGGCCTTGAACGTGAGTGGGGCTGTGGATGTGAGGAGTGAAGTTAAGACTAAGCATAAGATCGGTGAAATCTTTGGACAAGGGACTCTCGGCAGGGTCATTAGGCCAGAAGTTTAGGTCACCTAAGACTAGCACTGAAGAGTTATTCACTACCAGCGTTGCCAGTATGTCCTGGAGGTTATAAACCCACAAATAAATAAATAAACCTGCTATTGATTATTCTACAGCTTTTCTTATATAAAAAAAAACACCGTCCTTTTAGGGAATCTACAGAGCCTAAACTAGCCTGCCTTTGCAGTTGATCTACAGCTTATTTGTCTTTCTTTCGATTTTTCACATAATCTGAGAAGGCCTCAACAGCACTACATATTTAAAACGACATAAAGTATCAAAACAAACAAAGAAACATTTGCAAATGCATTCTTTTACCCTTTCTTCAAAGGTCGGGCCTTGGCCAATCCATATCTGTCATAGGTTTGAAGAGAGTTGGCTAACGGTGTGGACGAGCTTCACTTGTACTGGCTCCTCTCTTCCTTGATCCTAATTCTACCATCATCATATCACTATCATCATATTGTGACTGTCGACAAAATGCCAGCAATGACCACCATTGTGCCATGGCAAGCATTATATTATGTTATATGTTATGTTATGTTATGTTATCTTATGTTATGTTATGTTATATGCTATGTTATGTTATCTTATGTTATGTTATGTTATATGTTATGTTATGTTATCTTATGTTATGTTATATATGATTTGTAACACGCGCAACTACTCAGGAGTATCCTGGCGCGAATGGACATAGGCAGAAAGGGCACCGATGAAGATAACTGACAGGGTTGAAAAGATGAGTTTTGAGGAGTTTCTTGAAGACACGGAGGTCCTGCGCATGTCCCAACAGGCCCGGAAGCTTGTTCCATAGAATGGCCACTTTAACTGACCACGATTGGCTGCCCATCCTGAAGCGGCAAAATCGAGGAACGGCCAGTAGGCGACAAGAGGAGGAGCGGAGCGAGCGGCCTGGCTTGTAAAAGGCCACGCGCTTCCTAATGTACAAAGGTCCAGAGTCATGCAAGGCTTTGTGAGCCATGGCCAAGATCTTAAATTGGACCCGCTGGGCCACAGGTAACCAATGAAGGTCAAGGAGCAGTAGCCTCGCACTGGATCGTTTGGCGATGTTGAATAGGAGTCTGGCCACCGCATTTTGAATCAGTTGGAGTTTATTCATGAGGTAGGCAGGGATGCCAATAAATAGGGCATTGGCATAGTCAAGCCTGGAGAGGATAAGTGCCCAAGTCCCCATTTCCTTTGCCTGCTGTGGTAGCAGAGGGAAGAACTTGCTAAAGATCTTAAGAGTGCCGAAGCAGATACCAGTCAGTTTTTTAATATGCTCGGCGAACCGGAGATCTTTCCCAAACCATATCCCCAAGTTCTTGGCCGGGCTGCCCACCAACCGTGGGCATGGGAAGTCCAGAGGCCACAAGGCCTCTCTAAACTGCGGGGAAAAGTTGCCGTACAGCGGTATCTCAGATTTTTCTTCATTACACTTAAGATGCGCCTTGGACAGCCAGGTAAACACAGCAGACAACCACCTCTGCGCATCCCCGGTGCCCAATTCAGACCTTTCCATGTGAATAAAAGCTGTGTATCGTCGGCAAATGCCATGATTTTGGCAACCTGCCCCTCAGCCAGGGCAATCAAAGGGGTCATATACATATTGAAAAGTAGCAGGCTCAAAGTAGAGCCCTGCAGGACTCCCGTTGAGATCTTCCTGGCAGAGGAAGAGAAAGGAGGCACTCAGACCTGTTGGGAGCACTCCTCCAAAAAGGATCTCAGCCAAGCCCACACTGCCCCAGAGATGCCGACGGCAGAGTGCCGATTCAGGAGAAGCTGGCGAGGTACCGTATCGAAGGCGGCAGAGAGGTCCAATAAAATCAGAGCCGCTCTGCCGCCCCCGTCCAGGCACTCCCTGATGGCTTCCGCTACCTTAACCCGTGCGTACTCCATGCTGAAGGATGTTCTAAAACCAGACTGGGCTGGATGGAGCGCCCCAGATGTTTCAACAAAAGCCTCAAGTTGATGAAAAACCACCTTTTCGCAAACTTTGGCCAGAGCCGGCAATAAGGAGATGGGTCGATAGTTAGAAGGCAGCAGGGGATCAGCAGTCGCTTTTTTAGGAAGCGGGAGAAGCATTATACCAGAGATAGGCACTGTCATACTACGGATGCTTGTAAAGTGGCAGGAATGACAAACAATTTACCAGGGCCAGCATTACACCAGGGATAGGCACTGTCGTAATATATATGCCCACTAAGCGCCGGGAATTTCAAGCACTGTGCCATCATTACACCAGAGATAGGCACCATCATACTTTGTATGCCCACAAAGTGCCAGGAATTTCAAGCACTGTGACAGAGTCAGCATTACACCAGAGATAGGCACCATCATACTTTGTATGCCCAGGAAGTGCCAGGAATTTCAAGCACTGAGCCATCATTACACCAGAGATAGGCACCATCATACTTTGCATGCCCACAAAGTGCCAGGAATTTCAAGCACTGTGCCAACATTACATCAGATATAGGCACCATCACACTTTGTATGCCCACAAAGTGCCAGGAATTTCAAGCACTGTGCCATCATTACACCAGAGATAGGCACTATCATACTTTATATGCCCACAATGTGCCAGGAATTTCAAGCACTGTGACAGAATCAGCATTACACCAGAGATAGGCACCATCATACTTTGTATCCCCACAAAGTGCCAGGAATTTCAAGCACTGTGCCATCATTACACCAGAGATCGGCACCATCATACTTTGCATGCCCACAAAGTGCCAGGAATTTCAAGCACTGTGCCAACATTACATCAGATATAGGCACCATCACACTTTGTATGCCCACAAAGTGCCGGGAATTTCAAGCAATGTGACAGTCGGCTTAACACCAGAGATAGGCACCATCATACTATGACTGCCCACAAAGTGCCAGGAATTTCAAGCACTGTGCCATCATTAAAACAGAGATAGGAACCATCTGCATAAATTCAGAGCTAAACCCTTTCCAGCATAGCACTGCCCACAAGAAGTGCCAGGAGACCCTGTCGAACGCCTTCTCAGCGACCCCCAAAGGCAACCTTGTGTGCTGCGTCCAGTTCTGCAGAGCAATGACCCGCCTAACATCGTCAGCCGTATCCCTTCCGGGAATGAACCCATGTTGCCGTATGGAAACTAATGGTGTAATAACTTCAGCGAGTCTTGAAGCTAATATTTTGGAATACACCTTACTGTCTGTATTAATAAGCGAGACAGGGCGATAAGACGAAGGATTTAACTCAGGCTTATCTTTGTTTCATAAAAAGAACAATGGTTGTTCGCCTCCAGGATTTGGGTATAACACCTCTTTGCGACTCCCGAAAAACCGAAAGAAAATCTTGTTGAATTTCTTGAGACAGACCCCTGTAAAATTCTAACAGGATAGCGTCAGGACCTGATGCCTTTCCATTGGCCAAAGATTTTACGGCAGTTTCAACCTCCTCCAATGTAATTGGAGCTGAGAGAGTCTCATTCTGATCTGTTGTATTTTTGGGAGTATCGATATCTTGCAAGAACCCCATCACCAAAGACTCACTCGATACCACAGTACTCTCTCCCTTATGTAGCTGAGTATAAAATGTTCAAACACCTCCATGACCCCCTTCTGCGTATCCTGAATCTGACCATGCTGATCTTAGACTCAAAGAATTCAGTGAGCTATATTTCTCTGCTGTAGCCGTTTAGCAAGGACTCTACCAGAATTTTCCCCAAATTCATACATCATAGTACGATACTGAATATATTTTGCGGCCAAGTCTTCCCCAAAAAAATTCGAATAATTTTGATTTGATGATAGTCACCGCTTGTTGACTTTGATCAGTGTTATGACCAGCCTTATTATTCTGCATTAGCTCCAACATTGCTACCTGTAGCTGCTCAACGCGCCCCTTGGTCTGCTCCTGAGCCATCTTCCAACGATACGCCGCAAAGCTCTTAGTCTCACCCCCTACTGCGGCTTTAAATGTATCCCACACTATGCAATCAGAAGCAGTCTTTCTATTAATATTTAAGAATTCCGTTATCCATAGAGAGATATGTTAACGATAAGATTGATACAACAGTAATTTGCTTTCATATGTCCATGGCCTAGGAACTCTATCCATAAAACCCCAAAGACATTCTACTATCAACGAATTGCGGTCAGATAACATTCTTGGGAAGGTTTCAATAGACACTTCATCTACCAGCTGATCGGAAGTAAAAAAGTAATCCAAATGGACCATTTTATTATGGGGGGCAGAGTGATACGAAAAAACCATCATCATCTTTTTTATGCCTGAACCAAACATAGACCAATCTATGTTCACATACTAGAGTTTGGAGAGCCTTAAAAACTCTCGGTTTCCTCCCCAGATACCCTTGATTGCTTAGCAAATTAAAGTTGCCTGCCAAATGTATATTTAGATTCCCACAGACAGTTAGTGGACGTGGCCACATAGTTAGCTCAACATTTAGAAATGTCATAACCTCTGGGTCATCCAGATTTGAACCATAAATCGTACAGATAGAGATAGGTCTAGTATTAATCATAATTTCGGCTACTGCCCATTTACCCCCTCTATCTTCTTTTACTCTTTTACAGATCCCAACTCCAAGACTTAGCAATATGGCCACACTTCTGATGATCGCTGATTGTCTTGAACGGGCTACTAAATCAAAGCCTAACCCTTTCAGACACTCCCACTTCCCCCAGGGAATATGTGTTTCTTGTAAACAGAGAACGTCCACTTGCATAGTTTGCAGAACTTTGGATAAAGGCCCACGCTTTTTGCCATCATTTAAGCCACAGACATTCCAAGTGCTGATACGCAGCCTACCCCGCCTCATTTAAAAAAGACATAAATCCTGAGCTCAACTCAACAAATAATAATACTGTGTTCATGCCACCCTTCTTGCTCATTATCTTGTTTCCATCACCACCATTCACATTACAATTGCCATGACTACAGTTAGAAACCAGAACCCAGCGAACCCCCCCAGCCCCGCCCCCCTTGTGAGGCAACAGGACCAAGGTCCTTGTGATGGTATAAACTGGCTAACCCCGCTCTCCCATGTATCCTTCCTCCCATTTTTGACCAGAGAAGGGATCTGAGCTACTACAGCCAATATGATACATACAAAAGGGAAAAAAAATCTCTTTTCATTAGCTCATCCCCCACCTCGATACATAAGTAATAATAATCCCTGTGATGGAAAAAAAAGGGATAACAAAGTAATGCATTAATACTTTCTACGTAGAATTCAGAAAATCCTTCGCCTGAATTTCCGACAGAAAAAATCTTGCCTGACCCTGAAATATTATTTTCAACTAAGATGGATAAAGCAAACCAGCTTGCGCCCCCTTTGCTTGAAATGCCCCGATTAGCTGTCGGAGCTGCCACCTCTGCTCAACTGTTGCCTGACAGAAATCGGGTCTGACAAAAAACTCACAATCTTTCCCTACTCTCTTCCTGTCTGGCCTAGCTGGATCGCAGACTCCCTCTCTAGCTAAACAATTATTCGGACGGATTAATATTGCCCGAGGTTTATCCAGAGCTGAACCCGACTTCTGATTTAACTTGAAAGGAAACCGGTGTGCTTGTTGCACCTTTGCCTGCCAGTCCCACTGCTTCAAGTCCAGGAATGCTTCAGAGAAAAGTTCTACGACAAACTGTCGGGTATCCGACCCCTCTCTACCTTCCAGAATTCCTCGGATGCGTAAATTATTTCTCCTGGCATGATTCTCCAAGTCGGTCAACTTCCACAGCATATCGTCCCTTTGTGCTTTGATCAAATCCGTGAGGCCTTTCTGTATTGCAAGGTCATCCTTTAGCGTTGATATCCTCTCTTCAGCCTCGACGATCCTAGCAGCTATGTCCGAACATGTTTTAGACACTCTCCGAATTGAATTCTGCATCTTCCGACACGCACCCTGTGTACGAGAGCTCTCTTGACGTGTCTCTTCTCGGTGTGCCATAATGATCTGGTAAATGGTAGTCAGTGTTATCTCTTCGGGGGGTCCCTGAGTAACATCTATATCACTGGCCCCGTCTGCAGCGGCACTCCCAATAGATCCAGGCTGGGTAGAGAAAGAGTAATCCCATACCATTGATCCCTTTATACCAGAGACCTTATTTGGCATGAGACCCCCTTGGTCCTTTTGTTTCTTGGGCTTACGAACAGTACCCTCTCCTCGAAGCGATACATCGCCTTTTTGCCCTTCTCCAACCGCCACTCAGTGAGATCACTGTCATCATCTGTCCACTTCTTATCAGCACCTTCATCCTCCGATGAGCCTGCATAATCTGACATTGAGTAGAATTTGTCTCCCCCTTCCCTACTTGAGGGAGCAACCATGGTGTTGGATTTGATTTTGGCACTGTACATTTCTCCAGTTACAACAATTTGTATCTCAGGGCAGGAAACAGGGGTATTTAACATCAGCCGGGGCACCAGGCAAGGCTGCCCGTGTTTGCCTTTGCTTTTTGCTTTGTACATTGACCCTTTTCTTAGTAAAATGGAAGGGAATCAAAATATTTTGCCGATTAGGGTCAATGGTACAGATTGTAAGACGTTAGATGATGCTGACGACATTGTGGTCCTAACTAAGGATATTCCTCTGGTATTTGCTACTGTAAAGACTCTTGCAGAGCAATTTGGCATAACTTCAGGTTATAAATTGAATATTGGGAAGATGCAGATTTTAATTCAGCTTTTATGTGTCCTCCCGATGTTCCTGTTGTTACCGAAGCAACATATCTGGGCTTTAAAATCACTGCCTCAGTTGCTAGCATCCCCGATCTGAATATCCTACCAGTGGTTGATTCGATAAATACCAAACTAGAAAGATAAGATCATCTGCATCGGTTGTTGTATGGCTGCTGTAACATACTTTAAATGCTGGTTCGTCCAAAGTTTATGTATTTATTTAGAACCAGCCCCGTAGAGTTTTTTCAAGGATGTCTGGTTAGGGCTGAGAGGATTTGCTCTAGATTTCTGTGGGGCTATCGCCGATCACGGAGGGCTGCTAAATGGATGTGCCTCCCTAGAGACCGTGGGGGTTGGGCGGTCCCCAACATTTTATTGTATTATTGGTCATCCATGTTACAACATTTTGGAGTACTCTTAGTAGGGGACAGTGCTGAGGTTCCGTTAGCTAATAGACCGACCAATTATGAAATAGGTCTGGGAGAGGCGGCAAAGGGCATTCTAGTTCGGATACTGGAACCAAGTTATTTAAAAAAAATCTAGGTTCAAAGTAATTGGTGCTGTCTACTCGATTTGGCGGAAAATCTGCCGTAAATGGAAAATTCCAAATGTCAACGCTTATACTCCGTTTACCGCTGCTGGAATTTTACCATCGATTTTTCAGGACCCGGTTATTTTTAGATGGCAACAGTTGGGTCTGAAGGTTATTGGTGATTTGTGTTCGGAGGGGCAATTGGCATCTTTTTTTTCCACCTAAACAACCATGATTTCTTTAAATTCCTCCAGACAAGAAGTTTTATCAATAAGCATCGAAATAAGGTTATCTCGGTGTTTGAAAAGATATCTATGGTCGAATTAGCTGGAAGGAAAGTAAGAATGGGTACCAGGTATCAATATCTCCTATCTGGTTCCCTGATGAAATCGAGGTTCAAAATATTAAGTAGGAGAGAAAATTTGGCAAGACGGGGGTTGGTATTGGTCATTCTTTAGAATTGTCCAGTCAGATCTTAGTCTCTGGTAGTCTATGGACTCAATGTCATATGGCGGTGTTTGATCTATACTACACACCTGTGAAGATTGCAAAATGGGGGGGGCAGAGGGGCAATAGCTGTGGCAGGTGTGGGCTTCAAGAGGCTGATGCAATTCACACGTTTTATCTGTGCCCAAGTCTGGGCGAATTTTTTCAGGAAATTGAATATTTTTAAACTCTGTATTAAAAATCCCATTCACAATCTCCCCAGAGTTGGTCATATTGGGATACGAGGATGCCAGGACGGCCGGTAGATCCAGATACACTGCCGCTTTTTTGTTTGTTGCAATGGCAATGGTTCGGCTGTGCATCACATCACAATGGATAGGCCCGGAAGCTCCTATATTTTTTAATTGGAGATCTAGGATGCTCGCACTGTAAAATTTGGAGTCCTTTGTGTACCTCTTCAGTGGATTAAGGAGGCGGGAGATGAATACTAGAACATGGGCCCCTATCAAGGAATGGTCCCAGGGATAATTGATATAGATGAGATGGGTCATTGGCTGCTGGCATAGGTAGACAGGTATTTGCTTTATCATGCTTGTCATTTTTTTTATTTTGCATACCTTTCACCTTTTGCTTTTCTTAGGCTCCACCATGGACTTTCAAGTTTATGTCATGTTTCTTATTGATAAGTCTCTGTATCATATCCTTTTTTCTCTTTGTATCTCTGTATATTATGTTTGCCATGACATGTGTCACCAATCAAATAAAGAAAAAGAGTTTAAAAAAAAGAGATAGGAACCATCATACTTTGTATGCCCACAAAGTGCCTGGAATTTCAAGCACTGTGAAAGAGTCAGCATTACACCAGAGATAGGAACCATCATACTTTGTATTCTCACTGTGGGCCCGATTCACAGAATGAACTTAAGACTAAATCCTAAACTTACTACTATTTGGTATTCACAGAATGCACTTTAAGACTACTAACTTTACGTCCGCACTCGGGCCAGAAATTCTGGCCCGTAGGTGGAGTTTCTGGCCTGGAGGCAGAGCTTCCGGCGTGGGGGTGGAGCTTCTGGCTTGGGGGTGGAGCTTCCGGACCAGAGGCGGAGCTTGCGGCCCATAGGTGGAGATTTCAGCCATGGCTCAATCCCTACTTCCGAGCCGGACGCTCCGCCTCCAAGTCACAAGCTCCGCCTCTGAGCCGGAAGCTCCGCCTCCAGATCAGAAACTCCGCCTCCGGGCCGGCTGGGGATCCGGCAGGGCTGCGAGGACCTTAGGGCTACACCTGCAGCCCTCACTGAAGGCTGCATTGTGGGTGCCCTTGATGGGCACCAGGATACCTATGGTAAAAAAACATACCTGGCTCCTGCCAGCACCACAATGAATGTAGGCCGGGAAGCCGGCTGGAGCTATAGGTGCTTTGAGGCTCCCCACATCGCACCCAACATTGGCATATGTTGTGGGTGCCCTGGGTGGGCACTAGGGCATCCACTGAAAAAATAAGTTGGCTCCCACAATGGGTGCTGGCTGGGGAGCCCAAGCTGGCTGGGGCCATGGGGTTCTTGGGGCTCCCTCTGCACCCCAATATAGTTATGCATTGTGGGTGCCCCAGGTGGATACCAGAACACGCAAACAATATACAAAAATAATATAGAAGAAGAATAAATGAGCCGTAGGAGCCACGTATTAATTATTCACTGCTATATATACATGTATATATATATACTTGTGTGTGTGTGTGTGTCTCTCCTCGCCATAACTTTCTCGTAAGCCGTCGCAGCGGCACAAAAAACAGGAGAAATGGAGAGCCTGGATTCATGCAAAAAGGAAAAGGTTTTATTGCAAATCGGTAATAAACATAAGCGTACAAGGGTGCGACAAAAAATTGCAAAAAATCAAGGCTGCCGCGTTTCTGCAGAATGCCTTCCACTGGGCGTCTATTGCAATCACAGAGATCCTTATTTATTGACATATTAGGACTTAGTCCATCATCACTTTTCACAGCCCATTCAACTACTAGAGCGTAAACCTGCTCACTTCGATTGAATCACTTGGCACATCCATTTTCCAACCTAATCAACACTTTACATAAATGGCAAGTCTGTTAGAAGGAACTTTACTATGCAGATTAATAATAAATGATGTAATTCCTTCTCACATCCAAATACAGTTTTGTCTACTCTATGTTTTACAAGTATATTTTCTTTATATATGTCCATGACTTCACATGCTTTGGGTTAAGTGAGGTCTTCAGACATCACTCAAGTTCATTTGGTGACCTAGTAATTTCATTACATTACAAAACAGATTTTTTATTTCTTAATTACAAGTTCAATAATCATCTTATCAAGACACTTTCTGCAAATTCACAATAACCATCATTCAATCATATTGTAAATTCACATATATGTAGATATAGACACACTAGAAACTCACTGCAAAAAAAACAAAGGTTGAGGTGATGTTATAGTTGAGTTTCTTGGAAAAACAGAAAAAACACAGAAATCCACCAGTTATACTCGACTAAACTAACTGTAACTTGGGCTTGAACAATGCCCTGCTTACGACCTCACATATTACTTCACTCATGATATATGAAATGACATCATTGATTACATCACTGATAACATCTCGGATGACATAATTGATGACGTCATCCTCATCAACTGTGGGAAGCCAACCCCCAAACGTGCATGGACGGGTCATGCCCCCAAAACCTTCATGGGCAGCCACCCCCTGCTATTCACAGGCCCCCCACCCAACTCCTTTGCGGGCTGAGTGTGGCGCAGAATTGGCACAAGACCAGTGGCCCATCCAGGTGCCCAATCTCTCGCAGGTAGCCAATCCCCTTTAGGAGACCAATTGCTCACACACGCCCCCAACACACATTTAGTTTTATATATAAATGTTGCAGTGATATTATCAATTATGTCATAGAAGATGTCATGAGTGATGTAATATGTGGGTTAATTAGCAGTGCATGGTGAGGGCGTGAGTTATGGACACCTTGGGGCATGAGTTATAGTTACTTGAGATAACTCTATTACTGCTGAATTCCTATGGTTTTGTATGTATAAATTCGGAACCTAACTATAACGTCCCTGTAACCTTTGTTTTTTTCGGTGATTTTCTATGGTTTTGTATGTATAAATTCAGAACCTAACTATAACGTCCCTGTAACCTTTGTTTTTTTCAGTGATTTTCTATGGTTTTGTATGTATAAATTCAGAACCTAACTATAACGTCCCTGTAACCTTTGTTTTTTTCAGTGATTTTCTATGGTTTTGTATGTATAAATTCAGAACCTAACTATAACGTCCCTGTAACCTTTGTTTTTTCAGTGAATTTCTATGGTTATGTATGTATAAATTCGGAACCTAACTATAACGTCCCTATAACCTTTGTTTTTTTCAGTGAATTTCTATGGTTTTGTATGTATAAATTCAGAACCTAACTATGATGTCCCTGTAACCTTTGTTTTTTTTTGTGAATTTCTATGGTTATGTATGTATAAATTCAGAACCTAACTATAACGTCCCTATAACCTTTGTTTTTTTCAGTGAATTTCTATGGTTTTGTATGTATAAATTCAGAACCTAACTATGATGTCCCTGTAACCTTTGTTTTTTTCAGTGAATTTCTATGGTTTTGTACGTATAAATTCAGAACCTAACTATAACGTCACTGTAACCTTTGGTTTTTTTCAATGAATTTCTATGGTTTTGTGTGTATAAATTCAGAACCTTACTATAACGTCCCTATAACCTTTGTTTTTTCAGTGAATTTCTACACTTTTTTTTAATGCAGCAGGGATGTGGCGGCAGGGCCCGCAGCCCACCTGCACATGCGGCCAACCCCAAGCCGCGCATTGCCTTTTGGCGTGAACAGCAGAGAGGTTGGAAACAGGGCCTTTGATATATTTTGATATTTATGAGTATTTGTAGAGCGCAGACGTTCGCTCCCAAGGGAGCATCATGGCGCTGAGCAAGCTGCGGAGGATAACTGAAAAAGTAGAATGTGATGAAAGAATGAAACTAAATGGCAGCCAAGACAGAGGAGTCTGGTTGTTGGTAGACCCATGTCTTGAGAAGTTTTCTGAAACTGTTCTCGTTTTCTATAAGTCTAAGGTTGACAGGCAGGTTGTTCCAAGCTTTGGCTGCCAGGACAGTGAAGGATTTCCCACCTTTGGTCTTGTATTTGTATCTGGGGATAGTGACAAGATTTGTCCCAGAGGATCTCAAACAACGCGGGGGATTATAGCGCGTGAAACGATTTGCAAAGTAGTGGGGCCCTGTGTCTTGTAGGGTTTTGAAAACTGTGAGGAGCAGTTTAAAAAGGATTCTTTTATGCAACGGCAGCCAGTGCAGCGAGTTTAGTGCTGCAGAAGCTGATGACCTTCTAGGGAGTTGTAAGACCAGTCTGGCTGCTGCATGTTGTATGCTCTGCAGCTTTCTGAGGGTAGATTTTTTCACTCCGGCCATAAGACCATTGCAGTAGTCAAGTCGGGAAAGAATGAGGGCTACCGCGACTGACTTTCTGGCTGTAATTGGAAGGAAATCGAAGAATTTCTTCAGAGATTTTATTTGACCAAAACAGCGACCGGCAGTAATCCTAACGTGGTCATCGAAGGAGAGAGATGAATCGAATTGCACGCCTAGGTTCCGGGCTGATGGTACTGCACTGGGGGGGGCTTCTGATCCTAAGGGCCACCAGTCTTTCGGACAAAAAGACAGATTTTTACCCAGTGGGATGATTTCTGTCTTGGCGCTGTTGCATCTTAGGTGGTTAGTATTTAGCCATTTGAAAACATCAGAGAGACAATTTTTGAACCGGAGGTCTGTGTCAGTCCACTGTTTGTCAACGGTGACGACCAATTGGGTGTCGTCAGCATAAGACGTGACAAGAATCCCATGTGATTCTATCACGGCTAAGAGGGGTGCCATATAGATGTTAAAAAATAGAGGACTTAATATAGACCCCTGGGGCACTCCAGATGTGATGAGTTTTTTGCAGGATAGATAGGGACCGAGGGACACAGTCTGGGACCTATTAGATAGGAAAGATGAAATCCAGGCCAAGGCTGTGTCTGTCACGCCGATCTCTCGCATTCTATTTATTAAGATGGCATGCGAGATGGTGTCGAACGCTGCTGTGAGGTCGAGCAGGACGAGGACAGCTTGCTTACCCTCGTCCTGCAGGAATTTGATGGAGTCAGCAAGTTCGATCAAGGCTGTTTCGGTGGAGTGACCGGAGCGAAAACCCGATTGTTGAGGGTGCAAGATGTTGTGGGCCTCTACAAATGTTTTAAGCTCCTCATGTACTAAATGCTCCGTGATTTTGCCAAGGATAGGAAGCAAGGAGATGGGGCGCATGTTGGTCAGGTCCGTTGGCGATTTGTTCTGTTTTTTCAACAAAGGTTTTACGGTGGCCTTCTTCCAGTCATCCGGTACGAGCCCGGATTTGAAGGATTCATTAATAATGGCATTAATGGATGGGTTAACTGCCTCTATCAGGTGATGTAAAATGATAGGGGGACAGGAGTCAGTGGGCGCTCCTGATTTACAGGCCCGAATTGCCTTGCTGGTTTGTTGCAGGGAGACAGGTTTAAAACTGGAGAGAGGAGGGTAGTTAACTGTTGCCTCTAAAAGATTTGTCGGAGGGGGAGGAAAATCTTTCTGGATGTTGACGATTTTGTCAACAAAGAAGTCTGCAATTTGGTTGCATAAGCTCTCTGAGGGGGGTATTTCAACGGTGAGGGCTTTTGGATGGGTGAAAGACTTAACTATAGTAAAGATAGTTTTTTGGTTTTGGTGGGCTTCCGTTATGAGCTTGGTGAAATATTCCTTTTTTGCTGTTTTTATGTCAGCGAGGTATAATTTCCTCTGTTGTACATAACATGTTCTAGAGGCCGTGTCATATGTTTGTCTCCAGTGTCTTTCCGATCTCCGACATAGAAGGCGACTGTCGGCTAAGGTCTGAGTGAACCAGGGGGCATTGGGTTTTTTCTTCTTAGGACCTTTTTCCTGGTGATTTTTGGACTCTGTATTGGCCGAGACAATTTGGTTCATCCAGGTATGGAAGTTGCAGGAGTCAATTTCAACATCTCCAGTTACTATAGGGGATGGGGATAGCGGTTTGGACTCCCGCTGTATGCGTTCAGTTACCTTCTTCCAGTTAACTGTAAATGGGGCTGAGGTACACCTGGTGCTGGGTAGGGTAGGAAAAGGTATCCTAATATCGAACGGGATAAAATAATGATCGGTCCAAATTTGAGGTAACGGGGAGGACGTAGAGAGGGTTGTGAGGTTGGAGCAAATGCCATCAAGAGTGTGTCCAGCACTGTGAGTGGCAGTAGTGACGCGTTGGGAAAGTCCAAAGATGTTTAAGGAGTGTAGGAAGGAAATGGTATGGGGATCAGTGAACGATTCCATATGTAGGTTTATATCACCTATAAGAGTGAAGTTGGGGTACTGTAGTATGAGCGCTCCAAGAGCCTCATCTAAAGAGTTAAGGAAAGAAGTAGGATTTCCAGGAGGACGATATAAGAGCCCCCCCGTGAGAGAAGAAGAGGCGTTGATTTTAATTGAAAAACCCAGGCCTTCAGCATCATTGAGGTGGCATAGATCAAATGTGTGGCAGGAAAAAGTTTCCTTAATGATTAGAGCGACCCCGCCACCGCGACCAGAAGGTCTGTCCCGCCTGCAGATGGTAAAATCAGGGGGGAGGGCAGTAGCCAGATCGGGATTGGAAGAATCATTGAGCCAACTTTCGGTAATGAACAGGGCATCCAGTTCGTGGCTTAGTATTAAGTCATGCACGTCTTGACAGTGACAGGCTAGGGACCTGGCATTAACAAGACCTCCCTTGAAGTGGGTGAGACGATTATTGAAGGGGGGATGTTCGTCGATAACGTCATTTATAGGCACAGGGGGAGTCCACTCACAACGAGGGCATACAAGGGGGCTGGTGAGGGGATCAATAGGGGGGCAATCCGAACAGTGGGGAGTGAATGGAGGACGTAAGGACAGTAGATATTTGTTGTCATACCTGATGGTGTGTTGCAACCGGGCAGCATGCCCTGCGCCCGGCGCGGTCCGGTCGCGGACGGGCGCAGACGGGCTCGGCTTAGGCGCGGCTTCGGCGCGCATCCGGCGCGCCCGCTGCGCCAGCCCGCTGCGCCGTCTGGCTGGTCTACACATAATATAGGGAGATAAGGGGGCGGGAGTATGGCGCGACTAGAGCGCTCTCCCTGCCTCCCTCAAGATGGCGCCCACGGTCGGCGCGATTCGGCAGAAGCGGCAGTGCCGAATGTGAGCTTTATAAATGTGTCAGAGGTGTCAGTGTGCCTAAAAAAGATTTCCCCTTAATCTAGGCAGCCCCCCAAGAAAAGTAACAACAATAAAAACCAATTTGCTTAAAAACGCTCTGGTGCAGTTATAATGGTGAAACGCGCTATTTTGAGGTTCAACACGTTCACTACAATTTACGGGGATACAACACAGCTCGCAGCCCCAGTTGCCTCACCGGGGAGAGCTACTGTAGGGCACCTGGCCTGTCAGTCTCTGATGCCACCCCCCAAATACAGCCAACCTGGGAGGGGGTACACAGCCCCACTCCCTGGGTCAATTTTGGCCCCAGGTACCCCATCCCCCGGGCCCACAAGATATTTTTAGGGAAGGGGTGCACATGGCTCCCTCCCTGGGCCATATTTTGGTCCCAGGGACCCCATCTCCTGGGGCCGGCCATCATTTACCGGTCCTGTCCAGCTGAAGATGACTTGAGTCCGGCAGAAGATAGAGAGGGGTTCACAAGCGGGTGCAAACGTCCCTTTGTGATTGCTAAAACAGCTTCTTTTCTGCTGTGAATCCTTTCTCAGTAAAGCAGCCTGCACAACATCCATCGCCCACTCACCCCCTCCCAAAACCCCACCACACTTGGACACTCTTCAGCCAATGCACTATGTTCGGCGTCTCTGACTGTGTAATCTCTATAAAAATAGTGCCAGTCTTGGACTGGAGGCACACTGGGCTCAGGATCCGTGTCTGGGAAAGGCTGGCTTCCAGGCTGTTTGAGTTGCGTTCTTGTGCCAGATGAACCCAGCCCCTGGAGCTGAACATACCCTGGCTTCAGAAAGGGAAGATTCTAATTTTGGAAGTTTCTGACGGAGACAGAGGAGTTCTTGGACGGAGTAAACGACAGAGGCGGGGCGGCCAGCACGGAAGTGGGGGGAGGGGGCAATATCAGACTGGAGGCAGTGCTTAATTTGTAAAAACAAAACTGCCAGGGCTTTCACCAGGAGGTCACTGCAGCTTGCACCGCACATTGCACCTGCCAGGGATGCCCATCATAGTAACAAAACAACTACTAACCATCAAACTCCCACAAGTGTGACAAATCGCACTATTCCAGGCCCCCAAAGCTATAATAATAGCTTGGCGGCAGGAAATATTCATTTTTAATGTATATTTGATTAATAACTGTTGTTGTGGTCATCTCTGATTTAGCCAGACAGCGCCACCTATTGGCAGACTGTCACAAGCGCCGGTGCTGACAATTAAGTGCTGGTGCCGAGCACCGGAAACCACTTGTTTAAATTAAGCACTGACTGCAGGGATGGATGGGGTGAGTGACTCGGATTAAGATTAGAAACTAGAAATTAAAATTTTCTTTCATCCAGCCAAATAGCAAAAGCAGTGGAAGGAATCTCAAGAGAACTGACGGAAACAGAAACTGTAAACAAGGGACATATAATCAAGAGCTTGTACTGATGAGACCCTAATCTGTATGGTCAGTGTGGCGCGTAAGCTTTCTGGACCGGTGAACCCTCCATGTCCTAAGAGGCAGCATAGCTGTTTAGAGTTTTTGAATCTGTAAAACTCTGTCTAGCCTTGCTCTCCTGCCTGACTCTGAAAAATGTGTACAATTCTTTGTATTTTTCAACCCAGTGCCTTCCAGGGAGATTCTCAGTTATAACTTTACGTAATATACTTGTAAATTGTGGAAAGATGCTTTGGAAAAGGGCTCGCCCAGTGGAACTACATTCTATAAAGTGCTTGTATTACCCTTGGATGACTTTGAAAAAATGTTTAAGGTCCGTCTGCTGACAATGCACCATTCTCTATACTAACCCACCACTAATCCTCTTTTGGATCTGGAACAGCCTGCTACTCGCCGAAAAGCGCTTTGAGGCCTCGTCAGGGGCCTTACTGCTAAGATCTCCCAAATAACACCTTAGACCCTTCCCTCTTCTATCCCTCCATTATCTTTTTCAATCCAACTAAGAGATCCACATGTCACATTAACACCCTGTACAACCCACCACTAATCCTGTTTGGGCTCCGGAGTAGTGTGCTACTCACCAAAAAGCTCTTTGACACCTCGTCATGGGTGGTAAGTGCTATATAAATGCAATTATATTTACAATTACAATGTTATCACCATTTTCTAAAAATATTCTCCGGGTGCTCAAACCCGCAGACTGGCTTTGTCTACTTTGAAAGTTCTGGAACATTCATGAGTCCATCATCAAACTGCATGGAGTTTCAGCAAATGTGCAAAAACAGCTGTTTGAAGTGCACTATTGGACTCGAGCACTTCAAAGACGGTGAGTTGCGCACTTCGCTCACTATGGCTCAGAGCACGTATTGCGCCGTGTCACCTTGGAAGCGCACAAGGCATCACGGGCCTTCACGTTTCCAGCGGCACGTTTGCAGCATCTCTTAAGGCCTCATGCGTCACACCAACACTCCTCCCTACTGGGCCAATATTCACACACTCATCCTTGCGGCAATGCGCGACAAATAGATTCACCACATACACAAAATGTGGAACTCCGCTCACTGCGACACTAGAGCGTGTCATGGGCCACTCCCCAAACCCACTCTCTACCAACAACACACAACGAATGGATTAACCGCGTATACAAAACATGACTGTTCTCTCGTACACTCGCTTCACTCTATGGATAAGTGCAGCTAAAAATACACCGCAACACATGTGCAACGCCGCTCAGCGTGACACAAGAGAGCCTCTCATAGGTCACTCTCTGAAGCCACACTCTATCAACAACACACAATGAGTGGCCCTGCCTCTTTGTCGTCCACTCGGAAGTACTCAGGGGTGTGAAACACTACATAGAAGCTTCAGTCCAGCTCAGCAAGCAGAGCAGAGCTGAGGGCCCGGGTGCACGCGCTTCCAGGGGACCCCGGGCGGGGGGGGGGGGCTGAGGGCCAGGGCGCAGTGCATCCGGGGAACCCCGGGTGGGGGGGGGGGGGGGCTGAGGGCCCGGGCGCAGTGCATCCAGCGGACCCCGGGCGGGGGCAGGAGTGGGAGGGGGGCTGAGGGCCCGGGCGCATACGCTTCCAGGGGACCCCGGCCGGGCGGCATGGCCCGCACTTCCCCTCGGCTGTGAAATTCCACATTTCCTTGGACAGGAGTGTGAAACCACAGCTCCCAGAGCTGCTGCAGGCGCTGCTGATCTGACACCAGGAGCCGGGCATTTCCTGTCTCCACGCTCAGGCCTCGGAGTGTGGCAACTCGCCCAGGCCTGGGACCCCCAGCCTAGCAGGGGGCTGGCAGCCGGGCCAGCTGCGTGACGCTCAGAAGCCACAGGCCTGGCTAGCCACAGGTGGTTCAAGCCAGCCACACAGAGATGGCAGCCCCTGGCTTCAGCAGACATGCCAGGAGGGGGTGCAGGCGGAAACCAGCACTGCGAGCGCTCCCCTTCACACACAAACACAACCAGATGCACTGGACTTCTGATGTGCACACACTGCTCTCTCTGCACACTCTGCTCTCTGTGCACACACTTCTCCATGTGCACACCCTGCCCCATGTGCACACACTGCTCCATGTGCACACACTGCCCCATGTGCACACACTGCCCCCTGTGCACACTCTGCTCCATGTGCACACACTGCTCCATGTGCAAACACTGCTCTCTGTGCACACACTGCTCCATGTGCACACACTGCCCCATGTGCAAACACTGCTCTCTGTGCACACACTGCTCCATGTGCACACACTGCCCCATGTGCACACACTGCCCCATGTGCACACACTGCTACATGTGGACACACTACTCTCTGTGCACAAACTGCCCCATGTGCACACACTGCTCCATGTGCACACACTGCCCCATGTGCACACACTGCCCCATGTGCACACACTGCCCCCTGTGCACACACTGCTCCCTGCGCACACACTGCTCCCTGCGCACACACTGCTCTCTGTGCACACACTGCTCTCTGTGCACACACTGCTCCATGTGCACACACTGCTCCATATGCACACACTGCTCCATGTGCACACACTGCTCCATGTGCACACACTGCTCTCTGTGCACACTCTGCTCCGTGTGCACACACTGCTCCATGTTCACACACTGCTCCTTGTACACACGCTGCTCCATGTGCACACACTGCCCCATGTACACACACTGCTCTATGTGCACACACTGCTCCCTATGTGCACGCGCTGAGTCCGGTGCACACACTGATCCATGTGCACACACTACTCCTTGTGCGCACTCTGCTCCCTGTTCACACACTGCCCCCTGTGCACACACTGCCCCCTGTGCACACACAGCTCCATGTGGACACACTGCTCTCTGTGCACACTCTGCCCGCTGTGCAAACACTGCTCTCTGTGCACACTGCTCCATGTGTACACACTGCTCCATGTGTACACACTGCTCCATGTCCGCACACTCTGCCCCGTTTGCACACAAAGCTCCATGTGCACACACTGCTCCATGTGCACACACTGCTCCATGTGCACACACTGCTCCGTGTACACACTCTGCTCCCTGTGCACACACTGCTCCATGTGCAAACACTGCTCCATGTGCACACACTGCTCTCTGTGCACACTCTGCTCCATGTGCACACACTGCTCCATGTGCACACACTGCTCTCTGTGCACACACTTCTCCATGTGCACATTCTGTCCCTTGTGCACACACTGATCCGTGTACAAACTCTGCTCCCTGTGCACACACTACTCTCTGTGCACACACTGCTCCATTTGCACACACTGCAATCTGTGCACACACTGCTCTCTGTGCACACACTGCTCTTTGTGCACACTCTGCCCCCTGTGCACACACTGCTCCATGTGCACACACTGCTTTCTGTGCACACACTGCTCTCTGTGCACACTCTGCCCCCTGTGCACACACTGCTCCATGTGCACACACTGCTCTCTGTGCACACACTGCTCTCTGTGCACACTCTGCTCCATGTGCACACACTGCTCCATGTGCACACACTGCTCCATGTGCACACACTGCTCCATGTGCACACACACCTCCATATGCACACACTGCTCTCTGTGCACACTCTGCACCCTGTGCACACACTGCTCTATGTGCACACTCTGCCCACTGTGCAAACACTGCTCTCTGTGCACACACTGCTCTCTGTGCACACTCTGTCCCTGTGCACACACTGCTCCATGTGCACACACTGCTCTATGTGCACACACTGCTCTCTGTGCACACTCTGCCCCTATGCACACACTGCTCCATGTGCAAACACTGCTCTCTGTGCACACACTGCTCTCTGTGCACACTCTGCTCCATGTTCACACAGTGCGCCATGTGCACACACTGCTCCATGTGCAGACACTGCTCCATGTGCACACACACCTCCATATGCACACACTGCTCTATGTGCACACTCTGCCCCCTGTGCACACACTGCTCTCTGTGCACACTCTGCCCACTGTGCAAACACTGCTCTCTGTGCACACTGCTCCATGTACACACGCTGCTCCATGTGCACACACTGTGCCCTCTGCACACACTGCTCTCTGTGCACACTCTGCTACATGTGCACGCACTGCTCCATGTGCACACAATGCTCCTTGTGCACACTCTGCTCCATGTGCACGCACTGCTTTATGTGCACACACTGCCCCCTATGCACACACTGCTCCAGGTGCACCAGTCTGGAGTGCACAAGTCTGGAGTGCAATAGTCTGGATTGCACCAGTCTGGATTGCACTAGTCTAGAGTGCACTAGTCTGGAGTGCATTACTCTGGAGTGCACCAGTCTGGAGTGCACTAGCCTGGAGTGCACCAGTCTGAATTGCATTATTCTGGAGTGCACCAGTCTGAGGTGCACCAGTCTGGAGTGCACCAGTCTGGATTGCACTAGTCTGGAGTGCACTACTCTGGAATGCACCACTCTGGAGTGCACTAGTCTGGAGTGCACCAGTCTGGAGTGCACCAATGTCGAGTGCACTAGTCTGGAGTGCACCAGTCTGGGTTGCACTAGTCTGGAGGGTAGTAGTCTGGATTGCACTAGTCCAGTGTGCACCAGTCCGGAGTGCACCAGTCTGGAGTTCTCCAGTCTGCAGTGCACTAGCCTGGAGTGGACCAGTCTGGAGTGCACTAGTCTGGAGTGCACTAGTCTGAATTACACTAGTCTGGAGTGCACCAGTCTGAGGTGCACTAGTCTAGATTGTACTAGTCTGGAATGCACCAGTCTGGGGTGCACTAGTCTATTTTGCACTAGTCTGGAGTGCACTAGCCTGGAGTGCACCAGGCTGAATTGCATTATTCTGGAGTGCACCAGTCTGAGGTGCACCAGTCTGGAGTGCACCAGTCTGGATTGCACTAGTCTGGAGTGCACTACTCTGGAATGCACCACTCTGGAGTGCACTAGTCTGGAGTGCACCAGTCTGGAGTGCACCAATGTTGAGTGCACTAGTCTGGAGTGCACCAGTCTGGGTTGCACTAGTCTGGAGGGTAGTAGTCTGGATTGCACTAGTCCAGTGTGCACCAGTCCGGAGTGCACCAGTCTGGAGTTCTCCAGTCTGCAGTGCACTAGCCTGGAGTGGACCAGTCTGGAGTGCACTAGTCTGGAGTGCACTAGTCTGAATTACACTAGTCTGGAGTGCACCAGTCTGAGGTGCACTAGTCTAGATTGTACTAGTCTGGAATGCACCAGTCTGGGGTGCACTAGTCTATTTTGCACTAGTCTGGAGTGCACCAGTCTGGGGTGCACTAGTCTAGATTGCACTAGTCTGAATTGCACCACTCTGGGGTTCACTGGCCTGTATTGTACTAATCTGGTGTTGGACAGGCCTCGTGAAGGGCTCGCTCCCTCCCCGCATGACAGAGCCTGGACACCGGCTCTCCCGCTCCCGGTGCCACCAGAAGAACAACCCCGACGACCCACAGAAGCAACCCGCAACCCGTCCCCTATGGGACGCCTGCTCCCGGACATCTCTGTATCACTGGCCCGGGCCACCGCCAGCACCATTGCCCGGCCCAGCAGCCATCTTGGACACTGCACCGCGAGGCCGCGTGGCCTCAGCTCGACCCTAACCCTGGGCCTGGCCAGGCCCCGACATCCCGGCACCACCAACCACCCAGGAGGTGAACGGACCACTTGGCAGGTCAATGGGAGAGAGGAGTGTCGATGGTTCTCCCCCGCCAGGTGCCGATCGCCCCCAGCCTCCCCGGGCGCTGGCTCCACCCCCCTGCTGGGTGTCTGGACTCCCTCATCCCGGACCTCCCGACCTCCAAGAGTGAGGGTCCGGACATCAAAGGAGGCCAGACCTATAACTGGGGCAGCTCCAGAGCAGGAAGGCAGTTGTATCCTGGAGTCGAGAGACACCTAGAAGAACTCATCCTTGACGGACTGCTGGCGCTGCCGCAGCCCTGCCTTGTGAACCATCGTCCTGCCTGCTGGCGCTGCCGCGGCATTCTGCAACCTTCCTCCCCGTCGGGACCTGCTGGCGCTGCCGCGGCCCTCTGCAACCTACCTCGTCTTCGGGACCTGCTGGCGCTGCCGCGGCCCTTTGCAACCTACATCGTCCTCGGGACCTGCTGGCGCTGCCGCGGCCCTTTGCAATCTACATCATCGTCGGGACCTGCTGGCGCTGCCGCGGCCCTCCTCAAGTGAGACTTGCCATCCGAGCCGGCTGGCGCTGCCGCGGCCCGACCTTCCAGAACTCCGAGCTCGAGGATTGTGAGCTATCCAGCAGACCACCTCAAATACCAGAAAGGTATCAAGACTGTCCCGCTACCCCCTTTCCCTTCCAGAGACTAGAATTGAGAGGACCCTCGTGTCCCGATCTCCCTGTACCGTGATATTTTGCTTCGAGAACTGCATATAAAAAGCCTTAACCTTATCCCTGTGTGGTGTCCATCTGTGGGGGGGAAGTTACTTGTCTGTACGATCGCTGGAGACGGCCCTCACCGGAGGCCTCTCCCCTTGTCCTCGGCCGACCCTCCAGGTCCCCGTCTAACATTGGTGGCCAGCGGCGCGATCCGAACCGACGCGTAATCGTACAGAGAGTAACTCACCCCACGACTCAACCACAATGACAACAAAAGAGAGCGGATCCGCAGAGAAATTCCAGATGGAGAAACTAGAAGAGTACAACCATCGAGAGCTAAAGCAATTTTGCATGGAACTAGGCATTGCTACCACCGGGCTGAGCACGAAAGAGGACTTCAAACACGCCCTAGAATCTTGGGCAGAAACGGGTATGGCTGTACCCCGGAACCAAAACAGCGAGGCACCAGAAACAAACACCACTCCGACGGAAGAAAGGAGAGTGGGTCTCTCCCCGGAAGAGATCCAAGAATGAGAGAAAAGCAGACTCCATGAATTGGAGTTGGCACGGCTCCGGTTGGACGGAGAGCTGAAACTGGCGGAACAAAAGATAAACTTAGAACACTTAGGGCTCCGAGAGGAGCGGGAAGAGAAACAAAGGCAGAGAGAACTCGAAGAGAAAAAACTGGCATACGAACACGAGCGCAAGCTAGCAGAAATAGAAATGCAGAAACAGAATAAAGATCTAGGGGTGCCCGAGCGCCCGCACACCCTGGGCACTACCGAACCAAAGGTCCACATCCCCAAGGATGTCGTCAGAGAATATTTTCGGAACGACGACATACAGCAGTGGTTCAAGGCCTACGAGATCGCTATGACCTCCCACCGGATTGATCGAAGTGACTGGGGAGCCGGGCTATGGGGGAGGTTCGTCAATGAAGGCCGCGATGCCCTGCTACAGCTCCCGGACCATCAGATGACCTCCTATGACCACATGAAGGCCGCCCTCCTCACTCGATACGGACTCACGCCCGAGATGTACCGCCAGAGGTTCCGCGACTGCAAACGGATCCCGGGTACAACTTGGGTAGAGTATGTGAACTATTTCAGCCGAGCCTTCGAGGGGTGGATCAAGGGCAGCCACGTAACCACCTACGAGCAACTCTTTAACCTCATGGTGTGGGAGCACCTCTCCAACAATTACTTCGTCGAGCTCAGGCAGCACCTTCTCGACAGTAAATTGACTGAACCTCGGCAGCTCGCCGCTGAAGCTGACCGATGGGAAAGCACTCGAGTGGCCCGGAGTGGGCCGAGTGAACAAAACAGAAACAACCAAGGTCTCCATCGCCCCCGAGGAGGAGGAGGAGGCCAGGGCCGGGGCAGAGATGCCGTCCCGGCAACTCCCGCCAGCAACACCCCGCCCCCGGCCGGTCGGGGAAACCCCCGATGCGCCCAGGGTTCCGATCCAACGTTACTTGCCACCGGTGCCAGCGAATTGGACACTATGCCAGCAACCCGAGCTGCCCGAAGAACCAGACTCCCGTGCCCCGCCAGGTCGCTGCCGCCGCGCTAGGAGAAGAGCAAAACTCCGAAGAGTATGAAGAGTACGAGCAGGAGCAACCCGAGTGGGAACCTGCCGCCATGACCCTGGCCTGCCTGGGGGAAAGAGACATGATCCCGCGGGCTCCCCTACCCGCCAACACCAGAAAATACAGCCAGTGGGTGAACATAAATGGGCGCAAGGCCGAAGCCCTGCGCGACACCGGGGCCAGTGTGACGGCGGTCCGCTGTCACCTGGTGACCCCGGAACAAATCCTGCCAAACGATCTTTGCCCCGTCCGATCAGCCGACAATTCAGAGAGCCTGTGTCGGATGGCCTGCGTCCCCTTCGAATGGGGAGGAGTGTCCGGTATGCTAAAAGTGACTGTCCGCGATGATGCCCCCGTGGACTGCCTCCTGGGAAACAACCTCGAGAGTTCCCCGTGGGCGGCCGTTGAGAGAAGAGAGCACCTGGGGATGTTGGGCCTCCCGGACTGAGCGTGCGTAACAACCCGGTCCATGGCCGCCCGTGCCATCCCCAGACCCGAAGAACCCGAATGGCCAGCACCTCCTCCCCCGATCACCCCAGAGGAAGACGCCCTCAGTACTAATCCCCCAGAGCAAACCCAAGAAGGGCCCACTCCGCTCCAAGATCTTCCAGAACTGGCTCAGTGGCGTCAAGAGGGTGGACCCACCCAGGAACAATTCCGGCAGGAGCAGAAGACCTGTCCCTCCCTCAAGGGACTCCGACAGCAAGCACTCGCCCAGAGTGCGGGAGACACCGCCGGGGCCCACTGGATCTATTGGGACAATGACCTACTATACAGCGAGCAAAGAATTGCCGAATTGGGGGCCAGTCGAGTGCTAGTGGTGCCCCTCCACTTCAGAGACTTCCTTTTGAACTTGGCACACAATGTCCCCCTGGCTGGACACTTGGGGCAAGACAAAACGTATAACCGCCTGGTAACCCACTTTTACTGGCCCAAAATGCGAAATGACGTCTCCAACCACTGCCGGGCCTGCCCCACCTGCCAGGCCAGCGGGAAGAGCGGCTGAAAAATCAAAGCACCCTTGCAACCATTCCCCGTCGTAACCACCCCGTTCGAACGGGTGGGGATAGACATTGTGGGGCCCCTGGACCCCCGAACAGCACAAGGGCATCGATTCATCCTGGTCCTGGTGGACCACGCCACCCGCTATCCCGAGGCCATTCCTCTTCGGACTGTAACAGCACCAGTGGTAGGCCGAGCCCTAATGGGGATCTTCTCCCGAGTGGGATTCCCCCAGGAAGTCGTCAGCGACAGAGGCACGAACTTTATCTCCAAATATATGAAATCCCTCTGGCAGCAGTGCGGGGTTACGTACCGGTTCACGACCCCCTATCACCCGCAAGGAAACGGACTGGTCGAACGGTTTAACAGCACTCTCAAGGGGATGATCATGGGCCTGGAGGAACCCCTACGTCGCCAGTGGGATGTGCTGCTTCCGTGCCTCCTCTTCGCCTACCGAGAAGTCCCCCAGAAATCCCTCGGTTTCAGCCCCTTCGAGCTCCTGTACAGACACCCTGTCCGGGGGCCTCTCAGCCTGGTTAAAGAAGAATGGGAAATGGCCTCCCAGAAGACCCCTCCGGACGTGTATAAGTACCTCCTGACCCTCCGCAACCAGACCCGGCGATTCAGGGAACTCGCTAAAGCCAATCTCGAGGCCAGTCAGGGGGACATGAAGAAATGGTACGATCAACATGCCTCCTCCATCGAGTTCGAGCCTGGTCAGCAAGTATGGGTAATGTCTCCCATCGGGCCTTGTGCCTTGCAGGACAAATGGATAGGACCCTTCAAGGTGGTCGAGCGCAAGGGCCCTGTCACCTATTTAATCGACATGGAGTCCCCCCGGAGCCCCCTCCGGGTCCTTCACGCCAACAGACTCAAACCACACTTCGTACGCTCGGAGCTCAGCCTACTGATGGCCACAGATAGTGGGGCAGAGGAAGACTCCGAGCCCCTCCCTGACCTACTGAGGACCCGGGAGAAAGATGGCTCGGTGGACGGGGTCCGACTCTCCGATGCCCTGACCCCGGAGCAACGCCAAGACTGTCGGACCCTCCTGCTGCAATTTGCAAACCTGTTCTCCCTCACCCCCGGGGTCACCCCCTGGTGCCTTCATGACGTGGACACTGGGGACAGTCCCCCTATCCGGCACCGGGCGTACCGAGTACCAGACCGGGTGCGCGCCTGCATCCAAGACGAAGTCTCCAAAATGCTCACACTCGGAGTCATCGAGCCATCCGACAGCCCCTGGGCCAGCCCAGTCGTACTGGTCCCCAAAGCTGTTGCCCCGGGCACCACCCCCGAGCTCCGATTCTGCGTCGACTATCGGGGCCTGAACGCTGTCACCCGAACCGACGCTCACCCCATTCCCCGAGCAGATGAACTGGTTGACCGCATGGGGGCTACCCGCTACCTGAGCATCTTTGACCTGACAGCGGGCTACTGGCAGATCGGCCTCACCCCCAGAGCCCAAGAACGATCCGCCTTCTCTACCCCGGATGGTCACTACCATTTCAGAGTGATGCCATTCGGCATGAAAAACGCCCCCGCCACTTTCCAACGACTTGTGAACCAGGTACTGGCGGGCCTCGAAGAATTCAGTGCCGCCTACCTGGACGATATCGCTGTATACAGCCGCCACTGGACAGACCACCTCCACCACCTCCGAGAAGTCCTGCACGCCCTCCAACAGGCCGGCCTCACCATCAAGGCCAGCAAGTGCCAAATTGGCCAGGGGTCCGTGACATACCTCGGGCACCAAGTGGGGAGCGGTCTGGTGGCCCCTCTCCAGCTCAAGATCCCTGCCATCCAGTCCTGGCAGCCACCCGTCACCCAAACCGATGTCCGAGCCTTCTTGGGGCTCACCGGATACTACAGACGGTTTGTGAAGGACTATGGCAGCATTGTGGGGCCCCTCACGGAACTCACATCCAAGAAACACCCCAAAACCGTCAACTGGACCCCGGACTGTCAAGCGGCCTTCGAGAAACTGAAGGCCGCCATGTGCACCGCCCCTGTGCTCCAGGCCCCCGACTACAGCCGAGAGTTCATCGTCCAGACGGATGCCTCAGACCATGGCATTGGGGCAGTCCTCTCCCAACTAAACCCAGAGGGAGTCGACCAGCCAGTGGCCTTCATCAGCCGACGCCTGCTGGTCCGAGAGCAGCGCTGGAGCACCATCGAACGGGAGGCCTTTGCAGTGGTGTGGGCCCTCAAGAAGCTCCGGCCCTACCTCTTCGGTACCCACTTCCGGGTACAAACAGATCATCGACCCCTGCAATGGTTGATGCAGATGCGGGGGGAGAATCCCAAACTATTGCGATGGTCCATCTCCCTGCAGGGGATGGACTTCACTGTGGAGCATCGTCCAGGCCAGGACCACGCCAACGCGGACGGCCTGTCACGCTTTTTCCGCCTCGACGAGGAGAGTCCCCAAGAGGATGGGTGACTCTCCCCGCCTTCAGCTGGGGGGGACGCATGTTGGACAGGCCTCGTGAAGGGCTCGTTCCCTCCCCGCATGACAGAGCCTGGACACTGGCTCTCCCGGTGCCACCAGAAGAACAACCCCGACGACCCACAGAAGCAACCCGCAACCCGTCCCCTATGGGACGCCTGCTCCCGGACATCTCTGTATCACTGGCCCGGGCCACCACCAGCACCATTGCCCGGCCCAGCAGCCATCTTGGACACTGCACCACGAGGCCGCGTGGCCTCAGCTCGACCCTAACCCTGGGTCTGGCCAGGCCCCGACATCCCGGCACCACCATCCACCCAGGCGGTGAACGGACCACTTGGCAGGTCAATGGGAGAGAGGAGTGTCGATGGTTCTCCCCCGCCAGGTGCCGATCGCCCCCAGCCTCCCCGGGCGCTGGCTCCACCCCCCTGCTGGGTGTCTGGACTCCCTCATCCTGGACCTCCCGACCTCCAAGAGTGAGGGTCCGGACATCAAAGGAGGCCAGACCTATAACTGGGGCAGCTCCAGAGCAGGAAGGCAGTTGTATCCTGGAGTCGAGAGACACCTAGAAGAACTCATCCTTGACGGACTGCTGGCGCTGCCGCAGCCCTGCCTTGTGAACCATCGTCCTGCCTGCTGGCGCTGCCGCGGCATTCTGCAACCTTCCTCCCCGTCGGGACCTGCTGGCGCTGCCGCGGCCCTCTGCAACCTACATCGTCTTCGGGACCTGCTGGCGCTGCCGCGGCCCTCTGCAACCTACATCGTCCTCGGGACCTGCTGGCGCTGCCGCGGCCCTTTGCAATCTACATCATCGTCGGGACCTGCTGGCGCTGCCGCGGTCCTCCTCAAGTGAGACTTGCCATCCGAGCCTGCTGGCGCTGCCGCGGCCCGACCTTCCAGAACTCCGAGCTCGAGGATTGTGAGCTATCCAGCAGACCACCTCAAATACCAGAAAGGTATCAAGACTGTCCCGCTACCCCCTTTCCCTTCCAGAGACTAGAATTGAGAGGACCCTCGTGTCCCGATCTCCCTGTACCGTGATATTTTGCTTCGAGAACTGCATATAAAAAGCCTTAACCTTATCCCTGTGTGGTGTCCATCTGTGGGGGGGAAGTTACTTGTCTGTACGATCGCTGGAGACGGCCCTCACCGGAGGCCTCTCCCCTTGTCCTCGGCCGACCCTCCAGGTCCCCGTCTAACATCTGGAGTGCACCAGCATGGAGTGCACCAGTGTGGGGTGCACTAGTCTGGATTGCACTAGTCTGAAGTGCACTAGTCTGGGTTGCACTAGTCTGGAGGGGTGCACCAATCTTGGGTGCACTAGTCTGCATTGCACTAGTGTGTATTGCACTAGTCTGGAGTGCACTAGTCTAGGGTACACTAGTCTGGATTACACTAGTCTGGAGTGCACTAGTCTAGAGTGCACCAGTCTGGGGTTCACTAGTCTGGATTGCACTAGTCCGGAGTGCACTAATCTGTGGTGCACTAGTCTGGATTGCACTAGGCTGGAGTGCACTAGTCTAGAGTGCACCAGTCTGCAGTGCACCAGTCTGGGTACATTACTCTGGATTGCACTAGTCTGGAGTGCACTAGTCTGGAGTGCACTAGTCTAGAGTGCACCAGTCTGGGGTTCACTAGTCTGGATTGCACTAGTCCAGAGTGCACTAGTCTGGGGTGCACTAGTCTGGATTGCACTAGCCTGGAGTGCACTGGTCTAGAGTGCACCAGTCTGGAGTGCACCAGTCTGGGTGCACTAGTCTGGATTGCACTAGTATTGGTTTGCGCTAGTCTGGATTGCACTAGTCTGGAGTGCACTAGTCTGGAGTGCACTAGTATTGGTTTGCGCTAGTCTGGATTGCACTAGTCTGGAGTGCACTAGTCTGGATTGCACTAGTCTGGAGTGCACCAGTCTGGATTGCACTAGTCTGGAGTACACCAGTCTGGAAAGCACCAGTCAGGGTGCACTAGTGTGGACTGCACTAGTCTAGAGTGCACTAGTCTGGAGTGCATTAGTCTGGAGTGCACTAGCCGGGGTTGCACCAGTCTGGAATGCACCAGTCAGGGTGCACTAGTGTAGACTGCACTAGTCTGGAGTGCACTAGTCTGGGGTGCACTAGTCTGGAGTGCACCAGTCTGGAATGCACCAGTCAAGGTGCACTAGTGTGGACTGCACTAGTCTGGAGTTCACTAGTCTGGAGTGCACTAGTCTGGAGTGCACTCATCTGGGGTGCACTAGTCTGGATTGCACTAGTCTAGAGTGCACTAGTCTGGATTGCACTAGTGTGGAGTGCACATGTTTGGATTGCACTAGTCTGGAGTGCACTGGTCTGGATTGCACTAGTCTGGAGTGCATCAGTCTGGAGTGCACAAGTCAGGGTGCACTAGTGTGGACTGCACTAGTTTGGAGTGCACTAGTCTGGGGTGCACTAGTCTGGATTGCACTAGTCTAGAGTGCACTAGTCTGGATTGCAGCAGTCTGGATTACACTAGTCTGGAGTGCACTAGTCTGGATTGCACTAGTCTGGAGTGCACTAGTCTGGATTGCACTAGTCTGGAGTGCACTAGTCTGGATTGCACTAGTCTGGATTGCACTAGTCTGGATTGCAATAATCTGGAGTGCACTAGTCTGGAGTGCACTAGTCTGGATTGCACTAGTCTGGAGTGCACTAGTCTAGATTGCACTAGTCTGGATTGCACTAGTCTGGATTGCACTAGTCTGGATTGCACTAGTCTGGATTGCACTAGTCTGGGGTGCACTAGTCAGGATTGCACTAGTCTAGATTGCACTAGTCTGGATTGCACTAGTCTGGAGTGCACTAGTCTGGATTGCACTAGTCTGGATTGCACTAGTCTGGAGTGCACCAGTCCGGAGTGCACTAGTCTGGATTGCACTAGTGTGGATTGCACTAGTCTGGAGTGCACTAGTCTGGATTGCACTAGTCTGGAGTGCACTACTCTGGATTGCACTAGTCTGGAGTGCACTAGTCTAGATTGCACTAGTCTGGATTGCACTAGTCTGGAGTGCACTAGTCTAGATTGCACTAGTCTGGATTGCACTAGTCTGGATTGCACTAGTCGGGAGTGCACTAGTCTGGAGTACATTAGTCTGGATTGCACTAGTCTGGGGTGCACTAGTCTGGAGCAGGGGAGGCTCTAGGCTCATGGTGGCCCTGGGCAGGAAGCGTAGGTAGAGGCCCCAGCCGGGGCCCCACACCATTTCTTAAGAGCTTCATGGCCCCGGCCGGGGCCCCGCGCCATTTCTTAAGAGCCTCAGGGGCCCCAGCCCGCACCATTTCTTAAGAGCCTCAAGGGCCCCAGCCGGGGCCCACGCACCATTCATAAGTGCCTCAGGTCTGGCATGGTGGCCCCTGGGGTTTGGTGGCCCTGTGTAGGTGCACAGCTTGCACATGCCTAAGGCCGCCCCTGTCTGGAGTGCACTGGTCTGGGGTGCACTAGTCTGGAGTGCACTAGTCTGGAGTGCACTACTCTGGATTGCACTAGTCTGGAGTGCACTAGTCTAGATTGCACTAGTCTGGATTGCACTAGTCTGGATTGCACTAGTCGGGAGAGCACTAGTCTGGAGTACACTAGTCTGGATTGCACTAGTCTGGGGTGCACTAGTCTGGAGCAGGGGAGGCTCTAGGCTCATGGTGGCCCTGGGCAGGGAGCGAAGGTAGAGGCCCCACACCATTTCTTAAGAGCTTCATGGCCCCGGCCGGGGCCCCGCACCATTTCTTAAGAGCCTCAGGGGCCCCGGCTGGGGCCCTGCACCATTTCTTAAGAGCCTCAGGGGCCCCGGCCCGCACCATTTCTTAAGAGCCTCAAGGGCCCCAGCCGGGGCCCAGGCACCATTCATAAGTGCCTCAGGTCTGGCATGGTGGCCCCTGGGGTTTGGTGGCCCTGTGTAGGTGCACAGCTTGCACATGCCTAAGGCCGCCCCTGTCTGGAGTGCACTAGTCTGGGGTGCACTAGTCTGGAGTGCACTAGTCTGGGGTGCACTATTCTAGAGTCTCTACTGCGTCTGTTTAGACAAATCATTGTCTGGTCTGAACTTTACATTTGCAAAAACCTCGTCTCTTCACCTTGGCACACCTGGGGCACCCCACAGATGCCTCTCAATTAACTTCTACCTAATAATACAAAAATGGAAAATACAAAGTGGGGCATTCTATTTAAAAAGGAACAGATTTAAGAATTAAAAACAGAATGTGGTCGGAGAACTCGAATCTCTTTGGCAGTAATAAAGATGGTTTCCTAGAATGTGAACCGTTCAAAATGTAAAGTGAGGAGGCGGGCGGTGTTCTAATGTTAATGGAACACGCGGCACCGACCCGGGGCCAGCTGGAAACACATGCCATGTTCACGGCGCAGCCCATTACCTCAAGCCGCTCATTTCGAGGTCTGAGGTAATCCTTATGTGTGCACAAATAGAAATGGGTGCACGTGAATCAAGTGTCCCCTGACACTGTTTACCGGAAAACATCTGTTGAAATGTGTCAGGTTGAAGCGGCGAAAGAAGTGCTAATGCGTGTGCGCCTCGAAGTGTTCTGGTGACCTGGGAGGCGGCGGGTAAATACCGCACACTGGTCTAGCGGGGCTAGCGGTATTTACTGATGCGTGGAATATTACCCAATAACCTGTAAGTGGACAGAAGCCTCAATAGGGGGGTGCTCCCTCTGAGTCAAGTCACAATTGCACCTCAAGATGGGCAGTTGTCGCGATATGAAAAGAAGATGAGCAGGCTATCGCGATATGAGGGGAGGCTGGACAGCTATCATGATATGAAAAGAGGTTGAGCAGCTATCACGGTATGAAAAGAGGTTGAGCAGCTATCATGATATGAAAAGAGGTTGAGCAGCTATCACGATATGAAAAGAGGTTCAGCAGCTATCATGAGCTGCTATCATGATATGAAAAGAGGTTGAGCAGCTATCACGATATGAAAAGAGGTTGAGCAGCTATCATGATATGAAAAGAGGTTGAGCAGCTATCACAATATGAAAAGAGGTTCAGCAGCTATCATGAGCTGCTATCATGATATGAAAAGAGGTTGAGCAGCTATCACGATATGAACAGAAGATGACCAGCTATCGTGATATGCGGGGATGCTGGACAGCTATCATGATATGAAAAGAGGTTGAGCAGCTATCACGATGTGAAAAGAGGTTAAGCAGCTATCACGATATGGAAAGAGGTTGAGCAGCTATTGTGATATGAGGGGAGGCTGGACAGCTATCATGATATGAAAAGAGGTTGAGCAGCTATCACGATATGAAAAGAGGTTGAGCAGCTATCACAATATGAAAAGAGGTTGAGCAGCTATTATGATATGAGGGGAGGCTAGACAGCTATCATGATATGAAAAGAGGTTGAGCAGCTATTGTGATATGAGGGGAGGCTGGACAGCTATCATGATATGAAAAGAGGTTGAGCAGCTATTGTGATATGAGGGGAGGCTGGACAGCTATCATGATATGAAAAGAGGTTGAGCAGCTATGACGATATGAAAAGAGGTTGAGCAGCTATCACGATATGAAAAGAGGTTGAGCAGCTATCGTGATATGAAAAGAAGATAAACAGCTATCGCGATATGAGGAGAGGCTGGACAGCTATCATGATATGAAAAGAGGTTGAGCAGTGAGCACGATATGAAAAGAGGTTGAGCAGCTATCACGATATGAAAAGAGGTTGAGCAGCTATCGTGATATGAGGAGAGACTGGACAGCTATCATGATATGAAAAGAAGATAAACAGCTATCGCGATATGAGGTGAGGCTGGACATCTATCGCAATATAAAACGAATGTGAACTGAACGTCGGGCAGTGATGACCGCCTAGGTCCGAAGGCCTCGCACCGCTCTGGTAGTCGCTGCCTCTGATGGAAACACGTGGCCGGGAGTGAGGGTTTGCTGCCCACAGCCCGTCACAACCTGTTCTTAGAGCTGGGGAAGGTGTCTGTCGTTCATGGGCAGGGCCTGTGACATCTTTGTCTGCAGCAGCAAAGCTTCGCCAAGTCTGCAGTTCTGATCCTTAGTGGACCTTGAGGGAGATTCCCAGTTTGCCTCAGTGTAGGTTTGTTCAGCCTTGAACACCATTCTCTCTGCAGAGAGGGTTTATTTCCCTTCAAACTAAATGCAATGAAGTGAGCAAGGGAATGCAGCTTTTTTCTCTATAAGTTTAAGGTTTGCGGTGCTTTTCCATACACGTATGAATGAGGCAGACATTATGCAGTGTATTCAGTTAACACAATTATGACGATAAACTTGGCACAAAGGTGAATAGAGGAAGGAAAGGAATCCACCAGACACAACAAAAAACTTATTTTTTCTTTCACTGCAAATGTATCCAGACGTCACCATTGCAGTCATCCTTGTGTAAGAGTGCATGGGGGCATGTTTACAACAGACCGTCGCTTTTATTGACGCGCCGGTGGTGCTAAGCTGTCACTCAACGTGGCTTAGCAGCACCTTGTAAATATGTCCCATTGCTCCTCAGTCTTCTGTGGCAAAGAGGCGGGCAATGGGGGGTGTTGCGGCGGGCGCTCCACCGCAACACCCACTGCTTTTTGACGCTGCGCCAGATTTACATGGATGGGGCAGCGCCAGAAACAAAGGCCGGGAACAACCTTGTCTTAGAATGGTGATATAAGGAGAAAGAATTCAGGGGCATATTATCAAGGGGGTTTATCTCTGCTTTTTTGGCTTTAAAAGCCAAGAAAGCGGAGATAAAATTATCTCCCTATTACCTAGCTGTCGCTAACACCAGTTAGTGAAGTAGTGTGGCTCACTGGTTAGAGGCGGCAGACCCGAGAGCAGAGGACGGCCCGGGACCAGGGTTCGATTCCCGGCTCGGCAGGTTTCTGGACCAGGGTCAGCGGACTCGATAATTCTCTCGCCTCGGTGCCCACTCTGATCAGCGATCACACTCGGCAACTCTGGGCATTAGCTTGCCTCATCTTCACTAACGGCCCCACCAGACCGCCGGGGATGCCTGGTCTCACCCTGGAGATACCCGTTAAGGGACCATCTCTCAGGGAAGCCAGGAAGGGTTTCGCAGCGGTCGAAGCGCCTTGGGACCCTACGGGTAAGTAGTGCGCTATATAAATGCCTATACATATAAATGCCTATACATTTAGCGACAGATAGTAGGAGATAGCGACCATCTTGGGCCCCACTTTGCATGTCAGTAATAATTATCACTAATGACATGCAAAGTGGGCGTGCCAAGATTTTAGCGACTGAAAACAGTCGCTAACATCGCTATCTCCTATTACCAACATTTGGAGATATTCGCGCTAAGCGCAAATATCTCCAAAAGCTAACACCTGCCCTGAGCAGTTCTTAGCCATGTTTTCCAATGGGAGGTGGATAACATGGCTAAGAGCATTAGCTCGCTAATGCATGAATATCGCTGACTTTTCAGCGATATTGATGCATTGCGGGGATTTTTATCGCATTTGCGATAAACCTTGGTAATACCATGGTTTATTTGCGGTAAAAATCGCCGCAGCTCAGCTGTAAATTTTTGTCTCTAACCAAGCAATAGCGATAATTATCGCTATTGCTTGGTAATATGCCCCTCATTTCTTCTCGTATTTTGCTCTTTCCATCTGTTCTGCATTGTGCAGCACTCACAGAAAGAGCAAATCACCATTATGTATTGTTTACGTGCAGTACCATGCTCCTTCCTGCACATAAACAATCACCCCTGTAGCGCAGGCACCCCTGAAACAAGGCGGCAGGGGGCCTGCGCGGCACTAGGCAGCTTTTTGTAGCTCCAGAGCTGGGGAAACATAGGGGTATGTGGGTACGCTCCTCGTGATAGGACAGAATGCTGTCACTCACAGCGACGCCAGCCAATGGCTGAAGAGCACTCACTCGTCGGTCCTCGTTGCAGTCGGTGGAAGAAAAATGTGAATGAAACAAGAGACGGAAGGATGACGATGGGGGGGGGCTGGAGGTCCCTATAAAGGAGGTATATGACAAACATTGAATTTTGAAATCAGACGGTCATGGATAACTCTCGGCCTAGAAAGGTTTCCGCCGCACCAGTTCGTAGTCACCGGTAGACCGAGTAGATTTCGTGCAACAAGTCGTCTTCGCGTGGAGATTACGCGATCCACTGACTTGGAAATGATCTCTGTGTTTTACTGCAATTCTCTGGTCCGCTGGAGCGGCAATTGCCTTTTATTGTTTTCGATGGCTCATTGGTTTGTGTTCTGCATTAAATGCATTTAACCCTTTATTGATCTCCAGAGGGGTGAGTTTTTCGTCTACACTCTTATTTTATTTATTTTATTTTTACACTAATGGGCTACGGTTCGGGTTACTCCCTTCACCCATGCATCCTGCATGTGGGGTTCCTCTCACCGAGGATGCAGAACAAGAATGTATTACAAAGGTCATTAACTCAAATTAGAAACCCTATAAATCACTTGCAGCCCTAAATCTCAGCTGATTCCTTAATAAATATACATCTCTTTTTTCATTACAAATAATGTTTTGAATCTCCAATGACACTGTAGCACTTTCTTCTTTTGCAACAAAGAGGGAGTGGGTTCAGGAGTCCATTAGATAACATGGGGCGTATTATCAAGGGCGATATCGCCGCTGTAGCGGGACTTTTTCCTGCTAAAGCTGCGATCATTTTATCGCCCTATCAGCAAGCTGTCGCTAACAGCAGTTAGCAACAGCTTGTAGGCGATAGCGACCAGTTTGGGGTCTGTTTTGCATGTCAGCGATATTTACTGCTAATGACATGCAAAGTGGGCGTACCCAACCTGTTAGCAATGTGGAATTTGACTAAAAAGCTCTCTTTTTCTCTGGTGTCCCATCATGCACCCTATCCTCCCTGACATCGGCCAGGCAAGCCGATCCTCCTATTTCCGACACAAACCCCGTTGTACCCCCTCTTGCCTGCTCTTTTTCCGTAAAGCTGACACATGCCAAGAATAATAACCAGCTACCATGTAACCTACGGGTTTCCGTCCCGTTCGATATTTTCCCCTTAGACAAGAACGAAGTCAGTCAAGATGGCTGACTCGGAAACCCCCCTTCCCTGACTCTGTCACCGAACGAGCAGCTCTCGCTCGTCAATGATTTCCTAGTTTGCAAGGACAGCCACGGGTTGGTTAACAACCAAGGGGAAACCTAATCAAGCACACGGGACAGCCACGAGGAAGAATAGTTTACTGCAGCCCATTCTTCCTTTTCCCCGCTGCACACACATACCATTGTGAAACATCACCACCCTTGTGTACGAAGTAAAGAACGCACAATGCCTCGTCCTCTTTACCTTTCCGACAGAAATGACCCTGTGACAATGCCTTGATTCTCTGTCCTCAGATACTAGCAAACCTGTAACTTGTTACCTCAATCACCCTGATGCAATATGTTTGTCTATGTGTAAATGCTATTCAGGTTATTCTTTAAACGAAAACAAGTATGCTATGTCTTCTGTATGAAACACCTTCTTTTTGATTGTACTCGTACTGTATATAAGTGCTGTTATGTTTCAAGCAAAGTAGACTACTCCTGAACCCGCTTGGTGAAGGAGCTCTCCCTGAACTCGAGTTCTGGAATAAAATCCTTTCAACTCTAAGACCACGGACTCTGCTCCTCATTTTATGCATTACCATTTTCTTGGGTAATTATAGAAATTCCGAAAACGGCGTAAATAACTAGCTTTTTATTTACCACAGCGACTGAAAGCAGTTGCTAACATTGCATAACATTGCATATCAACAAAGGGGTAGCGATTAAAAAATTTACGCTAAGCGCGAATATCGACAGAACCTAACGCCTGCTCAGACCACTTCTTAACCTGTATAGCCAACGGGCGGTGGATATTTAGGTTAAGTCCCCATTAGCTATAATGCCTGAATTTCTTTGGATTTCCAGCGATATTCACGCATTGAGCCGCTATCGCCAGATATTTTATCGCTTTAGAGATAAACGTTGCTAATAGCATGTTATCTCAGTGATAATATCCGGTGATAGGCGGCGATAAAAAAAATGCACTAAGCGCATTTAGCAATAAAGTTCAAAGCGCGTTTAGCAATAATTATCGTTATTTGTTGATAATATGCACCGTGGTTCTGTCCTTCATTCCTTCCTTCTCGTGGTTTGATACATCTGCCTCCTGAAGGATTCAGATATGGGGGGGGGGGGATTTACAGAAGCATTCATTAGTACAGAGGACGCTGATGTACTCTTTGTGACTCATCTCGAAGGAGCAGATTTACAAGTCCCATGCGCCACATGTACACCGCCATTGCATCACTTCCGTGACGCAGCGGCGGCTTAAACCATGCGCCATGTTGCGCCTTATTTGCAACATGACGTATCTAGGGAGATGCATCACGTTGTAAAGCCTGCGCCACATGAAACGCGTGTTAGGTTTCCTGTAGGTGTTCCGGCGCAGGAACCCCTCGGAAAAGTGACACAGCAAAATCTACAAGATTTCACTCAGTCACTTTTATGGCCATGCTGCGTCAAAACCCTGCGCCTGCTTGAAGCAGGCATAAGGAGTGACGCAGCATGTTGGGCATAGGGCGCCCCTGAGCATTGTTGGAGCCGTGTTGCGCTTGCGACACGACTCCAGCAATGCGCCGCCCTTACGCCACAGGATGCGACACGCATCGCCCTATCGTTGGCACATTTGTGGTGGCGTAGAGAGGGAATTGAGTGTTGCATCTTTTCTGGCGCATCCCTGCTGATTTACAGAGATGCGCCAGAACTTGTAAATCTGCCTCTATCTGTCCAACTCCTTCTTCATAAAGCGCCTAGACGCCCGGCTCTTTTTCTGGTGCACTCACCCTATGGGAGTGCCGTCTCAACATTCCCTGCAGGTCACGTGGGCAGTGAAGGGTGTCTAAACACACCCAGAGCCCCTTGAGGTAGGCTACAGTTGAATTTGACAGAATCAGAGAAGCAATGTTGAGTCAAGGTGGCCGTGGTGGAGAGGCGGAGACCAGCCTGACATTAGGGTTCCCAAAAATGAACCCGGGGTGCCCCGGCTGAAGCCACATCTATGAGGGCACACCAGTGAGGGGTGCTTGGCATCAATGTGCGGGGCTGTTAAAAAAGACAATGAAACGTGACTTCAGTTCATTTAATTTTAATAATCTTCATAAAATACACTTTCAACCACAATGTGTTTCGTTATGGGGTTGGTAAATCACACGACTTCATCAGGGCAATTCAGCATTACTTAGAACCGAACTAGTTTTACAAGTTGATAAATAAAATAGTGGAGTGTGAGGTGTTTAAATTGTGTCCCGATGAAGAATAAGAACAGCAGCTCAACAAAGGAAGGATCACGGCGCACGGGCGCTAAGAGGAGGGGTCTCCACTCCAGGCGTCTGAGGAAGGATACTCCTCCGCTTAGGGCCGAAACATGTCTCTCATGATTTGTACAGAACATGTGGTAAAGTTCATGAGTGCGCCCCACACTCTCAGGTCTTGTGCACGAGCGATGGATTTACGATTCAAATTACGTCCATTGTTTAAAAAAGCTGTGAAAAATGGGAAAAGGTTGAACATTTTATCTTTCTATGCTGACGCTAACCAGTATAGTCCCTTGTAACAGCAATAAAGAGGCAGCTTTCAAGCGCTGTGAGTAATAATCTTTACTTCCATATCATTTTCGCAGCTTCAAAAGAATGAAAGGCTGAGTGGTCCCTGCCATGATCTGAACCTATGACCTGAAGATTGTACACACATTCACTCACTCAGTCACCCACACACACACGGAAACACTCACACAAAGAGACATGGACACACACACGCTTACTCACACACCTGCATGCTCACTCACATACACACACGTGAGGACACACATACACACACGGACACACACACATGCACGCTCACGCACACACACATGCTCACTCACACACTTGCATGCTCACTCACACACACATGCACGCTCACTCACTGGCCGCCATAAGTGTGCAGGGTATGCTCAGACGTGATTCCCTTGCTCACTTTGCCACTGGATTCAAGCAAGCCGGGCTGAAGACGGCTGGAATGCCAGAAACCGGTCCTCGGAAGCTTGTTTTGGGCCCAGAGAAGACATGGCTTGGCAGTTCGGGCTGGAGTGTTCCCATGAGGCACAGGGTCAGACTGATTTGCATATAGCCATGTCTGAACTGGGGTGGCAGAGTGGGCTAAAGAACGGTGATGGATTGAACCCAGATCTTTTGAGTGGGTGTGAGTGTTTGATTGATTCAGATGCTCCGTCCATCACTACCCCCTTTTGTACCGCTTTTGGCCGCCATAAGTATGGCAGGGTATGCTCAGACGTGAGTCCCTTGCTCACTTTGCCACTGGATTCAAGCAAGCCGGGCTGAAGAAGGCTGAAATGCCAGAAACCGGTCCTCGGAAGCTTGTTTCCCGTCCAGGGAAGACATGGCTTGGCAGTTCCGGCTGGACTGTTCCCATGAGGCACAGGGTCAGACTGATTTGCATATAGCCATGTCTGAACTGGGGTGGCAGAGTGGGCTAAAGAACGGTGATGGATTAAACCCAGATCTTTTGACTGGGTGTGAGTGTTTGATTGATTCAGATGCTCCGTCCATCACCACCCACTTTTGTACCGCTTTTGGCCGCCATAAGTGTGGCAGGGTATGCTCAGACGTGAGTCCCTTGCTCTCTTTGCCACTGGATTCAAGCACGCCTGGTGAAGACGGCTGGAATGCCAGAAACCGGTCCTAGGAAGCTTGTTTCCGGTCCAGAGAAGACATGGCTTGGCAGTTCAGGCTGGATTATTCCCATGAGGCACAGGGTCAGACTGATTTGCATATTGCCATGTCTGAACTGGGGTGGCAGAGTGGGCTAAAGAACGGTGATGGATTAAACCCAGATCTTTTGACTGGGTGTGAGTGTTTGATTGATTCAGATGCTCCGTCCATCACCACCCCCTTTTGTATCGCTTTTGGCCGCCATAAGTGTGGCAGGGTATGCTCAGACGTGAGTCCCTTGCTCACTTTGCCACTGGATTCAAGCAAGCCGGGCTGAAGACGACTGTAATGCCAGAAACCGGTCCTCGGAAGCTTGTTTCCGGTCCAGGGAAGACATGGCTTGGCAGTTCGGGTTGGACTGTTCCCATGAGGCACAGGGTCAGACTGATTTGCATATAGTCATGTCTGAACTGGGGTGGCAGAGTGGGCTAAAGAACGGTGATGGATTAAACCCAGATCTTTTGACTGGGTGTGAGTGTTTGATTCAGATGCTCCGTCCATCACCACCCCCTTTTGTACCACTCACACACACATGCATGCTCACTCACACACACACGCATGTTCACTCAAACATACACCCTCACACCCACACACGCATGCTTACTCACCCACACACATACTCTCACTCACACGCATGGGCACACACACTCACAAACCCAAACACACTCACACACATGGACACACACACTCACACACCCAAACACACTCACACATATGGACACACACACTCACACACCCAAACACACTCACACATATGGACACACACCCACACTGCAGAATGAATGGAGATCTAAAATTGTGCTTTTCATTGTATGCCAAATGTTTCACAATACACACAACAAATATCCATTTAAAACAAAAAAAACACAGAAATCAAATCAATCTTAGTTGCGGCAAATAATCCAAAGTCACATCATGGCATCATTCAAAATGCTCACGTCTGTCTTGACAACTCTGATAACTTTCACTGCTCTGTGACGTATCAAGTATTGGGGCGGAGTGACAGCGCCCGGGGGCTCTCTGCTGTTTTGCCCTTCTCTGAGCTTTGCCACGGGGGGTGGAAGGGAGAGGGGGGGGGGGGGCTTGCAACAAGCTCTTCATATCTGGGTGACGTAACGTCCCCATGACCTGCATCCAAAGGGGTCTCCCTTATCCCGGATCACCCGACCTGCACGAGGGAGTGGTTGAAGTCCGCCAGACACAGCGTTCAAGTGACCGCGCCCCAGACTCGAGGCGCTATCCTGCGGCCAGTCTGAAATCCAGGCTTCCAGGAGCGCAGGGCTCGAGTCGGGGTACCACGCTGGTGGACGGCGTCCCCCCACTTATTTTAAGGGGCCTTACCGGGTGGACGCCGTCCCCCCTGCGCAAAAGCTGGGCTTTAAATTATAGCGTTATTCGCCCTCACGGCCGGCCCCCCCATCGATCTCCCAAGTCAGTCTATCTGCAGCTCAGTGCATCACAGTTGAGTTAAGTAGTAAAATGCGAACGCAGGGGTCACATCTGTGCAGTGAAATACCCCTTTACAGGACTAGAGTGTAACATGTCTGCTGGTATGCACGTCCTGCCTCTATGTGTGCGGATCCCCTTATCATGTGCAAATACGGGTATTTACATATATGGATAAATGGAAGGGCGTTTGGTCAGCCCTCTTCATCAATTAGTCTTGAAAAAAGTACCGCACGGGCGCTGGGTCCGCTCACTTCAGCCGCTGTCTCTTTATTGTGAGTGGCAACATTTTATTCTGTCACTTATGCAAATCCACCAAAAAGTTGTGTACTTCAGTGCCCTAGTGTGACAATGTCTGCTTTCATTTCATGTTTGTTAATGTATTCCTGCAATAGCTCGCTTTTTACTCACGTTTCTTTTTTTTCCCCGAATACAAAAGAGGCACTCCACTTTTGGAAGGAGGTCTTCTTTACATTCGATTTACCTTTCGTGACGTCACTTCCCGTCGTGACGTCACTTCACGTATTTGAGCGTCCCCCCACTTCTAGGTTTTTTACCTTCCGTGACGTCACTTCCTGTCGTGACATCACTTCTTGTCTCTGAGCGTCCCCCCACTTCTTTATTTAGGACTTGTGCCCTGCAGGAGCGTGAGGAGTCAGCGACGCCTTCACCTTTCATAGGATCATCAGGTCTCGAGCGTTCCCTTGCTTGCCTCTTAACTCTTTCAAGAAATCCTGTAATTATCCTCTTTAACGCTGAACCCGTTCCCGGCCCGCATCGGCTGACGCGTTCCCGTGGCGTTGATTTAACATAAGGGTGTGACCAACTGCTGATATGGATTCTACACATTTTAGGTGAAAACAGGTCCCTTAGAGAGAATTTGAGTTCCGTCCGCAGCAGAGTTTGAGTAATGAAGGAGCGAACATGTCTTATATGTTGAAAGTTAGAGGACAGACTCCGGCAGTCCCTAGCAGCAGGGCTCAAGTCGAGGTACCACGCGGGTGGACGGCGTCCCCCACTTATTTTACCAGGAGCTCGATAACTGGAGCAAATGGAGCCACACATTCACTCTTTGGCCTCTCTGGGGCGAGATCGGAGCCCATTCAAAACGCTGCTCTCGCGCTGGCGTCTCTGATGCAATCGCATCTAAGGGGTGAGCGAGGGGAGACAATGAATCTGATGGTGCAAGCCACCTTTCGCGACGTCACTTCCTGTTGTGACGCCAGCGTCCTCCCACTTCTTTTTTTAGGACTTGTGCCCTGTTCTAGCTCGTACATTGGATGCAATCAGGGCTTTAAGTGGGAAAAAAACTAGGTGTCTCCCAAACAGGCGTGGCCAATGTAATTAAGGGCGTGGTTTAAACACACATAAGCTAAAAATCTGTGCTCAGCACTGTGTCCCGCTCGACTTCTATTTTGCTGTTTCGGTCATGGCATCCAGATATGTGACACAACAAGTAACATCATACCTACAACAAGTCAGGACTATTGGCTTTGTCAATGGTTGTTAGTTGCATAAGACGAATAAGCGCAACTATGGCTTGTATATAATATTGAAAAAGCTTCCACGTAAAGCCCTGGTGACACCAAGACAATGTTGCTGCTCCTGAGTTTAAAAAAGAGAAGGGAAATCCAGAGAGAAAATGACTCTTTAAAGGATTTCCCTTCCCCCGCAATGCTCAATTGGCATGACGTCATGCCGTAACTTCTCCACTAGTGAGAAGTGAGCAGTGTGTGCACACTCACATCGATGTGAGAAATGAGCACCGTGAGCAGCGCACACTAGTGAGAAGTGAGCAGCGTGAGCAGCGCACACTAGTGAGAAGTGAGCAGTGTGAACAGGGTACACTAGTGAGTAGTGAGCAGCATGAGCAGTGCACACTAGTGAAAAGTGAGCAGTGTGAACAGCGCACATCGATGTGCTCACCTGGCATGACATCATGCCGTAAATTCTCCACTAGTGAGAAGTGACCAGCATGAGCAGCGCACACTAGTGAGAAGTGAGAGTGTGAACAGCGCACACTAGTGAGTAGTGAGCAGCATGAGCAGCGTACACTAGTGAGAAGTGAGAAGTGCGAACAGCGCACAATAGTGAGAAGTGAGCAGTGTGAGCAGCACACATCGATGTGCTCACCTGGCATGACGTCATGCCGTAACTTCTCCACTAGTGAGAAGGGAGCAGTGTGAGCAGCGCACACTAGTGAGAAGTGACCAATGTGAGCAGCACACACTAGTGAGAACTGAACAGCGTGAGCAGCGCACACTAGTGAGAAGTGAGCAGTGTAAGCAGCGGACATCGAGTGGCCTGGTGTCGCTGCAGTCCACCTGTACCAGGGCACAAAGCAGAGTCCGATAGAGACCCGTTTCAAGCCCCCCTTTAAAAAACTGACGGTGCTCAGACTCGGTGAGACCTGGCACACTTAAAACCCTGGTGTAATTCTATAATCAGACTATGAAGGGTCGGCTTGGACCCCAAGAAGGTCATTTATTCCAAAGCTGAGCTGTATCTACTCCATTAGTGGCCGCTGAACAACAATCTCCAGAGCGACCAGAGAGGGCGCTCTCGGTGTCGTCACTCACAGTAATGTAGGACTGATGTGTGACCAGATCACCCTTTGCAAACCCCCCTTGTGTGAATGACATGCTATTATTTTCAGGAACATATCCCCGTAGACGTGGGTGCTCCGCCCTCGGTCAGGGATGCGGTCAAACCGTGGTGATTGGTTCAGGCTTTGGTCCCTCTGTGGATGGTCGGCCACCGACCGCTTCCTCTATCATAAGACTGATTATAAATGCAGCTCCCAGATCTCCATTTTTACAGATTTTTACAGATAAATACAGACAGAAAACAATATGTCTCCTGCAGGTACTTATTTTTAAACCCCCCAAAAAAAGAGTGACTCTCTGTGCTGTCCTCCATGAATTACAAGCCAACAGCTCCACAGGTGGACAGCACGGGAAGTTAAAATAACAGGGTGAGATTCCCTTAAATATCAGCGTATGTTAACGTATTTTAGTATAGAATGCTAATATGTACCTGTGGGTGAAATGCTTTGCTGTATGTGGCTGCCAAATTTGTTAAAACGCATATTCAAAAAATATTTGGGGGTTTACCCAAATTACCCTCCTGTACCTGGGTAAAGAATAGAAAGATAATGAAGAAAAAATGGCACAGAGGAAAAAATATATATATCTCTTTCTCTGTTAGCATAGGGAACTGTAATTTACCCTACTGGTAGTACATAGTCCTATTATACATTCACAATCCTTATTAACAACAAAAAATCACATACCAAGGACACATGTTGCGTAATTTATTTAACGCAATTTCAATTCAACATAATTATTGAAATTCTTGTTTTAAACATATATATATATATATACAAAGCCAATAACAACACATCACGTAAAACTCATAGGTTCCTTCCACCCAATTGTTGGAAAAAAGTGGTGTTCAACCATAACATAAAGGTAATACACTTAGAGGTTGTCTTGTATGCACGCCAGGTTCATATTTTTCTCAAACCTTAATCACAAAACGGTGCATTGAATAATCAAATGAAAAATCGATTGGCATCAGACTCCTCTTTGTCAAAATGTCGACACTGACACGTTTCGGCCCTCATGTACTTCTGGGCCTCCGCAGGACAAGGGTGAGGAAACAAACATCATAAACATAAATCCAGTGGCCCTACAGTCAGGACCCGGATATTCTAAATCCAAACTGTGTCACTTCAATGCTTGTAGCGTAAACTTAGGTCCCCAACTAATTGAGGATATATGAACCACTCCGGGCTTCCTACACCACTCCCATTTCTTACACAGACGCCTTATAATGCTTTCGAGCATACGACTTCCTGACCTCCAGCAGTTTAGTCGGCAGCGGGCATCAAAGTATGAGGGCATGTTTATCAGTTAAATAAATGTTAAATATTCCATTTTACGGCTCCATGTATTCTCAAAACATAAAATAAATCGGGATCAATACCAATAAGAGGGCCAATAAGTAAATAAGGATAAATACAGACGGAAATGTTAAAACAATAAATACCATAAAAAGCAGGAGCATTAATTATATTTTGAGTGTCGAGTTATCAGTAACCGCCAGGACCCTTTCCGCGCACCTAGATGGTGCTAAATAAATGAATCGCTGCCCGCGTAGGCCCGTGGCGTCGAACCGCGCCTGCCGGATCAATGCTGCTCTCTCTTTCGGATTCAGTAATACCTGCTCAGAGAGGCACTGCCGGGCATTTGGAAATTTTCAGAGGTTTGAATAACAAATTTACATTCGGAAAAGGAAATATGAAATTGATTGCAGGCTAAATCAATTTCTGTTCTTTGTCCTATTAAATTTACAAGTGAGTAATATTTTCAATTGATGCTCGTGGTGTTTTACTTCTGAAGACACAATATGGCGGTTCTCATCCTTTAGACTTCTGCTGACACCACTTAACATTTACTGGAATTTGGGGAGCCCGGAACACCCCTGAGTTATTACTGAATGACCCATTTAGATGATTTGCCATTTAGATGATTTGCACCACAAGACCACACTCAAAAACACAGACTCAAACTTCATCAATTAAAGATTAAATATTTTATTAAATAAAAAACACATATTTAACCCCTTCCATGCTTTCGTCGGCCAACGGCCGTTGCGATCACTACCTCCGTAGTGGCGCGCACGTCTGTTAATCGACGCGGCCCCTCCCACTTCGCTAAACTGCCGCACCGCAACGGAATTGCCGCTGCGGTTAAGAAGTTAAAAAATCTAAATTATAACTTTTGTTGCAAATTTTCAGTTTGATACACTCGACTGCAGCTACAAATCAACCTGCGGAGACTGACTCCATTTGTAGCCTCCAATTTAAAAATGTCTTCATCTTTAGAAACATTTTAAAATGTTCAGTTTTATATTTTGCTTCTTTATTTATATGCACTTTACTAATTTGCTCATAATTTTTCATTTTCTACACAGACATGACTCCTGGAACCACAAGTTAAGATTTAATATATCTTTATTTCTTTGCTACAAAACTAATCATGTGCATTTTGTCTTTCTCGCTGTAGTCTTCACTTTCCAATTTTTTTTTCCTCTTTTTCTATTAGAAATGGCGACGCAGCGCGCGCAACAACTTTTGTTTTATTTGCTTAATTGTTTACTTACCTCTGTTCATCCATATTCCGGTGTTTACTACACCCCACCCTGCCCCTCCCCGCCCCACGGAACCCCCTCCACATGGTAGGAGGGGGCGGGGCTTGCAGGAACCCATGACAGAGGCGAGGCCGTCTCTTTGCGCCTGGGCGCTGCAGGGCTCGAGGGGCTGGGGCCGGTACCAGAATCTCCGCTCCCAAGCCCAGTTTCCCCCACGGCCGAACTGCGTGACCCTGGGCAAATCAAGCCACCCCCTCCGTCTTAGTTCCCTTAGCTAAGAGACATGAAAGGTGCCTGAACGTGCGCGCAGCCAAGAAGTAGGCGCTATACCACGGCCCTCTCATGTGTCCTGCTGCAGGGAAGTACGGGCTGCAAGCAGCGGTTCGTTAAAAGCACAAAACTAAGAGGCCATAAAAAGTGGGGTGTTAACAGGAAGAGCCGCCCCCAACACAGGGGGGGGGGGCGGAGTGTGTATGTGGCGGGTGGCGGTGGCGGTGCTCTAATGAGCGGCTGATTACATGCCTAATGCACAATAAATGGCGTCCGTGGCCTCTCCCGCAGGCTCAAGATGTTAATGTGCTTCGAAGACCTGAGCCTTGGCTACGAAAGGTGGCTATTAATTTATAGTTATTAATAGATGGACAGAAGTGTTTGTTCATGCCACAAACTAAACCGATAATAACAATATCAAATACACGTGTCGTCAGAGCTCGGTTAGAAGCGCGTCTTACTGCTGCCTAACTTCGTGGCGCTATTCGTTTGCACTCCCACGGTGTGAAAGGACAAATCAGTCCGAGGTCGTCATCCTTGTAACCCGAGGCTGCACCCGCAGCAGTAACACGCACAATAACCCCATGAGCTACCGTAACATTTGTGTTTTTCAGAAACAGGCCACCGGGTCAGCGCTGCTCAGCTGCTTCTTGGCGCTTGGTGATAGCTATACTTACACAGCTGGAGGGTACGAATTTCATCCACAAGAATCCACACGTCGAGAGACATTTTTGGGAAGCTGTTTGGGGGACTCCGCGGAGAGGAGCTGCCCCAGCGCTGCCCAGATCTGCTGCTGAATCTTTGTTTTTTGAGGCGAGGTCCCGGTACGCTACAGAACCAGTGCACTGTTCACGGCTGCCTGAGCACGGACTCGTGCACGGACACAGCTGAGGGCAGTGCACGCAGTGACTGGATACTTGAGGTCAGGCGAGGGGCCAGGGGACGCGCACCCAGGCGGGGTCCGGCTGCCTGGCGGCTTCAAGAGCCTCGAATTGCAAACCGTCCCCGGTATCGACCTCCAAAGGATGAAAGGCCGAGCCTGGGAGACATCTGCGCAGCAGCCGCTCAACTCAAGAGTAGTATAGCGCCCAGAAGCGTCCGCGCCACCAGCGCTTCGGCCTGGTATCTTCAAACTGTGCGCCTGTTCACGCATCTGCAAAGAGCGAGAGCGCAAAGAGGGCGCAGCGCACCGCAAGCTGCGCACAGCATTAAGAATAGGATGAATACCATTTGGTTTTGCTAAGATTCATATTGTGCCCAGAGCGCTGCGCCGCCACCTTAGCCGCTTCAGGGCGCGTTGAGCGCTTTCAGCTGCAGAGTCTGTCGAAGTCTGACCGCCCAGAGAGTCTTCTGCTGGCAGCAGTGGCACAGGGGGCACCCCAGAGAGCCCCCAGGACTCCGCGAGGCGCATCTTGTTGCGCACACCAGGAGACGCAGGGTGCGGGCCGAGGTCAGTCAGCTGTCATTCTTTCACTCTGAGGCCCGTTTGAAGCTCAGGGTGATATTCATATTATAAGGCTCTGTCGTTGCTCCTCCGTGTAGCGCCCACACCTCGAACTCAGTTCGGTCAAGGTGGCTAAACAGTACCCACAGCTGAAGGATGAAAGGCCGAGCCCGCCCTGTGCGGATTGAAACGGCGCCCAGCACCGACCCTTTCCACCGCCTCGCCACACACTGGGCGGCTTCTCGGCGCTTCAATCACTGTTGTGGTGCGACTCTAGGCGCAGATGCGCCCCTTGTTATTCTTAAAGCCCGAGCCCTTCTAGAAAGAGCTTGGGGCCTCCGAGCTCAGGCCGGGCTGGGGTGCTGGTGTAAGGCACCCCCTCCCAGCTGTCAGCAGCGGCCCCCGGTGACCTGCCCCCCCTAGAGGAGAGGGTGGCGCTGGGCACGGGGGTACTCGCAGCCACAATATGTCCTTTCCGATGCGGCCCGATGGAGCGCACAGGCGCTGCTGAAATGTGTCCCCTCAAAAAGGCAGGCTGGTGTTGGGCACCAGGGCACGAGTCCTCCCACAGGCCACAATATGCCCCCCTCCCCCCCCCCCCCCCAACCAGGAGGGCAGGCCGCCGCTGGCCACCAGCGTACGGGGTCAGTCATAAATAGGCCTCAATATGTCCCCCCAGTAGGACAGGCTGGTGTTGGGTACCAGGGTGTGAGCCTGCCACAGGCCTCGCTGTGCCCCCAGCAGTGCAGCCGGCGCTGGGCACCCTTCCTGCAACAGGTCAGGAGAGTGTGAACCGCTGCTGAAGAAATCGGAAAAGCCCGAAACGGGTGCAGCGCGCCTTGAAGCCATCGCTCCGCTGTATTGATCTATTATTTATTACCGACATGTCTGGGGCGATGCCACTTCACATGCAGCTTGTTGTTGCAAAGAAGAAGGACGAGGGTCTGTTTTTAGCCTCTGCGGTTGGGGGGGCGATGGGAGGGGGGGGCGGCGGGGGTGCCATGGACGGCCTCTCCGGGCGCTGACCCCATGCCGAAAGCGCCCTCGGTGCACATTCTGGACCCCGCCTCGGGCCCGGGGGCGCTCTCTGCCAGCGCTTCCTGCGACCCTGCGCTCCTGCTCTTAGGAAGGCGCTATAACGGGCCCGCGGTCTGCGGCGCCCCAGAGCCGTGGGGCCCCCACTGGTCCCTTATCATTCTCGTTCTCTCTCTCCCTCTCTGCCTCTCGGTTTCTCAGGAGGGGTCCCGGCTGTGTGATTTGTGTTACTGTTTCCAATGTTTTGCACTCGCGTTCATTGCATTTGCGTGACGTGTTGAAGGTAAACACAACACGTTTGTATGATTTCTTGGGGTGTTTATGTAGCGCCGAAAGCATAGAAGTGGGCGTTGCAGCTCTTAGCATGAAAGAGATAAAGGAGGCAACCCTGGGTCGCAGGGGTTAATTTATAAAAGTTTAGATAGGTGTCTGGAGTCAAAAGTTGAACTTCGAGGTGCACGGCAGGCGCTATAGAAGGGCGGGGGTTGAATACCAAGGCGAGCAGCCCTCACTCCGCCTCATGCCTCCTTCAGCCACCACCGGCACCCCGAACCCCTTTATTTGACCCTTTTGGGTGCTTTCCTCCCGGCTCTCTTCTTTTCTCACCCTTTCCTGTCTGTTCTCCCTCTTTCTTTCTCTCTGTCCAGTGTTTCACTCTCATGTGAAAGTCGGAGGTTGAAAAATAGGCATTGGTCCCCAAAACTGCGTGCCAGTCAGCCCCCTCCCCCCCCCCCCGCCCCTGAAAGCACCAGCTCAAATTAAGGCACGCTCAGAGGACTGGTACATAATATCTTGTACTGATTGAAACGTTGTAACACAATTAGATAGATGATTAATGATCACTTATTTTCACAAAATGACGAAATGTCAAGAGGCGGCCATACGTGGCACAGGCTTCCCATGTGCGCACTACATGCCTATTTACAAGCCACTTGCGCCGCTCCTACGTCACTTTTAACACGGAAAAAGTGGCTCAACGGCGGCGCAAGAGGCCTGTAAATAAGGCTGTACCTGTGCACATTATGTTCACTGCAGCATCCGGGGTATGACCCTGGTTCCATCCATCTATCTATGTGTGTTTGTGTTTATGTGTGTGTGTATATATATATATATATTACATTTTTTATCTTTTTTCTTTTTTTTCCTACCAAATTCGAGAATTTAAGTAACCCAGGGACACTTCATGGCCCTGGCTTACATTCATTTTTGAGGAATAAAGGACTTGAAATTCACCTGTGAGTGCGGCCCGACTTGTTTCAAGTTTGGTGGGAGTCATACGGCGGGCTCTGCCGTTTTATGGGTCGCACCACCCGAGAAGCGCGGTACACCCAGCAAAACTGAGCTGTGTTTGAGTGATATATATATATATATATAAGAAGGGGTGAAAGAACAACAAAGCCTCATTAACAAGCAAATTGTCTTTTAAAGACCTGTGAAGTGCTCGGGTGCGGCATGAAACCTTTTTGGTGCACGAGCGCTCTATGAATTCCCCCAACTTCAACTTAAACTTCAACCAGTAAAATCACATTTTATCTTGAATTGGTCATCTTGTTGTTTATGTGCCCCGTTCCATAAGAAAGTAGCTGACCTAAAGAAGAGTTTTTTTTCGCCTACCCTAGGTGGAGGGTTTGACTATACCGCAGGGTTGACGAACTGGAATACATTAATAGACAAAAAACAAGCGGAAGTGAGGCCCTGATTGAAGTTGTCACCATGAAGGTGATGTTCCCAGTTTCTTCACACACATAAAAAAAGATTCCAAGTGATGGTATTGTAGCACTGTTATCATTGAGCCTGAAGAAGGTGGTTGGACCTACGATTACCACCGAAACGCGTTGCTTCTTGGTCATTTTTTATAAAGAAACAGTATTTACTTGTTTGTTATTGTGGAATCTGAATCTTTTGCGTTACAGGATATCTTCCTCACAATACTTGAAATTGGATGGAATGTTAAAATTCAGAACTCACCTGCACTTCGATTTCTCATGAACCGTCTTTCCGTGTGGAAATTGCAATAATCTATTGAACAATAACGTTGAATATTGTATTGGGGAATGTTTTTTTATTCTTATAGTGCATGGCTCTATTTTATCCATTTTTATATTGTTTCTATGAAATTTTGACAATCTAATGAAGAAACATGTATATTTTGATTGATTGGCTGGTGTGCGGCCTCGGTGGTGAAACCGAGGTTGAGTGAGAAGTCAGTATTTTCTGTGCATTAAAAGTATTTCCCAAAGGGATTCATTTTTTAAGACTTCAGTTTTTTAAGACTTAGCCCGGGCTGTCACCCGCGATGGGGGGGGGGGGGGCTGAAGCCCTCTGAGCCCATTCCTCGTTATGCAACACACACATATATATATATGCATATGAATATAGACAGGCAGACACGTTTCGACAACAGTGTCTTTTTCAGTGCCCTTCAGTGGACGCTCGGAAGTCCGGTGTTTCGATGGCTTCCTTCACTCCTATTGGTTGATCAGAGTTCCCTCCTTTGTTCAGACTTCACTCAGGCAGTTTGTCGATCTTCTGTCGATGTTGTGACCTCATGGCGCACATGTCCCGTAATGCATTTCACTTCTTTCCATTAACGCTGCCTCAGTGGAAGCTTTTGGTGGAGTTGGAGCCGCTCTACTCAGTAAATCAATCTTCGCTTCCCCCTCGCTCTGCCGCAAAGTCCCACATCAAGAGGTAAACACAGACAGAAAGGCACATTTCGTAAGTGCGCGCGCCATATAAGCGACGTTGACTCAGTGTCACCTGGTGTCTCCTCCTCGAGGGAAGCAGCGGTTCCAGCGGTGAGGATAATTCCCCCGCAAAGCCACATTGAACCCCTGGACACGACGAGCGGGGCCTCCTTGCGTGCACGTCATATATATATCTTTAGAGAGAGAGAGGCAGAGAATACATGACCGGAAACCATGTCATATGGTCCCATAGGTGCTGTAGTGCCATCAAGCAGTCCTGGTGACGTTATAAGGCACGAGGCTGAAGGTCAAGTGGTTTGTAAATGTGCCCAGATCCTGCTTTGCCATCAGAGGAGCATATTACATATGGCTCTCATAATGTAGTTTCATATTATACATATATCTTTGAGCAATCAGCTTGGGAAGGCTGTTGTCTCCAAAGCGCAGCTGACAGTGGCCACTGCCTGGCGTCAGCATGTTTAATAATGCGGGCAGCGGCGAGGGTCAGGGATTGAAGCAATTCTCTGGTAAAGCTTTTACCACATAATTATTAGGCGCGGGAGACTATTAGATTACACAAAGGTTATTTCACAAATGTTGAATTACACGTGTTACAAAAGATTCCGTAAATGCCCCCAGGGTGCCTCGTGGAATCCCCCGTCGAGCACAGGAGAGCGGTCGCAGAGTGCACGAGCGGCGCGGGGCGGAGCGGCGTGGAGGGTGGAGGTGTTTGCGCTTCTTTGGAGCTTGAAACGCATCTTTGCAACAAACATTGACACAGGCAGCATTTTGTGCAACAATTTAATTCTAAAGACGGATTTGCATTTCGCATAATTACATGTAATTTCACATCACGGTACCAACATTTCCCATAATTATGTGGAATCAAATTAAGTACATTTGACGCACTCCCAACAATTATGGATTTTCTGCATTAATGGGCAAAATGTGCTGAATTTATCAAAAATGTTATTTCTATCTCAAATGGTTAAAAATAACCCAGACATAGAATGTGGAACATCTTTTGAGTATCTGCTGCACAATTTACTAAGCCGCGGCACAGGTCCGAGTGGTCGTTACATGGTTGAAGCTCTGCGGAATGGTTTGACGTCCGACATTATAAAATCTGTATTTCACAGGAAACTGTGACATTTTTTTCATATTCCATGTTTCCCTATAAAATATGAGTTTTATCCTACTGTATTATGTACAATAAAAGCATTTAAAGATGTGCATGCCTTAACAGACAAACAGACAGACCCGCACACACAGACACACTCAGACATCAGCAAGCCGATCTGTTCACCTGAAGTAAAGGCGCCTTACGGGGGTCCTGGGCGACCCCCACAGACCCTCACACCCACGGCGCTCCGCGGGCCGCAGACCCTGGCTGGAAAGAGCTGTCTACAGCCCACGGCTCACAGTCAGGAATACACGTTAGAGACGTGTGGGGCGGGACATCTCAGCCATCAGACATTGACATTCTGTAGCTGAGGAAAAGTAATCGGTCTGTCTTTCTGTCTCTCTGTTATCTGTCTGTCTGTCTTCTATCTACCTCTCCGACTAAGGCCGTGATCTTGAATCCGAGTGTTCCCTGGATAAAGTGTAGATGTTGGTGGTCACTGCGCCAGAGTCCACAGGTGATTTTTTTTCTCTATTCAATTCTGCTAAAATGTAACGAAGGCTGATGTGTTGAATGCACCCGGTACTGACTGTGCACAGTACATATCAATCAACTCGGAATCCCCCCCCCCCCCCCCCCCCCCCACACACACACCTGCAGAAATAGGGGCTCGTTCAAGGGTGGGAAACACTGACCCTCTCATGACCGAGGAATCAGTGTATGTATCTGTTTTTATTGCTGGGGCACTTTAAACAGATCTCACCAACTCAGGCCGCGCAACACCACACAGGCTCAAGGGCACGTTTGGATTTTCCGAAACGTGTCCCGGCGATGCTTTTTATTACTGTTGATCCTGCGCCGCATTTAAGGTTTTACCTTCTTTCGTCAAACGGTCGCGCACGGTAGGCGCCTTCTAACGGAGTGTGCGAACGGCTGCATCTGTGAGCAAAATCAAGAACGGTGGCAGCGTCATTTTATTTAAAATGTACGCCCAGAGCTGTCGTCCGAAACATGCGGCAGTGCGCAAGTTCCGAACGGAAACGCTCTCGGCCAAAAAGTTGTGCGTCTCCGAACCACGCCTGGACCCCTCCTAAGGCCCCCTCCTGCTGGACACAGGGCCCTGCCCCAGCCCTGCGTGACCCTCGGTGTAACCTGCACGCGGCCCGTCTGCTCGAGAAAAGGCTTAAAGTCACGACCCCCTCGGGCGCGGCCGGGCGCGCCCTTGTGCGTAAATACGCATTTGGATAAAAAGGGTCCCGGCGCGTCTGTGCGTCTTGTGGCCGGCGTCAGAGCGCGCGGAGACGTGGATTCACCCTCCGGATGCCCGCATTTCTTCAGCCTGCCTCCATACCTGGGGCCAGATGCCCAGTGGTGCCCACGCACGGCATGGTATATAAGTTCTAATAATGTCATATTCTAATAACTGCTTTTACCACATTGTTGCTCCCATTCGGTGTATTGTACTTCATTTACCAGCTCGGAAGACTGGAAGGCTGGATTGGCCCTGCCACATTCAAGCTCTTGACCTACAGGTCACAAACAGACATTAACTCTCTAATCCGTCTCGGGCTGAGTGTGATGATAGTTCACCCCACCTCGCGCCAGTGTCTTGTGCATCACTTTTCACCAAGCTTTGGTCTCCAGGGAGGCTGGCACAAGGCAGCGGGTGAAACTGTGCGAAAAGGAGGAGGAAAGGTGCGTAAAACGAGTCAGACGGGAGCCGGGCGGCTCCACAGTCCGCGTAAAATCTAATATCTCATCAGTACATGTGGTAGTGGCTCGGCGCAGGCCCGGCAGTACACGCCAAAAATAAACAAACAAATCAATTAATGATAAATATGTAAAGAATATACAGCTAAAATATTAAACTGAAAAACACGCGCACAGCGCCGCTGTCCCTCTCGCTATTCCGCAAACGCTACAGTTTTAAATTTCCCGTTTTTAGCTAAAAACAGTTGTGAGTGGATGGAGGCGGCCGTGAGTGCTGCGCACGACGGCAAACACCCTCTCATTACTAAAGTCCCCGTAGATACACCCGGGATTAGGAGGAATAATTCACCAACTAAAGATCAGAATCCGGCAGGCTTTGGTGACACCCGCGCAGCGCCCACCTCTTCATCTCATAGCGCTAATATTATCGATTTTTGTACGCCGTTAAAAAATAAATCAGACGCTTCCGGCCTTTTCGGAAATTAAAACTATAAAGTCCTACAGTCTTTTTTTATCTGTGTGTTTTTTTAGATGGAGAAAAAAAAATCCGTTTGTTTTTCTGTTAAAACTCATAAGGCCTCCTCGGATGTCAGGCAACGGTTAAGATATGTTTTCGGAGAAAATAAATGCCTCATTTCTTAACCTTTCTTGTTAAAAAAGGACTGTGCATTTCCCACAAAAAAAAACGTGGATTTGTTATCTAACTTAAAAGTTACAGATTCTGCTATTGTATTATTTTGTGGTACATTAATCCGTGTGCTTTTGTGCAGCGCTGTGAGTTATTCCCACGGAATGTGGGCGCTGTAATAAAATATATTTCTTTTTAAACTATTCCGTGGCCTCAGTAACTGAAGTCCTGCAGCCCCCTCGGTGCCGCTCCATCACACAGGGGCGTCTCCCCTCCACCCTCACCCTCTTACACTCGCCCTTGACCCCCGTGACGCACGTCTCAGGACGGGGCTCCGGATTTTAACCATTGGTTCATTGATGCGTCTACTCCTCCTTTCACCTGGCACTGCGGCCTTACCCGATACTTCTGCTTCAGAATGACCCTCGACACCCCCACCACGGAGCCGCAGAGCCCCCCTTTCCACGGGCCCCCACTCTCCATTGTGAGAGCTGGAGAGTTGTCTGCGGCCGCCACGTCGTGGTCCGCGGGGTACTTTATTCAGTATCTCCTTTATATATTTTCTGGAGATTCAACTCTTCGCGCTGCTCACTTTCTTCCTCGGCCCTAAGGCAGACATACCCCCCCTCGATTTAGGGTTTGCTGTTAGGCCCCGCTCCCCAGCACTCCCCACGGCGCTTTTAGGCCTCGTGGGCGCTAGAGAAACCAATGGAAATAAAAGAAATAAAAGAGGACGTTAAGGACCCGCAGAAATCTCTGTGGTGAGGGCGTGTTGGCGCCTTGACACTGTCTCTCATTTTTCATATAGCCGAAGGTCGATGAAATGCGTACCATTGAGTGCTTGGGCATCAGTAACTTTAATATATATGTGTGTGTGTGTGTGTGTATATATATATATACACACACATAATGCCAAAACAATCCTACCATATCAAAGAAAGAGACGGCACCCAGGGATGGAGGAAATCCATCGGTTTATTTAAAATACGTCACTCTTGACTGAGGACGCGTATCGGCTGTTTTAACAGCCTTCATCGTATATATATATATATATATATATATATATATATATATATATACATACATACATACATACATACATACATACATACATATATATATATATATATATATATATATATATATATATATATATATATATATATATATATATATATATATATATATATATATATATATATATATGTATAATGCAGTGCGTTCCATTCTGCGTTTGGCGCGTGCATGCCCCACAATCAAACATTCCATGTAAGTTTAATTATTTTTAAATACAGTTTTTGTAAAGCGTCTGCGCCCCATGGGGCTGCTCCCAATTGCGAGGCGCTACAATCATTCAGGACTGATTAATCCGGCTCACTCCTCCGCTGCTTCATATGAATCTTAGTCACTCAAAGGCAGGGAATCTGCCTGTTTGATAAGTAGTTTGTTTGGAAAAGCGCTGGGAGACATTTACACTGGCAACAAACCCTTGTAAATGACTGGTGTGATTCAATTAAATATGTTTTTTATTCACTCGATGAATGTATTAGAGACTTGTTTATCAAGTTCAGATTTTGCCAGAAATATAAAATCAAATATTCTGGGCTTTCAGTCAGACACCTCAGTCGGTTGCGGCCCGGCTGCAAAGATCTGTGTAACCTGCTGCCTGCAGGAAGGCCTACCCCGGCATTTCATCCTTCCAGAGCCGGTCGGGTGGTCTCTGCCGAGGCGCAGTCGCACAGCCAGGGGCTCCTCAGTGCCGACCTTGTACCTTGGCTCCTCGGAGCACCTTGTGCTGGACCCATGCCCCCCCCCCCCACCCCGCCTCACCCAGGAGGGTTCAAGGTGTGAGGGGCCCTCGAGTCCTGTGGAGACCCGCGCAGCTCTGGGGATTGAGCGACAGTCGAGAAATGGCATTTATTTGTGTAGGTGTTTTGAAAAGCGCTGAGTGCCTCCTGGCAACTTCGCAGCGCTGAGATGCGCAAAGTAGAAAAACAGAATAATGCGCAGAAAGCGGCTCTGAGTCCGGGTGGGGGATGGGGGGAGGAGGGGGGGAGGTGTACATCACTAAAAGTCTCTTCCCGGGAGACGATCTGATGCGCCCTTGTGCTTTAAACCGTGCTCTGCCCCCGGGGCAGCCGCCTCAGCCTCAGAGAAGAACATCATATTTTTCTGAATTCCAGAAAGTGCTCGAGTCCCCTTAAGAGGTGAGACGTTTAGGGCACTTTATACCCCCGGCACTGCGGGGTCGGAGAGTATTGGGGGCAATAATCCCCAGAATGACGATTCTTTGGCAAAAAAATGTCAATGTCGGCAGGTGGGGGGGGGGTGGGCTTCACGCACCTCTCACCGGGGCCCCCGCACAGCCCCCACCCCAGGCCGAGGCCAGCTCGATGACGCATTTCATCCCAGATTTACGAAGATGACGACGACGTGCGAGGGGGTCATTGAAGGGGCATTTCATGACGTCAGAAAGTGCCAAAGCTGCCCCGGGACGGAGACTTCCGAAGCGCTAGAAGGAGTCCGGCTGCTTTACACGGACCCCCCCCCCCCCAATGAACCAGGGAGGCGCCATTGAGAGGGAAACCCATGAAGTGCCCCCCCTGGCCTCTCCGGGGCCACAGAGAGTGAACTTCGGCGACCTCTCCGGGGCCGGGGGGGGGGGTCCCTGGCCTACTTACAACACACCTGGAAAGTGGAAGTAAACCTGGGAGCCGAGGTGAGTCTCGGCGTCGGCTCAGCATCCCGTGATTCTGGGCAGATCACTTCACCTCCACGTGCTTTCAAAAAGAACTAAGTGCCTTTGTGTAACCATGCAACGCGCTCAAGCACCCTCGGATCAGGCCACACTATATAGAATATATAGATCTCTTTATGGGACGTCGAGGCAGTGTTGGCGCTAAGGGTTGGCGCTATGGAGCCCCATAAATAAATATTTGTACCATAGCCGGTTTAAGACATGAGCAAAGTGGGGGCTGCCCAGGGCCCCGGCCCTCCAGGGGCCCCTGACAGAGGCGGCTCGCACTGGGGACCATGAACCATTCTGAAACCGATTGTTTTAAATACCGCTGCTCTTCTTGAATTCATTTTTAATGTGGGTGACATTTAATTACAGACATTGAGCGGAGAAATGCGGTGTTTATGTTTCATGCAACAGCAATACAAAGATTATTTTAGATCAAAACAGGGCCTGACATGTGAGAAATGAGCCGGAGGGGTCACGGAGATTATTCGCTGTAATATGATGGAGCTGATGATGGGTTATATATTGACAACACGCCCCGCTGCCCCAGAATATTAGGTGTAAACACATTTCGGATTCGGACGGGAGTGACCGGCCAGAGAGGGCGCGAAAGGGGTGAAACCGGGTCATACATTCGAGGCTGCTCCCAACGGAGGTCCCCGGGGCCCCCCAAACCTAGGGTGAACAGAATTTTAAAGTAAAAAACTGGGGCATTTCACAAAATAGAAGAAGGACTGTAATTTTCCTTCATGCGATGAGAGTGCTCCTCCGCAGAGCATTACAGAACAGGCAGTAAGAACATACATACAATGCAATGTTTAAGCCCAGTAGCTTGCCTGTTAATTAAATTGCTTTCTTGAAACAACTGCTACCTATCCCTGCTTTGTAAAACATAAAAAACACCTCCCACCGTTTTCAGTCGACCCTCTCCAAAAACCGGGACAGGAGCTACATTGGTTGAAATGTGCTGGGACAGCTGGTTAAAAACAGGGACCGTCCTGGCACAACGGGGACGCCTGGTCACCCTACCCAAACCCTTAAAATGCCTCTGACTTATACACGTCGCCCCTGGCAGCAGATTCCGGGGAGCCCTGCCCCCCCCCTGGCCTGAACATGGCGCAGCGCCGTCACCAGACGTCACAGGTTGCCCCCGTCGGTCTTATTTTTACAGTTTTATTTCGCACGAGCTCGGCCCCAGAGCCCTCCACAAGGTCAGATTCATCCAGGCCCCGGGAGATGAAGGGATTTGCTCAGAATCACAGGGTGCTGCGCCGAAGCCGAGACTCCAACCTGGCTCCGCGGGTCCAAGGTCGGCAGCTGCGGCCTGAACGCCACATCCTCCCCCTGCAAGGACCCAGATGAGCTAGAATGCGGGTCTGCGGTCCCTGGGCGCAAACCTGGCAGGGTCAGAGGTTACAAAGTGTGGGGGCGTCCTGTTCAGGGATCCCGCTGTGCGCGCCGGGTGAAAGGCGGACATGTCAGTGCGCGCTAGGGGTGCCTGCAAAGAGCCAATATAGTCCCTGGCACGGGGTGAGCCAGTCCATAGACAGCCCCCCCCACCCAGGTTAGGAACATGTTTAAATCTCTCCTGCCCCAGCCCCCCCCCCTGCCCTGCCCCGCGCTGCCCCCTGCGGCTGCCTCCAGGGCGCATTCACCGGGGTGGAGGTCCAGGCAGTGTCCGGGGTCCTCCTCGTCGGCCCCCTCCAGGCCCCCGGGGGGGCTCAGGCTCTCCATGGATAGGTCCAAGCCCCCGCCCTGCCCCAGCCCCCCTCCCCCCTACCCCTGCCCTGCCCCGCGCTGCCGCCTCCAGGGCGCACTCACCGGGGTGCAGGTCCAGGCAGTGTCCGGGGTCCTCCTCGTCGGCCCCCTCCAGGCCCCCGGGGGGGCTCAGGCCCTCTATGGATAGGTCCAGCCCCCTGTCCTGCCAGGCCCGCAGCTTCCTCTTCTTCCCGGAACCGATCAGGGCCTCCACCGAGAAGGCGTGCGCCCGGGTGCTGAGGGCCACGGCGCATCTCCGCCGCTCGCTCATGGTCTGCTCCTCGGCAGCGGGCAGAGCGGAGCCCCCCAAATCCAGGACGGACGAGTGGTGGTAAGGGCCCCGGAGAACAGGGCCCCCCCAAACACAGAGCTCTCTGCCCTTGAGTCTCCTGGGCGAAGTGGCCCTCGGTGGCCCCCCAAAGAACGCAGCTCAGCCCTTCAGCCTGCTCGGGGAGGGTCTGAAGCGCACCCCGAGGCACCCCCAAAACACATCTCGCTCTCTTTCAGCCAACAGGGTCTCCGCCAGGCCCCCCAGATCCCAGCTCCGTCTCTTTCAGCCGAGGGGTGTTCCGGCCTCGGGGCTCTGCCAGCGCCAGAGGACACCGTCCCGGGGCGCGCAGGGCGCAGGTGCCAAACGGTCCAGTCCAGGCACCCCCAAAACAAGGCGCCTCATCCAACGGCCTTCAGAGGTCCTGGGCAGAAGGTGCCGCTCCTCGCACGCCTTCAGGGCGCTTCAGTGCGCTACAGGGGTCAAATGCGACTGTCCCGAGTCACTCCAAGACCAGCTCTGGCCTTGGGGGCAGGTCCGGGGCCACAGTCTCCTATAGAGGGCCCAGAAGTGGAGCTCGCCCCCACAGTGCAGCACTCCTCGGGCTCCGGAGCAGACGGGACCCCCACCCCTCACAGGGCGGCTGAGGGAGCCCCCAGGCCCGCGCGCAGCCCCTCGCAGTCCGCGCCTCGCCGCGTCCACCCCTGATTGATGCAGCCTGCTGGTGGGGCCTCTCCTCTCGCTCTGGACGAGCCGCGCAGGCTGCTGTGCCTGTCAAAAAAAGAATCCCTCCCAGGGCCAATGAGGAGCGAGGAGTGAGGGAGCCAACGCCAAGGGCCACTGGCAGGGGAGCCTGGCAGCCTCGAGCGAGAGGAGCTGGAGGGGGTTAACCCTCTCCCCGCCAGGCCCGCTCCAGAGCAGCCCCCCTGCGGCCCAGGAAAGGGGGGCTGGGAGGTGGGGGGGCGAGAGGGGCTCTCGGAGTGAGCCCAGCTAAGCACCAGGGTGCAGCATTCATGTGCATCTGTGTATCAGAGCAAGTGCCCATTCCTCTGAGAGGCCACAAAAGAGGCCCTTTCTCTCTGTTTTGTTGCCTCATTTCCTCCTACAGAAATGAAGAGGTTTGCAAGAGTTATAGGGCTGTGCAGGGCAATGTGCAGCATAGAGGTGTGCTTCAGGGCAGTGTGCTGCAGGAAGGTGTGCTGCGGAGAGGTGTGTTATAGGGCGGTGTGCTGCATAGAGGTGTGCTTCAGGGCAGTGTGCTTCAGGGCAGTGTGCTGCATGGAGGTGTGTTACAGAGGGGTGTGCTGCAGGACAGTGTTCTGCAGGGAAGGGTGCTGCAGGGAGGTGTGCGGTAGGACAGTGTGCTGCAGGGAGGTGTGCTGCAGGGCGGTGTGCTGCATAGAGGTGTGCTGCAGGGCAGTGTGCTGCAGGGCAGTGTGCTGCAGGGAGGTGTGTTACAGAGGGGTGTGCTGCAGAGAGGTGTGCTGCAGGACAGTGTACTGCAAGGAGGTGTGCTGCAGGGCAGTGTCCTGAAGGGCAAGGTGCTGCAGGGCAGTGTGCTGCAGGGAGGTGTGCTGCAGGGCAGTGTGCTGCAGGGTGGTGTGCTGTAGGACAGTGTGCTGCAGGGAGGTGTGCTGCGGAGAGGTGTGCTGCAGGGCAATGTGCTGCATAGAGGTGTGCTTCAGGGCAGTGTGCTGCAGGGAGGTGTGCTGCAGGGCAGTGTGCTGAAGGGCACGGTGCTGCAGGGCAGTGTGCTGCACAGAGGTGTGCTTCAGGGCAGTGTGCTGCAGGGAGGTGTGCTGCAGGGCAGTGTGCTGAAGGGCACGGTGCTGCAGGGCACTGTGCTGCAGGGAGGTGTGCTGAAAAGAGGTGTGCTTCAGGGCAGTGTGCTGCAGGGAGGTGTGCTGCAGGGCAGTGTCCTGAAGGGCAAGGTGCTGCAGGGCAGTGTGCTGCACAGAGGTGTGCTTCAGGGCAGTGTGCTGCAGGGAGGTGTGCTGCAGGGCAGTGTGCTGCAGGGTGGTGTGCTGTAGGACAGTGTGCTGCAGGGAGGTGTGCTGCGGAGAGGTGTGCTGCAGGGCAATGTGCTGCATAGAGGTGTGCTTCAGGGCAGTGTGCTGCAGGGAGGTGTGCTGCAGGGCAGTGTGCTGAAGGGCACGGTGCTGCAGGGCAGTGTGCTGCACAGAGGTGTGCTTCAGGGCAGTGTGCTGCAGGGAGGTGTGCTGCAGGGCAGTGTGCTGAAGGGCATGGTGCTGCAGGGCAGTGTGCTGCAGGGAGGTGTGCTGAAAAGAGGTGTGCTTCAGGGCAGTGTGCTGCAGGGAGGTGTGCTGCAGGGCAGTGTGCTGAAGGGCACGGTGCTGCAGGGCAGTGTGCTGCACAGAGGTGTGCTTCAGGGCAGTGTGCTGCAGGGAGGTGTGCTGCAGGGCAGTGTGCTGAAGGGCATGGTGCTGCAGGGCAGTGTGCTGCAGGGAGGTGTGCTGAAAAGAGGTGTGCTGCAGGGCAGTGTGCTGCAGGGAAGTGTGAGAGCAGTGCGCATGTTGTGGGCTGCAGTGCTGTGTAAGTAGGGCTGCAAAGTGCCGCAGAGCAGTTGACTCAGGCCAGCAGTGCGCAGTGCAGTGTGTTGTGGGTTGCTGTGTGCTGCAGTGCAGTGTGTGTAGGGCTGCAGAGCAGTTGACTCAGGGCAGCAGTGCGTAGTGCAGTGTGTTGTGGGTTGCTGTGTGCTGCAGTGCAGTGTGTGTAGGGCAGCAGTGCGCAGTGCAGTGTGTTGTGTGTTGCTGTGCGCTGCAGCGCAGTGTGTGCAGGGCTGCCGAGCAGTTGACTCAGGGCAGTAGTATGCAGTGCAGTGTGTTGTGGGCTGCAGTGTGCTGCAGTGCAGTGTGTGTAGGGCAGCAGTGCGCAGTGCAGTGTGTTGTGGGTTGCTGTGCGCTGCAGCGCAGTGTGTGCATGGCTGCAGAGCAGTTGACTCAGGGCAGTAGTATGCAGTTCAGTGTGTTGTGGGCTGTAGTGTGCTGCAGTGCAGTGTGTGTAGGGTTGCATATACACAGAAAGGGCCCGGAGATGATGAAGTTCGTTAGGGCAGAGGGACTGTGACTAACCCTGGGGGTAGTTCATGTAGTAGCGCTACGCGTAGCTATGCGACGTGCACTTCGCACTACGCAAGCTACGCGGAGCTAAGCGAACTGCGTAGTGCGGTAGGGAAAATGCTGTTCGCACTGATTGCACAGTGCCGGATGCTTGTCTGCACTGAGCAATCATTGCAAACCGCATCTTGCACAGTGCAAGCAGTCGTTTTCTGCAGCTCGAGTAGATTTGTACTCGAGTGGCAGCTTTCTCAACGCGGACTGGTAGTTTCTCATCGCGAGCGGTTGCGAGCATACACAACCACTCGTAATGAGAAACCTGAACTCCCCGCGTTGAGAATCTTGCCGGGATGTTATTTTGTTGGCCGGCAGTCACCAACTTGACGTTGAGGACTGTGAGCAAGCAAAAAATGCCTGCTATGCGTTTTTGCACTGTGCTACGTACAATTCACGTAGTGTGTAGTTGCGCAAACTATGCACGCTCCACGAGCGTAGCGTAGTACTACGCCCAGGGTTAACTGTGACCAGTTGTTGAAAGAGCGGATAGCCTTGAAGTGACTATTTCTACACTACTACTACTACGGTTGTATGGCTAACCCATGCATGCCTCTACAACGCAGCCCCTACAACGAAGCGTCTGAACAACTCATTCCTTCACCATGCGTGTCACAGAGGGGTTCCGTGACCCAGAGGCTGGAAATTCTCCGGGGACCCAGAGTTCCCTCCATCACCACACGAGCCTCCCTCCTCCCCCATCACCTTGTGACCCTCCTCATCACCCTCCCCATCACATTGTGACCCACCCCATCACTTCGTGACCCACCCTTTCAACTCGTGACCCACCCCATCAACTTGTGACCCTCCCCATCACCGCATGAGCCTCCCCCTCCTTCCATCACCACGTGACCCCCACCCATCACCTCATGACACTCCCCATCATCTCCTGACCCTCCCCATCACCTTGTGACCCTCCCCATCACCTCGTGACCCTCCCCATCACCTCATGACCCTCCCCATCACCTTGTGGCCCTCCCTATCTCCATGTGACCCCCTTCCATCACTTTGTGACCCTCCCCATCACCTCGTGACTCTCCCCATCACCTTGTGACCCTCCCCATCACCTCATGACCCTCCCCATCACCTTGTGACCCTCCACATCACCCCATTACCCTCCCCATCACCTCGTGATACCCCCGCCATCACCTTGTGACCCTCCCCATCACCCCGTGACCCTCCCATCACCTCGTGATACCACCGCCATCACCTTGTGACCCTCCCCATCACCTTGTGACCCTCCCCATCACCCGTGACCCTCCCCATCACCTCGTGATACCCCCGCCATCACCTTGTGACCCTCCCCATCACCCCGTGACCCTCCCATCACCTCGTGATACCACCGCCATCACCTTGTGACCCTCGCCATCACCTTGTGACCCTCCCCATCACCCGTGACCCTCCCCTTCACCTCGTGATACCCCCGCCATCACCTTGTGACCCTCCCCATCACCCCGTGACCCTCCCCATCACCTCGTGACCCTCCCCCATCACCTTGTGACACCCCCGCCATCACCCTGTGACCCTCCCCATCACCTTGCGACCCTCCCCATCACCTCGTGACCCACCTGCTGCGTATTTACAGATGTCTATTAAAGTATGTCTAGCTTCTATAGATCAAAATATGCAAAAAATCAATGCACGCGCAATGCATCATAGGCCTGCAAAGGTAACGGGTCACGTTCAATACTTGTTGGCAGTACTCGGGTACTCAGGAGGTACTAATCTGGTGAAACCTTAGTTGAAACAGGATCACAATCTCTGTAGCAGGGGTTTTCAAACTTAGGGAGGGACGGGGGTCGCCAGGCTCTGGCCTTAAGAAGCATTATCTGATAACGGTGCTTTGCTTTAAGCGAGTGGCCATAAGCCGCTCCGTGAGGGGCCGCCACTAACATCTTGTGTCATTTATATCCCGGCTCGGAGAGGTGTCAAAAGGGAAGGGACTCCAAACACTCTTCAAACCGCCACCTCCATTTCTAATAATCACACGGTGGACACTTTTACGCGTTAGTACGGCCCGCCTGGCCAGAACAGTATGTTTGACAATCATGCATTTGAGTGCACTTTTAAAACGATGAGAACGCCGCTCCAATGGTTAAATAAGTCTAGATATATTCAAACATTGCCAATTTAATAGAATAATTGTGAAAATTTCTGAGGGGGACGATGATTTTTTTTTCATGGGGGGGCTCTGCATTAAAAAGTTTGAAGAGAACAGCTCTGTGGCCTTCCCCTCCAAGGGCCTTAAAATCAATCCGGTTATGAGACGACGAAACCAGGAAAGCCCGGAGCAGACACAACCTCAGGCCGGTCCCTGCGGCACGAGCTGTCTGCCCTGCCGGGGAGAACTCTAGAACATGCTGGAAAGTGATAGCAAAGCAATGCTGCCAGGTGGGGTGCAAACCTCACCGCTGCCATGCTTCAGGAGAGCGGGTGGGGGGTCCCGGGAATTATGCAAGGGTACAGTGGACCCTCAAGCAGGGTGACCAGATGACCCGGACTTCCCCGGACAGTCTCGGTTTTTCATGTTCAGTCCTGGGTCCAGACAGTTTTAATTAAAACTAATAAATGTCCCCGTTTGGGGGAGCGGGCCTGTGAACGTGCACATCAGATTTAAAATAGACGGTGGCCCCCTTTCCTCGTGCTCCCTCCAGTCACATTAGCACGGAGATAAAAGTCGATTGTTATAAAGTTGTTTTAAAGTCTCTGCCGCTGTGCTTTTAGCACACAGCAGGATGAACAGAGGAGCAGCTCCGCATTTCAGCAGGCCCTCGGCAGACACCAAGCTCTCCCCTCAGAGGAGTACAGGGCTTCTTGGCACTGTTTTAATTTGAAATGAAAAGTTTGCAAACTTTAATGTTATATCATGTTTCAAAAAAGGGGGTTATGTTTTCTGATAGGTTCCAAATTACATCAAAGACAAATATTTCTGATGGATCCTTTCCCCAGTCAATGCACAATTATAGGCCAACTTCTATTTTGTGGACTGTCCTTTTTTGGGGGGTTTCTGAATCTGGTCACCCCACCGTTAAGTGAAACCCTCTTGTCTGCAGAAAGCGCCATATTGAACACCTCCAGCAGCGACTCAGATTGAAGCTGGCCTCTCTTCCTCAAGGCTTTCTGGAGTTCTGAAGGGCCGGTACCTAAGAGCTTGTATTCCCTACTTTTGTCAGCCTGATAGTATCCACGCGCCCTGGGCCGTGAGTGTAATCCACCCCTTGTATGAAAAAGGCCCACGAATGTCTCCCAAAGCCATAGATCGCTCCACTGGACACTGCGGCTAGGACGCCCACAAAGCGCTTCCATGAACAGCTCCCAGATTGAGCCAAAATGGAGAATATTTTACTGCCTCAGCAATAAGGTTTTGGAACTACACGTTCAACAATGGACAACATGGTGCCTGGATACCCTCACGAGTGACAAGCAGCGCTCTACAAATCCACCTTACATTACATTACATTATATCCTTTGATCAATCACTGATAAATATATGAAACAGAGAAACCAACCCATCTGGGTTGCTTTGTTGACTTCTCAAGGGCCTTTGACCGCGTGGATTGCCTTCTACTTTGGGGACAATCGAACACCATTGGGAACGCCAAAGTTAGTTTTGCCATGAATAGCAGCTTCGAACACATCCACTTGGACAAAGTCTTGTTGGGTGGAGTCAGAGGGATTTCTGATTCAATCCCGACTGAAAACGGCGCAAAGCAGGGATGCACTTCAGCTCCCCTACATTTTTTTCTTTATTTAAGCAATTTACCTAAATATTTTTATTCAATCGAAAACTTTCCTCCAAAGTGTCAATCCCTCCTCAACATAGATGATTCAATTATTTTGAATTTAATGTCCCATGGCCTACAAAGAAATGTAATACAATATGAATATTAACCCATTATGTTTATATGAGTTTTAATGCAATCTTAAAAGTTTATATCTAATTATCTTATATTATGTATTGGTTCACCTCAGTTGAGGTCTGAATCAAATGCAATTTTAAATATGAATTTGAATAATAACATATGAAACATTGCCTCCAAAAAATAAACGGGCAGAAACGTAAAATTTTACTATTTTTGATGTAAGCAATAAAAATAGAACATATTGTTGGAAATTACGGATAATATACTAAACTGTGAGAAACCTACAACTATTTAAGGAAAAATTTCTCTCAGAATTTGGAGGCAAAAATTCACATTGCACCCATATGTTCGAAGCACTTAAAGCCATAATGGAACAATAAATCTATTCCACAAAGCTGTCAGGAAAAGGCCCTTTAAACACCTTGTAAAGATTTATAACTAAAACCCAGCACGCATTTTCATATGGGATGGAATATATCGCTCAAAAACATTGGACTTCAGTGCAGAAAACGGAGGGAACAACCTTAAGTAAATGTTTTGCAGTTGCTCCACATATGTCAGTCCAGGCGCTGGTGTTGGAGATGGGGGTCCCACACTCTTATGTGTTCTTTGGGGGCGCCGGGGTGCGTGGGTCCAACCTCTTACATCCCAGCACCGGCTCGAACAGATGCCCCTAAAGGAAGACGAGTTCTCGGATATAGCAGTGGCGACGAGCTTTGCTAAAGAGTCCTCAGACCAGGCTTTGGCTGCACTGAGAGCCTCTGAACACTTACTGACAGGAAACAAAGTCACCTGCTCCAAAAAGACTCAATGCTTCTATCAGGTTAAAACTTGATAAACCACACCATACCTCCCTGAAAAGTTACTACGTCATTGTAACTACAGCTACTATGGGTGAGATGCATGCAACCCCACTGGTTAACTGCTACCGGCCATACCATGAGAACAACTACATGTATGTTACTGGCTAGACCATGAGAGAGCTACATGTATGTTACCGGCCATACCATGAGACAGCTACATGTATGTTACCGGCCATACCATGAGAAGAACTGTATGTTGAGAGCAGATGGAAGGTCCGTTGCTGGTGCAGGGGCCACGGAGAGGCTTTGCAAGGAACAGCCTGTGTAATGAAGGCGCAGAGCACTCGCACAACATTCTTTCTAAATGTTCAACGCTTCTTTGTCAGCGAACCAAGTTTTAGATCCTTGTTTCTCCCTTTTGATTTTTATCTAATGAAGGAGGCATTTTAACTTTAATGTTATCAACAATTAATTAAAAGATAGGTTATGGGGTTTAAAATTCTTAAAATATTTTGAAATTATTTTCTTGGCTATCCGTTTGTTATAAGCTGCATTGCACTAGAATTCACTCTTTTTGGATATGTTGTGAGCTCCTTTTTTCATGATTTCTCCAGGAGGGGGCTGCATCAATAAAGAGTCATTGTCCTAGAAACACATGCACCAAGAAGGCTTTCTGAGCACAGAAACAAACAAAAGAATTTTACAGAATCTCCTCGCGAGGTAAGTATTGCTTATAAGCCTGGGCGAAATTTTAATTACACCACAGTAATTTTGGTAATTTGTCTTATGATACAAGATGTCACGATTGTGCCTATTTGTGAAAACATGAGAAATTTGACACAAAAATCCTTCCACAAGAGCACAGCAAAAAGGGCCAGATGCGTCAAGGCAAAAACCAGTTGCAAATCTGCCTCTTTGCGACCGGTATTTTTGCATTTCAAATGTAAAATTCGCAATTTAAGGAATCGCACAATTTGTGATTACTTAAATTGCGGTTGCATTTAAGGAATCGCAAATTTTGATTCCATTTAAGGAAACGCAAATTGCGATTCCTTAAATGCAATGCATGATGCAAATTAAAATAGCAATTTCGCTATTAGGGGTCGCAAATTACTGTCAAATAAAACTGGACAGAAATTTGCAAAAACTTTATTACATGGACACCTTGCACACTTGTAACTTTGAAATTGCATGCACAATTTGCGAGTACCTATTTGGGAAGCAATTTGCGAGTCGCAATTAAGGAATATTTAGGAATCACAAACATTTTTGCGATTGCTACATGCATAGACAATTGCGATTCTTTCATTGCAATTCTATAAAAATTGCAATTAAAGAATCACAATTGCCTATTTTGACGCATTTGCACCCAAAGAACTTAGCTCGCGTCTGCTAGCGCTGCTGTTTGATTTCTGTTGCTTTTTGCGCTATTTGTTAGCACGAAATGCACAAGATGCATCTGTCCGTCCATTTTGGATACAAGGGTGAGTTGTGTATTAATAAAATAGTAGAGGGAAAGTTATTTATTTAATTTTCCCTTGTCATCGTCTGTCGAAATCCCCCCAAACAGCCGCACCGCTCTTACCTGCACTGGCACGGCTTATTTTCCGGTATTTTTGCATAATTATGCTGCAGCAAATTGCACGATTTATGGCCACTCTTAAATACTTATACAGAATGCACAGCACTAGTCTGGAAGGATGTCTCTTGATGGGAAGAAGTGCTTCCGAGGCCCATTGTGCTGTTAAAGAGTGAAGCCAACATTGATGACTGGTTGTAAAATATATCTGTGCGAATAAAAGAGCCACACCTTTTATAACAAAAAGCAGGCTTATGCAGGCTTGATATCTGCTGAGAGTGGGCCTGTATTTTTACGCAAGCTATCTTACTCTCAGATGCCAAAGAGATGGCATGAATAAAATAGATTTTCTGTGCTCCCACAAAAGGCCAAATTGCTCTATATGAAGCACATTTTAAATAGAATCTGAGGATGTTTATACTTTTTTTTAGTTTTTTTTAATCTTTGCAGCTTGTGTGGTGCTGGGGTCATTAAATATAAATGTATGAGGGATCGTATTAGTACAGGATCTGACGGTTAATGCCACACAGCGTAGCGTTTTCTTGTCACATCATTTAAAGGGCTGGCGTAATGTGTAACTTTCTATCGAATATTGATGTGACTTTATTTATTATGTGAATTTACAGCAAAATGATGTGAGATTACATGGAATTACTCGAGGAGTGTAATCCAGCCTTTAGCACTATTTTCTTAGCGCAAAATGCACCCTCACGTCCAAAGTGGACCCGACAATGTATTTAGCACTAAGAAAATTGCTCAAAATGCAACAGAGCACGCGCAGCAGCTGCACGCGCAGCAGCTGCACGCGCAGCGCATGCCGCGAGCACCACTCGTGCTCTGTTCCTGTGCCCTGGAGGGAGGCATTTGTGCCCCAAATTACTCTAAATTATGTGAGTGGGTGAAATTGCTTCATTGTTTTTATCATTGCAGAAGAGTAACGTCAAATTAATTCAACTCCTTCGATTACTGCAGCGTAGTTAACATTTTACACACACCTAATTATTTAGACTCCGTGGCTCTTAACTGTGTCCTTTATTGGTGCATAATTGGGTTTCTTTCAATGAAATAAATGCCAGATTTCCTTGGGCCCAGTCACAGTGCCTTGTGCACGCCTTCCATGCGCAGAGCTCTGCAGGTGGCAGGGGTGCCGTGCGCTGCAGCCTCAGGTCTGATGGTGAAACACAGCACACCGGGAACTCACTCGTAAAATGCCACCAGTGGGGTGGAGGGTTGTACTTCAGTCCTTCTCCTCACAGGGGTGGAGTGGTCAGTCTAGTGAACTCCCAAATATTGTCCTAGTGCAGAAAAAATATATATTTTTAAGCGAAAATGCACTTTTCCAAGTAGACAGGTGTAAAAGCACACTTTCAAATTCTTAGGCGAGTGAGTGCCCTTGGAAGAGAAGTCCTCAAAATCTTTCGAAAGAATAAAAAATCATGCATTTCTTCGAAAGATAAGATTAACCCTGGAAGAGATTTTACATGTTTTTTGCCAGTTTGGGCCAATCTAGGCATCAAGTGTCTTTTTACAGCGCCACACCATAAACGACAAGTGTCTGTCCCTGCTGCACCGTTTCTGTCACCATCTTGAATTTACCTCTGTAAGGCTGAGACAGCCTAGAGGAGTCTGTGCGTCTGTAAGTTACTGCCCCCTCAAGCAGGCCTGAACCCGCCGAGCTATCTTACAGTCAGATGTTAAACCATCCTCAGTGCTGCCAGGGGCGGCTCTAGGCTCATGGCGGCCATGGGCAGGGAGCGTAGGTAGGGGGCCCCGAAAGAGGGGGTCCGGGCGGGGCGGAGAGCGGAGGCCAGTGAAGAATAGGGGGGGGGGACAGGGTGTTTGGAAGTGGAACAGAGCCGGAGGCCGCCAAATTCCTGCCAGGGATCGCCACGCAAAAATATATCCGTCCTCAGAGGATTATTATATTAAAGACATATATTGGCGTGTTGGCCCCTGGGGTTTGGCGGCCCTGTGCAGGTGCACAGCTTGCACATGCCTAAGGCCGCCCCTGGTGCTGTACCTGAACACACACATCCACCCCCTCTCCTTTGTCATTCATGTGACAGTATGTACATTTCGAGACAGCTTGTGTCTGTCCTTGATGTTATAGTGTACATTTGAACGTGCTGCCATGTCTATGTACACACAGCATTCTATAGGTTACGATTAGGGCTCCCAGTTTTCTATTTTTACTGATTTTTACAGATAAATACAGACAGAAAATAATATGTTACCAGTTTCTATTTGTTTTTAAAAGTGGAAAAAGGCAGAAAATGTTGCTTCTCGTGGGCGGCTCTCCGTGCGGTCCTTCGTGGGTTCCAGGTCAACAGCTGAGCAGACAGACTGCACAGGAAGTTAAAAACAAGGTGGGATTTCCTTAAATACAGGCATATTTTAACTTATATTTGAATATATTGCTAATATTTACCAGTGGGTGTAGGGTTTTGCTCTATTGGCTACTTAAAATACTAAAACACAAGAGGCATCAAAGTGTGAGTGCATGCTTATCTGTTAAATAAATGTGGAAATATACATTATACTACTCAATTTATTCTAAAACCACAAAATGAAGATGGATGAATACCAGTAAGATGAGCAAAAAATAAATATGGATAAAAAAAGACTGACATGTTAAGAAAATAAATACCATAAAACCGGCCGCCTTAGTTATGATGCGCTACAATGACATCACTTCCTATGTCATTCACACTTGTCCTGTGAAACATATTTCGGGATATTGATGGGAAGATTAGCAGTCAGCAGAGTCCTGCGATCTTGAAGATGTGGAATTGGGCCTAAAATACACTCAGACTTGAGTCACTAACAGGAAATGATGTCATTACAGTGGAAAGGTGGGGAAGGGCTGATTGTGAAAGCCTGACAGTGCACGTGCTGCGCAGAGTGCTATGAAACCTGACAGTGCACATGCTGCATAGAGCGCCGTGAAGCCTGACACTGCACGTGCTGGGTAGCTGTGAAGCCTGACACTGCATGTGCTGCGTAGAGCGCTGTGAAGCCTGACACTGCACGTACTGGGTAGCTGTGAAGCCTGACACTGCACGTGCTGCATAGAGCGCTGTGAAGCCTGACACTGCACGTGCTGCATAGAGCACTGTGAAGCCTGACACTGCAGTGCTGCGTAGAGCGCTGTGAAGCCTGACAGTGCATGTGAAGCATTGAGCGCTATGAAGCCTGACACTGCACGTGCTGCGTAGAGTGCCGTAAAGCCTGACACTGCACGTGCTGTGTAGAGTGCCGTGAAGCCTGACACTGCACGTGCTGTGTAGAGCGCCGTGAAACCTGACAGTGAACATGCTGCGTAGAGCGCTATGAAGCCTGACAGTGCACGTGCTGTATAGTGCTGTATAGTGCTGTATAGTGCTGTATAGTGCTGTATAGTGCTTCGATGCCTCACTGTATACTCGCCTTGCACTGTATTCAATCAATCAATTATAGCATTTGTAAAGCGCACTACACACCTATGAGGGTCTCAAGGCGCTGGGGGGAACGCTGCTACTGCTCAAAGAGCCAGGTCTTGAGGAGTCTTCTGATGGTTAGGAGGTCTTCGATCTGCCGTAGGTGGAGGGGGAGGGTGTTCCACGTCTTGGTGGCGAGGAGGGAGAATGATCTGCCACTGGCGGTCACTCTTCGGATGCGGGGGATAGTGGCGAGGGCACGGTCTGCAGAGCGGAGCTGGCGGGATGGGGTGTAGTGCACGGGTTGTGCCTCTGTTTCTGGGCGGAGCCCCCGCGGTGGAGACCCTAGGGGTTTAACAGCACCTCCAGGGGTCCGGCCTCTGCTCCTAGGAGTAGCCCCCACGGTGGAGACCCAGGTGGTTTTACAGCTCCTCCGGGGTTGGGTCGCTTACTCATTAAACAGACAAATGCTCTGATGGACTCATCTGTCCACATCACTCACTTTTTGACGGTCTCAATCTTGGGGAACTGACCACTCCAGAGCAGTGCTTAATTTGAGCTGTTGGATTCTGGTGCTCAGCACTGGCACTCAGTTACCAACACCAGCACTTATGGCCGTCTGCCACATGGTGGCGCTGTTTGTCTAAGTTAAAAATGAGCACACAACAGTTGTTTATTAATTAAATAGACATTTAAGAGGACTCATTCCTGCTGCCCAGGTCTTTCTCGTCGCTTTGGGGCCGAGTCTGGAATATTCTGGAATGTCTCTGATAGTAGTTGCGTTGGTTCTGTTTTTGGCAGCGCCAGCAGGGGCAATGGGAGGTGCAAGCTGCAATGGCCCCCTGAGGAGGGTCCGGGCACTTTATTTTGTTTTACTAATCAAGCACCGCCACTGCTGATCTGCACGCGTGCATATAGTCTCACAAATTCCACAACAACTCGCGCTTATGCCCAGTGGTGTGTGCTGCCCCGTGCGTGAAGCCCGTCGTTGAGCTGACGCACCAGCACGCACCCCACATAACAACTCCCACAGAGCCAGATCACGTCCACAACTTATCAGCCATGCGCTTCGAGAGGGAGCCAAGAACCTGATGCAAAGCACCTCGAGGTCTCCTCGGAGTATATAAGCGCTACAATACAGCACTGTGGTGCATGACTGCACACTTGGGGCCTGAGTCACAAACTGCACTTTGTAGTATGCTTTGTAGTGATACAAAAGATACCCCTGAGTGCTACCCACAAACTCTGTGTGGAGTTTATGGCTCCGCAATTACCGCTACTTAAGGGGGCGGTGTTCTCCACCCGACTGAGGGGTCCCCGCGCACTAAGGTGTATATTTTAGCATTAAATGTGGCAGGGACACTAAGGAGTGGCTATTCAAAGGGCAGACTTACTCCAAGAAGGGGTGAGATTAGGAAGGTGTATGAAGGGTTTAGGGGTCAGAGAGTGGCTTAGGGAGCGCAGTCACTCACCCACACACCACACAGGAGTAAGCCATTGCTTCATTCTGGGGGTCGATACTTGTAACCCACGCTTGTCTAGTAAATTTACACTCAGAGTTCGTGAAAACTGAAAAGTAGTAAACTTAATCGAAAGTGTAAATTACTCAAAAGTGTCAGTTGCGTTTGTGAATAAGGTTTTTGGAATTTTCAGTGTTCTGAAGCCGCGCTCTCCACTAACTGTGCGCTGCGCTGTATTCATACAGCGCGTATCGCTTGTAAGCTACACTGCACCCTCGATGTATACAGCAGGTCCCTGCTCCCCAGAAATACCAAAACATGCCTCTGGGTGTTGGGGACACCTCTCCCACGCATAGGAGTACCCGCTGCACCGGGGGAGAGGCAGCAAGCGATGGTGGTAGAGCCTGAGCTGTCTGGATGTGGCGCCCTCTGTGCCATCTGTGCCACCCCAGCCTCACCCAGGGCCTGCCTGCCTTTGAAGACGGGCTGTGAGTGTGGCAGTAGGAGTACTTCCAGCAGGGCAAGACAAAGGGCCCCCTCAATGTAGGGTCAGACTGCAGATAGGGGGTGCAGGTGTAGGGTGGGACAGGAGTGGTGAATGGAAGGGGCAGGCTGGGGGGGTGACCCAGAAGGAGGGATGGAGCTCGATGTAGGGTCAGACTGGGCATGAGGTACCCTAGGTGAATGGAAGGGTCAGCATGGGGGTGGGTGACCCCGGAGGGGGGCTTGATGTAGGGTCAGACTGGGTGTGAGGTACCTTAGGTGAATGACCAGGGGATGACCCCCGGGGGGGGGGGGTAGCAGGCTTGATTTAGGCTCAGACAGGAGATGAGGCACCTCCGGTGCAGGGGTATGGGTGGTCAGGGGATTATTTATTTGGAAAGTTTTATAAAGCACAAATTTGACCCTTGCTGGTAATAGAGTGCTGTACACAGAGGCAAAAGCATGAATAAACTCCGTACAATAGAGGTCAGCAGGATGTACGTCGGTACAACGCATGCTTTTACAACGCATGCCTTTACGACGCAACTTTTACAACACAAGTCGTTACAACGACTTGCGTTGGGGGGGCGCTGGATAGTGAATAGTTTAATTTACTATTCCAACTCCAGTCCCCGTGGGTAGTAGGGAAGGTGCTGGATAGTAAATTAAAACTATTCCCTATCCTACAGCGCCCCCCAGCGCAAGTCGTTGTAATGACTTGCGTTGTAATAGTTGCGTCGTAAAGGTACTTCGTTGTAAAAGTTGCGTTGTAAACGCTGTTCCCCAGGTCAGCACAGTGACACCACAAGGAGTAAACACGCAAGATCCGGACGGGTCGCGGCCACACTCGATCAGATTCACCGAGAGCGCAAAATATTTCCTATAACATTCAGCAAAACAATCAAAAGTGACTCGACACAGCACAATAAAATAAGTGACAAATCTGTAGTGTGCGAGCCCCAGGGTGAAATAACAATCCAAAAACATAAAATAAATGGAGAAAGATATGTTGGGGTAAATGTCACATCTGTCAACAAGGGGAGCCCCCCACCCCCCGCCCCTCCTTCGCTCCTCGGTGTCGGGTCAGACTGGGGAAGGAGTACCCTAAAGTGCATAATTTCTGGTTTTCACAACCAAGGGCGCGTTTGCATAAAAAATGCACGAATCCACGAGGAATCTGAAAATACACAATTGTGCGTTTTCTAAAGCGACAAGAACCGCACTCCCCATTATCAAGGCGAGAGTGGAAACGCCCCAAATCGAAAGCGATCAAGGCAGTGTAGAAAAAAAAGAAAGCGATGGAAAGACCCCGAACACGGGCAGCGCCTGGATATGTACATGCAAGACTCTAGTGATAAAGCGCTAGAAACGTGCGCACTCAGGGAGCTTGAACCAAGCACCCCCGCGTGCGTGTCGGTGATCTCACGAGGCCTAGAATACTCCCATGTGTGGCACATGTATGTGACACGGCTTCACATGTCCTGGTGACTTCCAAATAAAGCTCATCAGACAGAACCTGGCGGTGGGGTGACTCGCTCCATCCGTTCCCCTGACCGGCTGACCCCGTCCCACCCCGCCCCCGACCCCCAGGCAGCATCCCCAGCCGCACCCGTTTCTCGAGTGCTGGGCGCCTCGAAGCTGTCTAGGCGCCTGGAGCGCTTTATAGCGCTTCGTGCCGTTCTCTCCGCGTTACCCAAAGATTAGAAGGAAAACGAGGCGCGCGTGCTTCCGTTCACACTGTCTCTTCGGGGCAGAGAGTGTGTCCCCCCTTTATTCGATCACCCCCACCCCAAAATGAGACTCGCAGTATATAGCAGGGTGAGATAAATCAACCCCTCCAAGACCACTCACCGCGCGGCGCCCCAGCCCACCAGCCCTCTCTGGGCTCTCAGCTCCCACAGCAATGAACTTTCTCGTGCATTTATTTAAGCGTTTTTGTATAGCTTTCAGTTTACCCCGAGGCGTCGCAGCGCTTTTACAATAAAGCGAAGTACAATACAGAAGAAATTCAGAGTACCGCGGTAGTACATGACATTACGTGCACCTACACCAGTTACTCATGTTGAGCGTTACATATGAACACATTCCATATTCACTAAAGATTGCAGTTTAGGAAAGGTCGGCGTGGATTAGATGCATAAATACATTTTACATATTTACAGAATTGACTATCTCGAGCTCCAGGCAGCACCCCCCCCCCCCCCCCCGCCCCCTCATCTGACCCCCTCCATCTAGCATGGGGTGACTCCCCTCCCCCTCATCTGACATGCCCCCCTCCTACCACCCCCTCACACGGAGCCCCGACCGTCTGCAGCAACATTTCACCGAGGAGCAAACACACCGACTCGAAGGTTCGGCTGCTCTGCGGGGCACGCGATGTACCTAGGAAAGCCCACAACGAAAGAAACTACAAAACAAAACACAGAATAATAACTTAGAAGCAGCAAAGTGCACAGTAATCGGAATATAAACATAAAAGGCAACATATGTAAAAAACAGAGAAACAAATACGTAAACTGTACAAATCAAAAAGATACAGAAATTATAATATAAAAATAAAACGCAACATTAATTAAACTAGTAAAATACAAAACAAAAATAAACAACCGGTATGAAAATGAGAGTATAAAAAGGGAAAGATGTCTCTTTTAAATATACAAAGCAAAACATCCCGGAGAAAATGACGCGGAAATTAAAAGAAGAAAGTGAAAGTGTGTGCAAACTAAAACATTAACAATTAAAACGCGTCAAAACTAAAATATAGAAGCAAGAACATGCTCACATAAAAAAATACACATGCAGTTGAAAATACTCATAATGTTAAAAAATGAAATACGTGAATTACAAAACATAGCGAATTAAATCATACAGACAACGAAACCTACAAAGCAAAAAACGTTGAAACGAAACAGCAACGCAAACGCACGGGGTGAAGTTCACACACTTTCCCAGAGTTCCCAAACGCGCAGGTGATGTTCAGACACTTTCCCAGAGATCCCAAACGCACTGGGTGAAGTTCACACACTTTCCCAGAGTTCCCAAACCAAACGCACGGGGTGATGCTCACACACTTTCCCAGAGATCCCAAACGCACGGGGTGATGTTCAGACACTTACCCAGAGTTCCTAAACGCACGGGTGATGTTCACACACTTTCCCAGAGTTCCCAAACGCACAGGGCGATGCTCAGACACTTTCCCAGAGATCCCAAACGCACGGGTGATGTTCACACACTTTCCCAGAGTTCCCAAACGCACAGGGCGATGCTCAGACACTTTCCCAGAGATCCCAAACGCACGGGGTGAAGTTCACACACTTTCCCAGAGTTCCCAAACGCACAGGGCGATGCTCAGACACTTTCCCAGAGATCCCAAACAGACGGGTGATGTTCACACACTTTCCCAGAGTTCCCAAACGCACAGGGCGATGCTCAGACACTTTCCCAGAGATCCCAAACGCACGGGGTGAAGTTCACACACTTTCCCAGAGTTCCCAAACGCACAGGTGATGCTCAGACACTTTCCCAGAGTTCCCGAACGCACAGGGTGAAGTTCACACACTTTCCCAGAGTTCCCAAACGCACAGGTGATGTTCAGACTCTTTCCCAGAGTTCCCAAACGCACAGGTGATGTTCAGACTCTTTCCCAGAGTTCCCAAACGCACAGGTGATGTTCAGACTCTTTCCCAGAGTTCCCAAACGCACCAGTGATGTTCAGACACTTTCCCAGAATTCCCAAATGCACAGGTGATGCTCAGACACTTTCCCAGAGTTCCCAAACGCACAGGTGATGTTCAGACACTTTCCCAGAGTTCCCAAACGCACGGGGTGATGTTCAGACACTTTCCCAGAGTTCTCAAACGTACCGGGGTGATGCTCAGACACTTTTCCAGAGTTCCCAAACGTACCAGTGATGTGCACACACTTTTCCAGAGTTCCCAAACGCACAGGGTGATGTTCACACACTTTCCCAGAGTTCACAAACGCACGGGTGAAGTTCAGAAACTTTCCCAGAGTTCCCAAACGCACCGGTGATGCTCAGACACTTTCCCAGAGTTCCCAAATGCACGGGGTGATGCTCAGATACTTTCCAGAGTTCCCAAACGCACGGGCTGATGTACACACACTTTCCCAGAGTTCCCAAACGCGCGAGGTGATGTTCAGACAATTTCCCAGACTTCGCAAATGCACGGGGTGATGTTCAGACACTTTCCCAGAGTTCCCAAACACACGGGGTGATGCTCAGACACTTTCCAGAGTTCCCAAACGCACGGGGTGATGTACACACACTTTCCCAGAGTTTCCAAACGCGCGGGGTGATGTTCATACAATTTCCCAGACTTCCCAAAAGCACGGGGTGATGTTCAGACACTTTCCCAGAGTTCCCAAACGCACAGGGTGATGTTCACACGCTTTCCCAGAGTTCCCAAACGCACGGGGTGATGCTCACACACTTTCCTAGACTTCCCAAACACACGGGTGTTGTTCACACACTTTCCCTGAATTCCCAAACGCACGGGTGATGCTCAGACACTTTCCCAGAGTTCCCAAACGCACCGGGTGATGTTCAGACACTTTCCCAGAGTTCCCAAACGCACAGGGTAATGTTCAGACACTTTCCAGAGTTCCAAAACGCACGGGGTGATGCTCACACACTTTCCTAGAGTTCCCAAATGCACGGGTGATGCTCACACACTTTCCCAGAGTTCCCAAACGCACCGGTGTTGCTCACACACTTTCCAGGAGTTCCCAAACGCACCGGTGATGCTCACACACACACTTTTCCAGTGTTCCCAAATGCACCGGGTGATGCTCACACACTTTCCCAGAGTTCCCAAACGCACCGGTGATGCTCACACACTTTCCCAGAGTTCCCAAACGCACCAGTGATGCTCACACACACACTTTCCCAGTGTTCCCAAACGCACCGGTGATGCTCACACACACACTTTCCCAGTGTTCCCAAACGCACCGGGTGATGCTCACACACTTTCCAGAGTTCCCAAATGCACAGGGTGAAGTTCACACACTTTCCCAGAGTTCCCAAACGCACCGGGTGATGCTCACACACTTTCCCAGAGTTCCCAATCGCACCGGGTGATGCTCACACACTTTCCCAGAGTTCCCAAACGCACAAGGTGATGTTTAGACACTTTCCAGAGTTCCCAAACGCACGGGGTGATGCTCACACTTTTCCCCAGAGTTCCCAAACGCACCGGTGATGCTCACACACTTTCCCAGAGTTTCCAAACACACAGGTGATGCTCAGGCACTTTCCCAGAGTTCCCAAATGCCCGGGGTGATGTTCAGAAGCTTTCCAGAGTTCCCAAACGCACGGGGTGATGCTCACACACTTTCCCAGTGTTCCCAAACGCACCGGTGATGCTCACACACTTTCCCAGAGTACCCAAACGCATCGGTGATGCTCACACACTTTCCCAGAGTTCCCAAACGCACAGGGCGATGTTCAGACACTTTCCAGAGTTCCCAAACACAAGGGGTGATGTTCAGAAACTTTCCCAGAGTTCCCAAACGCACGGGGTGATGTTCAGACACTTTCCAGAGTTCCCAAACGCACAGGGTGATGCTCACACACTTCCCTAGAGTTCCCAAATGCACGGGTGATGCTCACACACTTTCCCAGAGTTCCCAAATGCACCGGGTGATGTTCAGACACTTTCCCAGAGTTCCCAAACGCACGGGGTGATGTTCAGACACTTTCCAGAGTTCCCAAATGCACGGGGTGATGCTCACACACTTTCCTAGAGTTCCCAAACGCACCGGTGATGCTCACACACTTTCCCAGAGTTCCCAAACGCACCGGTGATGTTCACACACACATTTTCCCAGTGTTCCCAAATGCACCGGTGATGCTCACACACACACTTTCCCAGTGTTCCCAAACGCACCGGGTGATGCTCACACACTTTCCCAGAGTTCCCAAACGCACCGGTGATGCTCACACACTTTCCCAGAGTTCCCAAACGCACCGGTGATGCTCACACACACATTTTCCCAGTGTTCCCAAATGCACCGGTGATGCTCACACACACACTTTCCCAGTGTTCCCAAACGCACCGGGTGATGCTAACACACTTTCCAGAGTTCCCAAATGCACGGGGTGAAGTTCACACACTTTCCCAGAGTTCCCAAACGCACCGGGTGATGCTCACACACTTTCCCAGAGTTCCCGAACGCACCGGGTGATGCTCACACACTTTCCCAGAGTTCCCAAACGCACTGGGTGATGTTCAGACACTTTCCAGAGTTCCCAAACGCATGGGGTGATGCTCACACACTTTCCCAGAGTTCCCAAATGCACCGGTGATGCTCACACACTTTCCCAGAGTTCCCAAACACACAGGTGATGCTCAGGCACTTTCCCAGAGTTCCCAAAGGCCCGGGGTGATGTTCAGAAGCTTTCCAGAGTTCCCAAACGCACGGGGTGATGCTCACACACTTTCCCAGAGTTCCCAAACGCACCGGTGATGCTCACACACTTTCCCAGAGTTCCCAAACGCATCGGTGATGCTCACACGCTTTCCCAGAGTTCCCAAACACGCAGGGCGATGTTCAGACACTTTCCCAGAGATCCCAAATGCACGGGTGATGTTCACACACTTTCCCAGAGTTCCCAAACGCACAGGGCGATGCTCAGACACTTTCCCAGAGATCCCAAACGCACGGGGTGAAGTTCACACACTTTCCCAGAGTTCCCAAACGCACAGGGCGATGCTCAGACACTTTCCCAGAGATCCCAAACGCACGGGTGATGTTCACACACTTTCCCAGAGTTCCCAAACGCACAGGGCGATGCTCAGACACTTTCCCAGAGATCCCAAACGCACGGGGTGAAGTTCACACACTTTCCCAGAGTTCCCAAACGCACAGGTGATGCTCAGACACTTTCCCAGAGTTCCCGAACGCACAGGGTGAAGTTCACACACTTTCCCAGAGTTCCCAAACGCACAGGTGATGTTCAGACTCTTTCCCAGAGTTCCCAAACGCACAGGTGATGTTCAGACTCTTTCCCAGAGTTCCCAAACGCACAGGTGATGTTCAGACTCTTTCCCAGAGTTCCCAAACGCACCAGTGATGTTCAGACACTTTCCCAGAATTCCCAAAATGCACAGGTGATGCTCAGACACTTTCCCAGAGTTCCCAAACGCACAGGTGATGTTCAGACACTTTCCCAGAGTTCCCAAACGCACGGGGTGATGTTCAGACACTTTCCCAGAGTTCTCAAACGTACCGGGGTGATGCTCAGACACTTTTCCAGAGTTCCCAAACGTACCAGTGATGTGCACACACTTTTCCAGAGTTCCCAAACGCACAGGGTGATGTTCACACACTTTCCCAGAGTTCACAAACGCACGGGTGAAGTTCAGAAACTTTCCCAGAGTTCCCAAACGCACCGGTGATGCTCAGACACTTTCCCAGAGTTCCCAAATGCACGGGGTGATGCTCAGATACTTTCCAGAGTTCCCAAACGCACGGGCTGATGTACACACACTTTCCCAGAGTTCCCAAACGCGCGAGGTGATGTTCAGACAATTTCCCAGACTTCGCAAATGCACAGGGTGATGTTCAGACACTTTCCCAGAGTTCCCAAACACACGGGGTGATGCTCAGACACTTTCCAGAGTTCCCAAACGCACGGGGTGATGTACACACACTTTCCCAGAGTTTCCAAACGCGCGGGGTGATGTTCATACAATTTCCCAGACTTCCCAAAAGCACGGGGTGATGTTCAGACACTTTCCCAGAGTTCCCAAACACACGGGGTGATGTTCAGACACTTTCCCAGAGTTCCCAAACGCACAGGGTGATGTTCACACGCTTTCCCAGAGTTCCCAAACGCACGGGGTGATGCTCACACACTTTCCTAGACTTCCCAAACACACGGGTGTTGTTCACACACTTTCCCTGAATTCCCAAACGCACGGGTGATGCTCAGACACTTTCCCAGAGTTCCCAAACGCACCGGGTGATGTTCAGACACTTTCCCAGAGTTCCCAAACGCACAGGGTAATGTTCAGACACTTTCCAGAGTTCCAAAACGCACGGGGTGATGCTCACACACTTTCCTAGAGTTCCCAAATGCACGGGTGATGCTCACACACTTTCCCAGAGTTCCCAAACGCACCGGTGTTGCTCACACACTTTCCAGGAGTTCCCAAACGCACCGGTGATGCTCACACACACACTTTTCCAGTGTTCCCAAATGCACCGGGTGATGCTCACACACTTTCCCAGAGTTCCCAAACGCACCGGTGATGCTCACACACTTTCCCAGAGTTCCCAAACGCACCAGTGATGCTCACACACACACTTTCCCAGTGTTCCCAAACGCACCGGTGATGCTCACACACACACTTTCCCAGTGTTCCCAAACGCACCGGGTGATGCTCACACACTTTCCAGAGTTCCCAAATGCACAGGGTGAAGTTCACACACTTTCCCAGAGTTCCCAAACGCACCGGGTGATGCTCACACACTTTCCCAGAGTTCCCAATCGCACCGGGTGATGCTCACACACTTTCCCAGAGTTCCCAAACGCACGAGGTGATGTTTAGACACTTTCCAGAGTTCCCAAACGCACGGGGTGATGCTCACACATTTCCCCAGAGTTCCCAAACGCACCGATGATGCTCACACACTTTCCCAGAGTTTCCAAACACACAGGTGATGCTCAGGCACTTTCCCAGAGTTCCCAAATGCCCGGGGTGATGTTCAGAAGCTTTCCAGAGTTCCCAAACGCACGGGGTGATGCTCACACACTTTCCCAGTGTTCCCAAACGCACCGGTGATGCTCACACACTTTCCCAGAGTACCCAAACGCATCGGTGATGCTCACACACTTTCCCAGAGTTCCCAAACGCACAGGGCGATGTTCAGACACTTTCCAGAGTTCCCAAACACAAGGGGTGATGTTCAGAAACTTTCCCAGAGTTCCCAAACGCACGGGGTGATGTTCAGACACTTTCCAGAGTTCCCAAACGCACAGGGTGATGCTCACACACTTTCCTAGAGTTCCCAAATGCACGGGTGATGCTCACACACTTTCCCAGAGTTCCCAAATGCACCGGGTGATGTTCAGACACTTTCCCAGAGTTCCCAAACGCACGGGGTGATGTTCAGACACTTTCCAGAGTTCCCAAATGCACGGGGTGATGCTCACACACTTTCCTAGAGTTCCCAAACGCACCGGTGATGCTCACACACTTTCCCAGAGTTCCCAAACGCACCGGTGATGTTCACACACACATTTTCCCAGTGTTCCCAAATGCACCGGTGATGCTCACACACACACTTTCCCAGTGTTCCCAAACGCACCGGGTGATGCTCACACACTTTCCCAGAGTTCCCAAACGCACCGGTGATGCTCACACACTTTCCCAGAGTTCCCAAACGCACCGGTGATGCTCACACACACATTTTCCCAGTGTTCCCAAATGCACCGGTGATGCTCACACACACACTTTCCCAGTGTTCCCAAACGCCCCGGGTGATGCTAACACACTTTCCAGAGTTCCCAAATGCACGGGGTGAAGTTCACACACTTTCCCAGAGTTCCCAAACGCACCAGGTGATGCTCACACACTTTCCCAGAGTTCCCAAACGCACCGGGTGATGCTCACACACTTTCCCAGAGTTCCCAAACGCACTGGGTGATGTTCAGACACTTTCCAGAGTTCCCAAACGCATGGGGTGATGCTCACACACTTTCCCAGAGTTCCCAAATGCACCGGTGATGCTCACACACTTTCCCAGAGTTCCCAAACACACAGGTGATGCTCAGGCACTTTCCCAGAGTTCCCAAAGGCCCGGGGTGATGTTCAGAAGCTTTCCAGAGTTCCCAAACGCACAGGGTGATGCTCACACACTTTCCCAGAGTTCCCAAACGCACCGGTGATGCTCACACACTTTCCCAGAGTTCCCAAACGCATCGGTGATGCTCACACGCTTTCCCAGAGTTCCCAAACACACAGGGCGATGTTCAGACACTTTCCAGAGTTCCCAAACACACGGGGCGATGTTCAGACACTTTCCAGAGTTCCCAAATGCATGGGGTGAAGTTCAGACACTTTCCCAGAGTTCCCAAACGCACCAGGTGAAGCTCACACACTTTCCCAGCGTTCCCAACCGCACAGGTGATGCTCACACACTTTCCCAGAGGTCCCAAACGCCCGGGGTGATGTTCAGACACTCTCCTAGAGATCCCAAACGCACGGGGTGAAGTTCAGACACTTTCCCAGAGTTCCCAAACGCACAGGGTGATGCTAACACACTTTTCCAGAGTTCCCAAACGCACGGGGTAATGTACACACACTTTCCCAGAGTTCCCAAATGCCGGGGGTGATGTTCCGACACTTTCCCAGAGTTCCCAAACGCACGGGGTGATGCTCACACACTTTCCAGAGTTCCCAAACGCACAGGGTGCTGTCCACACACTTTTCCAGAGTTCCCAAACGCACAGGGTGAAGTTCAGACACTTTCCCAGAGTTCCCAAACGCACAGAGTGATGCTCACACACTTTCCCAGAGTTCCCAAACGCACCGGTGATGCTCACACACTTTCCCAGAGTTCCCAAAGGCATCGGTGATGCTCACACGCTTTCCCAGAGTTCCCAAACACACAGGGCGATGTTCAGACACTTTCCAGAGTTCCCAAACACACGGGGCGATGTTCAGACACTTTCCAGAGTTCCCAAATGCATGGGGTGAAGTTCAGACACTTTCCCAGAGTTCCCAAACGCACCAGGTGAAGCTCACACACTTTCCCAGCGTTCCCAAACGCACAGGTGATGCTCACACACTTTCCCAGAGGTCCCAAACGCCCGGGGTGATGTTCAGACACTCTCCCAGAGATCCCAAACGCACAGGGTGAAGTTCAGACACTTTCCCAGAGTTCCCAAACGCACAGGGTGATGCTAACACACTTTTCCAGAGTTCCCAAACGCACGGGGTAATGTACACACACTTTCCCAGAGTTCCCAAATGCCGGGGGTGATGTTCCGACACTTTCCCAGAGTTCCCAAACGCACGGGGTGATGCTCACACACTTTCCAGAGTTCCCAAACGCACAGGGTGGTGTCCACACACTTTTCCAGAGTTCCCAAACGCAAAGGGTGAAGTTCAGACACTTTCCCAGAGTTCCCAAACGCACAGAGTGATGCTCACACACTTTCCCAGAGTTCCCAAACGCACCAGTGATGCTCAGACACTTTCCCAGAGTTCCCAAACGCATGGGTGATGCTCACACACTTTCCCAGAGTTCCCAAATGCACCGATGATGCTCAGACACTTTCCCAGAGTTCCCAAACGCATGGGGTGAAGTTCACACACTTTCCCAGAGTTCCCAACGCCCGGGGTGATGTTCAGACAAGTTACCAGAGTTCCCAAACGCACAGGGTGATGCTCACACACTTTCCAGAGTTCCCAAGCGCACGGCGTGCTGTCCACACACTTTCCCAGAGTTCCCAAACACACGGGGTGAAGTTCCGTGAATTCTGAACCTGGGTCATAAAGGTCGTGGTTCTGTTACAAATTTGGTAACAGCGAACCGTAAACAGTGAGTTCAGCAAGTATGAGTGTTTTCATCATGTTACACCGATGGATTCACTGTGTATTTGAAGATTTCATTCTGAACCATGGGTTCCATTTTGTGCATGGCAGCCATTTTGTAGTTGCCCTCACATAGGCTGATGACTTTAGCTGACTTTTGAATGACCTGAGGGAACTGACCCTGTTGCCTGAAGCTGAACTTGTTAGACCAGTTCCTTGCCCAATAGCTGATCAAGATTAAGGATCAGAGCACAGGAGATTGTAAAGTTTGGTATGCACATACACACCCCTTATCCTACCTCTCATCTGTTTCTGTTCCTTCTTTTTATGCCCTGTTTACGATATGGGTTGTGGTCTTTTATTATGGGTTTGCCCAGCTTGTGTACGAAGGAATGTTTTTTTTTGCATGCTTTCAAAAGCTAGGCCTGCCCCTTACTTTTGTGCTGAGTCATGTAACCCTAAAACATATAAAAGGCCTCTGTTCTCTGTATTCCTCAGACTACCTCATTCATTTGCTACGGCTTCTGAGTGACTTGGCCTCACTTATTAAATTTAATAGAGATGTCTTTTCACATTTCAGCTTCTGTGCCAAGTTCTTTATTGATATTAGTAGGACCCCTGATAATGAAGATTTTTCCATTTCCTCAAATGGCGCAGCCAACGCGGGGCTCATCAGAGAAGTGACTTTCTGTGGGAGTGATCTTGTCAGGAGACTGAAATTTACTGAGGAGGACAGAACAGGATTCTACTAAGAAGGTACTCCGTGCACAGGGATTCTGGAGATTCTTTGTTTCTGCAGCCCAGCATATTTCTGATCTTCCTGATTTTGATCCTCCACATGATGTCACTCCTGACTGAGAACCTTTTTGGCGTGAGTATTATAAAAAGACCGTTAGGTCATGTAGAACTTGACAGTTAGAATTTGGATAACGTTTTGATTAGTAAAAGTAAGAGTTAGGTATAAGTGGGTCGCTCCCAGTCCTTTGTTCTTTGGTTCTGTGGTTCTTTGCTTAGTTTGTTTAATCCTTAGTTCTATTTGTAGATTGCAATTTTCAAAAACCGAGGGTCTTGTATATTTATGAGTGTATCGATAGAGATAGCCCCTTGAAGTTTGAAGCTAGATTAGTGAGCTATAAGATGCCTGATCTTAGCAAATTCGAAGCTTTATGTTGGCCAACTTTGTATACGTTTGGATTAGCCGGCTTCCCCTAAAGGGAATATCTAAATAGGTTAGATTTAAAAACATATTTCTTCCTTGGTGATTTTGTATCCCCAGGGAATTAAAATATGACATAATACAAAACAAGGATCCTTTGTTCTGCGCAGTTTTATGAACGAAGATATGCAGAACGATTTTGTTTGGTTTTCTGCTAGCCAAAGCTAGTGAATTGAGTGCATTTTCACTTCTTGGACATACATCAGTCTGTTGGGCTGTTTTTGCAGTCTTTTGGAACACTATTGAGAAATGTTTCTTGTAAATATGACTTACAACTAGTATTTCCAAATGGTTATTGATTTGTGGGTCAAATATGTGTTTAAATGTCTATGTGGTTTTCCCATTAGTGCAACTTCTGTAAGTGAATAGCGATGGCGCTATTCACGAAATTCATGGCGCGCCGTATTGTGTGTCCTGAGTGTTTGACCCCTTTCTGTTTATGTCTGAAATGAGCTCAAATGTGTGTTTGTGTTTCTTTTTGATGTTTTCAGTCTATTAAGCAAAATGTCTAAATGCTTAAAAATCAAAATGTAAATCCACATTCACTAGGAATAAAAAAAGCCCCCAAAAACGAAATTGGGTGTTTTGCGAAAAATGAATAAACTTACAGCATTTTTCTTAGATACATTGTATTAGATATTAACAGGCAAATACATCATCTGAATACATTGGACCTTGCTGTATTGCACACGCATTTTTAAACTTGAAATGTCTTAGTTTTAGTTTTAAATAGACAGCCACCGTGCTTACGTTACAAACATTGAGAGACAAGCTAAATAAATAGGAATATTTATTCAGCCATGACTTTGCCCTCAGTTGCACAGGTAAATTTTTACATTTCAGAATGTCATTTTAAAAAGGTTCCAAAACTAAGGTTCATTATTTTGTATTACAGGAAGGCATTTCAATTAAGGGTTTTCTCTCTTTAAGGATTTTTTTTGTAAGCATATTCATGGGTCTGTTGCTAAATAAAATTGTTCTTTTTAGAAAGACAGATAAAAAGTAGCGCAAACATTTTGTCATGTTATAAGTTAGGCTTCTGTGCTTAGGCTTATAAATGAATGCGTCTAAAATGATAGGCAAGGGATGCAGCTCGCTTTTATATGTGGAATTATCAAAAATGATTGGGTTTATTAAAAATAAAATAATACATTTTGAAAAATAATTATTAAAAATAAGTGCTACAAAATTCGTTTTTGACTATTCATGAAGCGTAATGCTCATACTGTGACCTCCTAGCCTTATAATTTAATTTAAGTTGTGTTACACTGCATTATGAGAATATTAGTATATGGAATTTCACTTAGCAGAGGCGTACAAAACTCATTTTTATAAGGATTTACATGGGATATGTCTAATGTCCAATATCTGCAATTTGTAGAGAACATTCTGAGGATGATTAATATGTAAAACAATTATAGGATATTTATTTTTAAGTGCCCCTAATATCAAAGTCGAATTTGGGTAAAATAGACCATTTAAAACAGCATTCTTGCCATTTATAATAGCTTTAAAGTGCTTTCGGCTTCAGTAAATGCATACATGTAGGTATAATACAAATTTGCAGGTTGTCCCCATTTTGGGGTTTTCCTTTTAAATGACCCAGTGAGATCCATTTAAGGTAGATGAAATGAGTACCACTGCAACAAGCATTTGTTCTAAAAACTGGTATGTGTGTTATTAAGGTTCTGTGAAGTCACGCTGAGATGCTATCTTTAGTTTCCCTGTAAACAATGGAAGAGGCTGTCATGTTGACATTTGTGACATTTTAAATTAGGGCCTTGTCTCTGTGGAATGCAGAATGACTTTGCTAAACAGGCCTCTGAAAGGTGGGATTTCTGGTTTCTCCACAAGAAAGTCAATACAATTAAAGTACCTAATTCCAAAGGGAAAATATAAAACAAGGTTTCTTTGAAAGTCCCAACATCATGTTAAATGCTCTGCAGAACTGATACATTTGTATCTCTGCTCTAAAAAATAATGTCTGCTAGTTGCTTTTATTTGACAGAAAATGAAGGACTGCATTAAGTCTTAGACAGAAAATAAGACAAAGTCTTTTATTGAAATTTTGAAGGCTACATGCCTAAGTGAGAACGAATTGTGGCGCAAAGATAACATGGAGTGAATTTTACTTTTGGAAAGTTAAAATGGCTTAATGTTGCAAGCTGACTGACAAGATGGTAACAGTTAAGTAATGAAATTTATTTTTGTATTTGTTAATATGTATCATGTTTTGTCTTCTGATTAAAAGTTATAATTGATATTCGTTTGTTATGAGAAATGTTCCTCTTTTGTGTGTTGTGTATCTTTTTTTGCTTCTGCCTACAGATCAGTCATGGATTGTTCTGGGTGATTTAAAGCTGACAAGACACGTGCGTTTGGTTGGTTGAAAGGAGATGTGTTTTTGCATAACTCCTTTGGAAAGAAATGTTCATGTGTTTTTTATGTTTGTGTATTTGGTCCTATCATGAATTGTTCTTGCTGGTCCTGTATGTTAGAAAGTTGTATTTGACAGCAGATATCCACTAACTGGTGATCTACTGTCAAAAGGAGTGTAAGGATTTTAAACCTGACAAATTAAGAAGGCCCGAATGGCCCGAATATTGGGTTTTGGGACATGGTATTGTGCGTCACCGCTCATTTACATTTGTTATTGTTTTGTCTATGCTTTTTGTGCTTGATATACAGAAAGTATATCTGATGGCTTGACATGTGCGTTATGCATGTTTTTGTTTTATGTTGCTGCTTTGATACTATTACAAGTTTACCTGTGTTGTGAAGGGATATACATGACGATGTGTATCGCTACACTACAGTTGGGTTGATTTGCTAAATTTCACAAATATGATATTTTAATTTTTGTGAACACGACACAGACAACACTTCACCAGTGTATGTCAAATTTGGCTATAAATAGTATTCAAGAAAAATAAGAGAGATAGCCAGGATCAAAATATGTCACTTTCCCCCTCTTCCCTTTATGTGTCCTGATTGGACGTAAGGATAAAATGATAGATCTGTGACTCTTGTACATGGTGACCTAATTTCTATATTATATTACTCAGTTTTGTTCTGCTTCCTAAGTAGTGTATGGCTTTGTACCATAAAGGAAATCAGGTTTCACCGATGTCGCATCATGCCTAGTTATTGGGGATTTTAGCTGTGACCTAGTCCCATTTCTCTTTTCCATATTTCTTTCACTAGTCAGCTTTTTTATTATTATTGAAGAATTGTTCAGGTTCACACTTCCAGATTGCAGTAATGTACCAGAGACCCCGATATTATGTATAATTCCCTTTTGTATGACCAGACTGTTTTTTAAGAATTTTCTTTAGGCCTACTTTGATGTTTCCCAGTCTAACTGTCAGGGTAATGATGGCCTGGTTAACTGACTCAATACTATAGTAAGATACGTTTTCCACCTCAGTAGGAGACACCTTACTTTTTTTTTGAATATGACAAATTCAATGCCTATTCTAAATTGGTTTTTAGTTCCTTTTTTCTGCTGCTTTAATTTTTGGTGGATTAGATGTGTTCCAAATCATGGAAATACCAGGACTCTCTAGTTCTTGTCTTTTGTTTCCACATTTTGATCATTAGCTTTTGTATTGTATAGTCCACCTGATGCACAATTATTAAAGTGAGGTATGTACATGTCCCTGATAATATGTATTGTGCGATTTCTCTTTTGAGGTGTTGTAGATAAGGAATTAGGGAACACCTACATGTAATCAGAGAGAGAAAAATTTGTTTACCCCATTAGACGATGCCACTATGTGTAAGGACATCCATTTAGATAGAATTATCATGTCGCTATCTACCCTTAGATGATGGAGGATATGCTCTCACACGGAAACCCTATTGAAAAGCCTAGAAGCACTGTTTTGCCTATTACCTTTTTATTTGTATTGCTTTTTGAAAATGACAGTGTATTCTAGACCAGAATTGTCCCATGGCATATGGCCACTCCTTTGAAGATCGCAGGCCACCTGTTTGCAGTCCCCTTGTTATACAATGAACTGTTTAAAGCATCGCACTTGCTCCATCAGACAGCATCGGACATCACAGAACCAGAATTTCAGTGCAAAAGAGCGCCTGTCATGTGCTGGTAGCCTCTGACAGTGTGCAGTCGCTTGAGCCCCTTGACCTGAGTTTTGACCACACGCACCCCCCTTTTCCTTTGCTCCAACTGAAGTGCAGTGCACCGGCGGATCCAAGATTGGCAAAAGGCACTACATTCTGGTGCCCATGAAAGAGCAGCCTGAGCGTCCTCTGACACTGAATGATGAGTGTTGGAGCCTGAGAATGTTCCCGGGTTTGCACGAGATGATCTGTGCCCATGACCAATGAAGAGCTCAATATCTGTAGTGTCTGCCACAGAGGAGAGATACTGGTGCACTGCATTGAGACATTGAGACTTTTAAGTGAGCTATGAGTGTTTGCCAGGAGGGCACTCCAACGGACATTGAGAAGCGCCATTTACAAGAAAGGCCTGAATGAAGAGGCCCATGTGAAAGAAAACAACAAAAGAAGATTTGATGGACAATAGAAGCCTGCCAGGGAGGCTTTTGAGCGGACTCTGGGCATAGTTGGTTTCACAAGAGGTTTCCGTGTGATTGTATAGACTAGGTGTTAGGAGACTGATTGTTATTGTTTTGCTGGCATTATTTTAAAGTAGTGTTTTGTTTAGTAAAAGCAGAATAAAGTCCATTTTCTGTGGAAAAGTATCCCCTTTTTCACCTCAGAGCATTAATGAGGATCACCACTGTTTCACCTGAACATAGAATAAGTTACTGAAATGCATAGGAGCCATAAAACGTTACTAGATACTTTTGGGATTTGCTTTCTGCTTGGGGTTGTGAAAGATTGTAATTTTGTTTGTAATGGAGGTCATTGCTTTCTCCTGTTGTCTATGTGTTCTTAATAACGTGCTTTCTAGTGTTTTTTTGGACATGACGTTGTTTTTTATGGGTGGGATTGTTTTTTATTTTTCTACTCAATTGACATCTGTATCCACCTCCCAACCTGTGTCTCTTCCTACTATTACTCCTTTGCATTCTTTCCATATTTTACTTGAACATGAACTGGTTAGGAGATCAGAATTTACTAATAATTCCTTTGTACAGCATCTACATCAACACCAGTTAGTAGTGAACATCACTAATTGTTGGGTGTGTGGTCTTACGCCACATACTACAGATAGAGGTATTCCCTATTTTGTCCTGCCATATGTGGCCTTTGTGCTACTACATGTGTAAGGAGACCTGTCCCGAAAGAGTTGCTAAGTAATAGGATTATGCTCCAGCAACATCTTGATGATCTGATGAATATAGACCTGGATTCAGATTGACATGAGTTTAGGTTATTGCCTATGTAAAGGCAAAATGAAATGAAATGAAAATAAATTTATTAAGCGCGGTTGCTGCCCACAGGCGTCCAAGCGCTGAATGAAACAGAGACGTGACGGAGCAGAGGAGTTATAGCTCCGAGGATTTGGCAAACAGTAGTGTTTTCAGCTTTTTTCGGAATGAGAGCAGGTCTGGGTTGGACCGGAGTGAGAGGGGGAGAGTGTTCCAGAGCTTGGCGGTGTTCAACGAGAACAACCTACCCCCAGACCTGGCTCTCTTCACTCTAGGAACAACTGCCAGGAAAGCCTCGGTGGACCGAAGGTTCCTGTTTGGGTGATAGGGGATGACAAGGTTGTTGTTGATTGTTGGTCCCGTCTTCCAAAAGGCCCGATGTGCAATGCCACTGTAACCTTTGTGTGGCCCCCATCGCTGTGCTTGTGGCGGCTGGCTACTCGAAGCCCCTTCCTGTTTGGGGTCTTGTATAGTGCAGCCTGCCATAAGCAGTAAGGTCTCTCCGCGACATCTCACCATCTGGAATTTAAATGTCAGATCGGCGGTCAAGCATTATCAGGATATTGCTGATCTTGTGGACAATGACCCCCCTGACATCTTTTGTCTGACAGAGACATGGCTGCAAGACACCGATTCTACGGTATTGAATCTGGCCTTCCCCGTTGAGTATTCCATCTACACGCTCAACCGCTCTTCGAGAGGGGGTGGCGTCGCTCTTGCTGTTAAATCGTGCTATTCTTGCGCCTGGAGTGTGCAGAACATCACGGGCTGCGAAAGCGCCCTGTTCAAGGTCGCGGTTACTCCGCATTTTACCTTGTCAGGATTGCTGATTTACCGTCCACCTGGTAGTTCAGTGGCATTTCGAGAGACTCTTCCTGAGGCGGTTAGTTCACTAGCAGTAGGGTCTGCCAATTTTTCTATCATTGGTGACTTGAATCTCCATTTTGACACTCCGTGTCTTTCTTCTGTGGGAGGGATGGTGGCGGACCTTGAGGCCCTTCAATTGTTCCAGCTGGTCTCGGACCCCACTCATAGTGGTGGCCACACTCTGGACCCCTTTTTTTCTAACTTAGAAGGGGTTACAGTGGCCCCCGTCCCCCTGACCTGGTCAGACCACTCACTCGTGACCATCCACTGTCCTCTTGACGAAGCCCCACTTAAGGTGCCACTGCGAGCCATGCCCAGACGGCGCTGGAGCAAATTAAAGGCGGAAGATCTCCACCGCCTTCTCACTGACGACCCACTGGGTGCAGTGGAGAACGTGGAGTCTGGTTATGACCATTTCTGCGGATGGGTAACCAGGGCCCTCGACTCCCTTATCCCGATGGTTTCCAGTAAGTGTGGCTCCCGCTCCCCCAGTCCCTGGTATGATGGCAATCTGAGGGCTCTGAAAAGTGTCTGCAGACGTGCAGAGAGAGACTGGAGGAAGAGGTACGACAGCAGCAAAAAAACCCTGTATATGGCTGCGGTCAAGTCTTATCACCGCGCGGTTTGTAGAACCCGGGCTGAATACTACGCTCTGGAGTTTCGCAATAGTGGGAATCCTGTTAAAACCATCTTTAAGGCCCTTAAAGACCTTGTGGCAAGGAAGCCGGCCGGTAACTCCATCAGCTCCAATATTCATTGTAAAGCGCTGGCGGCTTTCTTCCTGGAGAAGGTCCAGACCATATATAGGGCCTTCCCCTCCTCCACTGCTCAAACCAGTATGGGGCCTCCCATCCGGCTGGATCAGGTGGTGCTAGACTCTCTCCCCTCCCTCTCTTTGGAGTCTTACACGGCCTTGGCTCTCCGAGTTAAGTCGGGGTCGCCGGACGACCCGCTCAAGCCACCTATGTTCAGAGACCAGATTTTTGCTCGCCCGGTTTGCGACTTAATCAACACGTCGCTAGCATCAGGCCAGGTGCCTTTGAAATGGAAGCATGCGGTAGTAATGCCCATTTTGAAAAAACCATCTCTCGACCCTACAAAATCGGAGAACTACCGCCCGATTTCACTTCTCCCGTGGCCAGCCAAACTCGCGGAGGCGCATGTCAACACCGCCCTCACTGGTCATCTGTCGCGTGCCAACATTCTGGACGACACCCAGAATGGTTTTCGGGCTGGCCACAGTACGGAGACAGCACTGTTATCTATGGTCGAGCACCTTCGGGTAGTTCTGGATGCAGGTCAAACGGCGGCGCTTGTTTTGTTAGACCTTAGCGCCGCCTTTGACACGGTCTCCCATGACATTCTCCTGCAACGTCTTGAGGAGATAGGTGTGATCGGCACTGCACACCAGTGGTTCCGTTCGTTTCTCAGGGATCGTTCCTTCTGTGTGGCGTCCCCGCCCTACCAGTCCAAATGTCATCCTCTGTCTCTTGGGGTCCCACAGGGCTCCTCACTGAGCCCCATGTTGTTTAACATCTACGTGAGGCCGCTGGCTGAGGTTGTGAAGCTCTGTGGTATGACCATGGTGTCGTACGCAGATGACACCCAGCTAGCGGTCACGATCAGCGGGGACTCTGGGGTGGATGCCCCAAGATTCAGAGAAGGACTCAGGGCGGTGGCTGGTTGGATGACGTCCAACTGTCTCCAACTAAACGCCAAAAAAACAGAGGTGATGATCTTTGGGAAGCGGACGGACCTATGGGGAGATACTTGGTGGCCCTCTGAGCTGGGGCCGACCCCCACTCCGGTTGCGGAGATCAAAAACCTTGGTGTTTGGCTGGACCCTTCCCTCAACTTCGTTGGCCACACCAAAAGGACGGCGGCTTGCTGCTTCGGCATCCTGCGCAATCTGCGCCCTGCCCTCAAATACTTCGATGCCGCAACTCGCCAATTGGTGTTGCAAGCAACGGTTTTGGCGCGGTTGGACTATGCCAGCTCCCTTTTTATAGGATTAAACCAGGCTGAGTTAACTCGACTTCAAAGAGTGCAGAATGCTGCGGCCAGAGCGATCGTAGGTCTTCCTAGGTTTTGCTCGGCCGGTCCATCTTTGCGAGCCTTGCATTGGTTACCCGTTAGGCAGCGGATCCACTTTAAAGTTTTGTGCCTTTCCTTCAAAATTCTGAAGGGCCTATCACCTCCCTTACTGCACCAACTTTTGCGCCCTTACATCCCGGGCCGCACCCTGCGCTCAATAGACCAAGAATTAGCGGTAGCCCCTCGGTTCAAACTCAGTCGGGTGGGGGGCAGCTCTTTTAAGGTGCGGGCAGCCGCACTCTGGAACGCTCTCCCTTTGAAACTCCGGACCTTTGGTGACCTGCTCTCCTTCCGCAAGGCCGCTAAAACTCATTTATTTTCTGAGCTTTGTTAAATCCTTCACTCCCCAATTTCTTAATAATTATTTCTGTTCCCCAGTTGTGTTGTGTTCGCCACCTTGTCGGTGCGCCGGGACGCTCCTTCGCTGGAGCAGCCGTGCGCAATACAAATAGCACTAACATAACATAACATAACATAACATCGCCTTAAATGCCACTCTATGCTTCACTGGCAACCAGTGCAGACTTTTCAGTCCAGGTCTGGCTGACTGGGTTCGTGGAATCTGTAGTAGGGTCTGTGCAGCGCAGTTTTGAACCACCTGCAGCTTCCGGAGAGTCATCTCAGGGGCCCCTACGTATAGGGCATTATTTGAGTCCAGGCGGGACTGGATGAGGCCTTGTACTGCCACCTTCTTGGCTTCAAGGGGCAGAAGTGGGAGGACTTTCCTCAGGGTTCTGAGTAGGCCGAAGCATGTGGCGGACAACTTGGTGGCCTGGGTGGAGAAAGAGAGCTTTTTGTCCAGCCACACTCCTAGGCTCTTAACACTTTCCTTGGGAGTGGGGGAGGGCCCAAACCACGGGGCCACAAGGAAGTGAAAGGTACTGGCGAGGTTGGGCCTAGAAGCATGAGCTCTGTTTTTTCTCCGTTCAGCTTGAGGGAGGAGTTGGTCATCCACTCCTTGACGTCCTCTAGGCATTTCAGCAGACCTGCCGGGGGCTGCCCGATGTTCTCTTGGGCCAATGAAACCACTAGCTGAGTGTCGTCGGCGTACGACACGATTTTAATGCCGTACGGTTCGACGACCCCAGCGAGCGGTCTCATATATACATTAAATAGTACAGGGCTCAAAGAAGAGCCCTGTGGTACTCCACAGCTAAGGGGTCTGCTAGTTGACACTGTGTCACCGTCGAAGATCTGAAAAGATCTGTCAGACAGGAAGGAGTCGAACCACCTTAATGCGTCACCAGAAACTCCGATGTCATAGAGACGGTTCAGCAAGGTGGCATAGCTGTCCGTGTCGAAGGCGGCACTTAGATCAAGGAGGATCACTGCCACTGATCCTCCCTGATCCAGAACCCTTCGAGTTTCTTCGGTGACCGCTAGTAAGGCGGTTTCAGTGCCATGCTTCGGTCTGAAGCCTGTCTGGGACGTATGTAACAGGGAGTGGTTTTCTAGGAAGTGGACCAGCTGGGCATTTACATATTTCTCCAGCACCTTGCTGGCCCAGGGGAGGAGTGAGATGGGGCGGTAGTTAGAGTGATCGTCAGGGTCCAGGTTGGGTTTCTTCAGCAGCGCCCGCACCATGGCTTGCTTCCAGGCCGTGGGGACTGAACATGCGGATAAAGACGTGTTTAGAAGCTCCAAGATTACAGGCAGGGTGGCTTCGTGTGCCTGCATCAGGACTTCTGGTGGCGCTGGGTCACATGGAGAGCCCGACTTAACTTGGCGTGCCACTTTGCCAAGGGTGTCAAAGTCCATAGGAGGAAAGTGCTCAAGGGTTGGCTGGTCTGGGGAGAGCGGGGTTCTAGAGGGGGATAGATCAGTCGCCTCCGGGGTTGTAACTACTATTGGGAAGGTGGAGTAAATTTTCAAAACTTTATTGTGGAAGAATTCCGCAAGCTCATTGCATTGGTCCTGGGTTTTGATCAGAGGGGGGGCAGTAGTGACACTGGTGCATTGTTTTATTATTTGGAAAATTTTCTTGGGCTTTGATTTCGCCTCCAGGATTTTATCAGAGTAGTAGGTTGCCTGGGCTCTCCTGACCCCTTCTCTGTAGGCTTTGATCGCCTCTTTGTAGGATGCCTTTTTTTCCGGGAGAAAGTCTAGTCGCCAGGCTCTCTCTCGTTGCCTACAAAAGGAGGGTCTGAGGTTCCGTGAATTCTGAACCTGGGTCATAAAGGTCGTGGTTCTGTTACGAATTTGGTAACAGCGAACCGTAAACAGGGAGTTCAGCAAGTATGAGTGTTTTCATCATGTTACACCGATGGATTCACTGTGTATTTGAAGATTTCGTTCTGAAACATGGGTTCCATTTTGTGCATGGCAGCCATTTTGTAGTTGCCCTCACATAGGCTGATGACTTTAGCTGACTTTTGAATGACCTGAGTGAACTGACCCTGTTGCCTGAAGCTGACCTTGTTAGACCAGTTCCTTGCCCAATAGCTGATCAAGATTAAGGATCAGAGCACAGGAGATTGTAAAGTTTGGTATGCACATACACACCCCTTATCCTACCTCTCATCTGTTTCTGTTCCTTCTTTTTATGACCTGTTTGCGATATGGGTTGTGGTCTTTTAATATGGGTTTGCCCAGCTTGTGTAAGAAGGAAAGTTGGGTTTTTTGCATGCTTTCAAAAGCTAGGACTGCCCCTTACTTTTGTGCTGAGTCATGTAACCCTAAAACATATAAAAGGCCTCTGATCTCTGTATTCCTCAGACTACCTCATGCATTTGCTACAGCTTCTGTGTGACGTGGCCTCACTTATTAAAATTAATACAGATGTCTTTTCATATTTCAGCTTCTGTGCCAAGTTCTTTATTGATATGTGAGGAAATGCTCACCGATGTAATCCCGTGGGTCGATAACATCCAACGGACTCCACAAACGATAACACCCAATCCGGATCCATGCCGTCTTTTCCTCTCATTACAGAGAGCTGGAAAACGTAGCCCGGAAGTGAATGACGGTAACCCCGGAAACGGTCTACGAAAACCAATGAAAACTAAGCACGGAGGAGGGTTTGGGAGAGAAGGAGAAGACCGGAAGAGGACGCCGGCCGAGAGGACGCGAGGAGAAACTCCATACCGGAGCCGAGAGGACTACGAAGAGAAGACCGAGGAGAGAGAAACCCAGGACGAGGAAGCAGACGAGCCCTGGACTGAGGAGTGGTGGATTCCACCGGAGGATGCTGAAGAGCGGCCGCGGACTCAGGAGAGTTTGCGACAGGAGTCGGTGAGTTAAGGGTTTTCACTTACTACACGTGAGGGTAACGGGTGGTTTCTGTAAGAATGGCGGGTGGCAGTTAGTGTATACGTTTTGTCTATTCTGCTCAGAGAACCGCTTTTGAAACGTTCGTTATACCTGTTAAAGACGGTGTTTTAGTGATCCTTTTGCTGCTAATGAGTAAAGGTGGTTTAATGTGTGTGAAGTTAGTCTCATATGAAAACCCTGCCTATTGAAGGCAGTCTCATAGGAAAAATCCTGCCTATTGATACATTGTTGTCTGATTGCATTTACGCAGGAAACTGTCTTAGAAACCAATCACTCAGGAAGAAGGGAAACTATTTCTCTTAAGTGAGGGACCCTCACTATCCTTTTTGCTTTATTTATTCATGAGTCCATCTGCCCCACCCTTTCTTAGGTTAAAATCACAACCCTTTTTCCTAAGCACAACTGTGGTGCGGTGACGGGTTAGGTTCCCTGTTATAGGGTAAACTAGTGTTCTGACGACTCCCTATCTTTCCTCTTTTTATGAGCCTCCGGGGAACACCCTTCGATTCCGAAGACGACGAGCCAGGACCATTGCCGGGATCCGAAGAGGACTCTCAAGAGGAAGACTACCGGGACGCCAGAACATCTGTTTTGCCTGATCCTACCCTTGTTCAAAATAAACCGATACCTGTTCGAAAATTTATTCAGCCTCCTCGCCTGTATATTAGACCTGCGCTCCCACATGATATTAGTAGGACCCCTGAGAATGAAGATTTTTCCATTTCCTCAGGGGTGAAGTTCAGACACTTTCCCAGAGTTCCCAAACACACAGGGTGATGCTCACACACTTTCCCAGAGTTCCCAAATGCACCGGTGATGCTCAGACACTTTCCCAGAGTTCCCAAACGCACCGGTGATGCTCACACACTTTCCCAGAGTTCCCAAACCCACCAGTGATGCTCACACACTTTCCCAGAGTTCCCAAACGCACCCGCGATGCTCAGACACTTTCCCAGAGTTCCCAAATGCACGGGTGATGCTCACACACTTTCCCAGAGTTCCCAAACGTACCGGTGATGCTCAGACACTTTCCCAGAGTTCCGAAACGCTTGGGGTGAAGTTCACACACTTTCCCAGAGTTCCCAAACGCACGGGGTGATGCTCACACACTTTCCCAGAGTTCCCAAACGCACGGTTGATGATCACACACTTTCCCAGAGTTCCCAAACTCACGGGGTGATGTTCACACACTTTCCCAGAGTTCTCAAACGCACGGGGTGATGTTCACACATTTCCCAGAGTTCCCAAACGCACGGGTGATGCTCAGACACTTTCCCAGAGTTCCCAAATGCACGGGGTGATGGTCAGACACTTTCCCAGAGTTCCCAGACGCATGGGGTGATGTTTAGACACTTTCCAGAGTTCCCAAACGCACGGGGTGATGTCCACACACTTTCCCAGAGTTCCCAAACGCACGGGGCGAAGTTCAGACACTTTCCCAGAGTTCCCAAACACCTGGGGTGATGTTCAGACACTTTACCAGACTTTCCAAACGCACAGGGTGATGTTCACACACATTCACAGAGTTCCCAAAGCCACGGGGTGAAGTTCAGACACTTTCCCAGAGTTCCCAAACGCCCGGGGTGATGTTCAGACAATTTCCCATAGTTCCCAAACGCACAGGGTGATGTTCAGACACTTTCCAGAGTTACTAAACGCACGGGGTGATTCTCACACACTTTTCCAGAGTTCCCACATGCACAGGTGATGTTCACACACTTTCCCAGAGTTCCCAATCACACGGGTGATGTTCAGACACTTTCCCGGAGTTCCCAAACGCAAGGGTGATGTCACACACTTTCCCAGAGTTCCCAAACGCACGGGGTGATGTTCAGACACTTTGCAGAGTTCCCAAACGCACGGGGTGATGTCCACACACTTTCCCAGAATTCCCAAATGCACAGGGTGAAGTTCAGACACTTTCCCAGAGTTCCCAAACTCCTGGAAGGATGTTCAGACACTTTCCCAGAGTTCCCAAATGCACGGGTAATGCTCAGACACTTTCCCAGAGTTCCCAAACGCCCGGGCTGATGTTCAGACACTTTCCCAGAGTTCCCAAACGCCCGGGGTGATGTTCAGACACTTTCCCAGAGTTCCCAAATGCCCGGGGTGATGTTCAGACACTTTCCCAGAGTTCCCAAACGCACGGGTGATGTTCAGACACTTTCCCAGAGTTTCCAAACGCCCGGGGTGATGTTCAGACACTTTCCCAGAGTTCCCAAACGCCCGGGTGATGTTCAGACACTTTCCCAGAGTTCCCAAACGCACTGGTGATGCTCAGGTACTTTCCCAGAGTTCCCAAACGCCCGGGGTGATGTTCAGACACTTTCCCAGAGTTCCCAAATGCACGGGTGATGCTCAGACACTTTCCCAGAGTTTCCAAACGCCTGGGGTGATGTTCAGAAACTTTCCCAGAGTTCCCAAATGCAGGGGGTGATGTTCAGACACTTTCCAGAGTTCCCAAATGCAAGGGGTGATGCTCACACACTTTTCCAGAGTTCCCAAACGCACAGGTGATGTTCACACACTTTCCCAGAGTTCCCAAACGCACGGGGTGATGTTCAGACACTTTCCAGAGTTCCCAAACGCACTGGGTGATGCTCACACACTTTTCCAGAGATCCCAAATGCACGGGTGATGTTCACACACTTTCTGAGGTTCCGTGAATTCTGAACCTGGGTCATAAAGGTCGTGGTTCTGTTACGATTTTGGTAACAGCGAACCGTAAACAGTGAGTTCAGCAAGTATGAGTGTTTTCATCATGTTACACCAATAGATTCACTGTGTATTTGAAGATTTCGTTCTGAACCATGGGTTTCATTTTGTGCATGGCAGCCATTTTCTTTTTTTTTTTTTTATTGCACAGAGAAGGAAATTTCAATTGACACAGCTTCTGGCCTACAACCCCTCCGGGCCGGCCGCATCACAGGTATTACAATCAACTCCACATCATACGGTACACAGCCTGGTGGCCGACAACCCAGGGGTCCGGCGGCGTGAAGTGGATCTGTGTTCTCATTATCTAGTATAGTTCTTAAGTGCCGGCAGCGTCCAATATTCATGTGCGTTTTTTACTTTTCTCCCCATAAAACAACCCTGTAACTCCCCTATAGAACTATCCACCCCCTAACCTTACCCGTAGCCTCATAGAAGTTCCCTGCTCTATTTCACGTTACCCGCTTCTGCAATAGCTCGACCCACACCCGATCCCATGTCTGATAGTATCTGTAAGGCCGTTGGTAGAAGGGCCCTGAAGGTGACCTGGCCCCTCTTCTAGGCGTTCGTGCAGCATTCAGAGGTGCCTTTGTGTGGTGTATGGTCCCCCTAGTGAACCCCCACCGGTGTACCTCTCACTCTATCCTCCCCCTCTACCCTCCTTGCTCCCACCCCTGCTAACGCACTCAGACTCGCTCCCGTCACACCTCGTTTGCGCTAGGGTACTGCGCCATGTCGTACATGGGGTCTGCCACCAACCCGTGGGGAACGCTGTCTGTGGAACTCGCATCTTCAGATTGCTGTCCCTGCAAATAGGTCTTGTATAGGGCCCAGAAGTTTTTCGGGCAGCTTTTGGGGGTAATAGTTCACTGTACGTCTCCGTCTGTGTGCTACAGAACAGCATGTCTCGAGCCCATCTGGCCTTAGTCGGCAGGGGGCCTCGCATCCAACACTGGGCCACCACTCTCCTAGCCATTAGCATCCCCATAACTGTGAGTCTGCGTATCGCCCCCGGGAGCCCCCTTGAGTTGCCTATGAGTGCTATTCCCGGATCGATGTCCAAGTCTACCTCCAGTATTTTGTCATCTCGGCAAATATTTCGCGCCAGAACGTCTGTATACCCAGGCACCCCCATGACAGGTGCAGGAAGTCGGCGTCCGCCGCCCGGCAGCGCTCGCAGTGAGCCTCCAGTCGCAGCCCATATCTGTGGAGCGCTGGGGTGTAATACACCCTTTGTAGGAATTTAAAATGTATGAGCCGATGTTTCCCATTTAGGGAAATATGTTTCGTGTTTTCACAGCAGTAGCGCCACGTCGCGTAGTCTAGCGTGGTTCCTAAATTTCTCTGCCACTCCAGCCGAGCTTTCATGAGCTGGTGCCCCCCATAGGATCTAGCTATGCTGTAGAGATTTGTCAAGAGCTTCTTGGGGTCTTTGTGTGTAATCACGTACGATAATTCTGGGACTTCTGGAGGCTCCGCCATATCCGGACCCAGAAGTTCAGAGAGGGCGCTCCGAGTTCTATGGAAGTGGAATCTTTGGAGTAACGGTGGTTCACCTCCTTCCCCCCGAGTTTGGTCCCAGGTTTTGGCAGTGCCGTCTTGGAACAGGTCACCCGCCTTGCTCAGCCCCAATTTTGTTAGTTCCTGTGTGACCGCTTTGTCCATCATGGGCGGGAGCCAACGCATCCACTCTATCGGCATCTCCGGCGAATAAATCATCGCCCCTCCCTGGCGAAACAGGAGTAAGTGCCAAGCGTGATTGGTAGAGGAGATGGAATCCAGTATTCCCGTCCAACGATCCTGCGGTTGGCAGATCGTTACCGGGAGCGGTAGTGGATGGGCGAATAATCGTTCCATCCTGACATGTGGGATTTGGTTGTCGCCATGTACCCAAGTATGTAGGTGTGACGCTTGGGCCGCCCTGTAGTATAATTCAAGATCTGGCGCTGCTAAGCCCCCTAAGTTGTACGGGAGGGTGAGCGTTGTCCACTTGACTCTCGGCTGCTTCCCTGCCCATGCCAGTTTAATCATCAGGCTGGTCAAGCGGTGAAAGAAGGCCTTAGAGAGCACAATTGGCAATGTGCTAAAAAGGAACAAAAATCTCGGTAGCACTATCATCTTCATTATGGCTATGCGGCCTAGCAGCGTGAGGGGCAGTTTGCACCAGATCTCGATATCGTCCTCCAGCTTACTGACCGCTCTCCCGTAGTTCTGACCGACCAGCAGGTCCGGATCCGTGTGTATCTGGATCCCCAAGTATCTAATCGGGTCTTCCGTCCACTGGACAGGGTACTCCGTCTCCACCCGTGTGGTCACCGGAGTGAGGGGCAGCACCACCGATTTTGCCCAGTTAACTTTGAGCCCCGATAGTGCACCGAACCGAACCACCTCTCTCAGGAGGGGTGGAAGCGTGGTAGCGGGGTCATGGGCATACAGCAACGTATCGTCCGCATATATAGATACAACTATTTTATACGTGGGGAACCGAACTCCCTCGTGGCTATGGTACTCTCTTAGCGCACAGGCGAGAGGTTCTGCAGCGAGCGCATACAGTAAAGGTGATAGAGGGCATCCCTGATGGGTGCCCCGTCCTATGAATAGAGGGCGGAAGATCGCATTGCCCACACGAACCCTAGCCGAGGGGCCGTGATATAGTGCGCCTATCATTTGGATGAAGGGTTTGCCAAGTCCCATACGGCGTAACACCCGAAGAAGGAATGGCCACTCGACGGAGTCGAATGCCTTCTCCGTATCCAAAAAGAGCGCCACCGCTGGTGTATCCTGCTTTACATGTTGAATGGTACCCAACACTGTTCTTATATTGTAAGTCAGGTTTCTGGATGGGATGAATCCCGCCTGCTCTGGGGCCACTAAATCAGGGGCCAGAAGTGCAAGTCTAGTCGCTAGTACCTTGGCGTATAGTTTGGTGTCGACGTTTAGCAGCGATATTGGGCGGTACGAGCTACAGTCGTCATGTGGCTTACCCGGCTTCAGAATGGTAACTATCATCGCCTCTCTCATGGAGCTGGGCATGGTGCCTTGCACACTGATGTCCTCCAGGAGGGTATGGATGTACGGCAGTAGCTGTTCCTGAAACGCTTTATAGAAGTCGACTGATAATCCGTCAATGCCTGGCGCACTGCCCGATCTCATGGAGGCCAGTGCGTCTCTGATTTCATCCATCTGTATAGGGCACATCAGGAACTCCCTATCGGAATTTGGGAGGAACGGGAGTTGTATGTGTTCTAGATAATCCATAATTTCCGCCGACATGTCACCGCTTTTGGAAGAATATAGCTCCGAGTAATAGTCTCTGAAGACTGCTGCAATTTCCGCCTCATCAGTCACTCTATCTCCGTCCGTGTTTTTTAATTCTGAGATTAGCGCCTTTCCCCTTTGGCCTTTAATGACGTTAGCCAAGACTGAGCCTGGTCTCTCTCCCTCGCCATATGTGCGGGCTGTGGCGTACTTGCCTAAGTGTTGTACCTCTCTGTCCGCGGCCTCGTGGTATTCCACCAGTAGGCGCTTAATGTCACCCTCTATAGTGTCATCCGGGTTAGATCGACTTAGTGCCTCTAGCGCCTGCAATCGTAGCTCAAGATCTGCTAAGGTGGCCCTGGTAGCCTTCAGGACACTGGAGTGCTTGGACATCGCTATGCCTCTAATATAAACTTTGAACGCTTCCCAAATCGTTTGGAAATCCTCCACCGACCCCACATTTTTCTCAAAAAATACATCAATCGCCTCCGCCAACTCACCGCGGAAGATCGGATCCAACAGGGAGTATGGCGGGAAGCACCATGTGAACGGTGCGTATCCCTTCACTGGGGTATCCAAGGTTAACAGAATGGGGGAGTGGTCTGAAAGAGTGCGCGGGACTACCTTGCATTGTCTAACAGATCGGTTGATTCCCGCTGTGACAAACCAGTAGTCTATTCTCGTGTGTATGTCGTGAAATGCGGAGTAGTGTTTAAAACCGCTCCTCCCATCATTTCTGTTCCTCCACACATCAATCATATCTAGCATCACCAACTTCGCCGTAAGCGACTGTGCAGCTGCGGAGGGCCGACGGGGGGGTCCCGATGATCTGTCTATGTCTGAGTTTAACGTCAAATTAAAGTCCCCACCCCGCAGTATGTGTGGATTGTCGTGTTTGGCTATCTCACTGGCTAGGGTATCAAAGAAATCAGGGGAATCGTAATTGGGGCCATATGTGTTAACTACCAACAGGTCCCTCCCCCGCTCCTTACAGGACGCTATGACATACCGTCCCTCCGTGTCGACACCCAAGGTCTGTATCAGAATGCCCGATTTTGGGTTTACCCAGGTGAGGACCCCCCGAGCGTGTGTGGTGAACCCAGCCGCCGCTATATGCCCCGCTAAACTCCTAGTTTGCAGCATATTGCTTGTGAGTGGGAGGTGCGTTTCTTGCAAGAGTGCAATATCAATATTGTGGCGTCTAAGATAGCCTTCCTAAGTTTCCTGTGATCATTAAGCCCCCTGACATTCTATGTGAGGACGTGTATCGATATGGGCCTCTCATCAGCCCGCTCACCACCTACATCAGCCATGAGGACGCTGCACAGGTTTTAATATCGTAATCAGACGTGTAGGGCAGGCTAAATTGCGGGCAATCAAGCCGTTGCAGCAAGCACATTGTGTTCTGTGAGGCAAGGCACATCGGAACAAGACATAACAACCGTAACTTTTCCTTCGTCTCATAGATCCCCCTCCCTCCTGCAGGTCATTGGAAATAGGTCCATTAGCCGCCAGCAACCAAGTCACAGGTGAGAGACAGTTCCAGAACCCCCCAAAGGAACATGCAATGAACAAGAAAAATACACCCCACAGCCCCCCAGTCCCACCCACAGCTGACCAACCCCAATGCGGCCTAGCATGAGAAGACCTCCCCCCTCCCAGGTACAAACCCTCAAATTACCCTCAGACCGCAGCCGCAGTCTGTTGTGCTGAAAGCGCTGGGGCAGAGGTTGTCAAGAATGCAAGTACAGTTCCGTAGGAGCTTAATCTCAAGCACCAGCCCCGCGCCTCCGCCTCCTAATAGCGTATCCTCATGAGCCCAAAAACTTATCATATACATCCCCAGGACATTGTGACCCAGCACGCATTGAACCCTACAACATTAGTTGACCTGGGTGACCCATCTCATCTAAACATGTATATCATTCTCCCTCCATGGATACCCAAGCCGCCCTCAACCCGCAAGTAAGATAACCATAATGGAAAGTTCTCACCCAGTGTCCAGGTCAATGTCCAGAGCGTTCTGGGGTCTCACTGGTCTGTGACCCATCTTCAGCTGGCCCCCCTGCATTGACATAGCAGCACAGGGACCACACCCCGTCGTCCCCCGGGCAGCTCCCAAGTTAGCCCTCATAGGAAGGTCAAGTCCCCAATGATGAATGTGGAGGAGCCGATGCACTATTCCTGCTCGTCTAGATGACTGTTATTGTCTTGTTTGGTCTCTTCACTTCTAGGGCTGTTTCTCTGTTCTTTGGACCAAACCTTCAGCGAATTTTGGAGTTCCTTAGGGTCTGTGAAAAAATGCGAGTGTCCCCGGCGGTTGATCAGAAGTTTCGCCGGATATAGCATGGCGTAGTCCAGACCCAAGTCGCGCAACTGCTGCTTGTACGGAGCATAGTGACGCCGCTCCTCCTGTACTTTAGCCGTGAAGTCGGGGTACAGCGAGACGTCCATACCTTCAAACTGCAGCTTCCCTTTCTCCCTCGCGAGCCGCAGTGCAGTGTCTCTATCTCTATAGTTTAGCAGTTTCGCAATGATGGGTCTCGGGGGGGCACCCGGGCGCGGTCTTGGGCCCAGCGAGCGATGTGCTCTCTCCACTATGAACATGTGCGAAAAAACTCCTTCCCCTAGCAGGGTAGTCAGCAGCTTCTCAACGAACAGCTCCATTTCCCCAGTACTAGTTGTCTCCGTAATTCCCGTGATTCTAATGTTGGAACGTCTAGAGCGCGCTTCCAAATCTTCTGATTTGTCTTGGATTACCTGAAGTATTCTGTTGAGTTGCGTACGATCCTTATCAAGCTCCGTTTGCGCTTCTTCCACCTCAGTCAATCGTCTTTCCGACATGTCCAGGCGCTCCGCATGCTTATCCACCCTCTCTGACATACGGTCCATGCGGTAAGTCAGCGCGTCAATTTTGGATCCTATCGATGCCATGCTGTCCTGCAGGCCTTTTTCCATCGTGACTAGCAGGTCTTTAATGTCGCAGTATACTGAACCCTCCAAACCTCTGGACTGTTGCGACGATTCCGGAGCCGGGGAGTCCTGCACTCTCGATTTCCGCTGATCGAACGCCAGTTTCGTCTGGGTTTTGTCGCTCTTACCCATTGTAGCAACTTGTTAGGTGGTATTCCGGGCCAAACTGTGAACTCGCTCCGGTCGCCCGCAGCTAGATACCCCCGACGGGCAGAGCGAGCGGGGGAGAGAGTCGACACAAGACTGCCGCCGTTAACAGGGTGCGCCTACCGCCTCCACTCGCGCACAGTGTCTAGTGTTCTTGTTTGTCACAGGCCGAAGCAGTGGGCAATGGCTCCGGGCACCTGATCCTATCACTACAGTGATCCTCCGGGTGTGTTGATGCGGGCCTTGCCACTCACCCCAGTACTCGACCCTCCAGAGGACCCAACCGCGCCGGGGCACCAACGCGCAGAAGATCCGATCCTGCGCTAGGCCCCCCGTCAGATACTAGCCAGCGACTGCCCGCCAGGCGCCGCCAGTGGCGCGGGCCCGGGGATAGGGGTTCGGGGGCAATTTACAGGTGTCCTCCAGCGGAGGCCAGGGACTCTATCAAGCTTTTGTCCAGTCGCCGCAGCCGCTCCGTAAGTCACACCCAGTCAAACACCACACCTCGAGTCCGGAATGGGGCCGCTCTGCATGTGGTCGTAGCCCCTCCGGGCCTGCGCGATGATACCCGGGCCCGCGCCTGTGACTGCTGCAGAGTTCTCAATATCTCGTCGCCTCTGCTGGCTCGGGGACACCTGCGGGGCCAAATCCCTTTACTGTGCAGAATCTGCCGCTCTGGAGCACCTCGTGTCAATACTCGGCGAAAAAGGCCTATCCGGGCCTACACATGTACCTGCTGCCGAGTCCCAGGTCTTCCACCACCTCCGAAAGCTCGGGCCACCCGCAGCGCCAAGCACCGTACCGTGCGGGCACTGCCGCCCTGGATAGCGCCTTTCTGGGACTCGGGGTGAGAGGCTCCGTTTTTTTCACCTTCCGACTCCGCCGGGGGGTCCGGGTCGGGTCCCGCCCGAGAGGCCGCACGCACTGCTACGCACGGCAGGCTGGGGGCTGGGCAAGTCCGGGGCTTGTGGCCTGGTCCGCTGGGAGTAGTTGCGTTGCCGAGGATCGGTGAGGTTCACCGATTCGGGGTCACCGAAGGCTGTAAAATGCAGGGACAGCCTTCCGGGGGCAAATCCTCCAAACTGGGTTGTAGGGCACCACTGGAACAGGATAATAATCAGATTTTTTCGAGGCTTTAGCACGGAGCTCAAGGCGAGCGCGTCCTACATCGGCGCTTGCCAAGCTCCGCCCCCCAATGGCAGCCATTTTGTAGTTGCCCTCACATAGGCTGATGACTTTAGCTGACTGCTGGATGACCTGAGTGAACTGACCCTGTTGCCTGAAGCTGACCTTGTTAGACCAGTTCCTTGCCCAGTAGCTGATCAAGATTAAGGATCAGAGCACAAGAGATTGCAAAGTTTGGTATACACATACACACCCCTTATCCTACCTCTCATCTGTTTCTGTTCCTTCTTTTTATGACCTGTTTACGATATGGGTTGTGGTGTTTTATTATGGGTTTGTCCAGCTTGTGTAAGAAGGAATGTTGGGTTTTTTGCATGCTTGCAAAAGCTAGGACTGCCCCCTTTCTTTTATGCTGAGTTTTGTAACTCTAAAACATATATAAGGCCTCTGTTCTCTGTATTCCTCAGACTACCTCATTCATTTGCTACGGCTTCTGTGTGACGTGGCCTCACTTATTAAATTTAATAAAGATGTCTTTTCATATTTCAGCTTCTGTGCCAAGTTCTTCATTGATATTAGTAGGACCCCTGAGAATGAAGATTTTTCATTTCCTCAAATGGCGCAGCCAACGTGGGGCTCATCAGAGAAGTGACCTTCTGTGGGAGTAATCTTGTCAGGAGACTGAAATCTACTGAGGAGGACAGAACAGGTTTCTACTAAGAAGGTACTTTGTGCACAGGGATTCTGGAGATTCTTTGTTTCTGCAGCCCAGTATATTTCTGATCTTCCTGATTTTGATCCTCCACATGATGTCACTCCTGACTGAGAACCTTTTTGGCGTGAGTATTCTAAAAAGATAGTTAGGTCATGTAGAACTTGACAGTTAGAATTTGGATAACCTTTTGTTTAGTAAAATTAAGAGTTAAGTATAAGTGCGTCGCTCCCAGTCCTTAGGTTCTTTGGGTCTTTGATTTGGTTATTGCAATTACCATAGCCGAGGGGCTCGTATATTTACGAGTGTATCGGTAGAGATAACCCCTTGAAGTTTGAAGCTAGATTAGAGAGCTATATGATGCCTGATCTGAGCAAATTTGGAAATGTAGCTTTGGAACTTTGGAATTTGTGTTGGCCAACTTTTGGTTTGTATAGGTTTGGATATGCGAATTGCAATTTGTGTAGATAGGTAATGAGGAGAATTTTCTCTATTTGGTCCTGAGGAACGGTGCACATACGAAAAGTACCTTAAGCACTACTTTGATTATAATACTTGCGTATTCCGCAGTATTTTTGGCATGCCTGTTTATTTTTTAAGCTCATATGGAAAAATCTGTTGCTTTTTTGGAAGGAACCATAGTGTAATGTGAAGTAAATTAGCCGGCCCCCCTAGCGGGAAATATCTAAATAGGTTTAGATTTACAAACATATTTCTTCCTTGGTGATTTTGTATCCCCAGGGAATTAAAATATGACATAATACAAAACAAGGATCCTTTGTTCTGCGAAGTTTTATGAATGAAGATATGCAGAACGATTTTGTTTGGTGCTCTGCTAGCCAGAGCTAGTAGAGTGAGTGTATTTTCGCTTCTTGGACATACATCAGTCTGTTGGGCTGTCTTTGCAGTCTTTTGGAACACTATTGAGAAGCGTTTCTTGTAAATATGACTTACAACTAATATTTGCAAATGGTTTGGTTCAAGTACAGTCTGTGGGCTGTTCTTCGTTTCTGTCCTTAGTATTGATTTGTGGGTCAAATGTGTGTTTAAACGTCTATGTGGTTTTCCCATTAGTGCAACTTCTGTAAGTGAATAGCGATGGCGCTATTCACAAAAATACATGGCTAAAGCGCGCTGTATTGTATGTCCTGAGTGTTTTGACCCCTTTTTGTTTATGTCTGAAATGAGCTCAATGTCTGTTCGTGATTTTCTTGATGTTTTCAGTCTATTAAGCAAAATGTCTAAATGCTTAAAAACATAAAATTAAAATTCACATTCACTAGGAATGAAAAAAGCCTCAAAAACGAAAATGTTGTGTTATGTAGAAAAATAAACTTATAGCATTTTCCTTAGATACATTATATTAGATATTAACAGGCAAACACAACATTTGAATACATTGGACCTTGCTGTATTGCTCACGCATTTTGAAACTTGAAATGTTTTAGTTTTAATTTTAAATAGACAGCCACCGTGCTTATGTTACAAAACATTGCTAAATAAATAGGAATATTTATTCAGCCATGACTTTGCCCTCAGTCGCACGGGTAAATCTTGGCATTTCAGAATGTTGTTTTAAAAAGGTTCCAAAACTAAGGTTCATTATTTTGTATTACAGGAAGGTATTTCAATTGAGGGTTTCCTCTCCTTTAAGCATTTCTGTAAGCATATTCTTGGGTCTGTTGCTAATTAGAAAATTGTCCTTTTAAAGTGGTGCAAACATTTTGTCATGTTATAAGTTAAGCTTCTGTGCTTAGGCTTATAGATGAATGCGTCTAAAATGATAGGCAAGGGATGCAGCTCGCTTTTATATTTGGAATTATCAAAAATGATTGGGTTTATTAAAAATAATTAATACATTTTGAAAAATAATTATTAAAAATAAGTGCTACAAAATTCGTTTTTTACTATTCAAACGCAGAGTTCCCAAACGCACGGGCTGAAGTTCCATGAATTCTGAACCTGGGTCATAAAGGTCGTGGTTCTGTTACGAATTTGGTAACAGCAAACCGTAAACAGTGAGTTCAGCAAGTATGAGTGTTTTTATCATGTTACACCGATGGATTCACTGCGTATTTGAAGATTTCGTTCTGAACCATGGGTTCCATTTTGTTCATGGCAGCCATTTTGTAGTTGCCCTCACATAGCTGATGACTTAAGCTGACTTTTGAATGACCTGAGGGAACTGACCCTGTTGCCTGAAGCTGACCTTGTTAGACCGGTTCCTTGCCCAATAGCTGATCAAGATTAAGGATCAGAGCACAGAAGATTGTAAAGCTTGGTATGCACATACACTCCCCTTATCCTACCTCTCATCTGTTTCTGTTCCTTCTTTTTATGACCTGTTTAGGATATGGGTTGTGGTCTTTTATTATGGGTTTGCCCAGCTTGTGTAAGAAGGAATGTTGTTTTTTTTGCATGCTTTCAAAAGCTAGGACTGCCCCTTACTTTTGTGCTGAGTCATGTAACCCCAAAACATATAAAAGGCCTCTGTTCTCTGTATTCCTCAGACTACCTCATTCATTTGCTACGGCTTCCGTGTGACGTGGCCTCACTTATTACATTTAATAAAGATGTCTTTTCACATTTCAGCTTCTGTGCCAAGTTCTTCATTGATATTAGTAGGACCCGTGAGAATGAAGATTTCTCCATTTCCTCAAATGGAGAAGCCAAAGCGGGGCTCATCGGAGAAGTGACTTTCTGTGGGAGTGATCTTGTCAGGAGACTGAAATCTACTGAGGAGGACAGAACAGGATTCTACTAAGAAGGTACTCTGTGCACTGGGATTCTGGAGATTCTTTGTTTCTGCAGCCCAGTATATTTCTGATCTTCCTGATTTTGATCCACCACATGATGTCACTCCTGACTGAGAACCTTTTTGGCGTGAGTATTATAAAAAGACCATTAGGTCATGTAGAACTTGACAGTTAGAATTTGGATAACGTTTTGATTAGTAAAAGTAAGAGTTAAGTATAAGTGGGTCGCTCCCAGTCCTTTGTTCTTTGGTTCTGTGGTTCTTTGCTTAGTTTGTTTAATCCTTAGTTCTATTTGTAGATTGCAATTTTCAAAAACCGAGGGTCTTGTATATTTACGAGTGTATCGATAGAGATAGCCCCTTGAAGTTTGAAGCTAGATTAGTGAGCTATAAGATGCCTGATCTTAGCAAATTTGAAGCTTTATGTTGGCCAACTTTGTATACGTTTGGATTAGCCGGCTTCCCCTAAAGGGAATATCTAAATAGGTTAGATTTACAAACATATTTCTTCCTTGGTGATTTTGTATCCCCAGGGAATTAAATTATGACATAATACAAAACAAGGATCCTTTGTTCTGCGCAGTTTTATGAACAAAGATATGCAGAACGATTTTGTTTGGTGTTCTGCTAGCCAAAGCTAGTGAATTGAGTGCATTTTCACTTCTTGGACATACATCAGTCTGTTGGGCTGTTTTTGCAGTCTTTTGGAACACTATTGAGAAACGTTTCTTGTAAATATGACTTACAACTAGTATTTGCAAATGGTTATTGATTTGTGGGTCAAATTTCTGTTTATGTCTGAAATGAGCTCAAATGTGTGTTTGTGTTTCTTTTTGATGTTTTCAGTCTACTAAGCAAAATGTCTAAATGCTTAAAAACTAAAATGTAAATCCACATTCACTAGGAATAAAAGCCCCCAAAAACGAAATTGGGTGTTTTGCGAAAAATAAATAAACTTACAGCATTTTTCTTAGATACATTGTATTAGATATTAAGAGGCAAATACATCATCTGAATACATTGGACCTTGCTGTATTGCACACGCATTTTGAACACACACTTTCGCAGAGTTACCAAACGCATGGGTGGTGCTCACACACTTTCCCAGGGTTCCCAGACGCACGGGGTGAAGTTCAGACACTTTCCGAGAGTTCCCAAACGCACAGGGTCAAGTTCACACACTTTCGCAGAGTTCCCAAACGCACGGGGTGAAGTTCAGACACTTTCCCAGAGTTCCCGAACACACGGGGTGAAGTTCAGACACTTTCCCAGAGTTCCCAAATGCACGGGGTGATGTTCACACACTTTCGCAGAGTTCCCAAACGCACGGGTGATGCTCACACACTTTCCCAGAGTTCCCAAACGCACAGGGTGAAGTTCACACACTTTTGCAGAGTTCCCAAACGCATAGGGTGATGTTCACACACTTTCTCAGAGTTCCCAAACGCACAGGTGATGTCCACACACTTTCCCAGAGTTCCCAAACGCATGGGGTGATGCTCACACACTTTCCCCAGAGTTCCCAAACGCACTGGGTGATGTACACACACACACACACTTTCCCAGAGTTCCCAAACGCACGGGGTGATGTTCACACACACACTTTCCCAGAGTTCCCAAACGCACGGGGTTATGTTCACACACACACTTTCCCAGAGTTCCCAAACTCCCTGGGTGATGTTCACACACACTCCAGAGTTCCCAAACGCACCGGGTGATGTCCACACACTTTCCCAGAGTTCCCAAACGCACGGGGTGATGTTCACACACACACAGTTTCCCAGAGTTCCCAAACGCACGGGGTAATGTTCACACACACACTTTCCCAAAGTTCCCAAATGCATGGGGTGAAGTTCAGACACTTTCCCAGAGTTCCCAAATGCACGGGTGATGTCCACACACTTTCCCAGAGTGCTCAAACGCACGGGGTGATGCTCACACACTTTCCCCAGAGTTCCCAAATGCACGGGGTGATGTACACACACACACACACACTTTCCCAGAGTTCCCAAACGCACGGGGTGATGTTCACACACACACTTTCCCAGAGTTCCCAAACGCACGGGGTGATGTTCACACACACACATTCCCAGAGTTCCCAAACACCCAGGGTGATGTTCACACACACTCCAGAGTTCCCAAACGCATGGGGTGATGTCCACACATTTTCCAGGAGTTCCCAAACGCACAGGGTGATGTTCACACACACACACACTTTCCCAGAGTTCCCAAACGCACGGGGTGATGTTCACACACACACTTTCCCAGAGTTCCCAAACGCACTGGGTGATGTTCAGATACTTTCCAGAGTACCCAAATGCATGGGGTGATGTCCACACACTTTCCCAGAGTTCCCAAATGCCCGGGGTGATGTTCAGACACTTTCCCAGAGTTCCCAAACGCACGGGTGATTCTCAGACACTTTCCCAGAGTTCCCAAACGCCCGGGGTGATGTTCAGACACTTTCCCAGAGTTCCCAAACGCCCGGGATGATGTTCAGACACTTTCCCAGTGATGTTCACACACATTCACAGAGTTCCCAAAGGCACGGGTGATGTCCACACACTTTCCCAGAGTTCCCAAACGCCCGGGGTGATGTTCAGACACTTTCCCAGAGTTCCCAAACGCACGGGTGATTCTCAGACACTTTCCCAGAGTTCCCAAATGCCCGGGGTGATGTTCAGACACTTTCCCAGAGTTTCCAAACGCCCGGGATGATGTTCAGACACTTTCCCAGTGATGTTCACACACATTCACAGAGTTCCCAAACGCACAGGGTGATGCTCATACACTTTCCCAGAATTCCCAAACGCACAGGGTAATGTTCACACATTTCCCAGAGTTCCCAAACTCACACACGTTCCCAGAGTTCCCAAAAGCATGGGGTGATGTTCACACATTTCCCAAAGTTCCCAAACGCACCGGGCGATGTTCCCACACTTTCCCAGAGTTCCCAAACTCACTCACGTTCCCAGAGTTCCCAAACGCACGGGTGATGCTCAGACACTTTCCCAGAGTTCCCAAATGCCCGGGGTGATGTTCAGACACTTTCCCAGAGTTCCCAAAAGCACTGGATGATGTTCAGACACTTTCCCAGAGTTCTCAAATGCCCGGGATGATGTTCAGACACTCTCCCAGAGTTCCCAAACGCCCGGGGTGATGTTCACACATTTTCCAGAGTTCCCAAACTCACACAAGTTCCCAGAGTTCCCAAACGCATGAGGTGATGTTCACACATTTCCCAGAGTTCCCAAACGCACAGGGTGATGTTCCCACACTTTCCCAGAGTTCCCAAACGCACGGGGTGATGCTCACACACTTTCCAAGAGTTCCCAAACACACGGGGTGATGTTCACACATTTCCCAGAGTTCCCAAACTCACACACGTTCCCAGAGTTCCCAAACGCACGGGGTGATGTTCACACATTTCCCAGAGTTCCCAAACGCACTGGGTGATGTTCCCACAGTTTCCCAGAGTTTCCAAACTCACACACGTTCCCAGAGTTCCCAAACGCACGGGGTGATGGTCAGACACTTTCCCAGAGTTCCAGCATTTTCCAGCCGCGCTCTCCCCTGTCCTGGGCTCACGGCCGCGCACAGGGTTTCAGGGGACGCTGTGGTTTCGTTCTGCACAGATTTACAAGAGCAGACAAATGCGGGCCGGTGAACGGCAAGATGAGTGTTTATATTAGCCGAATCGGGGCCACTGCCGGGGTTTATAGCCCGTGGGGGTCACAACGAGCCCAGGGAGGGGCGGGGCTGGGGCTGAACGAGAGAGGGCTTTTGTACCGCTCACACAGAAGATTTGCAATATATATATATATATATTTCATACACAGGCACTAGTGATAGTTAGGCCAGTGTTTCCATAGTAAACACCTTTTTTGTTTTACTAATAACTTTTGTACTATTTGATGAATCTCCACAAAACGTTTAAAGAAGGTGCTACTTTTTGACTAGTTTGTGCATGGTAAATTTCGGGGTAATCCATCAAGCGAGGGCCAAGAGAAAAGAGGGGCGGGGGTCTCCAAACACAAAATTCCCATACATTTCCTATAGACTTCTTCAGGCAGGGCTCCACTGAGAACTGCTGAACGGAATTACACCAAATTCGTCAGGAAGCTAAAGCTGGCTCGGTTCGCTGATTGTTCTCTTTGGTGTAAATTCCTTCAAGAATTTTTGAGATATTTTTTTTTTTTGTATATCTGGATTATTATTTTGTTGTTGTTTTATATAGCGCAAACTTAACCCAGAGGTATCAGAGCGCTTTACATGAGCACCAGTTGCGTTACACAAGGACACAGAGGCACGGGGATATTACCAACAACTAATGATAATTATCGCTATGTTGGTTTAGCGGCGATATTTTTATCGCCGAGCTGCGGCGATGTTTATCGCATAGGAACCTTGCTATTATCAAGGTTTATCTCCTAAGTGCTAAAAATCGGCCGCAATGCATGAATATCGCTGAAAAGTCAGCGATATTCATGCATTACTGAGCTAATGCTCTTAGCCATGTTATCCACCTACCATTGGATAACATGGCTAAGAACTGCTCAGGGGCAGGTGTTAGCTTTTGGAGATATTTGCGCTCAGCACGAATATCTCCAAAAGTTGGTTATAGGAGATAGCGATGTTAGCGACTGTTTCCAGTCACTAACATCATGGCACGCCCACTTTGCATGTCATTAGTGATAAATATCACTGACATGCAAAGCGGGGCCCAAGATGGTCGCTATCTCCTACTAGCTGTCGCTAACTGGTGTTAGCGACAGCTAGGTAATAGGGAGATCATTTTATCTCCGCTTTCTTGGCTTTTAAAGCCAAAAAAGCGGAGTTAAACCCCCATTGATAATATGCCCCTGAGTGATTTACCCAGAATCACAGGATGTTGAGCGTCATTGCTGAGACTCGAACCCGGCTCCCCAGATTAGAGATGGACCGCCCTAGCCGTTAGGCTACATCCTGTGGAAAGTTGACTAAAAACTCCCTTTTCTTCCTGGTGTCCCATCATGCACCCTATCCACCCTAACACCGACCAGGCACGCCGGTTTTCTACTTTAAGCTTGAATCCTATTATACCCCCTCTCTTGTCTGTTCTTCTTTTCGTTGTACTGGCACATGCAAAGAATAATGGCCAGCCATCATGTATCTTACGGGTTTCCGTTCTGTTCGATATTTTCCTTAAAAACAGAATGGAGTCAGTTAGTTGGTTGCCACGTCAAAATTCTCCCCCTCTCCCTAACTCTATCAAGGACCGAACAGCTCTCGCTCGTCAATGATCTCTCAGCTTGCGGGGGCAGCCACGGGTTGAGCCAACAATCAAGAGTAAAACTGATCAGGTACACGAGACAGACACGAAGAGAATAGTTAACCACGACCCATTCTCCTTCGTCCCAGCTGCACACACATACCATTGTGAAACATCACCGCCCTTGTGTGGAAGTAAGGACCACACAATGCCTCGTTCTCTTTACCTTTCCGACAGAAATGACCCTGTAACAATGCCTCGATTCTCTGTCCCCAGACACTAGTAACTCTTTTTTTTTTTTTTTTTTTTATTTTTAAAATTTTTATTTCCATAATTTGCACAATTTACACATCATACAATTTATACATTACATATACTGCATTTCATATTATTTGCCTATAAGGTAAAGCATGGGAACACGAGAATGAAAAGCCAAACACCAAAAAAAATACAAAAACACAAAAGAATAGCCCTTAGACTTACTGAGACCCCATACTGTCTTTCCAACTAGTTATGGGTTCCCATATTTTTAATCCTCTCATTTTGCCCCTTATCCCTTTTCTGGAATAGATAGGCTTCTCCAAATTGTAGGCTGCTAACAAATTAGCCAACCAGGTTTGCATGGTGGGTGGATTTTTATCTAACCATGCTCTAGCTATAGTCAGTCTATAAACTGCAGCAGCCACAAAAATAAACTCTTTATGTGGTGTATTTCCAACCTGATCCAACCCCAACAATAATACTGATGGTGTAAGGGTTATACGTAACTTCAAAGTCCTATTTAAAAATCGTTCAACATTTTCAATCAGTGTGTACAGCTGTGGACAAGTAGCAAAGACATGTATTATATCCGCCTCCGGATGGTTGCACCTTGCACATGTAATGCCCGTGGTTCCTCCCCATTTAGCTATTCTAGCTGGGGTAAAGTATAAGAAATACAGAGTTTTAAAATGCTGTGATTGTAGAGGTGCCGAACATAAAACCATACGTGCAAGCTCAAGTGACTCTTGAAATAAATCCTTTGGACTACCCAGTTTAGCTGTCCATTTGTTGCTGAATTTCTCTATATCGGCTACTCTTCCTTTCACCAGGCATGCATACAGGCTCCTAATTGTACAATCTCCAGAGATTTGTATTTTCTCTAGAATTTCATTCCTCTGGAATCCTACAGGCCCTCCCTGTTTTCCACCCAAAAAGCTCCGAACCTGGAGATATTTAAAGAAGGATCTCCCATCAATGGCAAATTTCGACACTAAATCTGTGAACTGTAGCATCGCTTCACTCCCTCTGAGGTCCCCAATCTGACTAATTCCCCTTTCAGCCCAACCAGCCATTGTGCTATCTGCAAAAATTGCTGCGGGTAGTGACCTATTCTTGTACAATCTAACATATCTGTTAAACCTGCCGAGGCCTGATTTCTTTAAAAAAATATTCCAGATTCTAACGGCAGCACTTAGTGTTTTAAACCTGGTCCTTTTGTAGTACCCATATTCCATACAATTTAAAAAACAATTTTCAACTTCTTCACCCAGAACAGCCTTATAGATTTCTGTCGACATACTTGTAACTTTTTGTGTCTTACCCCCTCCCCCAATTAGCCCCTGCATATACTGTAGGGCAGCAGCAAGATAATACATCCTGAAATCAGGGACTCCCCACCCCCCTTCTTCTCTTGGGAGAACCATAAATCTATAAGCCCTTCTCGTCTTACCTTGCGCCCATATGAATTTATTCAAAATAATCTCTAATGAGTTAAACCACTTATTCTCAAAGAGAAGGGGAATGGCTCTAAAAAAATAGAGGAACTTAGGAAGAATTAACATTTTGATAACATTTGTGGTTCCTACAAGAGACAGATGTAAATTATTAAGTCTTTCCAAATCATTTTTGACTTTTGCCAATAGGGGGGCGATGTTACTTCCCACAACGTTATCAATATCTGCCGAAATAGCCACCCCTAAATATACTGCAGAAGTAACCACACGCGGATCATTACAATTAGAATATCCATTTTCTACAATCTGGGTCTTTGCTTTATTAAGACTATACCCAGAAATTTGCCCAAATAGCTCCGCTTCCTGTTCAACTTGACCAATTGCCATATGGGGGTCAGAGGTGAGAATTGCCACATCGTCGGCATAGGCTAGGGATTTGACAACGCAGCCATTTGCTCTAACTGGCGTAATCAAAGGATTGTCTTCTAATCTACGGAGCAGCGGTTCTAAATACAGGGCAAATAGGAGTGGAGATGAAGGGCACCCCTGTCTTGTCCCCCTTCCTATAGTGACATCTGCTGAATATCCTCGATTCACTCTGATTCTGACTATTGGATCAATATATAACCCCTGTATAGCCCTAATAAAACCCTCACCTATCCCCGACCACCTCAAAGTTTGCCATAAATACCTCCATGTGACCCTATCAAATGCCTTCTCGGCGTCTAAGAATAGTGCTGCCATCGGGTCTCCCAGTCCACCTGCAGCATCAAACATAGTTAGAACCGTCCTGATGTGCTGCGTTGTCCCTTTTCCCGGTATAAATCCATGTTGGACGGGGCTTACCAAACTCTCAATAACCCCTGATAGCCTTGTAGCTAATATTTTAGAGTAGACCTTGACGTCAGCATTCATTAATGTGATCGGTCTGTAAGATCCAGTATTTGTTGGATCTTTCCCTTTTTTAAGAATTACAATAACATCTGCCCCTCCCCAGGACGGGGGAGACCCATCTCCTTTTTGTGCTGAAATCATAATATTAAACATATCGCTACATAACACATCCTTAAATACTTTGTAAAACTCCACAGGGATCAAGTCCGGCCCTGCGGCTTTGCCTGATGGCAGGCTATTCAGTGCTGTATTAAACTCATCTAATTGTATTGCCATCTCAAGTTCTTCTCTTCCATTTTCAGACAATTTACAGGACTCAACTCCCCTTAAGTATCTCTCAATATCTGCAAAGCTCTCTTCCTTCTCTGGAGTATATAGGGATGCGTAGTACTCCCTAAAGACCTCTCTTACTTGTTCTGTCTCGCTTACCAAATTGCCCTGTTTATCCTTAATTTCTTTAATATCAAAAGTAGCAAGTCTCTGTCTTGTGCGAACCGCCAATATATGCCCTACCTTCTCGCTTAATTCATATGCGCTCTCCTTTTTAGCCAAATAATTACTTGCCTCCTTCTCTGCAATCCACTCTACTGCTTCTGCTTTCACAGCTATAATCCTATACAGATGTGGCTCTACTGGAGCGTTCTGTATTAAGGCTATAGCAAGATCTTCTTCCTCTTTTATCAATCTCACTCTCACCTCCTCCAATCTCGCTTTCTCCTTCTTTTGTTTTGTTAATACATAACTAACTGTCTCCCCCCTTACTCCCGCCTTGAAAGCGTCCCAAACGATACCTAAGCTGGCAGATCCCCTATTAATTTCCCAATAGAATTTTATCCATTTTTCCATATGACTTCTATATGCGTCATCTGTTAGTAAAGATCTTTCAAATGTCCATTGTGTTCTCATTTTCTGACCCTGTCCTAATTTAATAGTTATAATCAATGGACTATGATCAGATATTATCCGAGGTTGTTTCTCAATTTGGACATCCTGAAATATTGTCCTAGAAATTAAAAAGTAATCCAGCCTAACCAAAGACCTATGCGGGGCCGAAAAATATGTGCTACCATCTACCTGTTGTTGTGAATTAATCCAAGGGTCTACCAGGGAATTATGTGTCACCAAATCTACTAGAGCCTTGTATACTTTCTTCTTCCTCCCCCCATAGTATCCACCCGTCTGCAAGCTAGAACCATCCGGAACATGTATGTTTAAATCTCCGCAACACACTATTGGCTCTGGCCATTGAGCTAATTCAATATCTAGATATTGTAAAACATCAGGGTCATCCTCGGTAGAACCATATATTGACGTCAGTGTAAAAGTCTTTCCTTTAAAACAAATTTCAAGTATGACCCATCTTCCCCACTGATCTTCTTTCTTTCTTTTAACTGTTATCTCCCTAGTCTTTCCCAAAACCGCTACTCCTCTTGTTTTTGTCCCTTGTTTAGTATTAGCCAATAGCCTGTAGCCAAGCTGTTCCATTAAATAACCTCTTGTACCTTCAATATGTGTCTCTTGTAAGCACACCAAGTCCAATCTCAAGGATTTTAGCAGTGCTGCCACCCTCAACCTCTTATTAAGACAATTAAGACCACAAACGTTAATTGAGGCAATTCTACACGTCATCATACTTCCACATTTTCCTTATATGAAAAACTAACTTTTTTATATACCACATACTCTGGTATCTGTATGATGTGTAATCGTGCTGAGTCAAACATTGTATATCGTGCAACAGTACTTCTTTCCCCCCCCCCCCCCCTCCCGCCCCCCCTCCCCACGGTTCCCACCCTGGTCTCCCCCCCCCCCTCCACAGGCAAATAGGTCAACAGACCTATGTGTGGCCGCTTTTGAATTGCGTCAGTCGCTTCCCCTCTCAGCCTAATCTCTCCACTTAACTGAGTCCATGGTTCCCCTTATTGTTTATCCAATCTGTACTTATATTATGATCCCAACTATCATATCCTAGTCATCAGCTTAAGCCCCCTTCCTGTTCTTCAACTCTTCAATGAACTGCTGGGCTTTAATTTCGGAAATAAACACTCTAGTTTTCCCCTTTGTTACAACTTTCAGTTTAGCAGGAAAAAGGAGGTATGCCTCTGACCCTAATGCCTGAAATGGTGCGATCAGCTGCCTGAGCCGCCACCTCCTCTCTACCGTGACATGACAAAAATCAGGCCTAGCAAAAAATGTGGTACCCTCAAATACCCTCTTACTGTCTGGTCTAGCTTTGGCAATAATCTCTTCTCTCAGCAGGTAATTACCTACATTTACCAAGATCGCTCTGGGATAAGAGCCCTGTCCATCTTTCCTGGCCCCCTGTTTTAATGTAAAAGGATATCTATGCGCACGCTGTACCTCTTTATCCCACTGCCAATCTGACTCTGGAAAAGACCCTTTTAACAAGTTCACAACAAACCGCCTTGTGTCCTGCCCCTCAATCCCTTCTGCCACACCCAAAAGTCTAATGTTATTTCTTCTTTGACGATTTTCAAAATCTTCCAACTTCCATTGGAAGTCCTCCGTAAGTTTTTCTTGATCTGATTTAAAAGATTTGAAATCGCCCATCTCATCTTCCAGCTTGCCTGTCCGCTCTTCAGCCTCTGTTACTCTTTCAGCTAGTTCATCATAGAGCTTGTTCATTTTCCTCATTGTATTTTGTATTTTTTTAGCGTCCTGTCTTGCTCTACGGCTTTCTGCCCTGGCCTCCGCTTGCATCTGCTTGAGGGTATTAAACAGAAGTTCAGCTGGGAACTGATGGGATGTATCAGAGCCTACTGAGGTAGGACCTGGGTTATTATCATCTACCTCCTGGTACGCATGTGATGTCGCTGAGTAATCCCATAGTAACTTCTTCTGGGCCTCCTCAAACCCCCCTGCGAGCTGCCTAGATAATTGTAAGGACTTCCTTCTAAGGGTGGTATCCTTATCAATGCTTAAGTCTGAGTCTGAATCTGAATGTTCACCCTCCTCCGAGCTGCCAGTGTTTGTTTGATCAGTGTCTGTCTCCTCATTCACTGAGAAAAAACAATCTCCCTCTGCCGATCCACCTTCAAACTTGCCATCGCCCTCACCAACATCATTTTTACTTGTCAGGCTGAGAGAGCTTCCCCATGTTTTCAATGGCTCTAAACTTGCTGACTTCATTTCATTTTCCATGACCAACAGAGCACCTAACATATCAGCATTACCAAACTCAGTCATGGGCCTGCCTTGACTTTCTTTGTTTCCCATATATTCTCCAGACTCAGCCTCAATCTCATTAACAATTCCAGCGTTATTACCTTCTGGCTGCATTTTTCCTTCTCCAGTCTCAGTAACACTTCCTTCGATTTGCTGCAGCTTCTCTGGACGCATTTGCCCCTCTATCGCTCTCGGTCTCGGTCTCACTGCTGTGTCGTTAACGCTGGCTTCCTCACCGAGCTCTACCTCTCCGCCATGATCACGATTCGAGCGTTGCCTAGCAACCCCTGCCGTAGCATCGGCTGCGTCCTCGAGGACGCTCTCCTGAGCGCCCGATTTCCCATTGTTTCCCTCGGGTCCCGTGAGTCTGTTAGTTCCGCTGCTGCCAGCACTCCCCCGTCTTCCTCCCGGAGCCTGCACACCGTCCGTGCGTTGGAGGGATCTCGGTGAGAAAGCTTCAGTCACGGTAGGCTGCCGCAACAATGTATCCTTAACTTTCCCCTTTTCTTGTTGCCTGCCGGGTTTAATGATGTTGCTTGCGCGTAGAGTGGGCTCATCAGAGCTGCTGCATTTCAGATCGGGTTTCTTTTTTCCTCCGATCGACCCCCCTGTCTTGGGGATAGCACCCAGGTTGGCGCCTAGATTGCGCAAAGCTTTACTCATCCCAGTTGTGTTTACTGTTGGATCACTCGGTCCGCTCGGTGTCTTCCTGTCTTTTTTATCTTTTTCCCTCTGCAGCTCTAGCTTCTCTTGTCTTTCACTTTTCGTCATTTTTGGAGGAGGCATTGAAGACTCCTGCACTTGAACTTCAGCCTGTTGTGCGAGGTTTTTCCTTTTGATCCTTAGCGCGAATGTGCTCATCAAAGTTTTGGCGCTTTCCTTCAGATAGTTGAAAACTTGATAACAGCGATAAAGTTGCTTAGCTACTACCCCTGAGTAGCTTGAATTAAATAGCTCTGATTCATCCTGTACCAGCCATGTAAGTGCCATTCGAAGGAGACTAGAAAAACCATGGAATTTCAGCTGTGCATACTGCTACTCTTCCTTAGGCTGGAGAGAGGAAGAGTGCGACTGCTCACAGCAATCCAGTGTCGGCCATCTTGCCCCCAGGAGTTGCCATCTTGCCCCCAGGAGTTGCCGCCAGACACTAGTAACTCTGTAACTTGTCACCACAATCACCCTGATGCCATGTGTTTGTCTATGTCTAAATGTGATTCAAGTTATTCTTTAAACGAAAACAAGCCTACTATGTCTTCTGTATGATTGCATCATGGATAATTGAATCATGCCCAGGGAACTCCTTCTTTTGATTGTGCCAGTAATGTATATAAGTGCTGTCATGTTTCAAGTAAAGCAGACTACTCCTGAACCCGCTTGGTGAAAGAGCTCTCCCTTAACTCGAGTTCTGGAATAAAACCCTTTCAACTCGAAGACCACGGACTCTGCACCTCATTTTATGTATTACCTTTTTATGATAACTATAGAAATTCCGGCAGTGTAAATAATAAGTTTTTATTTACCACATTAATTGGCGCCTGAACAGGGACGCTCCCTCTTCCCTACGCGCCGGCGATGTAAGTCGGGTCCTTGTCCCTTCCATACTTTCGACGGACTTCAAGTGCACAACAGCGGGGTGTTCCCGCTAACTCCCTCGAGACGAGGAGGAGACGGACTGCGACTGATCATCCACACAAGGTGGTGAAGAAGATAGCGGAGCGTCCCAACCCAGAGCCCGACCAGTGAGAGCTCCGAGTCCGAGGTCTTTGGAGCCCCGATATTCCTGCGCAAGCGTCAAGAGTCCGATGACCAGGTCTTCAAGTTTTGCTTCTCGGTGAGTACCACTGGGAATGTATAAAGACGGGTTCCATTTGGGAACACGGTAAAGACGAGTCTCATTCGTGGGACCGGTATGGTTGCACTATGCTCTAGTGTATAAAGTATTTTTGTATATTTCAAGTTTTTAACCATAATTGGTCGAGTTCAAAAATGCCTCTGTTTTCCAAATTATGTACGATAGGCACCAAAAAGAATATATTAGAGAAACCAGTTAAAGTCCCGCCCAGGGATACACCTGGACATTTCATGTATAACAAACATGGACTGGGTGCCATATTGTTCTTAGACCTTTGGGTAGACTATACCGAGAATTTAGAAATAATGTATAGGTGGCCTGCCACAGGTACATGGGACATGGAATGTATTATGAGAGTAGAGGAAGAGTTATGGAAAAGAAAGGCGAGGCCCTCACAGACAGAAGCCATTGAGTTATGGCGGAAGGAAGCACATAGGAGGGCCCAGAAAGAACATGGGAAAGTTGAGAAAAGTAAGAGAATGTCGGAGCAGGCTAAAAAAAAGCAATTACAGGAAGAAGGTGAGAAGGTCTTAGCTGAACAGGCAGACAGAGAGAGAAGCGCCCTTGTTACTGGCATTTATCCCGTTTTGTCAGAAGAAATTATAGAAGAACATCCCGAATCACCAGTGAAAATAACTCCCACTGTCCCCGACAATTTTCTCCCTGCCTATCTGTCCGAACCACCACCCGCTTATGTTAACATGCCTAGAACACGCCCGTCTACACGTGCACCTGAACTAGTAGCCAGTGGTTCTACCTCTGATTTGGGAGTACCCGGGAACGGGGCTGAGGATAAAGATGATGTCCCGCCTCTTGAGTGTCCTTACGACCCCGAACCCGGTAATGGCCCAATGGCCACGATATCAGAGAGATTAAGACTAGTCGTGGGTCAACTCCAAAAGGTCCCTGATATAACGAAACATTTGGATAGAATTTATGAATTTATACGAACAGGGGAGGGTCCGGATACTCTGGTCCAGGTCATGAAGAACAGAAAAGTTCCTATCAGGGGACTACTCCTGCGGTTCATCATAAATTGTTTGATCCAGGAACTAGACCCGGGTAATGGGAGCGTAGACTCTGAGTTAATAGACCTTAGTGATCAGATACACAGAGGGGCACATGATCTGGGACATCAGATCGACAAAATAACTAAAAGACTGGTTAAGAAAATTGTCACCATTCGCTCTGCGAAAGTTACACAGGAAGACAACTCAGAGGAAGATGAGGGTCCGACAATAGGTAGGATGAATTTCCTGGGTGTAGCGCGACATTGTCATAGCTCCAAGTGGCGACCCCCGCGAATGTCACAGAAAGTTAAGAGATTAGATCCTTCCTCGGAGGACCTTTTCCAGTCCACAGAAAGAGCCCTAGATGAATGGATTGACAATGAGCCTCCCCTTAGCCAACAAGAAAAAGAATTGGCCAGGTCTGCCACCCATTGGATATCACAGCACCGTGTATATGGCCCAGATATAGTAGCACAAATGTTTCTGGCTCTTCCCCGAACAGAACAACGGCTAGCAGGTATTTATATGGTCCAACACCTGGCTACCTTATACGAGAATAATTTCCACCGACCAGATAAGCTATACAAATTGTTACAAGAAATAGTGACAGATAGATGGAGGTCTCGGGGACCGGAATTGATCAATACCATTATGGACCTGCGCCTCCGTTACTTGCAACTTACCTTAGCTACCTCAGATCATGAAACTTACAGTATAGGCCAATACCCCTTACGAGAAGTCCACCCCATACCACAGCCAGATGGCACATTGCAACGAATACATGTGTATACTCCCCTCACCAAGTTAGAAATATTGGAAATGAAAAAGATGGTGCCCTCTCACGAAAAAGATCCTGGAGGATTTCATAGAGAGTTGAAGGATATTCTCCAAATGGGTAGTTTCACATATCCAGATATAATAATACTACTTAAAGTAATTCTACCTACAGGCATATTCGACAAACTAAAGGAAAAGGACTGGGAGGTGGGTGGTAAAAAGATTACGTGGACTGCCCTAGAAAAAGAAGAGACAGATAGAAAGCCAGGTGAAGGTCTGGGTGAATGCGTAAAAGAGTTGCCCAGTCTCCTCATACAGGTCTTGCCTCTATTATTAACAACAAAAAAGGAAGATTGGGATGCCATTTCTGCCTGTAAACAAAAGCCAGACGAAGATACGGGTGATTATTACACCAGGTTGGAGAAATGTTTCTCTATAAACAGTGGACTCGCACATAGTAGCGAGGCATATCCCCATCTTTTTGTATCCAAATTGGTGGACAACGCCTTACCACTCATCAGAAATAGGGTGTTAAAAATTGAGAGTACCTGGCAAGCAAATAGTCCTTCACAAATGTTACAAATGTTACAGTACCACCACAACAGAATAAGGGAAGAACAGGAAAAAGAAAAGAGTAAAAGACACGAAAATGAAAGTATTGGTTGCACAGACGGCACCAGTAAACACGGGCCCCAAAGGTAATGTGGGGGCCAATAAAGGTACTTGCAACTACTGCAAGCAGCAGGGCCATTTTGTGAGGGAATGTCCAGTCCTGAAACACAACATAGCGACAGGAAAAACGAAAGAACGCCCTCACACTCCTAGACCAGGTAACACTCAGCAGCCTCAGAGTATTACGCCTTCGCAGGTCCAGACGCCTGCTGCCGCTGCAACACAGATGTACCAGTACGCACAGTCAGATTACCCCGATTTTGAACCTTATTCATGAGACAGCCTTGAGAGAGAAAGTGACTTACCCCTTATCCCGGTTCCAGTGGATCAAAAAGGTCCATATGTACAAGCCCACTTACTGGGACAAGACAGAAAATTCCTCATAGACACAGGGGCAAGTAGGACTACCATAAGTCATAAGGAAGTCCCAGAGGTTCCTCTCTCTGGCTCACATAATAATATAACTCTGGGCTTTTCAGGAAAACCAATAATAAACAAAGTATCTGAACAAGTCTCTTTAGGAGTGGGTCCTCTGACACGTACTACTGACCTAGTCCTTACAGAAACGTGCCCATAGAATTTACTGGGAATCAAGACACTTAAAGGACTAGGAGCAGTAATATGCTGCTCGCCGGAAGGAATAAAATTGTTTCTCGAGACTTCAAAGGACATTTCACAGTCAAAGAATTCGACCCCAGACTAAATGACATCCCACAACATCTGTGGGCAAAAAGCTCTACTGATGTAGGATACATGGACATTACCCCACACCAGGTCACACTCAAGGAGGGAGTAGTCCTACCCCGTATCCGACAGTATAAGATTCCACCCGAGGCTGAACAAGCCCTACTAAAAATAATTCAAGAACTCATAGAACATGGAGTGGTGGTAGAGACAAATTCAAATGTTTGCAATTCTCCAGTTCTTCCAGTCCTCAAAAGGACTGCCCCTCAGGCACCCCCAGTCTACCGACTGGTGGTTGACCTTCGAGAACTGAACAAATGTGTGATCCCACAATATCCAGTGGTTCCAGATATTTCCTCACTATTGACTGCCATAGACCCCGAAGCTGCATTTTTCACAGTCATCGACTTGAAGAATGCGTTTTTCAGCATTTCTATACATCCCGATAGCCAATCTCTTTTCGGGTTCAGTTTAAAAGGACGGAGTTTTAGGTTCACAAGAGCTCCCCAAGGCTATACGGAAATCCCAAGCATTTACAGCCAAGCACTAAAAAGACAACCTGACAGTATCAGTATGCCTACCAACACAGCATTGATACAGTATGTAGATGACATTCTCATCACAGCAAGGACAGAACAAGATTGTGAAAAGGCATCCCTCACCGTTCTACATTTTCTGATAGACAAAGGTCACAAGGTATCCCCCTCAAAATTGCAGTTCTGTGCACAGCAAGTGGCTTACTTAGGACATTTGCTGTCCAAGGAGGGTAGGCAACTGACACAAGAACGAATCCTATTGATTTCAACAATTTCACAGCCAAAAACACAAAAAGAAGTGCGTGCATTCATTGGTCTCACCTCATATTGCAGACAATGGATCCCTCAGTATGCTCACATAGTTAAGCCACTCATACAGCTAACCACAGTGGAAGCAGCCACTCATACAACTCTCCCTTGGACATCAGAACACTCCCAAGCATTTGAAGCTCTGAAACTAGCTCTGTGTCAAGCACCAGTTTTGGCCACCCCGAACTATAGCAAGCCTTTTACCCTGTTTGTGACAGAACGTGACGGAACAGCACTATCCGTCCTCACACAAGACCAAGCAGGAAGAAACAGACCCTGTGCATATTTTTCTAGCACATTGGACCCCGTAGCACAAGCTTTGCCTGCATGCCTGAAATCTGTTGCGGCTACAGCCCTGGCCATAAGACAAAGTGATTCAATAGCACTAGGACATCCCCTGATAGTACAAGTGCCACATGCCGTGGAAGTCCTTCTAAACAGAACACAGACACAACACCTGACTATAGCAAGACTGACAGGATACGAACTAACGCTATTCCAGCCACACATAGAGATAAGGCGATGCAACGTATTGAATCCCGCTACCCTTTTGCCCTCAAGCTCAGATGAGACGATACAACATGACTGTGTGGAGATGATCGATGTAGTGACAAAACCAAGACAAGACCTAACAGATGTTGCACTCCCAGATCCTGATGTAACACTTTATGTGGATGGATCATGCATGAGAACAAGCACTGGAGAGTTAGTGGCAGCCTATGCAGTAACCACGGACTGTAAGATTATAGAGACACAAAGAATAGACATCCTGTCAGCCCAAGCAGCAGAGCTCATCGCTCTGACACAGGCCTGCAAATGGGCAAAACAGTTGAAAGTTAACATCTACACTGATTCCCAATACGCTTTTGGTGTAGTTCACAATTTTGGAGTGTTGTGGCGAGAAAGAGGTTTCCTTACCTCACATGGGGCCAGGATACAACATGGACCCCTGATTCAAGCCCTACTAGATGCCATACACCTACCTACAGCCATAGCTATTCTGAAGTGCAAAGCACATACCAAAGCTACAGACACCATATCCAAAGGAAATGACTTAGCGGACCGGACTGCTAAACAGACAGCCCAGAGTCCAGTGAACACAACAGATTCTCAGGTACCAATGCAGACTGTCACTATGGTAGTAAGGGACCCCTTGAAAGATGTACGAGACATACAGACACATGCTACCGCAGATGAGATAAAGAAATGGACTGAACAAGGAGGGGTCCAGACTGATCAGGGTTGGATGACCAAGGACCAAACAGTATGGTTTCTCCCTGACTCAATGGTACAAGTAATAATAGACACGGTCCATAGCCCTGCCCATCTAGGCGAAAAAGGTATGCTAGACAGTTTACGGAACATCTGGTTTAACAAACACCTAAGAGCTGCAGCCAAACAAAAAGTAAAAACTTGCATGATATGTTGCCAATTCAACCCTGGTAAAGGAGTACCAGTAGAACAGGGTGGGTTCCAGCCTCCTGATCATCCTTTCGAAGTCCTCCAAATGGATTACATCCAGATGGACAGATGTAGAGGATACAAGTATGTACTGGTGGTAGTGTGTACACTGACACGATGGACTGAAGCATACCCCGTCCCGGACTATGGTGCCCAGACAACAGCTAAACAATTAGTGAGAGAATTTTTCCCCAGGTATGGGTTACCAAGGGTCATCTATTCAGACAATGGACAGCCTTTCCCTTCTAAACTAAAGGAGGCTGTTTCTCTTCTACTGGGATATTCCTGGAGATTTCATTGTGTCCGACACCCTCAAGCAGCTGGCCTAGTAGAAAGACACAACCAAACCTTGAAAACAAAACTAGCCAAAATATGTGCAGAAAAAGGGATAGACTGGGTCACTGCCCTCCCGGTCGCTCTCTTTTACATGCGAATGGTGGCACATTCCCGGACGGGACTGTCCCCTTTCGAAGTAACATCCCTGGAGATTACATTCACCGAGACCAGGCAGGTCAAATAAGCAGAGCGGGGCTATATGGCCCCATCCCGAGCCTTCATTGGCCCCGGTGAACCCGTCCCCGGGGACAATTTCTTTAACCCCTCCCCTGCTGGTGACAGAACCACTCCGTCATCAGCCGCGGTCGCACTGGGCTGATGACGGAGCGGTTCCGTCACGGCCCGCTCGGAACGCCTGCATGGCGCGGATTCCGCGCCTGCGCTGAACGTTCGATTGAGTGGGCGGGGCCGTGACGGAACCGCTCCGTCATGAGCACAACGCAACCGCGGCTGGTGACGGAGCGGTTTCGTCACCAGCATGAGCCCGCCGCGCGCCCCCCTGCCCCCTTAGCACTGCGGCGGAATAGCCGCCGCAGTGAAGGGGTTAAAAAAAGGGACGAGGGGCCAAGCATCCCAAAACCCAGATCCTTCATGCTCCCCAGGAACACCATTTTCAGGGCGCCCTCATCGTGCACGGCAAATTACCCCACATATTACATCACTCATCACAGCTTCCGTGACACCACTGATCATTTTACTGCAACATTTGCAATTAAATTATTGATGAAAGCACTGTGCATGGCGGGGGTGTGAGTTATAATTACCTAAGGGCAGAAGTTATCAGAGTTATTTTGAGAAATTACCAAAATTGCCCGCTCGTGTAATTTTGGTCAACAATGCCCCCCGAAGAGCACAGGAAGGGAGCAGGGGCCTTCGCTGCTTCTGAGCATTCAGCAACCCTTTCCCGGTGCCAACTGCACCCTTGTGCTAGTTTTGGACGCAGGCCTGCAGTTTGCACTAAGAAAATAGTGCTATATGCAATAGTATGCTCTTTGCATAATTCCACGTAATCTCAGTTCATTTTGCTGTAATTTCACCCAATTACCAGACAGCAAATTGTGTACATTACACCCTTAACTCATGTGGCAAGAAAGATAAACTGTGTGTTATTTTCTTAATACAAAATGAATCGCCGGGTCTATTTGGATGTGAGGGATCCTTCCGCTCTAAGAAAATATTGCTAAATGCAGGGTTCGTCTCCTCGCATAAATCCACATAATTTCATGTAATTTTGTAGTAATGTCAGGTAATTATGCTGCAGTCAAATACGCGAGTTACACGCACCCTTGCTGCAAAGGTCAAATGTAATGTTATTGTAATACCGTGCAGTGTAACTGGCTCGTAATGTCAGGATTTATTGCCTCACAGATTCCGTTCTAGAAACATTTACAGAAAAAACAACGGGTCTGCCTCCCAAAGCACATTGTGATTGCATCAAACTACACTGAGTTGACCCTTTTGCTCAAGCTATGAGTGAAGACCCTTGTCCAACCAGTGCTGGGCCGCAGGGGTCCCACTGCACCCCGGATTTGGCAGCTGAGATTGAGCCAATCGTGGATCTGCCCGGCCCTGGTGATATGAGATAAATGTGTCCTGGTGCAATTTGCCGACACAATTCAGCATCGTCCGTATGACGTCTGCTCTCTTGTCGGAGCAGCACTGTGCAGGGGGAAAGAGGGCCTATTATTTTCAATTCCAGCAGGGCTCAAAACAAAGGCCAGATGTAAAGGGCCATCAGCAGGGCCGGTCCGAGGATTTGTGGGGCCCCGGGCAGAATAGGAACATGCGAGGCCCCTATAATTTGCATAAGATTTAACCTGACAGGAAGTGACCTCATAGGGTCAGGAAATAGGCCCAGCACAAAAAAAAGTGGCCCCCATTAGTGAATTAGTTAGCTAGAAAAGTGTCAAAATTCGGGCAGTTTTTAACTTGTAAAGACATGCTATTTACGTTTTTTGTAAGGTATGAGAGATTGCATAATTTGATTTTGCTGCAGGCAATGTTTGTTTTAATATCATGAAAATCAACATTAAAAATATCTTCATCTGACCATAAAGCAGGCAAACAAACAGCCCAAAACACAGGTCAAATACTCACCTGGCAGATTAGACCATTACCCACTGCCTGATTGCCCTAATGTCCAACCCGGCCACTGTTATACAATTATTGTGCTGATACAGGATCATTGTTTTTGTAGGTAAAGTAAAGGACATGAATATAGGGTCCGGTAGGGGCCTGTTTTAATGTTGATTTTAATTTACCACAAGGTAAAGACTCGAGGGACCCAGCACACTGAAAGCCCTACTCCAGCCAATTTTACATTTTGATTGTGCTCCTCTTGTCCGGCTGCTATCACACCTATCTGCTCCCCCCGCCCCCTCTCACTTGATTCCGTATTTCGCACCCCTTTCATTCACTCTGTGCTCCCTTTCCCTAGTCCTGGGTGAGCTGAGCTGTTTTCAGTGTGAGGCGCCGTCATTCTATCTTTCCTTTAGGTCGCCCTGCTTCTTATTCAACCAGGGGCAGGGCGCACTTCACACGTAACGGCTCTTTAATTACCTGTCTAATCGCTGCTATCCTCATGCAGATGCAGCGATTAGGCCAAGGCAGGCAGATATTGATTAAATCCCTTGGGCCTTCTGGGCCCCCTGGGCCTTCAAACTCTAAAGCATTTGAAAGCGCGAGGCCCCCTGGCTGCGAGGCCCTGGGCCGCTGCCCACGCTGCCCATGCCTAGCGCCGGCCCTGGCCATCAGCCCTTCTTTTGTTTGAATATAATTCTGTCTGGATACCCTTTGGAGACAAACAACTAGACACCAATACAATGGAAGGAAATACACTTCCATAGCTTCTTATCACTTCAAAAATACAGGAAACAGATTTGGAGGCATGCTTTGTTCAATCCGTGTTCACAGGACATATACCTACACAGTACAAATGTCCGATGCATGGGTCTGTACGAGTACACTGCACGCCCGGTGGTTGTCCGAGTGGGGTGATGGCGCTCTAAGGCAGTACGCAAATATTATAGGGTGAACTTAGGCGTAAGTGCGGTTGAAAAGGGTGGGGAGAGCCACCCCCTCCATAGATTGTGGTAAACCACAGACAAAGATCTCCAAGGTCCCCTGCACAGGCTGGTGGTGCACAGAAGTACGTCAGTACAGTAATGAGTGTAGGAGAGAAAGAAACACTCTTCACCCACTGCTCTGTGTGGATCCAGGATTTATCGTCCTTGTTGTGAGGGAAACTTTACCAGCTGCTTCACCGGCTCGGGTGACCAGCGACAACTGAATCAAAGCTGGCTGACAGCCATAACCCTACGAATAGGGTCTAACAGTAATGCGTAGATGCGTATTCAGAATACTCGTCTGCCTCAGAATATAGAATCTGCTTCATGAGCAAACTTTTATGGAATTCTTGTCTCTGTCACCCTTGAGACCATCTACTACTACTTACCTTCGGGACGGAAGTACAACCGACAATGAGGACCGTAATCAAAGGAATTTAGCCCTGAAGAAGTCGCTGTGTACTTCATGGCAGAGACGAAACACATGTTGGCTAAGCTAAGACTCTGTACCAAGGAACGCACAACAAAAACAACAAACCCTGGCTGGATCCACACAGAGCCGTGGGTGAAGAGTGCTGCTTTCTTTCCTACTACACTCATTACTGTACTATTTTAGATCTATGCACCCCTGGCGTGTGCAGGGGACCTGGAGTCCTTTGTCGGTACGAATATTTGCACAATTTGAATAACACTCACCAATTCTTTTTATTTAATTCTTTTGTAGCACTAATCATCCCAATGTACAGGAAGTTACATAAGGCAATGAAGGTTCCAAGAGGGAGGAGCTACGCATCGTCTTTACTGGTAGGGATTATATGTTAAGAGCGCAAGGTAAGGAGAAACACAAAGTTAGGATTTATTATGTAGCACAGGCTTGGGGTTGTCTCTACTAATAACCATTTATTTCTTCTCCTAAATACACTTTTTAGCAGCCCTATAATAACAGCAGATTGATCAAAACCAATCAGGTTTTAAACCCATGCTGTGCAGTTGGCACTCAGGCCCTTGAGGCCGGATCATAGCTCACTGAGCCACATGAGAAGGATTGTAATTTCTTAACTACAAATAATGAAAAAGATCTCTGTGTCAAAGGCAGCGACCCGCATACCTAGCCACATGTTACACAATCTGATTTTCAGGAGACACATTACACCATCTAGTGGTCAAAACTGCGACCAGGGAAAACATGGATGTCTCAAACACGTGCATTAACCTACAGAGTTATCTTACCACTATTGTTATTCCATGGGATTTACTAGGTACACAAAGGTCTCTGCAGCAGGAGCGCCAACCCCATAAGATTTGTTTAAATGTAGCATTTGAAACCATTTTAGTCGGAACAGGTTTACTGTCATATTTCTACTTGTTGCTAATTCCTTTGTCACAAAGTTTAGAAAAAATAAATATATAAGTTGAGTGTCACACTCTTCTTTCCTTGTCTCAGCCCATCATAACCCCACCCCTTATCTCTGGCACACCGTGACCCCCTGTTTATGGGTTGTGTTGGACAGGCCTCGTGAAGGGCGCGCTCCCTCCCCGCAGGACAAGGCCCGGACACCGGCTCTCCCGGTGTCACCAGAAGAACTACCCCGGCGACCCACAGAAGCAACCCGCAACCCGTCCCCCACGGGACGCCTGCCCCCGAACATCCCAGCCTCGGCTGACCCGGGCCACCGTCAGCACCATTGCCCGGGCCCAGCCGCCATCTTGGACACTGCACCACGAGGCCGCGTGGCCTCAGCTCGACCCCAACCCTGGGCCTGGCCAGGCCCCGACATCGAGGCACCACCATCCACCCATGAGGTGAAGAGACCACTTGGCAGGTCAACGGGAGAGAGGAGTGTCGATGGCTCTCCCCCGCCAGGTGCCGATCGCCCCCAGCCTCCCCGGGCGCTGGCTCCACCCCCCTGCTGGGTGTCTGGACTCCCTCATCCCGGACCTCCCGACCTCCAAGAGCGAGGGTCCGGACATCAAAGGAGGCCAGACCTATAACTGGGGCAGCTCCAGAGCAGGAAGGCAGTTGTATCCTGGAGTCGAGAGACACCTAGAAGAACTCATCCTTGACGGACTGCTGGCGCTGCCGCAGCCCTGCCTTGTGAATCATCGTCCTGCCTGCTGGCGCTGCCGCGGCCCTCTGCAACCTACATCCTCGTCGGGACCTGCTGGCGCTGCCACGGCCCTTCTCAAGTGAGACTTATCATCCGAGTCTGCTGGCGCTGCCGCGGCCCGACCTTCCAGAACTCCGAGCTCGAGGATTGTGAGCTATTCATCGTACCACCTCAGTACCAGACCGGTACCAAGACTGTCCCGCTACCCCCTTTCCTTTCCAGAGACTAGAATTGAGAGGACCCTCGTGTCCCGATCTCCCTGTATCGTGATCTCCTTGCTTCAAGAATCATATATAAAGAGTGTTGACCTTATCCTTGTGTGGTGCCGGACTGTCAAGCGGCCTTCGAGAAACTGAAGGCCGCCATGTGCACCGCCCCTGTGCTCCAGGCCCCCGACTACAGCCGGGAATTCATCGTCCAGACGGACGCCTCAGATCATGGCATTGGGGCAGTCCTCTCCCAACTCAACGCCGAAGGAATCGACCAGCCAGTGGCCTTCATCAGCCGACGCCTGCTAGCTCGAGAACAGCGCTGGAGCACTATCGAGCGGGAGGCCTTCGCAGTAGTGTGGGCCCTCAAGAAGCTCCGGCCCTACCTCTTCGGTACCCATTTCAGGGTACAGACAGACCACCGACCCCTGCAGTGGCTGATGCAAATGCGGGGGGAGAACCCAAAACTGTTGCGATGGTCCATCTCCTTGCAGGGGATGGACTTCACTGTGGAGCATCGCCCGGGCCAAGACCACGCCAACGCGGACGGCCTGTCACGCTTTTTCCGCCTCGGCGAGGAGAGTACCCAAGAAGATGGGTGACTCTCCCTGCCTTCAGCTGGGGGGGACGCATGTTGGACAGGCCTCGTGAAGGGCGCGCTCCCTCCCCGCAGGACAAGGCCCGGACACCGGCTCTCCCGGTGTCACCAGAAGAACTACCCCGGCGACCCACAGAAGCAACCCGCAACCCGTCCCCCACGGGACGCCTGCCCCCGAACATCCCAGCCTCGGCTGACCCGGGCCACCGTCAGCACCATTTCCCGGGCCCAGCCGCCATCTTGGACACTGCACCACGAGGCCGCGTGGCCTCAGCTCGACCCCAACCCTGGGCCTGGCCAGGCCCCGACATCGAGGCACCACCATCCACCCAGGAGGTGAAGAGACCACTTGGCAGGTCAATGGGAGAGAGGAGTGTCGATGGCTCTCCCCCGCCAGGTGCCGATCGCCCCCAGCCTCCCCGGGCGCTGGCTCCACCCCCCTGCTGGGTGTCTGGACTCCCTCATCCCGGACCTCCCGACCTCCAAGAGCGAGGGTCCGGACATCAAAGGAGGCCAGACCTACAACTGGGGCAGCTCCAGAGCAGGAAGGCAGTTGTATCCTGGAGTCGAGAGACACCTAGAAGAACTCATCCTTGACGGACTGCTGGCGCTGCCGCAGCCCTGCCTTGTGAATCATCGTCCTGCCTGCTGGCGCTGCCGCGGCCCTCTGCAACCTACATCCTCGTCGGGACCTGCTGGCACTGCCGCGGCCCTCTGCAACCTACATCCTCGTCGGGACCTGCTGGCGCTGCCGCGGCCCTTCTCAAGTGAGACTTATCATCCGAGCCTGCTGGCGCTGCCGCGGCCCTCTGCAACCTACATCCTCGTCGGGACCTGCTGGCGCTGCCACGGCCCTCTGCAACCTACATCCTTGTCGGGACCTGCTGGCGCTGCCGCGGCCCTCCTCAAGTGAGACTTATCATCCGAGCCTGCTGGCGCTGCCGCGGCCCGACCTTCCAGAACTCCGAGCTCGAGGATTGTGAGCTATTCATCGTACCACCTCAGTACCAGACCGGTACCAAGACTGTCCCGCTACCCCCTTTCCTTTCCAGAGACTAGAATTGAGAGGACCCTCGTGTCCCGATCTCCCTGTATCGTGATCTCCTTGCTTCAAGAATCATATATAAAGAGTGTTGACCTTATCCTTGTGTGGTGTCCATCTGTGGGGGGGAAGTTACTTGTCTGTACGATCGCTGGAGACGGCCCTCACCGCAGGCCTCTCCTCTTGTCCTCGGCCGACCCTCCAGGTCCCCGTCTAACAGGTTGCCAGAGCAAAATATCCTTGTCCCAGAGTACCTGTTTCCTACTGAAAGGTACCAGTAACATTAAAAGCCCTGGAGCAGTGCTGAGAAGTGCCGGTACTGTCGATTCTAAATTAAAGAAGTGCTGGTACTCCTTGTCCCTGAGTGCTTGTTTGCACCTGAAAGTGCTGATACTCTTCCATGAAAACCACTGGAGCAGTGCTGAGAAGTGCCGGTACTATTGCTTCTAAATTAAAGAAGTGCTGGTAGTCCTTGTCCCTGAGTGCTTATTTGCACCTGAAAGTGCTGATACTCTTCCATGAAAACCACTGGAGCAGTGCTGAGAAGTGCCGGTACTATTGATTCTAAATTAAAGAAGTGCTGGTACTCCTTGTTCCTGAGTGCTTGTTTGCACCTGACAAGTGCTGATAGTCTTCCATGAAAACCACTGGTGCAGTGCTGAGAAGTGCTGGTACTATTGCTTCTGAATTAAAGAAGTGCTGGTACTCCTTGTCCCCGAGTGCTTGTTTGCACCTGACAAGTGCTGATACTCTTCCATGAAAACCACCGGAGCAGTGCTGAGAAGTGCCGGTACTATTGCTTCTAAATTAAAGAAGTGCTGGTACTCCTTGTCCCTGAGTGCTTGTTTGCACCTGACAAGTGCTGATACTCTTCCATGAAAACCAGTGGTGCAGTGCTGAGAATTGCCGGTACTATTGCTTCTAAATTAAAGAAGTGCTGGTACTCCTTGTCCCTGAGTGCTTGTTTGCACCTGACAAGTGCTGATACTCTTCCTTGAAAACCACTGGAGCAGTGCTGAGAAGTGCCGGTACTATTGATTCTAAATTAAAGAAGTGCTGGTAGTCCTTGTCCCCGAGTGCTTGTTTGCACCTGAAAAGTGCTGATACTCTTCCATGAAAACCACTGGAGCAGTGCTGAGAAGTGCCGATACTATTGATTCTAAATTAAAGAAGTGCTGGTACTCCTTGTTCCAGAGTGCTTGTTTGCACCTGACAAGTGCTGATACTCTTCCATGAAAACCACTGGAGAAGTGCTGAGAAGTGATGGTACTATTGCTTCCGAATTAAAGAAGTGCTGGTACTCCTTGTCCCTGAGTGCTTGTTTGCACCTGACAAGTGCTGATACTCTTCCTTGAAAACTAGTGGAGCACTGCCGGTACTATTGCTTCTAAATTAAAGAAGTGCTGGTACTCCTTGTCCCTGAGTGCTTGTTTGCACCTGAAAAGTGCTGATACTCTTCCATGAAAACCAGTGGAGCAGTGCTGAGAAGTGCCGGAACTATTGCTTCTGAATTAAAGAAGTGCTGGTAGCCCTTGTCCCCGAGTGCTTGTTTGCACCTGAAAAATGCTGATACTCTTCCATGAAAACCAGTGGTGCAGTGCTGAGAAGTGCTGGTACTATTGCTTCCAAATTAAAGAAGTGCTGGTACACCTTGTCCCTGAGTGCTTGTTTGCACCTGAAAAGTGCTGATACTCTTCCATGAAAACCAGTGGTGCAGTGCTGAGAAGTGCTGGTACTATTGCTTCTAAATTAAAGAAGTGCTGGTACTCCTTGTCCCTGAGTGCTTATTTGCACCTGCCAAGTGCTGATACTCTTCCATGAAAACCACCGGAGCAGTGCTGAGAAGTGCCGGTACTATTTCTTCTAAATTAAAGAAGTGCTGGTAATCCTTGTCCCTGAGTGCTTGTTTGCACCTGACAAGTGCTGATACTCTTCCATGAAAACCAGTGGAGCAGTGCTGAGAAGTGCTGATGCTATCGCTTCTAAATGATAGAAGTGCCGGTACTGAGTACCTGACAGTACATGTCAATTTAAAGCACTGTGGAATATGTAAAACATTTCAGGGACTATGGGTGACGTCATGACACTGACAGCCCCAAGAACTCCTGCACAGCCCATTGGAACCCAACATTCTGCACAACATAATTAAGTACTGATCCCTTGCAGAGATCAAGCCATTCCTGTATTGAGTGAACTTTTCCATGTGTCAAAAACACCTCTTTCAAGTTAGTTACCACATAATAAACAGGCATTATAAAAAAAATACACAACAGGTAAAATATATAGTTCAATTCTATATGCTGTTTGGTGATATCATGAGCCACTAGCCTGAATCTAAACAGGACAGACATTGCATCATTTTTAGCAAATTGAATCACTGACAGAATATCGACGTCGAAAATATCGACGTCAAAATATCAGAGGTGGAATATCAACATCAAAAATATCGAAGTCCTATCTACATTAACGTAGGTACAGAAATATCGAAAAAAATATTGTTGTAAAAAATATTGTTGTAAAAAAGATCTTTTTTATGTTTAAAAATAACATAAAATTAATTAAATAATACTTCTAATTAAATTAAACATAGTTAAAAATATATTTAAAATTATAAGTAATAAATATAATGAAAATAAATTATACATATATATATAAAAGATAATACGTATACTTACTTAATAATATTTACAAGTAATTCCTCACATAACTTATAAATTGTTAGAATTTTTAAATAAATTATAAATACATACATACACATACAACAATAATATCAATACAAATATCAAAACTATATATAACAATTTTTTTAAATCCATTTTAAATAAATTAGACACTACGTTAACTAAAACAATAAATATGGGAGAGGGTAGTGGTAAAAATTACTATTCCAACTCCAGAGGGTGCAACTGTAAGGAAAGTGTTGGATAGCGTAGGGGTCAAAATTACTATTCCTACTCCAGAGAGTGCAACAGTAGGGAAAGTGTTGGATAGCGTAGGAGTTAAAATTACTATTCCCACTCCAGAGGGTGCAACAGTAGGGAAAGCGTTGGATAGCATAGGGGTCAAAACAACTTACAAATAATTAAAATAGTATATATTTCTTAAAAATAACAATTTAATAATTAAATTACAATACCAATAAATACCTATTCCAAATTAAATACCAATTAATAATTAATTAACAATTAAAATAAATACAATTAAATAATAATTATTAAACATTTCTTAACAAATTCTAAAAAATAAAAAATACATTCAATACCAAAAACTATAATTATTAAAAAAGCATTTAGCAATTAAGACTTAATTAAAAATAAATTATTGATCAATACCTAAAAAAGTATAAAAAAATAAAATGTAAGTAACAATTAACAAACAATTATAATAATTGGTAAAAAATTATTACCAATTAGTAATTGATTAAAAACAATTTAATTATCAATACTCAACAATAAATACAATATTTACTTAATTAACTTAAATTACCTACCACCCTATAACCTCACTTCAATAATAAATTAATATACTTGATATAATTACCAATTAATCAATTAATAAAAATAATTACCAATTTATAAAAAATTATTACCAATTAATCATTAATTAAGATAAACATATTTATCAATACCAATAAATAAAAATTACATATTTACTTATTTACAATTAAATTACTTTCCATCCTATTCCCCTATGAACCCACAACCCGCTACAGTACTAAAACGCATAATTTACTTAAATGAAATATTACTAACTTCAAAAATGTAATACATTTCTTTTAAAACTAGTAAACTAATTAACAAAATTTATGAAAACAAACATAAAATAAAATACATAACACTAATATTAATAGCAATATTAGTAACATCGATACTTTTGTTATTGATATTACTAACTTCGATATTAACAAAAACGATATTTGTTACCTTCAGGTCGATATTCTGGTCGTCAATATCCTTGATTTCGATATTCTATCCCTCCGAAGTTTTGGACTCGATATTATTGGCTGTTGAAATAAAAACAATGATATTTAGACGATTTACCCTATGAGCTATAGTCTCTGTGAGCTACGGTCTCTGTGAGCTACGGTCTCTTTGAGCTATGGTCTCTGTGAGCTACGGTCTCTGTGAGCTGTGGTCTCTGTGGGCTACGGTCTCTGTGAGCTATGGTCTCTGTGAGCTATGGTCTCTGTGAGCTACGGTCCCTGTGAGCTACGGTCTCTGTGAGCTGTGGTCTCTGTGAGTTGTGGTTTCTGTGAGCTGTGGTCTCTGTGAGCTACGGTCTATGTGAGCTACGGTCTCTGTGAGCTGTGGTCTCTGTGAGCTACGGTCTCTGTGAGCTACTGTCTCCGTGAGCTGTGGTCTCCGTGAGCTGTGATCTCCGTGAGCTGTGGTCTCCGTGAGCTGTGGTCTCCGTGAGCTGTGGTCTCTGTGAGTTGTGGTCTCCGTGAGCTATGGTCTCCGTGAGCTGTGATCTCCGTGAGCTGTGGTCTTTGTGAGCTGTGGTCTCTGTGAGCTGTGGTCTCCGTGAGCTGTGATCTCCGTGAGCTGTGGTCTCTGTGAGCTGTGGTCTCCGTGAGCTGTGTTCTCCGTGAGCTGTGGTCTCTGTGAGTTGTGGTCTCTGTGAGCGACGGTCTCTGTGAGCTGTGGTCTCCGTGAGCTGTGATCGCCGTGAGCTGTGGTCTCCGTGAGCTGTGGTCTCCGGGAGCTGTGATCTCCGTGAGCTGTGGTCTCCGTGAGCTGTGGTCTCTGTGAGTTGTGGTCTCCGTGAGCTGTGGTCTCTGTGAGTTGTGGTCTCCGTGAGCTGTGGTCTCTGTGAGCTACGGTCTCTGTGAGCTACGGTCTCCGTGAGCTGTGGTCTCCGTGAGCTGTGATCTCCATGAGCTGTGGTCTCCGTGAGCTGTGGTCTCCGTGAGCTGTGATCTCCGTGAGCTGTGGTCTCTGTGAGTTTTGGTCTCCGTGAGCTGTGGTCTCCATGAGCTGTGGTCTCCGTGAGCTGTGGTCTCCGTGAGCTGTGATCTCCGTGAGCTGTGGTCTCCGTGAGCTGTGGTCTCCGTGAGCTGTGGTCTCCCTGAGCTGTGGTCTCTGTGAGCTGTGGTCTCCGTGAGCTGTGGTCTCCGTGAGCTGTGGTCTCCGTGAGCTGTGGTCTCTGTGAGCTGTGGTCTCTGTGAGCTACGGTCTCTGTGAGCTACGGTCTCCGTGAGTCTCCGTGGTCTCTTTGAGCTACTGTCCCTGTAAGCTACGGTCTCTGTGAGCTATGGTCTCTGTGAACTGTGGTCTCTGTGAGCTGTGGTCTCTGTGAGCTACGGTCTCTGTGAGCTGTGGTTTCTGTGATCTATGGTCTCTGTGAGCTACGGTCTCTGTGAGCTACTATCTCCGTGAGCTGTGGTCTCCGTGAGCTGTGATCTCCGTGAGCTGTGGTCTCGGTGAGCTGTGGTCTCCGTGAGCTGTGGTCTCTGTGAGTTGTGGTCTCCGTGAGCTATGGTCTCCGTGAGCTGTGATCTCCGTGAGCTGTGGTCTTTGTGAGCTGTGGTCTCTGTGAGCTGTGGTCTCCGTGAGCTGTGATCTCCGTGAGCTGTGGTCTCTGTGAGTTGTGGTCTGTGAGCTACGGTCTCTGTGAGCTGTGGTCTCCGTGAGCTGTGATCTCCGTGAGCTGTGGTCTCCGTGAGCTGTGGTCTCCGTGAGCTGTGATCTCCGTGAGCTGTGGTCTCCGTGAGCTGTGATCTCCGTGAGCTGTGGTCTCCGTGATCTGTGGTCTCTGTGAGTTGTGGTCTCCGTGAGCTGTGGTCTCTGTGAGTTGTGGTCTCCGTGAGCTGTGGTCTCTGTGAGCTGTGGTCTCTGTGAGCTACGGTCTCTGTGAGCTGTGGTCTCTTTGAGCTACTGTCCCTGTGAGTTACGTCTCTGTGAGCTGTGGTCTCTGTGAGCTCTGGTCTCTGTGAGCTCTGGTCTCTTTGAGCTACTGTCCCTGTGAGCTACGTCTCTGTGAGCTGTGGTCGCTGTGAGCTACGGTCTCCGTGAGCTGTGGTCTCTGTGAGTTGTGGTCTCTGTGAGCTACGGTCTCAGTGAGCTGTGGTCTCTGTGAGTTGTGGTCTCTGTGGTCTCTGTGAGCTACGGTCTCCGTGAGCTGTGGTCTCTGTGAGCTACGGTCTCTGTGAGCTGTGGTCTCCGTGAGCCATGGTCTCTGCGAGCTGTGGTCTCCGTGAGCTGTGGTCTCCGTGTGCTGTGGTCTCCGTGAGCTGTGGTCTCCGTGAGGTGTGGTCTCCGTGAGCTACGGTCTCTGTGAGCTACGGTCTCTGTGAGCTACGGTCTCCGTGAGCTACGGTCTCCGTGAGCTACGGTCTCTGTGAGCTACGGTCTCTGTGAGCTACGGTTTCCGGGAGCTACGGTCTCTGTGAGCTACGGTCTCTGTGAGCTGTGGTCTCTGTGAGCTGTGGTCTCTGTGAGCTACAGTCTCTGTGAGCTGTGGTCTCTGTGAGCTACGGTCTCCGTGAGCTACGGTCTCTGTGAGCTGTGGTCTCTGGTAGCTACGGTCTCTGTGAGCTGTGGTCTCTGTGAGCTGTGGTCTCTGTGAGCTACGGTCTCTGTGAGCTGTGCTCTCTGTGAGCTACGGTCTCTGTGAGCTGTGGTCTCTGTGAGTTGTGGTCTCTGTGAGCTGTGGTCTCTGTGAGCTGTGGTCTGTCTGACCTACGATTTCCGTGAGCTGTGGTCTCTGTGAGCTGTGGTCTCTGTGAGCTACGGTCTCTGTAAGCTGTGGTCTCTGTGAGCTGTGGTCTCTTTGAGCTACTGTCCCTGTGAGCTACGTCTCTGTGAGCTGTGGTCTCTGTGAGCTGTGGTCTCTGTGAGCTACGGTCTCTGTGAGCTGTGGTCTCTTTGAGCTACTGTCCCTGTGAGCTACGTCTCTGTGAGCTGTGGTCTCTGTGAGCTGTGGTCTCTGTGAGCTACGGTCTCTGTGAGCTGTGGTCTCTGTGAGTTGTGGTCTCTATGAGCTGTGGTCTCTGTGAGCTACGGTCTCCGTGAGCTGTGGGCTCTGTGAGCTACGGTCTCCGTGAGCTACGGTCTCTGTGAGCTGTGGTCTCTGTGAGCTGTGGTCTCCGTGAGCTGTAGTCTCTGTGAGCTGTGGTCTCTGTGAGCTGTGGTCTCTGTGAGCTACGGTCTCTGTGAGCTGTGGTCTCTTTGAGCTACTGTCCCTGTGAGCTACGTCTCTGTGAGCTGTGGTCTCTGTGAGCTGTGGTCTCTGTGAGCTACGGTCTCTGTGAGCTGTGGTCTCTGTGAGCTGTGGTCTCTGTGAGCTACGTCTCTGTGAGCTGTGGTCTCTGTGAGCTGTGGTCTCTGTGAGCTACGGTCTCAGTGAGCTACGGTCTCCGTGAGCTACGGTCTCTGTGAGATACGGTCTCTGTGAGCTGTGGTCTCTGTGAGCTGTGGTCTCTGTGAGCTACGGTCTCTGTGAGCTGTGGTCTCTGTGAGCTACGGTCTCCGTGAGCTACGGTCTCTGTGAGCTGCGGTCTCTGTGAGCTGTGGTCTCTGTGAGCTACGGTCTCTGTGAGCTGTGGTCTCTGTGAGCTGTGGTCTCTGTGAGCTACGGTCTCTGTGAGCTGTGGTCTCTGTGAGCTACGGTCTCTGTGAGCTATGGTCTATGTGAGTTGTGGTCTCTGTGAGCTGTGGTCTCTGTGAGCTGTGGTCTCTCTGAGCTACGATTTCCGTGAGCTGTGGTCTCTTTGAGCTACTGTCCCTTTGAGCTACGTCTCTGTGAGCTGTGGTCTCTGTGAGCTGTGGTCTCTGTGAGCTACGGTCTCTGTGAGCTGTGGTCTCTTTGAGCTACTGTCCCTGTGAGCTACGTCTCTGTGAGTTGTGGTCTCTATGAGCTGTGGTCTCTGTGAGCTACGTCTCTGTGAGCTGTGGGCTCTGTGAGCTACGGTCTCCGTGAGCTACGGTCTCTGTGAGCTGTGGTCTCTGTGAGCTGTGGTCTCCGTGAGCTGTAGTCTCTGTGAGCTGTGGTCTCTGTGAGCTGTGGTCTCTGTGAGCTACGGTCTCTGTGAGCTGTGGTCTCTTTAAGCTACTGTCCCTGTGAGCTACGTCTCTGTGAGCTGTGGTCTCTGTGAGCTGTGGTCTCTGTGAGCTACTGTCTCTGTGAGCTGTGGTCTCTTTGAGCTACTGTCCCTGTGAGCTACGTCTCTGTGAGCTGTGGTCTCTGTGAGCTGTGGTCTCTGTGAGCTACGGTCTCAGTGAGCTGTGGTCTCTGTGAGTTGTGGTCTCTGTGAGCTGTGGTCTCTGTGAGCTACAGTCTCCGTGAGCTGTGGTCTCTGTGAGCTACGGTCTCTGTGAGCTACGGTCTCTGTGAGCTGTGGTCTCCGTGAGTTGTGGTCTCCGTGAGCTGTGGTCTCTGTGAGTTGTGGTCTCTGTGAGCTGTGGTCTCTGTGAGCTGTGGTCTCTCTGAGCTACGATTTCCGTGAGCTGTGGTCTCTGTGAGCTACGGTCTCTGTGAGCTGTGGTCTCTGTGAGCTTGTGAGCTGTGGTCTCTGATAGCTACGGTCTCTGTGAGCTTTGGTCTCCGTGAGCTGTGGTCTCTGTGAGCTACGGTCTCTGTGAGCTGTGGTCTCCGTGAGCTGTGGTCTCCGTGAGCTGTGGTCTCTGTGAGCTGTGGTCTCCGTGAGCTGTCATCTCTGTGAGCTGTGGTCTCCGTGAGCTGTGGTCTCTGTGAGCTACGGTCTCTGTGAGCTGTGGGCTCTGTGAGCTACGGTCTCCGTGAGCTGTGGTCTCTGTGAGCTACGGTCTCTGTGAGCTACGGTCTCTGTGAGCTGTGGTCTTTCTCTTTCTTGCCCTACCCTCTTTTTCCTTCTGTTTTGGTATCTCCCTAATATATTGGTCTCTCTCTCTCTCTCTCTCTCTCTCTCTCTCTCTCTCTCTCCCCCTTTCACAATCTCATTCTCAGTCTCTATTTCTCATGCGTATATACATCCTCTGTCCGTCCCCTTTACTCTCTCATCTCTCTCTCTCTTTTGCTCTCTCTCCCTTCTTGAATCTCTCTTAATTTCTCTCTCTCTCTGAGTCTCTTTCTTATCTTCAATCTCTTTCTCTAGCTCTCTTTGTCTCCCTGTCTCTTTCTCTCTCTCCCAAATTCACGCTCTGTTTCTCTGTTTCTATCTTTCTCTCTCTCTGTTTCTCTCTGTACCTCTCTCCAATCTCTCTCTCTGTATCGCTTTGTCCATCTCTCTCTGTCTCTCTGTTTCTCTCTCTCTCTCTCTCTTTGCCTCAGTCTTTTTCTGTCTCCCTCTCTCTTTTTGTGTGTCACACACTCTCTCTCTCCCTCTCTCTCTCCGTCTTGCTTCTCTCTCTCTCTCTCTGTCTCTCCCTCTCTCTTAGTCTCTCGCTTCCGTTCTCTGTCTTAGTCTCCCTCTCTTTTTCTCTTTGCCTCTCTCAGTCTCTTTCACTCCCTCTCTTTCTTTGTCTCTTTCTGTGTCAGTCTCCCTCTCTCTTTGTCTCTCCTTCAGTCTCTCTCGCTCCCTCTCTCTCTTTGTCTCTCTCTGTCTCCGTCTCCCTCTCTTTTTCTGTTAGTCTCTGTTGGACTCTCTCTCTCCCTCTCTGTCTCGCTCCCTGTCTCGCTCTCCTTCTCTCCCTACAGACTCTCTCTTCTTATTGCCCTCCCCTCTGTCTCGGACCGGCTCCTTCTCTCTCTCTTCCTCTCGCTCTTTTGTTCGTATTCATATTTTGTGTAAATGTACCTCTGTGAAGCCCCTCGCATGCACGTTTCACGACCCTTTACCTGCAGCTAGCTATGGAGACCCCCTCTCCATGCAGGTGTGCAACACCCATTGGGCGGAAAGGGCTTCTGCCCCCAGCCGCAGTCGGTAGTGGGTGTACCTGCTGGGCGGTGACGTGGGGAGGTGGAGGGGCAGGGTGGGGGATAGTAATGTATGGATAAGGATTTCAGAGATTTACAGGTAAGTAAACATATACATAAATAAAACAAATATTGTTGCGCGCACTGCATCGCATTTGGTGATGTAGTGCACGCAATGAAATTTGTTTGATTTACTTATATGTTTACTTACCTGTAATCCATACATTACTACCCCACCCTGCCCCTCCCCTCCACACCCCACCGCTCTGCAGGTACACCCACTACCGACCGAGGCTGTCAGCATTCCCTCGTATGTGTAAGCCTGCGTGTAACAAGGTTTTGTCGTTTTTCGCCCCTTCTTAGCTCCTCTGCATCTCCACACTTCCAACTGCTGGAAAAATTAGCCCCCCCAAGAATTTTTTTCTTAGCCCCCACACAAATGTGGCTCTAGTTGCGAGTCCAGGCCCGGTTCTAGCGGGTTTGCCCGGGTGGGCCAGGCCCACCCAAACATGAACCGTGGCCCTGACGTCAGGGGGGCATCAGAAAATGGCCACAGCAATTAAAAGTAGCGTGATTGGGCCTGGGCTCTTTCTCACAGGCACCCCCAATCCCACATCTTCTGTTAGAAAGGTGGGTTGTGTCCCCGCCCACTTGTGCAGGTACAGGGGCGTGGCGAAGGGGGGAAATCCTCTTTGGCCCCGGTAATGTGCGCGCACTGTCCTACTGCGGATGTATCCTTTTCAGCGTTGGAGAAAAGGAGTTTGTTGATCCGGATTCTCCTTTCCTAACCCTTCAGCTGGTTATGGCATCCGGCTCTGGAAGCAGCTGGTAGGGTTTGAAGGAGCTTCAGATATATTGGGCGCTCTACCTAGAGTTTACGTTACACTCCGTAGGGAAACGGTATGTAAGGCGTGGTGCGTAAAGAGCGAACGGGGAAACCCTAAACCGTTCAAAGAAAATCAGACAGACTTTCACAAACTATAAGAAGCAATGCTCTCGCAACCACAATACAGTGTAAAACATGCAAAACAGTAATAACAATAAGGTAGCAAACAACAGCAGATCTTTGTGTTCTTATTCTTTTTCAAAAGACGTTTTATTGGATCCACATTCAGCCGACACGTGTTTCGTCGTGTTTTGCATGTTTTACACTGTATTGTGGTTGCGAGAGCATTGCTTCTTATGGCATCCGGCTCTGCCACCGAGAACAGAGCCGTTAAGAGAATGTGCGGCTATTGTTCCGTTTTTTTTTAATCTGCAAAGGCCCAGCTAGATGTATGCTTTCGAGGATGTGTGTATATTAGTTAATATTTTTAAAATCTATGAGGGCCTAGCATGACACACATGCTTCGCGCATGCTGTGTATATTTTATATCGTTGTATCGTTATCATGACGGATGCAAAACACACCTACTAAAATGTCCAGATAACTCTGGTGATTAATGATCCTTCTGGAGAGCAATATTTTGTCTGTTCCAAATTTTTAAATGCAGATAAACTGTATTTATGTGGATAGCTCAGTGGGTTACTTGCAGTACAGAAGTTACAATCCTAAAATAGGACAGTGACCTATGAACTGACATCAAAGAGCTGCATACAAACTTGAATGGTATATTAGAACTTATTTTTTTGTGTTGCAATATAAATAGAATCCACCCAGTCTTTCATTACTCTAACGTTGCTATAAAGAGTTTGTTTTGGCAGATATACATTTTAATCAGTAAAGCCAACTCCGCAACCACTGGGGTATGCTTTAAGTCCTGTGTCTGTGCTTCTCCAGACCAAACCCTCTTAAAACATGCTGCCCACCAGTATGGATGACATGCGATTCCTACACCTTGTAATCCTCTATGGCTTATGTGACATTCCCTATAGACTGATTTACATACGTGTATGATTCATTGCCTCTGCATGATGTAAGTACTGTGTCACCCTACACTATGAGTAGCGCTATACAACCAATTAAATCGAATATGAGAGAGGGGCTACAGAGAGATGAGGGGCACTGTTGGAGGGTGGCAGTGAGGGAATCCATGAAGGAGGTCATTGGGGGAGGGGGTATGGAGGAATGAGGGGCACTGTTGGAGGGTGACAATTAGGGAATCAGAGGAGGAGGTCATGGGGGGCAACGGAAAGATGAAGTGCACTGTTGGAGGGTGCTGGTGAGGAAGTCTGAGGAGGAGGTGATGAGGGGAGAGGCTATGGAGCGATGAGGGGCACTTGTGGAGGGTAGTACTGAGGGAGTCTGAGGAGGAGGTCATGAGGGGGAGGTGCTATGGAGAGATCGTGAGGGGCACTGTTGGAGGGTGGCGGTGAGGGAATCCGAGAAGGAGGTCATAAGGTGGAGGGCCTTTGGAGAGAGGAGGGTACAGTTGGAGGGTGTTACTGAGGGGATTCGAGGATGAAGTCATGAGGGGGAGCGGCTTTGGAGAGATGAAGGGCACTGTTGGAGGGTAGCAGTGAGGGAATCCGAGAAGGAGGTCATTGGCGGAGGGTGGGAGATACGGAGAGATGAGGGGCACTGGTGGAGGGTGGTAGTAAAGGTATCTACAGAGAAAGACGTTAGTGGTGGAGCGCCAATAAATAACTCTCCACGTGCTCTGTATACACACAGAAGCAATCCTTGTATCTTGGTGACTGTTTGCAAGTAGATATGATGTAAGCTATGGCTTGTAGACTACCTCCAGAAGCGACAAATTGGGCAGGTAGTGGCCCACCCGAAAGCACCCTTGGCCCACCCAAATAAAAATTCCTGGAGCCGGGCCTGGTTGCGACTCTCCTCTCCCATGTATGCTCCCGGGTGCAGATCAGGGGGTGAGGGGTCTCCTGGGGGGTCCTGCGGTCACTTGCACCCCAGAAACCCCCCTTTCTGTGGTGTGCGACAGCCCCAGTGCCGTGAATGACCCCCACACCCCACCTTTAAGGCCCCCACTCACCACAGAGCCCTGGGCTGACCTGTGACAGGATGTCGCGTTGTTAGTGTGTATTGATGTCCAGCTCGGACTGGCTGTGTCGCGATAGTGCGGCTCCGTTTGAACTGCGTTTCTTGCAAAAAAATAGCAAACAGACGCATTTCATTTTAGAGATGTATATGAAGATATATGTGCAGAATTCGTAGCTGAAGTGCTCGCATGCTGCGGCATTAATGGAACCTTTGAAAGCTAAAATAAAAATGTTTACAATAAAAAAAGTGTTCTGCTGCTCTTTATAAATTATTTCGCAATATTCGCCTCCTCGCAAAAAAACAACTTATAAACTCAATGTCGTCATCAAGCGGATCTGTAGCCCTCGGTGACATCAGTGAGGTACAAAATGAGCACAGCCTCTGACGTCACAGTCTGTGCAAGCTTTAGTTAGGGAACTTTTGTGACTTCATAGTGAGAGTCGGTTGTCAGCCAGCGCCTGTGACGTCAGAGAGCGCTAGTTGTAAGCCAACGCCTCTGAGGTCAGACAGCGCCAGTTTTACCCAGTGACTATGATGTCAGGGAGCAGCAGTTTTACTTGGTGCCTGTGACGTCAGAGAGCTCCAGTTTAACCACAGTGCCTGTGATGTCAAAGAGCACCAGTTTTACCACAGCGCCTGTAACGTCAGAGAGCACCAGTTTTACTTGGTGCCTGTAACGTCAGAGAGCTCCAGTTTTACTACAGTGCCTGTGACATCAGATAAAGCCAGATTTACCCAGCTACTGTGACGTCAGAGAGCACCAGTTTTACCCTAATGCCAGTGGCGTCAGAGAGCGCCAGTTTTACTTGGTGCCTGTGAGGTCAGAGAGCTCCAGTTTTACCCCAGCGCCTGTGACATCAGATAGAGCCAGATTTACCCAGTGACTGTGATGTCAGAGAGCACCAGTTTTACCACAGCGCCTGTAACGTCAGAGAGCACCAGTTTTACTTGGTGCCTGTAACGTCAGAGAGCTCCAGTTTTACTACAGTGCCTGTGACGTCTGAGAGCACAAGTTTTACCCTAATGCCAGTGGCGTCAGAGAGCGCCAGTTTTACTTGGTGCCTGTGAGGTCAGAGAGCTCCAGTTTTACCCCAGCGCCTGTGACATCAGATAGAGCCAGATTTACCCAGCGACTGTGACGTCAGAGAGCACCAGTTTTACCACAGCGCCTGTGACGTCAGAGAGCGCCAGCTTTACCCCAGAGCCTGTTGCGTCATAGAGTGCCAGTTTTACTTGGTGCCTTTGACATCAGAGAGCGCCAGTTTTACTTGGCGCCCGTGATCTCAGAAAGCACCAGTTTTACCACAGCGCCTGTGACGTCAGAGAGCGCCAGTTTTACTTGGTGCCTGTGATTTCAGAGAGCTCCAGTTTTCCCACAGTTCCTGTGATGTCAGAGAGCGCCAGTTTTACCACAGCGCCTGTGACGTCAGAGGGCTCCAGTTTTACCACAGCGCCTGTGACGTCAGAGAGCTCCAGTTTTACCACAGTGCCTATGACATCAGATAGCGCCAGTTTTACCCAAGCGCCTGGGACGTCAGGTAGCGCCAGTTTTACCCAGCGACTGTGACGTCAGAGAGCGCCAGTTTTACCACAGCGCGTGTGACGTTAGAGAGTGCCAGTTTTATCACAGCGCCTGTGACGTTAGTGTAACAGTTTTACCACAGCGCCTGTGACGTCAGAGAGCACCAGTTTTACTTGGTGCCTGTAACGTCAGGGAGCTCCAGTTTTACCACAGTGCCTGTGACGTCTGAGAGGACAAGTTTTACCCTAGTGCCAGTGGCGTCAGAAAGCGCCAGTTTTACTTGGTGCCTGTGAGGTCAGAGAGCTACAGTTTTACCCCAGCGCCTGTGACATCAGATAGCACCAGATTTACCCAGCGACTGTGACGTCGGAGATCACCAGTTTTACCACAGCGCCTGTGACGTCAGAGAGCACCAGTTTTACTTGGTGCCTGTAACGTCAGGGAGCTCCAGTTTTACCACAGTGCCTGTGACGTCTGAGAGCACAAGTTTTACCCTAATGCCAGTGGCGTCAGAGAGCGCCAGTTTTACTTGGTGCCTGTGAGGTCAGAGAGCTACAGTTTTACCCCAGCGCCTGTGACATCAGATAGCACCAGATTTACCCAGCGACTGTGACGTCGGAGATCACCAGTTTTACCACAGCGCCTGTGACGTCAGAGAGCGCCAGTTTTACCACAGCGCCTGTGACGTCAGAGAGCGCCAGTTTTACCACAGCGCCTGTGACGTTAGAGAGCACCAGTTTTACCACAGCACCTGCGACGTCAGAGAGCGCCAGTTTTACCCCAGAGCCTGTTGCGTCATAGAGTGCCAGTTTTACTTGGTGCCTTTGACGTCAGAGAGCACCAGTTTTACTTGGTGCCTGTGATCTCAGAAAGCACCAGTTTTACCACAGCGCCTGTGACATCAGAGAGCGCCAGTTTTGCTTGGTGCCTGTGATGTCAGAGAGCTCCAGTTTTCCCACAGTGCCTGTGATGTCAGAGAGCGCCAGTTTTACCACAGCGCCTGTGACGTCAGAGGGCTACAGTTTTACCACAGCACCTGAGACGTCTGAGAGCTCCAGTTTTACCCCAGCGCCTGTGACGTCAGGTAGCGCCAGTTTTACCCAGCAACTGTGACGTCAGAGAGCGCCAGTTTTACCACAGCGCCTGTGACGTTAGAGAGTGCCAGTTTTACCACGGCGCCTATGACATTAGAGTGTAACAGTTTTACCACAGCGCCTGTGACGTCAGAGAGCGCCAGTTTTACCCCAGAGTCTGTTTTACTTGGTGCCTTTGACGTCAGAGAGCGCCAGTTTTACTTGGCGCCTGTGATCTCAGATAGCACCAGTTTTACCCAGCGACTGTGACGTCAGAGAGCGCCAGTTTTACCACAGCGCCTGTGACGTTAGAGAGTGCCAGTTTTACCACAGCGCCTGTGACGTTAGAGAGTGCCAGTTTTATCACAGCACCTGTGACGTCAGAGAGCGCCAGCTTTACCCCAGAGTCTGTTGCGTCAGAGAGCGCCAGTTTTACTTGGTGCCTGTGACGTCAGAGAGCACCAGTTTTCTCCTAGCCTCTGCATGGGAAAGGGGGCTGAAGTGAGTGCTCAGAGGCCTCCAGACCCCTCAAGACCCCAAAGGACTGTGGGGGCCAGTGTGTGTGAGTGTCAAGGTGAGGTCGTGCTTGGACCGACGAGTTATTGGGGTGCACCTCAAACCACCCCGGAACCACACGCTGACTCCGAGCTCGCGCTCCTCTGACGCCCAAAGACACTTTACGAAGTTCTCACAGTATTTGTCCAACATTAAAGGCCGATCAAATAGGGGCTAGCTGTGTCCACGCATGTGCACACTCACCACTCCCACGCACGCACTGCCTCCGGTGACCAGCCACATTCCCAAACTCACTGGAACTCACCAGTACATGCGCACTGACGCTCGCTCATGCACTCACGTGTGTACACTATCTCACGCACACACACCGACACACACACAAAATCACATGCACGCTCCCACTCATTCGGTCACACACCCATGTGTGTTCACTATCTCCAGCACCAACACACTCACAAAATCACATGCACCCACTCATTCACTGGAACTCACCAGTACACACTCACTGACGCTCGCTCATGCACTCACGTGTGTTCACTATCTCCAGCACACACACAGACACACACACGCTCCCACTCATTCACTGGAACTCACCAGTACACGCGCACTGAGGCTCGCACACGCACTCATGTGTGTTCACTGTCTCCAGCATACACACCGACAAACACACACAAAATCACATGCACGCTCCCACTCATTCGGTCACACGCCCATGTGTGTTCACTATCTCCAGCACCAACACACACACAAAATCACATGCACCCACTCATTCACTGGAACTCACCAGTACACACACACTGACGCTCGTTCATGCACTCACATGTGTTCACTATCTCCAGCACACACACAGACACACACGCGCTCCCACTCATTCACTGGAACTCATCAGTACACGCGCACTGAGGCTCGCACACGCACTTATGTGTGTTCACTATCTCCAGCATACACACCGACAAACACACACAAAATCACATGCACGCTCCCACTCATTCGGTCACACGCCCATGTGTGTTCACTATCTCCAGCACCAACACACTCACAAAATCACATGCACCCACTCATTCACTGGAACTCACCAGTACACACACACTGACGCTCGTTCATGCACTCACATGTGTTCACTATCTCCAGCACACACACAGACACACACGCGCTCCCACTCATTCACTGGAACTCATCAGTACACGCGCACTGAGGCTCGCACACGCACTTATGTGTGTTCACTATCTCCAGCATACACACCGACAAACACACACAAAATCACATGCACGCTCCCACTCATTCGGTCACACGCCCATGTGTGTTCACTATCTCCAGCACCAACACACACACAAAATCACATGCACCCACTCATTCACTGGAACTCACCAGTACACACACACTGACGCTCGTTCATGCACTCACGTGTGTTCACTATCTCCAGCACACACACAGACACACACACGCTCCCACTCATTCACTGGAACTCACCAGTACACGTGCACTGAGGCTCGCACACGCACTCATGTGTGTTCACTGTCTCCAGCATACACACCGACAAACACACACAAAATCACATGCACGCTCCCACTCATTCGGTCACACACACACATGTGTGTTCACTATCTCCAGCACCAACACACACACAAAATCACATGCACCCACTCATTCACTGGAACTCACCAGTACACACTCACTGACGCTCGCTCATGCACTCACGTGTGTTCACTATCTCCAGCACACACACAGACACACACACGCTCCCACTCATTCACTGGAACTTACCAGTACACGCGCACTGAGGCTCGCACACGCACTTATGTGTGTTCACTATCTCCAGCATACACACCGACAAACACACACAAAATCACATGCACGCTCCCACTCATTCGGTCACACGCCCATGTGTGTTCACTATCTCCAGCACCAACACACACACAAAATCACATGCACCCACTCATTCACTGGAACTCACCAGTACACACACACTGACGCTCGTTCATGCACTCACGTGTGTTCACTATCTCCAGCACACACACAGACACACACACGCTCCCACTCATTCACTGGAACTCACCAGTACACGCGCACTGAGGCTCGCACACGCACTCATGTGTGTTCACTGTCTCCAGCATACACACCGACAAACACACACAAAATCACATGCACGCTCCCACTCATTCGGTCACACACACACATGTGTGTTCACTATCTCCAGCACCAACACACACACAAAATCACATGCACCCACTCATTCACTGGAACTCACCAGTACACACACACTGACGCTCGCTCATGCACTCACGTGTGTTCACTATCTCTAGCACACACACAGACACACACACTCCCATTGATTCACTGGAACTCACCAGTACACGAGCACTGGCGCTTGCTCACGCACTCATGTATGTTCACTATCTCCAGCACACACACCGACACACATTCAAATTCTCATGCACGCTCCCACTCACACTCTTTCTCACTCCAGCCACGCTATTGCGCGTCCGGACTCATACTGATGCACAAAATGTAGAAGTGCCGGTACTCAGTACCGGTGAGAACCGGCCCATTTAAAGCACTGCACTTCTCACCAGTACACGCGCACTGACGCTCGCTCACGCACACACACTCTCATGCACTCTCTCTCACACTCTTTGTCACTCTCCGGCCTCGCAGGTGCGGACTCACCTGAGCTCAGCCAGAAGCCTCCTCTTCAGCTGATCTGCCCCGGACCCGCCCCTGATAGCGCCAAGACGCGTCGGGTAGAAGTTAGCGCTCGATGAAGTACTTTTTATTACATTCACATAAATCCGTGGTAACTGTCCGCAATGCCAGGCTCGTGAGGCGCGCACACAGGGATCGACGGGGCACAACTTTAGTCAGCATTTAAAGACATAGGAAATACATATTTATTTTCATCACACCAAGTAAATTAAAGGAGGGAAAGGTGTAGCTTTATAGCAAAGACAATGACGGATCCGTTGACACTGAAAGACGCGAGTTTGCGTTGACAATGCGGTTTATTTCCTGGGGTTGGGCGAGCGGACCTGGAGCGGGACCTGGACCTGGACCTTTCTCCCACAGCTTCGCTTTTCTTTTTTTTATTACAAGAAAAAAATACACGCAAGCCCGGATCCTTCTCATTTTCGTCGAAGGAGAATTAACATTTTTGGGTGCGGATGGCGTGGCTTTTCGACGATTGTAAGTATCACTGTACGATTTCACCCAGGAAAGCGCATAATTTTCGCGAAGTAATTTTCCCCTCTGGTTTACTCATTTACTTGTAGACTTCCAAAGATGAAAGAGTTGGAAATATATATATTTTTTTTATTCGACATGGACATTACAAAAACAATTAATATGTTAATGCCAGGCGACAAATGCCCCGTGATCGCTTCCGTGAGCATTTCGAGTTTCATATTCGGGATTCCTAAACGAGGGCTCTTTATACATCTTATTGTAAAGTTTATAGTTACATTTACTTGGGCTAAAATCACATTATATGAATTATTAAACTCAAATGGTATATCACGGGGTCCTTCTTTCCCGCCTAACCATTAGGTCTGGTTTTCGTTTCGAGGCAGGGATCGAATTTCGATAGTTCGCCCGCACTCGAAGTTTTGTTTCATATATTCTTATATTCGTTTGCAGAAAAACATGAGTCCGTAGACTTCTTGACGTCATAATATATCTGCTTTTCATTTGCCTTCAGGAAATCGAATCGAGGATAAATGGTACCGGCCCGGGGGTCTTTTATTGTATTATAATTTAGGCTTATTATTAATATTAAGTATAAATAAAAGAAGATTTGTTTTTATCTAATTCCAACCAAACACCCTTTCTGCCGCATTCCGGCCTCCAGATGTGAGCCGTAAAATGCCAGGTTTCTGCCTCTGGGACACGACATAAAAAGTGCCAGCACTCACCCGTTATTGGGGCCACCAGCTCTCCCTCGGGGCCCCCTCTGCTTTCTGTCACTGGGTGGGGATATCAGAGTATATTGTGCCCCCACCCACCTCCACCGCTCCCCCAAGAATAGTCTAGGATTAACCCAGGGGCGACGTATCGAAAAATAAAGCACCATATTCCCACTCGAAAGTTATTCTCTCAAATTCTCACTCAACGCACGTGTCTGTAAAAAAAGATCTGTCCTCGGACACCGCGGGGTTCCGCGCCCCCCTGAAATCTGCGCACTCTTTTCAGAATTCTACGTAGTTTATTTTATGATTTTTTTCTTCTTTAGAGTGTCTGCGCTGCACATTAAAATTCTGCACTTCATTTCAGAGTTTTGAATTTCACTTCAGCGTTACGCACACTCTATCAAGCAGGCTTTATTTTAAATCCTGCGCACTTTATTTTACAATGTCACAGACGTTACTTAAAAATTCGGTCATTCCTTGTTACAGTTCATCGCACTTTATTTCTGATTTCTACTCCTTAATTCAGAATTCTGCAGTTTAGTTTTGAATTCTGAGCTCTATATTGCAGCCGGAGCCCGTGCTCCTATGTATGATGCACGGCGCGCCTGGAAGCCTGACCTTGGAGAGAGGCGCTAGGATCCCCACCCAGAAGCCCCGCTCGGCGCTGTGATGCAGTGACCTACGCTGACCCCGGGGGCTGAGGCGTGCGCCCTGTGCACACCGAGGGGTGCAGGGCACGGCAAGCCCCCACACATGTTCCGAGATGAGGCCGTGAAGAGCGACGCCGTCAGAAAGTGATGCTCGTCTTATCGATCTGTTATCGATACCAGGGGGATACTGGGGGCGGCAGCCAGTGCCAGGACCCGTTACTGGGGACCCCTTCACAGGCTTAGAACGGCGGGTTATCAGAAAGCCCCAAAGAGGTCTCTCCCTGCCATCCTCACCCCCCCCACCCACCTCCCCTGCTCCCCCATCCCATAGCTCCGAGCGTTAAATACATATGTGATCAATGTATTAATGAACACATAAACTCACAGAGACCCGACCCTTTCTTGAAGAATTCCCCACTCTCCTTTACCCTGTACACTTTGTCACCGTAAGGCAATTTTTCCAAATTCAATGATGAGAACATGTATATTCATCCGATTTTAGTGCACTTCCTGTCAGAAATCTGACTTCAGTACACTTCCTGTCAGACATCCCACTTCAGTGTACTTCCTGTCAGACATCCCACTTCAGTGCACTTCCTGTGAGACATCCCACTTCAGTGCACTTCCTGTCAGACATCTCACTTCAGTACACTTCCTGTCAGACATCCCACTTCAGTGCACTTCCTGTGAGACATCTCACTTCAGTGCACTTCCTGTGAGACAACCCACTTCAGTGCACTTCCTGTCAGACATCTCACTTCAGCGCACTTGCTGTCAGACGTCTCACTTCAGTGCACTTCCTGCCAGACGTCTCACTTCAGTTCACTTCCTGTCAGACGTCTCACTGCAGTTCACTTCCTGTCAGAAATCTGACTTCAGTACACTTCTTGTCAGACATCCCACTTCAGTGTACTTCTTGTCAGACATCCCACTTCAGTGCACTTCCTGTGAGACATCCCACTTCAGTGCACTTCCTGTCAGACATCTCACTTCAGTACACTTCCTGTCAGACATCCCACTTCAGTGCACTTCCTGTGAGACATCTCACTTCAGTGCACTTCCTGTGAGACAACCCACTTCAGTGCACTTCCTGTCAGACATCTCACTTCAGCGCACTTGCTGTCAGACGTCTCACTTCAGTGCACTTCCTGCCAGACATCTCACTTCAGTTCACTTCCTGTCAGACGTCTCACTTCAGTTCACTTCCTGTCAGACGTCTCACTTCAGTGCACTTCCTGTCAGACGTCTCACTTCAGTGCACTTCCTGTCAGACATCTCACTTCAGCGCACTTCCTGTCAGACGTCTCACTTCAGCGCACTTGCTGTCAGACGTCTCACTTCAGTGCACTTCCTGTCAGATGTCTCACTTCAGTGCACTTGCTGTCAGACGTCTCACTTCAGTGCACTTCCTGTCAGATGTCTCACTTCAGTGCACTTCCTGTCCGACGTCTCACTTCAGCGCACTTGCTGTCAGACGTCTCACTTCAGTGCACTTCCTGTCAGACGTCTCACTTTAGTGCACTTGCTGCCAGACATCTCACTTCAGTGAACTTCCTGCCAGACGTCTCACTTCAGTTCACTTCCTGTCAGACGTCTCGCTTCAGTTCACATCCTGTCAGACATCTCACTTCAGTGCACTTCCTGTCAGATTTCTCACTTTAGTGCACTTCCTGTCAGACGTCTCACTTCAGCGCACTTCCTGTCAGACGTCTCACTTCAGTGCACTTCCTGCCAGACATCTCACTTCTGAGGTTCTGTGAAATCCGATCTTGTCTCGTGAGGTTATTGTTCCGTCACGATTTTGGTGATGTTGTACCGTATTTAGTGAGTTCGGCTAATATGGAGTGAATTCGTCACATTAAGTAGCGAGTTCATTACGTATTCAGAGACTTCGTCTCGAATATGGGTTCCATTTTGTTTGTGCCTCCATTTTGTGTTGCCATCACGCAGGCCGATGAATGAGGTCGAACGAATGAAGCGACCTGGCCTTCACGTACTGGTATACATTAACAGGGTCTTTCTTGACTCTAAGGTGAATTGTAAGGATCTGACTCCTTCTCCTGAAACTGACCCTGCTAAGCCAATTTCTTTGGTTGATCGTTGTCTGAGATTGGCAATCAATGTTCAGGACATCGTTAACTTTTAGTTTCCTTACACATGCCTTATCTTGCTCGTTATCTGTCATTGTTTCCTTTTCTATGCTCCTTTATTACATGCATTGTGCTTTCAATTATGGGTTTGTCCGGCTTGTGAAGATTGGATTTGGGGCATTCCTAATAATTAACTTTGGGTTGGGTTACTGTGAATTGAGTTTTCCGTCATGTGATACTTTGTTTGAGAATGTACCTTATTGGTTAGAATTTTGCGCAGTGGGTGTACATTCTAAATGCTAATCTTGTGTATAAAAAGAGATGTCTTGCCTTACAAAATTGAGCAGTCTCCTGAGAACTTACACCATGCTGTACTTCTAGGACCTCTGTTACTAGCTGCAGCTAATAAATTTGGTCTTTGACGCCACCCAGAAGTATTCCGTGTCTCTGTATACCAAGACAGGTGAATCCGAAGACTGGCGCCGCTGGGTTTAAAAACCCAGTTCTTCACTTCAGTGCACTTGCTGTCAGACGTCTCACTTCAGTGCACTTCCAGCCAGACGTCTCACTTCAGTGCACTTGCTGTCAGACGTCTCACTTCAGTGCACTTCCAGCCAGACGTATAGGCACCCCTGTATAAGAGCCTCTGTATAGGCACTCCTGTATAGGAGCCTCTGTATAGGCACCCCCGTATAGGCGCCTCTGTATAGGCACCCCCGTATAGGTGCCTCTGTATAGGCACCCCGTATAGGCACCTCTGTATAGTCACCCCGTATAGGCGCCTCTGTATAGGCCCCCTGTCGAGAGCCTTATGTACACAGAACTTCAGTGCACAAAGCAGAACCTTAACAGGGGTGGGCCTATGCTAATGATCCCATTACATATGCAGAAGGACCATTTGTGTACTGATTAATTCCAAACCCTCAGTTTCAGGGCCACACCCCTTGTAAGAACATAAAAGATGAGAGAGGCATTATTGTAAAAACAACTCTCATAGGGTTTATTCCCACAGACGAAAAAAGGGAGGCGATGACAGAAAGAATCATTCTTTCTCTAGATGGTGTTGTAGATCCTTTTATTCATTGTGTCCTACACAACAGCCAACACGTTTCACCCTTGTGGGCTTCTTCAGGGCAAGTAAATGGTCCACAAAACCGAAAAAAAGAATTCCACAGGGTATTAGCCCAAATCAGTCGGCGACTTTAAAAATGTATTTCTGATCACGGGATCTGAGAAAGGATATTTCAAGAAAATCCGTTGGCACCGTCCCAGTTGAGAACAAGGATGTGTGGTGTGTTGCGCACTCAATCGCAGGCCTGTTTAAGCGGTCGTGGAAGAAACTCCTGTCACATCATTTTCAAGTGAAAGTACGCCCATTGTATACATTTCTAGGACATACTTCTTTAGCCACACCCCTTTTAGAGCACCCATTTTTTCATCCCACCTAAAGCCCTCGGACATCGGGGCGAAGGGACTTGAGCTCCTAGAGGGAGGTTACCCAATGATTTAGGGGTCACCACTTACAGTGCCCCTCCCTTTCGACCGAAAGAAAAGTGGCACCCCTGCCCAGGACCCACATTCAGCCCGTGCTGTACAGACACACACAAGTTATTAAATAGTGTTTGGGGCGGTCCAAATATTTACCCATGTGGCTGGCACCCCGAATGAGTGCCCAGTCCTGGGCGATAATGCTCTACATTTCAAGAGAGGAGGGGGGGCTCTCGAACAACCGGTTGGACCCGTAGATTTGGGGCTGAAAGGAGGATCCCCACTCCCCCCCCAAAGCTGGATATGTCGCTCTGACGTTACCCTCATAGGGCCAAAGATGACCACACAGATGCATTGTGGGAAGCTCCGAGAGAGGCAAAACGCACGGATTTATGCCATCCATTTAACGCACCTTTAATGCCGCTCACTTCTAGAGCGCTCAGGGTCATCCTCTGAAATGCGGGGGGGGGGGGCCTTCGCGGGGCATCGTCATTCAAAACAATAAACATGGTGCTAATGTTGCGCTTGACACCCTGCACTTTTATTAGGGCCTGGGTCACTCGACAAGCACAGGAATCAGGTGATTCATTATTCTGCAAGTCCATCTGTGAGTGCAGCTTGGCAAGCTTTCAAAGGGTCCACATCTGCTGTCCAGCACTGCCGGGGCTCAGCTGGACGCACCGGAAGTAGAGGGCTCCTGGAACTGACTGCGCGTGCTCCCATACATGAAACACACACCGGAAACAGGGGTACCCTTGTACCGAGTCCGCATTGTCCCATACCTCTAACGTACACACCAGTGGTAGTGGGCCACTTGAAACGAGAGCGCATGGTCCCACAACTGCACCATCACACAAGTACAGTACAGAGATTCATGCAAACACACACAGATCAGTGGCGGCTCCTCCGCTATGGCGGAGGATCATAGCCCTGAAGAAGCGGGTTTTAGAACCCAGCGGCGCCAGGGGCACGCCCAAAGTCTTCGGGTTCACCTGTCTTAGAATACAGAGACACGGGATACTTCTCGGTGACGTCAAAGATCAAATTTATTGGCTGCAACCAGGAACAGAAGTCTACGAAGCACGACACGGGTGGTTCGCCAGAGACTGCTCAATTTTCGTATTGCGAGACATCGTCTTTTATGGCAAAAACCACATTCCTAACAAACACCAATTATTTATAAACTATCCAATCACAAGTGACATTGCAAAAGGTATCGCATAACGACAAGCCCACTTTTCAGTTGTCCAGCCCACCATCAATTACACGGGCAAACCCAACATTCTTGCTCGGACAGGCCGGACGAACCCATAATAAAAGACCACAAACCCAAACCGTAAATAGGCCATAAAAGAAGGAACAGAAACATATGAGAAGCAAGATAGAAGGGTGTGTGCATGTACCATAAACTCAGCAATGTCCTGCTCTTTGATCTCTATCTTGACCAGCTGCCGAACAAGGAACTGGCTCAACAAGATTAGCTTCAGGCAATGGAGTCAGTTCGCTCAGGTCATCTAAAAGTCAACTAAAGGTGTACGTGTCCCAAAGACTCGTTCGGCCGTAGTCATCGGCCTATGTGAGGGCAACCACAAAATGGCTGCCGTACACAATATGGAACCCGAAGGTTCAGAACCAAATCTATGAATACATGGTGAATCCATCAATCGAACATGACGAAAACACTCGTACTTGCCACATTCATCATTTACGGTCCGCTGTTACCAAAATCGTCACGATACGACGACCTTTATGAAACGGGTTCAGAATCACCAAACCTCAGACCCTCCTTTTGCCCTTACATAGGCAATAAACCTAAACCCACGTCAGTCTGAATCCAGGTCTATATTCATCAGATCATCAAGATGTTGCTGTAGCATCATCCTAGTACTTAGTAGCTCTCTCTGGACAGGTCTACTTGCACACGAAGTAGCACAAAGGCCACATATAGAAGGAGCACACTGTACACAAAGACAGAACAGGAAAAGGATAGCTAAAACCATTCCAATGATCATCAGAATCTTCCATCCCCAAGTGGATAACAATCCCCAATACCATCCCATTAACGACCAATCTCTTTTGTCCACATGTACAGACTCTGAGATCTTATGTAGCTTGGAAATGGCTTGGTACACTGTCGGAGCGTTGTCTGGAATGAAAACGCAGCAGCTCGATTGAATCAGTTTACATACCCCTCCTCTATCTGCAAGTATGACATCTAACGCAACTCTGTTCTGAAGAGTCATAAGGTGATCTGACTGAAGCTCAGCAGTCAGGTTACTAAGGGCACCGGCAGTTTCAACTATGGTGGACTCAACCACTCTCGTCAATTGTCGTATGTTCCTGCTGTTAACCATAGGTCCCCAAAATGGCAGAAAACCCTTCAAGAAATCTCCTATTTCTTGTCCTGAAGTATCTTCCTTACTGAAGACACCTCTAACAACTTTCGTCTTATGGTAATCTGCCGCAGCTGTATACGTAGGAGGCAACAGGAACAAGACAAAACATGTGCCCGAGAAGTCAGGGGGCAACCATGTATATGCTCTATCGTAACAGACAAAATAAGTACCCTTAGCTGCTAAAAACGATGGGGAAGTCTGGGACGCAAAAACATACGTCTCAGTGCTAACACTCTTCCCTAACTGAGCTCTCGGATTCTTGCCATTACCTTGCAGACAAAAATGACCACAATGGGGTACGATCCAAATCGGAGACTATCTTTTCGCTCGCTGGTTTCCACTCAGACTAACACCATATCCAGTCACGTTCCATCCAATATACGCTAGTGTCTCATCTTTCGGGATAGTCTCATAGGAATTGATTCCTCTAATCATGTCTACTATACCCTTAACTAGAGCACTATTCTTTGGATTGTCTTTCACAGAACGCAGGGGGTAAACTTCACGAGCATAGATGAACATCGTTCTGTATGCCCACACAGAACCATTATAGCTGAATGGCAGGACCAGGTAAGGAATACCTTTATCAGTAGTATGAGGCATAAGACCACACACCCAACAATTAGTCGTGTTCACTACTAGCTGGTGTTGGTGCAGAAGTTGAACAAAGAGTTATTAACGAATTCCAATCTCCTAATGGACTCATGTTCAGGCAGAGGGTGAAAAGAATGCGAAGAAACAGTAGGAGAAGGCATAGGTTGTGTAGTGGGTGCAAACGTCACTTGAAAAGAGAATATAATATATCCCATCAAAAACATCATCGACCTTGTGTCTACACGGCAGTACGCTCTGAGTCTTTATACCACGACCCTACAGCTGAACCCGGATGGCGGTTTGAAAAACAAAAATCGGTCAAAACTGTTTCTCAGATGGGAGAGCTCAGCTTCAAAAATAGCAAAGAAAAGAATGTATTTTATTAGTCCAACGACTCTCGGTCGCAAATTATAGCGGCCTTTACCATGAAATGTCTGATCACGAAACAATAGTTCAGGTTCAGTGGTGTCCAATCGAACTGACGGAGGCACAGCTTCTTGCAAAAGATCGTCGCTTTCACGCTCAGAATTTGTCCCAATTAAACGTGCATCGCTAAACGGCAGAAAATGAGGCACGGTTTCAGTTTCGGAATCAGGAATACCCTCCTGGACCCACCGGTCGTACGGCAGAGGCAAAGGAGCTCTCTTACAATGTACGCCGTGGATCCAGTTCTTTTTCCCGTGCACTCGCACTGCAGATCGCGTAGACTATAACACCAAGTGGGGTCTGGTCCAGCGGGGCTGATCATTCTTTGTCCGCTGAAAATTCCTGACCAGGACCCACGAGCCAGGATCGATGGCGTGTCCTGGATCTTCAGAAGCCTGGGGCAGTGTCTCATGAACCTGTTGGTGTAAGACACGCAATTTAGCCGTCAAATCATACAGATAGTCAAGCAATACAGGGTGTTCAATTTCACTAAACTTTGTCGGCCTCGGCACTCCCCATATATTTGCCGGGCGACCAAAAACTATTTCATAGGGACTAAGTCCCACTCGAGAATGTACAGTCATCCTAGTTGACAAAAGTGCTAATGGCAAAGCATCGGGCCATTGGAGACCAGAGCTCGCCTGAATCTTGGCCAATTTCAGTTTTAGGGTGCTATTATAGCATTCTACCAGACCTGCAGATTGGGGGTGATTTGCAGCATGAAACTTTTGTCTGATGCCTAAACCTTCACACATTCTCTTCATCACTTGACCCACAAATTCACTCCCATTGTCACTCCAGACCATTCTCGGCAAAACATACCTTGGGAAAAATTCCTTAACAAGGGCTTTAGCTGTAGACAAGGCAGTATTATCTTTCAGGGGATATGCTTCTACCCATCTCGAAAAGGCACAAACAACCACGAGGACGTACTTCAGGTTGTTGCATCTCTCCATGTGGATGAAATCTAATTGCAAAACCTCGAACAGATACGTCGGAGGCGCAAAATGACCAGCTGGAGTTGGAGTTCCCTTACCAGGCTTGTACATCAGACAAACCATACAATTCTTGACCAAGTTCTCTGCACACTTAGGAATTCCAGCATTTTGCCATACTGGAGCCAACAACGTACAAATCCCTTTCGCACTAATATGAGCCATTCCATGTGCCATCGTAACCACTGCAAGCACATACGCATCAGGTAACAACCATCGCTGATGCTCTGACAACTCAATCCAACAACCATTCGAATCCAATTTTCCCGTACTCTCTCTCCATACACTCAATTCTTTCTCTGTAGCTTCAGCCTGAATTGACTTCACGCTTTCTATCGTATCTTCACACATACTTCTATCTGGAACCCATCTCGCCGGACTGCAACATACATTCGACTCATCACATCTTTCGCCGTTTCTTTCGCAACTTCATCTGCAAACGCATTATCACGACCAACGTAATCGGTAACCTTCTTATGTGCACTGCATTTCACGATCGCAACTTGCAACGGCAAAGTAAGCGGCTCAAGAAGTTCATTCACCAACTGACCATGCTGAATCTTTGTTCCATGAGACGTGAGGAACCCACGTTCCTTCCACAAGCGACCAAAACTATGAGCCACACCAAACGCATACTGGCTGTCAGTGTATATAGTCACGTGTTTCCCTTTCGACAACACATACGCTCTTGTCAATGCAATCAACTCTGTTGCTTGAGCTGAATTATGTGGGATACGTGCAACTTCAACAATCGTATGCAAAGTCGTAACAGCATATGCCCCAGTCGTATCACCATTCGGAAGCTTGAAGCACGAACCATCTACCCATAAGGTACCATCACACTTTGCAAGAGGAGTATCTCTAAGTTCTATTCTCCCTTTCGTTTCCTCCTCTGTCCTAAGAAAGCAATCATGCTGTTCAAAAACATCGGTCTCTACAGAAATCGGCAACAACGTAGCTGGATTCAACGTATTGCATCTCTTTATGTGCACATGACTCGCTAAAAGTGTCAACTCGTAACCTGACAATCGAGCACTAGTTAAGTGCTGTGTCTTTGTCCTGTTCAACAAGGTATACACTGCATGTGGAACCATCACAATCAACGTATTATCCATCACCAAGCCAGCAGACTGTCGAATAGAGACAGCCGCTGCTGCTGTAGCTCTCAGACAACTCGGCAACGCTCTAGCTACCGGATCCAAAGTCGACGAGAAATACGCACATGGATGTTGCTTATAGCCGAACTGCTGTGTCAAGACTGACAATGCACATCCCTCTCTCTCGTGGACATAGAGTGTAAAAGGCTTACTGTAGTCGGGAGTACCCAACACAGGAGCCAAACACAACGCATCACGCAATTCAGAAAAACTCTTCTGGCATTCATCAGTCCAAGGAATAGGATTCGGAGTATCCTTAACAGTAAGGGCTAACAAAGGTTTCGCAAGAAGCAAAAAATTCGGAATCAACTGTCTACAATACGATGTAATACCCAAGAAAGCACGCACTTCTCTCTGTGTAGTTGGCACACTCATTTTCGCAATTGCTTGAATTCGTTCTGGGGTCAATCTTCTTCCCTCCTTCGATAAGAGATGACCTAAGTAGGTCACTTCTTGTCGACAATACTGCAACTTCGAAAGGGACACTTTATGATGGAAGTCAGACAGATGACGCAACAATGACAAAATAGCTCCTTTACAAATCTCCTCATTATCAGCAGCAACTAACAAATCGTCGACATACTGAATAAGAGCAGCACCATCAAGTAAGACAATCGTATCAAGCTGTGTTTTCAAAGCCTGACTATAGATGGATGGACTCTCACAATTGCCTTAAGGAGCGCGCTTAAATCGGAAACTTCGGCCTCCTAAAGAGAAGCCAAAAATATCTCTACTCTCCTCGGCAATCGGGATGCTGAAGAAAGCATTCTTCAAATCAATCACCGAAAACCAGGTAGCAGAAGCTGGAATCATAGTCAGTAAAGCAATGATATCCGGAACAACTGGAAATTGCGGAACTACAATCTTATTCACTTCGCGGAGATCGATCACAAACCTATACACAGGCGGTTGCGAAGAATCAGTACGTTTCAGAACAGGCAAAACCGGACTATTACACACATTACCTCTCGTTTCTTCAATCACACCTTTCTCAATCTGATCATAGATGATCGCTAGAAGTGCTCTTTCACCATCACTGGAAATCCGATATTGAGGAACATTGGAAATCGGATATTGAGGAATACATGGCAATCTAGCATTCGCTTTCAGCGTCACAACATATGGCGGAATCTCCAAAAGAACCACATCATTAGGACCAGTAGCCCAAAGAGTATCAGGAAGAGAAGACAATTCTGCTGGAAGTCGTTCTTTAGACAAATACATCGGAGAGATCACTCTCTTACCCAATGTAAGCTGTACTCCTGAAGGAGAACAATGTAGCGTCGCATACAATCTTTTCAACAAATCTAATCCCAACAAATTCTCACCACAACCTGTCTTCAGAATGAGGGGTGCTTCAAATTTGAAGGTCCAACAGAAAGAGAAAAAGGACTAGAAATCGGATTACGAACTGGGGCGGCAGAAAAACCTACTGAAACATTCGTCAAGCCAGACAAAGGTGCGCCAGGGAGTTTAGAGTGCATAATAGAACTCTTCACTGCACCAGTATCCAACAGAAAAGGCTCTGACACACCTGATGTAATCACTTCAACATAAGGTCCACTCTGATCTACTGGAACTGAAACAACTCCCTCTCTTTGTCTATGGCTGTCCTAGCAATCATTACCGTCGATATTCTCACCTTCGACATAGTAGTCGTCAGCATAGTACTGAGTCGTCCTACCAGACGCACCATTCTGCTGATCAAAACTATTCATCGAATTCTGTGGAGGAAAGGAACGTGCATTCTGGGGAACACACCATGTCCCCTACCTCTAGGAGCCTGCTGAACACCTTGACCTCTCACACCAGAAGCACCATTCGTGCGCTGCAACAGAACCGGACAACTATTCTTAAAATGACCCTCTTCTTTACAATACGCACACTGATTAGGGCCTACAGGAAAACGCGGTTGAGAAGTCTCAAACCTTTGCGAGTTTCTCTGAAACTGCTGAGGTTGCTGATAATCACGCTGATTATTACGAGGCGGATACGCTTGCTGCAAAAGAACCTTCGTCTTCAACTCTTTAGTCTTCTTGTCTGCTTTATCTTTCTCATCCTTATCCCTATTCTCATAATATTGTGCAGTAGCCAGTATCTGCGCCGACGAAGAAATAGCCCATGAACTCTCTGAATCCTTCAACTTAGTACACAACTCGGGTAGCAAATTATGCATAAATTTATCTACGAACAACCGTTGACCACCTTCCGTACTCATGTCCTGACCACTATGGTTGATAAACGTCTCTTCAAACCTAGTGAAGAAATCAGACACACTTTCGTCTTTCTTCTGCTTACATGCAGACAATTTATCCCAGTTTACTCGCATAGCAGGCATCAAAGTCTTCATGTAAGTAATGATCCTACCAGGAAGTTCTGCAACTAAAGGCTCAGGTTTAGCTCCACCACTTTGTCGACCATCTGCGGCACTAATATTATCCCATGTATCACCTAACTCTTGCGCATGATCCGCATGGCGAATCACTCCCCATAAAGGCTGTGGAACCACATTTCCAAACAACATGTCTATATCGGCTAGATTCATAACACATGAGTCTGCAGTTTGTGATAATTCCTTATAGTACCCTGCAGGATTTTTACGAGGATCAGGTGAAGTCTGTTTAAGGGCCAAAACTTCAGCTCGCTTCCATGGAACATGTACCCAAACACAATGAAAATGAGCCGGTTACAGCTTGAATACCCGCAACGGCGTCGGCCTGAACTGCATCTTTACACACCGGAGGAACCTCTCTCATTGGATATTGTCGCACTTTTCTCCTAACAGAAGGATCAGGCTCAAACAACGGCTGAGAAGGAAGCTCGCTCCTTAACGATGGCAACTGCTCTTTCAACATTGAGACCCACTATAGTTCCCTTCGCAATCTCAGACTGTACACGGAACAACTCAGATGGAGTCTGTCCCAAATCACCATCTTCCCATTCTTCACAAAGGAAAGTACACATCATGTCGAAAACATACCTCTGCTTCGGTGCTTCCCATTGACGGAAGACATCCATAACAGACTCTAAATTATATCTTAAAGAATTAGTAACCCATTTACGCGCTAAATGATAAAATACTGCCCGCTCTTCGGGACAAGGCATTTGGCTACGCAACTGTTTACGCGCTGAAGCAGGGGTCATACTCAATGACCCAAAGAAAGGAAACAAAAGACCAGTAACAGTATCAGTCATTCTCTGTCGAACAGAAGGAGAAGCTGACATAAGAACAGGAGGAAAAATAGGCTGAGATAAAGTGTACGTAGAAGTATTATCAGAAGGAGTATCAGAAGAAGTAGACAATACAGGAGACAAAGTCGTAGAAATTGGAGGCGGAACAGGTAGCAAAGTCGGCGGCCCTTTAGAAGTCTGCACCAGAGGAATAGGAGCCAACTGAAGAGGAGCTGGCGGCTGTGCAATAACAGGAGGCAAAGCCACTGGAGGTTGCGCAACTAAAGGTTGCGGAGGTGCTGTAGCACTCTGCACATAAGGGGGCGGCGAACTCAACAAATGTAACATCAAAGGATCTTTCTCAAGATCCTTCGTTGCACCTTGCTGAATACTCATTAGAGTATTGTAATGCTATGTTATGTGAATTAAGCCACTCAACACTGATCTACCTCACTATGACATTATATGTTAATGTTATGTTATGTGATTCACATATCGACAGAATGTATAGTTGTCTGTGAAGCGCTCTGATACCCAAGGGTCACGTTCGCGCTATATAAAACTCTCTAAATAAATAAATAAATCGCCATTTTACGTTGCCTGTGCAACTGCTCACTCGCTTGTTCTTCTTCATTATCTTTAAACTGTATAGCAGCCTGCATTATCGAGATACCCTTCTCTCTTTTATTTCTCTTCGCTAATTTAATTTCTCTCTGTTTGGCTTCCTTTCGCCAGAGGCGGAAAGAGTCAAACATCGCCAGCCGGGCTTTCTTCTTGAAGAGTTTAACTTCCAGATTATCTAAAATCTACGTGTCATAACTACCATATTGGGGCCACTTTAGGACACCATCCTTCCTAGTATATCTAATCCATACTTCATTATACGTAATGGGGCCCACGCCATGTTTCGAATAGAACTCATAGGTCGGAGTTCCAACCGGAGGTATCGGACACGAATCCTCCAATCGGGAATCCCTATTACAACCACAACAAAATATCTTTCCAAGTCTGCTAAGACCAGGCATCTTCGCTCACTAGTCTAGCTTCAAACTTCAAGGGATTATCAAATTCGATAGTCTCGCAAATACACGAGTCCCTCGGCTTTGGCGCTTGCAAGTACCAAATCAAAGATCCCGAAGGATACCCAAAAACTAAGGACTGGGAGACACTCCACTCATACTTAACTGAGGTATCGATCACGTCACCAGAAGACCCGTCTATCATCTCGCTCTACAAATCGTCAAAGGGTCCAAGACAGGGCGACAGTCAGGGCAGCAGTCCTTCGTAGCCGTCGGAAAGCGGGGAACCTCGCAGCAAAGACTTTCGGACCACGACGACATACAGGGGTCGATGAAGTGGTAGGCCTTCCTCCAGAATTTTCTCTCGAAGCTCCTCACGATCTTCAGGCTTGGACCGGTACCGCTGAAGTCGCCCCACGCGGTGCACCAACTGAAGAACCGGGTTTTAGAACCCAGCGGCGCCAGGGGCACACCCAAAGTTTTCGGGTTCACCTGTCTTAGAATACAGAGACACGGGATACTTCTCGGTGACGTCAAAGATCAAATTTATTGGCTGCAACCAGGAACAGAAGTCTACGAAGCACGACACGGGTGGTTCGCCAGAGACTGCTCAATTTTCGTATTGCAAGACATCGTCTTTTATGCCAAAAATCCCATTCCTAACAAACACCAATTATTTATAAACTATCCAATCACAAGTGACATTGCAAAAGGTATCGCATAATGACAAGCCTACTTTTCAGTTGTCCAGCCCGCCATCAATTACACGGGAAAACCCAACATTCTTGCTCGGACACGCCAGACGAACCCATAATAAAAGACCACAAACCCAAACCGTAAATAGGCCATAAAAGAAGGAACAGAAAAAGATGAGAAGCAAGATTGAAGGGTGTGTGTACCATAAACTCAGCAATGTCCTGCTCTTTGATCTCTATCTTGACCAGCTGCCGAACAAGGAACTGGCTCAACATGATTAGCTTCAGGCAATGGAGTCAGTTCGCTCAGGTCATCTAAAAGTCAACTAAAGGTGTACGTGTCCCAAAGACTCGTTCGGCCGTAGTCATCGGCCTATGTGAGGGCAACCACAAAATGGCTGCCGTACACAAAATGGAACCCTAAGGTTCAGAACGAAATCTATGAATACATGGTGAATCCATCAATCGAACATGACGAAAACACTTGTACTTGCCGCATTCATCATTTGCGGTCCGCTGTTACCAAAATCGTCACAATACGACGACCTTTATGACACGGGTTCAGAATCACGGAACCTAAGCCCCACTGCTTTTAAGAAGAAGGAAGTAGAAACCTAAAATTATATTAACTTTAAGTACATATCATTTTATGCTTCATGCTGCTTTACGGGTGGGCAGCTGGGCGGGCTGGTCTGTCTCAGGGCAGGGGAGGGGTGCCCACTCCTAAGTGCACAATGATTGTTTGGTCGGCCCTCTCGCCAGTCATGTGCACTTTCCCCATTCTCCTTGCCTTCTGCCTTACAGCCGGCATGGAGATCAAGCCCAGGTCCTTATTCTCTGGTTGAATGTCGAACCAGGATGCTCAAAACCAATCACAATACTGCACTGCAGCATTGTGATTGGTCAGGGGAGCTTGGGTGCTTACCAATCACAACGCTGCATTGCAGTGTTGTGATTGGTCAGTGCTTCCTGTTCCTCGAGTTCCACGAGGAGAGCAGGAGCAGAGACACAGGACCAGTGCAACTGTAAGTTTATTTTTTTAATGTTTTTTTCATATGCATGACTCCTCCCTCCCCTGCCGTATCCCCCAAGCACGACTTGCCCACCTCACCACCCACGAGCCATGCCGGCCGCCACTGTAGAAACATACACAACAGAGGTTGTGGGCCCCTAAAACTAAGTGTCCATGGTCACATACTTATAACATCACACAATCACACAAAGTAATATACATAGATTCATGCCAACACACTCAAATGTACAAGCACACACACAACATCACACGCACACATCGAGGCATGCTGTCATATTCAGATACATAAAGAAATATGCACACCATTACACAAGTGCACACAAACACCATGTCATGCACAGCAGCACGCTTTCAGACTCAAACACACAACACTGAACTACACAGGTGCATCCAAACAGAGGCACACACCATCACATACCTTAAAGCATGCAGTAACAACATGAACACTACATCCTACAGACACACACACCGTCACGTACACAAAAGCATGCTTTCACACTTAACACCTTCGACGCTCATGAGCTCGTCATGAGCCACGGTGCTCGTGTGCTCATGACAAGCTGAGCTCGTCATGACCGTTGGAACGCTCGCACGCTGGGCTAATTCCCCTGCTGCGTGAACGTTCTACAGGAACGGGTGTGGTCATGACGAGCTCAGCTCGTCATGAGCACACGAGCACCGTGGATCATGACGAGCTGAGCTCGTCATGACCACGGGGGCGCTGTGCGCTCCCCCCCTACCCCCAGCACAGCGGGGTAATCAGCCCTGCATGCAAGGGGTTAAACTTGTAAAGACAAACTCACACCATCACAAAAGTGCGCCCAAACACTGGCAGACACCATCACATACCTTACGGCATGATGTAACAACGTGGACCGGTTCATGGACTTTTGGAGCCCTGGGCAGAAAGAGAATGCGTGAGTCCCTCTCATTTGCACTCAATGTGACATCATAAGGAAATGACATCACTGGAAGTGCCATTGTTAGAAATGGGTATATCTGGCTGGCTGAGGCTTGCGCCAAAGCCAGGCAGAGACCACCACTCTAGTCAAGGCAAGGAAGTCACCCGCCAAACATAACCCCTGCTCACCCCCTTGGTAGTTTGGCACGAGCAGTCAGGCTTATCCCGGAGGCAATGTGTAAAGCATTTGCGCACGCACCCACCAGCAACAACATCCCAGACCCCCCTCAAAAGGAACTCCACACAAGGTTATATCAAAAATAGCCTTTGTATTCTCCAAACACATCAGAATCAGAATCACAGGATGTACATTGTGCCAACTGGCACGGGCAATATTTACAAGGGATTATATACACGGGACAGGGCCACGTGGACCACTGTCAGGAATAAGCACTTTTAGAACATATAACAATTGTAGCACCAAATACCAACTTTAGCACACAACCAGTAACCACTGGAAGAAGGTAAGTACATCTTACGCAATCCTAACCACCTTAGGCATATCACACAGGGAACCATGAACTCACTAGCATAACTATACTAGGTAAAACAACCTCCTAAGCATAAACACATTTAGAGGTATCAGAACACAGGGAGCGCAAAACATACTGCACACAGTACATTTCCTAACACCCAAAGCATTAGCACATAACTCACATCAAGGTCCAGGTTGCGCCACTGCGCCAGAACCTAAACGTAGCAGCTGCCCACTACTTGCTGGGCAGCTGAGGACAATAGCAAGGGGCCGAAACGCTGCAGCTGACACTAAGTGCTGCGCAGCTGTGGAAGGCCAAATTAGGGGCGAAGGAGTGCGACTCACTCCTGAGTCCAGAGACATATCCCTAGAAAGAAAACCTAAATGGTGCAGCTTCCCACTACTTGCTGGGCAGCTGTGAAAGCCATAAACATGGCAGGGGCTCTCAGTAGCCCGGACAACAACTGCGCCAAGGGGTTGGAGCCCTCGAGGCTCTGCAGGACAAACATATGGAGCGTTGGAGCCCTCTGGCTCTGAGATCGCCGTGCTCCAGGAGCCCCCTGGCTCCTTAATTACTCACAGATGCCTCCAAGACAGGAGAAGCTTTCCCCCAAACACTATTGGGTGCACTGGCACTGTAGCCAAAAACATGCCCACTACATTGTAGTCCTCTGACCCTGAAATCGCTGTGCCCCGGGAGCCATCTAGCCCTTAGGACTGGCTAAGCCTATAACTGGGGGAAAGCACGGGCCTACTGGCCCTCGGGACCCCAACTGGGGGCCTTTGAACAATGGTGCCCACGTTGGAGCCATCTGAGGCTCTGAACAAATGGTGGGGTGGCCCACTGCCATCCGGGGCCGCCCCCCCTACCGGGTGAGACTCACTCGGCGCTCTCTCCCCTTCACCCTCCGGGCAGCTCCACTTACCGGCTGGTTCTCCGGGGGCGGTGGGGGAGTGCACCACACTTCACCCGGACCCCCATCTCGGGACCGGGACTTTGGAAGGCGGAGCCCTCTCAGCTCCGGGCTGACTAAGCGGCCGGGGCTTCCTCCAGCACCTGGGAGCCCGCAACACTGGTGCTCCTTTCGGCTGGCGGCCCCGGGGGTCTCCCTAATTCATGGGAGCCCGGGCTGCGGGAGGCCATGACTTGGCCGACTTGTCTTCGTTTTTGAGCCAGCGCAGGACTTCGGCCAATCCTAGTAAGGCGGCGGGCGTGACTTGCCTTCCAGGTTTTTCGGCCTAATAGGGCCACGGCGGTGATTTTCATATCGGCAAATGAGGGGTGGGCACCCTCGGTAGGCAAATAAAATGTAGAAGTGGGGTGGGCACCCGCTAAGGCACACAAACACGGGGTTGGCACCCGTTCTGTAAATAAGTAAGTTTAAAAAGCGCAAATGAGGGGTAGGCTCCCTCCGAATAGGACGATAAAGTAGGGTGGGCTCCTGCTACGAACGGGCCACGAGGAAAAGGAGCACAGCGCTCCCAGGTGCTAGGGGGGCGTAGAAAGCACCAAAGGCCCCAGAAATGACCCCTACAACAAGAAGGGTCCCAGGAACACAGCCCCCATAGGTGAAGAGGGCAGGAGGGTCCCACAAAGTCCTGGACATCAAAAGATGGAGCAAGCAGCTCCCCAAAAAAAAGAAAGTCCTCCAGCATCCAAGTCCATCAGCATTCAAGGGGCTGGGCAGGGCCCAGGGAGGCAAGCCTTCCCCTGGGCCCCAGCAGCAGCACGCCCCTGGTAGATTCAAGTAGGAGAACAAGAACATTTAACCTGAGGTCACAGCCTCTTTTTATACAGAGAAATCCTTTGTTGTAAAAGGTGCAGGGTGGGGGGAAAACCAGATGCAGCTGGTTCTGGAGCACTCTGTTTCTCAGCCCCCCTCCCCATTCATGGCCAGGCTAGGGACATCAGTTGCACCACAGGGGGCAGAGCCAGCATTGTGTAGGGAAAGCCCAGCCCTATTCAGGTCACAGGTGCATCCCTCCCCAGCCATCAACATGCAGATCTCCCATTCCCCACCGGGGCAGACCCATCCTGACTCCTGGAGCCAGGCTCACCAGCCAGCTCCAGCCAATCACAAGCCAGACAGCCAATTCACATAAATTATACAGACATGCCAACTTCTAGAAGTGGCACTTCCACACTAGCTACATTAAAGCCGCACACATCATCGCGCAGCATTCAATCTCACTAGTTCGCACATACCAAACTCAACCTTGCACTCCCCACGCATCAGGAATTACCATGGACACACATATTCCCCATGCATTCCTATGGGAAGGCAGGCCAATCTCACACACGCACTCAGAGAGCGCACACACTTTACACTGCGCCACAGTGCTAAAGTGCGCAAAGACCAGAAATCACTATAATGATGTAACATTAAAAGGCAAAAAGTTAAGGGGTGAACCTGCCAGAAGGGTCAAGTCCAACAGCCATCAATTGACTACTGTAAAGTCAACAAGAAAACATGAATAAGTGCATATATTTAAAGCTCTCTAACTGGAAATACATTATATTGGTCACACTGGAAGGAAAGGTGTGGCCTAAGTTCTGAAAAACATATCTTTAATCAAATGGTAACCAGATTAGTGCTTTAGGCAGATATGCCTGTGGTATTTATATAGCGCAAACCTAGCTGAAAGGCTGCGAAGCGCTCTACTTGGTCAATGACATGCTTAGGATGTGACGGGAGAAGATGGTTTGTGGACGGTGATTGCATCATGAAGTATTTTTTATTTTTAAAGTTGAGTACTCGCTGTTCTCTGAACTGGACCTGGGCTTGGCCGCCCCCGTGAATAAGGAGGTCTCATCCCACACCCCGGGTGCATGGAGGGGAAAGGCCTTTTGTTTGTTTGTTTTCAGTTTGGTAATTCTTCTGGGTGAAGGTTTCCTTGCTGCAGATGTGTGGAGAACCACTGGAGATGATGAACTGGCCATCCAGGGAGGCAGGGGGTGTCCGTTGTATGTATGTGGTATTTCTATAATGTAAACCTAGCCAGAAGGCATGTGAGCGCTGTACAGGGTTAACAACAAGCATAAAGCTGAGGAGTGATCGGAAAGGCAGCCGGTTTGAGGGCTGTTAATGCATTGTGGTGCCCTGTAGATGGTGCAGCTGAGTTTGAATATGGTGAAGATCCCATCCCAGTGAATTGATGTGGTCATCTTGCGTCAAGCCCTAGTGAGGTGTCCTGCAGCGTGCTGAGTACTCTTAAGGAGGGCTCTGTGGGTTCAAACGCCAAGATGGTTTCCCAGGTACCCAGTGCAAGATGAGGAATATGGAAGAAAGAAATCAAAGCAAAGAAGAACAGTTGAGAATGCGGCTGCACCGGGTGCACTACTGACAGCCACATCCCTAAGAGGGCCTTCAGTCCCGGGCCTCTCAGCCATGGTCCAGTACAATAAAGCCACAATGTGGGTACACTGGGCTCCGGTGCTGTTGCACCCGGTGCACTATTGACAGCCTTGTCCCTAAGAGGAGCTTCAGTCCCAGGGCCCCGCAGCCATGGTACGGTACAATAAAGCCACAATGTGGGTATACTGGGCTCCGGTGCTGTCGCACCAGGTGCACTATTGACAGCTGCGTCCTAAGAGGGGCTTCAGTCCCGGGCCTCGCAGCCATGGTCCGGTACAATACCCTCAATGTGGGTACACTGGGTTCCAGTGCCACTGCACCAGGTGCACTGTTGACAGCTGCGTCCATGAGAGGGGCTTCGGTCCCAGGGACTCGCACCCATGGTGTGGTATAATAAAGCCACAATGTGGGTACACTGGGCTCCGGTGCTGTCGCACCAGGTGCACTATTGACAGCTGCGTCCCTCACAGGGGCTTCAGTCCCAGGGCCTCGCACCCATGGCATGGTACAATAAAGCCACAATGTGGGTACATTGGGCCCCAAGCACCCCAGGGCTCCATTGACACTGAAACCGCTGTGCTATTATCAGTGACACCCCTTCGAGGGTCCTGACCCCAAGGGTCCCGTGACGCAAGCCCCTACCCAGCCCCTGTAGGCCTCATAGGCATGGTCTGTGGCTGTGAGACTCAGGTGAAGGGAAAGTGTTCCTCCCCACTACCCCCTTGTACTGATACAGCCCCCATATGGGGGCATTGGGCCCATAACCCCTCAAGGCCACGGACAAACTACACCTGTTACACTATTGATGGCTACGCCCTTCGGCCCAAATATACTTTTACTTTGCATGCGTTACATCACATGCCTTTACAACGCAAACTATTACATCGCAAATCATTTCAACGACTTGCTGTAGGGGGCGTGCTGGACTTAGGAATAGTATAATTTACTATTCCTACTCCCATTTGTGAAACAGCAGGGAAGGCGTTGGGTTCTAAATCCAACACAAGTGAGCCTCCTATAGCAAGTCGTTGAAACGACTTGCGATGTAATGGTTCACATTGTAACAACGAGGTCGTTGTAACAACCGTGTTGTAAAGGCATGCAATGTTAGACATGCATCGCTATGGCTGTTTCCCCCTAGAGCATTCAAAGGGGCCTCTTGCCGAGGGCATTGCTGCCATGGACCAGTGCTGCAAGCTACTGGGCAGCAGGCTCCCTCTCTTGGGCCTCACAGTCCTGGACCAAGGCTGTAAGCGAGGATGGCTTCTTGGGCTTCGCAGCTCTGGGTCACGGCTGTGCACTGCATGGGTCAAGGTACTAGTGGCATAGTAATGTAGCTAGGGGACCTGATGCAAGACAACAATGAAGATCAGGAAAACACAGCCATAAATGGGGTGTATTGGGTTCCTAACATCCATTAGCCCTGGTGTCACTGCACCTGCTGCACTACTTGATAGCTACACCCATGGGCCTCACAGCCAAAGTCCAGCTCTGCTTAGCTCATGGGCAGACGTCTCTTCCGCTGAGTGTCAATCAATCAATCAGGATATTTGTAAAGCGCGCTACATACCCATGAGGGTTTCAAGGCGCTGGGGGGAGGAGAGAGGGCTGCTACTGATTGAAGAGCCAGGTCTTGAGGAGTTTTGGGAAGGCCAACAGGTCCTGGGTCTGACGTAGGTCGGTCGGGAGAGTGTTCCAGGTTTTGGCGGCAAGGTAGGAGAAGGATCTGTCGTCGGCGGTGGTTTTCCGGATGCGTGGAACTGTGGCGAGGGCGAGGTTAGCAGAGCGGAGGCTGCGAGTGGGGTTGTAGAAGCTGAGTCGGTTGTTCATGTAGGCTGGTCTGGCGTTGTGTATGGCTTTGTGTGCATGGATGAGGAGTTTAAAGGTGATTCTCCTGTTGACGGGGAGCCAGTGTAGGCCTCTTAGGTGGGGTGTGATGTGGCTGCGTTGGGGGGTGTTGAGGATCAGTCGTGCCGAGGCATTCTGGATGCGTTGGAGCCGTCTCAGGAGCTTGGTTGTTGTTCCTGTGCGTTCCCGTAGTCAAGTCTGCTGGTGATGAGGACCTGGGTGACGGTTTTTCTTGTGTCGGAGGGGATCCATTTGAAGATCCTGCGGAGCATTCAGAGGGTGTTGAAGCATGACGCAGAGATGGCGTTGACTTGCTTGGTCATGGAGAGGGCGAAGTCGAGGATGACCCCCAGGTTGCGTGCGTGGTCGGTTGGTTCTGGGGTCGTTCCTAGCGATGTTGGCCACCAGGAGTCGTCCCAGGCTGATGGGGTGGGGCCGATGATGAGGACCTCTGTCTTGTCTGAATTCAGCTTCAGTCTGATCTCCTTCATCCATTCAGCGACAGCCTTCATTCCCTTGTGGAGATTGTCTTTGGCGGTGTGGGGGTCTTTTGTGAGGGATATGATCAGGTGGGTGTCGTCGGCGTAGGAGATGATGTTGAGGCTGTATTTTGTAGAGCGACGTGGGCGAGTGGTGCCATGTAGATATTAAACACTGGTACCAAAAACGGGTATGGCTCTAATCAGTAGGGCTGAGCCCAATACTCAATGCAAAAGAAACAGTGCCAGTACTGATTGCTATTCAAAACCTATTTAACCAAAATGTATAAGCCATACACATTTGGAAGCTCATTAGTAGATTTTTTATTTTTTCAAATATTTAATATTTTCATCTCATAGAGGATTCAATACAAATTTTTACTTTCTAAAAAGACAGCAACAAACATTGGGATAAATTTATCCCAATGTTTGTTGTTGTCTTTTTATAAAGTAAAAATGTGTATTGAATCCTCTATTAGATGAAAATATTAAGTATTTAGAGAACCAAGTGGGTTTCTTGTTGGTGTGATTGGTTGCGGAGGTCTTGAGTGGGGTGAGAGTGTCGGCGCAGTCGTTGATCCACAGTTTGAGGTTGATGGCGGCGGCATCGGGGTCGGTGGGGTCGGTGGGTGGTGGTCAGTTGGTCCTTGGTGACCTTGCCCCAGCTGCGGTGTGGCAACTGTTGGGTGCGGTGGGGTGTGGTGGGCTTCTGAAGGTGAAGTGGACGCATCTGTGGTCAGTCCAGTAAGGTTCGGTGGTGTGGTTGAAGGAGACGTGGAGACTTGCGGAGAAGTTTGGGTCCAGTGTGTGTCCAGCGGCGTGGGTGGGTGTCGTCACGAGCTGTTTGAGTCCGAGGTTGGCAAGGTTGTCGATCAGGGCGGTGGAGTTGGCGTTGTTGTTGTTTCGAAGTGGAAGTTCAGGTCCCTGAGGAGGATGTAGTCCATGGAGGCGAGGGCGTGCGTGCTGATGAGGTCGGTGATGGTGTCGCTGAACTGTGGTCGGGTCCGGGTGGTCTGTAGACAAGAGTTCCTCTGAGGGTGGGGTTGGGGTCGGTTTGGATCTGTAAGTGCATATGCTCGGCAGTGGTGAGGATGTCGTCGGTGTTGGGCAAGACTCTGAGGGAGTCCTTGTGGATTATGGCAATTCCCCCTCCCTCTCCGTTGGTGCGGTCTCTGCAGGAGATTTTGTAGCCCTCTGGGATGGCAATGGCGATGTCTGGTGCCGAGGTGATGTTCAGCCAGGTCTCCGTCAGGAAGGCGACGTCGGGGGTGATTGAGTCTAGGAGGTCCCACATTTCGATGGCGTGCCTGCGAGCGGAGCGGGTGATGAGGAGGATGCATCGGAGGTGGTTGGGTTCTCTGGTCGAAGGTTTGGCCGGCCGGATGCTGTTGAAGCTGCAGTTCCGGCAGGTGAAGGGCCCTTGGGTGCTCTTTGGGGTAGCCCGGTAGCAGGAGTGATCGCGTCCGGGGTTGAGTGCATGGAGGGTGCTGGAGTCGTAGTGCAGTCTGATGTTGTGGCGGCTTCGGGGTCCAGGGGTTCTGGCGCTGGGCGTGGTCCAAGCGCGGACGGGCGCAGACGGGCTTGCCTTTGGTGCGCCTTCAGCACGCCAGCGGCGCGCACTCTGCGTGCGGCTGCCATTTTAAGGCGGGGAGGGAGGAGCAGCTGGGAGGCAGGAGCAAGGTGGCGAGGGGGCGTGGCCGCAGGGGCAGCGGCGGGAAGGGGTGCACAGAAGCAAGGGGGCGGGTGGGGGAAAAAATACACAAGCAAGTCTTAGCGGCTACAATGAAAAACAGAGCACAGTATACACGGAGGAGAAAGAAAATACAAGTTACAAATCACGGAGGAAAGTTCAGTAGGCAACCACAGATGCATACTGGAAGGGCGGGCACAGCAGGCGTGAACTCGCGCTTCACGTAGTAGCGGGTAGGGAACAGGTGGAGCTGTTCGGTGGCAGGGGGGTGACCTGGCCTGCAAGCAGGGTCAAGGGTCACTCCTGCTGCCACACAGCAGCCGCCATTTTAAGGCGGGGAGGGAGGCCTTGGGGCTGGAGAGTCCAGCCATGAATGTGAGGCCCATTGGTGGGAGGGCCTCTCCCAGGCCTCATAGTTGTGAAACATGGCTGTGAGGCCCATGAAAGAAAGGCACGTAGCACAACAATGGTGTGGTGGGCTCTGGTGCAAAGTAAAAGTGTCCCCTCACCCTCATCCTCTGGCTGCACACTGAAATAAAACCATCATTTGGGAGCATTGGGCACTTAATACACCTGGGCCTGGTGCCACTGCACCTGCTGCACTACCGATGGATGTACTTGTGACATGGACCCATGCACAGAGTCATAGTACAGCCCTGTGAAACAACTGCAACTGGGCATAGGGGAGAGAGCCCATGTAAGGGTCCCCATTCCTAGCTTTTCAGTTATAGGGTAGCATTGCAAAGATTAGAGGCTGGAGCCCATTACCCAAGGGCCTCTCAGCACTGAACCATGGCTGCCAGGAGAAAGAGGCCTTTCCCAATGCCTTGCAATGCTGCATCATGGCTACAAGCATAGGGTAGGGACCTCTACTCCCCTAGACCTCACAACCATGGTCTAGTGCTGGAAGGCCCAGGAGAGGAGACCAAGGATAGGAGAGCCCAGGGGGAAGGGTGCTTCCTTCCCTGGACCACTCCATCATGATCCAGAGCTGCATGGTCTATTGGATGGCGATCTCATCCCTGGGCCTTCCGGCTCTAGCCTAGTGCTGCAAGGCCCTTGGATTGTGGTCCCACCCCCTGGGTCTCACATCCATGGTTTGGTGCTGCAAGTCCAACCGGAGTCGAGGTCCATTCTCTGCCCCTTCTCTTTACAGTTTTCATCCCACACAAGTGGGCCAAGGCAGGTGTCGCCAAATTTCTATTTTTGGGGAGCAGGACATGCATCCCCTCTCCCTGAGCCATTAAAAGGCCCCAGGAACCATATTCCTTGTTGCTGCACCAGTCTTTGAAGGGCAGGAGGATGTGCGACCCCCGTCCCTGAGCCAATCGATTGCCCCTGGATCCTAATCCCCCGGGGCATGTTAGGTAGCCATGGGTATCCCCGCCCCACCCGTCACACGCACAGCAATTGGAGGCCTTGGGGCTGCAAGGGCGGCAAATGCCCCTCACAGCCATTGCTTGCTCTACTGCCGCACTCATGTCACATGCAGCAGGAGCCGGCTGCACTGATGTGCCCCCGCCCGGTAGGAAGAGCTTTATTCTGCTCGTGACGGTTGGGAGAAAACCTGTACTGCCTGCCAAAGGGCAGATGACTCATGGAAGTTCTTGCCCCTTCCCAAAAACGCCTTAGACCCTGGGCAATGACGTCTGGGGGAGTGGGGCTCCATATCCCCTCCCAATGGAAAAAAATGTGATCCAGGGGTTGGGGGTGGTGCCCGGGCTCCCTCTGTGTCTTGGGGAGTGGGTGCACACTGGGTGACGGAACCCATGACCCCCGGAGAGTTTACCCTGACTTTCAAAGTACTCAGAGCTGGGTCTGTGTGCTCCTCAGCTGGAGCTGTGTGCTCCCCTGTGTGAAAATGGTTAATCACATGAAATAACTCCAGAAATTCAACGAAAATTACAAGGGTTAAATTGACAGTTAAAGTTTGGTATTAAAAAAAACCTTAGAAAAATACACAGAAAAAACAAAGGTTAAATTGACGTTATAGTTAGGTGAAACATAACTTTTAAACTTTAAAAACCACACAATTCACCAGTTGTATACATCTCTAGTAACTATAACCTATGCCCTATAGTAACTATGAGCCGCTCCTTCGCCAGGTTATATGAAGTATTCATCAGCCTTTACATGCATGCTAAGTTTCATGATTCCAGTAGGTCTGGAAGCCATTTTATTCAAGGTGATGAAGAGACAGAATATTGATGGAGAAATATCGAGTTGCATGAATATCAAGTCAAGAATATCAATGTTGTACAAAGTCCGCCCGCTATCGTAATAGGGCCCTCTGCTTTTGTAAGAACAGAAAAACCCAAAATGTATTTACAATGTAATTATTTTTTTAAATATTGTAATTTATAATATTTTGAAATATATATTTATATTTTTATAAATGTATATATTTTTTCCCATAGTGTTGGAATGTTACATTTTTTAGCACTTTCCTTTAATTTAATTGGTTTTGGAGCTGGAATAGTAATTTTTTAAGGTTTATTATCCAGCACTTTCCCTGAGTTTAGTTGGTTTTGGAGTTGGAATAGACATGTTTTATGGTTTATTATCCAGCACTTTCCCTGAGTTAAGTTGGTTTTGGAGTTGGAATAGTAATTTTTTATTATCCAGCACTTGAGTTGGAATAGAAGTTTGTTATGGTGTATTATCCTTAACGTTCCCCGAGTTTATTTGGTTTGGAGTTGGAATAGTAATTTGTTATCGTTTATTATCCTGCACTTTCCCTGAGTTTGGTTGGTTTGGAGTTGGAATAGTATTTTTTCATGGTTTATTATCCAGCACTTTCCCCTGAGTTTAGTTGGTTTAGAGTTGGAATAGTAATTTGTTAGGGTTTATTACCCTGCACTTTCCTTGAGCTTTTTTTGGTTTGGAGTTGAAATAGTAATTTGTTATGGTTTGTTATCCTGCACTTTCCCTGAGTTTAGTTGGTTTGGAGTTGGAATAGTAATTATCTATGGTTTATTATCCTGCAGTTTCAATAAGTTTAGTTGGTTTCGAGTTGGAATATTAACTTTGCATGGTTTATTATAAAGCATTTTCGTAAAATGTACATGTAACTAAGAAATTAAAAAGGAATCATATGTCAGTTTTTACTGTTAACATTTTAGTTGTTCACAATTAAATTGTTTTATTGTTTTATTATACAATTTGTGAAAATATTGAAAGACAAGATTAACAAGTGTTGATGTTATCCAGAATACACATTCTAAAGTATAAAACATTTTAAGATATATTTTTTATGTACATTTACAATGTTACAAATATATAATATATTTTTGGGAGCTGTGTTTCATCAGCAAAGGTAAGTTTGATTTAATTTACTTCTCAGGTAATTTTAGGGTTAGGGTAAGGTAGCAGTAGTGTAGTTAGACTTGTTAGGGTGTTAAATCTTTGTTTTTTGTACAGCTTGGCGTTGTTTTGGTAGTTTGGTGTTTGATGTGTTTAACATCGTTTTGAAGAGTAGTAGAGTGTTATATAGTGTTAGTTATGTGATGTTTAATTATGTTATGTTATATTTTATGTTGTAATTAATGTGCGTGGATTTGTATATGTAATTGTGGGATGGCGTTATATTTATTTTGGTGTTACATTTACTTTGTTTATTTCATTTATTTAGTCTCTATTTTTGTTTAGTTGTTTAAAAAATACTTGCTATTTTTAGGTGATGCAGTTTATTTTATTGATGTTGTTGTTTTGTTGAAGTCTGTAGACGCAATTAAAATAAAAGTATTTGTTAGTTATGTTTTGCTTTTTAAAAATTGTTGTTAGTTTCAATCAGTTAACTCTATTAGTTTGTTCAGATATATACTTACTTTTTAAAATATCATTTTATTAATTTTGTTTCTGTAGTTGTTTTGGAAGTAAATTGTTGTTTTTTAATTTTCTAGGTGGAGTTTAAGTTAAGCTTAGTCTGTGAAATATAAAGGAAAACATATTATAGTTTTAGTTAATTTGTTTATATATTTTATTCCCTTAAGCTAATTTTATTTATTTATTTGAAAAGTTTTGTTCTTACCTTTAATTAGAGTATTTCTGTTTAGCTGTTTGTGTAAATCTTTTTCGTTCTGTTTTCTGTCTAGCAAAGTTTTGTTCTTAAGCAGTGTTTGTTCGTTTCATGTAAATTTTGTGTTAATTATTTGATTGCTTTCAAAGCGTTTATTTAATTAGTTACAGTTTTTTATTGGTTTGGGCTGGTGTAGTTTAAATTCATTGGTTGAGATCGCTTTTTTCAGTTATAATTTAATTTGTTTAATGTTAATTATGTTTATTTAATGTTTTGTTTTATTTTGTTTAGTGATATAGGTAAAATGTATTTGTTCATAAATCTTATTTTTTTAAACATGTAATTTATATATGTCTGCTATTTTATGATAGTTGTGATATTTTTATGTTGTAGTGTTTGTTTATTTATTTGTTTTTGATTTATAAGTGTATTTGTGTTTTAGTTTTATTTTATTTGTATTTTGTTTTTTTGTTTTTTTTTCTGTTTGATATATGTTATTTGTTTATATTATTGAAAATAGTTTATATTTATGTTTAAAGGTTAGTTTTAGATATTGTTTATATATATTTTATCGATGTTTGTGTTGTCGATATTATATTTATTGATGTTTTTGTTGCAATATATATTATTTCAATTTTTCCGATATTTTTGTTTCTGTTTTTGTTGTCAATATTATTGTCATTAATATTGTTTGTGTTAGTTTACTTTTATGTATTTGGTGTTAATATTTTTGATAACGATATTAGTGACTCAATAATTTTGTACGTCGATATTATAGGAGTCAATGTTGTATCAGTGATCCTTCCGAGGACATACATCTGAACATTTCCTGCATATCGTGATAAAGCTTAGCTTCGCTTTCAACATTGACAAGCTTATGTGTCGTGTTTATTTTAACAATCTAGTTGTTAAGGCCTTCAGTTCTTAAGGCAATTCTGCATTATGTGCTCTACAGGCAACTATCAGTCTAGCACCGAGAGGAGGTGAATATATGTAGAGAACGATGTGTCAGTGTGATTCCTCACTCATTCATTCACTTGCTCATCACACACACATACTGTCATACACATGGTTTGCACTGATTGAGGTTCATCAGTCGGTTGTAGCTTGGCTGCAGTGGCTGCGCGGAGCACAGGACCCACGTCTGGTTATACCCGTCGCACTTAGAGTGGCGCACTGAGGTATTCACAAAAGTATTCAAAAAAGTGATGAATGGAATGCCCAAATTAACGGCTGACACCGGCAATTACTCTGGGCTGCATCCTAGGCTACTGTTTTTTTGCACACCACACCACCTCAGTTTGGACCCAGCCCTATGAAAATGAGTCTGGACCCTGCTCTAATAGGAGTAGTCCAGCCAGAGCTGGTTCCAGTGGCACAGTGAGCATGAGACCGACATCTGGGCAATCACTCTGCACATAGGGCATCACAAATAAGAATACAAAAGTTGTCAAGTGTTTGTGGTGGTCTTTGGGTCTCTTTTCCAGTCCAGTTCTGCTAGCTTGTGAACAGTTAAAAAAATTAAATAAAACAAAAAATGCTTCTGTAGTCTTCGCTGCCTCATACTGAATAGATCGAGTCTACCAACGCTATGCTGGCCACAGTCACATCAGTGACGGTGATTCTGATGGTGGTTCACCCATCATCTGCACCGCAGCCCTCTCCCACCTCTAAATGAGACAGGAGAAGCTGAGAGCTTGGTGGACGCCATTGGTTGGCCAATGTCCCAGTAACAACTGCCTCTAAAGGAGTTTCTCCATGTGCAGAAACAAAAATAGAAGGCTGGCAGCAGCAGTGTTTATGCAAACAGCTAGCTGCACAGAACTACGAACTCAAACAATACTATAACACTATAAACTCAATACTTTCTGTTTTAGACAAAGGGGAACAATTTTAGAATTCTGTTCTGAAATGTTAGCTTTTGTGTAAAGTTCGTCTCAGAGGAGGGAGCATGGAACTGTTCACCATAAAAGACTGCAGCTGTTCCCAACACTGGTTCGGCCAAGAACAGATGACCCTACACACTTAAGGGGCCGATTCCAATCTCAGTCGGAAGTGCACCGAATCAGGTTCAGCCTTAGCGGATCGGATTCGGAGGCTGAATTTCTGTCCGGTTCGTGAACGTGTCCGGACGTCGAAGTACGATGCGAACAAGCGCGAAATCTCTGTCCATATCGTTTCCAGGTCTGAACCGCTCCATACGTCTCGGCTGTAAGCTAACCGTGGCACGCAATGAAGATGTTTCACGACCGAGCCAGTACCATGCTCGATTCGGACAGCCTGACCGAGTTGGAGCTTCCGGCTCGGAATAGCTCCCGGAGATGGACTTTGGGGGTCCGCATCGGACCCCCTGTTACCCATAGCCTTATGGCTCGGACACACGGAGACACAGGGGGAGACCCATGGGTCTCCCCAACACAGGCATGTACGGTGCGGATGGCACCGATGTGTATCCACTGTAGGGGGCGCACTTGTCTGCAATGTACCCATTCAGTCAACGGGAGGCCATGTACGCGTCGTACGACCGGCTCCCATTGACTTCTATGGGTGTCCGACCGAACCGAGTCTGACAGCATACGGCCGCATCGTACTCGCTCAGTCGGACTGCAGGAGTCCGGATCAGTCGGAAAACACCCGGATCCAGTGCGGTCGGAGTGCTTTCTGACCCAGATCGGAATCGGCCCCATTGTGGTAAAGTCAATAAATCCACCCAAGATGCCCACAAACCTGAGGTGCTTAGGTCAAGGCGGGGGCTCACGTCTCCTTTGGTTTTGACTATTGTTAAAGGAACAGAAGAAACTAGCTGCTCTGTAGGGGTCCAACCACATTCCTCGCTGACTTGTGGTGTGCTGACCTTGGTGCTGTAGGGCAGTGGCTGTGGCTGAGTGAGTAGAATTTCAAGAGTGGCGTGGTGTTAGATCAGACAGCCTCAGGGTGGTCTCCACCCAACTTCTTACCTTCTTCCTCTACTTTTCTGATTTCATTTTTTCTGGCATTAGGACTCTGATCACTTTACCACTGCTTACCACGTAATTTGCACATGCAAGAAACTGCAGGAGGAACGAGTAATCTTTCTAAAATCAAGCTTTAATGAAAGAGACATTAGATCCTGTAGAGCTGCAATCATGGCGTGCCTAAACCCTTCAGACCCTCCATTGAATGGCAGACTGATCACATTCCTTAAAGCATTCACAAAACGTTGCTAAAAGGGTGGGAAGCACGGCAAATCAGGGACTAACCCATTGCACTGAACTTTTAATAACATTGAATTTTAGAACCCCATGAAGAGATGAAATGATTGTATGTTTAATTCTTTTTTATTTTTTGCTATAATATTGGTTTTATTTGCTTTTTGCTACCTGTTTTAAATTGTTATGGTTTTAATTTACTAAACAATAAACATTACTTACTTACACTGCTGGCCAGTGCTAAACTGCATGTACTCTCTCCTCTAAAACATGGTAATATTGGCTTATCACAGTGGTATATTTAATTTACTTATACGTCTCTAGTAAGTGCAATACATGTTTTTTTTTTTTGCAGTTTTATCCTGGGTCTTAATCCTCGGAGTTGATCTTCTTTGGTTCTAGTGGAGGGTGGTAGAATATTGTCAAAGTAATGACGTAGTTTAAGTTTCCTTATGAATTTGAAGGTACTGACTTCTAATTCGAGTAATTTGGTATGTGCCGATGGAATGAATGATGTGCCTTTCTCGAGTAAATCCATTTGATATGGAGGGATGACTGTGTCCGATATGTTAATGACTAAACGTTCTTTTTGGGTTTGAGATCCTTCTTTGTAACAGTGCTCCATGTGTTTGGGGCACTTATCTCTTTTTCTTTTGTTTTGGCTCCGCCGGAGTCTTCGATGGTTTCTTAGCCTGATTCTAAAAAAGGAACCATGGATGATTGTTCCTGTCTTGTGGTGGAGGTGCTGGCTTGGTTGCTACTTGTCGTTGGTACTGAAACTGAAGTTTTTCGTGGTGGACGATAAGTTGAGTCACTACCGGATGACGAAGTATCAGTCTGTGTATTAGGAGGTTTATTACGGCGTCTTTGGGCATAAACGTCTGCCCAGGAATACACTTCATCAAGCGCACGGAGCACTGTTACAAAGAAGGATCTCAAACCCAAAAAGAACGTTTAGTCATTAACATATCGGACACAACTCCGAGGATTAAGACCCACCAGTACTTGCCAAGCTCCACACAGCCACAAGTGCATTGATTTGTTTGAAAACCTGGTCCGTAATGACTTGGCCCAAATCAATTTCAAAACTAAATCGAAACACCAAAACCTTACTAGGAAGGACCGCGACTCTCTTAAGTCACTAGCCAACAACCCTTCTATCAAATGTGTCAAAGCAGACAAGGGAGGTGCCCTTGTCATTATGAATTCTTCGATGTATTCCCAAAGACTACTTGAACACATACGAGACACGACTATCTACATGCCACTTGACAAGAATCCCACTCGGGAATTTCAGACCACTCTGCTAAATATCGTCACCACGGCACATCAAGCCGGTATCATTGAGGATCGCACTAAAAACTTTTTGATACAAGAACATCCTAGGAGCCCCACTATACACATGAGTCCTAAAATTCACAAGAATCTACATAACCCACCCTTCAGACCAATAGTTTCTACCAAAGGATCCATCCACGAACCGACCGGCAAATTCATTGATAAATTTCTTCAACCTCTTGTTATCCAATCCACCAGTTACATCAAAGACAGTACTGACTTTTTACTGAAATTGTCTGAAATTCAAATCAACGCTCAAGATTCAGCAATACTTTGCACGGCCGATGTCAGCTCTCTCTATACTTCGATACCCCACCAAGGAGGCATTGAAGCCATAGAACAAGCCCTTCTCAACAGCAACATCGATACACGGATGCAATAGTTCCTTATGGAGTTAATGATATATACTCTTTACCACAGTTATTTCCAACACAACAGTCAATGGTACCTTCAGCTGTCTGGAATGGCTATGGGAAACTGTGCTGCTCCTACATACGCCAATATCTACATGGAACAATTTGAAAATGCACACATATACCAGAACCCTACTTTCCACAACAAAACTAAAATGTATGTCAGATACATTGATGACTTATTTTTAATCTGGATTGATACAGAAGAATCTCTCATTCAAGCCCTTCACGATCTCAACTCTAAAGATGAACGCATCAATCTTACTTGGCAAACAAGTAAGACAGAAATAACATTCCTTGACGTCAACATAAAAATCACCCAAAACGGATTGATAACTGACCTTCACAGAAAAAGCACTGACAGAAACAACTCTTTACACTTTGCCAGTTTCCATCAGGGCTCGCTGAAGAAACACTTGCCATTTTCCCAAATGTTACGGGTTAAACGTATTGTATCAGAAGAACACACACTTGATTTACGCATGCAGGAAATGCACGACCGCTTCAAGATCAGAGGTTACCCTGAATACATCTTAAAGGAGGCTCAAACACGGGTATCTAAGATCTCTCGACAGGAAAGGCTGTCAAAAACCTTCAAAAAAGATGAGCAACGCATGGTCCTTATCTCTAAATTTTCATCCACCAGTACAGTTTTCAAGAAAATCATTCTAAAACACTGGCCAATCCTACGGATGGAACCCGATTTCCAAGAAATTTTCAAAAATCCACCCCTATTTGCTTACACTAGAAGCAGAAACATCAAGGAAATTCTTTCTAAACCCACACCAACACCTCACCAACACAAAGGAACACAACCATGCCTTAATTGCAATCACTGTAACTCTGTTATTAAGGGGAACATCATCAAACATCCCATGAAAGGCAACGCCATTAAACTGCACGTTGACGCCACATGTGATTCTACCAACTTGATTTACGCCCTAAAATGCCCCTGCGGTAAACTTTACGTAGGGAAGACAGAACGTAAAATCAAGACTAGACTGAATGAACATAAATCTAACATTCGTTTGAAATATGACAAGTCCAATGTCGCCATGCACTTTCTGGAAGCCCGCCACACCATCGCACAACTACAGTACATTGTTTTGGAAATCATTTCTAAAACTGAAGGAGTCGATAACCGCAAGCTCCTCTTGAAACGTGAACTCGAATGGATATACCGTCTACAAACTCTTCGGCCACATGGCCTCAACGACCGGATTGAATACAGTTGTCATTTGTAAATATTGATGTATCTATGTTTTGCTCTTTATTGCCATCATGCATGATTTCACTCATTTCCACTTTACCCTGTACCTCGCACCTTATGTTTCCCGCTTTTAGACCCCTTTCCAACATGGCCCTTCCTTTTCTTAGCCTAGTCCTTTCTTTATGTCACCGTCCCAGCTTCATTAGTATACGCCTACACTCCCTCGCCAACCCTCGTCGGCTACACCAGGACGCCGAGCAGTTCTCCAGCTTTTGTAGTAGCGACCGGCTACGTAGAATATGAAGTAAGTCTTCTTTTTTTAAATGCGTTCGCGGCGCATATCTGCACCCTGACCCGTTACCCGCACGCGAGTTAATTTCCCACACACCATCCCGCCGATGGTACCCCCTGCTCATTAGCACACAAGACGGACTCACTCCTTCCCTTTTTGATTCTATCACATTTGCCATTGATCGGCACTTTTAAGATTAGTTGACGATACCCCAGCTTGGCCCCCACCCTGACCCCAGTTTCATCTTCCTTTCAGCGCTCCGTGATCAAGGGCTACCCGCCCGAAATGCATTGGAGGAGTTTATGTTCTTAATGAATTACTACACCTTTGGATTGATATGACGCTAATATCATGAAAATAATGATGAAAACAACCTTCTAAGAATAAAAAACATTTAAGTCAAAACTTCTGGATTCATCTTTATGACCCAATCAGGAGTGCCTAACGTGGGGATGTACTAGCACCTTCGTGCCTACACTACTTTGGTTGTCAAGATTTGGTGTTTTGACGAAAACACCGCCCACGAGTGCACCCAGCACTTCATAAATACTTCGTGAACTTTTTCTAAACATTCCAGCTGTGCATCTCCCATTCTCTTTTCCAGTCATGTTACAAACAGACACATTCATTTCTAAGCACAGGGAGGTTACGCAATTTGACCAGAATCACAGTATGCTTGAGCTGACGCCGAGACTCGAAACCAGTTCCCCAGCTACAAAGTTGGCTGCTTTATCTGTTAAGCCACATCCTCTTGCCAGGACCTGTAAATTAAATGCTGCTAGTGGGCCAACAGCACTTGTTGTCCCATCCACTTAAGTATCCCTCTAACCATGGCTCAGGCCTGCCTTTGCAGAGCATGTGTGTGCAGTTTGCACTGCCACTTTGACCTGGCAAGATCAATTGCCCAAACCTTCCCATTTTATACATGTAAATCACCCTAAGGTCGGCCCTGGACACCCCAGAGGGCAGGATGCAGTGTATTTAAGAGGCAGGGCATGTGCTTTTAAGTTGTACACGTCCTGGTATTGAAAAACACTTCAATTCGTTTTTCACTAGTTACACAAATACTGCAAGCATCCGAAAACCTGGCTTTTCCCTTTTCCGTGATGCTGAATTTTGGTCGCTTCACTGATAGTGACTGCTTTCTAGCTAGCGCTTTGACACCCTCAGGTATGATGCGTTCCACAAATCTAAAAAATACAAGGGCTATCTCCACTGCTGCACAGACCATGACCAGCGCATCGCTGTTGCTGCGTAGATTGGCATTGACACATCGCCTCGGCTGCCCGCCTAAACCCACGGTGTCGACGCAACCAGGATCACGGTACTTTTGATCAGCGGGCCTCACTGAGTCCCTCTATCCGGCCCGCACTCCATCATGGTCAGCTTAAACTTTTGACTTCGTCCCAGTGAGGCGCGACCAGATATTCCAAATAGAGCATATTGCTTCTAAGCACTATTTTACAGTTCATTCTTTAAAAAATCCTATTTCAAGTTCTACTTATTGAATTCTTTTTGTTTTGGTGTTGTTTTATTTATTTATTTAATAAACTCTATTTTCCAACCTTGTGTGGAATCTTTTTGTGCAGTGTTTTCACTGTTTTACTGTTTGAAGAGTTGCAAAAATACTTTACACATTGCCATCTAAGTTGCGCCTGACTGCTCAGTGTCAAGCACCAGAGGGTGAGTACAGGTTAATTGAGGGTTTGCCTTACACTTACCATGGCTAGGACTGTGGTTGCTGCTAGACCATAACTCACATCCCAGTCAACCACCAACCCACTTTCTAACACGAGGCATTCAGTGAAAGTTGGGGAGCAAACCTCCTGTCATTGAGCCAGGTTTGAACTGTGTCTCGTTGGTCCTTCTTGCCAAGTAACAAAAAATATTTGTGGACGTGGGGACTGCGGCATCAGTCTCGGCTTCAGCTTCATGTGTCGTCGTCATAGACCAACACATAACACTGCCAGAGGTACAGCAGCCTCCTGCATTCATGGACTCGTCAATCAATATTTCATTAAGAAGTATAAATATTTCTTAGCTCAATCCCCCATAAGCGGGGATCATCGTTCTGAAACAGTGTATGAAATATTGCATGTATTAACAACTAGTTATGTGCCTTATAGCCAGAAAAACGTTATGGCACAACTCTAGCATGTAGTTAAGAAACTTGTGCACACCATGGGCATAAATCTAGTTTAGAATTTGAGGGTATAATACAGTAAATACATTGGGCCCGATTCACAGAATGAACCTAAGACTCAATCCTAAACTTACTACTATTTTGGTATTCACAGAATGCACTTACTACTTTTGGTATTCACAGAAGATAGGATTTTGTCTTAAGTTTGTCTTAAGACAAACTTAAGGCAGACTTAAGTTAGGATTTTGTCTTAAGTTTGACTTAAGACAGGCTTAAGACAGTATTAAGACAAACTTAAGACAAAGTTAGGACAGACTTAACACAGACTTAAGACAGACTTAAGTTAGGATTTTGTCTTAAGTCTGTCTTAAGTTTGTCTTAAGTTTGTCTTAAGACAAACCTAAGACAAAATCCTAACTTCGGTGAATACCAAAAGTAGTAAGTGCATTCTGCAAATAAACAAAATAGTAGTAAGTTTAGGATTGAGTCCTAAATTCATTCTGTGAATCGGGCCCATTATTACCTCATAACACGTGACCACAAGATAATTACAGGGCAGAAGCACCATTATTTAAATAGGGTATTCCAAGTAAAATCAAACTTCAAATAAAATTTGAACTATTAAGATGGGAATGTAGTGTGTTTGCCTTACTTGCAGAAGTTTCTCAAGCCAGGCCTGATGTCTTTATGGACTAATGTGTCCACTGTAGGGGCTACAATTAGGAGCTAAGCAGGGGAATGTGGATGAAGGAATTGGATTCCTTCTATCCTGCAATCAAATCCAGCGTAAAGGAGTAAGGAGAGGTTGAGGAAACATCCCCAACGTAGCAGGACTGCATGCCACAGCCTCATTTACTTTTAGTACGGGCGCTCACCCAATAAAACACAAAGCAATGTTACTGAAGACAAATGTTGTATATAAAGTAAGATTTGTTAGTAAATTTCAGAACAGCTTGTCTTCCGCGTGTATGAGAAGCAGATGTTTGGAACAGAATCCCTTTTCCAGACAGCATTTGGGACCTGTGCCTTCAGGTTCCACACGATCTGGCTCCCTCACGCTGTGTTGGTGAAGCGGAGGTATTATCTGCAACCGCTGCTCAGATCTGAGGAGATCTGAAAACAACTGCAGGAATTGGTCAATCCGATGCCGCACGTTGACTATGCGGTGTAGCCCCTGGGCTTGCCCCGAGACGGTCGCTCCCCCATGCTCCCTGAGACAGCGCTTCTCCTCCTAGCGCCTGGTATCGTAGCCTGCTCACTCTAAAACTGTGCTCATTAGCGCTGCATTGCTGGGATATTTGTTGCCTGATAAATAATTGCCAATTGTGCTCATTTGCGCTGCATCGCTGGAATAGTATTGTTGCGTGAGAATTAATTTTTATATGCTCATTGGTGTTAATTTATGACTGATCGCATCGCCTGCAATAGCATTTATTTGTGCCGCTTGTGACGCTAGCACTGCCCAGATCTCTGCTTTGCTTCGGCTGTGCCCCTGTTTCGCTTTCTATTTGCATCCATTTTGTTGTTGTGACCACTCCCGTCTCTCCTCCCCGCTCCCGCCTCCCAGCTGACCCCCCCTCGACCCCGCCCCCTCCACTACCCATTTATGACAGATGCTTTTCCGCGCAGCGGACGCGCCCCATGCGCGCCGAAGGTGCGCCAAAGGAAGCCCGTCTACGCCCGTCCGCGCCTGGACCGCGCCCAGCGCCAGACCCCCTGGCCCCCGCAAGAGCCACTCCACTCACTTAACATATGACGCCACTACTCTCCTTGCCCTTAACCCTGGACGCTTCCCCACAATGCTGCGTAGCTACCCCAGGACACACCCACGGACCACTTGCCTGCCACTCCTGCAAGTTCGCCTGCACCAGGACCCATGCCAAATCCTCCCCCTCCAAACACAACTCCGACTCTAACCACCTGAAGTGTATCCTGCTGAACACCCGATCGATCCACAAACATGCCACTGAACTCTGGGACCTACTCGACACTACATCACCGGACGTCGCCTTCCTTACAGAAACCTGGATGAACACCTCATCAGCGCCCGGCATCGCCATAGACATCCCGGACACCTACAAGATCATCCGAAAAGACCGCACCAACCAAACAGGAGGAGGCATCGCCATCGCCCATAAGAACACCCTCCGAATCACGACCAGCTCCGACGATAACCTCGCGACCGCCGAACACCTTCACTTCCAGATCCACACCGACCCCAGGACCACACTTAGAGGCACCCTCATCTACAGACCACCAGGAACCCGCACACAATTCAACGAAGACATCACTGACTTCATCAGCCCACATGCCCTCACCTCCGAGAACTACATTCTACTGGGAGACCTCAACTTCCACCTGGAAAAGAATAACAACAGCAACACCATCACCCTTCTGGACAACCTGGCCAATCTCGGACTCAAACAACTTGTTAACACCCCCACCCACTTAGCCGAACACATGCTCGACCCTATCTTCACCTCCAGCAAACACATCTCCTTCGAGCACACCACAGCTCTCCATTGGACGGACCACAGCTGCGTTCACTTCAGCTACAAAAAGACCACGACCCACATCCCACCACAACCTATTCCTCGAAGAAACTGGAACAAAATCACCACCGACCAACTCTTCACATCGCTTAACCAAACCCCCCCGCCATATCATCGGACCCAAACCAAGCTGCCACCAAACTCACACAATGGATCACCCACAGCGCTGACGAATTAGCACCCTTGAAAAACCACCAGATCAAACCAGGTAGCAAAAAGACCCCCGGGTTCAAAGATGACCTCAAGAAATCCAAGAAGTTATGTCGTACCCTCGAGAAAACCTGGAGAAAAAACCCAACCACTAACAACCTGGCCACCTTCAAGGACGCCACCCGCAAACACCACCAATTGATCCGATCCACCAAGAAATCAGCATTCAAGGATCAACTCGACAACAACGCCCAAAACAGCAAGGAATTATTCAACATCGTCAAAGAATTTACCAACCCCTCCGCCGGCACCAACGACATCACTCCCTCCCAAGACCTCTGCGACTCTCTATCCTCTTTCTTCCACAACAAAATCGCCGACATTCATAACAGCTTTGAAAACCTGTCTGAAGAACAACCCAATCCACCCACATCCGAACCATTACAACACTCTCACAACCTTTACGCCTGGTACCCAATCACTACTGAAGACACCATACGTCTGATGAACTCCATCCACTCAGGCTCACCAACTGACCCATGCCCCCACCACATCTTCAACAAAGCAGACTCCATCATCGCACCCCATCTCCGCGATGTCATCAACTGCTCCCTCAACTCCGCTACCTTCCCAGAAAGCTGGAAACATGCCGAACTCAGCGCCCTTCTGAAGAAACCCACAGCGGACTCCTCTGAACTTAAGAACTACCGCCCCATCTCACTCCTCCCCTTCCCGGCCAAAGTCATTGAGAAAGCCGTCAATAACCAGCTCGCCGCCTTCCTTGAAACCAACAATTCACTCGACCCCTCACAGTCCAGCTTTCGAGCCAAACACAGCACTGAAACCGCCCTCATCGCTGCTACGGACGACATCCGATCACTACTGGACAACGGAGAAACAGTTGCCCTCATCCTACTTGACCTCTCCGCCGCCTTCGACACAGTCTGCCATAACACCCTCATACAACGCCTCAGCAACGTCGGAATACAAGGAAAAGCGTTGGACTGGATCATCTCGTTCCTCACCGGAAGAACAAAGAAAGTCTGCCTCCCCCCATTCAAATCAGAGGCCACCAAAGTCATCTGCGGCGTACCACAAGGATCATCACTCAGTCCCACCCTCTTCAAGGTGTACATGAGTTCCCTCGCAACCATCGCGCGACAACACAACCTCAACATCATCTCCTACGCTGACGACACCCAGCTAATCCTCTACCTCACCAAAGACCCCAACACCGCCAAAACCAACCTACACGAAGGAATGAAAGAAGTATGCGAATGGATGAAGAACAGCCGCTTAAAACTAAACTCGGACAAAACGGAAGTCCTCATCTTAGGATCATCCCCCTCTGCCTGGGACGACACATGGTGGCCACCGGCCCTGGGTACAGCACCCATACCTACAGATCACGCCCTGGGCTTCATCCTGGACTCCTCCCTCTCGATGACCAGACAAGTCAACGCCGTTTCATCATCTTGCTTCAACATCCTACGCATGCTCAAAAAAATCTTCCGCTGGATCCCCACCGAAACAAGAAAAACAGTCACCCACGCACTAGTCACCAGCCGACTAGATTATGGCAACACCCTTTACGCCGGAACCACAGCCAAACTACAGAAAAAACTCCAACGCATCCAAAACGCCTCAGCCAGACTCATACTGGACATCCCTCGTCAAGCTCACATTTCCGGTCACCTGAAAGACCTCCACTGGCTCCCTGTCAACAAGAGAATAATGTTCCGTCTCCTCACCCACGCAGACAAAGCCCTTTACGACCTAGGACCCGAATACCTCAACACGCGCCTGACCTTTTACACCCCCACCCGCCAACTACAATCGTCCAATCAAGTCCTCGCCGCGATTCCACGCATCCAAAGATCCACCATGGGGGGAAGATCCTTCTCCTACTTAGCGGCCAAGACCTGGAATTCTCTCCCCACCCACCTCCGCCTTACACAGAACCACCTCTCCTTCAGAAAACAACTAAAAACCTGGCTATTCGATAAGTAATGCACTCACCCTCCCTCAAGCGCCTTGAGACCCTCTGGGTGAGTAGCGCGCTATACAAATTACTGAACTTGAACTTGAACTAGATGCACGGACTGCACGCAACTTCTATGGTTTTTACACATTCCCGGATTTACCAGAACTGGTACACCTGGAAATGCACCAAAAAGATGCACCTCCCCTGGTGAAGTGTAACGGGGAGAAATGTCGTTATTTCTCCTTGTTTCTACCTCTTTCTATGGGTGCTGCATTCTGCAACCCTCGCTCATCCTTGAATGGGACACTACAAACACTCAGAAGATGGGTCTCTTTTAACCCACACTCATCCCCCAGGGAATCTGTAGGCAAAGTAAAGGGTGTGTTTCAACCCGAACTCATCCCCCCAGGGCACCTTATGACCAAAGTAAAGGGTGTCTCTCAGCTCAAACTCATGCATCACAACAGTAGGAACACGACACTCATGCATAACAACATGCTCACTGCAGCAGTAGGCAGAAGGTACCACTCACCCTCGCTCATCCTAAGAGGACATACATAAAATAGAACTGAACATAAGGAACTGCTCGCAATGGGTGACCTTGCTGATTCCCATCTGTAATCTACGCTCACTCACAAAAACCGTTTGCCACTAACGGTGCTACGAAACACAACCCCAACTACCTTATCACCTTACACTGCATACACGCAGGTCTGGGGACACTAACCGCACACAGCCTCGCCCGCAAACCTGGCAGGACCAAGGACACTATATGTTCGATGCCCCTCTTACAAAACAGACTTTTCACAACAAACCAATTCCTGAATTTCCAACAGGGCATCAATATAACATTGCTGCTTTCACATAACTTTGCACAATACTAAACAAGCATATATACCATATCACTACAATAGAACTACCATCCTGACTCTCATCTCATGCAAACCCATTAAATATAAATGACAACTTTACTCAAACCCAACATGACAAACAAACATAGCAGGTAACACAATGTTCGGTCCGCCGGTGAGCGATACCTCACCCGTTCCTCCCACGTGCGGAAGATACACAGGCCGTGCAGCAGAATGTTCACTATAAAACTGTAAATACACACTTATTCCGGCCATTTCTCCTCATGTTTGCAGGCATCAACACGTGTTGTTAAAACTTCTTGCTTCCCCTTAGATACAGACTTTGCTTCCAGAATGAAGTCTGCACATTAACTGCACGTAGCAATCCAGAGCGTGGACATTTTCAAAACTGCTTTAATTCCAACAACGTGGCACCAAAATCTTATAATCCTCCACTCTAATGTCTTGTTGCGTTAATGGAACTTTATGGGGTAAGGGGAAATTACTCACTTAGCACCAGCAATTTGTTAAGAAAAGTGCTGAATGTTGTATACTAGAGCATACACTGCTGATATGTTCCCACTTGCCGCTGGAACTCTTTGTTCACTTGTTAACTTGCGCTGCCGCTTCACTCCACACCAGCATGTCTTGGCAAATCGATGAACACACATCTGCTGTCACAAAGCTATTTGATGCTGTATAATCCAAACTCTAGAACCACGACAAGGAGATGGCATACATTTGAAAGTCCAAAAACGGCCCTCACAAATGAGTATACTGCCGGCTGTCAGTTGGGGATGACACTGGTGGGGCTTAAGGGTGTTTTTTCCTTCTTGCAGGTATCAATCTCTTTTCTCTTTTACTTTTGCAAATTCACTTCATCTTTATCTCCTTTTTCTTAGTTTCTTATAGGCTTTATATTTCTCTACTGTCTCCTTTCAGGTAATTTAGTCTTCCTCTTCAAACTAGTTCACGCGTTGGTTAGCTCTACACTCGTCGCCATTGTTGCAATCAAAGAATGATCCTCGGCAGGCAGGTAGCGTAGACTTTATGATTAGATTTATTAGAAGATAATAGTCTCTGTTACAGATGTCATGTAGATGTAACATCAATGCCCCACCAGCAGCAGCCTCCTGCCATCCAGCCTGCTCACTCCAACTGATCTCTCAAGCATGCATTAACAATCTAACTCTATGACATCGTCCACTCCAAATGATCTCTCAAGCATACATAAGCATTCTAATTCTACAACATCACCCTCACTCCAACTGATCTCTCAAGCATGTGTAAACATTCTAAATCCATGACATCATGCTCACTCCAACTGATCTCTCAAGCATGCATAAACATTCTAACTCTATGACATCACGCTCACACCAACTGATCTCTCAAAGCATGCATAAACATTCTAACTCTACGACATCACGCTCACTCCAACTGATCTCTCAAGCATACATAAACATTCTAACTCTATGACATCCCACTCAGTTCAACTGATCTCTCAAGCATACATAAACATTCTAACTCTATGACATCCCACTCAGTTCAACTGATCTCTCAAGCATGTATAAACATTCTAACTCTATAACATCACGCTTACTCCAATTGATCTCTCAAGCATACATAAACATTCTAACTCTATGACATCCCACTCAGTTCAACTGATCTCCCAAGCATGCATAAACATTCTAACTCTATAACATCACGCTCCCTCCAACTGATCTCTTAAGCATACATGAACATTCTAACTCTATGACATCACACTCACTCCAACTAATCTCTCAAGCATACATAAACATTATAACTCTATGACAACACACATACACACTCTGACTGAGCAGCATGTAGCAGAGAACTAAGGAGAGGATGCATTATGCCTAATTTAAAATAAAACAGAAAGGTACAGACAATAACCAAATATCAAAAACAATATACAAGAAATCATTATGTATAAACAGCAGAACTGTGATGCGATGGAAACTAAAACAATATTCCAAATAAAATGTACATGACCCTAAAATCCTTATAATCACAGGGATCCTTTCAACTTGAAGAAGGCCTTCAAGAACAGCATCTACTAGAGCCGAAACATGTCAATGCATTGTTTTTTAATTTACTCCTAAGTATTTTGAAACAAGAAACATAGAAAACTGCGCATTGTAGTGATAACCCCTATGACTAAATGTGATCTGAGCATAAGCAATTTGCGGGTGTGATACACAAGAAAGCTGTAGTTGGAATAATGCACTACTACATTTGGAAAAACATAAATATGGACTGTGGAAAATGTAGTATGTAAAGAATGAGAATTTGCATATTAGGTAGAGATGAATGCTGTAACATATGAGCACAACAAAAAAATGAGTGATTCCAAGCATTATAGTCAAGCCTGCACCGCAGCAGTTCTGATGCTACCGGCTGCATCAGCTGCCCATGGTGCTGAAGACCACAAATTGTAACTTAACAGACCCGAAACATGGGGCTTAGTAGGACATGCCGCTTTGAATGGGATACTTAGGGCCATATGTATCAAGATACCAATTAGCGATTCTGCAATAGCGATTTTTAAGAAATCACTATTTCAGAATGGCTAATTGGTATGTATCAAGAAAATCGCAATTTTTTCGCAATTTCTTGATATTCCTTAATTGCGAATTCGCAAATTGCGAATTCGCAATTAAGAAATACTTTCCAATTCATTTTCAATTTGCGATTCGCAATTTGCTAATCGCAAATTGAGAATAATTTCAAGGGTGCAGGGGTGTCCAAAGGACACCCTGTTGCACCCCTGAAATAAATATGGGTGCACATGTGGTGCACATACATGCCCTAAGGGCATGTATGTGCATCACATGGCACTTTGAAAAATGCTGAAATGTGCATTTTTCAAGGAAATCGCAACTTACCACCAACTAGAAGTTGATGGTAATTTGCGATTCCTTAAGGGCATTTTTCAATTTTTTTTGGGTTAATACATTGCATTTAAGGAATCGCAAAATTTGCGATTTCTTAAATGCAATCGCAAAATAAGGAATCGCAAATTTTTTAATTCCTTATTTTGCACCCAAATTCTTTCATACATACCATTTTGCGAAAATGGGTTCGCAAACGCCGAAATTTTGCAAATTTCGGCATTTGCAAACCCATTTGGCTTTGATACATATGGTCCTAAGAGAGGGAATTCTAAAGGGGACTCAGCCCTGGCGGAGAATACGATTTACCACTTTCTCCACAAATAGGTCTTACGCCTTTCTGTTTTCCTTCATTGCTCCACGTGCAGAGCTCAAAATAGTAGATTGGTGGAAGGAATGTTTATAGAATTTTGACGTTGATTCGCTGCCAACACCGCTGAATGATAAAGGCAATATTTTCTTTTTTTCTGCGGGGGACAGATTTAGAATTCTATTCTGCTAAATTTGCAGCTCTTTAACAAAGGCCACGCTCAGAGGTTTGAGGAGCTCCAGCAGGGAGCTTGGCAATCATGGCCATCAAAGACCAGCATCCTACTCGAACCCTGGCCGGCGCCCAGGGCGGATAGCCCAGCATGCACTGCATTGGAGAGCGATTAATCCACGCAACGCGTTCCCATACCTAAGGCCTGTCGGCCATTGTGGGGGCGGCAGCTTCGGACTCACATCTACTTTTAGCTTTGGTTACAGTTACGGGCGGAAGAAAGGAGGAGAACAAATACCAGGCACGGCGGGGGTCTGACCACACTCATCAGTCGCGAGTGAACCGAGCCCTCCGCGCTGGCGAGAGCAGGATACCAAGGCCTGCAGGACTGCTCCATGTGATGTGTGTGCATGTCAAAGGTATGGGTATGGAGGATCAGTGTGCTCTATGTTTGACTCCAAGGTCACAGGTTGTAAGAATGAATTTAATTTTCTCAATACTGACAAATGCAAAACACCTAATAAATATGTAATACCCAAAGTACATAAGAGCTTAGACAACCCCCCAGGAAGGCCGATCATTTTGGCATGTGGTTCTTTGCTAGAGCCGCTGGCCAAATATATTGGCACCTTCTTGATTGACTTTGTCGAAAAAACAGATTCAAATGTCTGCGATAACATGGACTTCATAAACAAAATTGAAAATTTACCTTTTGACCACGATAAACAACTTTTGGTATGCTTTAGCATTGAGTCGCTGTATACCAATATACCACTTAATGAAGCACTCATTGTACTACGGAATACTCTTGATCGAAGAGAGCTACCACACGGGGTACCAACAGACTTTATAGTCACTCTGGCTACCATCTGCCTGAGGACCAACTTCTTTGTGTTCAAAGACCACCTTTCCTTCAAGTAAAGAGAGTTGCTATGGGGTGCAGCTTCGCCCCTGAAATAGTGAACCTGGTCATGTACGAATCCGAGAAATACTGGATATATAGCGACACCAACCCTTACAAAAACTGTATTAAACGTTGGTATTGTTATATAGATGATATTTTCATGATATGGGAAGGCGCTGAAGATACCCTTACCCAATTTCACAATTTGTTGAACGTGAGATCGGCTGATCTTAAATTCACAGTGTCAAGCAACAAAGATAGGATTATTTTCCTTGATGTTTGGGTGCAAAATAATGGCGGTATCCTGGAAGTGAGTTTATATACTAAGCCCACCGACAGAAATACGTTGCTACATTTTCCAAATGGTCACCCCCGTAGCCTTAAAGAAAATTTGCCATATGTGCAATATTTAAGAATAAGACGAAATTGTACCATTAAAAATGACTATTTTGCTAATGCAGAAGTATTAAAAAAGAAATTGATAAACAGAGGATACCCTCGTAAATTAGTTAAAACAGCACTTAAAAGAGCGTGGTACACACCGAGACAGGACCTACTCAAACCCAAAGAAAGATCAGAAAGCACGCCACTTACATGTGTACTCACATATAACACAAAAGCCAACAAAATTAAAAAGATCATTTTAAATAACTGGAGGTTGGTTAGCCACCTAGGATTCCCGAAACCATTGTTTGCATTTCGTAAAGGCAAGAATTTAAGACAACAACTTGTGAGGGCTGCTCAACCCACAGATAAGAGACAGAATTTAAGAGGAATGCTAGGCCTCCCCTCAGTGGTGGGTCATTCCAGGTGTCAACAGTGTGTGGCATGCCCACTTACAACAGATTCTAAAGAGGTGACGATTAATGGACAACAACATATTCAGAGAAGATTCTCTAATTGTAACACAAAGAACGTTATTTATTGTATCACTTGTCCATGTAATATGCACAATCTTATAGATTTCACTGCGTCACTTCTATGACCCTGTCTTGCGTCAGAACGCCCCCCCCTGCATACATTATACCTGGCGTAGGTATAATGTGGCGCACGGGTTTACAAAGTGACGCATCTACCTAGATGCGTCACTTTGTAAATATGGTGCAACAAGGCACATTTTTTACTCCGCTGGGGCGTCACAAAAAGTGACGCACTAGCGGCGTAAAAGTGACGCACAGCCTCATAAATGAGGCCCAATGTATGTTATTCCATTTAGACGGATCTTTATATTTTGGGGTTACGATCTAATAGATGTGTTTATCGTAGTTTTCAATGTCCGACTGCTGTGTAGTCAAAAGGATATTGCTCGACATATATATTGTGAGGGACAACAAAGAGCAGACACAATAATGGGTGTCTATATATATGCTTTTATATATATATATATATATATGTTCTTCTTTGGTGATGGTCACTATTTATTTGAGTATAGTTTTCTAGTTTTTCACTTACAAATTTTTGTATATATTGTGAAACATGTCTTTAGACAGTATTTTTTCGCCCTCCTCTTATTTTGAATTTCATTAGTATTTGAGCGTTCTAGTGTTTCCAGCATACATGGAAGGCTGGAGAGCAAGCGAGGGGGCATATTATCAAGGACGGGTGTTAAAATTATCGCTGTTTTATCAGCAGGAAACTGCCGATAAAACGGCGATAATGGGCTTGATAATACATCCTTGTTAATTCCCATAGAAGCCCATGTTAACATCAGAACATAGTAACATATGTATCCGTCTTCAGCCAGGGTAGCTTGACTCCAGTGGCGTGGAGAGCACAGGACTCTACAAATATTCACAGTATGTTACTTTCGCCACGATTTATGCCACGTGTGTCTCACAGATAGGAACTCTCTAGCCATAAGTTTAGTTTACACCTACATTTGGATGCAGACTGGGATCATGCATGGAAAACTGCGCCAGGAATATTCCTGTAAAACAGTTCAGATTCCCCATTTAACTCTTTGGATTACTCTGGTTTCTTTCTCTTTTTCGTTATAAATATTCCTTTATTATTCACTAGGAATTGTGTTTTAAGAATCTTATTACGACAGCGTCACGTCAACTTTATTCTGTACTCCTTAACCACCAACCATCACACCCTTGGGAGACTTACTCTAGGTGGTGTGGTTGAATACCAGATGTATGAATTGTAAATAGTTGTATATGTGTATATAAGTGTATATGAGAGGTTGTATGTACTTGTGTTTCAGGTTTCCTTTGGCCCCCAGTCCTGATGACACCCAAACGAAATGGGCTGAAACGCGTCGACCTGATATAGAAAGATGCCATGTATCACTTTAATCCATATGTAAAGAAAAATTTGCAACATCAGTAAAGAGTATAATAGGGTGTAATGTACAAATACCCTAAGAGGTGTTGGCATGGATTCTGTTTTCTGATACATAAGTGTATTGACTGAATGTATATTCTCATGTATTTTATATATAAAATGTTTGCTGTTTGTTTGATAAAGATAGATATAGATATATACATAAAAATTGGATGTATAACGATATACATCGGACTTACAACCTAGTGTGAGGTTTTCTTTGTATATAAAGACAATTGGTCTGCAAGAGAATAATTTCTCACAGATGGATTAATTCAGGTCTCCATCATCTTTACGAATTTTTGTTGTATCCATTCCGCCGCATTATTTTTGTTCTTTCTTGGTCTTCTTTTGCCCAGATGCAGGTGGATTATTACGGCAACCCCCTTGTTGGTACAACGTGGCGGATATCCCAGCATGCACTGCATCAGAGAGCAATTAATCCATGCAACGTGTTCACATACCTAAGGCCTGTCGGCCATTGTGGGGGCAGCAGCTTCAGACTCGCATCTACTTTTAGCTTTGGTTACGGTTGCAGGGCGGAAGAAAGGAGGAGAACAAATACCAGGCACGGCGGGGGTCTGACCACACTCATCAGTCGCGAGTGAGCCGAGCCCTCCGCGCTGAAGGCAGGATACCAAGGCCTGCAGGACTGCTCCACGGGATGTGTGTGCAAGTGAAAGGACTGAGGTATGGAGGATCGGTGTGCTCTGTGTTTGACTCCATGGTCACAGGTTCGAATCCCAGCATGTCTGCTCAGCTTCCGAGCTTCCTGAGGTCAATAAAATGAGTACCATTGAGTGAGAAAACTGGATTTCCCTCTGAGTGAACATGCGCTGTACAAATATACACATGCAACAACAACAGTTGATGGACAGAATGCAGAACAATGTCATACATTCACCCCAGTACAAGGATCTGGGCCTTAATCCATCGTTTTTCTGCACTCCACACCACCCCCGTTCAGACATGTCCATATGCAAATCAGCCTTGACCCTGTGCCTCATGGGAACAGTCCAGCCCGAACTGGCAACCCCTTCCTTCCCTGGACCGGAAACAAGCATCCAAGGACTGGTTTCTGGCTATCAGCCGTCATCTGCCAGGATAGCTTGATTCCAGTGGCATGGAGGGCACGGGACTCACGTCTGAGCATACCCATCCCACTCGGGGTGACAAATGCAAAAACAACAATTGATGGACAGAATGCAGAGCAATGTCATACATTTAACCCAGCACAGAGATCTGGGCCTAAATCCATTGTTTTTTTGCACTCCACACCACCCCAGTTCAGACATGGCCATATCCAAATCAGCCTTGACCCTGTGCCTCATGGGAACAGTCCAGCCCGAACTGCCAAGCCATGTCTTCTCTGGACCGGAAACAAGCATCCTGGGACGGGTTTCTGGTCTATCAGCCGTCATCAGCCAGGATAGCTTGACTCCAGTGGTGTGGAGAGCACGGGACTCTACAAATATTCACAGTATGTTACTTTTGCCATGATTTATGCCGCGTGTGTCTCACAGATAGGAACTCTCCAGTCATAAGTTTAGTTTACACCTACATTTGGATGCAGACTGGGATCATGCATGGAAAACTGCGCCAGGAATATTCCTGTAAAACAGTTCAGATTCCCCATTTCCCATTTCCGGAAGCGTAAGTGTACAGCAGATATTTTCGAATGTGAAAATGCCTCACATGAGTTTATTTTCACAACTTCTTTTTTGACACAGTAAAAATATGTTTCCCCAACTGAGAGGCACCCCCACACCCCCCAATTTCCATTCATTTCCTAGAAATTGATTTATGGCTCCATCTTGACAGTTGTAAATCTCTCCCTGTTTCCGAGGTATGAAGCCCAATGGCCGGCTTTAGCACTGGTGGCACCCACTGGAACAATCTTTTTTGGCGCTTTGCTCCCCATGTGACCTTGCCCTTGGATTCCCTCACTAACACCCTGCAAAAGGGCCCCTCATCTCTACAGCCCCCCCTCTTTCACATCCATTTCATTTGTTTTAAAGCGCTGGTCAAGGCTGGCTTTACTAATCCACCCAGCTATCCACATAAAATGCAGAACTGTTCTTTGCAACAGGCACATTAACCCTCTGCGCTACTTTTTGGTGAGTCAAAGCTGCCACCAGACAACACTCTGCTCTCTCTGTACCAGGAACATTTATCACAAGAGTCATCATGACATTTTTATTGCTGCCTGAAAGCTGGGCACACAAGGGACTCTGCAGCAGCTGCTTTTAAATCTAAGCACCGCTCCATCTCCCCTCTGTGGTCAGTGACCACCATCACCGCCTCCCTCCAGGTCAGCGAACCCTAAGGCCGGCCCTGGTGGTGGCACTCACAAACCGTCAGGGCAGAGTACCGACATGTTAGTGTTCACTGGAAGGGTTCGCCGCCTGCGCTACGCCTTGGTCTGCTCAGGGTTCACCGCCTTCGTCTGCTCGGGGATTCTCTCCGTGTGGCCAGGATTGAGTGTCACGCTAAAGAGACACCTGCCGGCTGCGTTTCACGCTACTTGCGTGAGAGGCCACTCTGCTCGTTTACCTTGGGGGGCTTCTTTATGCCTTGGCAGCGCTCGCGGGCGGAGCCTGCCTGTGTCACGTGCTGCACAGTCTCAAGGCAGAGACACAGCCAGGGGGCGCTCCAAGGGTCTCTGCTGCTCCCGTTTTTCTGAGAAACAATGTCTCTTCCTCCAAGGAATGCAATATATGGGCCCCTGAGCCCTGGTCTGTTCTTATTTGCATTTAAAAGGTACCTCTGGCCTCTCAAACACCACGGAACCCACTGCTGCTCGGACTCTGGTTTGTCTTATAAAAAAGGAAGAGTGAGTACACACTGCATGAGGCCACGGGGCCCTGGGCAAACAGAGGCCACGGGGCCCCAACTGGGGGGCTGCAGTCATTTGCCCCTCATGTCCTGGGGCCATCCCACAATGACACCACAAGCGAGGCCAGGCACAACTCTCTTGATTCTCAGAGTGGGGAGGGCGAGCAGGCGCAGACTTCTCAGGGAGGTGATGTGTGTGTGCGTGTGTGTGTCTGTGTGTGAGGATGAAGGTTTCAGAAGGCAACAAAGAGTGCTGACCTTGCCAGCACTGCGGGGGAGGTCTATAACCCATGTATGCAGATGTTTCCACCCGCTGTACAAACGACACAAAACTGTTCAGATCACATCTCAGCCTCAGAAGGTTCTGAAATGTCTGCTTAGCTTTATTTTCTAACCACACAGAAGGTGCTGGAAGGAATGCCTGTAGGAGCTCTAACCCTGGCAATGGCTCCAGGTAGCATCCCACCCTTCGTTCTGTTGCCCGCCTTGACTGGGGCTCGTCAGCCGGGGGTAGCTTGGTTCTTGTGGCCCAGTGAGCGAGGGACCCACGTCTGGGCATACCCCTGGGCGTTATCTCAAACACGGAGAAAGTGATGGAAGGATGCTTGCAGTAAGTCTAACCCCTGCCAGTCACTCGGGTAGAATTCTAACCCATTCATTCACGCGTTCCATCCATCACCCTACAGTGGCCGTCCTCAGTGGGACGGGTGTGCTCAGACGTGGGTCCCGTGGTCGCTAGTCAAGTCAAGTCAAGTCAAAACATTTATATAGCGCACTACATACCCAGAGGGTTTCAAGGCGCTAAGGAAGGGGGGGGATTATTTGTCAAATATCCACGTTTTAAGCTGCTTTCTGAACGCTAGGTGATTCTGGGTGAGGCGAAGGTAAGCGGGGAGGGAGTTCCACGTTTTGGCAGCTAGGTATGAGAAGGATCTGCCCCCCATGGTGGACTTGTTGATGCGAGGTACAGTGGCGAGGGCTTGGCTGGAAGAGCGAAGTTGGCGGGAGGGGGTGTAGAAGGACAGTCGAGAGTTGAGGCAATCTGGTCCGATGTCGTAGAGTGATTTGTGTGCGTGGGTAAGCAGTCGGAAGGTAATCCTCTTATTGACTGGTAGCCAGTGGAGGTCTTTAAGGTGACCAGAGATGTGTTCGTTGCGTGGGATGTCTAATATGAGCCTGGCTGAGGCGTTTTGGATTCGTTGTAGTTTTTTCTGGAGTTTAGCGGTGGTACCTGCGTAGAGGGTGTTTCCGTAGTCCAGTCGGCTCGTGACTAGAGCGTGGGTGACTGTTTTCCTTGTTTCGGAGGGAATCCATCGAAATGTTTTTTTGAGCATGCGAAGGATGTTAAAGCAGGAAGAGGATACGGCGCTGACTTGTCTGTTCATTGAGAGTGAGGAATCCAGAATGATGCCAAGGTTCCGTGCGTGGTCTGTCGGGATGGGTGCATTTCCGAGGGCTTCCGGCCACCAGGAGTTGTCCCATGCAGAGGGGGATTTACCTAAGATGAGGACTTCTGTTTTGTCTGAGTTCAGTTTCAGACGGCTTTGTTTCATCCATTCGGCGACTTCTTTCATTCCTTCGTGTAGGTTAGTTTTGGCGGTGCTGGGGTCCTTGGTGAGAGATAGGATCAGTTGAGTGTCATCCGCGTAAGAGATGATGTTGAGGTTGTGTTGGCGGGCGATGGTCGCGAGGGGGCTCATGTATACGTTGAAGAGGGTGGGACTGAGTGAGGAACCTTGTGGTACGCCGCAGATGATATCAGAGGCCTCGGACTTGAATGGAGGGAGGCGGACTCTCTGGGTCCTTCCGGTGAGGAAGGAGGTGATCCATTCCAGTGCCTTTCCTTGGATTCCGATGTTTCTGAGGCGTTGTAAAAGGGTGCTGTGGCAGACTGTGTCGAAGGCTGCAGAGAGGTCGAGGAGGATGAGGGCGACTGTGTCTCCATTGTCCAGTAGAGTTCGAATGTCGTCTGTTGCTGCGATTAGGGCGGTCTCAGTGCTGTGTTTGGCTCGGAAGCCAGATTGAGAGGGGTCGAGTGATTTGTTGGCTTCGAGGAAGGCGGCGAGCTGGTTGTTGACAGCTTTCTCGATGACTTTGGCCGGGAATGGAAGAAGCGAGATGGGGCGGTAGTTTTTGAGTTCGGTGGGGTCTGCTGTTGGTTTTTTCAGAAGGGCGGTGAGTTCAGCGTGTTTCCAGTCTTCTGGGAAGGTAGCGGAATTGAGGGAGCGGTTGATGACGTCTCGGAGGTGCGGAGCTATGACGGAGTCAGCTTTGTTGAAGATGTGGTGAGGGCATGGGTCTGTGGGGGATCCTGAGTGGATGGAATTCATCAGGCGGATGGTGTCCTCAATGGAGATTGGGTTCCAGGCGTTAAGGGTGTTAACGGGGGGAAGATGGTCAGCAGATGGTAGGGTGGGTTGGCTTCCGGGCTGGTTGTCAAAGCTGTTGTGGATGTCTGCAATCTTGTTGTGGAAAAAAGAGGCTAGTGAGTCGCAGAGGGTTTGAGAGGGGGTGATGTCGTTCGAGTTGGCCGAGGGGTTGGAAAATTCCTTGACAATGTTGAAAAGTTCCTTGCTGTTGTGGGCATTGTTGTCAAGTCGATCCTTGAATGCTGCTTTCTTGGCTTTTCGGATCAGTTGGTGGTGTGTACGGGTGGCGCTTTTGAAGGCGTCCTTGTTGCTGGTGGATGGGTCTTTTTTCCAGGCCTTTTCAAGGGAGCGGCACAGTTTCTTGGACTTCCTGAGATCATCGTTGAACCATGAGGCCTTCTTGTTGCCGAGTTTGTGTTGACGTTTTTTCAATGGTGCTAAGGTGTCGGCGGTTTTGGAAAGCCAAAGGGTGAGGTTGGAGGCGGCTTCGTTGGCGTTTGAAGAGAGGGCTGGGGAGGTTTGAAGGAGCGATGTGGAGATCTGCTCTGTGGTGATTTTGTTCCAGTTTCTTTGTAGAGTTGGTTGGAGGTGGGTGGTGGGTTTTGGTTTGTTGTAGGTGAAGTGAACGCAGCTGTGGTCAGTCCAGAGGAGATCCGTAGTGTGGCTGAATGAGACATGATTGCTGGAGGTGAAGATGGGGTCGAGAGTGTGGCCTGCGATGTGGGTGGGGGAAGTGACCAGTTGTTTAAGTCCAAGGTTGGCGAGGTTGTCCAAAAGGGTGGCGGTGTTGCGGTCGTTGATCTTTTCAAGGTGGAAGTTGAGGTCTCCCAGAAGGATGTAGTCTTTGGAGGGGAGCGTGTGTGGGGTGATGAAGTCCGTGAAGTCTTCACTGAATTTTGCGCGTGGTCCTGGTGGTCTGTAGAGGAGGGTGCCTCTGAGAGTGGTCTTGGGGTCGGTGTGGATCTGGAAGTGAAGGTGTTCGGAGTTAGCGAGGTTGGCGTCAGAGCTGGTTGAGATGCGGATTGATTTCTTATGGACGATAGCGATTCCTCCTCCTGTAAGGTCGGTGCGGTCCTTGCGTGTGATCTTATAGTCATCCGGGATAGCGATGGCGATGTCAGGGGCTGAGGAAGCGTTCATCCATGTTTCCGTTAGGAAGGCGACGTCAGGAGAGATGGTGTCTAGTAGGTTCCAAAGGTCAATGGCGTGCCTGTGGACCGAGCGGGTGTTGAGAAGGATGCATTCTAGGTGGTTGGGGTCGGGGATCTGTGTTGTGGTCGTAGCGGGGATGGTGTAGGTGCCGCAAAATTTGCAGGAGAAGCAGGAGAATGGTCCATGGGTGCGACCAGGAGCGGCTTGGACGCAGTTGGGAGCGCGACCGGGGTTAAGGGCTAGGAGGGTGGCAGCATCGTACGTAATGCGGGAGGGCTGGGAAGCGCGAGGGGCAGGGGGTCTGGCGCTGGGCGCGGTCCAGGCGCGGACGGGCGTAGACGGGCTTACCTTTGGCGCACCTTCGGCGCGGATTGGGCGCGAACGCTGCGCGTGGACGCTGCGCGCGGGAACTACTGTCATATATGGATAGTGGAGGGGGAGGGGCGAGGGCGTCTCAGCTGGGAGGCGGGTCGGGCACACGAGGAGCAGGAAAACAAACAAAATGGAGGCGGAGGGGGGGGCAGGGCGGAGCGCTATTGGCTAACGCGCAAAACAAAGTCAATAATAATAAGTACAGACAAATGTTCGAGCGCTAAGGAGGCAAAAGCGTTACACAGGCAGGCTAAATACGAATGCTGCACAAATAATTCCAACTTTGGCACAGCAGCGCTAAGCAGGTAGAGCGTTACACAGGCAGGCGAATTTAAATTCAGCAGCGCTAAGCAGGTAGAGCGTTACACAGGCAGGCGAATTTAAATTCAGCAGCGCTAAGCAGGTAGAGCGTTACACAGGCAGGCGAAGTTAAATGCAGCACAGATAATTTCTACTTGGCAAGGCGGCGCTACGATACCAAAGACCACGTGTCTGCCAGGGACACTGGGAGCGACCACTCGGACCGTCAGGAGGAGTGAGTCACAGCGACTAGGAGCCGAGGAGCGCAATAAGAAGCCAGTGGGAGGGCGTCTCAGCTGGGAGGCGGGTCGGGCACACGAGGAGCAGGAAAACAAACAAAATGGAGGCGGAGGGGGGGGCAGGGCGGAGCGCTATTGGCTAACGCGCAAAACAAAGTCAATAATAATAAGTACAGACAAATGTTCGAGCGCTAAGGAGGCAAAAGCGTTACATAGGCAGGCTAAATACGAATGCTGCACAAATAATTCCAACTTTGGCACAGCAGCGCTAAGCAGGTAGAGCGTTACACAGGCAGGCGAATTTAAATTCAGCAGCGCTAAGCAGGTAGAGCGTTACACAGGCAGGCGAATTTAAATTCAGCAGCGCTAAGCAGGTAGAGCGTTACACAGGCAGGCGAAGTTAAATGCAGGACAGATAATTTCTACTTGGCAAGGCGGCGCTACGATACCAAAGACCACGTGTCTGCCAGGGACACTGGGAGCGACCACTCGGACCGTCAGGAGGAGTGAGTCACAGCGACTAGGAGCCGAGGAGCGCAATAAGAAGCCAGTGGGAGGGCGTCTCAGCTGGGAGGCGGGTCGGGCACACGAGGAGCAGGAAAACAAACAAAATGGAGGCGGAGGGGGGGGCAGGCGGAGCGCTATTGGCTAACGCGCAAAACAAAGTCAATAATAATAAGTACAGACAAATGTTCACCCGCCGGACACAGCCCAAGTATGGTGAAACTGACCCGGGGTTCCTTGTGGACCCTTCCGTAAGGGGCCTCGCCCAGTTTGAGACCGACGGTTCCCATGAGGAGCAGGGTCAGCACTGATTTGCATAAGGCGGGCCTTTGTCTAGAGTGGCACGGTGGGTGAAGAACGATGGGCGGAAGCGCGACCCAAGTGATTGCGAGTAGATGACATCAATTCAAGCATTCAATCGTCGCCTTGTTGTTGCAGTTGGTTTATGTTTTATTACTTTCACCGCCACGTTTTATATGTAAATAAATACTTTAAGACACCACGCTGTTGGACTGTGGGGGGAAGGTCTAACACTTGGCGTCACTTCCAATTTATAGAATAAATCATTGGAAGAAATCAGGGGTATATTATCAAGCTCTGCGTTAAAATTATCGCTGCTTTAGCGGCAGAAAACTGCAGCTAAAGCTGCAATATTGGGCTTGATAATATGGCCTTGTGAATTCCCATAGAAGCCCAGGTTGATACCAGAACATGGGCTTCGATTGGAATTCTCAAGGGCATATTATCAACCCATTATCGCTGCTTTAGCAGCAGTTTTATGCCGCTAAAGCGGCGATAATTTTATCGTCGTTTCTTGATAATATGCCCCCAGGCTTCTGTGAGGAATCCTGAGCGCTTCCCCTTGTGGGCTCACCCTAGCAGCAAGGGGTTTCCCAGAGAAGAGTGTGTGACTTATGAACAATATCACCAGAGTATTACAGCTACGAAACGAGTTGGATATATTCACGAACCAATTAAATTAAAGGAAACCAATTTAAGGATAAAATGACACAGACTGGAAGAGTTGTGGGGATTGGGATTCTTTAGTAATTGAACTGAGATGCTTTCCACATCAAAGGCAACATTTGGAAACGTTTTGCACAACAATCTCTGGCTCTGATATTCCAGAATCGTCACAGAAAGGCACCAATTGATTTATCTTTTCAACTGAAACAGGGAATCCCCTCCAGAGAATGGCGTTAATACAGAGCAGGCGTTAACAAAGCGCCTTCCTTCCAAAGCCTTTCATTCACTTTTTTGCATTTTATTCACTTGCAGCAGAAAATATCCTGGCACGAACCTTAGCGGATGAATGATGGCTCACTGCCAGGACTGTGGGTTCCTTCTCTGTGCTCCAGAGGTCCCCAAACATCTGCGGGAGCTCCATGGGTGACTGGCAGAGGGCTTCAGGGAGCACGTGGCTGTGTCCTACTGTCAGTCCGTTCGCGGCGGACAGGTCGTGCTCGTTTTCTTCCATATTTCACTTCTCTAAGCAGAGAGCTTCTTCCGAGTGCGGAGCCCCTCTGCATAGTCCAAGGCCTCTTTGTCCTTTGGGGGTCCACAGTTTGCTGTTTCTCTTAGCGCCTGGTTTAGATCTCGTCTAATGGTGACGGATGTCACTTCCGCTGATATATACATCCTATCATATCCTGTGGATTTATATTTCGGTGGGTGGGATGTCCGTCGCCTTTATTATGGAGTAACCTGTCTGCTGAGATCTGAATCAGCCTCCCTCTGCAGAGCGAGCTTCCAGGCCATGAATTCAAGATGAAAGAGGGGACACCTCCCTCGGGACTTTAGCAGGACGAGGGGGATTCTTCGGACAGCCGCAGGTGGCCTCCGCACTCTCCTGTTCCACTTGGCTCTCTGCGTCGAGAGGGAGCTGCAGTTTTTAGAAGGTGAACTCACCTGTGAACGTCACATCCTCATAGGTGACTCCAGTTAGAAGGTCCGCACGTTCTCCCCTTTCTGTTACCACACAGGGACACCTCCTCTGCTTCACCGAAGCACTTTATGTCGAAAGATTCCACAAAGTGCTGCACATTAAAGAAATCCCAAAGGGTAGATTTTTGCATCACTGAAGAAGGTCTGCCCATCTGTCCAAACTGGTTCCCCCACCCCTCCCCATCTGTCCAAACTCGCCCCCCCTTAGATACACCCCCTCTTGTCTCTGGTGAGGGAAGCCCTGAGGTTTCCCTTCAGTCACAGAAACAAGCTTTGACTTCAAGCAGTTTACCACAAAGATGAAGTTTGAAGCAGACTTCTTTGAAGAGGTGCAGCCCCCCCCCCCCTTGCTGGGCCAGTTATTTATGGGGAACAGCCATGACAACGCGGGATTACCCCGCACTGCCATTACAACGCAGGGATTACAACGAAAGTCGTTACAATGACTTTTGCTGGAGGGCGCTGTTGGATAGGGAATAGTTTAATTTTCTATCCAACACCTTCACTACTGTCAACGTGGGCTGGAGTTGGAATAGAAAATTAAACTATTCCACTATCCAGCGCCCTCCAGCGAAAGTCGTTGTAACGACGTTCGTTGTAATCCTCGCATTGTAATGGCACGCGTGGTAATACCACGCGTTGTCATGTCATACAACGGTTATTTATTATCCATGAGGGGCGAGGGGGCAGCTGCAGGCTGCTCACTTGAATAACAGGAACATTTGATTGCAGCCTTATAAAAGTCACGTTTGCAGGAAGAAAAGAACCCATGTTGCAAGAATGATATTTCTAGGCATTTCATAATAATAGTTAGTAAAAATAACTTTGACGTAGAAAGTTACACTTTTTAAAAGGCTGCACTACAAACACAGCTTCAGCCTCTCGTTAGGTTGCTAGATGCACAGTTGCAAGTACAACACACCTTTCCCTCATAGAGTGTATCACTCAGCAGATGTACAGAAACTTTACGTGCACACTCAAGTTTACTTCCAAACTGGTAAATCTCTTATTTAAAAAGTAAAAAGGTGCCTGTGGGGTGACCTGGTTGTTGCTGCCTCCAGATGTCAATGTGGAAAGCTTTCATTGCAAGTTCACGTCTGGAATGTGACACTTTGCAGGTGGAGCAGGCAGTTCACACTTTGCACTAGTAAGTAGTCAATAGTGTAGGGTAGAGTTTGCACTTGGCGCCACCAGCAGGTGGCGCGGTATCTGCTCCACCCGATTCATGAAGAGGCCGAAACCAGCCAAACACCACAGTTGTACCAACTCACTAGATCATGTAGGTTCATCAAGCTTCAGCAAGCATCCCCTTTAATTCTACTCAGACTGTAATAATTGAAAAGGATTTAAAAAATAAACAATGCCATTTATGAAGATTTTAAATATTGAACTCAGTGTACAGTTTTGAGATACAAAAAAATATATGTATGCTGTTCCTCCAGTATTTTGAGATATTTCAAATGTTTTAACAATACTTTACAGACAAAAATGGAAACGCCAACAGAATTCCACTCATATTATAACAGCCAACATATTGACTTTGCCAAGGCTTGTTAAACTAGGAACTAAGGTGGCCACTTGTCGTTGGTATCAGAGCCGGCTTTAGGGTGGTGAAACTACTGCTGAGCTCAAGCGAAGGGCTACAGGGGGTGCTATGTTTAAAATAACTTACGGTTTTAAAAGCATGTGCTGTAAAGTTCCTTTTGTGTCCAGCGGTTTTTAGGCAACACTGAAATGTCACACGAGCCCTGGGCATTAATGTTCATGCAGGGGAAAGGTGGGGTTTTGTCTAGTGGCAATTTTGACTCATCATAAAGTAGCCCAGAGGGTAAATGTGGAGGTGGCAGAGTATGTGTGCCGCGTACATCACAGATCTGTATTTTTTTTAACACATTTTTATTGGTTTTCCATACTTCCGAAGAGGCCATGAAACATGGAGAGAAGCAAGGGCTCAAGATCGGTAGTTTATGTACTTACTTGCTGAGTGGGTTACTGCTTTTGTCACAGAGATCCCTTTGTGACCTGGAGTTCATAAGTTACAATCCTAATATAGAACAGTGACCTATGAACTTTCATCAAAGATCTGCATGTAATGTGCATGGTATAGGTTAGAATGTTATGTTTAACCCAGACTTTCATTATCCTAATGTTGCTGAAAAGAGGTTTCTTAGGGTAGAAATGCATTCCGATTAGCAAAACCAACCCCAGCCACTGCGAGACGCTTCAAATCCTGGGTTTGTGCTTCTCCAGATTAAACACTCTTTCCATATGCTGAGTGTGGACGACACGTAGCTCCTATACCTTGTGGCCCTCATTGTTTTATGCAACGTTTCCTATAGATGAATTTGCACAGGTATGGCTAGTTGTCTCTGTATAGTGTGTGTGATGCAGGCTGGATCATGGGAATGGCCTATATCTGGCACTACCAGACTATCTGCTTGACGAGCTTCAGGCGGTCCAGATATGGCAGCCTGCGTCGTCCTAAACCTGCCCCCAAGAAGACTTGTGTCCCCACCCTTGCGTGATTGCGTCCCGTCATTGGCAGATTTCAAGGTCCAAGGTCTGATCATCAGTCGTCTTGACTATGGAAACGCTTTGTTAGCCTCAATTAGCAAAGTGCTGGTCACCAGGCTCCAGGTTTTACAAAACACAGCTCCCTGGCTAGTATTAAACCTCCCACCTCCGTCCCCGTCAGCGCTCAGTCTGAAAACCCTTCACTGGCTCCCTATAAGGAAGCAGGTCAGCTTTCAGATCAGCTGTCTGGTAAGACCCTCTTTGAGAATGGGCCAAGCTACCTGGCCAAAAAAATAAACTGGTACCCCCCTCATAGAAACCTTGGGTCTAAAATTAAACATCTTCTCACCCCACTCAGGGTGCGGACGGCCATTTTCCCATCTAGCCCCCCGCCTGTGGAACAAACTCCCACTGCAGCTTCCCACTATTGCAGATCGTGAACAGTTCCGAAAGAAGCTTAAAACCTGGCTGTTCTGACCGCTCACCTTTCCCTCCATTATCAGCTGTTCTGACCACTCACTTTTCACCCCATTTTCAGCTGTTTTATCTTTGCCTCTACCAGCTATCGCTGCAGCGCCTTGAGACCTTTTTGGGTGATATTTGCGCTTAATAAAACTTAATGACTGACTGAAAACATTACTCATGGTCCACTGAGTACTGCACTATTCTGGCACCAGCCATCAGGCCCTCGTGGCCACTAGTGTCCAGGCAGAGGGTACCCTAGGATCCTGTGGTAATCTTGCTTCGGCTAGGTACCAGAGAATCCTGTGGTAATCTCACTTTTCCTTGTACCGTATGATCCTGTGGTAATTTCACTTTACCCTGGTATTTTGTGGTAATTTCACTTTGGGTATGGTGCCCTAGTATCCTGTGGTAATCTCACTTTGGTACGGTGCCCTAGGACCCTGTGCCAATCTCACTTTGCCCTGGTACCCTAGGATCCTGTGGTAATATGACTTTACCCTTGTGCCCTAGGATACTGTGGTAATCTCACTTTACCCTTGTACCCTAGGAACCTGTGGTAATCTCACTTTACCCTTGTACCCTAGGAACCTGTGGTAATCTCACTTCCCCTTGTACCCTAGGTCCTGTGGTAATCTCACTTTGTCCTGGTACCCTAGGTTCCTGTGGTAATCCCACTTTGTCCTGGTACCATAGGATCCTGTGGTAATCTCACTTTGCCCTGGCACCCTAGGATCCTGTGGCAATCTCACTTTACCCTGGCACCCTAGGATCCTGCAGTAATCTCACTTTCCCCTGGTACCCTATGATCCTGTGGTAATCTCCCTTTACCCTGGCACCATAGGATCCTGTGGTAATCTCACTTTGCTCTGGCACCCTAGGATCCTATGGTAACCTCACTGTGTCCTGCTACCCTAGGATCCTGTGGTAATCTCACTTTGCCCTGGTACCCTAGGATCCTGTGGTAATCTCACTTTGCCCTGGTACCTTAGGATTCTGTGGTAATCTTGTTTCATCATGGTACCCTATGATCCTGTGGTAATATAATTTTGCCATGGTACCCTAGGATCCTATGGTAATCTTACTTCAATATGGTACCCTAGGATCCTGCGGTACTCTCACTTCCCCTGGTACCCTAGGATCCTGCGGTAATCTCTCTTTACCCTGGCACCCTAGGATCCTGTGGTAATCTCACTTTGCCCTGGCACCCAAGGATCCTATGGTAATCTCACTTTGTCCTGGTACACTAGGATCCTGTGGTAATATCACTTTGCCCTGGCACCCAAGGATCCTATGGTAATCTCACTTTGTCCTGGTACACTAGGATCCTGTGGTAATATCACTTTGCCCTGGTACCCTAGGATCCTGTGGTAATATCACTTTGCTGTGGCAACCTAGGGTCCTGTGGTAATCTCACTTTTCACTGGTATCCTGGGATCCTGTGGTAATATCACTTTGCTGTGGCAACCTAGGGTCCTGTGGTAATCTCACTTTTCACTGGTACCCTAGGATCCTGTGGTAATATCACTTTGTCCTGGTACCCTAGGGACCTGTGGTAATCTCACTTTGTCCTGGTATCCTAGGGACCTGTGGTAATCTCACTATTCCCTGGTACCCTGTGATCCTGTGGTAATCTCACTTTGTCCTGGTATCCTAGGGACCTGTGGTAATCTCACTTTTCCATGGTACCCTAGGATCCTGTGGTAATTTCACGTTGTCCTCGTACCCTAGGATCCTGTGGTAATCTCACTTTGTCCTGGTACCCTAGGGTCCTGTGGTAATCTCATTTTGCCCTAGGATCCTGTGGTAATCTCACTTTTTCCTGGTACCCTAGGATCCTGTGGTAATCTCACTTTACCCTGGCACCCTAGGGTCCTGTGGTAATCTCACTTTGCCCTAGGATCCTGTGGTAATCTCACTTTGTCCTGGTACCCTAGGATCCTGTGGTAATCTCACTTAGTCCTGGCACCCTAAATTCCTGTGGTAATCTCACTTTACCCTGGCACCCTAGGATCCTGTGGTAATCTCACTTCACCCAGGCACCCTAGGATCCTCTGGTAATCTCACTTTACCCTTGTACCCTAGTATCCTTTGGTAATCTCACTTTACCCTGGTACCCTAGGGTCCTATGGTAATCTCACTTCGCCCTAGGATCTTGCGGTCATCTCATTTTACCCTGGTCCCCTGGATCTTGTGGTAATCTCACTTAGTCCAGGCACCCTAGGGTCCTGTGGTAATCACACTTTGCCCTAAGGTCCTGTGGTAGTCTCAATTTACCCTAGAATCCTGTGGTAATCTCACTTTACCCTGGCACCCTAGGGCCCTGTGGTAATCTCACTTTGCCCTAGGGTCCTGTGGTAATCTCACTTTGCCCTGGGATCCTGTGGTAATCTTGTGTCTTCCTGGTACCCTAGGATCCTGTGGTAATCTCACTTTATTCTGGTCCCCTGGGATCCTGTGGTAATCACTTTCCCCTGGTACCTCAGGATCCTGTGGTATTCTCTCTTTAACCTGGTACCCTGGGATCCTGTGGTAATCTCACTTTACCTTGGTACCCTGGGATCCTTTGGTAATCTCGCTATGCCCTTGTTTCCTAGGATCCTGCAGTAATATCACTTTGCCCTGGCCTTCTAGGCTCCTGTGGTAATCTCACTTTGCCCTTTCACCCTGGGATCTTGTGGTAATCTTGCTTTAACCTGGTACCCTGGGATCCTGTAGTAATCTCACTTTACCCTGGTACCCTGGGATCCTGTAGTAATCTCACTTTGCCCTTGCACCCTAGGCTCCTGTGGTAATCTCAATTTGCCCTTTCACCTGGGGATTTTATGGTAATCTTGCTTTGCCCTTGTTTCCTAGGATTCGGTGGTAATCTCACTTTACCCTGTTACCCTGGGATCCTGTGGTAATCCTGCATCGCCCTTGTACCCTAGGATCCTGTGGTAATCTCACTTTACTCTGGTCTCCTGGGAGCCTGTGGTAATCACTTTCCCCTGGTACCCTAGGATCCTGTGGTAATATCACATTACCCTGGTACCCTGGGATCCTGTGGTAATCTCACTTTACCCTGGTACCCTGGGATCCTGTGGTAATCTTGCTTTTCCCTTGTTTACTAGGATCCTGTGGTAATCTCACTTTTCCCTGGCTCCCTAGGCCCCTGTGGTAATCTCACTTTGCCCTTTCACCCTGGGATCTTGTGGTAATCTTGCTTTGCCCTTGTTTCCTAGGATCCTGCGGTAATCTCACTTTACCCTGGTACCCTGGGATCCTGTGGTAATCTTGCATTGCCTTGGTACCCTAGGATCCTGTGGTAATATCACTTTACGCTGGTCCCCTGGGATCCTGTGGTAATCACTTTCCCCACGTACCCTAGGATCCTGTAGTAATCTCACTTTACCCTGGTGCCCTGGGATCCTGTGGTAATCTCACTTCACCCTGGTACCCTGGGATCCTGTGGTAATCTTGCTTTGCCCTTGTTTCCTAGGATCCTGCAGTAATCTCACTTTGCCCTGGTCCCCTAGGCTCCTGTGGTAATCTCACTTTGCCCTTTCACCCACGGATCTTGTGGTAATCTTGCTTTACCCTGGTACCCTGCGATCCTGTGGTAATCTCACTTTACCCTGGTACCCTGGGATCCTGTGGTAATCTTGCTTTTCCCTTTTTTCCTAGGATCCTGCGGTAATCTCACTTTGCCCTGGCCCCCTAGGCTCCTGTGGTAATCTCACTTTGCCCTTTCACCCTCGGATCTTGTGGTAATCTTGCTTTACCCTGGTACCCTGGGATCCTGCAGTAATCTCACTTTACCGGGTCCCCTAGGCTCCTGTGGTAATCTCACTTTTCCCTTTTACCCTGGGATCCTGTGGTAATCACTTTCCCCTGGTACCCTAGGATCCTGTGGTATTCTCTCTTTACCCTGGTACCCTGGGATCCTGTGGTAATCTAACTTTACCCTGGTACCCTGGGATCCTGTGGTAATCTCGCTTTGCCCTTGTTTCCTAGGATCCTGCGGTAATCTCACTTTACCCTGGTACCCTGGGATACTGTAGTAATCTCGCTTTGCCCTTGTTTCCTAGGATCCTGCAGTAAACTCACTTTGCCCTGACCCTCTAGGCTCCTGTGGTAATCTCACTTTGCCCTTTCACCCTGTGATCTTGTGGTAATCTCGCTTTAACCTGGTACCCTGGGATCCTGTGGTAATATCACTTTACCCTGGTACCCTGGGATCATGTGGTAATCTCACTTTGCCCTTGTACCCTAGGCTCCTGTGGTAATCTCAATTTGCCCTTTCACCTGTGGATCTTATGGTAATCTTGCTTTGCCCCTGTTTCCTAGGATCCTGTGGTAATCTCACTTTACCCTGTTACCATGGGATCCTGTGGTAATCCTGCATCGCCTTGGTACCCTAGGATTCTGTGGTAATCTCACTTTACTCTGGTCTCCTGGGACCCTGTGGCAATCACTTTCCCCTGGTACCCGAGGATCCAGTGGTAATATCACATTACCCTGGTACCCTGGAATCCTGTGGTAATCTCACTTTACCCCGGTACCCTGGGATCCTGTGGTAATCTTGCTTTTCCCTTGTTTCCTAGGATCCTGTGGTAATCTCACTTTGCCCTGGTTCCCTAGGCTCCTGTGGTAATCTCACTTTGCCCTTTCACCCTGGGATCTTGTGGTAATCTCGCTTTGCCCTTGTTTCCTAGGATCCTGTGGAAATCTCACTTTACCCTAGTACCCTTGGATCCTGTGGTAATCCTGCATTGCCCTGGTACCCTAGGATCCTGTGGTAATCTCAATTTACTCTGGTCCCCTGGGATCCTGTGGTAATCACTGTCCCCAGGTACCCTAGGATCCTGTGGTAATCTCACTTTACCCTGGTGCCCTGGGATCCTGTGGTAATCTCACTTTACCCTGGGACCCTGGGATCCTGTGGTAATCTCGCTTTGCCCTTGTTTCCTAGGATCTTGCGGTAATCTCACTTTGCCCTGGTCCCCTAGGCTCCTGTGGTAATCTCACTTTGCCTTTCACCCTCGGATCTTGTGGTAATTGTGCTTTACCCTGGTACCCTGGGATCCTGTGGTAATCTCACTTTACCCTGGTACCCTGGGATCCTGATGTAATCTCGCTTTTCCCTTTCTTCCTAGGATCCTGCCATAATCTCACTTTGCCCTGGTCCCCTAGGCTCCTGTGGTAATCTCACTTTGCCCTTTCACCCTCGGATCTTGTGGTAATCTTGCTTTACCCTGGTACCCTGGGATCCTGCAGTAATCTCACTTTACCCTGGTCCCCTAGGCTCCTGTGGTAATCTCACTTTTCCCTTTTACCCTGAGGTCCTGTGGTAATCTCGCTTTGCCTTTGTTTCCTAGGATCCTACAATAATCTCACTTTACCCTGGTACCCTGGGATCCTGTGGTAATCTTGCATCACCCTGCGACCCTAGGATCCTGTGGTAATCTCACTTTACTCTGGTCCCCTGGGATCCTGTGGTAATCTCACTTTCCCCTGGTACCCTAGGATCCTGTGATAATCTCACTTTGCCCTTTCACCCTGGGATCTTGTGGTAATCTCGCTTTGCCCTTGTTTCCTAGGATTTTGTGGTAATCTCACTTTGCCCTGACACCCTGGGATTCTGTGGTAATCTTGCATTTCCCTGGTACCCTAGGGTCCTGTGGTAATTTTGCGTCACCCTAGTACCCTAGGCTCCTGTGGTAATCTCACTTTGCCCTTTCACCCTGGGATCTTGTGGTAATCTCGCTTTGCCCTTGTTTCATAGGATCCTGCGGTAATCTCACTTAACCCTGGGATCCTGTGGTAATGTTGCGTCGCCCTGGTACCCTAGGATCCTGTGGTAACCTCAATTTACTCTGGTCCCCTGGTATCCTGTGGTAATCACTTTCCCCTTGTACCATAGGATTCTGTGGTAATCTCACTTTACCCTGGTACCCTGGAATCCTGTGGTAATCTCACTTTTCCCTGGTCCCCTAGGCTCCTGTGGTAATCTCACTTTGCCCTGGTCCCCTAGGCTCCTGTGGTAATCTCACTTTGCCCTGGTCCCCTAGGATCCTGTGGTAATCTCACTTTGCCCTGGTCCCCTAGGCTCCTGTGGTAATCTCACTTTGCCCTAGTTCCCTAGGCTCCTGTGGTAATCTCACTTTTCCCCTGGTCCCCTAGGATCCTGTGGTAATCTCACTTTGCCCTGGTCCCCTAGGCTCCTGTGGTAATCTCATTTTGCCCTGGTACCCTAGGATCCTGTGGTTATCTCACTTTGCCCTGGTTCCCTAGGATCCTGTGGTAATCTCACTTTGCCCTGGTCCCCTAGGCTCCTGTGGTAATCTCGCTTTGCCCCTGGTCCCCTAGGATCCTGTGGTAATCTCACTTTGCCCTGGTCCCCTAGGATCCTGTGGTTATCTCACTTTGCCCTGGTCCCCTAGGATCCTGTGGTTACCTTACTTTGCCCTGGTACCATAGGATTCTGTGGTAATCTCACTTTCCCCTTGTACCATAGGATTCTGTGGTAATCTCACTTTACCCTGGTACCCTGGAATCCTGTGGTAATCTCATATTGCCCTGGTCCCCATGGATCCTGTTGTAATCTCACTTGGCCCTGGTCCCCTTTGCTCCTGTGGTAATCTCACTTTGCCCTTTCATCCTAGGATCTTGTGGTAATCTCACTTGGCCCTGGTCCCCTATGCTCCTGTGGTAATCTCACTTTGCCCTTTCACCCTGGGATCTTGTGGAAATCTCACTTTACCCTGGTACCCTGGAATCCTGTGGTAATCTCATATTGCCCTGGTCCCCATGGATCCTGTTGTAATCTCACTTGGCCCTGGTCCCCTTTGCTCCTGTGGTAATCTCACTTTGCCCTTTCATCCTAGGATCTTGTGGTAATCTCACTTGGCCCTGGTCCCCTATGCTCCTGTGGTAATCTCACTTTGCCCTTTCACCCTGGGATCTTGTGGAAATCTCACTTTACCCTGGTACCCTGGAATCCTGTGGTAATCTCATATTGCCCTGGTCCCCATGGATCCTGTTGTAATCTCACTTGGCCCTGGTCCCCTTTGCTCCTGTGGTAATCTCACTTTGCCCTTTCATCCTAGGATCTTGTGGTAATCTCACTTGGCCCTGGTCCCCTATGCTCCTGTGGTAATCTCACTTTGCCCTGGCACCCTGGGATTCTGTGGTAATCTTGCGTTTCTCTGGTACCCTAGGGTCCTGTGGTAATTTTGCTTCGCCCTGGTACCCTAGGATCCTGTGATAATCTCACTTTGCCCTGGCACCCTGGGATTCTGTGGTAATCTTGCTTCGACATGGCACCCTAGGATCCTGTGGTAATCTCACTTTGCCCTTGTTTCCTGGGTTTCTGTGGTAACCCTACTTTGCCCTGGTCCCCTGGGATCCTGTGGTAATCACTTCCCCTGGTACCCTAGGGTCCTGTGGTAATCTCACTTTACCCTGGAGTGCTGGCTGAGGCCCTGGCCACGCCCCTCTTTCCTTGGAGGCAAACCCCGCATCCTCTGTGGACTGGCCTAGCACACACATCCTGTTCAAAATCTTCGAGGCGCTGTGGCGCTCTGTCCGTCTCTAGATTTACAATCTGCTCTGCTGGTGTCTGACCCCCCCCCTCCCCCCCACCCCCTTCCCCCTCAGAAGCTCGGGACGGGGTCTCAGCAATGGCTGCAGATCCCTCCCAGTATTTCTAGTTTCGGAGAAATATGGTTTTTACCTCTTTTTCTTCTAAATGAAGCCCAGATGGGGCCTTGGAGCGCGGCGTTTACCCCATTAATCAACTTTGAGAAAATATGTTTTGCACCGCTGAGGTGGTCAGCAAAAAAAACAAAAAAAAGATACATTTTTACAAGGTCATATATGTAGGCGCTAGAAAGGTGTTAAAGTCGCTCACTTCATGGCCTTTTGGACAAATTTCCCCTTTTAATTCTAATAAATTGGGCGTAGGACTCTCTTCAGCACATTTCAATCAATCAATCATTCATAAAGCGCTGCAAATCACCGATGAGGTTCTCGAGGCGCTACAGAAGTCCATGCCATTGCAAGCTATGCAAACCCACCATCCGAGTGTGAAACAGAAAGAGCAGCTTCAAGGCACCTGGGCGCTCGTGAGTTGAACCGGATGTCAGCTATCCACAGGGCTGGCTGCACACTCACCTACCAGGCACTGCTGGGGCTTCAAACTTTGGAAACACAATTCTTTATACCTGGTCTACCGTGGCCTAGTTCATTGGTCATGGGTCAGCCTCCATCCAGTACAATACACACAACATATCTAAATCTAAATAAAAGTGCCTAGTGCCCCCCTTATCCTGCTGCAAGTTCAGCTCGTGACGTAAAACTCTCGTCCTTGGCTTGCCCAAACCTTTCAGCAGCTGCTCTGGGCTTGAAATGTGAAGTGTCTATTAATTTATCCATTAATTCATCCTTGCGCCATTCTTTATTTTACAACCTCCAGAGTCGATAATCGCCAAAGCTAAGATTCACTATTCTAATTTCTTCACCATTTATCAGTTAAATGAGTAATATATGGATATTTTCGGTTATTTATTTTGGGTTTTATAACGCACAATGGCTGCCTCAAAGCGGGCTTCCCATCATTAATGACTTAGGGGCCCATTAGGATGGCTGGCGGTTCGCCGCCGGGTCGGCGGTAGCCACTGCCGGCCCGTGCTGCGGCGAATCGCCCGCCATCTACACCACAAAGACCCCCGCCATATTAGGATGGCTGGGAGGGTCCGCGGTGGACGGAAAGACCGTCTGCCGTTTTCCGCCGGTCGACTCGCCCACCGGGCGGAAAACATGTTTAATATGGTGGCGGTGTCTGCAAGATACCGCCATCCATATTAGGATGTTGGCGGAGATCAGCCTTTCCATGGCGGCGTTGCTGCAATGGAAAGGCATGCAATCTTTGCTTTTCGGGGCCCGTTCTGGGCCCCCGGGGTGTTGTGGGGGTGGGGGGTGCACATGGGGGGTACCTATGGTACCCCCTGCATTTGCATGCACAAGGTGGCAGGTGACGGTGCCGGTCACGTTGTGCATGCAAATGCACAACATGCATTTCTGACATTGCGGCGGGTGATGCTGACAGCACCGCCTGCCGCAAAGTTGGGAAAGCGGGATGCGCCCACCAGTGTGCCGGGGGCATCCTAATGCATACGGTGGGTCCGCCTCACCTATGGCGGGCGGTTCCTTTAGTCATCGCGGTTGCGAGCGTCCGCCCGCCATCGTAAAGGAGCCCATACTTAAAAGCTATGTTCCGAGTGCACCCCAAACCCTACTTTGTTTCTGCTTGTATGTCACAATAGCAACCCCAAAAATATAACAGATACAAAAATATCTATCACCAAAACATGTACCATAACTATACATTTAAAAAATAACAATAGACAACGAAAAAATCTAATATAAAAATATAGTATGCAAAATATTCAGACAATATTTATAAACATATACAAATAGTTTTAAACATAAAAAAATACAATTAAATTAAAAGCGTGTTTTAAAAACATATACTTTATAACTTTTTCCCAGGAAACACTAAAATGTTTACGTACACTTCTACAAAAATATCTACAAATTAATCATCTTTAAACATTATTCCTAAAACAAAATGTAATTATTTAAAAAATGACATTATTTTGAAGCAGGCCTGATTTTAATTTACAATATAATTGTAATAAAGTACATTTTCAATAACTGGATATAATTATTAAGCACAAATCTACCTATATGTATTTGTCTATAATTAAAATGAAATCAATAGCAATATGACTGCACCCCACAAACACCGGGGTACATACATTGGGGGTAATGGAGGCATAAAAGGGAGAATTTTATCTCAAGTCTGGGGCCACTGGAATTATGTGGCAGAAGACGACCAAATTATGTGACAAGAAAATGCAAATAATGTGGCGCAATGTAGCACATTTTGTGATAGTATTGCTTGTTTATTTTGGGACAGATTATGACTCTGGGGGTGTTGCGCCGGCTTTGTGTCGGCACAGCACCACAATAGCCATGCATGGTCTGCCCTCCAGATTACGAGTTCAACTCCTGTCTGGTGGGGTTTTCTGTTGTTGTTACCAGGGCGGTGCCCTGAAAACAGGCACTGCAATGGGAACGCAAAAGCAGTCCCAGCACGTCATGGGCTGTAAAGTCTATGCTGTGCTGGAACCTGTGGTGCATGCATGCAAACATGGGGGCACATGTTGTGCGGTGTGTCCCCCTTGAATGCCCCCCCCCTTGGTGGCGGGAAAGTGGGTGCCTTGTAGGGCCCCCTTTGTTTCCTCTCCACCAGCCTTTTCATGCCGGGCTAACCACCCTGAAAAGGGGGGCGCTGGGGAAACTCAAGCTACGCTCGGCAGACCGCGGCAGTCAAGCTTTGCCTATTGGATGCCCCTGTCTGCTACGCCACCACCAGGGAATGGCGGTTCCCTGGCATTGACAGAGCAACAGTGGTGGTCCAAATGGCCGCATCTGAATATGGTGGCCATGGGACTGCCAGCACCGCTCCACCGTGAGTCAGTAAGTTGGCCCTTTGTCATTTCTACACACGGTCACACTGTCTGAGCATTGATTTTACCTTGTTAGTACCAGTTTGGCACCCAAATATAGTAATAAGAAATTTTAAGGATGACCAGTCAACCTTTGAGAAGGGCCTTCCACTGCACAGCAAAATGTGTCACTGCGTTGTTAGTATCTTTTGATACGGTTAAGCTAGAAATATTTTTTTGTTAATATCTGCTCATTGTCCAGTAGATGATGGATTATGCGGAAAATGTGACACATCCATAATTATGTGGAATACGTGGTGGCTGCAAAATTGCATTATTCCAGTCACTGTACTCCAGTCTAACAAATATTGGTTACAGTGTGGAAATGAAGGGTTAGGAGTCAAATTTTCAATACTTTCACAAAACTAAATATTTTATTTAAACAAAAAAAATATAGATGTGGTTCAAGTATGCCATACTTTCATTTGAGAACAGAATTCCTCAATATGGTATAGAGTGATATCAATAAAAGGCACACTCAAATAAATTAATATAAGAAATAATATAAACTTATATAAAATAATTTAAACAACTACTTTAATTTTTTTTTCAAATGTAAACACTCACAAAAAGTACTGGTTTAAAAAATTATCAACATTAAAGCAACAAAGACAGTAATTAAAGAACACGCCCATGTTGTTATATTGAACGAACCTAATATGAAAATACTGTCCAAACACGCTCACAATAAAACTCTTAATCCTAAATATAAATATGCAATTTAAATTACACAGTCCCACCTATGTGAACCCACTATTTTCAACATATTTAAGAATGGAATTGTATTTAATTAAAAATGAAACAGATAAAACAGGTTACATTCCCAAATAAACACGCCAAATAAATGCACCAATGTTTTGAAAACATAAAAATAACACATGACATCATTACATTTGAACTTCAAAAAATAAAAATCTTATTGTTATTTTAGTACTTAATACTACCAACGCAATCCCCTTATAAACGTCATAACATGTAATATCAAAATCATTTTGAGATTTACCCCCAAAAATAAATTACCTCCATTATTTTATAACACATACTTAAAATATAATTTACATAAATAACAATGTAAACGATTGCAAATAATAAAACATTAAAATATTAATAAAATCTTAATAAAACGCTACTCACTGTAATATCTAAATAAACCCACAACACATAAAAAACAAAAAAATAACCAAAAAAAGAATGTAACAAAACATCCACAAAACAGTTAATTAAATAAAAAATATTTGAATACCATATCCAATTACAAGATTAAAAGTAACTATATTAAAGATAGCAACAGTTTAAACATTAATTGTATTAACAAACAGAAAAAAAGAATAAACGTACTTTTGATTTTAATACTTTGACCATGAGATTGTGGTCGAACAATATTTAAAACTCAAGACTCGGGTACTATACTTCATTTGTACTTATGTGGAATTAAAGTCAATACTATTCTACCATACAACTAAGTGGCTGATTGCAAGTCAGCCGGTCTTCCCACCGCCAGATTCATGGTGGCTCAACAGTGGCGATCCACAATTTTGCCAATTGCAAATTTCACCGTTGTGTCGGTGGAGGACCGCTGGCTGTGCCGTGCCAGGAAACAGTCATTCCCTGGCATTGGTGCAACTGTTGGTTGTGTTGTATGCTCAGAGGGCACCTGTGCATCAGGCCATTGGTGGCAGTCCCACCGCCAAGCCCCATTACGATGGCGGGTGGATGATAGGCTTGCGGAGTCCGCCATGCATCCAACCTGCTCAAGAGCCCATCGGACCGTCGGAGGGACTGCAATCCTTACAACAGTGGGGTGCCTTCTCAGGCAATGCTGTAGGGATTACAATGTCCCTTTCCCCATGCCCTTCATGGTGGTTCACACGCCATGAAAAGGCAGGCACAAAGTGAATTTGGGGGGCCCCCTCTCACCCCTGGTTCTCTGCTATATGTTTTGGGGGGGGGGCACCTAAACATTCCTGCACCATGTGGCAGGCACCGCATGGTGCCTGCCACATAGTGCAGGGATGTTTCAAAAGTCTATTTTTTTTACTGTGGTGTGTGCTGCAGCCCGCTGCACACGCCACAATGCAAAATATACAGATTGTGTCCACCTTAAAGGTGGTCGCATCCTAACATGGGTAGCGGGATCGGCGACAGCTAGTCGGGCGGTCCTGCTACCTCCACGGTGCTAGTTAGATGAAAGTCTGCCCGGTATCATAATTGGGCCCAAAGATATCTTTTGTGTTATACATTAGCTGTCCGTTGTATTTCTAGGGGTAACGGGTGGGGAGTCTATTAAATATAATTCATTTGTTGTGAGTTGATTATTATAATTTTTTTAATTGGATAATTAATTGAATACATTATGAAAAAATATTTTTTTAATATATATATTAGGTGGGTGTTGTTTGTTTTCTAAGGATAAAAGGTGAGAAGGGAAGTGAAATATAGTTAATTTACTATTAGTTAATTATTATTAATATTTTAGTTGATAAATAATTATGTGCAATGTGTAAATATTATAATTTAATAAATGTATTTTAGGTGTGTGTTGTGTAGTTTGCATAGGTATAGGGTGAGCAGTTATTTAAGTAATAAAAAGTTTAAAAATATTTAAACAGTTTTTAAAATTGTGGTCTTTACTATGTTATACCCACCTCCGGCTGACCCAGGACCACCTCGCCTTCAGGAAGCAGCTCAAGACCTGGCTGTTCGAGCAGTAGCGGACCCCCCTTCCCAAGCGCCTTGAGACCCTCTGGGTGAGTAGTGCGCTATATAAATGCTTTGATTGATTGATTGATTGATTGATTGATATGTGTTAATTGTGTTGTGCTTTAGTATTTTAAAAATAATATATTTACTTGTTGCTTTTATTTTGCGAATATAGGGGCCGATTACGATGGCGGATGGACTGGAGTCCGTCCGCCATCGTGATGGTGACCAGGACCATCTGCAATTCAGGCGGCGGTCCCTCACACCCAATTAGGATGCGATCACCACCATGACGGTCGCATTTTGCATTTTAACATTGCTGCAGGTACTGCTGACAGCAGCACCCGCCGCGATGTTTAAATGGCATGCTTTGCATTTCACTGCACTATGTGTCAGGCACCACACAGTGCCTGCCACTTGGTGCAGTGAAATGTAGGGGGTACCATAGGTACCCCCTCAGTGCACCCACACCTCCCCCAACACAAGGGGGGCTCGAAATGGGCCCCCGAAAACAATCTCCACCAGCCTTTCAATAGCAGTTTACCCGCCACCAAAATGCTGGCTGGAGACTTTTGTAAAAGTTTATTTTTATATTGTTTATTATTTGTTTGTAATGAAATCGGTATGTTAAAAAAATATATTTTATTAGGTATATAAATATATATATAAATAGATATATGTATAGTCATATTGTATATTCAGAAAAGATATAAAATTTTCATATACATTAAAATTATTGGTTAAATAATATTTTAGAATTAAATATATACTTACATTTATATATTAATATATATGTGTTAATATTTTTATATAATTCTTCAATTAAAAAAATACATGTAATGTTTTTTTCATACTGTCACTTTAAAACATATTTATTGTGTATTATTTATGTTTTTATATATATAAAAACAATATTTTTGACCATATTAGTGACATTGCTATTCTTGTTTCGATATCCTTTTAATTTACATTATAAGTATAGAAGGTTGATATTATTGTGGTCTATATTTGTGTGTTGATAATTTTGTAATTGCTAAGTAACTTTTGGAGTCATGTGCCTTGACATGGAAGCGATGTGCAGCCCACAGAGGTGTTGAGTCGCGGTGTGGACGGGATGTCTGCATTTATTAGACTATGGTAGAACAATCTGGAGTGAGGCCACTGCTGATGGCCGTGGGACACCGCAGTGCTGGACAGTGCAAATTAGCGACAGTCCAGCCCGATCAGCATTTCATGATGGATAGACAACCCTGTGTCCTGGGTCTGGACTGAATGCATGTCACTGGCCGCCACAAGGGGTGAGGCCTCCTGTATCCCAATTGATGCAACATGAACCAGAGAGGGGTGCAATTTAGAAAAAAGTATTTCAGAACTCTAAAGTTCTTGGGAAGTAAAAGTTAGCAGAGAAGCACAGAAGAGAGAGTAGGAACCAGGTTCTGACTATTTTAAGGACCACATTAAAGTTGTCATTATTTTTTTAGGGTAAATTATAAAGCCACCTTGAATCGAGATCTCATTAAGGATTCCCTGAACATGGAAGTTGGCCATAGTTTCATTGGGTTAACATATATCTGAATTGTGTTATAAAGTAGGCCGTCCTGAGATCTACTATAATCTGTGGAACATGTTGGACTTGGGACACATAATAGGTCCAGGCACCAAAAGAGAAGTGGTCCCTATTAGCGGATCAGATGGCAAAAAAGAGTCCCATATTTGGAAATCAGGGAAGTTTTGAACTTGCAAAGACACGCTGTGGACGTGTTCTTCAAGATATAAAATACTGCATGCACTTGGGTTTGCTTCAGGCAATGTTTGTTTTAATATCAGAGAAATCAACAGTAAAAAGTGAAAAATGACCCGCCAGGGCATAGAATAGAACCGCAAGCGCCGGCTCACACACTGACCTGTCACACCAGCCCATCAGGCACTGCCTGATAGCCCCACAGGCCAGTCCGACCCTCCTTCCAAGAGGTAACGGGTCGGGACTAAACAGGACTCCGCAGTCGGAGATGTGTGTTAAGGGAAAGGTGCAGCTTGAAGAATGTTCCCTGAGGCTTTTCACAGCTCATGAGTCTGAGGTTGGTTTAGAGATTTGCGGAAAACTTGTGTCTACTGTGTATGGAAGCAAATTGTTGTCAAGGTTCGGAAAAGGCGGAGTTCATCTTTTAATCTTATTTCCGACAGGACAGCGACAAAATGAAGGTTGGAGACTTGTCCAGGCATTGATTTGTCTCTGCTGACTGCAGAGATCTTTGTTTTTGTTTCTGAAAGTTTTCCTTCAGCTGGTGAGAAACACTTAGGGCCTGATTGCGGCTCTGACGCAGCGGCGTCGGCTCAACACCGGCTCCGCTACGCCAGAGCCACGCAAGGACCGCCAACTGTATTACGAGTTGAAAATGTGCCACTCGTAAGATGGTTGGCGGTCCTTTGGTGGTGCCTTGAAAACAGGCACCACAATGGGAACCCAAAAAGTTCCATGCCGTGCTGGAACTGCGAGTAATACATGTGTACCCCTGAATGTACCCCCGTGGTGCGAGGGACCTGGGGGCCCTTTAGGCCCCCTTTGTTCTTGCACCATCACCTTTTTCATTGCTGGGCTCTGCCATTAAAAGGCTGGCGGTGCAAGAACTCAAAATATGGTGAGTGGGACTGCGGCAGTCCCCACTCAGCATAATGCGTTGTGGCGCTCCTGCTCCACAGCCAGGGAACAACAGTTCCCTGGCACAGCAGGCTCTCGACCGCTGATACAACTTTGTAAGTCATAATCAATAAAACAGCGGACCGTCACTCCTGCGCCACCGCGAGTCTGGTGGACTCGCAATCAGGCCTTATATTCCTGTGCCTCGTCACAACGGTTTTAAGAGCAGGTTGGCCTTATTAAGTTTGTAGATGTGGCTGCCACCATTCATTTCCTATGCAGGGGACGCTGTTTAATCATGATTGTTAAAAGGAAATCAGTATTGAAAGATTGAAATGCACTTTTATTAAAGTGTGTTTAAAATTTTTATATAATGATTTTATAATTTTGAAACTGAAGTAAATTACTTATTGATTGTTTAAGCATCATTTGATTTACTTGTATTAATGTCTGTTGTTTACAGCATTTAGAGATGGCAACGTAACGCACCATGGAGTTGGAACTACATGATGCATGATGGTAATCTCACTTTCCCCTGGTACCCTAGGATCCTCTGGTGATCTCACTTTTCCCTGGGACACTGGGATCCTGTGGTAATTTCACTTCGCCCTGGCACCCTAGGATCCTGTGGTAATATCACTTTTCACTGGTACCCTAGGATCATGTGGTAATCTCACTTTGCCCTGGTACCCTAGGATCCTGTGGTAATCTCACTTTTCCCTGGTACCCTGTGATCCTGTGGTAATCTCATTTTGCCCTGGTACCCTATGACCCTGTGGTAATCTCACTTTACCTTGTTACCCTAGGATCCTGTGGTAATCTTACTTTGTCCTGGCACCATAGATTCCTGTGGCAATCTCACTTTGCCTTGGTACCCTTGCAACCTGTGGTAATCTCACTTTGACCTGGTACCCTAGGATCCTGTAGTAATCTCGCTTTGCCCTAGCACCATAGGATCCTGTGGTAATCTCACTTTGCCTGGGTACTCTAGAATCCTGTTGTAATCTTACTTTGCCCTGGCACCCTAGAATCCTGTGGTAATCTCACTTTGCCTTGGTACCCTTAGATCCTGTGTTAATCTCACTTTGACCTGCTACCCTAGGATCCTGTGGTAATCTCACTTTACCTTGGCACAGTAGAATCCTGTGGTAATCTCACTTTGTCCTGGTACCCTAGGATCCTGTGGTAATCTCACTTTGCCCTGGCACAGTAGAATCCTGTGGTATTCTCACTTTGTCCTGGTACCCTAGGATCCTGTGGTAATCTCACTTTACCCTAGGATTCTGTGGTAATCTCACTTTCCCTGGCGCCCTAGGATCCTGTGGTAATCTCACTTGTCCCTGATACCCTAGGACCCTGTGATAATCTCACTTTGTCCTGGTACCCTAGGATCCTGTGGTAATCTCACTTTACCCTAGGACCCTGTGGTAATCACACATTGCCCTGGCACTGTAGGATCCTGTGAGTAAGGTAAGGAAATACGTTATTGTACAGTTAATTAAACCATTACAAAGCATCATCAATAAAAAACAGTTTCATGTTTAAAAAACAGCCATGACAAAGTGCGATAATACTATGGAATGCTATGAGAAAGAACTGCTATTAAAAAGTGCTAAAGCTAAAGATATTAAAATACAGGGAGAGTGTAGGATTGGCCCAAGAACTGGCTCACTTCTATGATACCATTAAAAAATGTGTGTGGTTGGGCTAACTTGCATTCAGTTGATTATTGCAGTCCATAACCTGCCTGGGCAACAAAAGTTTATCCTCCACGTAAGATTATGCTTGCTTAGTCCGCCCAAGAAATCGAACAGTAGAGTAAGAGGAAAAAAGAAGAAAGGAGTCCCAATAATGCCCTTGTCACAACGCAAGCAATCAACTTCTTGAAGAACAAAAATGTTTCAGGGAGACGTCTAAGCCGCAGTTATTTGCTTCTTGAGCTCTGGCCATTAGCTGTTTCAAAGTTTTAATGTTTGTGCCAGTAAAGCTCATTGAGCGCCAAGATACCGACTGGGCCCTTGTTACCATCCGATTATTTTGGCTCTAAGGGTACAAGCGTTGTGCTGGATTCCGTCACTATCCTTCCTGCTTTTCCACTAATGCGAGTGCAGGGCTTTCTTCATGCGATTTGCGGCGCAAGCTTCTGCTCTACAGCCAGACCAAGTTGGCTTTTTCTGTTTATTCTGTCACTTTGTTAACCCCTTGCATGCTGCCGTCATGGCAGCACTACCTCCCTAGTGCTGCCGTCGGCCAACGGCCGACGCAGCCCCGCCCACTCTTCAGAATGCCCGCACTGCGGTGGAAAAACCGCCGCGGTTAAGGCGTTAAGGTGGACATCTACGACTTCAAGGTATTTTACCAGTCGACAGCTCAGTTGTACTTCATCGCCAGAGAAGCATGCCAGGACTGCTTGCCTGCGTGACCTTATCTATTTTTTATTGAATATTGGTCCCAAGAGGTTCTTTTAGCAGATCATTACAGATGGTGATGAGGTGTATGATGTTTTCTTCACTGTTGCCACAGAGGTGGCACTTTGCTGGCGTTGAGGGACGCAGCCAAGAGGCCAAGTGATCTGCAGTGGGCAACAGTCCTAAGAAAATGTCAAAAACTTCTCTTTTGTCTTTTTGGTGAAGCTGGCCTGAAGTTATGTTTGGGGCCTGAGATTGGTGTAGGATTGTATGGTTAGCCAGCCATGTGCTCGCTCCGTCAGTGAGGCTTTGTCCTGCAAGAGAGATTCTTTTTTGATGATGTTATTTACTGCTTTTTTGAAGTCTGCCAAGGGCCCTGGGAAATCCCATAATTGACGTAACCCCAGGTGTTTGATTGCGTCCTCTAGGTAAAGCCTTGCAGGGCAGTTTTCTTTAGCTTGCAGTTCCTTCCGCAGGAGAGTGTTGAGTGTTTTTGCTCCTCCCCTGCTTATTTTGTACCAGCTTTTTAAATATACTCCTTTGCGTGCCAGCTCTTCCTTAGCGAGCCCAAATTCGAGCCTCATCTGCGCGGGTGATGTGTACCTCGACAAAGATCATGCGCAATGCTCTTGCTACCGTACCATCTACTGTTTCAGCGTCCCTTCCTCTCATCGCTTTGCTTCCGTAGGTGATAGATGAGATCAGTTTTGCCTAAATCACCTTTATTAGGGGGAGGAGGCTTGATCCGATGATCTTATTTTTTAGGTTTCTTAAAGATACCGCAGTCATTAATCCTCTCTTTTTTTATGTCCTCTCATTGTGGCTTAAAGCTGCCCTTGGAATCTAAAATGACCCCCAAGTATCTATATTTGCTTATAAGATCCAGCTTCCTTGAGTCCAAGAACAATTTGTTCGTTATTTTTGTATTTGCGATTGGTGATACACATGACTTTAGATTTGTTTGGTTGATTCTGAGCTTGTTTGTTAAAGAGTATCGCAATGTGATATCCAGCAGCCGCTGCAGGCCTATCGGGGTCCGGCTGATAAGCACAAGATCGTCCCCAGAGAGTAAATTAGACAGCTATCATACAGGGTTGAGGATCAAAGCATAGATACTCGCACCAGTCTTGACGTACCTAAGGTTTATATAAAATTAAAACAAGGGGCAAAGAGCTTGGGACACAATCCCCTAGAACCCAATATAGAGAAACCAGAAGATACCTACCTGGTCTCTCTAGTAACATACAACAAAATAGCCCAGCACACATTTAAGTATCAAATAGGTAAAATACACAATGAAATAGATGTACAAAAAGATTGTTTTCCCAAAAGAGTCGATATGATCTTGCAATATTGAAGTTCATCCTTTATTCATATTCTTTTGATTAACATTTTTTTTGCAAACGCATTTCGTTCTTAAACGAACTTCTTCAGGGCTCAATATATAAACTGTGTTCGTTCGTATAACCGGTGCCAATATATTAGACCAATTGATTTGAAAATACGTATATCTAAGCAATGGAATTGTGTCAGTTCAAGGGCTCAAAGATAAAAGTGTATCGGTGAATGAATGCACCCGTCTCCATGCGGTCATCTGGCTCGAAAAAACTTTCTCCTGGTCAGCTGAATGCCCCCTAACTTGGGTGGGTGCAAATTACTTTCGTTCAGCAAGATTGACAGTTCAGCCATGAAAAGGTTGAATAATGTTGGTGCAAGCACGCATCCTTGTTTTACCCCTGTACTCGTAGGGATCTTCCTGGATAGAAATTCCCCTGCACCTAGTTTGACCTGGACCCAGGTATCCCCATGCAAGAGAATTAATTGGTTAGTAGCAACGGGGAGATTTAAAAAATTTTCATTTTTGCCACAGCGTGTTTCTATTGATGTGGTCAAAGGCAGAGCTTTAGTCGATATAGCACAGGTATAAAGGTTGGTTTAGTGCAAGTGCAGAGTCAATCAAAAGAGATAGGGCTGGTATGCTAGTGGTCATCCCCATATTTTTGCAGAAGCCAATTTGATTATATGGAATTGCTGTTGTGTCTTCCACCCAAGATGTTAACTCCTGGAGTAAGAGGCCCGTGTAGTATATCGCCTCAATATCGAGTAGGACTATAAGGCGATAGCTTCTTGGGTCATTCCTGTCTTTCTATTGCTTCTTATTATTTCTTTTTCATTTTATCATTTCATATTTATTCCCTTTCCTTTCCTTAAAACCATAAAATGTAAAATCCTATTTGTTTTTCAGGTACATATTTTTCTTCTTGCTTTCCTTCCTTTTTTTGGCATTCTTTCCCTTTATCTTGGTTTGTATTGTTCTAGCTATTCAGCCACATTATATATTCAGTTGCTTATTAATGCTTCTTGTTTTAATTGTATTGAATGTTATTGTACCTTTGACTTTAAACTCTTTCATAAAGCACTTAAACTAAATAAAAAGAAGTCTTCAAGGCACTGTGGTGCTCTGTCTGCCTCTAGATTTACAATCTGCTCTGCTGGTGTCTGATCCCCCCCCCCTCAGCAGCTCGGCGGGGTCTCCATCAATGGCTGCAGATCCCTCCCAGCATTTTTAGTTTCTGAGAAATATGATTTTCGCCTCCTTTTCTTCTAAATAAAGGCCAGATGGGACATTGGAGCGCGGCGTTTCCCCCATTTATCAACTTTACGATCAAACGGCCTCTCCGCGCAGCCTTCCGCCATGCGGGGCCGGATCAATGAGAAATAATTAGCATGTTATCAAAAAATAGGGAGAGAGAAGGCCCATGCCAGGAACCTGCTGCCAGGACATCTATCAATCTGTTGTTGGGAACAGAGCTGCAAAGCCCTTCTGAAGCCTCGGACTCAGCAGAAACACACACGTCTCAGCAGCACCCAGGACTGCTGTCAGGGAAGAGAGATGGGCTCAGGCCTCGCTGCACGCCTCCTGCTGGCCACCAGGGGGCAGTGAGTGCAAAGCCCTTCTGAAGCCTCGGACTCAGCAGAAACACACAGATCTCAGCAGCACCCAGGACTGCTGTCAGGGAAGAGAGATGGGCTCAGGCCTCGCTGCACGCCTCCTGCTGGCCACCAGGGGGCAGTGAGTGCAAAGCCCTTCTGAAGCCTCGGACTCAGCAGAAACACACAGATCTCAGCAGCACCCAGGACTGCTGTCAGGGAAGAGAGATGGGCTCAGGCCTCGCTGCACGCCTCCTGCTGGCCACCAGGGGGCAGTGCAAGCCCCAGACTCAGCAGAAACACACACCTCCCAGCAGCACCCAGGACTGCTGTCAGGGAAGAGAGATGGCCCAGGCATCGCTGCACGCCTCCTGCTGGCCACCAGGGGGCAGTGCAAAGCCCTTCTGAAGCCTCGGACTCAGCAGAAACACACACATCTCAGCAGCACCCAGGACTGCTAGCAAGGAAGAGAGATGGGCCAGGCCTCACTGCACGCCTCCTGCTGGCCGCCAGAGGGCAGTGCAAAGCCCTTCTGAAGCCTCAGACTCAGCAGAAACACACACATCTCAGCAGCACCCAGGACTGCTGTCAGGGAAGAGAGATGGGCCCAGGCCTCGCTGCACGCCTCCTGCTGGCCACCAGGGGGCAGTGCAAGCCCTTCTGAAGCCTCGAACTCAGCAGAAATACACACGTCTCAGCAGCACCCAGGACTGCTGTCAGGGAAGAGAGATGGGCCCAGGCCTCGCTGCACGCCTCCTGCTGGCCACCAGGGGGCAGTGCAAAGCCCTTCTGAAGCCTCGGGCTCAGCAGAAACACGCACGTCTCAGCAGCACCCAGGACTGCTGTCAGGGAAGAGAGATGGGTCCAGACCTCGCTGCACTCCTCCTGCTGGCCACCAAGGAGCAGTGCAAAGCCCTTCTGAAGCCTCCGACTCAGCAGAAACACACACGTCTCAGCAGCACCCAGGACTGCTGTCAGGGAAGAGAGATGGGCCCAGGCCTCACTGCACGCCTCCTGCTGGCCAACGGGGGGCAGTGCAAGCCCTTCTGAAGCCTCGGACTCGCAGAAACACACACATCTCAGCAGCACCCAGGACTGCTGTCAGGGAAGAGAGATGGGCCCAGGCCTCGCTGCACGTCTCCTGCCGGCCACCAGGGGGCAGTGCAAGCCCTTCTGAAGCCTCGGACTCAGCAGAAAGACACACGTCTCAGCAGCACCCAGGACTGCTGTCAGAGAAGAGAGAATGGCCCAGGCCTCACTGCACGCCTCCTGCTGGCCACCAGGGGGCAGTGCACAGCCCTTCTGAAGCCTCGGACTCAGCAGAAACACACACGTCACAGCAGCACCCAGGACTGCTGTCAGGGAAGAGAGACGGGCCCATGCCTCGCTGCACACCTCTTGCTGGCCAACGGGGGGCAGTGCAAGCCCTTCTGAAGCCTCGGACTCGCAGAAACACACATGTCTCCGCTGCACCCAGGACTGCTGTCAGGGAAGAGAGATGGGCCCAGGCCTCGCTGCACGCCTCCTTCTGGCCACCAGGGGGCAGTGCAAAGCCCTTCTGGGGCCTCGGACTCAGCAGAAACCCACACGTCTCAGCAGCACGCAGGACTGCTGTCAGGGAAGACAGATGGGCCCAGGCCTGCCTGCACGCCTCCTGCTGGCCACCAGGGGGCAGTCAAAGCCCTTCTGAAGCCTCAGACTTAGCAGAGACACACATGTCTCATCAGCACCACCGACTGTTGTCAGGGAAGAGAGATGGGCCCAGGCCTCACTGCACGCCTCCTGCTTGCCACCAGGGGGCAGTGGAAGCCCTTCTGAAGCCTCGGACTCAGCAGAAACACATACGTCTCAGCAGCACCCAGGACTGCTGTCAGGGAAGAGAGATGGCCCAGGCCTCGCTGCACGCCTCCTGCTGGCCACCAGGGGGCAGTGCAAAGCCCTTCTGAAGCCTCAGACTCAGCAGAAACACACACGTCACAGCAGCACCCAGGACTGCTGTCAGGGAAGAGAGACGGGCCCAGGCCTCGCTGCACACCTCCTGCTGGCCACCAGGGGGCAGTGCGAAGCCCTTCTGGAGCCTCGGACTCAACAGAACACCACATGTCTCAGCAGCACCCAGGACTGTTGTCAGGGAAGAGAGATAGGCCCAGGCATCTCTGCACACCTCTTGCTGGCCAATGGGGGGCAGTGCAAGCCCTTCTGAAGCCTCGGACTCGCAGAAACACACACGTCTCCGCTGCACCCAGGACTGCTGTCAGGGAAGAGAGATGGGCCCAGGCATCGCTGCACGCCTCCTGCTGGCCACCAGGGGGCAATCAAAGCCCTTCTGAAGCCTCGGACTCAGCAGAAACACGCACGTCCCAGAAGCACCCAGGACTGCTGTCAGGGAAGAGAGATGGGCCCAGGCCTCACTGCACGCCTCCTGCTGGCCACCAGGGGGCAGTGCACAGCCCTTCTGAAGCCTCGGACTCAGCAGAAACACACACGTCACAGCAGCACCCAGGACTGCTGTCAGGGAAGAGAGACGGGCCCATGCCTCGCTGCACACCTCTTGCTGGCCAACGGGGGGCAGTGCAAGCCCTTCTGAAGCCTCGGACTCGCAGAAACACACATGTCTCCGCTGCACCCAGGACTGCTGTCAGGGAAGAGAGATGGGCCCAGGCCTCGCTGCACGCCTCCTTCTGGCCACCAGGGGGCAGTGCAAAGCCCTTCTGGGGCCTCGGACTCAGCAGAAACCCACACGTCTCAGCAGCACCCAGGACTGCTGTCAGGGAAGACAGATGGGCCCAGGCCTGCCTGCACGCCTCCTGCTGGCCACCAGGGGGCAGTCAAAGCCCTTCTGAAGCCTCGGACTCAGCAGAAACACACACATCTCAGCAGCACCCAGGACTGCTGTCAGGGAAGAGAGATAGGCCCAGGCCTCGCTGCACGCCTCCGGCTGGCCACCAGGGGGCATTGCAAGCCCTTCTGAAGCCTCAGACTTAGCAGAGACACACATGTCTAATCAGCACCACCGACTGTTGTCAGGCAAGAGAGATGGGCCCAGGCCTCACTGCACGCCTCCTGCTGGCCACCAGGGGGCAGTGGAAGCCCTTCTGAAGCCTCGGACTCAGCAGAAACACATACGTCTCAGCAGCACCCAGGACTGCTGTCAGGGAAGAGAGATGGCCCAGGCCTCGCTGCACGCCTCCTGCTGGCCACCAGGGGGCAGTGCAAAGCCCTTCTGAAGCCTCAGACTCAGCAGAAACACACACGTCACAGCAGCACCCAGGACTGCTGTCAGGGAAGAGAGACGGGCCCAGGCCTCGCTGCACACCTCCTGCTGGCCACCAGGGGCAGTGCGAAGCCCTTCTGGAGCCTCGGACTCAACAGAACACCACACGTCTCAGCAGCACCCAGGACTGTTGTCAGGGAAGAGAGATAGGCCCAGGCATCTCTGCACACCTCTTGCTGGCCAACAGGGGGCAATGCAAGCCCTTCTGAAGCCTCGGACTCGCAGAAACACACACGTCTCCGCTGCACCCAGGACTGCTGTCAGGGAAGAGAGATGGGCCCAGGCATCGCTGCACGCCTCCTGCTGGCCACCAGGGAGCAGTGCAAAGCCCTTCTGAAGCCTCCGACTCAGCAGAAACACACACGTCTCAGCAGCACCCAGGACTGCTGTCAGGGAAGAGAGATGGGCCCAGGCCTCGCTGCACGCCTCCTGCTGGCCAACGGGGGGCAGTGCAAGCCCTTCTGAAGCCTCGGACTCGCAGAAACACACACATCTCAGCAGCACCCAGGACTGCTGTCAGGGAAGAGAGATGGGCCCAGGCCTCGCTGCACGTCTCCTGCCGGCCACCAGGGGGGCAGTGCAAGCCCTTCTGAAGCCTCGGACTCAGCAGAAACACACACGTCTCAGCAGCACCAGGGACTGCTGTCAGGGAAGAGAGATGGGCCCAGGCCTCGCTGCACACCTCCTGCTGGCCACCAGGGGGGAGTGCAAAGCCCTTCTGAAGCCTCGGACTCAGCAGAAACACACACGTCACAGCAGCACCCAGGACTGCTGTCAGGGAAGAGAGACGGGCCCATGCCTCGCTGCACACCTCTTGCTGGCCAACGGGGGGCAGTGCAAAGCCCTTCTGAAGCCTCAGACTCAGCAGAAACACACATGTCTCTGCTGCACCCAGGACTGCTGTCTGGGAAGAGAGATGGGCCCAGGCCTCGCTGCACGTCTCCTGCCGGCCACCAGGGGGGCAGTGCAAGCCCTTCTGAAGCCTCGGACTCAGCAGAAACACACACGTCTCAGCAGCACCAGGGACTGCTGTCAGGGAAGAGAGATAGGCCCAGGCCTCGCTGCACGCCTCCGGCTGGCCACCAGGGGGCGGTGCAAGCCCTTCTGAAGCCTCAGACTCAGCAGAGACACACATTTCTCATCAGCACCACCGACTGTGGTCAGGGAAGAGAGATGGGCCCAGGCCTCACTGCACGCCTCCTGCTGGCCACCAGGGGGCAGTGGAAGCCCTTCTGAAGCCTCGGACTCAGCAGAAACACACACGTCTCAGCAGCACCCAGGACTGCTGTCAGGGAAGAGAGATGGGCCCAGGCCTCGCTGCACGTCTCCTGCTGGCCGCCAGGGGGCAGTGCAAGCCCTTCTGAAGCCTCGGACTCAGCAGAAACACACACGTCTCAGCAGCACCACCAACTGTTGTCAGGGAAGAGAGATGGGCCCAGGCCTCACTGCACGCCTCCTGCTGGCCACCAGGGGGCAGTGGAAGCCCTTCTGAAGCCTCGGACTCAGCAGAAACACACACGTCATAGCAGCACCCAGGACTGCTGTCAGGGAAGAAAGATGGGTCCAGGCATCACTGCACGCCTCCTGCTGGCCACCAGGGGGCAATCAAAGCCCTTCTGATGCCTCGGACTCAGCAGAAACCCACACATCTCAGCAGCACCCAGGACTGCTGTCAGGGAAGAGAGATAGGCCCAGGCATCTCTGCACACCTCTTGCTGGCCAACGGGGGGCAGTGCAAGCCCTTCTGAAGCCTCTGACTCGCAGAAACACACGTCTCCGCTGCACCCAGGACTGCTGTCAGGGAAGAGAGATGGGCCCGGGCCTCGCTGCACGCCTCCTTCTGGCCACCAGGGGGCAGTGCAAAGCCCTTCTGGGGCCTCGGACTCAGCAGAAACCCACACGTCTCAGCAGCACCCAGGACTGCTGTCAGGGAAGACAGATGGGCCCAGGCCTGCCTGCACGCCTCCTGCTGGCCACCAGGGGGCAGTGCAAGCCCTTCTGAAGCCTCGGACTCAGCAGAGACACACATGTTTCATCAGCACCACCGACTGTTGTCAGGGAAGAGAGATGGGCCCAGGCCTCACTGCACGCCTCCTGCTGGCCACCAGGGGGCAGTGGAAGCCCTTCTGAAGCCTTGGACTCAGCAGAAACACACACATCTCAGCAGCACCCAGGACTGCTGTCAGGGAAGAGATATGGGCCCAGGCCTCGCTGCACGCCTCCTTCTGGCCACCAGGGGGCAATGCAAAGCCCTTCTGGGGCCTCGGACTCAGCAGAAACCCACACGTCTCAGCAGCACCCAGGACTGCTGTCAGGGAAGAGATATGGGCCCAGGCATCTCTGCACACCTCTTGCTGGCCAACGGGGGGCAGTGCAAGCCCTTCTGAAGCCTCCGACTCAGCAGAAACACACACGTCTCCGCAGCACCCAGGACTGCTGTCAGGGATGAGAGATGGGCCCAGGCCTCACTGCATGCCTCCTGCTGGCCACCAGGGGGCAGTGCAAGCCCTTCTGAAGCCTCGGACTCAGCAGAAACACACACCTCTCAGCAGGATCCACAACGTCTGTCAGAGAAGAGAGATGGGCCCAGGCCTCGTTGCACACCTCCTGCTGGCCACCAGGGGGGAGTGCAAAGCCCTTCTGAAGCCTGGGACTCAGCAGAAGCACACACGTCTCAGCAGCACCAGGGCCTGCTGTCAGGGAAGAGAGATGGGCCCAGGCCTCGCTGCACACCTCCTGCTGGCCACCAGGGGGGAGTGCAAAGCCCTTCTGAAGCCTCGGACTCAGCAGAAACACACACGTCACAGCAGCACCCAGGACTGCTGTCAGGGAAGAGAGACGGGCCCATGCCTCGCTGCACACCTCTTGCTGGCCAACGGGGGGCAGTGCAAGCCCTTCTGAAGCCTCGGACTCGCAGAAACACACATGTCTCTGCTGCACCCAGGACTGCTGTCAGGGAAGAGAGATGGGCCCAGGCCTCGCTGCACTCCTCCTTCTGGCCACCAGGGGGCAGTGCAAAGCCCTTCTGAAGCCTCGGACTCAGCAGAAACACACACGTCTCAGCAGCACCCAGGACTGCTGTCAGGGAAGAGAGATGGGGCCAGGCCTCGCTGCTCACCTCCTGCTGGCCACCAGGGGGCGGTGCAAAGCCCTTCTGGAGCCTCGGACTCAACAGAAACCCACACGTCTCAGCAGCGCCCAGAACTGCTGTCAGGGAAGAGAGATAGGCTCAGGCATCTCTGCACACCTCTTGCTGGCCAACGGGGGGCAGTGCAAAGCCCTTCTGAAGCCTCAGACTCAGCAGAAACACATACGTCTCAGCAGCACCCAGAACTGCTGTCTGGGAAGAGAGATGGGCCCAGGCCTCACTGCACGCCTCCTGCTGGCCACCAGGGGGCAGTGGAAGCCCTTCTGAAGCCTCGGACTCGCAGAAACACACACGTCTCCGCTGCACCCAGGACTGCTATCAGGGAATAGAGATGGGCCCAGGCCTCGCTGCACACCTCCTTCTGGCCACGAGGGGGCAGTGCAAAGCCCTTCTGGGGCCTCGGACTCAGCAGAAACCAACACATCTCAGCAGCACCCAGGACTGCTGTCAGGGAAGAGAGATGGGCCCAGGCATCTCTGCACACCTCTTGCTGGCCAACGGGGGGCAGTGCAAGCCCTTCTGAATCCTCAGACTCAGCAGAAACACATATGTCTCAGCAGCACCCAGTACTGCTGTCAGGGAAGAGAGATGGGCCCAGGCCCACTGCACGCCTCCAACTGTCCATCAGGGGGCAGTGCAAGCCCTTCTAAAGCCTTGGATTCAGCAGAAACGCACACATCACAGCAGCACCCAGGACTGCTGTCAGGAAACAGAGGTGGGCCCAGGCCTCGCTGCACGCCTCCTGCTGGCCACCAGGGGGCAGTGCAAAGCCCTTCTGAAGCCTCGGACTCAGCAGAAACACACACATCTCAGCAGCACCCACAACTGCAGAAGAGAGATGGGCCCAGGCCTTGCTGCACGTCTCTTGCTTGCAGTGTTCGACAGGGTAGCCTTCCAGTCAACCCGCGGCTGGACGCTACACACTGGCGCTGGGGCGTGACACCAGACGCATTGTATTAAAAAAAAGAGGCGTGGCTCCCGCGAGCTAGTCAGGACCGCGCTGTGCAAGTAAGCACATGTGTGGCGTAGCTGTTTCTGCGGCCGCAGCGCGCCTCCTAGATCATGAGCATACCGCAAATTCCACAATGGCGATGAGGCGGTTTTCTGTACTCACGCCAGGGGACTGTTATGTGCAAATTTCATAGTGCCCTACACAGAAGCCATGCCTGCTGCCACCAGGGAGAGCCTGATAGCCCCGGTAAGAGACTGCCTGCTCCCACACAAGAGGGCCTTGGAGCGCCAGCCTTATCCAGAACCCACAAGGGTTATTAACCCTTGCAGCCCTGCTCTGGGGTCACCTCACACAGTTTACTGTGAAACATTCTCTGGTGGCACTGATAGTTGGAGCCAGCCTGGCTCACCACGGTACACAGACCCCAAGCGCGACCTCGTTCATTGTAGACGCCCCCACTCATCCTTCCCCCCAAGATGGAGGGACTAGACAGAACGTCTCCAGTTCTACTTTGAAGGGGCTGGGATATCCTGTGAAAGGCGCAGAGCACTACTCCTCCACCTGGGGGGAAAGGACATACACTGCATTTAGAAAACGCTGGTAGAGGCTACCCCCAAAACATATGTGACACTGCTCAACGCTCTCAATGCGCACTTTGAGCCGATGGCGAACAGAGACTATGAGAGGTTTGTTTTTCGCCAGGCCAAGAAGTGGAAGAGTCGTTGGACACTTTTCATGGTCGTTTAAAGGAACTCGTCAGCACAGTGTGGGATCCAGGATGAACAAGAGGAGATCAGGGGCCAGTTAATCCAGGGCTGCTACTCGTCAAATCTCAGAGAAAATATTCTCCAGAAGTCCGGCAAATCTCTAGCTGATATCCTCACGTTGGGACGGTTCAAAGAATTATCGAAGGTCAGAGCATCCCACAGAGAGGCTGCCCTCCATCGCCCCATCAAGACGGAACAGGAGAATGAGGCAGAGCAGGTAAACGTAGTGAGAGCCAAGCAGCGTCAAAGCCTGGGAAAGCGCCCACAAGGCAGAAAGAAAGAATGTGGCTACTGTGGTGGCATGCCCCATCGCATGCAAGACTGCCAGGCAAAAGGGAAGAGGTGCACTGCCTGTGGGTGGATGAACCATTTTGTGGCGGTATGCAGGTCATCGAGGTCTCGGAAAGAAACAGGAAGGACCGTAACTGAAAGGCAAGACAGCGACGACATGGACAAAGACACGGGAGAATACCCCGTCCATTCTGTTTTCAAAATGTGTCAACCAATCCGGAAAAGATGACGGCTACCAAAGTGCAGACTCAAGATTCGCCACCAAGACGTACGGGCCACCATAGACACAGGGGCTTCAATTGAACTCTTGGCTGCCAACGTCTACAGCCAACTGAGTCCACGACCACCATTGCTTGAAGCAAAGATTCGAGTATTTGCCTACGGACAGAAGACACCCCTCCCTCTCCTAGGATGTTTCAAAATGGACCTTTGACACCAGGAACTCCAGGTCCCCACCACAGTGTACGTGACTAAAGAATGAAGCAGGATGCTAGTAAGTGGCCAGATGGCAGAAGAGCTGAAGCTGATCTCGTTTGCCCTCGCAGTCCAAGAAGAGGAAATAGAGACCATCATGGAGGAGTTCGACGACATCTTCAAGGGGATAAGATGCCTAAAAGGGAAAGAGGTCTCTCTCCACATTGACCCATCAGTCCAACCATTAGCGCTAAGACATTGGCGCATTGCATTCCATCTACAGAAGAAGGTTGAAGATGAACTGGAGGCACTGGAGAAACAAGGGATAATAGAGAAAGTCAGCAGGCCTTTTCCGTGGGTATCCCCAATCGTAGTGGCGAGAAAACCAAAACAACCAGGGCAGATCCACATCTGTGTCGACATGTGCCTTCCAAATGTAGTGGTGAAAAGGGAACGCCACTTAACCCCCACCGTAGATGATATTCTGGAGGAACTGAACGGTGCAGTGTGGTTCTCAAAGATGGACCTACAGTCAGGGTATCACCAACTGCCCTTACATCCGGACTCTCGATATATCACCACATTCTCTACTCACGTCGGCCTTAGGCGATACAAGCGTCTCAACTTCGGGATCTCGAGTGCCGCTGAGGTTTTTCAAAACACCATCAGAGAAGTCCACAGTGGACTAACAGGGATTTTGAATGTGAGTGACGACCCATTGGTATACGCCATATCAGTGGAAGACCACCACAGAAGACTCCGTAGCGTTCTCCAACGGATCGAAGAGTCCAGACTCACCGTGCACAAAGAAAAGTGCCAGTTCTTGAAGAACAAAATCAGCTTCTTTGGCTACACGTTCTCGGACAAAGGAGTGGACCCAGACCCGATAAGGTGCGAGACATTCAGGAAGCTCCGGCACCCTCCAACATCTCGGAAGTGCGGTGTTTCCTAGGGTTGGTAAACTTCTGTGGGCGTTTCATCCCAGATTTAACAAACATCGGGAAGCACCTCAGGGAGCTGACGAAGTCCACCACCACGTGGCAGTGGGTCCCTGACCAAGAACAAGCCTTTAATGGCACTAAAGCATCCCTCTCGGCTGATACCACGCTGTTGTATTTCGATCCGGCGCTGCCCACCAATGTCGCCGTTGATGCCAGGCCCTACGGGCTAGGGGCTGTACTCACGCAGCAACAACGCAACGATGAATCGGCCCGTTTGCCTATGCAAGCCGTTCCCTAACGGAAACAGAGCAGCGCTACTCCCAGATTGAGAGAGAGGCGATCGCCATCCATTGGGCCTGTAGGCATTTCCATGTCTACGTATATGGACATCCATTTACAGTCTCCACCGACCACAAGCCTCTCGTACCATTATTTCAATGATCCGCATAAAAGCCCCCTCCCCCCTCCTCCGAGGATAGATAAATGGATCCTTCAGCTGCAGGGGTATAAGTACCGGGTAGAGTATAAGCCAGGCTCGTCCAACCCAGCTGACTACCTCTCAAGACATTTGAGGGCCGCAACCAAAGCCAAGGAGGAAGATACCGAGGACACCTAGGAATATATCCGTTTCATAGCGGAAAGGTCCCGACCACTTCCGATAAGCCTTCAAGCCATAGAGGAAGCCACTCAGAATGACGAGTGTCTGCAACTTGCCATCACCGCAGTTCAGATGAATGACTGGCGCCCCATTCAGATCACAATGGCCCGACGAACGCCCCAAGAAAAGGCCACGCTCGAGTCAATCATGCGAATCAAGGACATACTCGCCGTCGACAGCAGTGGGTGCCTACTCAGAGGTCCGCGGCTAGTGGTTCCGTCTGTCCTGACTCAACAGGCCGTGGATCTCAAACATCGAGGGCACCAGGGCGGGGTGAAGACGAAAGGTCGGCTGAGAGCGAAAGTGTGGTTCCTGGGGATGGACCCAATGGTCGAGCAGACAGTCAGAACATGCCAATGGTGTCAAGTGTCAGGCCAATCAGATCGCCCTCACCCTGTTATCACTGAAGACAGCCTGCAACGACCGTGGGAGTGCGTCAGTGTTGACGTTGGTCATCTACCGGATGGACGCTGCACCCTTGTAGTCATTGATGATTTCACAAAATACCCCGATATAGAAATCATCGGGAGTCAAGTAGCTACCGAACTGATCACCAAGTTAGAGAAAACCATTGCAACTTACGGGATCTTTGAGGTGGTGAAGACTGACAACAGGCCACCGTTTCAGGGACAAGAGTTTGCGGACTATCTCAAATCTTGGGGCATTCAACATCGGAAAATAACACCACACTGGTCCCAAGCAAACGGGGAAGTAGAGAGATTCATCCACACTCTCAACAAAGTCATTCGCATTGCGCATGCGGAAGAAGCCCCTCTGGAACGAGCCATCTACAGTTTCCTGAGAGAATACAGGCTGACACCTCATCTTGCGACTAAAAGAGCACCGGGACCAGCAAGTATGGGTCAAATGGTGCGGAACACCATTACTCATCACCCGAACTGGACCCCTTCCCAGAGTGACACTACAAGGGTCCTAGCCAAACAGACCAGTAGCAATGACCATGCCAGTATCACCCGAAGGGCGAAGGCGTTGGCTATCAGAGAAGGAGACCTGGTCAATGTCTAAGACAGGCACCCAGGGAGCAAGTTCCGTCTCCCGTTCGAACAGTGCCCATGTACAGGCACGATGATCACAGCTCGGAGGAGAACAGAAGAGCTCACACGGAATGTATCATTCTTCAAAAAAGTAAATGCAGGGACTTCCAACAATCCACCACAGGGTGGTATGGAGGCAGGCCCAAGTCAGCAGACAGCGGATGAAGAAATAGAAGAAGGCCAAGAATCCATTCCTATGAATGATCAGGACAGATCTCACCAAGCTGAACTATCCCCTCACGGAAGTCCGGACAGACGACAGACCAGTGCCTCAGTGAGAGCTACGTAGGGCGGAGTCTCGCAGGAAGCACCTCCTTAATTGTCATCACAGGGGGAGAATTCCAGATACTGCCTGCGGAACAATCCGGCTCCCTCCTCCCGTCTAGCGGGATTCATGGTGTGACTAACCCAAGAATCACAGCAGGATGAGACTGGTGACTGAGAAGGAGCTGAGAGCAAGCAGCCCGACCAGAACTGGTAACAGACCAACATGTTGATGTTTTGTTCATGCTTTATGAAGGATAGAAGGAATGTAGTGTTTGGCGGGGTAGCGTTCCAGTCTACCCGAAGGCCAAACGCTACACACTGGCGCTGGTGCGTGACACCAGACGCATTGTATTAAAATAAAGAGGCATGGCCCCCGGGAGCAAGGCGGGACCGTGCTATGCAAGTAAACACATGTGGGGCGTAGTTATTTCAGTGGTCGCAGCCCGCCTCCTAGATCACGAGCATACCATGAATTCCACACTGCTGGCCACCAGGGGGCAGTGCACAGCCCTTCTGAAGCCTTGGACTCAGAAGATACACACACACCTCAGCAGCACCCAGGACTGCTGTCAGGGAAGAGAGATGGGCCCAGGCCTCGCTGCACACCTCCTGCTGGCCACCAAGAGGCAGTGCAAGCCCTTTTGAAGCCTCGGACTCAGCAGAAACACACACATCTCAGCAGCAGCACCAACTGCTGTCTGGCAAGCGAGATGGGCCCAGGCCTCACTGCACGCCTCCTGCTGGCCATCAGGGGGCTGCGCAAGCCTTTCTGAAGCCTCGGACTCAGCAGAAACACACACGTCTCAGCAGCACCACCAACTGCTGTCAGGGAAGAGAGATGGGCCCAGGCCTCGCTGCACACCTCCTGCTGGCCACCAGGGGGCAGTGCAAACACTTCTGAAGCCTCGGACTCAGCAGAAACACACACATCTCAGCAGCACCCAGGACTGCTAGCAGGAAAGAGAGATGGGCCCAAGATTCGCTGCACGCCTCCTGCTGGCCACCAGGGTGCAGTGCACGCCCTTCTGAAGCCTCAAACTCAGTAGAAACACACACCTCTCAGCAGCATCCACGACTGCTGTCAGGGAAGAAAGATGGGCCCAGGCCTCGATGCAGGCCTCCTGCTGGCCACCAGGGGGCAGTGCAAGCCCTTCTGAAGCCTCGGACTCAGCAGAAACACACACTTCTCAGCAGCACCCAGGACTGCTCTCAGTGAAGAGAGATGGGCCCAGGTCTCTCTGCAGGCCTACTTCTGGCCACCAGGGGGCAGTGCAAAGCCCTTCTGAAGTCTCGGACTCAGCAGAAACACACACGTCTCAGCAGCACCCACAACTGCTGTCAGGGAAGATAGATGGGCCCAGGTCTCTCTGCAGGCCTACTTCTGGCCACCAGGGGGCAGTGCAAAGCCCTTCTGAAGTCTCGGACTCAGCAGAAACGCACACATTTTAGCAGCATGCAGGACTGCTGCCAGGGAAGAGAGATGGGCCCAGGCCTCGCTGCTGGCTCGGCTGCTTGGCTCCTTCTGGCCACCAGAGGGCGATGGAAGCCCTGATGACGGCTGTTGGTTCAGGGCAGAATAGAGTCTAAGAAGGGCTGGGCAGGTTGTCAATTCTCATCTCTACCCACGGGTGGGCTGGGAGCTTGGGGTGGGTGCTGCATGATTTGTGTTCATCCTTAAAGCTGCCTGTAGCGGCTCGTGGAGGGAGTGCTGCGGGCGGTGTGGCGGGGTGGGGGAGGAGCAGAGTGGGGGGTAGTAATCTACGGAATACGGCTGAATGGAGGCAAGTAAACAAATAAATTAATAAAACGAATTTCGGTGCGCGTGCTGCATTACATTTGGCAATGCCCCTGAGAGCTTCATGCATCAGCTCTAACAATCTAGATCAAATATCTGTGGGCACTACCAATCTCCCATCTCTTCTCAAATCCCCATCCACAACAGACAACTCTGACCGTACCCTGCTGTAATGTCCAAGTTCCTTTCTCACACTATCTGATTGACTGGTCACCCGAGAAAAACAGAAATGAGCTGCTCCAAGGTTTCATCCTCGTCCAATGCTTGCTTCCATTCATGTTCTGCAGTGGCACCTTCACACGATTCGTCAACACTTGCCACCAACCACTCTTCACTGTCAACCTCTCTTTTTTTCCTTCTTCTGCCTTTAATGGAAAACGGTAAACATGACAAGCAGTCCACATTCCAATTCTTATTTCCTGAAACATATCTCAATACAAAATTGTATTCTTGAAGGCAATACAGCCATTTGGAGATCCTGGGTGTTGCCTTTCCAGCACCCTTCGTGGAAAATAGGTGAACCATGGGTTTGTGGTCCATGAGAAACTCAAAGGTGGTTCTCCACACATATGTCTTAAAATACTGCATGCTACACCAGCACGCCAATGCCTCTCTTTCAATTACTGAGTATGTGCTTTCGGCTCCCTTCAGTGTCCGTGAGACAAATGCAGCTACCCTTTCTCGCTCACTCTTCCTTTCCATCAAGACAGCCCCAAGACCATAAGAGCTTGCATCTCACTATGGTTTCATCCTGAGGATTAAATGGTTTCAGGACTACAGACATAACACAATGTCAAGTTTGACACTGTCAAACGCCCTCCGACACTCACGTATCCACTCGTGCTGCACCCCTTTTTTCATCAACTTACGCAACACATGCACTTTGTCAGCAAATATTGCACACATTTCTAATAATACTTGGCTAACCTGAGGAAAGAATCAAGTTGTTATTTATCAGTATTAGAAGGTGCAAGTTCTATTGTCTCAAGAAGGGATCACTGACATAATATCAAGGGACAGAATATCGATTATCAAGAATATCATTGAAAAAATATCGACAGACAAAATATCGAGTTTCTATCTACAAACAGGTAAGTACAATAATATTGAATTTAAAATATCGTTTACTAAAATATAGTTTAAAAAAATATCGACTTTACTGAAAACAATGTTAAATTAAATTAATATTAAAAATTAATTACTAAAATATACTTAAACATACTTAATTAAATTATAATATTTAAATAATTAATGAAAGTTATTAAAATAATGTTTAATTCATATTTGTTAAAACATATATATATATATATATATATATATAGTAACAAAATATAATTAAATAATATCCAATTTTATTAACGGACAATAACAAAAGTGTAAAAATTACTATTCCCACTCCAAAGAGTGCAATCGTAGGGAAATCGTTGGATAGCGTAGGGGTTAAAATTACTATTCCCACTGCAGTGGGTGTAACAGTAGGGAAAGCGTTGCATAGCGTAAGAGTAAAAAGTACTAGTCCCACTCCAAAGAGTGCAACAGTAGGGAAAGCGTTGGATAGCGTAGGGGTAAAAATTACTATTCCCACTCCAGTGAGTGCAACAGTAGAGAGAGCATTGGATGGCGTAGAGGTAAAATTTACTATTCCCACTCCAGTGGGTGCAACAGTAGGGAAAGCGTGGATAGCGTAGGGGTAAAAATTACTATTCACACTCCAGTGAGTGCAAGAGTAGGGAATGCGTTGGATAGCGTAGAGGTAAAATTTACTATTCCCACTCCAGTGGGTGCCACAGTAGGGAAAGCGTTGGAGAGTGTAGGGGTAAAAATTACTATTCCCACTCCAGTGAGTGCAACAGTAGGGAAAGCGTTGGATAGCGTAGGGGTTAAAATTACTATTGCCACTCCAGTGGGTGCAACAGTAGGGAAAGCGTTGGATAGTTTAGAGGTAAAATTTACTATTCCCACTCCAGTGGGTGCAACAGTAGGGAAAGCGTTGGATAGCGTAGGGGTAAAAATTACTATTCCCACTCCAGTGAGTGCAACAGTAGGGAAAGCGTTGGATAGCGTAGGGGTAAAAATTACTATTCCCACTCCAGTGGGTGCAACAGTAGGGAAAGCGTTGGATAGCGTAAGGGTAAAAATTACTATTCCCACTCCAAAGAGTGCAACAGTAGGGAAAGCGTTGGATAGTGTAGGGGTTAAAATTACTATTCCCACTCCAGTGGGTGCAACAGTAGGGAAAGCGTTGGATAGCGTAGGGGTCAAAATTACTATTCCCACTCCAAAGAGTGCAACAGTAGGGAAAGCTTTGGATAGCGTAAGGGTTAAAATTACTATTCCCACTCCAGAGAATACAACGTTAGGGAAAGTAAATACTTTATATATTATTTAAAAAATTATAAATCAATATATATAAAAAATTATTTAAAACTAATTACCAATTTAATATGATAGAATAATTAATGTATCAAAATGACTAATTAACAATAATTATTACAATTAGTTACCTATTAATACAAATTAATTACAAATTAACAATTAATTATTCAATAATTAAAAATTAATTAACAAATTATTCGAATTAAATACAATTAAATAAATGTAATTATTTAATTAATTATGAATTAATTACTTCCCACCCTATTCTCCTATAAACCCACAACCCGCTACAGAAAATAAATTATTAAAATTAACATAATTAACAATTAAATTAAATTAATTAGCTATTATAATTTTATTAATTACCCATAACAACTTAATTAATGCTTAATTCTAAATAAATACCAATAAATAATTTTACATATTTAATTAATTATAATTAAATTACTTCCCACCCAATTCCCCTATAAACCCACAACCCGCTACAGAAAATAAATTAGTAAAATGTACATAATTACCAATTAATCAATTATTAAAATTAATTACCAATTAAAATGTAATTAATTAACAAATATAAATGTATTACCAATTAATTAAAAATGAATACCAATAAATACATTTACATGTTTAATTAATTATAATTAAATTACTTCCCACCCTATTCCCCTATAAACCCACAACCCACTACCGAATTAAATTACGCAAAAATTATAAAAACAAAATCCATTAATTAAAATTAATTATAACATAAATACACACTTTTCACACATATTATAACATAAAAAAACTATAAAAAAATTGATATTAATAAAAAATCGATATTTTTAACAATCTATATTATATACTTCGATACTTTACCTATCTATAGTTTTAACAGTCGATATTACATCACTTACCTTAAAAACGATATTTTTGTTATCTATATTCTGTCCTGTCGATATTTTGTCCAATCGATATTTAAAACTCGATATTATGTCCAATCGATATTTTGGACTCGATATTATGTCTGTGCACCCTCAAAAAGTTCCATTTTAGGTTTTCTACTGTCACTCGACAACATGTTTCCCAGGTACTCCACCTGGGTCACCCAAAAGTTTCACTTGTCAATACTGACAGTGAAACCAGCATCTTGCAGTTTTATTAATACAATAGCCAAAAGCTCAGACAGGTTTTTCTATGTCTGCCCCCCCCCCCCCCAAAACCAAGATATTGTCTTGGAAGATCAGCATGTTATTGCAATTTTTTAGTACACTGCCCATGGCTCTCTGGAAAACAGCTGATGCCGATTTCAACCCAAATGATATCTGCTCAAACTGGAAGGCACCTTCTGGCATTATGAATGACGTTAGATGTTTTGACTCCGGATGCAGTTGCACTTGGTGATAAGCACTAGATAGATCTATGGAGGAAAAGTACCTGTCATTTCTTATCCTCTTGACCATTTTGTTTATATGCAGCAAAGGATGGCTATCAATCCATATACACTAGTTGAGATGCCTCAAATCAACGCATATGCACAATTTTCCATAGGATTTGCACACCAGTACAATCCGGCTCAGACAATCAGATGATTCTATTGGCTCTATCACCCTGCCACTGCAAAAACAGTCAATGCTCTAGCAAGGCTAGCAGAACATTCCTACCCTTATGTACTTTTGTACTACTACCTGAGTTTAGAATGATACTGTGTTGGATCTTTTGAAAGTATCCCAATGGTTCAGAAAATAATTTGTGATACTTGATGCTTCACTTCAGTTTGCCCCCCTAATCCATGACAAGAACTTGATCAGGGTGTTTGGGATTGAAGATTATGCCCAGGGCTTTCTGTATCCTTCCATCCCAAAAGTGCCTTGCCCCCTACTGTATACACTGTTCCTTTAGCCACTCTGTCCTTGTATCTGATCCAGCTTTCAAAATATCCCACCAGTGGCAATTTCACACCATAACAACCTTAAGGTTCAATATTAGGAAGACATAACTTACAACTACCAATACCTAGAAGTATTTTCTATTCAGCGCACTACTTTTAACTAATAATTCTTCTTGGATCTTTACATAGTTGGTCCTATTGATAAATTGATCTCTTATTAGCTCTTCATACAAATAACAAAATGTGTATGTTACAGCTAAAGTCCCAAGAACTGAAACACATTGTTCTACATTTCCCCCAGGCAATTAGGCACAGGAGAAACATACATTTCTTCAAACACATTAATTGTGTCCAAATATTCATGACCACATTACTCCCCAGACTCTGACACATCTTTCTCATTGCTGTCAAGCTTTAATGGTGTAGATAACCAATGAAAGTAACACATGAAAACAAGGAAAGTAGCCTGTGCACTTCTGTTTGCCCAGTTCTATTTTTAATTCTGTGGGGATTGCAGTTCTTCTTCACATCATGGACCTAAAGCCTCCAATAGTCCTATTTTTATTTCAGTGGGTTGTGGGTATTACAGTCCTTCTTCACTTTCTGGATTAAAAACCTTTTTCACTAACGATTCCTCCAATTTGCATTCAGCACAGAGGCTCTCCATGCATGCCTATGAGCCTGGCCCATGACCCCCGTCGCCAGTACGGAAGAATGGGATCCCTTTTCGACAGAGAATCCGAAGGATCAGAAGCTGGTTAGGGGCACGATGGATCCTTCATCCCAGCGTGAGCAAAGTGAGAAGAGTAACCGCAAGTGGCAGGACTGGGTTCCTGTTACAGGAGCTGAATTGAGAGATACTTCGATGTGGGGCTGGGCAAAGCACAGTGGCATCTGAGACCCAGCGGGGCTAACGATGAACCGGTTGAGCAATGTCACCACAAGCCCACCACAACTGAGTCTTCTTGGAGGCCCACCTTAACGACACCATAAACACTTGCTTGCAGGACTCTCTTCTCTCTCCAATCACCTGTCACCTTTAGATGTCCTCACTCCTACTCCTTGCGGACCTTTTCGAAGACCCAAGATAAGCTTCCACTCTTACCTGTAGAACACTTAACTTGAGTGAACAACCCAACAATTCTGGAAGCTCAGAAAGGTTCTCCTTGGCAGAGACAAGCACTGTTCTTGCCAAACACTCTCCAAGGAAGAGAATGTTCCTTCAAGAAGTCCAGAAAAATGAGCGCGGTAAAAAATGCACGGCCTCTTTTTATTCTCACGCTCTTCAAAATGGCCGATTCACAAGGAAATCCCTCAGAGGTCGCATCAGCAGAACAAAGGAGCGGCCTCCTGGAAATCAAAAAGGCCTGGCCTCAGATACCAGCCCAACCTGGAATCCTTCAAGAACCTTCTGAATGCCTGTCTCTTCAAAGACATGTACCCCTCCTCTTAGGCAGGACCACCGCTGCCTCTATTCAGAGCCCCTTGAATGGCCTTCTCCTGATCAAGATTCACCTCACAGGCCACCAGTTGACACCACCAGAGAAGCCCACCTGACCATGGACTTCCATCACTGGCCAGCGCTCTCCATACCCAAGCTATAAACAAAAAACTTCACTGGACATCATTTGTGGCACTAGGAGGACAGCCATGGCACATTCATTTATTTATTCAGCGGCATTTAAAAAGCACAAAGAGTCATCCCCTAAGGGATATCACGGTGCTAATGGAGATGGGGTGTCAGGTTACCATAGCAACATGCTGGTCCTGACATACTTGAGGTAGGTTTTTGACATATGGGTCACCCATGTTACATGGATAGAATGATGGCAAAATTGTGCCACTGACATACTGAATGTCATTCTTGGCAAAAGGAGGCGCTCATTTTATAAGGGGGCATCCAAGAGAAAACGCCGGCCCTGGCACAAAGGAGGGAATTATTGAGAGGGGGAGAAAAATCTCTGAACCGTTTGAAAAAATGGGGTCCACTATTCAATCAATTGTTTTTAAATACTTCTCAGGAGCAGAAACCTTCACGAATCCTACAAGAAGCAGACGGGCTCCTTTGCTCGCTGGAATTCAGGCTAGTAATCGGCCCCAACACTTCCAGAGATCACTAGCCACGACTGCCCCACAACCTATCGCAATAACATCTGCTGCGGCACTGAGCACCACGTCTACTGTAAACGGCTTCACAAGACCTTAACACAAACTACCACTCTAGGCGTGTTCCTCACCATTCATCTTCCTTGACGTGGTATTCCTTCTCCTGATGTGTAACCGTTGAGTAACTCTACAGCGTTGAATGTCTTCATTAAATTCAGATTCTATCGAGAACTGATACAAACACTGAACTAAGCATGGACCGTCCTCCTGAAGACCAAGCTAAGTAAGATGGGATATTTTAAATCTTTCTTTTGCACTTTGTACCTCCTGCCTTTACCTTTGCACCAACTGTTTATAGCCGGGACAGTACTCTGGCCTCGGTCCCGGGCCCAGCTCTCCTGTGCTGCTGCATCACTCTTGCTCCTATCTTCTCCTTGTTTTTGAGAGCCTTCTCTTTGTTTTTCCCTCATTTTTACTGCTTTCTCCTTGCTTTTTCCCTTGTTGTTTGAGTGCTTTCTTCTTGATTTTCCCGTGATTTCATTTTAAAAAAACAGTATAACTATGAAACAATATTACAGCACAATCACTGTTGCATTTTAGGTCACATTTGTAAATATTATTAAGAAACTATATTACAATTCAATCATATGTTGCCTTTTAGGCCATGTCTGTAAATATTACTAAGAAACAATATTACAACACAATAAAATGTTACATTTTAGGCCAACACTGAAAGTATTATTTGCCCCGAGACCGCGTTTGGCGCTGCCTGACCCCTGATAGAGGCAGGAGACATAATTGAACCGACCCCTTTGGAATACTGTCGTAAACCTTACGATTGGACGTCACCTTTGGGTGTTTTCAGTCCCCCATTTTTGAGATACGGAGAGTTTGAAGTGGAATTTATTTCCTCCCAGTCCCCTGTGGGATTGGTTGTCCTCCTACATCCTTGCTGGAATTTTCGTGTGCGAAAGTACCCATGTCCTGATGAAGCCTTAAAGACATCTGGCTGAAACGCGACCGCGACTGCGTCAACACCTTCTTCTTAACCGCATCGCTGCGGCGGTTATTTTTCCCCTACGCGGCTTTTTTCTAAAAGCCGCGTAAGATGACGAGCTCAGCTCGTCATCCGCACACGCCCCCCGTGGCTGATGACGAGCTGAGCTCATCATCAGCATCGAAGGGGTTAAGGAGTCCCCATAAACTTGTAACTTATTTCAAACTTTTTTTTTGCGCCCTATACAAAAATTGTACAGAGAAGTGATAGCTCTGGCGCACTTTATAGGGACTTCCTTCCTTTGGCATGTATATCACTCGGAGTTAGGAGTGAATACTACGTGAAGTTTGGTACATTTTCTTAGGGTACGTGTATATATAGATAGATTACAGTAATTGTAATGTACAGTTTGTATATGTGATTTGTATATATTGTATAGACTGTAGTGTCCTTGTATATATTTACATGTTTTCATATGTGTTTGTTTCTATGCGCCACTCTTTTTGTTGACTCGTATATATGCTTATATGGATTTTTGAATGTGATTGTACTTGAATAAGTATACCAACAGGATAATTGATTATTTCTTGTTTGAAAATAAATACTTGATTGATCCCTCAGTACCTTTTTCTCTACTTTTTTCATCCTTGGATGTACCTTGACCAGGTATGGGAGGGTGATTTGGGCAGAACCCCTATCTATTTTTTCAGTCTAACACTGAGAGTATCAGGAAGAAGCACTGTTACAACACCGTCACTGAGAGTATAGCACTATAAAACAAAGTTCCAACACAATTATATATTACATTTTAAGCCATGTCAGTTAATTTACCTAAGAAACAACGTTACAACACAATCATAAGTTACATTTTAGGAGGGGTTGCTACAGATTGAGCCGCCAGCCTTATCACTCAGATGTCCAATTATTTAATCTTTCTCACAGGGCAGACAACACCTCTGACTTGGACAGCATGAGATGCCGGAGTAACCAGGCCTTGAGCCTCTGTGAGGCCCCGGACACTGATTTCTTTTCCAGTATTTGTTGCATTTTGTTACCACCTGCATGGCCACTCAGAATGTGGAAAATCAACCTGGAAAGACGGGGGGGTACTCGTTAAAAAAGTAATATTTAGCGGGCTTCCGAGACAACACAGTCAAACCACGCACCTAGAAAGAAAGATACAGGTTTCCAAAGTCAGTGAAAATCTGTAGGAGTCCCATATAGAAGAAAGATTCCTCACAAGCAAAGAGTGGATTCAAAGATAGAAGGCAACTCGTTATGGGGTGTCTGATGTGGGCGTAGCCCCCAAAGACGTGACCGATTCCTAGTGCTGCCAGTGCCGCTCCATAGTATAACACGCCGCCATCTTTATCTTGAATGCGGCTGCGCCGATCTATGCTTTCGGAGTAAGAGCATTGACCACCATGACTGTGCCACAAAGACCAGTTTTAGGGTATTCTGGGGTCATCACGAAAGAGCTAAAAGTATGCAGGGGGGATGTTGTGGCCAGGCCTTGCCCTGACAGCCCAGAGGCACAGTCGTTACTCCTGGGACATTTGATTCATTGTAAATATAGCAAGAAAGGAAGTGCAGAGGTTCTGTAAGTAGTGGACTCGCCCTCCTCTGTAAATCATGAAAAAACAAAGAAAGTCTGTAAAAACAATCAACCATGTTTCCAGGAGAGAGAGTGGGGGTGAAAAGTGATTTGTTTTTTAGCCCATTGACTGTCTCTAGGTTACTAGTTATATTAAGATCCACTAGAAGCTCTTCCATGTTTGGAACTTGTTCCACACTATCATCAAGTGACAACAACATTCTTACATTTTTAATATGCTCTATAGTCTCTCCACTTTTTGCAGCATAAAAAATAGGTATAGGACACAATTTTTGTTGATTTGCAAAAACATCTTTTGATTTCAGGCTGCGTACAAATTGGTATAGGTCAACATGGATTTGAGTAAAAACAGGTTTTGCAAGTGGGCAAAAACTCAAACTTTTTTTAAGTACCCTAATCTCATTTTCATCAAGGACCTGTTGGGACAGGTTAACTATAGATACATCATCAATATTATTGACAATAGTGTTGTTGATGCCAGGTGGATCAGAAGCTGTACTCACTTCCTGTGATTCTTTGTGGTGGATCTGGTTATCCTTTTGCTGTCTAAGGAGTCTGAGTTTGCGTCCCCCCCTCCTGGTTCTTTTCCTACTGGCAGCCTCTGGTTGATGAACCCTAATCTTGTGCCCTTCCTGTACCTCTCTATTTCGGATAAAAAAGAGGAAGAAGTGCTAGGGGCGATGTTATCTTGTACTGAGATGGAGGGGGTCACGCTTCCGGTGTCACTGAAGTCATTGGCCAGACTAGATAGATCCGACTCACTGACTGCTTTATGTTCATTCGATTTTTGATTAGTTAGATCTTTCACCCGAGCTCTTGGTTTAATATCATCATATTTTTTAGCAAATTTGATGATATGACGTTTGTGGTATCCCAGCCGCCCTATTACAGGTGCATTATATCCTCTGGCGCTTGTGATACAGCGTTTGAGATATCTGTCACGTTTGTGGTATCCCATCTGCTTTATTACATGTGAATTATATCCTCTTGCACTTGTAATACAGCGTTCGAGATATCTGTCACTTTTGTTCTTTCCCAGCCACCTTATTACAAGTGCATTATATCCTATGGCTCTTGTAATACAGCTTTCAAGATATCCGTCACGCTTGTGGTATCCCGTCCACCCTATTAAAAGTGCATTATATCCTCTGGCGCTTGTAATACAGCGTTCGAGATATCTGTCACTTTTGTTCTTTCCCAGCCGCCTTATTACACGTGCATTATATCCTCTGGCGCTTGTAATACAGCGTTCGAGATATCTGTCACTTTTGTTCTTTCCCAGCCGCCTTATTACAAGTGCATTATATCCTCTGGCGCTTGTAATACAGGGTTCGAGATATCTGTCACGTTTGTGATATCCCATCCGCCTTATTACACGTGAATTATATCCTCTTGCACTTGTAATACAGCGTTCGAGATATCTGTCACTTTTGTTCTTTCCCAGCCACCTTATTACAAGTGCATTATATCCTATGGCTCTTGTAATACAGCTTTCAAGATATCCGTCACGCTTGTGGTATCCCGTCCACCCTATTAAAAGTGCATTATATCCTCTGGCGCTTGTGATACAGCGTTCGAGATATCCGTCACGTTTGTGATATTCCCATTCGCATTATTACACGTGCATTATATCCTCTGGCGCTTGTAATACAGCGTTCGAGATATCTGTCACTTTTGTTCTTTCCCAGCCGCCTTATTACAAGTGCATTATATCCTCTGGCGCTTGTAATACAGGGTTCGAGATATCTGTCACGTTTGTGATATCCCATCCGCCTTATTACACGTGCATTATATCCTCTGGCGCTTGTGATACAGCATTTGTGACAGATTCTCTCATCTACCTTACGCTTACTCAGGCCCTTCGTCTTCTTTCCATTGGCCGTGTGGCTGTGTCCTTTCACCTCCATTGGAAAGCATGAGGGACTACTTTATAACTGAAAACTTCAATTTGTCATCAGGCATTTGACTTTCTCTGCCACAGACTAGATACACAAAGCAATATTTTGTAGCACTAAAGCAGACCTGTTTAATGCTTTTGTCGTTGCTCGAGAGCGAGTGTCAAACCTATTGAAGGTGCAACTGTTTGTTTGGTAAGCACATGACCTGAAGTGTAGATGGATTTACCCAAGATCACAACGGTTATAGAAGGCCCGTGCTGGGCATAGAATGTATCTTCCCAGGGATGCAGCCACAGGGGCCACGTTTCATGCCACAGGGGACTCTTCATAGTGAAGGCTACAAGAGGTCAGGGCATGTGTGGCCCTCAGGGTGTGGCCCCCAGGGATGGTAGGGCTCTGGCAGGCCACGCCCCCTTCGTTCCAGCCCCTCCCTGGCACCACTGCACACCCCGCCTAGGCCTACTCCGTGCATCTTTTCTGTTTTCAAGCCTTGCTTTGACAATGATTTGGCAGAAGTTAGGGAAGTTCCCTGAAGGAAACAGAGCTGTGAGCCCCCCCCCCCCCTTGAGTACTTACGGGGGGAGGTGGGGGGCAATGAAATCCACAGGACAAACGCGCAGCGCATAGAGCCCACTTTGAAGTCGGAAATTGTTCCTGCTCCAAAGACTTTCTGTTTCCAGATGTTTGCTTTGATCTTTCAGGCAGCGATTTATATTTTTAATTTTTATTTTATTCTAGACGATTGAGTAACTGAGAGTAATGGTGGCCATGGAGTGATGTCACTGCTGGGCTCTCTCTGGAGCGAGGGGCGGGGCTCTTTCTGGGTTTGAGGGAAGGCGCCCAGAGGCCCAGAAGGCGCTGAGTCCTTGGTGTGTTTGCCACATCTGGGCGGCCAGTCGTGCATTTCTGCTGATTTCACACGCACGCGCGGTGCGCACGCGCAGGCAGCGCCCAGGGGGCGCTGCTCCTCTGCTGCACGTGTTTACATCGCATTGTATAGCGCTTCGCAAGTCATAGACGCACCGAGGAGCATTGAAGGCAGGCTAGCACGCTGCAGGTGGAGTCTGCTGGTTTGTTGTAAGAGTGCTGAGATGCGGTGTACCTGTGCTGGGAGTGTTGTGCGCGCTGCCTTCTTTGTATGAACTCACACAGAGTGTCAGAGGCATCCTGTGTGTTGAGTGACACACACTCTGACGTCATGGAGACCTTCTCTAACCTGCCTTTAAACTGGGAGTTACAGCGGTGATCCAGATGCTGCCACATTCACTGGTTCACCTGGTGGCACGTGGCGTGATTTCCTGTTACCATGAGAGAGATTACCGCACATCTGGGATCGCAGGGATACCACGTGACTCTAACCATGTACTGCACGTTTAACACAACTTTTGCGCCCTCCCAACACACTCTAAAGCTGGGGGTTTGTGTAAAACGTGGAGATACAGGTGCCACGCACACAGTGAGAGGCACAACGGCGACTTTGGGGTCCCCTAAGTGGTCCAATGGACACAAGTCCTCGGGACTTTTCAGTATCATGTGGCCAAATCCCTTCCCACACACGGCCCAAGGCCCTGCGCAGAGTGAGGTTGGCCACAGGGCCTGGCCGCCACCGTGCGCAGCGTGAGGTTGGCCACAGGGCCTGGCCGCCACCGTGCGCAGCGTGAGGTTGGCCACAGGGCCTGGCCGCCACCGTGCGCAGCGTGAGGTTGGCCGATTGCAGGGGGGTTGGCTGCAGGCACTGCATTCAACCCCCTACGGTGCCTGCAGCCAACCCCCCCTCCCGTGCCAGTGCATGGCGGGGTGTTGGATTTACGTATGGTAATTAAATATTATTTTACATGAAAAAAAAACTAGAAATTTACTAAAAAAACAAAGGATAAAGTAATGCTATAGGTATGTGAAATGTTCAGTATCAATGTAATGTTTTGAATTGTAAAAAAACACTGAAATTCATCAGTTATCGTCCTCTCAAGCTACTATAACTCGTGCCCTGGGGTAACTCTAACTTGAGCTTCCGCCACGCACTGCTAATTACCCCACATATTACATCTCTGATGAGAGCGCGGCAGAGCTGGAATGCAAGTTGTAGTTACCTTCGGGCACGGGTTATAGCTGCCTGAGATAACTATAACTGGTGAATTTCTGTCGTTTTTAGAGTTTAAAACATTACATTCTTACTGAACATTTTACCTAACTCTAAAGTGACTTCAACCTTTGTTTTTTGCAGTGAATATATTATATGTGGACCCAATAAAAGGAGCTGTCGCATCTGTTCCTGAGTGGTTTGATTATAAATCTCTATAAATGAAAAAAGTACATTAGCTAAAAATAGTAATTTTATAACTCATAAGCACATTTTAAGCTTGCTGGTGACATCAGACCCTCACTAAAGATGGAGGCCATAAATTACAGCCATAAAATGTAATTGCAGATCCCTGGGTTTCCATTACCTTAGTGGGAACCGTGCGCGGCCGCCATGAGCCACCCGCCGCCGGCCGCGCCCTGGCTTCAAGCCCCGCCACTTCCCCAGAGGGCGCAGGTAGCCGCTACGAAGGCGCCATTTTGTGGCCTGGTCCCGGAACATGTTTATGACCTCCAGACCCAGGGGCCTCCTCCCTCCCTCAGGCTAGGGGGGCTGTAAAATGAAATCAGAGTGAGGCCATTGGTGGACAAGCAGGAGGGACTGTAGCATGCAGGTTGGGTTCACAGATCAGTCAGGCGGCGTGCTGGGTCCCTGCCTCTGCTATTTATAAGTAACATGGGTCATTCGTAGTAATGCTGCTCACTCTATCGACCTCAGAAGGATGAAAGTCTGCAGGTACTAAATGTTAATGTTATGGATTTGTAAAGCGTGACGCGTCCGGCGCAATCAATGTATTGTAATATCTACCAACAATTGTTTACGTAAAAGTCTACCATTTCCCGTGCTGCATCCATGCCCTCATTTAATGTTGATGGTGTAACATGCCAGGGACCCTTGGGGTCAAGCTTTACTCCTCCTCTATGCCCCTTGTTATGTGGTTTACGCTCCTCCATTGTCCTAAAGGTGCTGGGTATGGTTAGAACTTCTCAGACAACTTACTGGCTATTTCTTTACATTTTACCACTCTGAAAGGACCAATAACTTTTAAAAGTAGTTTATGTAACTTTCAAGATGCCATTTATCTCTCTGTTGGATTGATATAAATAAAGTATTAACACAGGTCTCCAATACTGTGTAAATGATTTTTTCCTGTATACATTGTTTTGGGTTTATTTTTCAAAAGGGCAAAAATATAAAAGTAATGACCATCCAAACACAGGCGAGGCGACTAACACCAAACGGAGGCAGGTGGGAGTCCTAGACACACCTGCACACCACATACAAGCGCTGCGTGTGCAGGGACCCCCTTCCCTGCTGTGAAGACACAGGTGCACACAACCCTGGACCACCGCACTTTCCACAGCACCTCCCCCTCCTTACCTCAAATATCCACCCAGGTCGGACTGGAAGACTTGGAGGGGGTGAATGATCTCATGATTTTCATGCAGTGTTTTCACTTGGGTGTTTTGCCAGAGATGGTCCCTTTACTGCTGGGACCCCTCCCCCCCAGACCCGCTGGTCCCCAGTGCTGAGCCTTTTTGGCTATTTGGGTTAGCTCAATAACTTGTTTTCCATATATGGTATCCACACCAAGCTTCCTTTCCTCATTCCCCCAAGTCTCCTGTGGTACCTCACTTGTGTGGGTAGGCCTAGTGCCGGCAACAGGAAACAGCTCCAAACACAACATGGATACGTCACATTTTTTTCCCCTCAAATCTGACCTGTTTTTTCTGCAAAGTGGGTAGCTGTGGATTTTGGGCCCTGACTCAGGCGGTACCTGAGGAAACCTAGCAAACATGCAAACATTTTTAAAACTACACAGCTAGGGGAATCCGGGGTGGTGTGCCTTGTATGAATCCCGTTAAGTTTTTTGACCCACAATGCCATTCAAACTTTGCCTTAATCCCCCATTATCCTTATAATGCTGTGATGGAAACTTCTGGAATCCGCAACAATCCACAAATCCCTACCACCCAGCATTACCCCACTTGTGCCAATAAAAACGCTGCTGAGTCTGTGTGGCTGGGCGTAGTGCCCGCGACACGAACGCATCAAACCAAGGTCAATGTGTGGGGACCAAATATTGACTTTGTTTTTATCCGCCACTGTCGCGAGCACTTGGGCCAACCAAGCACCTATTCAATGAAAGTGAAACAAGTCCCTCGAGGGAGAGCGGCCAACGGACATTGGCCGACAGCTGCAGTCATGGGGTTAAGACAGTTTCATGCTACCATCTCTGTCCTGTTACCTGATGAAAGCAGCAGCTCCATCAGGGCGACTCTGTCCTGTTACCTAAGAAAAGAAGAAAGTTTAGAAGGGTGACTCTCCTGTCCTGTGACCTGCAGAGAGCAGCGGTTCCAGCAGGGCGGCTCAAGAGAGCAGCATTCGGTATCTGTCACATTGATTAACCATGTTACTGCTCTACATTTTACATGATACTTTAGTCATCAGTATCACACTTCTCTTCAATCAATTTTACATAATGTGGGATGTGATGTCACGGGATCTATGTACATCGCACCACCCTGGTCGCTTCTGGTTGCTTAGTTTTTTAAATGTCAATGCTTGGTAGGTTTCCTTGGGTGGTATCTGAGCTGAAGCACAAAAACTACCAAAAACTACCCACAACTCCAAAATGATTCCATTTTCAAGGTGAAAGCTTGATTTCTCCATGTTGCATTTTGGGGCGAACAGTGTTGCGGGCTTTAGGCCAACCACACAAGTGGGGTACAATTTCTTATTAAGAGAAGTGTGGAAACTCTTAGTGGTGGGATTCTGGGGCTTCCCTCACTGACATTTGAGGAAAATGGAACATTAGAGTCAAAGTCTGAAGTTTGCAGGGCATTCTGGGCGAGAAATCACAGTGCGAGCCGTGTAATTCTGCCCTCCCAAGACTACCTGGTGCCTAGTTTTCAGAAATGTCTGAAGTTGGTAGGTGTGGTATTGGTTATATGTGTAGTGTTGTGCGCGTGTTATGTCTCGTGTGTGTGTTAGCGCGTGTATGTGTGTGCACGTGTGGAATGTGTGGAATGCATGCTTGGAGAGAATGTAGTGGGTAGAGAATGTAGTGGGTAGAGAATGTAGTGGGTAGAGAGACAGTTGCTGAAGGAGAAGGGTGGAGGTTGCTGTTGTGTTCAATGTCACTGTACTACTTGTACTTCCTGAATAAAGAAGAAGAAGTATGGAACCTTAATGAGCCTACGAGTCTCTTTCAATATATGGCGACGAGCGGGATTTCATAGCGGCACTGAGCACAATTTCGTCTATTTCTTAAAAAAAAAAATTCTTTTTTTCGTTGTTGCTTAAAGGATTATTATTCCGGATATTGGTATTTCTGCCTTGCGCTTATCTGGTGGACGTCTAGACAACAAAACTCCTGAGCGGTAATATTTTTGTGAAATATTTATTTTCAGCAACGCTCACCCGTTGTGTTGTGCCGTTGTGTTGTGCATTTTTCAATCGGCCCTTCGCACGAGTGGATTATACTTGAATGCTCCGCGCGAGTGATTGTTCGTGAGCGCTCCAATCCATTGCAGCGTGATGATGCGGAAAACATTCCCTTGAGCTTCCGTAGCGGACCACCTACGTCGCTGCATCGTCATCACGCATGACAACACAACGTGGCGGCCATCTTGAATTTAATCCCAGTATCCTAGCAACAAGTTCTGTGCAACACCGAGTGCCGATTTCAATGCTGCCGGTGTTTTTCTTCATTTTATTTCGTTGCAATAAGAAGCCTTAAGTAATTCAGTAAGCATTTATCCTTTCTGACTCGGAGGTCATGGTGAATCCTTAGAAATCTGCACATTTGGATTATAATTGTTTTCCTCTGAGAGAGAGTTAAATTAATTTTTGATAACTAACGTTGGTGAACATTTTGCCCAAATTAATAATATCCATTGATACAATGTGAACTTTGGTGAACTTTTTGCGCAAGTATTATATTCATTGGGAAAATATTTTTTTTCGTTTTGGATTGTTGTTTTTTTTGCTTGCTTGTATTTCTTTATTTAATCCAAATGTCTTCAATTCACCCACCCCCGTTCTTTTTGGCAGAATCTGGTGAACCTCCCATTGCATGGGATTTATGGCTTGACATGTTCGAAGCTTATGTTGAGGTTTTAGCTGAAGAAGAATCCTCTCAAGAAAGAAAAGTGTCTTTACTTAAACATAGACTTGGTGAAGTAGGGTTAAGGGAGTTCAAAAATGTACCTAAAATTGAAAATGCTGGTGACATGGGTGTTTATCAATGTGCTGTTAAACAAATGCAGGAGAGATTTGGGAGGAAAATTAATGTTGTTATGGAGAGGTTTAACTTTTATTCGAGGGCTCAAAAAGAGGATGAGTCAATTGATCAGTATGTTTCAGCTTTGAGGGGTTTAGCTGTTACGTGTGAGTTTGAAAGTATGACTTATGACCAGGTTTTACGTGATCAAATCCTTATGAAAACTAAGTCAAAAAAAATTCAAGAAAAGTTATGGTCATCAGGGAGTACTTCGTTAAAAAATGCCATTGAAGTAGCTAGAGGTGTAGAAATTTCGGACCAGTGTATTCGTGAAGTTAGAAATGAGAAAAATGATTCTGAATCTGGCTCAGTTAATGTGATAAATAAGGGTGATAAATCCAAATTCAAGAATGATAATAAGTCATTTACTAACTATCCTAGTAAGAAAAGTAATGAGAAAGGTTATGAGAAAAGCAATGAGCAAAAGAAGTTTGCGTGTTATAGGTGTGGATCTTCCAACCATTTAGCAAACTATAAGTGGTGTCCTGCACTTGATAAAATATGTACTAACTGTAAAAAGAAGGGACATTTCACTAGAGTGTGTCATAATTTTAAAGCTAAGGTCAATTTTCTCCAAGATGATGAGCAGGATGACATTAATTGTGTCCAAATAGATAGTCAAGATAATACCTTTCATGTAGTAGGTGAAATTTGTAGCGTACATGATGAGTCAATTAAAGGGACGAGTAAGGTTAAAAAGTTACCATCGTGCATTGTTAACATTGATGGTCTAGAGGTAAAAGTTATGGTTGATTCTTGTGCATGGTATACCATTAAGGGCATGGATTTGTTTAAATCTCTTTGGCCCAACAGATCATTATTGGGACCGGATGTACACCCCGGAAGTTACACTGGACATAAGATACCTTTAGAAGGTTTTATGTTAGCTAAGATTAGTTTTGGACACAATTCATGTCAAGGCAAAATTTATGTGGCTAACAAAGGTGCAACCATTTTAGGGTGGCCACACATATTTGATTTAGGTATGAAAATCGATCCTAGTTTGGATTGTCCTGTTTATTCTATTCAGAATGATTGTTGTGAGATGGATAATTACTCAATTCTTCAGGAAAAATTTCCTGATGTATTTTCCAATGGCATCGGTAAGATGGTTGGATTCAAACATAGAATTATTTTAAGAGAAGGTGTGTGTCCTGTCAGACAAAAATTCAGGAATGTTCCTATTAGCTATAGAGAAAAATTGTGTGAAATACTTAAAAAATTGTGTAAAGATGGAATTGTTGAACCAGTTGAGAGTTCAGACTGGGTTTCGCCAGTCGTGATTTTTCTTAAATCCAATGGCGATTTGCGTTTATGTGTCGACCTAAGGTGTTTAAATGAAGCTATTTGGGTCGATACATTTCCTCTTCCAAATCTGCAAGAACTTACATCTTCTGTTGGTGGGTCCTCTTGGTTTTCCAAGATTGATTTGACAAGTGCGTATCACCAAATAGTTTTAGATGAAGATTCTAAACATTGTACTGCTTTCATTACCACAGAGGGAATGTTTAGATATAGACGTATGCCATTTGGTCTTGCAAGTGCGTCTGCAGTATTTCAAAGAGAGATGTGTAGGATCTTACAAGGCATTAAAAATGCCAAAGTATTTCAGGATGACATCTTAATATATGGAAAGAACAAAGAATGTCATGATGAAAGTTTATATGCTGTTCTAGATGTATTAAGAAATAGTGGATTAACTATCAAAAATGAGAAATGTGTGTTTGGGAAATCTGAAGTGGAGTATTTAGGACATGTTATATCCAAAGATGGTATTCGACCAAAAATTGGTCATGTTGATGCTATTCTAGCTGTTCCTGAACCTACAAATAAGGAACAATTGATGTCGTTCCTAGGGTTAACAGAATTTTATTCACGTTTTATTGAGAATTATGCCTCGAAAGTTGAACCGTTAAGATCATTGTTGAAAAGAGGTGTAGTGTTTACATGGGGTGAGCAACAAAAATTGTGTTTTGAGAAGGTGAAGAAAGAAATAGTCACAACACCGTGTTTGAAACCTTTCTTGCCAACTGCCGAATGTATACTATCTGTGGATGCGTCTGGATATGGCATTGGTGCTGTGTTCTCTCAACATGTTAAATCAGAGAAGTGGGTAGTTGCGTATGTTTCACGCACATTAACAAAATCGGAACGCAATTATTCCGTAATAGAGAATGAGTTATTGGCTGCTTCATGGGCTGCTGAGAGATTCAGGATGTATGTGTGGGGGAGAAAATTCAAAATCTGTACTGACCATAAACCGTTGGTAAATATTCTGAGACCTGAAGGTGGGAAGAATTTAACTCCTAGGTTAGCTCGCTTAGCTTCAAAGTTGCAAATGTTCAGTTTTGATATAGAGTACATCCCTGGTAAGGATAATGTAGTTGCGGATGGTCTTTCAAGATTACCTAATGTAGATTTGACAGGAATTGAAACTAATAGTGATTGTGAAATAGCTTTTACCATCAAGGATATATTTTTGATAAATGAGAAGGATGTCAATAGTATTGTATCTGAGGCGTCTTGGATATGTGAGATGGACAAGGATGTGGTTTTGAAAGAGGTTAAACGGTTTATAGTTGATGGTTGGCCAAGAGAGTCTAACTTACGGGGTGAATGTGCTGCATTTTCGAAAATTAAAGAGGAACTTTGCGTGGTTAATGATATTGTCCTAAGAGGTGACAGAATTGTGCCTCCAGTTAGCTTAAGAGAGGATATTGTTGAGAAGAGTCACATGAGGCACGGTGGTATGTCCAGTACTAAAAGAAGGATTAAAGAGTGGTTTTGGTGGCCAGGGGTTGATTCCATGGTGGATTGTTAGTGAGGAATTGCAAAGTTTGTGGTGCCAGTGATAAGGTGGCAAAGCCATTGAGTGTGCCTTTAACTATGGTGAAGTTACCTGAGTATCCATGGCAAAAAGTGGCTATTGATTTCATGGGTCCATTTTCTGCTTTATCAGCAAAGGATTGTTATGCTATTGTGTTAGTTGATTATTATTCGAAATGGCCCGAGGTAAGAATGGTAAGTGGGATGACTACTGATGTTGTCATTGAGTTTTTGGAAGATGTGTTTTCAAGGGAAGGAGTTCCGGAAGTTCTGGTGTCGGATAATGGGCCTCAATTTGTTTCACAAAAGATGGAAGAATTCTTAGTAGTAATGGGTATCAAGCACATCAAATCATCACTATATCATCCCGAAAGTAATGGTCAAGTTGAGCGCTTCAACAGGGTGGTTAAGGAAGTGATTGAATTGGCATTGAGTGCAGGTTTACCCTGGAGGAAAGCTCTACTAGAGAGGTTGACTGCATATCGTGTTACCCCGCATTCTGCTACAGGGAAAACACCTTTTGAGGTTTTGAGAGGTAGGAAACGATTTACTGGGTTAGTTCCTTGGTGGTTGAGAAAAAGGAATGATAGAATGCAGTGCATTAACAACGATATTGATAAAGAAATCAGATCTGAGGTCAGAAAATATCAGGATCACAGTCAGCAATATCATGGAGGTAAATGTAGTTGGCCTTTGGTTAAGATAGGTCAAATGGTTCGGGTAAAGAATCCTAGGATTGTGTTGAAGGGTGAAAGTGTATGGTCCAAACCCTTGAGAGTAATGAAGGTGTTTGGCAGTGCAGTAGAATTGGAAGATGGTAAGAGGTAGAATTTTCGACAATTGAGTTTTTGCAATGAGAGGGATGGTGTGGTAGGTTCACGATCTGGTGGTGTTGATGAAGGGACGTGCAGTGGATATATGTTAGGTGATGATTTTGGATTAAAGAAGGATGTGACGTCAACTGGTAGTACGGGTGGTTGTAGTGCCAGATGTGACACAGGGAGTGGTGTTAGAGATATTGTTGATGTTGGTTCATCTTGTACCAATATTGGTGTTGAAGGTGAAATTCTATGCCGTGGTAATAGAACAAGGAAGTTGCCTGTCCGGTTTTCTGATTTTAAGTTAGGGTAATTCTTTCGGTGGTGACTCAAGCTATTGAGGAGGAGGGTGTGTGGTATTGGTTATATGTGTAGTGTTGTGCGCGTGTTATGTCTTGTGTGTGTGTTAGCGCATGTATGTGTGTGCACGTGTGGAATGTGTGGAATGTATGCTTGGAGAGAATGTAGTGGGTAGAGAATGTAGTGGGTAGAGAGACAGTTGCTGAAGGAGAAGGGTGGAGGTTGCTGTTGTACTTCCTGAATAAAGAAGAAGAAGTATGGAACCTTAATGAGCCTACAAGTCTCTTTCAATAGTAGGTTTCCCTGGAATGTGGCCCAGTCCGGGCCCAAATATTGCAGCTACACAAATCACAAATATAGTTCAATTGTCATGGCAAAAACTTGTTGCTTCTGAGCTGTATTTTGGGGCCTATTATGGTGGGGTTGATGCCCCAGGCACGCAAGAGGAGTTCTGTTTTATTAGGAGAAGTGTGGGAACACAGAATACTAGAACATTTGTTATTATCAATTATATTTCTCTCCATTTTTGGCTTCTAAATGTAAGCCACTGTGCAAGAAAGAGCACATTTTGCAAACTGTCCTCCGGGTCACGTGAAGGTTTGGATAACTCCAAATTCAGAGTCGGAAGTATAACCGCTGTCCCTTAACTCTGCATCTTGGGCACATTTAAAAAAGGCTGAGATTTCCTTTATCCCCTTTTTTCTTTCAGTAGATTTTTCGGTATGAATTGCTGCCGGGTCAAGCCACAATGGGAAATCATTATAAGGCAACGCTCTGTTGTAGGCTCGATTGACCATCCAATTCCAGACAGCCAACAAACTCAACCGATACCAGTGACCAGCGGGTCTGAGGGGTACAGCAGTATTTTCCTTTTGGAAATCGGACATCAGGGTAAAATAATTACAGATTAATACAGTGTCACTTTTTTCTATTTTTTCAGTTTCTTTTCATTGCTTTTTTATTTTAACAATTTGTTTCTTTTTAGAAACTCATGAGCAATCTTCACACATTATCTCATTACATCTTTTTAAAAGTGTATAGTTTTATGGGTACACATCTGTTTCCACCACAAACTGCAAGAAGGTAGAAACTAAAAAAAAATGATTAATTGACTAGCACATAGAATAATTTAAAAAAGTATTGGAATATTAGATTTTTTACAACTCTGCTTGTTCCTGAAAACTGGGTACTGGGTGATATCTCAGCACAGTAAACCTTTAGAAAAAATGCACTTTTTTTACCAATTTTCAACAAAAAAAAAAAAAAATTGCCATATTTTGGTTTTGGTTTCAGTTCTCACCAGGGGTATCCTTGGGTACCTTCAGAACCCAAACATGTGGTAAAAAAGGGTACCACTTTGACCTGCATAACTTTGGTGAAAAAAAGTTATGAAGGTTTTATTGCAAAGTGCTGTAAACATCAACAAATGGGCTTAACACTGGGGAGTGGGCCCGCAGCAGCCAATGTCTTCTCTTCTCCCTCCCCTCATCTTTTTAAATTATATATCCCCCGGTTCGTTCTCTCAAAAACATGAAAGTGACATGTTTTATTATGGTGATGATAAACAACTCCTCTTCACGATTGGCAGCACTCCAAATTCTACGCTGTATTTCCAAGACCGCAGGCTGTTCAACCAGGATTGGATGAACAGCAACCATTTGAAACTAAACTTGAACAAAACTGAGATAGTGGCCATTAAAAATAAGTCCCACCTTTGGAGTATTTCCTTTGGGCCCTCTCCAAAGAAGTCGATAAAAGGTCTTGGCTTCATGATTGATGAGGATCTATCTCTGAAACCGCGACTCGGCTCTGTGATATCCTCCTGCCTTTTCCAACTTGTTCTTGAGGGGTTCATTACTACAACAAGTAACACCCAAAAGGGTAAAAGAGCCTCTGTCTTCTTTTTTCTATCTCAAATGGAAGAAAGAGAAGCTATTGCAGGAGGTTTGTAAGGCGTTCCTGCATAGTCCAAACAGAAGACGTAAAGGCCCAGCCGAGGCCGCCCGTACACTTCGTCCAGATGTCCATACTTGGATCTTGCAGTAAATTTGCACATCATCAGCGGCTGTCGGTTATGGGTCTGCAGCAGATCATAACAGCTGTGTAGAGTTAAGGAAAAGAAATTGAATGTTTGAGATACCCAACGACTTGTGTGAACAGTGCTACTTTACATCTGTGAGATTAAGAATAAGACAAGATGGAGGCAGCAGTAATGAAACAAACTGTATGCTAAGCTGCTTCAAATCTCAAACATGGGGAGCAGTTCACCACCCATCAATAATCTATTTTGTGGGTATTCCCCTGCTGCACGTCTTCTGAACTGAGGTGAATGGCCCTCTCTGTGGGGAGAAAGTGATACCACCACATGCTTGCCATCGTGGTGGAGTGGTGTGGCTCACTCGTTAGAGGCGGCAGACCCGGAAGCAGAGAACGGCCCGGGACCAGGGTTCAATCCCTGACGCGGCAGGGTCGTGGACCAGGGTCAGCGGACTCGACAATTCTCACCTCGGTGCCTACTCTAACCAGGGATCACACTCGGCAACTCTGGGCATTAGCTTACCTCATCTCTACAACGGCCCCCACATACGCCGGGGATGCCTGGTTTCACCTTGGAGATACCCAGTAGGGATCATCTCACAGGGATAGCCAGGACGGGTTCCCCAGCGGTCTACAGCGCCACGACGCCTCAGGGCAGCAGTGTGCTTTACAAGACACATACATTACATCGAAGTACCACTCACCTTCGTTATAGCGCATAGTGCTTTCAACAACGACATCGCTTATAGGGGAACGTGAGTGATACAGCAGCACCATCACAGTCAAGGAGGTCATTTCAGCATCACAGTTGATAAATATCTGCAAAAAATGATCAAGACGCACCAAAATAGGTAGTGGAGAAACCACTTGAAGCCCACAGAGGGGCGTGATCTGTTTGGGCTGGGCTGGACTGGTCCTATTGGCTCAGGACAAGGACTAACATGCATATGGCTGGTCCCTGTCTACAGTGGCGGGAAAGCCAAGCAAGGAAAGGAATACAGCCCGAGTACATGCCAGGCGCTGAGATTGAACCAAAGGTGACACCCCTCACCTGTTCATCTCTGGACTACCAGGGGGCAGCGGAACACCTTCATGGATGTCCATCAGGCGTTGGCGGTCTCTGAGGAAGGACTCTTGTGGAGAGGACCGCACAGTGAGCTTCTATTTCTAGCTGCCATACCACTGACTCATGTCAGACACCAAGGCATTGTCAAAAACAAAAGTGATACTATGGGGAAAAGGTGTGGCTTAAAAGCAGGCGTGTCCTTGTGGAGAATGACTCGTGCTAATCAATCTCGGCTGTCCACACCTCAGCTGTCCACACCTCAGCTGTCCACACCTCGGCTGTCCACACCTCAGCTGTCCACACCTCAGCTGTCCACACCTCAGCTGTCCACACCTCAGCTGTCCACACCTCAGCTGTCCACACCTCAGCTGTCCACACCTCGGCTGTCCACACCTCAGCTGTCCACACCTCAGCTGTCCACACCTCAGCTGTCCACACCTCAGCTGTCCACACCTCAGCTGTCCACACCTCAGCTGTCCACACCTCGGCTGTCCACACCTCGGCTGTCCACACCTCGGCTGTCCACACCTCAGCTGTCCACACCTCAGCTGTCCACACCTCGGCTGTCCACACCTCAGCTGTCCACACCTCAGCTGTCCACACCTCAGCTGTCCACACCTCAGCTGTCCACACCTCAGCTGTCCACACCTCAGCTGTCCACACCTCGGCTGTCCACACCTCAGCTGTCCACACCTCAGCTGTCCACACCTCAGCTGTCCACACCTCAGCTGTCCACACCTCAGCTGTCCACACAGAAGTAAAGAAGGAGGATCAGGAAAGACAGTGTCAGTCGCTGTCAGAGCTCCCACCGTGCAGTCAAAATACAGGAGAAGCAACGACTTCCATCAGGATCCAATTCAAGGCTCGACCTCTGGTGGTTCAGGAAAAGAGCACTATGTGATGGCAACCCCGTGTGATTCGGGCGTTACCTGCAAAATATCATCCATCAGGGTTTCCCAGAACGGGTTCCGTCAGTGTTTTCCAGAACAGGATCATTCAGTATTTTCCAGGATTGTATCCTTCAGGGTTTTCCAGAACAGGATTCTTCAATGTTTTCCAGAATGGGATCCGTCAGTGTTTTCCAGAATGGGATCCGTCAGTGTTTTCCAGAATGGGATCCGTCAGTGTTTTCCAGAATGGGATCTGTCAGAGTTTTCCAGAATGGGATCCGTCAGTGTTTTCCAGAATGGAATCTGTCAGTGTTTTCCAGAATGGAATCTGTCAGTGTTTTCCAGAACAGGATTCTTTAATGTTTTCTAGAATGGGATCTGTCAGTGTTTTCCAGAATGGGATCCGTCAGTGTTTTCCAGAATGGGATCCGTCAGTGTTTTCCAGAATGGGATATGTCAGTGTTTTCCACAGCAGGATTCTTCTGTGTTTTCCAGAATGGGATCTGTCGGTGTTTTCCCGAATGGGATCCCTCAGTGTTTTCCAGAATGGCATCCCTCAGTGTTTTCCAGAATGGGATCCATCAGTGTTTTCCAGTATTGGATCTGTCAGTGTTTTCCACAGCGGGATTCTTCTGTGTTTTCCAGAATGGGATTCGTCTGTGTTTTCCAGGATGGGATCAGTCAGAGTGTTCCAGAATGGGATCCGTCAGTGTTTTCCAGAATGGAATCTGTCAGTGTTTTCCAGAATGGGATCTGTCAGTGTTTTCCAGAGCAGGATTCTTCTGTGTTTTACAGAATGGGATCAGTCGGTGTTTTACAGAACGGGATCAGTCAGAGTTTTCCAGAACGGGATCCGTCAGTGTTTTCCACAGCGGGATACTTCTGTGTTTTCCAGAATGGGATCCGTCAGTGTTTTCCACAGCGGGATTCTTCTGTGTTTTCTAGAATGGGATTCGTCAGTATTTTTCAGAATGAGATCCCTCAGTGCTTTCCAGAAAGGGATATGTCAGTGTTTTCCAGAACAGGATCATTCAGTATTTTCCAGGATTGTATCCTTCAGGGTTTTCCAGAATAGGATCCTTTAGTGTTTTCCAGAATGGGATCTGTCTGTATTTTTCAGAATGGGATCCCTCAGTGTTTTCCAGAACAGGATCCTTCAGTGTTTTCCAGAGCAGGATCCTTCAAAGTTTTCTAGAACAGGACCCCCCCCCCCCCCCAGATCTTCACAAGGACGGCTCTCTAGCCAAAGCCCTTCTCTCACAGAACCCAGAACCCCTGTACCCCATGAGGTGGCCACCAACTAATTCAGACTGGGCCGCGTCCCTCCCAGGATGGGGGAGGGGCCAGGGCACCACGGTCACAATCTGAGGACTGTGAATGTTGTCAGAGGAGGTGGGGGAGTCACGACTGACTGAGATAGGAGGGTGGCGGCACGCGCGGTGCTCATTCTGTGCTCCAGGGGTCGAAGTGAAACCATAACAGCCCTGACGTCATTAACTAAGATAAGAGTCAATTAAATACACTGCTGCGTGTCGCATGTCTGGGGGATGAATCTAGACACATTCCTTGATGTCCACAAGCAGGACACACAACAGGTAGACATACAACCATGCACAGACACCCGCACCATGCACACTGACAAACATACACACACGCAGGCACCAGGAGCCTCATTTATGAAAAGTGACGCATCGCTGCGTGAAAACAGCGATGCGTCACTTTTTACTGCGCACTCCTTACGACATTCCTGATGCGTCATATTTAAGGTATGACGCATCATGTCGCAAGGAGTTACAGATACGTCAGTATTTCTGACGTATCTGTAAGCGCAAAAGTGACGCATTGCTGGAGTGTGTCACAAAAGTGACGCAACTCCAGCAATGCGTCCTTTCACATGGGGAAAGCCCCATGTGAAAGGGCTTGCGTCAGTCTTACGCCTGCTGTGAAGCAGGCACAAGATTTTGACGCAACAGTGTCCTAAAAGTGACGCAGTGAAATCTCATAGATTTCACTGCGTCACTATTACGAGGCTTTTTGCGGGGGAACGCCCCCCCCCTGCATACATTATACCTGACGCAGGTATAATGTGGCGCAGGGGTTTAAAAAGTGACGCATCTACCTAGATGCGTCACTTTTTAAATATGGCGCAATGAGGCGCATTTTTTACACCGCTGGTGCGTCACAAAATGTGACGCACCGGTGGCGCAAAACTGACGCAAGGCCTCATAAATAAGGGCCCATGAGTGCACAATTACACACGGGCACATATATACACGCGCAGAAACGTATTACACTCACACACCAGTCTCACAAACACACTTCCACCCAGATCCACTCGTTGTTTAAGGTTTATAACCCTTGTTACATCTCTGATGGAATATATTTGTGTATGCACATGTTCACTACGGAACACAATCTTTGTTGTGGCTCCATCTAAGCTCCCACCCGGTGCTACATGTGTGTGAGTCCTTTCACTCGCCTCTGGGCCTCCCTGAAACATTGCACCGAGGTCAGCAAATGCTTCCCAGGCCCGAGGAGGTGTCGCAGAAACCCCATTACATCTCAATGTCCCGGAGCAGCTGGCTCTGTGCGCGCGGCTTCCCTGTCTGTTAACTATCCCAACTTTATTTTGTTCAGTTCCACGTTTCGAGTTCTGCTCTTTTGAATTCGTTTTCCTTTCTGTCCTGCTCTAGATTGTGTAATGTTTTCTGTTCCCTCTTACCTACTCTTAAATGTTCTCTTCTTTTTTTTTCTTTCTGTATTTAAATATTTCCTTTCTTTCCTCTTCTTCGCTCCTTTCATTTTTCTAGTATATCATTTTTTATGTCTCTTCTATACTAGCCTCCTTCTGGCCCTCACTACCCCTTCAATCTTTCCTTTTGTGTTTTGTGTTTTATTGCTGATGTTCAAAGTGAGTGTTTCGTGTTTTGTGTCGGATTCACATTAAAGCAAATGTATTTTGATGCAGTTTTATATAGCACAAACTCGACTCGAAGGTATTGGAGCGCTTTACATAAACATCAGTTACATTTCACAGGAACACATTCATGTTTCATAGGCACGGTGAAATCAAGGGCCCGATTTCAGGTTTGATGGTGCGGCAGCGGGACCACTCAGACGCCGGACCGCCAATCCTGTGTGTCCCGTTGTCATTAGCGGGCAATACTTTGGCGTTCCCAAACCGGGGGAAATAGGCACCGCAATGGGAACGGCAAAGAAAGTTCCAGTATGTGTGCTGGAACTTCTGTGCAGGCAGACGGAGGGCACATGTTGTGCCCCCCTGTGGGCATACAAATAGAGTAAGGCACAAGAGGGCCCTGCAGAGACCCCTTTCTTTGAATTTGAATTTTTGAATTTGAATGGGGATTTGTAAAGCGCGTAGCTACCCTAGGGCGTCCCAGCGCTGAATTGACCTATAGTTCCAGAGGGGAAGTAGAAGAAGTGAAAGATTATGGCAAGAGCCAAGTTTTTAGTTGCCTACGGAGGGCCAAAAGATTGTGTTCTCTCCGCATGGCAAGTGGGAGAGCGTTCCACAGTTTTGGGGCGTTGTAGGAGAACAAGCGCCCCCCGGATCGGGACTTTTTTATTCTAGGAACGCTGGCCAGGGAGAGGGAATCTGATCTGAGTTGTTTGTTAGAGTGATGGGGTTTGACGAAGGATCTCAGAATCGGAGGGCCTTCTTTCATTTCCACCCCTGTTTTCTTGGAGGAAAGACCTCCATGATATTAGTGGCGGAGATTAAAGTCGTACTCTGCTTGGCGGTAACCGCAGCAGTCCCGCCAAGCATAAAGATTCCTCTTAACTGCCAACCAACCCCCAGGGAATGGTGTTTCTCTGGCAGAGTCGGTAGTTCCAGGCCGGCACAACAACTAGAGTCATAAGACAAAATCCTAAACGTACTACTTTTGGTATTCACAGAAGGCATTTAGTAGTAGTAGTAATGTTAGGATTTTGTCTTAAGTTTGACTTAAGACAAACTTAATACAGACTTAAGTTAAGATTTTGTCTTAAGTCTGTCTTAAGCCTGTCTTATGTCTGTCTTAAGTTTGTCTTAAGTTTGTCTTAAGAGAAACTTAAGACAAAATCCTAACTTTACTACTACTAAATGTCTTCTGTAAATGCCAAAAGTTGTAAGTTTAGGATTTTGTCCTAAATTAGTTCTGTGAATCGGCCCCTAAGTGATTTGCCCAGAATCACAGGAAGTAGAGCCAACGTCAAGACAACTTGGATTCCCAGTTCCAAAGTCTGCAGCTCTGGTTGTTATGCCACATCCTTTCTAAATTGCATTTATATAGCGCTTACTACCCCTGAAGAGGCATTGAAGTGCATGGGTATGTGCTATTATTATGTCTATTTGAGATGACCGAGGGGCCTGTGTTGTTTGGAAGATTATATTGTGATTTCCTCCTAGCTGTGTGCTTCCCAATTTTTTATCAGGTTGCAAGGTACTTACTTTGGCATTCTTTCCATGATAGCGGCAATGCTGGCCTTTAGTGTGGGCGCCAACCTTCAGAGGAGCATAGGAGCCACTTGTAGCAGTCGCCCTCTGACCTTGCTGCAAACAAAAGAGTGTACGTTGCACTAATTTTCGTAGTACAGGATCGTTACGTATAACATGCCATTGTTTATTTAGAATGTTTCTTAGGCTATTCTCTTGTTTGTTACATGTAGTAATCATCCTACATTGACTCGTGTCTCTCTTTTCAAGTTTCTCCTTTGTTTTACTTTTATTAAAAAGGACTGATCCCCTTATTCTCTTACTTGCCTTACTCATAGCTGAATTATTACAATCATCCGTATAACCCCTAGCTGTAAAAAGGGTTTTCAAACAGCTAAACTCCTTATCTAGTTCTTCTTGGTTACTGCAATTTTTCATAGTTCTTAAACATTCCCCATAGCGGATACTTTTTATTAGGTTTTTCGGATGGAAACTTGTTGCGTGAAGCAACATGTTGCCTGCTGTGGGCTTTCTCTAAAGTTTTGTTTTGAGTTTTCCATCTTTTACATATACAGTCAGATCAAGAAAGTTGACATTAGTAGCACTGATAGTACTGCAAAGTCTGAGATTAAGGTCATTGACCTGCAGTTTTGTTATAAAGTCTTAGGCCTGTTTTTCAGAGCCTTTCCACACCACGACTAAGTCGTCGATGAATCGACTCCAGTGCATTATCTGCTCTTGCCACTCTTCTGGGTACAGTTTCTGGACCACCTGCACTTCCCACCAGCCCTTATGCAGGTTTGCATAGCTGGAGGCGAAGCAGGTGCCCATTGCTGTACCACAGGCTTGATGGAATAGTTCTCCATTAAAGAGAAAATAGTTGTTCTTAAGGCATGCAGGTATCATTGATATTAACATCTGAGTGTGTGACCACAGTTTTAATGGTATGTTTCCTAGAAAATGTTTAACTGCATTAAGTCCATCATTATGTTTGATACTCATGTACAAAGTAGTCACATCTATTGTTATCAATAAAAAGAATTTGTTCCCACGCGTGGTAGTATACTCGTCTAAAAAAAACACCCGTGTCCTGAATAAAGGATGGAAGGGTTTTCACAAAGGGGCACAAAAAAAGAGTCCACATATTTAGATGTGTTTTCTAGTGTGTTCCCTCTTGCTGATATAATTGGGTGCCCTGGGGGACAGATAGGATCTTTATGCACCTTTGGTATTAAATATATCACCATGGTGACTGGACGACTGATTTTTAAGAACATTAGTTCATCGTGATTAATCACACATTGACTATACCATTCTTGTAGTTGTGCATTATAAAGACCATGATTTGTGATCATACATCTTCTGCAACCCTACCGTAATTTGATTGATTATTGAGTTGCTTGTTGGCTTCATTTAGATATTGTTGTTTGCCCCAAAGCATTTCCACCCTTGTCTGCATTACGCATAATACATTCATCATTCTCTGCATGTTTATTGATCAAAGCATCATACTCACTTTGTTTCTGTGACAATTTCTTCTGTTTGTACTAGTGTTTTTATACAGATTTTTTAATTCATTCACTACCAATTCTCTGTAAATGTCAACAGAATCTCTAGCTGTCAATGGTATAAACTTGGAGCTCAGCCTAAAACTGGTAGGAGCATCACTTGTTATGTCTAAGCTTTGTTCTTCAGCTAATTCTATAGCTCTTTCATTCGTATTTAATGTACCCATTGCTGTAGTCACATTACTAAATTCTGTTTCATTTTCAAGTTTTCCGAGATCCAGTAACAAATTCATATCATCCACCACTAAATTCCGTGGGTCAATGTCTCTAGTGTCAGCCGCTGGCAATTGTGTTTGCTTTTGATTGGTAAATATTTTTTCAACTTTAGAGTTCTGACAAATTTGAAAATGTCTACCCTTGTTTTGACATAGTCAATGTCTGCTTCTGGACAAAATGATAGACCCAAGTGTAGAATGTTTTTCTCTTTTTCTGTTAGATTTATGCTTGTTAGGTTGATGATTGAGGCTTCATTGCTGCAACTTATTTCCTGTTGCGCCCTCTCTTGGCTCTCTCTTTGGTGTCTGAGTTATTTTGCACCTTTGCGCGTTTGATTCTTCTGCCTCTTCCTCTTAGATATTTACAACAAGGGGTGGTGAGGGACAGAGTCTCTGAATTAAGCAGAAAGCTCTCACCCAGTCAAGAGATCAGGGCTAGATCCAACACCGTTTTTTAGCTCACTGCACCATCCCAGTTTCAGAACCTGGCTGTATGCAAATTAGTCTGTTCCTGTCCCAGTGCATGATGGGAGCAGGGCAAACCAAACTACAAAAGCCAATTCTTACACTGGGAAGGAAACAAGCTCCCGGGGACCGGTTTCTGGCATTACAGCCGTCTTCGGCCCGGTTTGCTTGAATCCTGATGGTGCAATGAGCAAGGGTCTCACATCTGAGAATACCCTTCCACGCTTAGGGTGGACAAAAATATTTACAACAAGGGGTGGTGAGGGACAGAGTCTCTGAATTAAGCAGAAAGCTCTCACCCAGTCAAGAGATCAGGGCGAGATCCAACACCGTTTTTTAGCTCACTGCACCATCCCAGTTTCAGAACCTGGCTGTATGCAAATTAGTCTGTTCCTGTCCCAGTGCATGATGGGAGCAGGGCAAACCAAACTACAAAAGCCAATTCTTACACTGGGAAGGAAACAAGCTCCCGGGGACCGGTTTCTGGCATTACAGCCGTCTTCGGCCCGGTTTGCTTGAATCCTGATGGTGCAATGAGCAAGGGTCTCACATCTGAGAATACCCTTCCACGCTTAGGGTGGACAAAAATATTTACAACAAGGGGTGGTGAGGGACAGAGTCTCTGAATTAAGCAGAAAGCTCTCACCCACTCTGTTCATCACCACCCCCTTTTCTAAATCGTTTTTGGCCACTATAGGTGTGGCAGGGTATACTCAGACATGAGTCCCTTTCTCACTGCTCCATCAGGATTCAAGCAAGCCGGGCCGAAGAAGGCTGAAATGCCAGAAACCGGTCCCCGGTAGCTTGTCTCCTTTCTGGTGAAGAATTGGCTTGGTAGTTTAGTCTGCCCTGTTCCCATGATGCACTGGGCCAGGGACAGACTGATTTGCATATAGCCAGGTTCTGAGCTGGGATGGGGCAGTGAGATAAATAACGGTGATGGATCAAGCCCTGATCTTTGGACTGGGTAAGAGTGGTCTGTTTAACTCAGACACTCTGTTCATCACCACCCCCTTTTCTAAATCGTTTTTGGCCACTATAGGTGTGGCAGGGTATACTCAGACATGAGTCCCTTTCTCACTGCTCCATCAGGATTCAAGCAAGCCGGGCCGAAGAAGGCTGAAATGCCAGAAACCGGTCCCCGGTAGCTTGTCTCCTTTCTGGTTAAGAATTGGCTTGGTAGTTTAGTCTGCCCTGTTCCCATGATGCACTGGGCCAGGGACAGACTGATTTGCATATAGCCAGGTTCTGAGCTGGGATGGGGCAGTGAGATAAATAATGGTGATGGATCAAGCCCTGATCTTTGGACTGGGTAAGAGTGGTCTGTTTAACTCAGATACTCTGTTCATCACCACCCCCTTTTCTTCCTCTTAGAGGCTTTGCGTTTGTTTCTTGCGTTCTTGGACTGAGATTGAATCTCCCCATCTCCCGTAAAAAATCTAACTTGTCTATTACAGAAGGTATCGGGCCCATCGCCTGCCCACTTGGACCGTCATCTGCATCTGTGCCTGGGTCTGAACTCTGTATCCTTTTATGTTCTGACTGCGGGTCTGTTGTCGATTTGCCATAAGCACTCAATTTTTGTCTGCGTAGCATTTCAAATTTCTTGGCAAACGTAAAGATTTGGCCCCGGTCATAATCTATTTTGTCCTGTAAGAATTTCTGAGCTTTTCGTTATTTAATTGACTCTTCTAGCTTGCGTAACGTCTTTTTCATTTCTGATTTGAATTTGCTGATTTCTTCTTGGTTAGATTCTTTATTTAGCATTGTTAGTATTTGATCAATTTCCTCAAGGATATTTTGATGATCAATGTCGGCATATTTAATCAGGATCGCAAGCATTTTTCTTGAAGATTCATGGTTCCACCCATTCTCAAAGGATGTTCGGTTTGGGATCTTCATACGTGGGTGCTACCGGAATTCTCAGACCTCTGGGAATACGTTTAACTTCCAGGTAGCGCTGCAGGGACTTTGACTCCCACCCTTTTGATAACCTGTGCGTTTATGTTTTTCTAATCTTTTTAAACGAGTAGCAACATCTGACATCTTTGTATTAATTGATGCCCCAGCAATTCTTTTATTTGTTGTGATGTTGTCATCAAAGATTGAGAGTGCTGCTTCCTCTCTCTCTCTCATTTCAGCGGCTGACATTGTAACAAATAATTTCACATAGATATAATCTACGGCTTGAGAACCGCCAGTGTCCCAAATTGAACTCAATTGCGGCACTTGCTTTCGCGCTGGCATTCCCTCTTCCCTCACACTGGTCTATTTGAAACGCTTACCTGAGTATTACGGCATTCCCCGTGGGCCCTGCGACTCTCCGAATTCCGTCGAACACATCAGGATCAGCTTGCGATGTTTCAGAGATACGTTGCCGCTTTCTTCGGTATCCGCTGGAGGGGGGGGCGGCGATTTCAACAACTCCACTCTTTGCACTTGAGTCACCCGCCGCTCCTCCAAAACAGAGGGTGCTTCGCCTGGGTGGACCACCCAAGTCCAATTACATCAACAAATCCATTCACACAAGGAAGGATGAGAAAGCTGTGTCTCAAGCCACAATATTCTTTATTTGTTATCTGATATCGGACGCGTTTCGCCTGCACCGCAGGCTTGCTCACCAACAATTTAATAAAGTTTTCAAATGCTATTTAAACCCCTGTGTCTTGCTGTATCACGTGATAACTAATCACTTAATGTGAACGAAGACAGACTGGTAGTTTTTTTTAATCAGCTTGCAAATCGACAAAATCTTCATAAGGACATTGTCTGTTCTGCTGTTAAACAAAATTACAATTTTGGTTATCTGTCTAGTATGCTGATTTCATAACGCTCTCTGACTCTTAGTACTGGGATCGGATTTCTAAATGTGCGCAGCAGAGAGCCTGTCCCCTTCTGGTACGAAAGGGGCTAGCATGCATTGTTTGCCTGCTTGTCACTTAACTGCTTTTATTGTATTCATCAGTTGAGTGGCCACTGTAATGTCCGCGCACTCCTGATTTTATTTCATTAAAAAGATTTTGCGCATGATAACATATGCAGTGCATGTAAATAGCATATATGGAATAGTTAGATTGATGACGGAAATTCAAATTCTTCAATCTAAAAGAAAATAGAGATTAAAATATATCTTGATGTGTCAGAAATCTTTATTCAGCTATATTCCGAGCCATAAAAGAATAATTCATAAAAGACATATCTCAATAAAGAAAAAGTAAAATTAAAACAACTACAAACGTTCGTTGATAATAAAAAGAAAAGATAAGATCTTAAAAAAGAGGAGCAATTTGCAAAGTCCCAGTAACAAATACTTCACGTGGCTATCACAGATCTATACACATCAATATTTGCACTGGAAATAATGAAAGACCTAGGGCCATATGTAGGAAGCCTAATTGCGATCGCAAATGCTGAAATTCACAGAGTTTCAGCGTTTGCGATCGCAATTTGGGCAATGTGCTATGTAGCACACAAAAACCCACACGCAAAATAAGGAATAGCAAAATTTGCAATTCCTTATTTTGCGAATGCATTTAAGGAATCCCAAATTGCGGTTCCTTAAATGCAATGTAGGAAGCACCCAAGTTATGCGATTATGGCTTAGGGAATCGCAAATTACCACCAACTTCAGGTTGGTGGTAATTTGCAATTTCTTTGAAAAATGCACTTTTTGCATTTTTCAAAGTGCCATGTGGTGCACATACATGCCCTTAGCGCGTGTATGTGCGCCACATGTGCACACATGTTTATTTCAGGGGTGCAAAAGGGTGTCCTATGGACACCCTTGCAACCCTGAAATTGCATTCTTAATTTGCGATTCTCTAATTGAGAATCGCAAATTGAGAATGTCTTCCCATTCACTCCTATGGGCCGTCTAGCCCATAGGAATGAATGGGAAGGTATTCCCTATTTGCGAATCTCAATTTGTGATTCGCAAATAAGGAATATGAGGGATTCGCTAAATATTTTGCTAATCCTACCTACATTGTGTTTTATGTTATGTTATGTTATTTTATTTTATATAGCGCGCGGATGCCGCAGCCAAGTGGCGTCCCGGCGCTTTGTAGAATTGAGTAACACAACACATCAGAGAAGGTAAAAGATTTTGCGATTCTCTAATTGCGATTCCCTAAAAATCGCAATTTGAGAATTGCAAAACACGTTTTACCTACATATGGTCCCAAATGGGAGAATCTTTCATACATAAAACTTAGTAGCATCATCGTTTATGGGTACATAAGTCCTGCGCCCAAGTTATATTAAAAAACCTAACCTCATAAAGTCATTTCCCAACTAGAATCCTGAGGCGAACTGCAGAGGAGATATATTTGTAGACCCTTAGACAGATAAATTCATCCTTTAAAAGCTGGAGATGGTGCATAATTATAGAGGCGCTAAATGTATACGAAAGGACAAGGGGGTAATGCCAAGTTCACTATGACACATAGTTGCGGGGTGCTTGTTGGCACAGTCAGCAGGCGTTTCGAAAACAAATTTTCAGCTCTCTGTGTGGCTATAGTATTAAAAGAGCCCCAGACTCCAGCACCATACAGTGTAGCCGCACACGTACATGCCTTGTAAATTTCAATAATTACTTTTAGTGGGCGTGAGCCTAATTTCTTGGCAAATCTAAAAATGGCCTCCAAGCTTTGATTAAAACCCCTAGTCTTAGCCGCCAGTAGGTGAATGATGTGTATAGAGTTTGTTGACCATTTATAAATGCAACTGATGGAAACTTTAATATTAAATAAATATTACAATATCTTTAAAACATAAAATAAATAATTGACAGAAAATTAAATGAGAATGAGGTTTTCACAAAGTGATGACATTTTTTCAATGCAAAGTTCACATTTTCACCTGTCAAATTCTACGCATTTAAAACAATAACTATTTCAAAAAAAGTATTTAAAAAATATATTTAAAGTCTAAGATGTCACACAATGGCTACTATAAGGTGCCATGTAACCCTAATAATGTGTTCTGCAAACTAAATAACCATCTGGTAAGCAGTGCAATATCAAATTATAAAAATAAGACGAGGCTTCACCGTGGACTTTTACAATTTAAAGGGGCCTCCAGTGAAGAGTAAAAGAAGAGTTCTCTTTGCCAGGTCCGGCATCTCTACGTGAGGTTCCGTGATTCTGAACCTGTTCAATAAAGGTCGTCGGATAAAGACGATTTTGGTATCAGCGGACCGCAAATGACGAGTGCGGCATGTACGAGTGTTTTCGTCATAATCGATCAATGGAAACACTACGTATTCATGGATTCCGTTCGAACCTTCGGGTTCCATTTTATGTACGGCAGCCATTTTGTGGTTGCCCTCACATAGGCCGATGACTAAGGCTGAACGAGTCTTTGGGACACGTACACCTTTAGCTGACTTTTGTGTGACCTGGACGAACTGACTCCCTTGCCCGAGGCTAACCTTGTTGAGCCAGTTCCTTGTTAGGCAGCTGGTCAGATAGAGATCAAAGAGCAGGACATTGCTGAGTTTATGGTACATGCACACACCCTTCTATCTTGCTTCTCATCTGTTTCTGTTCCTTCCTTTATGGCTTAATTTATGATTTGGGTTGAGGTTCTTTTATTATGGGCTTGTCCGAGCAGGAATGTTGGATTTTGCCTTGTCATTTCTGGTGGGCTGGACAACGGAAAGACGGTTTGTCGTCATGTGATATGTTTGAAATGTCACCCTGTGATTGGTCAATTTGTATGTAATTGATGCTAGCCAGGAATGTGATTTTTAGCATAAAAGACGATGAATCGCTCTATGAATTTGTGCAGTCTCTAGCGAACCACCCGTGTTGTGCTTTGTAGACCTCTGTTCCTGGTTGCAGCCAATAAATTTGGTCTTTGACGTCACCGAGAAGTATCCCGTGTCTCTGTATTCTAAGACAGGTGAACCCGAAGACATCGGGCGTTTCCCCTGGTGCCACTGGGTTCTAAAACCCGGTTCTTCAGTTGGCGCCCAATGTGGGGCGACTTCGGCAGTACCAGTCCAAGCCTGAAGATTGTGAGGAGCTTCGTGTGAAAATTCTGGAGGAAGGCCTGCCACTTCATCGACCCCTGTATGTCGTCGTGGTCCGAAAGTCTTTGCTGCGAGGTTCCCCGCTTTCCGACGGCTACGAAGGACTGCTGCCCTGACTGTCGCCCTGTCTTGGAGCCATTAGACGATTTGGAAAGCGAGACAATAGACGGGTCTTCTGGCGACGCCATCGACATTTCAGTTAAGTATGAGTGGAGCGTCTCCCAGTCCTTAGTTTTGTTTTGGGTATCCCCTTGGGATCTTTGATTTTGGACTTGCAAGCTTCAAAGCCGAGGGACTCGTGTATTCGCCAGACTATCGTATTCTATATTCCCTTGAAGTTTGAAGCTAGACTAGTGAGCGAAGATGCCTGGTCTTAGCAGACTTGGAAAGATACTTTGTTGTGGTTGTAATAAGGATTCCCGATTGGAGGACTCGTGTCCAGTTCCTCCGATTGGAACTCCGACCTATGAGCTCTATTTAAAACATGGCGTGGGCCCTATCGCGTATAATGAAGTATGGATTAGGTATACCAGGAAGGACGGTGTCCTACAATGGCCCCAATATGGTAGCTTTGAAACAGAGATTTTAGATAATCTAGAAGTTAAACTGTTCAAAAAGAAAGCCCGGCCGGCGATGTTTGACTCTTTCCGCTTATGGCGAAAGGAAGCCAAACAGAAAGAAATTAAGTTAGCAAAGCGAAATAAGAGAGAACGTGGTATGTCAATGGTACAAGCTGCTATACAGTTTAGGGATAACAAAGAAGAACCAGAAAGTGAACAGTTGCCTAGGAAACGTAAAATGGTGATAGACAAGTGCTATCCAGCTTTGCCACCTCAACAGCAAGAAGACAAGAAAGATCTTGTGAAAGATCCTTTAATGTCGCACCTATTGAGTTCGCCACCCCCTTATGCGCAGAGTGCTACGGCACCTCCGCAACATTTAGTTGCGCAACCTCTGGTTGCTTTGCCACCTGTTATTCCTCAACAGCCAGCTCCTCTTCCGTTGGCTCCTACTCCTTTGGCGCAGCCTTCTCAAGGGCCGCCGCCTTTGCTACCTCCTTCGTCTGCTACTCCTACACCTGTATTGTTTATTCCTCCTGTTACTGTTCCGACTTTGGTTTCCTCTCATTCTGCTTTGTCTCCTGTTCTTTTGTCGACTTCTCCTTCTGTCCGGCAAAGAATGACTGATACTGTTGCTGGTCTCTTTTCTCCTCTTTTTGGGTCATTGGGTATGTCTCCTGTTGCAGAGCGTAAACAATTGCGTAGCCAATTGCCTGGTCCAGATGAACGTTCAGTATTGGATAATTTAGCACGTAAATGGATTACTTACCCTTTGCACTATAGTCTTGAGTGTGTTATGGATGTTTTCCATCAATGGGAAGCACCGACGCAGAGATATGTTTTTGGGACAATGTGTGCGTTCCTTCATGAAGAATGGGAAGAAGGTGAATTAGGACGAGCTCCGCCTGAGTTGTTCCGTGTACAGTCTGAGTTTGCGAAGGGAACTATAGTGGGTATTGATGTTGAGAAAGCAGTTGCGACATTGTTGTCGTTTAGGAGTGAGTCTCCTTCTAGGTCTTGTTTGAGCCTGATTCTTCAGTTAGGAGAAAGGCGCGACAATATCCGATGAGAGAGGTTCCCCCAGTTTGGAGACCGGGTGATGCAACTGCTAATCCAGCTGTTCCGCCTCATTTTCAGCGTGTTTGGGTACATGTTCCATGGAAACGAGTTGAGGTTTTGGCCCTTAAGCAGTCTTTGCCTGATCCACGTAAAAATCCTGCAGGGTACTATAAGGAATTATCACAGACTGCAGATTCATGTATTATGAATTTAGCCAATATAGACATGTTGTTTGGTAATGCTGTTCCACAGCCTATTTGGGGAATGATTCGTCATATGGATCATGCGCAAGAGTTAGGTGATACATGGAATAATATCAGGGCCACAGATGCTAGACAAGTTGGTGGTGCTAAACCAGAGGATTTAATTGCAGAACTCCCTGGTAGGATTGTTAATTACATGAAGACTTTAAGGCCTGCCGTAAGTGTTAATTGGGACAAGTTGTCTGCATGTAAGCAGAAGAAAGACGAAAGTGTGTCTGACTTTTTCACTAGGTTCGAAGAGACGTTCGTCGACCATAGTGGTCAGGACACACTATGGAAGGTGGTCAACGGTTGTTCGTTGACAAGTTTGTGCATAATTTGCTTCCCGAGTTGTGCAATAAGTTGAAGGTTTCTGAGAGTGCTTGGGCTGTTTCGTCGTCAGCACAGATTTTGGCTACTGCACAGTACTACGAGAATAGGGATAAGGATGAGAAAGAGAAAGCGGATAGAAAGACTAAAGATTTAAAGAAGAAGGTTCTTTTGCAGCAAGCATATCCGCCTCGTAATAATCAGCGCGATTATCAGCAACCTCAGCAATATCAGGGAAACTCGCAAAGGTTTGAGTCTTCTCAACAGCGTTTTCCTGTAGGCCTTAATCAGTGTGCGTATTGTAAGGAAGAGGGTCATTTCAAGAATAGTTGTCCGGTTCTGTTACAACGCACGAATGGTGCTTCTGGTGTGAGAGGTAGAGGTGTTCAGCAAGCTCCTAGAGGTAGAGGTCGTGGTCAGAATGCGCGTCCTTTGCCTCCACAGAATTCTATGAATAGCTTTGATCAGCAGAATGGTGCGTCTGGTAGGACGGCTCAGTACTATGCGGACGATTATTACGGCAAAGGTGAGTGTATGGATGGTAATGATTGCTAGGACAGCCATAGACAAAGAGAGGGAGTTGGTTCAGTTCCAGTAGATCAGAGTGGACCTTATGTTAAAGTGATTGCATCAGGTGTGTCAGAGCCTTTTCTGTTGGATACTGGTGCTGCGAAGAGTTCTATTATGCACTCTAAACTCCCTGGCGCACCTTTGTCTGGCTTAACGAATGTTTCAGTAGGTTTTTCTGGCGCCCCGGTTAGTAATCCGATTTCTAGTCCTTTGTCTCTTTCTGTTGGACCTTGTGAATTCGAAGCACCCCTCATTTTGACGACAGGTTGTGGTGAGAACTTGTTGGGATTAGACTTGTTGAAAAGATTGTATGCGACGCTACATTGTTCTCCTTCAGGAGTACAGCTTACATTGGGTAAGAGAGTGATCTCTCCCATGTATTTGTCCAAAGATCGACTTCCAGCTGAATTGTCTTCTCTTCCTGATTCTCTTTGGGCTACTGGTCCTAATGATGTGGGTCTTTTGGAGATCCCGACATACGTTGTGACGTTGAAAGCGAATGCTAGATTGCCACGTATTCCCCAATATCGGATTTCTAGTGATGGTGAAAGAGCACTTCTGGTGATCATCTGATTGAGAAAGGTGTGATTGAGGAAACGAGAGGTAATGTGTGCAATAGTTCGGTTTTGCCTGTTCTGAAAAGAACTGATTCTTCACAACCTCCTGTATATAGGTTTGTGATCGATCTCCACGAGGTGAATTAGATTGTTGTTCCGCAATTTCCTGTTGTGCTTGATATCACCGCTTTACTGACTTTGATTCCAGCTTCAGCCATGTGGTTTTCGGTGATTGACTTGAAGAATGCTTTCTTCAGCATCCCGATTGCCGTGGAAAGTAGAGATATTTTTGGCTTCTCTTTAGGAGGCTGAAGTTTCCGGTTTAAGCGCGCTCCTCAAGGCTATTGTGAGAGTCCATCGATCTATAGTCAGGCTTTGAAAACACAGCTTGATTCGATTGTTTTACCTGATGGTGCTGTCCTTATTCAGTATGTTGACGATTTGTTAGTTGCTGCTGACAATGAAGAGATTTGTAAAGAGGCTACTTTGTCGTTGTTACGTCATTTGTCCGATTTCCATCATAAGGTGTCTCTTTTGAAGTTGCAATATTGTCGACAAGAAGTTACCTACTTATCGAAGGAGGGAAGAAGAATGACCCCAGAAAGAATTCAAGCTATTGCAAAAATGAGTGTGCCTACGACACAGAGAAGTACGTGCTTTTCTGGGTATTACGTCGTACTGTAGACAGTGGATCCCAAATTTTTCTTTGCTCGCGAAACCTTTGATAGCCCTTACTGTTAAAGATACTCCAAATCCTATTCCTTGGACTGACGAATGTCAGAAGAGCTTTTCAGAATTGCGCGATGCGTTGTGTTCGGCTCCTGTGTTGGGTACTCCCGACTACAGTAAACCGTTTACACTCTATGTCCATGTCCATGAGAGAGAGGGATGTGCATTGTCAGTTTTGACTCAACAGTTTGGTGATAAGCAACGTCTATGTGCGTATTTTTCGTCGACTTTGGATCCGGTAGCTAGAGCGTTGCCGAGTTGTTTGAGAGCTACAGCGGCAGCGGCTGTCTCGATTCGACAGTCTGCTGGATTGGTAATGGACAATACATTGATTGTGATGGTTCCACATGCAGTGGATACCTTGTTGAATCGCACCAAGACACAGCACCTAACTAGTGCTCGGTTGTCGGGTTACGAATTGACACTCTTAGTGAGTCATGTGCATATAAAGAGATGCAACACATTGAATCCAGCTACGTTGTTGCCGATTTCAGGTGAGACAGATGTTGTTGAGCAGCATGATTGCTTCCTTAGGACAGAGGAAGAAACGAAAGGGAGAATAGACCTTAGGGACACTCCTCTTCCAGAGTGCGATGGTACCTTATGGGTTGATGGTTCGTGCTTTAAGCTTCCGAATGGTGATACGACTGCGGCATATGCTGTTACGACTTTGCATACGATAGTTGAAGCTGCACGTATCCCACATAATTCAGCGCAAGCAGCAGAGTTGATTGCATTGACAAGAGCGTGTGTGTTCTCGAAAGGAAAACGAGTGACTGTGTATACCGATAGCCAGTACGCGTTTGGTGTGGCTCATAGTTTTGGACGTTTGTGGAAAGAGCGTGGGTTCCTGACTTCGCATGGAACTAAGATTCAGCATGGTCAGTTGGTGAATGAACTTCTTGAGTCACTTACTTTGCCGTTGCAAGTTGCGATCGTGAAATGCAGTGCACATAAGAAAGTTACTGATGATGTTGGTCGTGGTAATGCATTTGCAGATGAAGTTGCGAAAGAAACTGCGAGAGATGTGATGAGTCGAATGTATGTTGTGGGTCCGGCGAGATGGGTTCTGGATAGAAGTATGTGTGAAGATACGATTGAAAGTGTGAAGTCCATTCAAGCTGAAGCTACAGAAAAAGAGTTGAATGAATGGAGAGAAAGCAAGGGTAAATTGGATTTGAATGGTTGTTGCACTGAGTTGTCAGAGCATCAGCGATGGTTGTTACCCGATGCGTATGTACTTCCAGTGGTTACGATGGCTCATGGAATGGCTCATATCAGTGTGGAAGGGATTTGCAAGTTGTTAGCTCCAGTTATGGCAGAATGCTGGTATTCCTAAGTGTGCAGAGAACTTGGTTAAGAACTGTATGGTGTGTTTGATGTACAATCCTGGTAAGGGAACTCCAACTCCAGCTGGTCATTTTGCTCCTCCAACGTATCCGTTCGAGGCTTTGCAGCTAGATTTCATCCACATGGAGAGGTGCAACAACCTGAAGTATGTGTTAGTGGTTGTTTGCTCTTTTTCGAGATGGGTGGAAGCGTACCCTTTGAAAGATAACACTGCCTTGTCCACAGCGAAAGCCCTTATTAAGGAATGTTTCCCTAGGTTTGGTTTGCCGAGAATGATCTGGAGTGACAATGGGAGTGAATTTGTGGGTCAAGTGCAGAAAACGTTTTTTAATATTGTGTTTGTTTATGTAGTTTAGTTTAATGATGTTTTTAATCGGATATGTTATATTCTCTTTTCAAGTGACGTTTGTGCCCACTACACAACCTATGCCTCCTCCTACTGTTTCTTCACATTCTTTTCACCCTCTGTCCTCTGTTAGAAGACTGGAATTTGCTAATAATTCTTTTGTTCAGCTTCTGCACCAACATCAGCTAGTAGTGAACACGACTAATTGTTGGGTGTGTGGCCTTATGCCCCATACTATTGATAAAGTTATTCCTTACCTGGTTTTGCCTTTTAGCTACAATGGTTCTGTCTGGGCATACAGAACGATGTTCATTTATGCTCATGGAGTCTATCCCCAACGTTCTGGGAAAGATAGTCCGAAGACTAGTGCTCTGGTCAAGGGTATAGTCGACATGATTAGAGGAATTAGTTCCTATGAGACTATCCTGAGAGATGAGACACAATCATACATTGGATGGAACGTTACTGGATATGGAGTTAGTCTGAGTGTTAACCAGCGTGCGAAAAGATCCCCTCCGATTTGGATAGTGCCCCATCAGGGTCATTATTGTCTGCAAGGTAATGGCAAGATCCGAGAGCTCAGTTAGGGAAGAGTGTTTGCCCTGAGACGTATGTTTTTGCGTCCAAGACTTCCCCAGCGTTCTTAGCAGCTAAGGGTACCTATTTCATCTGTTACAATAGAGTGTATACATGGTTGCCCCCTGATTTTTTGGGCACATGTTTTGTCTCGTTCCTGTTGCCTCCCACATATACAGCTGCAGCAGATTACCACAAGACGAGAGTTGCTAGAGGTGTCTTCAGTAAGGAAGATACCGCAGGACAAGAATTGGGAGATTTTCTGAAGGGTTTTCTGCCGTTTTGGGGACCTATGGCTAATAGTAGGAACATTCGAGAGTTGACGAGAGTGGTTGAGTCCACCATAGTCGAAACTGCCGGTGCCCTTAGTAAGTTGACTGCTGAGCTCCAGTCGCATCGCCTTATGACTCTTCAGAACAGAGTTGCGTTAGATGTCATACTTGCAGATAGTGGAGGGGTATGTAAATTGATTCAATCGAGCTGCTGCGTTTTCATTCCAGAAAACGCTCCAACAGTTTTCCAAGCCATTTCCGAACTACATAAGATCTCCGAGTCCGTACATATGGACGAAGGAGATTGGTCATTGATGGGATTGTTTTGGGGATTGTTATCCACGTGGGGATGGAAGATTCTGATGGTTATTGGGATGATCTTAGCTATCCTTTTCCTGTTCTGTCTTTGCGTACAGTGTGCTCCTGCTATATTTCGCCTTTGTGCTACTTCATGTGCGAGGAGACCTGTCCAGAGAGAGTTGCTAAGTACTAGGATGATGCTACAGCAACATCTTGATGATCTGATGAATATAGACCTGGATTCAGACTGACATGGGTTTGGGTTTGTTGCCTATGTAAGGGCAAAAGGAGGATCTGAGGTTCCTTGATTCTGAACCTGTTCAATAAAGGTCGTCGGATAAAGACGATTTTGGTATCAGCGGACCGCAAATGACGAGTGCGGCATGTACGAGTGTTTTCGTCATAATCGATCAATGGAAACACTACATATTCATGGATTCCATTCAAACCTTCGGGTTCCATTTTGTGTACGGCAGCCATTTTGTGGTTGCCCTCACATAGGCCGATGACTACGGCCGAACGAGTCTTTGGGACACGTACACCTTTAGCTGACTTTTGTGTGACCTGGACGAACTGACTCCCTTGCCCGAGGCTAACCTTGTTGAGCCAGTTCCTTGTTAGACAGCTGGTCAGATAGAGATCAAAGAGCAGGACATTGCTGAGTTTTTGGTACATGCACACACCCTTCTATCTTGCTTCTCATCTGTTTCTGTTCCTTGCTTTATGGCTTAATTTATGATTTGGGTTGAGGTTATTTTATTATGGGTTCGTTTGACTTGTCCGAGCAGGAATGTTGGATTTTGCCTTGTCATTTCTGGTGGGCTGGACAACGGAAAGTGGGTTTGTCGTCATGCGATATGTTTGAAATGTTACCCTATGATTGGTCAATTTGTATGTAATTGATGTTAGCCAGGAATGTGATTTTTAGCATAAAAGACGATGTCTCGCTCTATGAATTTGTGCAGTCTCTAGCGAACCACCCGTGTTGTGCTTCGTAGACCTCTGTTCCTGGTTGCAGCCAATAAATTTGGTCTTTGACGTCACCCAGAAGTATCCAGTGTCTCTGTATTCTAAGACAGGTGAACCCGAAGACATCGGGCGTTTCCCCTGGCGCCGCTGGGTTCTAAAACCCGGTTCTTCATACCGAGCACCAAAAACAGGCCTTCTAGAATGTTCCTTCATTTGATGGAGTCAGCTGGGGTTTGAGACCTACTGTGGCATCATTCACTAGACCCCTATAACAAAGATCACAGCAGAAAATGAGCACAACGAACAACACCACAGAACCCGACACAACTCACAGCACACACCTCAAAACACCAGCTCACTTCAGTGGAGAACAGCATGTCACAAACACAACACAGAGCACATCACCAAAAACACCAGCTCACATTAATAGAGAACAGGACACAGCTTGTGGCAACACAATACACAGCACACCACCACAAAACACCAGCTCACTTTAGTAGAGAACAGCATGTCACAACACACCACAGAACACACCACCAAAAACAACAACTCACATTAGCAGAGAACGGGACACAGCTCATGGCAACTAAACACAAAGCAAAACACCACAAAACACCAACTCACTTCAATGGAGAACAGGATGCAGCATATGCCAATACATCACACAGCACACCACCAGGTCAATTCAGTAGAGAACAGGACACAGGTCATGGAAACACATCACACAGTACACCATCACAAAACACTAGCTCACATTAATAGAGAACAGGGCGCAGCTCGTGGCAACACACAACACACCAACACAAAACACCAGCTCACTTCAGTAGAGAACAGTATGTCACAACACATCACAGAGCACACCACCAAAATCAACAGCTCAAATTAATAGAGAACAGGACACAGCTCAGGGCAACACAACACACAGCACACCGCCACAAAACACAAGCTCTCTTCAATTGAGAACAGGATGCAGCATATGACAATACACCACGCAGCACACCACGACAAAACACCAGCTAACTTCAGGACACAGCTCATGACAACACACCAGACCACCACAAAACACTGGCTCACTTCAGTAGAGAACAGGACGCAGCTCATGACAACACATCACACAGCACACCACCAGAAAACAACAACTCACTTCAGTGGAGAACAGGATGTAGCTCAAGGCAACATCCACACAGCACTCCACCACAAAACACTCGCTCACTTCAGTAGAGAATGGGACACAGCTTGTGACAACACAGCAGACCATCACAAAACACCAGCTCACTTTATTAAGAACAGGATGCAGCATATGACACACCACATAGCAGACCACCACAAAACACCAGCTCACTTCTGTAGAGAACAGGACATAGCTCGTGATAACACATCACACAGCACACCACCACAAAACACCAGCTCACTTCTGTAGAGAACAGAACATCACTCATGATAACACACCACACAGCACACAACCACAAAACACCAGCTCACTTCTGTAGAGAACAGGACATAGCTCATGATAACACACCACGCAGCACACCACCACAAAACACCAGCTCACATTATTAGAGAACAGAACGCAGCTCATGGCAACACAACAGACAGCAAACCACCACAAAACACCAGCTCACTTCAATGGAGAACAGGAGGATGCAGCATATGACAATACACGACACAGCACACACAACAAAACACCAGCTCACTTTGTGAAAAATAAATACAAACTTGGTGAACATTATCGGCGCCATCTTGCCCCCTTTCCAGGCCCATTCGTGCGCGTAAGCGGCAGCCATTTTGAGCACCATGGCCTCCCTGCCCCTCACTAATAGTCAGCGCGTCTCTCTCTCTCTTAACCTCGCAAGCATTCCCCCGCACGCTGACAACCCCCCCCGCTCTCTCATGCCTTGGGTCATAAACCCCTCTCCAGCGCAGCTTCACCACGGAACCCCATCCTGTTCCCAGCGCGACACCTCCCTTCATTCCTTTCATGGCCTCAAACCCTTTTGATGCAAACCCCCTTTTCCTGTGTCCCCGTTTGTCTTCCTCGTTCCCAGGCTGCCACCTGACCCTGCGGATACTGTTTATTACCCCGTACAGTAGGAAGCTTCCCCTCCCCATCAAAAGACCCCCGAACCGATCAAAGCCCCCACCCCATGAGATCCGATCAACCCCATGCATTCCGTGAATCGGCGGAATGCCCTGCTGTGCGACCACCACCACCTGTTGTGACCGGGGTGGGGAATCCAACTGTAAATGTATGTGGGAACGGGTCTGAAGGGGAGATTCCGAGGATGTCCTTTCAAATACTAAAATATTACGAGAATGTGTTATGTGCAATAAAGGTTGTAAACTCTAGTATAAGAGGCCAGGCCTCAGAGATGTGGTTAGAGCACCTCGTGACGATACTTGCTGTCTGAATTGATGTGTTCTCCTCCGGAGAGAATAAAATCCTCGTTTCCCGCCTTCCAGTCTCCAGCGCCTGCTTCTTCATTGATTAATATTGGTGGGTCATAGAGGCGATACCGCCGGGCAACATAAAAGGGTCTTTGGTTACCGGTTGTCTTTGGAACCCTTTTTAACAATTGGCGTCCCAAACGTGGGGCCCATCAGCGACTCGTGGATCCAGTGGGAGAGGTCCTGACGACAGAGTGAACGACTGCAACGATCGGAAGGTACCCTGTCCGATAGACCCTTGTCTGACAGCCGATCATCCGAACTTCACTGGTTCCGAACAGACCTCTCTCGAGTGATCTGCGGTCCTGACTGGGAACCATCAGGAGTGCCACGAGAAGTACGAAGAGAAGAGGACGATCGGGCGCTGGATTCGGAAGACGAGAAACTGTCCATGCGGTCCGGGTAAGGTCGTGTAAACACGACGAAATTGCGATAGTGATAGATAATTGGAAGTAATTGATAATTGTTGTGAAAATACTAGTATTACTCTTTGTTAATTTATTGGAGATTCACTGTCTACAAACGGAGAAACAACAGGCTCTCCCTTTATAAACAGCGAAGGATAGGTACGCACCCGTCGGACCTATTTTCCCCCTCCCCATTGAACAATTGCCCCCCCCACCCCCCATTGATTAATTGTTATAGATCGTTTTCTGGAGATTCTCTGTCTACAAACAGGGAAGATTAGGTCCCCTCTTTGCAGATAGTGAAAGGGTAGGTGACGCGAACCTTTGCGAGCCTACTTATTCTCCCCATTGACCATATTGATTTTTTATTTTCGACCTAACATTGATTAACTGTTATAGATTGTTTTCTGGAGATTCTCTGTCTGAAAACAGGGAAGATTAGGTCCCCTCTTTGCAGATAGTGAAAGGGTAGGTGACGCGAACCTTTGCGAGCCTACTTATTCTCCCCATTGACCATATTGATTTTTTATTTTTGACCTAACGTTGATCGATTGCTCAGAATTGGTTCATGAGGTATTCACTACGTGCAAACAACGTAGAATAGAAATATTCTGTCTAGTCTTTGCGCGCAGTGATAAGATAGGTAGTGCTGACTATTATCCCATTGTGATCCGTCATGCCTGTCTTCTCCCCACTGGTCAGTAGCCTGTTTTACCCGGACCGCTTATTAGAGATGAACCATCCGGCTCCGCTGGAAGGCACCCCTAATAAGGACATGTTCATGAAGCATGGATTAATTGCTATAGCCTATAGTGAGCTGTGGCATAAATATACGAAAAGGGATCGAGAAAGACAGTGGCCACTGAGAGGATCCTTTGACCTCGACAAAATAGAAACAGTAGAAATAGCCCTTCGTAGGAATGAAACAACACCTATTATGCTCGATAGTCTCGGCATGTGGCGCAAAGAAGCCGCACGACGAAGGGAAGGCGACGAATTCGGAGAAGGTGAAGGGACACGACGGACAACCCCCCAAACGTCTAGTAGGCAAAGGGAAGGGCCAGCGATGGCACAGTCCCGAGGAGTAGTCATGAAAAGCGAATGGTGTAAAGGGATGTGCCGACAAGCCAACCCCGGAACACAACGACCTGAAGGTAATCCCCCGACATTACGCACAGGACGGACAGATTTAAAACAAAACCAATGTGCTTTCTGTAAATGTCTTGGACACTGGAAAGCCCAATGCCCGACTCTGCAAAGCATAGGTAAGAATGAAGGGGTGACAGAAAGGACGGACCGACAGAAAGGAAAAAGACGTGAGATAAAAACCAATCAGACTAGTGCAGACAGAACAGACAGGACCACCCCGTTCGATTATGCTCGGTGGCACAGATTTCGTCAGACCAATTTTAACGACATGTTAGAGTTCTGGGACTGATTGCTCTCTGTTGCTCCCCCACTCTGAAAAACAAACACAACTGCAGGTCAGTGTAAACAACCCCCCCCGTTAGAGAAAAGATTCAAGAAAGCCAAGCGTCTATTATATAACTTAGGATTTAATTACGGTAAAACATACAACCAACAGTAAATAGAATAACTAGTAGAACTCTCTAAAAAGCAAACTTGACAAATAGGAAAAATACAAAACATGTTATGCTCACTCCGGAAGTCCTCGAAATGTAACAGTTCGATGGTCCCGCCCATCCGAAACACATAGCACGTGTGGGGCGGGGCCTGCCAGCAACCATGAGCCCAAAAAGAGATTGCTGGCGAGAAGGTACTGGAGACCCCACACAGCGGGCAATGAAATGGTCTTCCCATATTGCCCTTCCAGGGATGGCGTCCCCCGGGCCGCGAGTAGGGAGGGGGCGGATGAAAATGACCCCCTCCCTCATATCTCCTGGTCCGGCCATCACGAATTCCTCCATCGAACGGATGCAGGGTGGGCAGGGAGGAAGAGGCGACGCGGACGAGCCTCTTCCACCTCCACAGGTAGGAGGCTTCCCTGCCCTGGCCCGACGCCGATGTCCTCCAGCCGGGCGACGGCCATATACCTACGCTGCACAGGAAATATAATGTCCGGCTGGTATATTTCCGTAACACAGGACATATAATGCCCGACTCGTATATTTTCTCAGTACAGGATATACAAAGACCCGGCTGGTATACCTGCATGGTACAGGACACACAATGTCCGATGGGCATACTTCCGGAGTACCGGATGTACAGTGGTCCCCCAAGAGTCGGAATCAGGGGTGTAGGGTGGTCATCATGTGCGCCCCTGATTCCAAGAGACGGCGTAGGATGCACCGGGAGAGGAAGACGGCACGGTGAGCCTCCCTCACCTCCCCAGATGAAGGCTCCACTGCTGCACCCTGGCGCCCCGAACCAAAATGTCCTGCTCCAACCGCATGATGCTCTGTTTTTCGCCATCACAAGAAGTTTTCCTCCGCTCCTGATGGATACGGCAAAGGTTGCTGCAGGGCCTCAAAATGGCGTCTGGGCCCTTGAAAGGCGGGTCTAGGCCGCTGGAGTAACTTTGTCCGAAATTGCAACTCGGGCGCTCGCCCACCTGGGCGCAAGCCCCCACCATCGACAAAACATCCCCTCGACTTTGAAGATTCTACCAAAGTCCCAAGAGCCCTCGGCCCCTTCAGGCTTCCGGTGAGGAACAGTTGCATTGATCTCAAATGAAATAACCACGGCACAGCAACAAGATGGCGGTGCCCTCGTGTCTGCATCAGCTTCCGTCTGAACCACCCAGGAACATTATGAGCTAACGAACTCGAGCAAGTTCCGGCTGAACATCAACATGACCCGGTAAGAGAGACTCTACCCCCTCCCTCTCTTGATTGACGGTCCGCACCACCAGCCCCTCTGTTAGCACAGTTTTCTTTTGAACTGCCGAAAGGGACTCTGGTCCAACCGCCAATTGCCGGGGATATTTTTGCCCCTGATGCTACTTCCGGACTAAACCGACCTCGCCCAAAACGGCGCTGGTACCAATGGAAACTAATAAATGCCTCGTGGTGTCCCTTAGCTAATGAAACTTGATGTACTAAGATATATATGTATATATATATGAACCATTGCGCACTCGATGTTAAAGGGAGGAGGGTTCACTTGGCAAACATTTAAGAAGAGGTTCTGTAAAAATGTTGATTTCAATGAACAATTTATTTTTGATATTTGTTGTAACTGATACATAACGTCGCTCATGATGCACGCCCGCGGTTTGCATTTAGGAAATGTGATTACGATGAGCTTGACTGTGTTTCCATCTATGAACTGAAATGCCCCTGATTCCTTCGTCATGCAATGAAATGTTTTTGGTTACTTACAAATAATTAATTAGACCTTTTTACATGTTCTTGTACTACAAAATAACCCCCTACTGTATGTGCTTCCATCGACGACATGTCAGGCCAAAATATGAATTGCGCTCTCACCTTTTACGTACTGAATAACTCTACAAATAAAAGTCTTAGAAGCTATGGATAGGCTCCGCGTACTTTTGTAAATACGGGTATCGGTGGGAGGGTTTTTCTGTGCGCAACTGTTCTGCTCTCTCTTTAAGGTTATCCGAGAAACGGTTGTTCGGCCCTGGGTTGATGGTCAAAACGAAGGTATGATACGCTGCTTATGAAGAAGGACCTCGACTTCAGAGAATGGGTAAAGTAAAATGGTGTGATTGATAAATTGTTATAAGGATATGGTGGTCGAAGGTACTAAGGTACAGGGTTGAACGAAGAACTGGTATGCCTTAAGAACATCACAGCTTTGGGAATGATTTAGGGACCCCGATGACCGGATACATCTACGAAACCGGGTACCTCGCGCTAGGCACCTCTGATTCCTCTTTTTAGCGTTTTTACTACACACGATCCTTAACGCCATCCTCGAACCTCCCCATGAACCACCTATCACATTGCCTGCCCCCATGACTTTAAGAAACCAGAACCCTAAGGGATTATATCCCGAAGAGACAAGTACGATTATGTGGTAAGTAAAGGATTTTCGTGCCCTTACTTTTGATGTGTTCGAATGTTGTCCCCCTACCCCCCTTTTTCTCCCCCCTTTTTCCCTCTGCAGGTTACATTAGAATCCCGATTAGAGTATCATAAGGGATCTGGAACCACGTCACGCCCGATGCATGAAGACGGACTAGCGCTACAAAATGGCACAACAAGGACGCTCTCACGACCTTTTTTACCAAATCTAACGCTTTTCTGTCCCAAAACTGCATGCTTCCCACCTCCTAACACAGACCCGAAACGTCTAACGTTGGGTAACGCACTGAATAGCCCAAACGATACACGGTCATTCTCTATGTCACACGTGTACTGTTCGGCCTATTGTCTCTCTCTCTCTCTCTCTCTCTCTCTCTCTCTCTCTCTCTCTCTCTCTCTCTCTCTCTCTCTTTCTCTCACTCACTCTTCCACCCCTCCACACTTTCCCTCTTCCTAAACAACTGGCACCTAATTGGCGAACCTGGTGCACCTCCTGATTGGCCCCAAATACCACAAGTATTTGCACAAATTTGTCCTAAATAAAATTGTATCGATACCACGTTACTACCTCTCCTTTTCTACTAAAATATGGATGAAATTTAAATTGGCCGATAGGAAAGGGACAGGTAAGACGACTAAGGTTCCCTAAATTTGACCCACTCTCAGGGAACTCTTTGTCAGTGGCTCCTATGATAAAAATGTGTCTGTGGTAATGCGACCATCCCCATTGAAAATTGTCTCCGTACCCCAAGCTGTAAGAAATGATCGAGACACCCCCATCTACCCAAAATGCCCCCAGTTTGGTATCCATCAGATCCCTCCTTCCCCGAGGATAAGTTTAATAATTATTGCAAACCACCCCTCCCGAGTTTTTGTAGTAACCAGGTTGCGAGGATTTATATAGAAAGTTAGCAGGATGTGTGCAAAGTTGAAAATTAGATTGAAAAACGAAAGAACTTGTTGCAGTAGGCATGGTTGAAAATAAGATGTTTTTATGTAATGCAGACTCGTTTAGCCTATGTTCATCTCTCAGAAGGATGCCTATCAGACTATGGTGAATAGCACGTTGCACTTTTTGTAAAATCCAAGGCCCTGAAGACTAGCCTAGCCTTGCAAGACTCGTACTAGGGAAATGGGTCTCTGCCAGAAGAACTGACATCTACTATAATAGACATATGACAAATGAACGTAATAATCATCAAAGCATCAAAGAATTGGCCAACAAAAAGAAGTTGTAAGGAATCCAGCAAACCCATCATCAATTGTTTATACGTTAGCTGCAAGAATCTCCAATGTAGCGAGTGCTTACCCCAGTTGCTTGGTGTTGGGAGAGAAATAGACTTATGTAATTACCTTTTTCTGCAAAATCACTAAAGACTGTCTTTTCAACACTCATTTAAGGATATCACTGTCGGAGGAGAAAGAGACCGGATGTGGGAGCACGCGGCCTGACTGCGGATTGTGGAACATCAGCGACGGAGGCCGAGGCGAGACCACAGCAGTAAGGAGACGCCGGACGGGGCACTGTTTCAAACAAAGCTAAGGAAAGGGCTGACCTGAAGCCCCTGCTCTATGATCAACGTGTGCCAAAAAGCCCCCGCTCTCTGAACATGGTCTCGGACTCGCCTGACGCAAAACTCTCCGCCCCCCTCCCCCTGATCTGTTCCCGACTTGGCCTTGCTCCATCCCCTCCTCCTCCGACCTACCATAAGGACTGTTCACACCCGCACCTTTCCATCCGAACTCCCAAGTTCCTCCAAATCCTACTGAGCTCCCCAGAAGAAGAGTACTCCCTACGTCAGAAAGGGAGGGAGCTCCGACTAAGTAGACCACGAACTATGTTAATCTTAGAACGGTGACCTAGAACTCCACCAAGGGTCGCCTCCAAAGAAAAGATGAACGAAGTATGTGGTTCTACCCGCTGCTGAACGCCTCGAAAATGATGGAAGCGACAGGAAATGCCCACCACAGAGACTCAAGAAACAAACAGATCTCACAATTCAGGAACAATCGCATTTTTTTATTGCAAATCTATGCTCTGCATTACGGAAGAAGATGCATCTGCTCCAAAACAGTAACGCATTGCTCCTATGAGGCCTGGCGAAACAAGCCCCTGCCCGCAGACCTCCAACGACTCAATCCACATGAACATTCCTGTTGACAGACCGAATTATAATCCAGGTGCTTAACAGTGCCAACAGAAGACGACAAAAGACAACGAGAACTCTGATATTTTTTTCTATCTCTCCTTTCTCTCCCAATCACCATTGGACTGACTATGCACCCGCCGTATACAAAAAGGACTTACTTATATGATAACTTACCAGTTCTTGTTCTATGATCTGTACCCAACGCCCTCGCTACGTGATTCTAGTCTGATATTGCATTACGATGACTTTTTCCTGCAACCAAATTAACAATGAACCCGCCTACTGACTGATGAGATTTTTCAAATATGATGTTTATAATGTGATGTTTACGTACAGTTCTTTCACCCAAGTCCCCTCTCCCTTACTTATGATCACTGCATATAGGGGTAGATAGGAAATAGGCCAGCAAGATGTCTTAGAAATGTTAAAGGGAGGACTGTGAAAAATAAATACAAACTTGGTGAACATTATCGGCGCCATCTTGCCCCCTTTCCAGGCCCATTCGTGCGCGTAAGCGGCAGCCATTTTGAGCACCATGGCCTCCCTGCCCCTCACTAATAGTCAGCGCGTCTCTCTCTCTCTTAACCTCGCAAGCATTCCCCCGCACGCTGACAACCCCCCCCGCTCTCTCATGCCTTGGGTCATAAACCCCTCTCCAGCGCAGCTTCACCACGGAACCCCATCCTGTTCCCAGCGCGACACCTCCCTTCATTCCTTTCATGGCCTCAAACCCTTTTGATGCAAACCCCCTTTTCCTGTGTCCCCGTTTGTCTTCCTCGTTCCCAGGCTGCCACCTGACCCTGCGGATACTGTTTATTACCCCGTACAGTAGGAAGCTTCCCCTCCCCATCAAAAGACCCCCGAACCGATCAAAGCCCCCACCCCATGAGATCCGATCAACCCCATGCATTCCGTGAATCGGCGGAATGCCCTGCTGTGCGACCACCACCACCTGTTGTGACCGGGGTGGGGAATCCAACTGTAAATGTATGTGGGAACGGGTCTGAAGGGGAAATTCCGAGGATGTCCTTTCAAATACTAAAATATTACGAGAATGTGTTATGTGCAATAAAGGTTGTAAACTCTAGTATAAGAGGCCAGGCCTCAGAGATGTGGTTAGAGCACCTCGTGACGATACTTGCTGTCTGAATTGATGTGTTCTCCTCCGGAGAGAATAAAATCCTCGTTTCCCGCCTTCCAGTCTCCAGCGCCTGCTTCTTCATTGATTAATATTGGTGGGTCATAGAGGCGATACCGCCGGGCAACATAAAAGGGTCTTTGGTTACCGGTTGTCTTTGGAACCCTTTTTAACAACTTCAGTAGAGAACAGTATGTCACAACACACCACAGAGCACACCACCAAAATCAACAGCTCACATTCTTAGAGAAAAGGACACAGCTCATAGCAACACAACACACAGCAAATCACCACAAAACACCAGCTAACTTCAGGACACAGCTCATGACAACACACCAGACCACCACGAAACACTGGCTCACTTCAGTAGAGAACAGGACGCAGCATATGACAACACATCACACAGCACACCACCAGGTCAATTCAGTAGAGAACAGGGCATAGGTCATGGCAACACATCACACAGTACACCATCACAAAACACTAGCTCACATTAATAGAGAACAGGGTGCAGCTCGTGGCAACACAACACACAGCACACCACCACAAAACACCAGCTCACTTCAGTAGAGAACAGTATGTCACAACACATCACAGAGCACACCACCAAAATCAACAACTCAAATTAATAGAGAACAGGACACAGCTCAGGGCAACACAACACACAGCACACCGCCACAAAACACAAGCTCTCTTCAATTGAGAACAGGATGCAGCATATGACAATACACCACGCAGCACACCACCAGCTCACTTCAGTAGAGAACAGGACACAGGTCATGACAACACATCACACAACACACCACCACAAAACACCAGTTCGCTTCTGTAGAGAACAGGACATAGCTCATGGTAACACACTGCCACAAAACACCAGCTCACTTCAGGACACAGCTCATGACAACACACCAGACCACCACGAAACACTGGCTCACTTCAGCAGAGAACAGGGCGCAGCTCATGACAACACATCACACAGCACACCACCAGCTCACTTTATTGAGAACAGGACTCAGGTCATGACAACACATCACACAGCACACCACCACAAAACAACAACTCACCTTAGGGGAGAACAGGATGTAGCTCAAGGCAACACCACACCACCACAAAACACTTGATCACATCAGTAGAGAATAGGACACAGCTTGTGACAACACAGCAGACCATCACAAAACACCAACTCACTTTATTGAGAACGCGATGCAGTATATGACACACCGCATAGCAGACCACCACAAAACACCAGCTCACTTCTGTAGAAAACAGGACATAGCTCATGATAACACACCACACAGCACACCACCACTAAACACCAGCTCGCTTCTGTAGAGAACAGAACATAGCTCATGATAACACACCACACAGCCCACTACCACAGAACACCAGCTCTTTTGTAGAGAACAGGACATAGCTTGTGATAACACACCACACAGCAAACCACCAAAACACACCAGCTCACATTAATAGAGAACAGGACGCAGCTCATGGCAACACAACACACAGCACACCACCACAAAACACCAGCTCACTTCAATGGAGAACAGGAGGATGCAGCATATGACAATACACCACACAACACACACCACAAAACACCAGCTCACTTCAATAGAGAACAGTATATCACAACACACCACAGAGCACACCACCACAAAACACCAGCTCGCTTCTGTGGAGAACAGGACGTAGCTCATGATAACACACCACACAGCACACCACCACAAATCACAAGCTCACTTCAGTAGAGAACAGGACATAACTCATGATAACATACCACACCGCACACCACCACAAAATACCAACTCACTTCAGTGGAGAAAAGATGTAGCTCAAGGCAACACGCCACAAAGCAGATCACCACAAAACACAAGATCACTTCAGTAAAGAGCAGAACACAGCATGTCACAACACACCTCACTGAAAACCCCACGAAACACCTGCTTACTTCAATAGAGAACAGGATGCAGTACAAGATGCACCACAAAGCGTAGATCAACAAAGTGAAACTTAGAACACACACCAACACTTTCTAGAGCGTGAGCAATCCTTGGATGCACTCTGGTACCTCCGGGTGTGACACAGGTCCCTCCCAGTTGAAACCTTGTCCAGAGAAAACAAAACTGCCATCTGTTGACATTTTAACCTTCTGCAGAGTCCCAGACATGATTTTTAAGTAGAACTTTATTTAAAAAATCTGTATTCTTTTTTTATATGGCCTTTCTCTTTGTTTACTTTAATTATCAGCCAGAGATCATTAAGACAGCTGTGAAACACATTTAAAGTGTTTGCTTCTTATATTTACTGCCTATAGTACTTACCGATAAGGTAAAACATTCTAGCTTTAGGTGATTTTCCAATTTTTTAAGCTGGTTAGGGCTTTAAAATGCTGGTCATGTCAGTATAAAACCAGCCGGGTGGCCCACATCTTGTGTACATCTTCACACCAGCCTGTTTTTAAGCAGTGGCACATTGGATGTTGGGATATTTAAGTGCATAGCTGTAATGGAAAATGAAAAATGGAAATTAGCTCCCAGGATGCAACATTCTGTGGCTGAAAATCTAAGTCTGGCTGGAAGTGTGAATATGACCTCAGGCTTCTTAGCACCGAAGGGCAGTAAATTTAAGGTTAACAAAATCTTCCACTGCGCTTAAGACGGAAACAAAAACATTTCTCTTAAAGAGGGCCTTAGGAAAATGTTTGGGGTGTTTCTGACGAGCAGACACAACAGCCCCCGAGGCCCCCGCCAGACCGGAAGTGAAGGTGCTCCAGAAGTTCATAAAACGTCCCCACACACAGGCTGGGCCGCGTCTGGGGGGCCCAGCGGCGCAGCTGATTGGCCGGCTTCCTCTGCATGCTTGCTTAACCTCTGGGCTCACCTTTGACCCCCAGACACAGTTACTGCTGATTAATGGCAGGTGGCCCTCTGTTCTGGCCGCCCCTCGCCTCATTAGACCCCAGAGGCCCCGGGCGTCTGCAGCCGGGCAGGAGGTCAGTTTAATATCATGGGCACTTATTCATTTATTTACAAGGTGAGTTAGTGAATTTAAAACAACAGCGCCACGAGGCTGGCTCCAAACATATATGAGAATTTAATAAAACTATCGGTCCTGGAAGTGAACGGGGCAGCATTTTACCATCACTGTAAGGCTTTTTAAGACAATGACGCTACAACACTTTCGAAACCCCCAAAAGCTGACATGTTCCTCCTTTGAAACACCAACTTTCAGTGGCAGACACAAGAAAAAATGCTTCAAATGTATCTCAGCGCAGAGTGAAGCAGCCCGCGAGGAGGGTACATCAAACAGGGCAGTTTGAAGCCATTCTAAAACAATTGTGCAGATTGGACACGCATTCTTGTTCCAATGCCAGAGCTTGTATTTGTTTGATACACTATCACATGAGCCAGAAAATCAAACCTGCCCCGAGGGCTCAGAGAACCAGCAAACGCGCGTTGGTGCATCTCTCCCTTTAGCCTAGCGCCTTCTGTTTGTATTTACAGTCCTCCCAGCGCTATAAACCAGGCCTGCTGCTCCACTGGGGAGCCCCAGACCCATGGGCACGAGGCCTGGAGCCCAGCTGAGTGGGGGTAGAGAACCGCATGCACTGAACCCGTGCCCACGCCGAGGGGTGGGACCCGCCTGAGGGAGGCACGCGCCAGATGTGCAGTTTAAAGGCTGCTGCGCGGTCGTTAACACGTGATAAATGACCCGCTAGCGAAGACACCTTTCGAAGGGCTCTGGGGGGATCTGGGAAACACAAGGGCTCTTATGGGGCCAAAAGCAATTTGTTCCTGCAGGCCTGCGGCCTTCCTCCCCACCTCTGCTTCCTGGAGGAAGAGGACGGGGCCTGGTAGCAGGTCCTACCTGGGAAGTACTATGGGCGGGGGAGGGGGGAGGGGGGGCTCTGACTCAGCCTTGCGAGTACCTGGGACTGCGGCCCTCGCCCCCACCTGCTTAGCTCCACACATTATATATACGTTATACTGTATCATTTGCATAGCGCCTCACACCGAGGGTGTGCACCGTAAACGCTGTACAGTTATTATTTATTTAAAGGGGACCTTGTCATGTCACTAAGCTATACATACATAAAGAACAAGGTCACATTGTAAAACATATTTAAAAATCAAAGGTCGAGGTGTGAATGTCCCAGGAAAGAGACTAGAAGCTAGTGCAGAGAATTGACATCCTGTGCATGTATGTTCACATGACAAACTGCTTCCCATTTTTGGGAAGATTGTAGTATATCTTGTATGCAGCATTCCTACTCCTATGTGGAGAGCCATGGAGCATGTTTGGGTGGGCAGCACTCGACACCGTGGGGTAGTAGGTGGGTGGATGTGACCCAATGCAAGGGGTCTGTAGGTGTCGTGTGTGAGAGAGCAGAGGCGCTCATCTTGGGGCGTAGCGCCTAGCAGCGTGATGCAGGAAGTGTGAGAGATGGGTGCACAATTTATATTTATACTCAGGGCCACTGGAATTATGCAGCAGGAAAGTTCCAAATTGTGCAACAGGGTGGAGTAAATTATGCTGGAAGAAAAGGCAAATTATGTGGTATAATGTGGCACATTTTGTAATAGTATTACTTCGGACCACTGACAGAATATCGACAGTCAAAATATCGACTTGGCAAAATATCGAGGTAAAAATATAGAATGCCAGAATATCGACTTCCTATCTACAAACAGGTAAGTACAAAAATATCGATAGGAAAAAATATAGACAGTCAAAATATCGAATTTTTTAAATATCTTAAAAGTAATTTAAAAGTAATATAATAATAAATATATTTAATTTAAACATACTTAAAATACTTAACTAAACTTAAAAGTAATAAATAATTAATTAACTTAACAAAATAACAATAATTTTAAAACATATATATATATATTTATATATATATATATATATATATATATATATATATATATATATATATATATATATATATATAAATAAAGATATACATATTATTAACAAAACATATACAATATTTTATTCCGTAGGATAGCGAGAGGGTTAAATTTACTATTCACACTCCAGAGAGTGCAACAGTAGGAAAAGCGTTGGATAGCGTAGGGGTAAAAATTACTATTCCCACTCCAGATACAGCAACAGTAGGGAAAGCGTTGGATAGCGTAAGATTAAAAATTACTCTTCCCACTCCAGTGAGCGCAACAGTAGGGAAAGCGTTGGATAGCGTAGGGGTAAACATTACTATCCCCACTCCAGTGAGTGCAACAGTAGGTAAAGCGTTGGATAGCATAGGGGTAAAAATTACTATTCCAAATCCAGAGAGTGCAAGAGTAGGGCAAGAGTTGGATAGTGAGAGGGTAAAAATTACTATTACCACTCCAGAGGGTGCAACAGTAGGGAAAGCGTTGGATAGCGTAGGGATAAACATTACTATTCCCACTCCAGTGAGTGCAACAGTAGGGAAAGTGTTGGATAGCGTAGGGATAAAAATTACTATTTCTACTCCAGAGAGTGCAACAGTAGGGAAAACGTTGGATAGCGTAGGGGTAAAAATTACTATTCCAACTCCATTGAGTGCAACAGTAGGGAAACCGTTGGATAGCGTAGGGGTAAAAATCACTATTCCAACTCCAGGGAGTGCAACAGTGGGGAAAGCGTTGGATAGCGTAGGGGTAAAAATTACTATTCCCACTCCAGTGAATGCAATAGTAGGGAAAGTAAATAATTCATATATACATATAAATAACATAAATATTAATACCAATTAAAAAATAATTTAAATATTTTACAATTTTATAAAACATATTAATTAATCAATTAAAAATACAAATAAAAATTAACTAATAATAAAAACTTACCTACTAATACTAATTATTTACAAATTACCAATAAATTAATTTACAATATAAAAATAAATAAAAATTAGACACAAAAAATATTTAAAAAATGTAATTACTTACAATTAAATTACTTCCCAAGCTATTCCCCTATAAACACACAACCCACTACAGAAAATAATGTAATAAAAGTAACATATTTATCAATTAATTAATTACAATAAATTACAAATTATATTTTAATTAATTACCAATTAATAATTAATTACCAATTAATTCTAAATAAATACCAATAAAAACATTAACATATTTAATTATAATTAAATTACTTCCCACCCTATTCCCCTATAAACCCACAACTTGCTACAGAAAATAAATTACTAAAATTAACATATTTATCAATGAATCAATTAAAATTAATTATCTATTATATTTTAATTAATTACCATTTAATAATTAACAATTAATTCTAAATAAATAACAATAAATAAAATAACATATTTAATTAATTATAATTAAATTACTTCCCACCCTTTTCCCCTATAAACCCACAACCCGCTACAGAATTATATTACACAAAAATTAAAAATTAATATTAACTTACCTTAAATTCGATATTTTTGTTGTCTATATTATGTCTAGTCGATATTATGTCCATTCTATATTTTTTACTCGATATTATGTCTAGTCGATAATAAAAGCTCGTATTTTGTCTCTATACCATCCACATATAGCAATAAGTGACCGGAAAGTGATCAGCTCAGCTGTGCAAAGGTCCTTCCCCTGCGCAGCAACACGTGTCGTCGCATTTTAACATTTGAACAATTTGAGCTAGAAACAATTTTGTCAAAATCTGTAGATTCTGCGGCAGATGATAGAATATGTGGCAAATGCGGAAATAATGATGCGAAAATTGCAGCGGTCGCACAGTCGCATAAATCGTGTGGCCCTTATTATACGTAAGACTGTACCATAAAGGCGGCTGTGCAGCATCAGCTTAGTGTGGGGGAGGGGCAGTGCGGTGCTGTATGCACACATCACTAAAGGCGGGTACTCAAAGAAGGCTGAGTAATCCACATGGCAACGTGCACCAGGCAGAGATGCTGGCAGGCGATTGGCCATGAATGGGAGGCGATGACATCAGAGGTGGCCATGAACCTTTCTAAATGGCGAGAGGCTGTCTCCTGTTCCAGGGCTTTAAGTGGGATTAAAAAACTAGGGGGTCTCTCAAAGGGGCGTGGCAGTGTAATTAGGGGCGTGGCTTTAAAACATTTATGCTAAAAATCTGTGTTTAGCATAGTGTGCCCCCCGACTTGTATTTTGCTGTTTCTGCTATTGCATCCAGGTATGTGATACAACAAGTAACATCGTACCTACAACAAGTAAGGACTATTGGCTTTGTCAATTGAAATTAGTTGCATAAGATAAATAAGCTGCAACTATGGCTCGTTACATATAATATTGAAAACGCTTCCAATTAAAGCCCTGGTGCCCCTACCACAATGTTGCTGCTCTTGCGTTTCAGAAAGAGAAGGGAAATCCAGAAAGAAAATGACTCTTTAAAAGGATTTGTCTTCCCCACAACGCTCACCTGGCATGACGTCATGCCTTAACTTCTCTGCTAGTGAGAAGTGAGCAGCGCACATCGATGTGCTTGCTGTCTCGAAACGGTTCTCTAGCGGGCTGTTTTGCGCCCTGTCACTTTTTTCCAGACTGCAGTGACAGCAAACTGCTGTCACTGCAGTCCGGAAAAAAACGTACCGTCTGTGCCAGGGCTCAAAACAGAGCCCGATAGAGACCCGTTTCGAGGCCCCTTTTAAAAAACTGCCGGTGCTCAGACCCCTGGAGACCCGGCCCACTTAAAGCCCTGTCTGTTCTACACACGTGACCCCTGAAAGAGAAGAAGTCAGTGGGAGAGCCATCAGGGCTGGCAACCTCAGCAGACCAGAGACCAGGCCGTCTTTAAAAGGCCCAGAGTCCGCCACTCCTGCTAGGATGAAGGAAGCCAATCTCTCAGCCCCTCTCAGGCTCCTCGAAGCCTTTGGTAGGCGCTTCCCTGACCGCCGAAGGCGAGTCGTTCCACCCCATCTTCTTGTCCTCGCCGCGCCAGGCGAGCCTAGCACTTTCCGAGACCCTAGAGTGAGCTGTTCCTTCTAGTTGTATCTGAGGAGCCGCCCTTCTGACCTTGTAGAGTTCTTCCATTTTCATTATTAGTAGAGAATGAACATTTGAGGGTGAACGAGAGAATGAAGTGAAGGGAGATTTGAGCTCCCGCCTTTATAATAATAATAATAATAATCCACATTTGTGAAGCGCGAACCATCACCCGTAAGGGTCTCTAGGCGCTGGGGGCCGTCGGGAAGATTAAGCAAGCTATTGCCCAGAGTCACATGGTGCTGGGCTGATCTGCCGCCGGCGCCGGCGATCAAACCATGATCCCGAGATTCCAGCGTCCATTGCCCTGGCCGCGGCGCCACACCTCTCCCTATCAAGGACAGCGCACAGGAGGTCAGATGCAGACTGGCAGGGAATACTGCGGCTTTTATGCATGAGGGTGTTTGGTTTGCTGTGTGTGACGTTGTGACGTTTGTGTTGCTGTGTGTGACGTTGTTTGTGTTTCTGTGTGTGACGTTGTGTTTCTGCGTGTGATGTTGTTTGTGTTGCTATGTGTGACTTTGCTCACAGAGGGAGGTGGCAGTGTTTTCACATGGAGGCTGCTCTCCACCACTTTCAGTGCAAAAATAAAAACAAATTACAGTTGTTGGAATCCGCGCTTAACCATTTTTATTAACTATTTAGTTCACTCTATATTATAAATATATAATTAATAGCTATGTTGTCGATTTTTTTTCAGGACATGGTCCCCGTTGAATGAGCGCGTGGCAGAGACCCTTCCTTCCACTACCCACTCTTTAAAGGAGCCAATGGACAGGCGTCTGAGGTGCGGACAGACTGACCTCCCAGAGCATCATCAGGTCTGATGGATGCAGCGAGGGATGGAAGCCAACAGGCGGCATCACCAGACTCACACCCAGCACGCCTCCGCCTGCACACAACATACAAGAGGGCTCCCCCCTACTGTGTGATGACGTCATCCACCTGCACACAACATACAAGAGGGCTCCCCCCCTACTGTGTGATGACGTCATCCACCTGCACAGAACATACAGGAGGGCTCCCCCATACTGTCTGCTGACGTCATCCACCTGCACACAACATACAAGAGAATTCACCGCCCTCTACTGCCTACAAACATCATCAACCTGTTCACATCTAAGAGGACTCACCGTCTCTACTCACTCACTGTTTACCAACAACATCCACCTGCACAGATCACTCCAGAAAACAGCCATTACAACGCGGTCATAACCACGAATGACGGTCACCACAAGGCCATTACCACGCATGCCTTTAGCACACATGCCTTTAGCATGCATGTCCCTTTAGCACGCGCACGCATGCCTTTAGCACACATGCCTTTAGCATGCATGTCCCTTTAGCACGCGCACGCATGCCTTTAGCACACATGTCCCTTTAGCACGCATGCCTTTATCATACATGTCCCTTTAGCACGCATGCCTTTAGCACGCATGTCCCTTTAGCACGCATGCCTTTAGCACACATGCCTTTAGTACGCATGCCTTTAGCACGCATGTCCCTTTAGCACACATGTCCCTTTAGCACGCATGCCTTTATCATACATGTCCCTTTAGCACGCATGCCTTTAGCACGCATGTCCCTTTAGCACGCATGCCTTTAGCACACATGCCTTTAGCACACATGCCTTTAGCACACATGCCTTTAGTACGCATGCCTTTATCATACATGTCCCTTTAGCACGCATGCCTTTAGCACGCATGTCCCTTTAGCACGCATGCCTTTAGCACACATGCCTTTAGCACACATGCCTTTAGCACACATGCCTTTAGTACGCATGTCCCTTTAGCACACATGTCCCTTTAGCACGCATGCCTTTATCATACATGTCCCTTTAGCACGCATGCCTTTAGCACGCATGTCCCATTAGCACGCATGTCCCTTTAGTACGCATGTCCCTTTAGCACACATGTCCCTTTAGCACGCATGCCTTTATCATACATGTCCCTTTAGCACGCATGCCTTTAGCACGCATGTCCCATTAGCACGCATGTCCCTTTAGTACGTATGTCCCTTTAGCACACATGTCCCTTTAGCACGCATGCCTTTATCATACATGTCCCTTTAGCACCCATGTCCCTTTAGCACGCATGTCCCTTTAGCACGCATGCCTTTAGCACACATGCCTTTAGCACACATGCCTTTAGCACACATGCCTTTAGTACGCATGTCCCTTTAGCACACATGTCCCTTTAGCACGCATGCCTTTATCATACATGTCCCTTTAGCACGCATGCCTTTAGCAGGCATGTCCCATTAGCACGCATGTCCCTTTAGCACGCATGTCCCTTTAGCACGCATGTCCCTTTAGCACGCATGCCTTTATCATACATGTCCCTTTAGCACGCATGCCTTTAGCACGCATGTCCCTTTAGCACGCATGCCTTTAGCACACATGCCTTTAGCACACATGCCTTTAGTACGCATGCCTTTAGCACGCATGTCCCTTTAGCACACATGTCCCTTTAGCACGCATGCCTTTATCATACATGTCCCTTTAGCACGCATGCCTTTAGCACACATGCCTTTAGCACACATGCCTTTAGTACGCATGCCTTTAGCACGCATGTCCCTTTAGCACACATGTCCCTTTAGCACGCATGCCTTTATCATACATGTCCCTTTAGCACGCATGCCTTTAGCACGCATGTCCCTTTAGCACGCATGCCTTTAGCACACATGCCTTTAGCACACATGCCTTTAGCACACATGCCTTTAGTACGCATGTCCCTTTAGCACACATGTCCCTTTAGCACGCATGCCTTTATCATACATGTCCCTTTAGCACGCATGCCTTTAGCACGCATGTCCCATTAGCACGCATGTCCCTTTAGTACGCATGTCCCTTTAGCACACATGTCCCTTTAGCACGCATGCCTTTATCATACATGTCCCTTTAGCACGCATGCCTTTAGCACGCATGTCCCATTAGCACGCATGTCCCTTTAGTACGCATGTCCCTTTAGCACACATGTCCCTTTAGCACGCATGCCTTTATCATACATGTCCCTTTAGCACGCATGTCCCTTTAGCACGCATGTCCCATTAGCACGCACCTCTCAGCTCCCTCTTATTGTTGGGGTTCCAACCCCTTGGGGGTTCATCTTCCTCCCGCAGACAGGCCGAGCAGCCCCCCCACTGATGGGCTGCGTCAAGGTCTCTCTTTCCTGTTTATATCCTGAGGTCTCCAAAGCTCTCCCTTGTGTCTCCCCCTCGGGCTCAGCCTTTGGGGTGGGAGGGGGATTCTATTCCGTGCCCCTCTGCACCCTCATTTGTTGCCACTTTGGTTTCATTTTAAATGACCCCTCTGGACTTCTCTATCGTGCTTGGGGGGGGGTGATATTTCTGCCCAAGAGTGACCTTGCTGCCCTGGTTACTTTTCAAGGCGCTACCATTACACTAGGCCTCGGGTCCACTCCAGGACAGGCGAGGACTCGCCCACAGCTTCACCTTGGATCAATGATGAGGGGTCAAGGGGAGGGTGCTGCAAAGACAGCCACGGGGGGTGCTTGCAACACACGTTTAAGGGGATCAGTGGATCTCTCTCCAGGCATGTGTGGCTGCATTCGTCTCCACGCCTCAGATAGAATCAGTCTTTTCCATGTCTTTCATCTCCCCAGCGGCTTCGCTGGAGTCTGAGATCAATGGCGAGGTCTAAGGACACATGTATGTTGCTGTGTATGTATGCATGCTTGTATGTATGAATGCATGTATGTACAAAGCGCTATTCTCTCTCTAGAGCCATGCCGCACTGAACATCAGTGGAGAGCTGAGAGTTGATCAGAGGTGGGTTACACAGTGGAGTTTTACAAACCTCTACTCTCGCATTTTTGGGTCGAACCTAGGCCGCGCGCATGCGCTATCTGCAAGACCTGTTGTATTCAACAAAACGACTTTATTCCCGCCTGCTACTTACCATTGGTCCACTCCTGCCTCACTCTTCTTTTCTGCCTCTTAAGTCATTCAGACAGCCAATACCTCACTTCCGGTCAAGGCTCGAGAGCAACAGCCAAGCACAGTCTCCTTACGGTTACTTCCTTTTTCTGTTGTTTTAAGAACTTTTTTTTTAAAAGGTTGCTTTACGCCTATCACTGCTTTTGCACTCCCATTACCCTCCAACACTAATGCAGCGTTTCCCTTAATCAGATGGCGCGCCCGTCGCTGCTTCCGCCCACCCTCGGATACAAATGAAGCGTTTCCCTTAATCAGATGGCGCGCCCGTCGCTGCTTCCGCCCACCCTCGGATACAAATGAAGCGTTTCCCTTAATCAGATGGCGTGCTTGTCGCTGCTTCCGCCCACCCTCGGATACAAATGGAGCGTTTCCCTTTTGAGAAGGCATTTTGACTGTTTACGCATCGCCCAGATCAGATCTTCATTAAACACACCACATCATTGCATTGGGGAGACAGGTATCAACCAGTACACTGTTGCACCTCGTAAACAGAGGGTACTTTAATATCCTAGTATTTCGGACTGCTTCTGGGCACCCAACTCCTTTTCCTGTGCAGTGACGAAAGATAACTCCCGTGTACATCATGCCTCAGCTGAAGGTTCTCGTTTGACTAGGCATGGGCGCAGAGACTCAAATTAAGTTCTCCAGCTCCAAAGTTGTCAGCTTTGAATGTTACGCCACGTTCTCTCTCCAAATATTTCTGGGTATGGGTCAGTGTGTTTGGGTGGGAGTGGCTGAATTTAGGTTTTTTGTTTTTTTCGCATGAAACAATCCGCCACGGCAGATCCTGCTTTCTTGGGTCTGTGTGTAGGAACTTGTGAGACAAACACTACTTACATTTTTTATAACTAAGAAGCTTAAAATATACACAATGCACTTGTTGTAATTCATTGGTGCAACGTCTAGTAAAAAAGTTGTTTTTATAAATGTAGACTTGTTCAAAAATGGAAAGAATTTGTATTTTGGTTAATATACTTACTTGAAGGAGCGCAGAAAACTGAAATGTTTGCTTCACTACTGTTCTTTCGCGTAGTGTTTAGGGAAAGGACCATGAAGGGGGCATATGTTAATGCTTTCATTTTTGACATTGATGGCCTATAAATAAATGTCACTCTTATTGCTTTCTCATGCTTTACAGGAAATTAAATTTGTGGATTTATATAGTGCAGCTTATCACCTTTGAGGCACTGTCCATGGGCATAGGAGATTCAGTGATTTGCCCAGATTCACTGGTTGTTGCACCAACGCCAAGACTCGTACCCAGATCCCCAGCTCCTGAATCAGCAGCTCTGGCCGCTACGCCACATCCTCTCCCTCGAGCAGTCCAGCATTAGTATTTCTCCTTGGTTACGGCTTGTAGTTCCAGCATCCCAGCGTGAGCGCGATTCATGCAGCGCTTGTTTGTGGCAGCTCGCTACTTTTAAATTACCCGTTTTTGTATTTCATTTAAATTTTGCTTTTGACATTTATTCCTTGTTCTTACCAGCCTGGCCTCGCATACCCCCACCTCTGCCATCACACTCGAACCTTAATTTTGGCAATTCACCGCGTTTTGCGGGTCCTTCGCCCCTGACTCGTGGTGGCCATCTTGGGTGAGTGGGTCCTAGCGCGTGAGCAAGTCCTCTCTCTATCTCGTTAGGAGAGTACATAGGTAGCCATGCTGACACGCAGCGGCCACACGCAGCGGGGACGCCGGACTGACGCCGGAGTTACGCCAGAGTTCAGCCCGTCTGTGCCCGTCCGGGCCCAGACGGGCTCAAGGCTGGTCCTCATGCCCGACTCACTGGAGCCTTCTCTCACTCGTATTGGGTATAGGAGGGAGGAACTCATGTCCTGGCAGTCCTCTATACTCACTACATGCAGATTTGCCCACGAGGGAGGACAACCGTTCCTGCCTTGTGGGGCCTGTACTGCTGGTCAGGATAGGGCCCCTGACAAATCCGTGCTATCATTAGCTTTGTTGAATTGCCGGTCTTTACCCTGTCACGCCACAGAAATTAACTCTCTCATTCTTGACCATAAGTTGGATGTGTTATTTTTAACAGAGACCTGGATTTCTTCCTGCTCAGGCCCTGACATGGTTAGAGCACTTCCTCCGGGCTTTCTTATATCACATCTGGACAGGCCTGTGGGGCGGGGAGGAGGAATCGCCATCCTTTATAGAGATACGTTAATTTGTAAGGTTCAGGATGGAGGGATGAGCGACTGCGAGAGCTGTCAGTTCTCTCTTCGCCTGTCGCCCACTGCGTCCTTGGCTGGCCTTCTTATCTATCGTCCACCTGGGACTTTGGGTAACTTTCTTAACTCCTTCTTAGAAACGGTCACGCTCCTTGCCTCCTCTACTGCTAACTTTGTAGCATTGGGTGATCTTAACATCCATTTCGATGACCCCTCCAACTCTCTGGGAGTAGATCTGCAGTGCGATCTTAAAGCATTTGGGATTAACTTGGCTAACTCGGGTGCAACACACGGGAAGGGACACTTGTTGGATCCTATATTTTCAAACTCGGATTGCCTCAAAGTACTTCCAATGCTGGCTTTACCTTGGACAGACCATTTCATGGTGCCTGCCCAGTGGCAGTTTGATGTCTTAGTGGCATCAACTCCCGGGGTACACACAGTGGAAAGAACCTGGTCCAGGCTACCAGTGGACACCTGGGCGGTACATCTGGAGGCGTCCTGGCCTTCCCCTGGGTCTAATCCGTTAGTAGCTGACGAGAACTTAAACACCTGGCTGACTAACTCGCTTGATGCCATCCTCCCCAAGAAGAAACTACTTACCAGGGGTAAGAGAGTGGGATCTGCGCCCTGGTACACACCAGAGCTGAGAACACTGAGGAAGGGCTGCAAGAGGCTGGAGTGGACCTGGAGGAAAGACTGGAGCGAAACGAGCCGGAGAGAATATCGGGCGGCTCTTAGTACCTATAAATCCGCAATCCGGGTAGCGAAATCTGAGTTTTTTGAGGAGAGAATAGGCTCCTCTGCTAACTCCTCGAAAGAATCGTTTAGGGTCATCAAAGAACTCCTGAAAATTCCCGAACCTCAGGTCGTTCACGACAATCCACGTGAGAAATGTTCAGAACTTGCCTCCTTCTTTAAAACCAAAATAGATAACATCTTGGCATCTCTCCCCCGGCCAGCCCAGGAGACTCCCTCTGGTGGTAACCCAGGGTTTCAGCCCAGGGTGCGGTCAGTGGAGTTGGACGCTTTCGGCCCTGTCACTGTGGAAGAAGTTCTCAGGGTCCTGGCGACTATGAAGAGTGGATCTCCGAAAGACCCTGCACCAATGAAATATCTGAAGCAGTTAGCCTCCACCATCGGTGGCCCAGTGACGGACCTCATAAATCTATCTTTCACCCAAGGAGTGGTGCCCCCCAGTTGGAAGGGAGCAGTTGTCAAGGCCCTCTTGAAGAAGCCTAACCTGGACCCAGCCGACCTTGCCAACTTTAGGCCTATTTCCCTGCTCCCCGGCCTTAGCAAGGTGGCGGAGAAGTTGGTGAATAGTCGCCTATCGGGCTTTTTGGAGTCCAACTCCCTTCTGGGCGACTCCCAAACGGGCTTTCGCCCCGGCCAGGGGACGGACACTGCCCTGCTGGCAGTCGTGGAGAATGCCAGGAGCATTTTGGATTCAGGGGGATCGGTGGCAGTGATCCTCCTGGACCTCAGTGCGGGATTTGACACCGTAGACCATCAGGTGCTACTCCAACGGCTGTCGGGGGTGGTGGTCTCCGGGATGGCCCTGAAGTGGTTCGCATCCTTTTTGGAAGGCCGGACGTTTGAGGTGTGGGAAGGCCACGAGAAGTCATCATCGGTCCCTCTCCAGTGTGGTGTGCCACAGGGCTCGTCGTTGAGCCCTACTTTATTTAACATTTATATGGCCCCACTGGAGAGTGTGGTACTGCCTCTGGGTATCAAAGTCATCAGCTACGCCGATGATACCCAGTTGGTGGTAGGGCTCCCCCAGTCGGCAAACCATCCCGACCGGCGGCACACGTGTTTAGCTAAGATCTTTACTTGGATGTTCAGCTCAGCACTAAAACTTAACGGCTCAAAAACGGAACTGATGATGTTGGGGAACTCCCCTCCCTCCTTGTCACCTAGTAGTTGGCCTAGATGCCTGGGAGCGGCACCCACCCCCAAACAGGAGATCAAGAGCTTGGGGGTGTGGCTGGAGCAAGACCTTTCTTTTAAGACACACGCTAAAAAGACCGCAGGCGTGTGTTTCGGTCTGCTCCGGTCAGCCCGGAAGATCTTACCTCTCCTCCCAATGGCCTCTAGGAGGTTACTCATCCAGGGGCTCATCATCTCCCGGCTGTATTTCAGTAATGCGTTGTTTCTGGGGGCCCCAGAATCTACCTTAAACAAATTGCAGCAAGTGCAAAATGCGGCCGCCAGGCTCCTGACGGACCTTCCCAGGCGTCAGTCAGCTCGCCCTGCGCTTAAGGCGCTGCATTGGCTCCCTGTCAGAGAGGGGGTGAAATTCAAAGCACTCTGCATGGCCCACAAAATTCTGCAGGGGAAGGGCCCACCTATCCTACGGGATATGGTTCAATCTTATAAATCCTCCCGTGCCCTTCGTTCAGACCATCAACATCTGCTGCAAGTTACGAGGGTAAGGAAGGCAAGAACCGGTGGCAGAAGATTTTCCATAAATGTGGCTACATTGTGGAACTCCCTTCCTCTGTACTTGCACTCGGAAACGAGCACCTTACGTTTACGCAAACTTTTAAAAACTCATTTGTTCCCTGCCTAATTCCTGTGTCTCTTGCTCTGGCGTTTCTCTCTGGATGAGCGCGGGGATGCCCAGGGGTAACCAGGCGCGATATAAAACTCATTATTAATAATAATAATAATAATAGTTATGTTTATTTCCTCCCGTTGGGAGAGATGTCCACAAGAGGGCAATCCCCCGTACCCGCATAGGCGAGCGAATGTCGTAAAAGGGACCGATTGTAATAAAGTTTTGTGGCGTGGGGTGGATGTCGCATGGAGTTCATGTTTATTTGTTTCCAACTTCCTATTGCTCTTTTAAAGTACACTTTCTCGCCTGTTGGGTACGGATCTGTTGGCTGCGCTAACATCTCATTTGTGTCGCAACTCTTCTGCGCTGCAGAGAAAGTTATTTATGTAACTAATCATTGGTTGGCGGACACCCAAGAGGTCCATCTTTTTCCCTAGTGTGAAAGCCTTATTGCTTTATTTGGTTCGAGGAAGGCCTTCCTGAGTCACAAAGGTTCGTACTTGGAATTTCATTTGCCAAGACTATTGTATTTCCTTACCAAAGCTTCGTTCTATTGCAGCCCTAACAATCAGGTTCCTTGGTTCTCAGCTGATTACTTTGGAACACCTCCCTACCTTCAGATCCATTTCAGTGAATGTTCATTAGTTGTAATAATGTCCCCATCAGTGGAGCGGTGACCGTAGAGAAATGCGAACAAACTCCAAGAACCGGAGGAAAGGCAAACCATTCTAGAAGCATTGATGTTCATGCAAGCTTGCAACACATGTTACACTTACAAACAACCTAAACATTGTTCCTAAGGCTTAGTGCCAGCTATTGTGTAGGGCAATTGTAGTGTTTTGACCTGCGGCCATTTAGAGGCCTGAGCACCCTTTCTTGCTCTTGGGTTGTCTTTGGCTGGTGTCATGGTGGTTTTTGTTGTGTTTGGTTGGAGTGGATGGATTCCCAATGATTTCTCTTTATGTAGCTCTGTCTATTCCGATTGGTCCATTTTGTTAACACTTTTATTTAACATTGACACCAACACCATCAACTTGATGGGACTTGTTTGATCGACTGGTAGAACTAAGACTGTTGGCCAACTGGAATCGGGACCATCAGGTCAGCCAAATCTCTGCAGGGGCTGCATGGATTCTGAGGGTCACGCACGCAGTTTTCAACGCACAGGTGGATCATCGGGGCATAGTTACTAGAGAGTGGCAAAGTGTGGCGTTGAGGAAAAATTGCTAATACCATGCGTCGCCATTCTGAAAATGCAGGGATGCGCTGTATTCACAAGAATGCGGCTCCACCCTGCATTTCTCCAGCGCTAGTGCTAAATTTAGCTGTCTAGCGCCAACACAGGCACCCTTGCACCATAGTGCAAGTGTCTGTATTGGGGGGTACAATTGTGTGGTATCCAGTCTAAATATCGAGTTTTAAATATCGAGTGGAAAGAATATCAACATGCAGGTAAGAAATATCATTTGTCATAATATCAAAGTTAGTAATATTGTCAGTCATAATATCGTTGTTTAAAATATCGAATTTTTGTGTGTGTTTTAAATGTTAGTATATGTGTTAAAAGTATATATTATTTTCGTAATTTATGTTTAAAGTTTTTTAAAAGTAATGAATTTTATGTTAAATTATTTTTGCGTATTTTAGTTATTTGGCGGTTTGTTGGTTTATAGGGGAATAAGGTGGAAAGTAATTTAATTATAATATATTAATTAAGAATGTTTTGAATTAATTATTCATATGTTAATTAATTTTGCGTAATTTTCTTCTGTAGCAATTTGTGGGTTTATAGGGGAATAGGGTGGGAAGTAATTTAATAAAAATTAATTAATTCATACATTAATTAATTAATATTGTTCTTAATAATTTACATTGTTAATTGAGGTAATTAAGTCATTACTATTAATTAATTATAAATTGATTACTAATAATTAATAATGTATTGGTAAATATTTACCTGTATTAAAAAAGATAATAATTAGGTATTCATTTGATATTAATTATTAATAATTAATGTGTAATATGTTAATTGTGTACTTTTTTTAGGAGTAGGTTGAGGGTTGATAGGGAAGTAGAGTGAGAAATGTTTTTATTATTATAAAAAAATATTTGTTATATAATTTTTTTATGTTATTTTATAGTGTTAATTGTGTGAATTAATTTATATTTGATGGTTATTCATTTTATCGTTAATTGTTTTTAATCAATCGATAATCAATTATGTTAATTAATACATTTTTTACAATATTGGTGGTGACGTTTATAGGGGAATATGGTGGGAGGTAAAAATAATGTTTTATTTTATTTGTTAATTAATGTTAATTATACTGCAGGAGTGGGAATACTAAATTAATCCTCTATGATATCCAACACTTGCCCAACTGTTGCACTCACTGGAGTGGGAATAGTAATTTTTACCCCCACGCTATCCAACGCTTTCCCTACTGTTGCACTCATTGGAGTGGGAATAGTAATTTTTACCCCCACGCTATCCAACGCTTTCCCTACTGTTGCACTCTGGAGTGGGAATAATAATTTGTATACTCCCGCTATCCAACACTTTCCCTACTGTTACAGTTGGTGCTGTGGGAATAGTAAATTATTCCCACTCGCTATCCAACGCTTTCCCTACTGTTGCACTCGCTGGCGTGGGAATAGTACTTTCTACCCACCTGCTATCCAACACTTACTTACTGTTGCACTCTCTGGAGTAAGAGAAGTAATCTTTACCCTCCCACTATGCAACACTTTCCATACTGTTACACTTGTTGGAGTGGGAATAGTAATTATATCCCCTACGCCATGCAATGTTTTGCCTACAGTAATAATTAATGTACTGTTAAATAATATTTGATTTTTTAAATTATTTAATTTATCATATATAAAAAAAAATTATATATATATATTTATATATATATATATATACATATATATATATATATATATATATATATATATATATATATATATGTGTAATTAAAATTTAATTTATGTTTTTGACATTTTATAATTACATGTAATAATTATGTATTAATATTATCAAGTCAATGTATATATAAAAAGTAATTTTGCATGTTGAATATTTTTTAAAAGCTAAGACTCATTGTTTGCTCTGTGTTGTGAGCAAGGCGGCTGTGACCGTCGAAACGCGTCAATCCTTTGTGCACTGAGAAAATAAATATTTGTTCCTGATTTTGACCCCACGGAGTCAGCGCCTGATGATTATTGTTTGGTCGGGATTGGATACAATATATATATATATATATATATATATATATATGTGTAATTAAAATTTAATTTATGTTTTTGACATTTTATAATTACATGTAATAATTATGTATTAATATTATCAAGTCAATGTATATATAAAAAGTAATTTTGCATGTTGAATATTTTTTACAATTACATTTATTATTTATAAACATTTTTTTAAATAATTCTAACTGTTTTATTTAATTATATTTATACTTGTATTCATTTTATATAATTTTTAAGACATTTAAAAGATCGGTATTTTATACAACTATATTTTTAACAACGATATTTTGGTACTTACCTTTATGGCGATAGGAAGTCAATATTTTGTCTATCGATATTATGGACTCGATATTCTGCTACCTCAATATTTTGACTGCAGATATTATGTCAGTGATCCTGATTGCGTATGTGCAGGAAGTTGTCCCTTCCTGCACATAAACAACCCAGAATGCTGCTTTGAAACTCCGTTGTGCGTCGCACAAAGTAGCAAATTGCCCTTTTTTTAAGGATTGTTTATGTGCAGGAAGGGACCCCCTCCTGCACATCAATAATCATTCATGGTGCTGTACTGCGGAGGGCAGCACAGATTGAAACAGCAAAAATGAGAAGAAATGAATGATTTCTCCTCGTTTCACCGTATTGTGACCAGGTTTTCCCTGATCTTAATTTTGGCGGTGCCTCCTATTTACGCCACCCTTGTACATAGGGGGCAGCGTCAATATCAGTGGGTCTTGCGGTGGAACGCCCACAGCAACACCCACTGCCCACCCCTTCCCTGCTAGGTGTTGTGTCAAAGGGGGCCTTATTTACAAGGCAGCGTTAAGCCACGTTAAGTGGCTTAGCGCTGCCTTTTAAATAAAGAGAAGCACTAACGCCACAGGAACGCCACAAAAAGTGCCGTTCCTATGGCGTGAAGCCCTTGTAAATATGCCCCAGAGTTCCTTGAGGCATTCAGGAGGAAGGTTTTTAGTTGAAAGAAGCAAGGTGGTGGAGTAGCGTCTAGTTTGAGCCGATGCCAGAGCAAAGCAGAAGCACTAGTAATGAAACACTGTTCCTGGATACTCGAGCCCCTCCCCCTCTGAAGACCCTTCCTGTTTGTATCGATAGCTTGGCAGAAAAAACAGCGTTCCCTTCCTTTTGTGTTTCTTCGTGCTGTTGCTAAACATCTTATGTTCTTGTCCAGAGTCTGATCTTTACCCCTTTTTATAAACTTGTTTCTCATATTATTACTATTATTTTTTTACATTAACGATCAATGTCTCTAAATTGCTTCAACTTTCTTCATAGTCTCCGGAAAAACGTGTCCTGTACAATTTTTGTTAAAACTGGTGACCGTCTCCTGCATTTGCTAACAAGCTCATTCCATGGAGGACATTCATGTTGTAGTTCTTGCATGCTGTTACGAGGCCCGCTCCTGCAGCCATGAAACGTGTTTTATTGTAGCAGTTTAGGGGCTTTCCCATGTTTCCAATGATGCATCATTTTTCTTTAATATTTCCAGATACTCCAACGCGGTACACTTTCAGTGATATCACTCTGCGTGCGCTCTCGTGGCTTTCAAAAGGGTGGTGGTGGATTCTGCTGTTAGCAGACGTTCTGCACTGAATTAATAAAATGTAGCTTCTTGTAAAGTAATGTGTTCGTTCTTAATTATATTGTGTAAAGTCTTTCTAAGATTAGTACATAGCAGCAAAAAAATGCATTTGACAGTCTCAAAATGACAGACTAATGTAGCACACACCATGCCACATAATTCCAATCAGCATAACTTCACTCAACGCCACATAGTTTCACACCACACAATTCAACTCCACACATTTCCATTCCACACCACATAATTCCACACCAGACCACATAATTCAACTTCACAACACGATTGCATAACACACCACATACCTCCAATCCACACCACAGAGTTCCACATCATGACACAATATTTAACAGCACACCACATAATTCAACTCCACTAGATGCCACTCCACGACACACAATACCATTCTACATAATTCACTCTTTTGAATTCTCCCACCTCTGCCCAGAAGAGAACGTTTTTTGTTTTAACCCGATTTGCCCAATACTATTTATTCACTTTAATTCTAAATATGAAATTGTGCTTGAATACAAAAATACTGTATACGTGCAAACAAATTAAATGGCTATGTTCCTAAAAAGTCGGTTATAAATAAATGAAATACGTTTAATTTTAAGTTGTTCACTAAGGATAAAACGCATATTTGGGAAATAATTTGCCAGAGTGCCTATGCCAGCCAGGGAGGCCTTGATGACAAGTGGCGGGGCCTTCAGAAACCTTGTCCCAAACACGGCCTGCTAATGGTAGGGATGTATTTTTAATGACTGCCTGGGTTCATGTTTTGTGGCCTGGAGCGAACATACATGAACCTAGTCAGGCACAAGTGCTATTTCAAAGCGTGTGTACATTAAAGGCGGATTGTGTGCCTTCAACAATGCACATTACGAGTGTTGCTTGGCCTTAAGACAGTTTGTGGTTCAAGAAAGGCAGCGAACAGCTGTGTTAAGAGATATATTGTTTGCATTTAGACATATAATATGTGCAACTACTGATTACAAATCAAGCAGCCCTCCGTATGTGCGGTCTGTGTGCACACACACATGTATAGTACATATAGTGTTGAACGCCACCATATTTTCAGTGGCAGCGAGAGTCACTTGAAGCAGGACTTCCCGTGCCACTGACACTGCCCCAGCCCTTCCAGTGTATCCAATGCAGTCACATGGAATTCTTTACTTTTACTAAAAGGCGCCGTAGTTTTCACCTTTACAGTGGCAGTGAGTTGCACATCAAGCAGGGGTTGCCATTCCACTAACACTGTCCCAGCCCTTCCAGTCTTTCCAACACACCATCCCACTCCACATATTTCAAATACACGCAAAGCCACATAACTACTATCCACATAATTCCACTACACACCATTTGTTCCACACAACACATTTCCACAACTAACAATGCTAATCCAATCCACATAATTCCTTTACGCACCACATACATTCACTCGACTCCATAACACATGTGTAAAAGACAGTCATTTGCAATGCCCATAACTCTAACTTTTGCAAATACCACCCACTCATTGCCCCATAATTACACACCACATAATTACACTCTACTCAACACAACATAAATACACCCCACACAAATCAAATCTATAGCACATACCAGCAATCCACCTGAATGCACGCCACACCATGTTTTCTTTAGACTGCGATACAACATATGTCCTTAAAGACACAGCCTTTTATTGTATTTTAATTAAGAAGACGCCGGACGCCAGTCGCTAGCTTCATTTAGCTTTGGAGCGCTATAAGGTAAATTAAGATACATGATACTAATAGTCAAATGTACAATGTGCGGTGCATTGAAGTGGGATTATCATTGATGAGTTCGTTACCATTTTTGTCCCCTTTCCCTTCCCTCCCCTACCCCCTCTATGAACGGTTATGCTTTAATAATTGTGAATGTAATGTAAATTATGTAATACATTTGTGATTTTAAATTAAGTATTTTTATTAAATTGCAGAGTGTATTGTGGCTATTCCTGAAGAAGGCGTGTAATACGCCGAAAAGCGCGTCGAGACAAAATCTAAAGATATTGCCACTTTTTTATAGTTTGTTTTTAATGTTATTTAGATACAACAGAGTACCCTATTGTATATACATATAGTAAGATTGTAATATACTGTATGATTTCCACAATGGGAATGTTTTAATAATTATTAAAATCTGAATATAATTTGTATAAGTGTCTGATAGTTCTTCACATATTGCATATTGTTACATTATATTGTCTATTGCGTTTGAAATTCTAGATTGCCTAGGAGTGATATTTTTCAAACAGTTTATCCCTGTCCTCGGAATCGTGTTATTTATGGTTCAGGGGGGTCCCTGGTTTTCTCATTTATTGCACTCCAAGCCAGGACATATAATTCCAATAAGCATAATTTCACTCAAGGCCACACAGTTCCAGGCCACACAATTCAACTCTACACATTTCCAGTGCAAACCACATAATTCCACACCAAACAACATATTTCAAATACACAACACAATTCCACCACACCACAAACCACAAATCCACACCACAGATTTCCACATCATGCACAAAATGTAACACCACATAATTCAACTCCACAACATGCTACGCAACAAAACAAATACCATTCAACCATGTAACACATGATGTCACTCTACATAATTCCAGGACACCTCATACCATTTAATTATTATCCACATTATTTCACAGCACGCCATTCCATATATTTCCTCTACACACCCCATGCTACACAATTCCCCAAGAAACAATTCCAATACAACCCATCTCTCCCTCGCACTTCCACCAACCCCATCATCTCTCCTCACACAATCACTGCCCCTCTCACCTCTCCCTCACACTGCCACGAACCCCTCTCATCTCGCAATCCCAGTGCCCGTCTCATCCCTCCCTCCCTCACACTTCATCTCTCCTCTCTATACTGCCTGCTCATACGTGCTACCTTCCTGTACCCCCTCGCGCTGTGCACTGGTTCACCTCTCGCCACCCCCACCTTCGGGTAACACTCACACTCGTCCCTCTCTCTCTCTCACACTTTTTCACCCCTCTCTCTTGCACTCTCCCTGCCTCTCTCATATGGTTCACTTCAGGTCTTCGAGCGCAGTTTCTTTCCCGTGCCTTTTTAAAGTTTCTGTCCCTTAATCCCACTCTTTCCTCCTCTTCCTGGGTTGTCTTCTCCGTGCACAGACACTCCCTCTTTATGCGTCTCTGGCCTGCTCTCCCTTTCTTTCTCTCTTTCTCACACACTCTTTCTGCTCCTCTGTCGAGTTCATTCATCACTTTGTGCACAAACAACGGATCCCTCTCTGTCTTCCTTTCCATCTAGTCTGTGCGTCTCTCACCCCTATCTATGCACAATTCCGCATAATTCCACTTCACAAATAGACTACACACCACTCGATTCCACCCCACACAATTCCAAGTAAATCCACATAATTCCACTCCACACCACATACATCCACTGCACTCCAAACCAGAAGGCAGGGGTAAAAGACATTCTGCCTGATTCATCAAAGGTAATTGCGCTCGCAAAGGGTCAGATTCTGAGAATCTGGCCCTTTGCGAGTGCGATTTTTGCATTTGGGATTCATCATCCCAAATGCAAAAATCGGTAATAGCGAATTCGCAAATTTGCGAGGAATTACATTTAAGGAATCTCTATTTGAGATTCCTTAAATGCAATTCATCATCCTTTTTCAAATTGCGAAATCGCAATTTCGGGCCGCTATTTACCGCTAGGTCAAACCTCGTGGTAAATAGCAAAAACGCAGAAAAATGCTTTTAAAAGCATTTTTCTGAGTTGCATGTTGCACACAGCGCAACACCTGTTCAAATGTGCATTTAAGGGGTGCTACAGGGTGTCCTCTGGACACCCCTGGCACCCTTTAAATCGCTATCTTATTTGCGATTAGCTAATTGCTAATCGCAAATAAGGAATACTCCCCATAGATTCATATGGGCCTTTTGGCCCATAGGAATGAATGGCGAGTTATTCCTTATTTGCGATTAGCAATTTGCTAATCGCAAATAAGGAATAAGTAGGAATCACATTTTTTTGGGCTATTCCTACATGAATCCCGTTTTGCGAGCCTGTAATAGCGATTCCTTATGAATCGCTATTAGAGACTCGCAAAACGGGTCTTTCATGAATCAGGCCGAAAGTCATTTACAACGTCAATAGCTCCAACTCTCACAAATGCTAGACCTATTGCATCGCAAATGCTTGTTACCGATTGATGGCCAGACACAAGAACTAAATGAGTCATGTCGGTTTCAAAGCGCTTCCAGGGTCATAGTTCACAGGGCCGCTAACAGTGAAAGTCGGACAGAACTTTCTCGAAATTAACTGTTCTGAATAACACATTTTTCATGAATTTCTAATGTCATTTCTTTGAAAATATTTTCAGCTTCTTCTGTCCAAATTTTATTTAGAATTTATTCTAAAATTAAATCTTCTAAAAAGGAGCTAACAGTGTAACCATTAAAATATATTTACCAGATAAAATGAACGAAATAGTTATTTTCTTGTTAAACACACTCTTTTCGCACTGAAGGTGTGTGTGTGTGGGGGGGGGGGGGGGCGGGGGGCCTCCCTGTGAAAACACTGTCACCTCCCCATGAACAAAGTCACACACAGCAACACAAACCACGTCATCCTTAATAGCCGTACTATTCACTGAAGGGGGGGTGGGGGGGGGGGGAGCTCTGCTAATGCCCCCCTCCCCAGCTAACGCCGCCGACCCCTTTCACACCCTGGGGGAGAAATCAAATAAACGAAAGAGCTCAACCATAGCTTTTTTAACTTTCAAATGTGCTTTTTAAAGAACAATTTGTCGGGTAAAGAACACGGGGAACAGTTCGTTTTCTAACAGTTAATTCACAACAAATAAAAATTCGAATAATTAATTTCGATCAATAAGGGAAATTGTAAACCTGTTTGAAATGCAGTCGAGTTAAATCTCCTTTTCCGGCCTGTTCTGGATTATTTACGCTGATGTTGTGGCTGATTAAAAACGAAAGCCTCTAAACAGCTCTAAAACCAGTGAAATCTCGGGTAATAACCGATTTCCAACTTAAAAAATAATGACCCCGTTGCCCACAAAATGAAACGAACACGTGCACTTTTTTCACATCCTTCGTTAAAACGGTAATGTTTTCTGCTACATTTTCTTTCTATAAGCGCCGCCTCGCGCCCCTGGGCAGATGTTGAAACCTCTGTCGTCCTCACCGCTGGCGCTCGGGTCCGGCGCCGGCCGCGTCCGAATTCATACATTTAACCATATATTCCTGGTATAAAACTATATGTACCGACATGTGTGGACTAATTAGAAGCACATCAGGTTAATATCGGTAAAATGTCTCATTCTTACCAGGCAGGCGGAGCCCAGATATGGGGAAGCCGAGGCCTGGGGGGGGGGGGGGGGGGGGGGGGGAGCCCCCGCCAGCGGCTGCAAGGGCCCGGGCTCGCAGTCTGACGGCTCCGAAACCGACTTAAAAGGAATATTTTTTATAAAGAGGTCAAATCTTTCATAGCACGAAAAATACTTCTGTGATGTTTGAAACTTTGCGAATTTTTATGAAACAAATCTAAGAAAAGTTTTATAACTTTTCACCACTTTTCTAAAATGTGTAACATATACAGTAACAAGTTGACAAGAAACGGCATAGACAATGAACCTAAGTATATTTTCTAACTTTTCACCAAGCCTACATCATGAGTTTATTAAAAGTCCTATGAGTGAAAGACGCCCTTTTAAACACGTGGAATTGTTCATTTCAAATGTGCGCGGTGTCTCGAGGCGGTCGGGCTGTGAGACGCGCTGCGTAGTAAGGGTGCCTCTTTCAGGCACCCTGCAGCCTCCTACCACAGACCACTGCAGCCTCGTAATACAGACCGGGCAGGGCTGGGGCGTCTCTGCTTTGACGCCGTGAAAGACAGGGGAGACATTTTTATTTTATTTTTTATTTATTTTATTTTGATGGGTTTATATAGCGCCAACAAGACCCTTGCGAGTATCAGAGCGCTTTACAAGTCATATGCAGAAAGCAAGATAAAGCATACAAAGATATAGATGAAACAGGTATACAAAGCACATAATCGTAAAACTAAGCAAGCGCAAAAACAAAGGACGGCTATGGAGCCAAGAACAGAACGAGTAATAAAAGACAGTAAACAGTCAGAGTTCTTGTGAATTTAGCCGCGAGGATCGCTTTCACTTCTTTCTTGAAGGAGGCAGAGGAAGGGTTCATTCTTGTTTCAATGGGCAAAGCATTCCAGATCCTAGGAGCCATTCCAGAGAAATCGTTGTGGTTTGTAGAAGAGGAGTCTTGGGTGAGCCCCCGCTCGCCTCTACCTGAGAGACCCCTCCCCTGTCACGAGTACATGCTCTGTCAGGGGCCGGTGAATCTGCCACTATCCTGTCGTTCAAAGGCGACTCATGGCCAGTTGGTTTGTTTTCTTGTTCATTCACAACAGTGAGGTCCTTTCTGGTCACAATACACGCAGCACAAATTACAACTTCTGCATAAATACATTTGTGTGGCTCTCTGAGGGGGTAAATATTGCCTTTTATTTTCAGAGAAGAGGTGTGTCCGGAGGGCCACACTACAGGGAACACTCCTCTGAGATCAACGGGTCCCGGGGAGTCCTGAAACAACTATCAGTGTTAGTTTAAAGTTGGTTGGGCAAACAAAGTCATGGCCTTAGGTGAGAGACTGACCCTAAAAAGCTGTCACTCAAAGGAAGTTCACTCACAAGAAAGGGATTTGTCCCAAGTGCTGTCCGCCTCAGAGGCAATCACGACCATGGCCCTGAGTAAGGTTTGAGTAAGCGAAACGTGTTGCTTCTGGGTTTTAAATCTTATCTGATCTTTCTCACAAACAAACAAAGCTCTTGGGCAGACAGTCATTACATTTTGAGAAAAAGGCTCATGGTTCTTGTGCGGTTTCTCCTCAATGCATTGGAAGCTTCATCTATAGGGAATACGCAGGCCTCGGGGTCAAACTCCTGTAGGGCCAACTCTGCTTTTCATGATGGATAAGATGTGCACCATCGCAGTAGTGAGACCTGAGTGTCTATTATTTAAACATCAAGAACAATTTCAGCTTGTGGAGTGCGTTGTATAAATGGCCAATATTATTAGTATAAGGGGTGGGAAGGTGTGGCGAGCACACACTGGCGCACATGTTGTCCCCATTACAGCACCCAGCCGGCTCTTTGATGTCTACAGACCAGGCATGCGGCGGAGTCAGAGGTGCCTGGCACTTGTTCCCCTCTCTTTCAGGCTAATAACTGCTCCGGTGACTTAATTCACATTTACACCCTCTCCGCCCTTTAAGAAAACACGGCGGTACAAATGATGCGAGGCACGGCTCGGAGCCGACGAGGCCGGCCCTACAGTTTTACACGGGACGCCCTCGGTGGCGCCTTAATTGGCCCATTTGTTTTCAGACAGGAGGGGGTAAAGAGTGCAGCTTTGCGAGTCCTCTGAGGGGAAGGTTTTCATTTTTAATGAGCTCTAGCGTTCAGTCTAAACTTCTTTTTATATAAAAAGTGCCCTTTCTCTAGTTTCTGTTTAGTTTTCCTTCAAAGAAGTCTGATTACCATTGACTTGACACAGACTTTTTAGTACGTCATACTTGTGAAAACATACGTACAATCTGTTTGTGTTACGCTCATATATTCCTAGTAAGTGCCATGTTAACAACCCTACATGTAGTTAATGTATCAATTATTAATTAAATATGGATGTTGCCTTCTATTTGCCCGGCGCTTCCCAGGCCATTGAATTGCTTGTAAAACTATCACGGCTTAGCAGGCCCAGAAGCCCTTCTGCTGAGTGTTGTACTTTGCACCTTTTCCTATAGCATAACCTTGTTTTTAAACCTGGCAAGGAACACCACCGAATGGGTGGTGGACAGGCAATGTACTGCTGCTTGGTTTTATTGAAGTTTTATCTTTACAAATGCAAATAAAAATAAATAATAATTTAAAAAAACCTGGCAGGGAAAGCAGAATTTTGTGAGAATGAATGGGGCTAGTACTGTATGCATGATTGACGCCTCCCTGTCGGGCTGTTCTGCGCTTCTTTGAAGGGAAGATCGCAACACTCGAGAGTAACAGGTTTCTGACTCGTGATCATGCCGGATTGACTTGTATCAAGAAAAATTTATATATACCAGCTTTGATTTGACATGAATTTTAGTTCCCTGCGCCAACGGAGAATTTCTAGTGGGAGCCCTGGTCAGTTGAAATGACAATTGTCTTTGATCTTTTACCGGACTGCCGGGCAATTCGCAGTAAGCTCTGCTTGGACTTTGGGCTTCCCGATATATTGTGTTTTATTTTTAACAGATGGTGCATATGACGGTGGGAACTGCCTCCTTGAAAAGGAAGCACTGGACCGAGCGCCACACGGCAACCCCAGGTGCCAGCTGTAGAGGAGAAGCTTCTATGGGGGGTTGGGGTAGATAGAAGCCCAGCGTCAGATCGGGGAAGTGGCTTCAAAACCAGCACAAACAGAACCACTTTTAAGTTAAAGTCGAGCAGCAGAAAATGGTTGGGCAGAGACAACTTTGAGGAGTGCAGAAGTGGGGAAACTGAGCATGAATGAGACCCGATGGTTAGAGCAAGGGGGGATGTAGAAATGGTATGGTAAAGGGGAAAATAGGCAGGAGAAGTAGTACCTGAAGTATGAACGTGAAAGAGACACCCTGATCTATGAGCCACAACTAGGTTTAACCCCTTCGGGGCTGATGACGAGCTGGGCTCGTCATGGCGTAGCCTCCTCGCACGCTGATGCCGAGCCCAGCTCGTCATGAATAATGGGATTTAGAAAATCTGAGCGTGCGAGCGGAATTCCGCTCGCACGCATGTGATTAAGGCTGGTTTCACTTTGTGGATCAGTTTAGAGCACACATGTGTTCTGCCTAAGCCTGGGCGGTGAACTACGCCCGCTCGTGGAGTTTGCGGAGTTTCCCGCACTCCGCGTTATGCAGAGCTGGCGGAGTTCCGTAAAACTCTGCTCCGTGTAGCGCAGTTTTTTTCCTCGCTAACGATCGTCAACATCAATTTGGCAACTGCGAGCAAGGAAAATCAGCTTTCCGGTGAGATTTCTTCTCGTTCGCAATTGTCAACATCAAGTTGGCAACCGCAAACGTGGGGTAAAAAACATCCCAGTTAGATTTCTCAAGGGGGGGGGTGGTCAGGTTTGTCATTACGAGTGGTCGCGTATGCTCGCAACCGCTCGCAATGAGAAACTGCTTGTTCGCATTGAAAAAGCTGCAGCTCGAGTAAAAATCTACTTGAGCGGCAGTAAAGGGAAAGAAGGGACCGCTTGCGCTGTGCAAGGTGCCGTTCGCCATGATTGCACAGTGCGTACAAGCATCCACACTGTGCAATCACAGCGAACAGCATTTTAAAATGGAACTCCGCCGCTTGTGGAGCTCCGCAGCAGTTTTTTTGCCACTTCACGGAGTTCCGCGTAGAGCAACTCCGCAAACTCCACCCAGGGTTAGTTCTGCCCCAGGGAGTGGTGAAAGCGAAGTCCAACAAACACACTCGAAAGCTTGAGTCAAACTGCATGAAGATTGTGTACACAAACACCCCGTTTTCCCCTTTCGAGTGATGCTGAAGATATGAGTCCATCCTCCTCAACACTTCTCCCTTTGAGGCACTACCCAGCGGCCAGAGGTAGAGTTGTGGTCTACGTTCCTTGGATCCCCATCAACTTAATGAGTATACAGAAACAATTCCCCAACATTTAGGAAAATCTAACTTAATTTTGAGTATAATTATTGAAGCGTACCAACCCGACTGGGCAGGCATGAACCAATTGTTGTGTTTGATGGTGTTGAGTGAGGTGAGAGATTGGCGGTGAAAGCGCCATGGCCAAGAGTGGACTCCAGGATTGTTGGAGAGTTGAATGCGACAAAGGATGCGCTGCAGAATGCGATTCCAAACATATACTCAGTAAAAATTGATTGGGCTACAATGTAATTGTAAGCAGAATGAGGATGAGGTCCTGGTGGGGTGTTTAGACAGACTTAGCCCTTTAACTAGTACTGAGGTTTTTCTCGCCCCCTGTGGTGATTCATTTTTTGAAATTTGGGGTACTTTATAGTGAATACTTCATAACTTTTCTCCACATAAAGTATCCATGCCAAATGGTCATCCTTTTATGCCAACACCCTTGGTATTCGAAAGGTACGAAGAGTTTGAGGGCTTCCCAGGAGGCGACCGAGAAAATAGCCAAAGTAGAGTTACATATTTTTTGGGGGGACGGGGAGAGGAAAAAAGTGCTGTACAAGAAAGTATATGTTTATTCCTAAAAATGGCATCTACGGAAGGTTTGCTGTGCTAAGATCACAATCTTCTCGGCTTTCAGTAATATTTAAGAGTTTGACTTTGACAAAAAACAATCTTTTAATCACAGTTTTTGCTTTTTTCTAAGAGACAGTCCATTTTTTTCTTTAATTTTTGAACTTTCAACCTACTAGCAGTTTGTAGTGCAAGCTGGTGTGAAACTCATGGGTGATCCCAGAAAGCTATAGTGTTTGAAAAATAGACAAAATTCTGAATTTATCAAGGAATAAGTTGTGTAAATACCTCCTTTGTTGGAGTGTTTTTGGCTCATTGGGGAAGTGTTAGAAAAAGGGGCAATAAAGTGACAGAATAAAGAAACATGCATATAATTGTGAATGTGTAAATTGGGTATCTATATATTATGAAGTAATATAACCAAAAGCTTCCGGGGGTGGGGGTGGATGAAAATTAATCTATATGCTACAAATAGATGCTTACAGGGTAAGTAACAGGTTCCATTCGTAGCATGTGTTTACCGTAGATACATATGTTTAGTATTGAATGTAAAGCAGTGCTCCCTTTGCAGTGGCTAGCGATTGGTTGAAGTACTTGTTTGAAATAATGTTAGTATAGCTTGACCCAGTCTTGCTTGTTGATGGGTGAATATATCAACACAGTAGTGTTTGGTAAATGTATGTGGGTTATTCCATGTTGATACTTTACAAATATCGTCTATGAAAATACATTTTATAAAGCGCTCAAATGCCCAAGGGCACCTTGTGCTGGTAGCACAGCTGAAGAATGGTTACAGCAACTAAAACAGAGGCTATAGATTAAAAAGCGAGGTCTTGCGATTCCTCCTAAAAATTAACAGTGAAGAGCTGGTCTTTAAGTCGAGAGGTAGGGCATTCCATTGTTTGGTTGCACCATAAACAAAGCTTCTACCCCGCAGCATGTTCTTCTAAACTTGGGCACTTTAAGGTTGTCTGCCGAGGAGGCTCTAAGTGGTCCAGTGGTAATATATCCAGTTAGTTTATTTTAAATAGTCAGGGCCTTGCCCACGTAGATCCGTATAGGCAAAGCACAGCGCCTTAAAGTCCACCCTCTCATTAACTGGCAGACAGTGAAGCTCCACTGGAGCCCTGGCCACTGAGCTCCGACTAGGTAATTCCAGCAATAAATGAGCTGCTGAATTCCGCAAGATTTGTATTTTATTAAGGAGCCATTTCTGTATATTAATGTTTAGACCATTACAGTAATCTTCTTTAGATGGAGTGAGGGCAGTTACCACAAGTTTCTTCAGCTGCAAAGAAATAAAAGGTAAAACCTTTCTCTTAATTTTTTACGTAAAAATGGTGCTACAAGTAATGACATTCACCTGTTTGTCAAACGACAGATGGTTACCAAAATTCACCCCTAGATTTTTCCCCTTAGTCACAGGGGTTGGGATAGAGCCACGCTCTTCCAACCACCAATCTGGTGACCAAAACGAGGTATTATTTCCCAGCAGTAACACCTCAGTTTTATCAGAATTCAACTTCAAACAGATGCATGTCATCCAGTTGTTAACTTGTTGCTTGCAATTTCTGAAGGTGCCCGCTGACTCTTTGGAGTTGTGGTTCCGTGATTCCGAATTGGGTTCGATAGTGCTGAAACCCGATTTATAAAGATCGTCGGAAATGGACGATTTTGGTCTCTACAGACCGCAAATGGTGAGTGTAGCGTGTCTGAGTGTTTTCGTATGAATTGATATAGAACACTCTGTATTTGAGGATTTAGTTTGAACCCTCGGGTTCCATTTTGTAATGTGGCAGCCATCTTGTATGGTTGCCCTAACATAGGCCCTATGATTATGGCCGAACGAGTCCTTCACACGTACGCCTTAACTGACTTTTGGTTGACCTGGTCGAACTGACTCCTCGCCTGGGGCGAATCCTGCTGAGCCAGTTCCTTGGTTAGAAGCTGCACTGATAAAGATCAAAGAACAGGACGTGGTCCGACTTTATGGCCCACCGTTCCCACTCCTCTATCTCCTTTCCATCTGTTTCTGCCTTTCCTTTACGACATGTTCATCGATCTGAGTTGAAGGTTTTATGATGGGTTTGTCCGGCCTGATCGAACAGGAAACTAACATATGTGCGATCATTTTTGGTGGGCTGGACAACGGAAAGTGGGATTAACTTTGACTGTCGTGATTCGTTACTTTTTGAAATGCTACTTGTTCATTGGTTCATTTTGTATGCACCGAATGTAAATTATGATGTTGCCAGAAGCGTAATTTTCGGCATAAAAGACCGAGTTTTGTTCATTGAGGTGGTGCAGTCTCTTTCGAACTACCCGTGTGTACTTCGTAGACCTCTGTCCCTGGTTGCAACCATTAAACTTTGGTCTTTGACGTCATCGAGAAGTATCCCGGGTCTCTGTTTGCCAAGATAGGGGAATCCAGGGTCTTTGGGTGTTGCCCTGACACCGCTGGGTCTTTGTATTAGTATTGGTTCCGAGAAAACCCAGTACCTCATTTGGCGCCCAACGTCGGGCGACTTCAGCGGTACCGGTCCAAGCCAGAGGTTCGTGAGGAGCGTCGCGTGAAAATTCCGGAGGTTGGCCAGCCACTTCAGCGACCCTTGTATGTCGACGTGGTTCCGAAGGTCTTTGCTGCGAGGCTTCCCAGGTCCTGACGGCTATGAAGGACTGCTGCCCTGACTGTCGCCCTGTTTTGGAGCCTTAGACGTTTGTAGAGCGAGACGATTGATGGGTCTTCTGGTGACGCCATCGACAATTCAGTTAAGTATTAAGGGAGCGTCTCCTAGTTCTTAGTTCTTAGTTTGGTTTTGTATCCTTTAGTGGATAGCTTTGATTTGGTACCTGCAGGCCCCAAAGCCAAGGGATTCGTGTATTCACGAGTTTATCGATTTTAGATTACCCTTGTTGTTTGAAGCTAGACTAGTGAGCAAGATGCCTGGTTTTAGCAGTCTTAGGAATTTGTTTAGTTGTGGAACTATGAGGGATTCCGGGTTAGAGGATTCGTGTCCGGTTCCTCCGATCGGAACTCCTACATATGAGTTATACGTGAAGCATGGAGTAGGTCCGATTAGCTATAATGAGATTTGGATAAAATACACGAAGAACGACGGTGTCCTACAGTGGCCCCGTTATGGTAGTTTTGAGACAGAAGTCTTGGATAATCTCGAAGTGAAGTTGTTCAAGAAGAAAGCCCGGCCGGCGATGTTTGACTCTTTCTGCATATGGCGCAAGGAAGCCAAACAGAAAGAAATTAGGTTAGCGAAGAAGAATAGAAAGGGTATGTCAATGGTGCAAGCCGCCGTTGCATACAGGAACGATGAAGACGAAAGAGATAGTGAGCAGATGCTTAGAGTAAGGAAGTTAGCTGTAGACAGATGCTACCCAGTTTTACCAGCTTCAGCACAGAAAGACGAAAAGGATCTTGTGAAAGACCCTTTAATGTCGCATTTGTTAAATTCGCCACCACCCTATATGCAGAATGCTACGGCACCACCACAGCCTATTGTGGCCGTGCAAGCTCCTAATGTTTTGCCTCCTGTTATTCCTCCACAGCCAACTCCTCCGTTGGTCGTTGCTCCTAATGCGCAGCCTTCTCAAGGGTTGCCCACTTTGTCTTCTTCTACTACTGCTGTTTCTATGTCTGTTCCGACTATGGATCCGACTACTACTGCCTCGTCTTCTCTTGTCCTTCCGACTGTTCCTTCTCCTAGACAGCGGATGACTGCTGTCTTTTCAAATTTCCTAACTCCTATTTTGGGACAAATGGGTATGTCTCCTATGAATGAGCGTAGACAATTGCGTAGTCAATTGCCCGATACAGATGAGCGAGTGGTTCTAGACCATATTGTAGGAAGGTACCTCCTGACTATGGTTGCCCCCAACTTTTTGCCCTGTGTTTTAGCTGGTTTTGGACATAGTCGACCTGGGACCCTGCCAATCAGGACCCCAGGCCTACTGCTCTCTCTTTAAAATGGATTCCATGTACCCTAGGTACATTTCCAATTGGTATTGGGCCACCTTATCAGACCCTGTAACTCAGGGCATAGGTGTACCCAGGGCTGCCAGGGACTGCAGCATGTATTATGTCACCCCTGGCTGGCCTCCTAAAATTGACACAACTGGCGGCATGACAGCTGGGGCAAAGTCGTGTAATCACCCTTTGCTGTAGGTGTAGTATACCTATACCTAACCCTAAAATGGACACACAGATTCCTATCAGTCACTCCTATGGCAGGTCTTGACAATCCTGAAGGCAGAGTGCTTGGAATCGTGTGAGATGGTGCTCTGGCATGAGCTGAGCCTGTCTGCAGCTTGCGGAACCAAGTCCTAATAGCTGTTCCATGATATCGCATACCATATACTCTTAAGTGCATTATAATCCTCGCGGTTAAATGCTAACTTTGGTATTGCTTTATCAAAACATGTCGAGTAAGGTGTCATACGAATTGGAATACTAACCCCTCGCCAATTCTGGCGACGGGGTTAGCATTCCACCCTTCTAGAGGGACACGACATGTATGTAACTGTGAACCCCGGTTAAAGTTAACTGAAGCCTCAGCTCCACAAAATGGATGCTGCCACCACAGACACGAGTCTGACCTCCTGCTGCTGGGAGTCCTTCCAGCGAGGGAGGCTTGGACAAAGGGTTTCCTGTCCGGGGCGGTGCTAGCACCGTCCCAGACATGGTTTTGTGTATCCTGGGCAGGCAGGGCTTTTCAGGAAGGTGACTGCTGAGTGGCACCCCGGTGCTCACTACGCATAGGCCGGTCAGAACCAGTTCCAGGGGCACACCAGCCCCTGGCCTGGGGAAGTCCGGCATGGCAGAGGGGTGTAACCACCCCCCTCCTAGTCCCACCCATAGGCAGGACCTAGTCACCGGGTCAGCCCCCTTTTTTAGTATAAAGATGGGAGCGGGCCCCCTGTTCAAATTAGATCATCTTTGGAATCAAGACACGACTTTCTGCGAAAGGACTTCAAGATTTCTTCCTCAAGATTCTCCCTTGTGGCTAAGGAGTAGTCACCCTGCATCAAGCGGGCACCATCCTAAGAACACTGCGGTCTGCTGCAAGTCCTTCTTCACGAATCCGACGACCCAGCTCGACGAGACCCGGCTTCCCTGGCACCTCTGACCTCTACTCACCTCTACAGCAAAGCTGAGAACCGTGAGTGCGACGAGACCTCGAGGGACCGACGATCGCCAAGACTGCACGACTTCTTTGTAACAAGCCCACCGAGTCTTCCACTGGTGAGTGCTTTGGGGTCCGAGAAGCCCCAACCCTGCGCAGCTCCAGCACCCAAGATCAGCCTCCCTGCATCTCCACGATCTGCGTGGGGCCCTTCTGCTGTTTGCTGTGCACCGCGTTGTTTGGCTACTAGCCGGCTGGCTTGTGGCCTTCTTCACGACGCCCGACGACATCACTGCTGCTGGTCTGGTTGCTCCAGACTGGCCCTTGCTTCCTTCTTCAAGAGAGGCACCCCGGACCCTCCTGGTCCACTCCAGACGCCATTTTAGGTCCACTGCGTGGGCTTGAATTTGCCAAGGCTTTGTTGCCCAATCCTGGGTCCAGCGACGCCGACAGCTTCATCCATCGTGGGACAGATCGCTCCTCCATCCTGGTCGCCGACAACGCCTCCTGGTCCGTGAGATCTGCGATCCCAGCGTCACCCACTCACCTAGTCGAGGTGGCTACCATCCGGTGCCCTCCTGGTGCCCACTGACTACTGGCTAGTAGTCTCGAACTTGGTCCCCTCTGCTTTCAGGTGTCATCTTCCATCGATCCAGGCTTGGATCCACCGAACTTTCTTCACTGGTCGCCTGCCAGCAACTTCTTTCTTCCAGGCTCCTGGTCCGTCTACGAGGATTCCCGACGTCCTTTGAGTCCTATGCAGCTGCAGCCCCTGGGCTAGGTAACTTCGGCATTTCGGTGCCCCAGCATAGCCTCACTATCCAAGGGTCAGAATCCACTTTCGTTTTCCTCCTACCAGGTCGGGTTCGCCCGAGAACACTAACTTTGCAATTCCTAGCTACCATAGACTTTGTCCCGCATCTCGCGTGAGAGTGCACACACTGCACCAGAGTCCCCTGGGTCTCCTAGAAGTAATCTAACGATTCTATAGTCAAGTCCTAGCGATTCCAAAGGCTATTAGTACTGTACTTACCTGCTAGTAATTTCGCATTCCACTTTTCAAGTATATGGTTTTCCGTGCCCCTCGGGCATTTGTATATACTGTGCTAACTTAAGTATTTTTGTAAGAGTTTTGGTTTGTGCTTAGTACCCTGTCCTCATAAAGAGTACAGGGCTGTTGTGATTCTTAATAAATAACTGTTTATTTTCATAACACTTGTGTGGTGTCCTTTCACTTGGTGTTCAAGGGGTATATGTGGTATAACAGCTGGCTTAACACGCCCTCTCGAGTCTTTAGCCTTAGACTGCTCGTATCCACGCTACTAGGATAGCTGGTCTATAAGGTTGACTTACAACCAATCATCAATAAGGGTTGCTGGACTGATACATAGTGTTCACTAGAATAGTGAGCACTGCATATCAGGCCACCTTCTCACATTGGTGAGCAGCAGTTGGGATTTGAGCTTGCTGTTGTTTTACCACACGTATCCTAAGAATATCTTGTTGAAAGATCACATAAGTACTTCAGGTACATATAACTAAGCTTAGAATACTCTGAGTTCTACTGAACCAGCTGTTGCAGCTCCTCAAGGCTTAGCACACCTTGGCTGCAACTCTTAGCAAGGGATCAGTAGGTAAACACATAGTGTAGGTAGGTGCATCACTTACACCACACTAGAAACAGTATGTTGGACAAAGGAGGAAACTCTGAGTCTCCCCTTGTGTCAGTTGACCCTCCACAGGTCATCCCTTCAAGATATACTGTGCTTAGCTTCCATGAGTTACGACAAGTATGTACCTCTAGGAAGATTAAGCAAGGGGCTAACCCCACCACCTCCTTTCTGATTGGTCTCCTAGAGACTTATGATGCCAGAAAGGCTGAGAGACTTCTTAGCCCTTCTAATCCAGAAGGAGGCATGCCTCCCCTTGAGGGAACCAGAGGAGATCCTGACCTAATCCACCTCTCAACTGAGAACGAAGATGTGGAGGGGGATGAGGATGAGGATCCCTCTGGGGATGAGGCAGACAAAGGACAGGTAGAAGTCGGTAGACTAACCAGGTCCAACTTAAGCAAACATGACAGTGGTACTGGGGGACCCCTGGGGCCACTGTCAGGTCAGCTTAACATGGGGAATGGACGAGCCAGATCTCTATCAAGAGGTTCTGGCAGATCCCTTCAAACCAATGGCTCTCACAACTCTTCTCAAAGAGGGATGACATCCCCTCAGAGGAGAGTGTATGAAGCTAAAGAAAGGGCAGCCAATCTGAGGATTGAAAGGGAAGAACTTGCCCTGGCCAAAGAAGGCTTGCCTTTGCTAGAGAGCAACAGTTAAGTGGGGTAGTCCCCACTGGTGGCAGCAATAAACCTAGCAATAGGGAAAGGAGTTTTGATACAAAGCACCTGAATAAGATAGTGCCCCCCTTTAAAGAAGGGGGTGACATCCACAAATGGATTACTGCTTTGGAGAGGGCCTGCACTGTGCAGGGTGTTCCCCCAAGTCAGTGGGCAGCTATCTTGTGGCTCTCCTTTGAAGGAAAAGGAAGAGACAAGCTCCTCACTACAAGAGTGGAGGATGCTAACAATTACCAAATCTTGAAGAATACACTGGTTGATGGGTTTGGTTTAACCACTGAACAATACAGGATGCTGTTCAGAGACACCCAGAAAACTCAGTCTCAAGATTGGACTGACTTTGTTGATTGTGCCACTAAGGCTTTTGAAGGCTGGCTACTGGGTAGTAAGGTTACTGATTTTAAAGGATTGTATAATCTAATTATGAGGGAGCAAATCTTAAATAATTGTCAGAACCAGTTATTACATCAGCACCTGGTAGACTCTGATCTGACCTCTCCACAGGAATTGGGTAAGAGGGCAGACAAATGGGTCAGAACCAGGGTTAGGCCTAAAAACCAGGGTGGTGACCAGAAAAAGGAATCAACCAAGCCTCAAGAGAAGGGTGGGGATAAATCCACAGAGAAGACTTCCCAAGGGCCCCAAAACTCCAACAAGGGTGGTGGGTCCCAGAACACTCCTTCAGAACAGAAGAAACCTTATTGCCATACCTGTAAACAGGTGGGTCATTACAAAAGTGATGCCAGTTGCCCTAAAAATGGTAATAAGGGAAATGTACCCCCAGGTAATACTCCTAAACCTCCTGTTACCACTAGTAGTAATCCCCCAGGTGGTGGGAGTGCCCCCAAGAATGTGGTGGGCATTACTTTGGGCAATCAGGAGGACTATGGCCTAGCCAGGTTCCCTGACCACACTCTTGTCTGTGAGACTGGCATGGGGTTTGCCAACTTCACTACTGGACCCCACATTTTGGGAAAGTATAGACAAGAAGTTTTAGTGAATGGTCAGAAAGTTGAGGCATTCAGAGACACAGGGGCCAGCCTCACCATGGTGAGTGACCATCTGGTCCCCTCTGCTCAACTGACCCCTGGTTTTACTTATCAGGTGACAGACATTCATGGAATGAAGAGAAGGCATCCCATGGCAGTAGTCAAGCTCAGCTGGGGTAATGTCACAGGGCCCATGAGAGTGGCAGTGACAGATAACCTACCTGTAGATTGCTTACTGGGGAATGACCTGGAACTCTCAGCATGGGCTGAGGTGGAACAAGAAACTCACTCCAGAATGATAGGCCTATCCAGACAGGTTAGTGGGGCAGTAATAGCTACAGCCCCAGTCCAAGCACCATTCCTCCCTGAAAAGGTTGGAAGGGCAGTGGTAGCCACTGCCCAGGCTCAGACAGACTTTCCAGAACAGGATAGGAGGGCTGTGACAGTCACAGCCCAAACACAAACTGAGTGCCCTCCTGAAAAGGTTGGCAAGGTTGAAATGGTCTCAGCCTCTACTCAAACAGATAGTGAGGTTGTGAAGCCTGAAACAATGGATCACTCCACTCAAACAGAGAGCATTGAGGAGGAAGAAGAGTCTTCCCCCTCCCAGACACTAGGTGAGAGCCAGCCTCCTCGGGGAACTGACTCTACCCCTGTTGAAGGAACTGCCCCAGAGGTAGTCAGGCCTAGCCTGGCAGAGCCCCTGATGGCAGTGGACCCTTCCCAGGTGGGACCCAGTCTGGAGCAGGTAACCTGCACCTCTCTACCCTGCCTCAGTCAGCCCAGGGCTGAAGAGGTCAGGGAGGCCAGTGGTGGACCCCAAAGGGCCCCCTGTCCAAAAGAACCCCTTAATCAGCAGATTAGGATCACTGAAGCTGGTAAACCTAGCCAAGTGAAAATAGAACAGACTCCTGAGGGATCCCCCTTAAAAGTAGTTAGGGAACTCCCACAGCTGGACACTGTTGGGCACAGCCAAACATGGGGCCTAAAAACCCCAGACCTGACCTGTCCCTCCAGTAAGCCAAACAGAGGGACTCAGCCTCCAGCTTTAGGTAGCCAGAGGCTGACCCTGAGAGCTCAGTGCATCTCAGCTAAAGAAAGGAAGGCACACATGATGGATGGTGATTGGAGGAAGTTGAGCCCAAAGGTAGAGGAGCCTCACTTCAGTACTCCATCCCAGCATCAGCCTTCTTCTTTCCCAAGACACACCAGAGACAGAGATTCCCTATGGTGGAGACCCTCAGATACCCTTAGGGTGAGGGGTTGCCTAGTGGACCATGACACAGGGGGAAACCAAGCCAGAGCTGGTCCTTCCTTATATGGCCACTTAGGTAATAAAGGCTTACCTGGACAAGGATAGCCTTATCTCCTTTCGTTTGGGGGGGGGGGGGGGAGGGTTGTGTAGGAAGGTACCTCCTGACTATGGTTGCCCCCAACTTTTTGCCCTGTGTTTTAGCTGGTTTTGGACATTGTCGACCTGGGACCCTGCCAATCAGGACCCCAGGCCTACTGCTCTCTCTTTAAAATGGATTCCATGTACCCTAGGTACATTTCCAATTGGTATTGGGCCACCTTATCAGACCCTGTAACTCAGGGCATAGGTGTACCCAGGGCTGCCAGGGACTGCAGCATGTATTATGCCACCCCTGGCTGGCCTCCTAAAATTGACACAACTGGCTGCATGACAGCTGGGGCAAAGTCGTGTAATCACCCTTTGCTGTAGGTGTAGTATACCTATACCTAACCCTAAAATGGACACACAGATTCCTATCAGTCACTCCTATGGCAGGCCTTGACAATCCTGAAGGCAGAGTGCTTGGAATCGTGTGAGATGGTGCTCTGGCATGAGCTGAGCCTGTCTGCAGCTTGCGGAACCAAGCCCTAATAGCTGTTCCATGATATCGCATACCATATACTCTTAAGTGCATTATAATCCTCGCGGTTAAATGCTAACTTTGGTATTGCTTTATCAAAACATGTCGAGTGAGGTGTCATACGAATTGGAATACTAACCCCTCGCCAATTCTGGCGACGGGGTTAGCATTCCACCCTTCTAGAGGGACACGACATGTATGTAACTGTGAACCCCGGTTAAAGTTAAACGAAGCCTCAGCTCCACAAAATGGATGCTGCCACCACAGACACGAGTCTGACCTCCTGCTGCTGGGAGTCCTTCCAGTGAGGGAGGCTTGGACAAAGGGTTTCCTGTCCGGGGCGGTGCTAGCACCGTCCCAGACATGGTTTTGTGTATCCTGGGCAGGCAGGGCTTTTCAGGAAGGTGACTGCTGAGTGGCATCCCGGTGCTCACTACGCATAGGCCGGTCAGAACCAGTTCCAGGGGCACACCAGCCCCTGGCCTGGGGAAGTCCGGCATGGCAGAGGGGTGTAACCACCCCCCTCCTAGTCCCACCCATAGGCAGGACCTAGTCACCGGGTCAGCCCCCTTTTTTAGTATAAAGATGGGAGCGGGCCCCCTGTTCAAATTAGATCATCTTTGGAATCAAGACACGACTTTCTGCGAAAGGACTTCAAGATTTCTTCCTCAAGATTCTCCCTTGTGGCTAAGGAGTAGTCACCCTGCATCAAGCGGGCACCATCCTAAGAACACTGCGGTCTGCTGCAAGTCCTTCTTCACGAATCCGACGACCCAGCTCGACGAGACCCGGCTTCCCTGGCACCTCTGACCTCTACTCACCTCTACAGCAAAGCTGAGAACCGTGAGTGCGACGAGACCTCGAGGGACCGACGATCGCCAAGACTGCACGACTTCTTTGTAACAAGCCCACCGAGTCTTCCACTGGTGAGTGCTTTGGGGTCCGAGAAGCCCCAACCCTGCGCAGCTCCAGCACCCAAGATCAGCCTCCCTGCATCTCCACGATCTGTGTGGGGCCCTTCTGCTGTTTGCTGTGCACCGCGTTGTTTGGCTACTAGCCGGCTGGCTTGTGGCCTTTTTCACGACGCCCGACAACATCACTGCTGCTGGCCTGGTTGCTCCAGACTGGCCCTTGCTTCCTTCTTCAAGAGAGGCACCCCGGACCCTCCTGGTCCACTCCAGACGCCATTTTAGGTCCACCGCGTGGGCTTGAATTTGCCAAGGCTTTGTTGCCCAATCCTGGGTCCAGCGACGCCGACAGCTTCATCCATCGTGGGACAGATCGCTCCTCCATCCTGGTCGCCGACAACGCCTCCTGGTCCGTGAGATCTGCGATCCCAGCGTCACCCACTCACCTAGTCGAGGTGGCTACCATCCGGTGCCCTCCTGGTGCCCACTGACTACTCCCCTATCTCCCTCTGGATTCCCGCCGTACAGTTACCCATGCCCTCATCACGTCCCACCTGGATTATGCTAACAGCCTTTATGCTGGTGCCCCCCAATATCTGATAGACCGGCTTCAGATTGTCCAGAATGCGGCGGCCAGATTGATTGGCAATATTCCCTACCGTCAATCAGTCTCCGCTTATCGTAAGGAACTTCACTGGCTACCAGTGGCCAGCCGTATCCAGTTCAAGATCCTTACCCTGGCCTACCGAGCCATCAACGACCTCGGACCCAACTACTTGAAAAAACGTGTCTCAATTTCCCGTTCCATCAGATCCTTGAGATCCAATGACCTCCGCCTTCTGACCTCTCCCCGTTTCAGACTCTCTAGAATGGGTGGCAGAGGGTTCAGTGTTATTGCGGCAAAACTGTGGAACGCTCTGCCAATCGATCTTAGATTCTGTCCCTCCGAATCCATCTTCCGGGCCAGACTCAAAACTTGGCTCTTCTCTGGACTCTGATTTACTCTGCTGTTTTCCCTCCATGCTCCTCTCCTCTCCCCTTGAGGCTCAGGTTCTAGCGCCGGGACACCCCCTCGGGGGTAGCTGTGCGCTCTACAAACTACATAAATAAATAAAATAAATAAATAGTAGTCTCGAACTTGGTCCCCTCTGCTTTCAGGTGTCATCTTCCATCGATCCAGGCTTGGATCCACCGAACTTTCTTCACTGGTCGCCTGCCAGCAACTTCTTTCTTCCAGGTTCCTGGTCCGTCTACGAGGATTCCCGACGTCCTTTGAGTCCTATGCAGCTGCAGCCCCTGGGCTAGGTAACTTCGGCATTTCGGTGCCCCAGCATAGCCTCACTATCCAAGGGTCAGAATCCACTTTCGTTTTCCTCCTACCAGGTCGGGTTCGCCCGAGAACACTAACTTTGCAATTCCTAGCTACCATAGACTTTGTCGCGCATCTCGCGTGAGAGTGCACACACTGCACCCGAGTCCCCTGGGTCTCCTAGAAGTAATCTAACGATTCTATAGTCAAGTCCTAGCGATTCCAAAGGCTATTAGTACTGTACTTACCTGCTAGTAATTTCGCATTCCACTTTTCAAGTATATGGTTTTCCGTGCCCCTCGGGCATTTGTATATACTGTGCTAACTTAAGTATTTTTGTAAGAGTTTTGGTTTGTGCTTAGTACCCTGTCCTCATAAAGAGTACAGGGCTGTTGTGATTCTTAATAAATATCTGTTTATTTTCATAACACTTGTGTGGTGTCCTTTCACTTGGTGTTCAAGGGGTATATGTGGTATAACAGCTGGCTTAACACGCCCTCTCGAGTCTTTAGCCTTAGACTGCTCGTATCCACGCTGTGAGAAGTTGGCCCGATATGCAACGTTCGCTATTCTAGCGACCGCTATGTATCGTTCCAACGACCCTTATGGTGTTTGGTTGTAAGTCAACCTATAGACCAGCTATCCTAGTAGCGTGGATACGAGCAGTCTAAGGCTAAAGACTCGAGAGGGCGCGTTAAGCCAGCTGTTTACCACACATGTACCCCTTGAACACCCAGTGAAAGGACACCACACAAGTGTTATGAAAATAAACAGTATATTTATTAAGAATCACAACAGTCCTGTACTCTTTATGAGGACAGGGTACTAAGCACAAACCAAATCTCTTTAGCAAATACTTCAAGTGCACAATTAAAACAAGTGTCCGAAGACACGGAAAGGTTAAGGTCACGGGTGGACCCGATAAGGCAAGTCGGAAGCGAGGGACTCGGGACCCTAGAGTAAAGAGGCTATGCAGGCACCGAAATGCCGAGTTACCTAGCCACGAGGGCTGCGGCTGCACAAGTCTTACAGGCGTCGGGGTCTTCGCTGACGAGCCAGGAGCCGGAAGGAAAGGAGTTGCTGGCCGGCGACCAGTGATGAATAGTTCGTAGAGATCCAAGCCTGGATCGGAGATTGATGATACCTGAAAGCAGAGGGGACCAAGTTCGTACTACTAGCCAGTAGTCAGAGGGTACCAGGAAGGCACCGGTTGGCCGTCACCTCGACCAGGTGAGTGGGCGACGCTAGGCTCGGCAGTCTCACGGACCAGGAGGCGTTGTCGGCGACCACGGTGGAGGTGCGAGCTGTCCCACGAAGGATGATGCTGTCGGCGTCGCTGGGCCCAGGATGGGGCAACAAGCCTTGGCAAATCTCAGGGCCACGTGGTGGGCCTAAGATGGCGTCTTGAGTGGACCAGGAGGGTCCGGGGTGCTTCTCGAAAAGATGGAAGCAAGGGCCAGTCTGGAGCAACCAGACCAGCAGTGTTGATTGTCGGATGTCGTCACAGAAGGGCACAAGCCAGCGGCTAGTGACCAGACAACGTGCTGAGCAGCGAGCAGAAGGGCCCCACGCAGATCGTGGAGATGCTGGGAGACTGCACTTCGATGCTGGAGCGGCTCAGGGTCGGGGCTTCTCGGACCCCAGAGCACTCACCAGAGAGTTACCTCGATGGTCGTGCTGGTTAAGAAAGCGTTCAGGTTTTGATGATGGCCGGTCCCTCGAGGTCTCGTCGCACCCACAGATCACAGCTGAGCTGATGACGTGGGTAGAGGTCAGAGGTGCCAGGGAAGTCGGTTCTCGTCGAGCTGGGCCGTCGGATTCCTTGAGGAAGGACTTACAGCAAACCGCAGAGTTCTTAGATGGTGCCCGCTGATGCAGGGTGACTACTCCTTAGTCACAAGGGAGAAATCTTGAGAAGAGTCTTGAATGTCCTTTCGTAGAAAGTAGTTCTTGATTCAAAGATGATCTAATTTGGAAGGGTCCCCGCTCCGGCCTTTATTCTAAAGAAAGGGGTGGGTACATGACTAGGTCCTGCCCTAAGGGTGGGACCAGGAAGGGGGGTAGTTACACCCCTCTCCCCTGCCGGACTTTCCCCAGGCCAGGGCTGTCGCCCCTGGAACTGGTTCTAACCGGCAGATGCGTAGTGAGCACCGGGGTGCCACTCCGCAGTCACCTTCTCGCAAAAGCCCTACCTACCCAGAATACACAAACCCTGTCTGGGACGGTGCGAACACCGCCCTCGACAGGAAACCCTTTGTCCAAGCTCTCCTCGCTGGAAGGACTCCCAGCAGCAGGAGGTCAGACTCGTGTCTGTGGTGGCAGCATCCATTTTGTGGAGCTGAGGCCTTAGTTAACTTTAACCGGGGTTCACAGTTACGTACATGTCGTGTCCCTCTAGAAGGGCGGAATGCTAACCTCGTCGCCAGAGTTGGTGAGAGAGCAGCATCCCGATTCGTATGACACCTTACTCGACATGTCTTGATAACGCGACACCGAAGTTACCGATGTGGTACGCGTTATCATGGAACAGCCATTGGGTCTTGATTCCGCAAGCTGCAACCGGGCTCGGCTCGGGCCTGAACCTAGCTCACACGAGCCCACGCACTCTGCCTTCAGGATTGTTAAGGCCTGCCATAGGAGTGACTGATAGGAACTCGAGTGTCCATTGTATGGTTAGATATAGGACTACTATACCTAAAGCAAAGTGTGTGTACACGACTTCGCCCCAGCTGTCACGCAGCCAGTTGTGTCAAATTTAGGAGGCCAGCCAGGGGTGGCATAATCCATGCTGCAGCCCCTGGCGGCCCTGGGTACACCTATGCCCTGAGTTACAGAGTCTGATAAGGTGGCCCAGTACCAATTGGTAAATGCACCTAGGGTACGATGTCGTAATTTAGAAAGAGAACAGCCAGGCTGTGGGTCTGATTAGCAGGCCCACAGCCAGAGAAAGTCGTAAACCAGTGAAGCAAAAGCAAAAAATCTGGGTGATCATAGGATTGCAGACCCTACTCTCCTACATGACACCTCCCCAAACGTCGGAACAATAAGCTAACCTTGACCAGGTGAGTCTTCTTGTTCTAAGTGGAAATATCTGGAGAGCCCATCGGCATTGCCATGATCAGTACCAGGTCTATGTTCCACTGTAAAGTCCATCCCCTGTAGGGAAATTGACCACCTAAGCAGTTTGGGGTTTTCACCCTTCATCTGATTTAGCCACAAGAGGGGCTTATGGTCGGTCTGAATCTTGAAGTGAGTGCCAAACAAGTATGGCCTCAACTTCTTCAGGGCCCAAACCACAGCAAAGGCCTCCCTCTCAATAGCTGACCAATTCTTCTCTCTAGGGGTCAGCCTTCTGCTTATAAAAGCAATGGGCTGGTCTTGACCATCAAAATTCAGTTGAGAAAGAACAGCTCCCACACCCAACTCAGAAGCATCTGTTTGGACAATGAATGGTTTGGAGTAGTCCGGACTCTTGAGGATAGGCGCCGTGCACATGGCCTGCTTTAGGTCATCGAATGCTTTTTGACAGCTCGCTGTCCACTGAACCTTTTTTGGCATTTTCTTACTTGTCAGTTCATTTAATGGTGTCACAATTGAACCATAGTTCCTGACAAACTTCCTATAGTAACCAGTCAGGCCCAAGAAAGCTCGAACCTGAGTCTGGGTGGTTGGAGGAGCCCAGTCCCTGATTGACTGTATCTTGCTCTCCAGTGGCTGAACCTGGCCTCCACCTACAAGGTGGCCCAGGTATACAACCTGTGTCTGCCCTATCTGGCACTTGGTGGCCTTGATAGTGAGGCCTGCGGCTTGCAGAGCCTCTAACGCTTTCCGCAGGTGGACCAGGTGATCCTCCCAGGTGGAGCTAAAGACAGCAATATCGTCAAGATACGCCGCACAGAAGTCATCCAGCCCGGTAAGGACTTGATTCACCAACCGTTGGAAGGTGGCAGGTGCATTTTTCAGACCAAAGGGCATCACCACGAACTGATAATGCCCACCAGGGGTTGAAAATGCGGTTTTAGGCTTGGCGTCCTCAGCTAACCTGATTTGCCAATACCCAGCTGTCAGGTCAAACGTACTTAAGTAGTTGGCCGAAGCCAATCTATCGATAAGCTCGTCTGCCCTTGGTATTGGGTGGGCGTCAGTCTTAGTGACTGCATTGAGACCCCTGTAGTCTACGCAAAACCTCATCTCTCTCTTACCACCCTGGGTGTGAGGTTTCGGCACTAGAACTACGGGACTAGCCCAAGGGCTATCCGAGGGTTCAATGACTCCCAGCTCCAACATTTTCTGCACCTCACTCTTGATGCAGTCTCTAACGTGATCAGGCTGCCGGTAGATTTTACTCTTAACGGGCAAGCTGTCACCAGTGTCAACCTCATGGGTGCACCAATCGGTCTGACTGGGTGTTAGAGAAAACATATGTCTGAACGACTGAAGAACCTGTTTACAGTCGCTCTGTTGATGTTCGGAGAGGCTGCCACAAAAGACAACACCATCTACCGATCCATCGTCAGGATTCTGAGTGAGCAGGTCGGGGAGAGGGTCACTCTCCTCTTCCTGTCCCTCATCTAGGGCCATGAGCAAACTCATGTCCTTCCTGTCGACATATGCTTTTAGCCTGTTGACATGAAGCACCCTGTGGGGGCTCCGGGGAGTTCCCAGGTCGACCAGGTAGGTGACCTCTCCCTTTTTCTCCAGGATGGTGTGGGGCCCGGACCATTTGTCCTTGAGTGCTGCTGGGGCCACTGGCTCCAACACCCACACCTTCTGTCCGGGCTGGTAAACAGTCAAGACAGCCTTTTGGTCATGCCAAGCTTTTTGGAGTTCTTGACTGGCCTTAAGGTTTTCAGATGCCTTCTCCATGTATTCAGCCATCCGCGAGCGGAGGCCAAGCACATAGTCCACTATGTTGGCTGCAGGCTTTTTGAGAGGTCTCTCCCATCCTTCCTTCACCAAACACAGGGGTCCTCTTACAGGATGCCCGTACAAAAGTTCAAAAGGGCTGTAGCCAACCCCCTTCTGTGGGACTTCTCTGTAGGCGAACAAGAGGCAGGGGATCAGGACGTCCCATCTACGCCGAAGCTTTTCAGGTAGTCCATGAATCATCCCTTTAAGGGTCCTGTTGAATCTCTCAACAAGCCCATTGCATTGTGGGTGATAGGGTGTAGTGAACTTGTAGTTGACACCACATTCCTTCCACATAGCAGTTAAATAGCTCGACATAAAGTTTGCACCTCTGTCGGAGACGACCTCCTTAGGGAAGCCCACTCTGGAGAATACTCCAACTAGGGCTCTTGCCACAACAGGTGCTGTAGTGGTCCTAAGGGGAATAGCTTCAGGATACCTGGTGGCATGATCCACTACCACCAGTATAAACTTGTGCCCTGATGCTGTAGGTGGTTCCATGGGACCGACGATGTCGATCCCCACCCGTTCAAAGGGCACCCCCACCACAGGCATTGGTATAAGGGGGGCCTTTGTCGTGCCACCTGACTTACCACTGGCTTGGCAAGTGACACAGGAGCGGCAAAACTCCTTGGTATCTTCGTTCATATGAGGCCAGTGAAAGTGCGAGACGAGCCTGTCCCACGTTTTCGTCTGGCCTAAGTGACCTGCTAAGGGAATCTCGTGGGCCAAGGTAAGTAGGAAACCACGCTGAGACAAGGGTACAACCAGCCTCCTGGTCATGCCAGGCTTGGGGTCTCTCGACTCAGTGTACAGGAGTCCATCTTCCCAGTATACCTTGTGGGTACCTGTGGCGTTCCCAGCAGCCTCAGCAGCAGCCTGCTGTCTGAGGGGTTCAAGAGAAGGGCAGTCTAACTGGTCCTTCCCCAGGTCTTCCCTTGAGGGTCCCCCTGAACCCAAGAATTCAACTTGATCAAGTTCGAACTCCCTAGGCTCAGTTTCCCTCAATTCCTGTAGGTCAGCCTCCTCTGAGACTTGATCCTCGACCTGGGGCAAGGGGGAAGGCGCAGCCTTAACCCTACTGCTCTTTTTCTTGGGAGGTGTCTGGTCCGTTGTTCCAGGATCCAGCACCTGTTCAGTGGGGCATTTCCTGACCTGTGACCTGGTCACAGCGAACACATGTGCTGGCAACCCTAACATTTCCATGTGAGTCCGGTGCTCCACTTCTGACCATTGTGATGACTCCAAATCATTGCCCAACAAACAATCCACTGGGAGGTCTGGACTAACTACAACCTTCTTTTGGCCAGTTACCCCTCCCCAGGAGAAAGCTACAATTGCCATACTGTGATTGGTAGTGACATTGCTTGCATTGGTCACCAGGAATTCTGTACCTGGCATGATCTGTCCAGGGTCCACAAAGTTAGGCGTCACCATGGTGACGCTGGCACAAGTGTCCCTATAGGCCTGAGCCATCTTTCCATTTATGAAAGGCGTCTGTCGGTATTTGCCCAAAGTATTGGGGCTTACGTCAGGGGACACGTCCACGTCCCCTGTACTGACAAGGACAGCCTGAGTGAGTGTGCCAACTAAGTTGTCACGCCCCTCAGAACCCAGGGTTAACCCTACTAAACCCTTGGGAGGCGCACTACCACTGCTGACTGTACTAGGGGGCACAGGTGCCTTAGGGGCTGCAGTGGCAGGAGTCTGCCCTCCTCCTTTCTTGGTGCACTCACTAAACCAGTGAGATTTACTTTTACAGTACTGGCACCATCTTTTGGATTGGCCTTCTTTCTTCTTTTGGGGAGCCTGACCCCCACCCTCTTTGGGTTGTTGGGGACCTGTCGAAGACTTCTGGTCATTTTGTTCCCCCTTAGAATCTTTACCCTTCTGGTCTGCTTTCTTCTGACCACCTTGATTCTGGCCCTGGTTCTGTTTAACTCTCGTACGAACCCATCTGTCTGCCTTCTTTCCCAATTCTTGGGGAGAGGTCAGATCCGAGTCGACAAGATGCTGATGCAACAACTGGTTCTGACAATTGTTTAAAATTTGTTCTCTCATCATCAAATTATACAATCCTTTGTAATCAGTAACCTTACTGCCCAGCAACCAGCCCTCAAAAGCCTTAGTGGCACAATCGATAAAATCAGACCAATCTTGAGACTGCGTTTTCTGGGTATCCCTGAACAGCACCCTGTACTGCTCAGTGGTTAGGCCGAACCCTTCAACGAGTGTACTTTTCAAGACTTGGTAATCGTTAGCGTCCTCCACCCTTGTGGTGAGGAGCTTGTCTCTTCCTTTTCCTTCAAAGGAGAGCCACAAGATAGCTGCCCACTGACTCTGGGGAACACCCTGCACAGTGCAGGCCCTCTCCAAAGCAGTTATCCATTTGTGGATGTCGTCCCCTTGTTTAAAGGGGGGCACTATCTTACCAAGGTGTTTCGTATCGAAACTCTTTTCCCTATTGCTAGGTACATTGCTGCCACCAGTGGGGACTACCCCACTTAACTGTTGCTCTCTCGCAAAGGCAAGCCTCTCTTTGGCCAGGGCAAGTTCTTCCCTTTCGATCCTCAGATTAGCTGCCCTTTCCTTAGCTTCGTACACTCTCCGCTGAGGGGACGTCATCCCTCTTTGAGAAGAGTTGCGAGAGCCATTGGTTTGAAGGGATCTGCCAGAGTCTCTTGACAGAGATCGGGCTCGTCCATTCCCAATGTTAAGCTGACCTGATAGTGGCCCCAGGGGTCCCCCAGTACCGCTATCATGTTTGCTTAAGTTGGACCTGCTTAGTCTGACGACTTCTACCTGTCCCTTATCTGCCTCATCCCCAGAGGGATCCTCATCTCATCGTCCTCCGCATCTTCGTTCTCAGTTGCGAGGTGGATGAGGTCAGGATCGTCTCTGGTTCCCTCGAGGGGAGGCATGTCTCCTTCTGGATTAGAATGGCTAAGAAGCTTCTCAGCCTTTCTGGCATCATAAGTCTCTAGGAGACCAATCAGAAAGGAGGTGGTGGGGTTAGCCCCTTGCTTAATCTTCCTAGAGGTACATACTTGTCGTAACTCATGGAAGTTAAGCGCAGTATATCTTGAAGGGATGACCTGTGGAGGGTCAACTGACACAAGGGGAGACTCAGAGTTTCCTCCTTTGTCCGACATACTGTTTCTAGTGTGGTGTAAGTGATGCACCTACCTACACTACGTGTTTACCTACTGTTCCCTTGCTAAGAGTTGCAGCCAAGGTGTGCTAAGCCTTGAGGAGCTACAACAGCTGGTTCAGTAGAACTCAGAGTATTCTAAGCTTTAGTTATATGTACTAACAGTACTTGTGTGATCTTTCAACAAGATATTCTTAGGATACGTGTGGTAAAACAACAGCAAGCTCAAATCCCAACCGCTGCTCACCAATGTGAGAAGTTGGCCCGATATGCAACGTTCGCTATTCTAGCGACCGCTATGTATCGTTCCAACGACCCTTATGGTGTTTGGTTGTAAGTCAACCTATAGACCAGCTATCCTAGTAGCGTGGATACGAGCAGTCTAAGGCTAAAGACTCGAGAGGGCGCGTTAAGCCAGCTGTTTACCACACATGTACCCCTTGAACACCCAGTGAAAGGACACCACACAAGTGTTATGAAAATAAACAGTATATTTATTAAGAATCACAACAGTCCTGTACTCTTTATGAGGACAGGGTACTAAGCACAAACCAAATCTCTTTAGCAAATACTTCAAGTGCACAATTAAAACAAGTGTCCGAAGACACGGAAAGGTTAAGGTCTCGGGCGGACCCGATAAGGCAAGTCGGAAGCGAGGGACTCGGGACCCTAGAGTAAAGAGGCTATGCAGGCACCGAAATGCCGAGTTACCTAGCCACGAGGGCTGCGGCTGCACAAGTCTTACAGGCGTCGGGGTCTTCGCTGACGAGCCAGGAGCCGGAAGGAAAGGAGTTGCTGGCCGGCGACCAGTGATGAATAGTTCGTAGAGATCCAAGCCTGGATCGGAGATTGATGATACCTGAAAGCAGAGGGGACCAAGTTCGTACTACTAGCCAGTAGTCAGAGGGTACCAGGAAGGCACCGGTTGGCCGTCACCTCGACCAGGTGAGTGGGCGACGCTAGGCTCGGCAGTCTCACGGACCAGGAGGCGTTGTCGGCGACCACGGTGGAGGTGCGAGCTGTCCCACGAAGGATGATGCTGTCGGCGTCGCTGGGCCCAGGATGGGGCAACAAGCCTTGGCAAATCTCAGGGCCACGTGGTGGGCCTAAGATGGCGTCTTGAGTGGACCAGGAGGGTCCGGGGTGCTTCTCGAAAAGATGGAAGCAAGCGCCAGTCTGGAGCAACCAGACCAGCAGTGTTGATTGTCGGATGTCGTCACAGAAGGGCACAAGCCAGCGGCTCGTGACCAGACAACGTGCTGAGCAGCGAGCAGAAGGGCCCCACGCAGATCGTGGAGATGCTGGGAGACTGCACTTCGATGCTGGAGCGGCTCAGGGTCGGGGCTTCTCGGACCCCAGAGCACTCACCAGAGAGTTACCTCGATGGTCGTGCTGGTTAAGAAAGCGTGCAGGTTTTGATGATGGCCGGTCCCTCGAGGTCTCGTCGCACCCACAGATCACAGCTGAGCTGATGACGTGGGTAGAGGTCAGAGGTGCCAGGGAAGTCGGTTCTCGTCGAGCTGGGCCGTCGGATTCCTTGAGGAAGGACTTACAGCAAACCGCAGAGTTCTTAGATGGTGCCCGCTGATGCAGGGTGACTACTCCTTAGTCACAAGGGAGAAATCTTGAGAAGAGTCTTGAATGTCCTTTCGTAGAAAGTAGTTCTTGATTCAAAGATGATCTAATTTGGAAGGGTCCCCGCTCCGGCCTTTATTCTAAAGAAAGGGGTGGGTACATGACTAGGTCCTGCCCTAAGGGTGGGACCAGGAAGGGGGGTAGTTACACCCCTCTCCCCTGCCGGACTTTCCCCAGGCCAGGGCTGTCGCCCCTGGAACTGGTTCTAACCGGCAGATGCGTAGTGAGCACCGGGGTGCCACTCCGCAGTCACCTTCTCGCAAAAGCCCTACCTACCCAGAATACACAAACCCTGTCTGGGACGGTGCGAACACCGCCCTCGACAGGAAACCCTTTGTCCAAGCTCTCCTCGCTGGAAGGACTCCCAGCAGCAGGAGGTCAGACTCGTGTCTGTGGTGGCAGCATCCATTTTGTGGAGCTGAGGCCTTAGTTAACTTTAACCGGGGTTCACAGTTACGTACATGTCGTGTCCCTCTAGAAGGGCGGAATGCTAACCTCGTCGCCAGAGTTGGTGAGAGGGCAGCATCCCGATTCGTATGACACCTTACTCGACATGTCTTGATAACGCGACACCGAAGTTACCGATGTGGTACGCGTTATCATGGAACAGCCATTGGGTCTTGATTCCGCAAGCTGCAACCGGGCTCGGCTCGGGCCTGAACCTAGCTCACACGAGCCCACGCACTCTGCCTTCAGGATTGTTAAGGCCTGCCATAGGAGTGACTGATAGGAACTCGAGTGTCCATTGTATGGTTAGATATAGGACTACTATACCTAAAGCAAAGTGTGTGTACACGACTTCGCCCCAGCTGTCACGCAGCCAGTTGTGTCAAATTTAGGAGGCCAGCCAGGGGTGGCATAATCCATGCTGCAGCCCCTGGCGGCCCTGGGTACACCTATGCCCTGAGTTACAGAGTCTGATAAGGTGGCCCAGTACCAATTGGTAAATGCACCTAGGGTACGATGTCGTAATTTAGAAAGAGAACAGCCAGGCTGTGGGTCTGATTAGCAGGCCCACAGCCAGAGAAAGTCGTAAACCAGTGAAGCAAAAGCAAAAAATCTGGGTGATCATAGGATTGCAGACCCTACTCTCCTACACACGCTACTAGGATAGCTGGTCTATAAGGTTGACTTACAACCAATCATCAATAAGGGTTGCTGGACTGATACATAGTGTTCACTAGAATAGTGAGCACTGCATATCAGGCCACCTTCTCACACATATGACACGTAGATGGGTGACGTATAAGTCCCAGTATGATCTGGAAGGTATTATGGATGTTTTCCGACAATGGGAAGCACCAAAGCAGCGTTATGTCTTCGAACTTATGTGTGCATTCCTCCATGAACAATGGATGGATGAAGTGGGTAGAGTTCCTGTAGAATTGTCCCGATTGCGTTCCGAGTTTGCCAAAGGAACGATTGTGAGTCTACCCGATGTTGAGAAAGCGGTTTCAACGTTACTGTTGCTGCGAAGCGACGTTCCTGTTGAACAGTTGTTTGAGCCAAATTCGTCAGTTAGGAGAAAAGTGCGTCAATATCCGATGCGAGAGGTTCCTCCAGTATGGAGACCTGCTGACCCTGCTGCTCAGCCACCGATCGAAGCGCACTTCCAGCGTGTGTGGGTACATGTACCATGGAAACGTGCAGAAGTTCTAGCGCTTAAGCAGACTTTACCAGATCCACGAAAGAACCCTGCTGGGTATTATAAAGAACTTGCGCAAACTGTGAGTTCGTGTGTCATGAATTTAGCGGACATAGATATGCTTTTTCGGAATGTTGTTCCACAGCCCATTTGGAATGTCATTCGATATACAGATCATGATAATGAATTGGGCGATACGTGGGTGAATCTCGCTGCAGCAAATGATAGACAAGTTGGAGGTGCTAAGCCTGAAGATGTTATTACTGAACTTCCTGGTAGGATTATTACTATCATGAAGACTTTAATGCCTGAAGTCCGTGTTAATTTGGATAAACTGTCAGCCTGTAAGCAGAAGAAAGAAGAGTCTGTTTCAGACTTTTTCTCGCGTTTCGAGGAAACGTTTGTAGATCATAGTGGTCAGGATATGGCTACAGTAGGTGGCCAGAGATTGTTTGTTGATTAATTTGTGCACAATCTTCTTCCCGAGTTGTGTACTAAGTTGAAAGATTCCGAGAGTTCTTGGCCCGTTTGTACTTCGGCGCAGATTCTTGCCACAGCTCAGTACTACGAGAATAGGCGTAAGGATGAGTTAGAGAAAGCGGATAAGAAGACTAAGGAATTGAAGACTAAAGTTCTTCTACAACAAGCTTATCCACCCCGTGTTAATAATCAGCGTGACTATCAGCAGCCTCAACAGTATTCGAGGAACTCGCAAAGAAACGAGATTCCTCAACAACAGCGTATTCTGTATGGGCCTAATCAGTGTGCATATTGCAGAGAAGAGGGTCATTACAAGAATAGTTGTCCCGTTCTGCTGCAACGTGCAAATAGTGCTCCTGGTATTAGAGGTAGAGGTGCTCAACAAGCGCCTAGAGGTAGAGGTCGCGGACAGAACGCGCGCCCTTTGCCTCCCCAAAATTCAATGAACAGTTTTGATCAGCAACAGAATTCTTCTGGTAGATCTACACAGTACTACGTAGGCGATTACTATGTTGAAGGCGATGGAGAGCAAGGCAATGATTATTAGGACAGCCATAGACAAAGAGAGGGAGTTGTTTCAGTTCTGGTAGATCAGAGTGGACCTTACGTGGAAGTGATTGCATCAGGTGTGTCAGAGCCTTTTCTGCTAGACACTGGTGCTACGAAGAGTTCTATTATGCATTCGAAACTCCCTGGCGCACCTTTGTCTGGCTTAAACAATGTTTCTATAGGTTTTTCTGGCGCCCCCGTTATGAATCCGATTTCCATTCCATTGCCTATTTCTGTGGGTCCTCGAAGACTTGAAGCACCCCTTCTTTAGACAACGGGTTGTAATGAGAACTTACTAGGCCTTGATTTGTTGAAAAGATTGTATGCGACTTTGTACTGTTCCCCATCAGGAGTACATCTTACGTTGGATGAGAATGTGATTTCTCCGATATATGTTTCAAAAGATTGTCTTCCATCTGAATTGTCTTCTTTACCAGACTCGTTGTGGGCTACGGGTCCAAATGATGTGGGCCTGTTAGACATTCCTCCATATGTTGTGACGTTGAAGGCGAATGCTCAGTTTCCTCGCATTCCGCAATATCGTATTTCAAGCGATGGTGAACAAGCGCTTTTAGCGATCATTTTTGATTTGATTGACAAAGATGTTATTGAAGAGACTCGAGGTAATGTGTGCAATAGTCCGGTTTTGCCTGTTCTAAAGAGAACTGATTCTTCACAGCCTCCTGTATATAGGTTTGTTATCGATCTTCGTGAAACGAACAAAATAGTTGTTCCGCAATTCCCTGTTGCACCCGACATTACTGCGTTACTGACATTGATTCCAGCTTCTGCCACTTGGTTTTCGGTGATCGACTTGAAGAATGCTTTCTTCAGCATCCCGATTGCTATAGAGAGTAGAGATATCTTTGGGTTCTCTTTGGGAGGACGAAGTTTCCGCTTTAAGCGCGCTCCTCAAGGTTATTGCGATAGTCCATCAATTTACAGTCAAGCTCTGAAGACACAACTTGACTTGTTGGCCTTACCGGAAGGTGCGGCCCTTATCCAGTATGTAGATGATTTGTTAGTCGCTGCCGATACTGAAGAGATATGTAAGGATGCCACTGTGTCCTTGTTGTCTCATTTGTCTGAATGCCATCATAAAGTTTCTCTTTCCAAACTACAATTTTGTCGCCAAGAAGTTACCTATCTAGGTCACCTCTTATCGAAGGAGCGAAGGAAACTGACCCCAGAAAGAATCCAGACCATTGCGAAAATGAGTGTCCCTACGACACAGAGAGAAGTACGCGCGTTTTTGGGGATTACGTCATACTGTAGACAGTGGATCCCAAATTTTTCTCTTTTAGCGAAACCTTTGATAGCTCTTACGGTTAAGGATACTCCAACTCCGATTCCTTGGACTGAGGAATGCCAAAAGAGTTTTTCTGAACTACGAAATGCGTTGTGTTCGGCTCCTGTGTTGGGTACTCCCGACTACAGCAAGCCTTTCACATTGTATGTCCATGAGAGGGAAGGATGTGCATTGTCGGTTTTGACTCAACAATTTGGCGGGAAGCAACGCCCATGTGCGTACTTTTCGTCAACCTAAGATCCTGTGGCTAGAGCATTGCCGAGTTGCTTGAGAGCAACTGCAGCAGCAGCTGTTTCGATTCGACAATCTGCTGGTTTGGTTATGGATAATACGCTAGTGGTTATGGTTCCACATGCAGTGGATACCTTGTTGAATCGGACGAAGACACAGCACTTGACTAGTGCTCGGTTGTCAGGGTATGAGCTTACGTTGTTAGCAAGCCATGTGCACATCAAGAGGTGCAATACCCGAAATCCGGCTACATTGTTGCCGATTTCGCTTGAGACAGACGATGATAGCGAAGAGCAACATGATTGTTTCTTGAGAACTGAAGAAGAGACGAAAGGGAGGATAGATCTGAAGGATACTCTTCTCCCTGATTGTAATGATGCCTTGTGGGTTGACAGCTCATGTTTTAAATTACCGAATGGCGATACTACTGCAGCATATGCCGTGACGACTTTACATACAGTTGTCGAAGCTGCACGCATACCATACAATTCTGCTCAAGCGGCAGAATTGATAGCACTTACAAGAGCATGTGTGTTGTCGAAAGGGAAAAGAGTGAATGTATATACTGATAGTCAGTATGCGTTTGGAGTGGCCCATAGCTTTGGACGATTGTGGCGTGAACGTGGATTTTTGACATCGCATGGGACGAAAATCCAGCATGGGCAACTGGTGAATGAACTTCTTGAATCTCTTACGTTGCCCTTGCAGATAGCGATTGTGAAATGCAGTGCCCATAAAAGGGTCACAGATGATGTTGGTCGTGGTAATGCGTTTGCGGATGAGGTTGCGAAAGAAACTGCTAGGAATGTAATGAGTCAAATGTATGTTGTGGGTCCAGCTAGATGGGTTCCGGAGAAAGGCATGTGTGAAGACACTATTGAGAACGTGAAAATTATTCAGAGTGAGGCCACTGCGAAAGAGTTGGATGAATGGAGAGAGTGTAGGGGTAGGTTGGATTCGAATGGTTGTTGGACTGATTTGTCCGAACATCAAAGATGGTTGTTGCCGAATGCGTATGTGCTTCCAGTTGTTACAATGGCACATGGATTGACACACATTAGTGTGAAAGGGATTTGTAAGCTGTTGGCTCCGGTTTGGCAGAATGTGGGAATACCCAGATGTGCAGAGAATTTGGTCAAACATTGTATGGTGTGTTTGATGCATAATCCTGGCAAGGGAACTCCAACACCAGCTGGTCATTTTGCTCCTCCTACGTATCCGTTCGAGGCTTTGCAGCTAGATTGTATCCATATGGAAAGATGCAACAACTTGAAGTATGTGTTAGTAGTTGTTTGTTCTTTTTCTAGATGGGTAGAAGCATACCCCCTTAAGGACAACACTGCTTTGTCCACTGCCAAAGTTTTGATAAAATAATTTTTCCCTAGATTTGGATTGCCAAGAATCATTTGGAGTGATAACGGAAGTGAGTTTGTGGGACGAGTGATGAAGAGAGTGTGTGATGGTCTCGGGATTAGGCAGAAGTTCCACGCTGCAAATCATCCCCAATCAGCTGGTTTAGTCGAGTGCTATAATGGCACTCTGGAGTTAAAATTGGCCAAAATTCAAGAGAGCACTGGTTTACAATGGCCAGATGCTTTGCCATTAGCACTTTTGTCCACCCGTATGACTGTGCACTCGCGAATGGGTTTGAGTCCGTATGAGGTTGTGTTTGGTCGCCCGGCGAATATTTGGGGCGTACCAAGACCAACGAAGTTTAGTGACCTTGAGTATCCTGTTTTGCTTGATTACTTGCGTGAAATGACAACTAAAATGAGTGTTTTACGCCAACAGGTGCACGATTCTCTTCCACAAGCTGTCGAAGATCCAGGTCACATCATTGAACCTGGGTCTTGGATTTTCGTGAGGAATTTTCAATGCATCAAGAACGAACAGCCCTGCTGGACCGGACCCTATCAGGTCCTCTTGTCGACGAGATCTGCGGTGCAAGTTCGTGGAAAGAAACACTGGATTCACGGGTGCCACACGAAGAAGGCACCCTTACCTCTACCGTATGATAAGTGGGTTCAAGACGGTCTTGCAGACTCTGAGACAGAATCCGTTCCGAAATTTGTTGCATTAAGTGATGCCCGTTTGATTGGTACTAATTCAGAACTGGAGAGCAATCGTCTTTTGCAAGCTTCAATACCTCCTGCAAAGCGGTTGGACACTTCTGAGCCACATCTTTTGTTCACTGATCAAGAAGTACCTGGAAGAGACAGATATAATTTGAGATCGAGAACTAAGGACAAATATATTTTAATAAAGTTGATTTTTTTTACTGTTTGCAGGTTAACTCTCCACCAAGGATCTACGTATTTTTGTTTTTCTGAATTGCCATCCGGTTCCTGCTGCTAGGGTCGCGGTTGCTACCAGTCTTGGGAGTGCAAGCCTGAGACACTAGGTCTTGGGTTCTGTTGGTCCGAGGCAGTCTTCCTGGGTTCAGCGGAGGCCCTCTCAAGCAGAATCAACCAACCACGCGGGCAGCAACTTTAGTTTAGGTTGGATTTCTTTGAGTCGGAGAGACCTGTGCAGACACTGACTTTTAGAGAACGCATTTACAAAATAATGTCGAAGAAATGTTTTTTGATTCGTGCATACTTTTACTACTGAGTTTTGCAATCTTTATAATTGGTTATGTAGCATTTGTTTTTAAAGTGACGTCTAATTCCACTGTGCAATCTACACCTTCGCCTACTATTTCCTCACATTTTTTCCACCCTTTGCCTGAACATGAGGTAGTCCGACGTAAGGAATTTGTTAACAATTCCTTCATACAGCTTTTACACCAGCATCAGTTAGTGATTAATACAACAAACTGCTGGATTTGTGGTTTAATGCCTCATACAGCCGATAAGGGAATTCCATATTTAGTTCTTCCTTTCAGTTTAAATGGTTCGATTCGAGCTTACAGAACTATGTTCATATATGCCCATAGTGTTGATCCTTTACGTTCACCGAGAGATAACTGGAAGAATAGTCCTATAGCTAGAGGCATAGTCGATATGATCCAAGGGACTAATGCAGCAGAGACTATTCCGAAAGACGAAAGGCAACCATATAGTGGTTGGAGCGTAAATGGATATGGAGTAAGTCTGAGTATTAACCAGCGTGCGAAAAGTCCTCTACCGATCTGGATAGTGCCCCATAAGGGTTACTATTGTCTACAGGGCAGTGGTAAGAATCCGAGAGCTCAGTTAGGGAAGAGCGTTTGTGCTGAGACTTATGTGTTTCCGTCTCAGTCTTCCCCAGCGTTCTTAGCAGCCAGGGGTACTTATTTTGTTTGCTACGACAAAGCATACACATGGTTGCCCCATGATTTTTCGGGCACATGTTTTGTTTCCTTTCTGTTACCCCCCACTTTTACAGCTGCGGCAGATTATCACAAGATGAGAATCGCTAGAGGTGTCTTTAGCCAAGAAGACACTGCAGGACAAGAATTGGGCGATTTCTTCAAGGGATTTCTGCCGTTTTGGGGACCTATGGCTAACAGTAGGAATATTCGTCAGCTTACGAGAGTGGTTGAGTCCACCATAGTTGAGACTGCCGGTGCCCTTGGTAATCTGACTGCTGAGCTCCAGTCGGATAGACTTATGACACTTCAGAATAGAGTTGCCCTAGACGTTATTCTAGCAGATCGAGGGGGAGTTTGTAGATTCATTCAATCGAGCTGCTGCGTTTTTATTCCGGATAATGCTCCGTCAGTCTTCCAAGCCATTTCCAAATTGCATAAGATCTCCGATTCTGTCCATCTGGACAAAGGGGATTGGTCTTTGATGGGATGGTTATGGGGATTGATATCCACTTGGGGTTGGAAGATTTTGATGGTCATTGGGATGGTCTTAGCAATTCTGTTCATGTTCTGTCTCTGTGTACAGTGTGCTCCGGCTATTTGTGGCCTTTTGTGCTACTTTGTGCGTACGGAAGCCTGTCCGGAGGGAGATTCATAGTAATAAGATGATGCTACAGCAGCATATCGATGACCTGATGAATATAGATCCGGATTCAGATTAAATTGAGTCTGGGTTTATTGCCTATGATAGGGCAAAAGGAGGGTCTGTGGTTCCGTGATTCCAAATTGGGTTCGATAGTGCTGAAACCCGATTATAAAGATCGTCAGAAATGGACGATTTTGGTCTCTACAGACCGCAAATGGTGAGTGTAGCGTGTCTGAGTGTTTTCGTATGAATCGATATAGGAGAACACTCTGTATTTGAGGATTTAGTTTGAACCCTCGGGTTCCATTTTGTAATGTGGCAGCCATCTTGTATGGTTGCCCTAACATAGGCCCTATGATTATGGCCGAACGAGTCCTTGACACGTACGCCTTAGCTGACTTTTGGTTGACCTGGCCGAACTGACTCCTCGCCTGGGGCGAATCCTGCTGAGCCAGTTCCTTGGTTAGCAGCTGCACTGATAAAGATCAAAGAACAGGACGTGGTCCGACTTTATGGCCCACCGTTCCCACTCCTCTATCTCCTTTCCATCCGTTTCTGCCTTTACTTTACGACATGTTCATCGATCTGAGTTGAAGGTTTTATGATGGGTTTGTCCGGCCTGATCGAACAGGAAACTTACATATGTGCGATCGTTTTTGGTGGGCTGGACAACGGAAAGTGGGATTAACTTTGACTGTTGTGATTCGTTACTTTTTGAAATGCTACTTGTTCATTGGTTCATTTTGTATGCACCGAATGTAAATTGTGATGTTGCCAGAAGCGTAATTTTCGGCATAAAAGACCGAGTTTTGTTCATTGAGGTGGTGCAGTCTCTTTCAAACTACCCGTGTGTACTTCGTAGACCTCTGTCTCTGGTTGCAACCATTAAACTTTGGTCTTTGACGTCATCGAGAAGTATCCCGTGTCTCTGTTTGCCAAGACAGGGGAATCTGGGGTCTTTGGGTGTTGCCCTGACACCGCTGGGTTTTTGTATTAGTATTGGTTCTGAGAAAACCCAGTACCTCAGGAGTTGCCAGACAGTGGGACAATAATTTGTGTTTTTTAACAACAGGGGAACGGAAGAGGACGATCTTTAATGGGGTCCAGTGTACATGTCCTAAAGTAAAGCTAACAGCAGAGTACAAAGTTCTCCAGGGAGCGTGTAACAGTGTGGAGCAAGGAGTAGGTATTGACAATACCGTGGATATCACTAAAGGGTTCCCTTGTCGGAACTTAGAAAATTCTATGCAGGTATGACTATGAGACAGGTTAAATTGAGAATAACGGAGCATAAAAGTAACATACGGTGCTCCAAGACTCACACGAGACTCTATGAACACTACCAACAATATAATCACCCTGCTGACAGCATCCAATGGTTAGTGCTTGAGTCCCAACCAGCCATGTCCAGACAAGCTTTGTTCAGGCTTGAACAAAGATGGGTTCACCGTCTCCAGCTAGACACAATAGGGCTAAATGACGCTATTCCCTGGGCGAGTGTCTCTAGATAAAGACCACTCCACTACCCCTATACCCCACCTGCCCTAGTAACACACTCAAGGTACTTCTGTCATGTCATACACCCCTGACCAGTAGTGTAGTACAACTAGTAAACCAGCTTTGTACTGTCACTTTCATCTTAAAACACCCTGGACCCTCTTTACAGAGGACCTTCAGTTTAACACCCCATGGTCCCACAGGGGTTAGCCGCGTTGTCCTGGCGGCTCACAGTCAATAGAGGCACAGACTGACACGATGTGTATATTAACACACAAGATGCACCAATACCCGCACCTTTAGTTAATCTTGGTTACATTATGTCCATTAATCCACACACTCTTTCCCGTGTTGCCGTCCCGGGGCACATTACACCCACATGCCAGAGATATCCCTCCCCCAACAACCTTTGTTACACAGCGGACCCACGGGGATTCTGCTACATTGCCCCGGTGGTCCACAGTCGATGCAGGCACAGATTGACACCCTCCTTCTACCATCACGCAATTTACGTAAATAACCGCACCTTCTCATACCTTTGGGCCAATTGAGTGCTGTATAGATGCACTACTTTCTAAGCCGCCGGCTCGGTTTTGTTTGACACCTGACTGTCTATGTCATGACTCTCGGTGTATGCAAGAACCCCCCGACTGCCGATTTTTAGTGCCACTCCCAACATGGCCACAATTCAGCGCCGCTCTGTTCTACAATCCTTCCCACTTGTCTAGATAGGGTGCTGCGCATGCGCGTGACGTACAGCAGTCGCGCCACCGCCAGACCAGCACTGACGTCAGCGGCCAACTCCTTACAAGACGGCGGACTCTAGCAGAATACCTCCACCAGCTGCTCCGCACCCTGACCAGGTGCCGCGAGCGTGAGGGGTAGGTGTTCCGCCGTGCCAGTGTTCCCTTCGAGGTAAGCCCCGAACATGACCATCATGTCTTCGGTTTTTAGTTGTCAGGAGCGTAGCTGTCGCTCACATTATCGGGCGAAAGTTTCCTGTTTGTTGATTACCTTTTTGCACGGTAGCCTTCCATGAGGTTCCGCTTGTCATATTACACACACGATATTTTACCCTACTTGGCTACTCACTCGCCCTGTCCTCTGCACGCCTGGTCTTTCACTGCATGTAGACTGGGCAGCTCCTTGATAGACCCTTAGCCTGCCTGGGGCCCCGCTACTCGTATCTTTCATACGAGATATATGAATTTATGACCCACCGGGCCATGTACTCACCTGGCTTACATCCCACCCGACCTTTCTCTGAAGGTAACTAGGGCAGCACTCCGCCTTCCCGTGCGCCCCCTATGATATGAGATTGGACGATGATTAGACCTATCACTGGATTTATACCACATGAGGCCATATCTAGTGGGGAGCACCCCGCCCACAGTCTCTCCTTGCCTGCATTGATTGTGATTTGCTGCCGTGACAATACAATACTTGACGTTCCACTTGGGGCCTATATTGCAGCCGCTTAGGGCACCATTATTGGCGTGTACTTGACATGTTTGGGTAATCAGTCATCAATTCCTTACATCCTATAGGTGAACTGTACCTTATAACGCTGGCCTCACGGGAGCATGCTGCGAGGCCCCATTTTAATCCATTTAGGGTAAGAACATGACTATTGTTGCGTGCTGCTTCTGTTCCCTAGGTATTGGGTGTGACCTTTTTAAGCTTCGGCGCAATACCACAGTTTTGTCCTAGACACACAATGGCAACCCTCCAAGTGTGATATTCGGGTGGTGTGTATCATAGAAGGGACGTTGCATCCACATTTCTGGTTCAATGGTTTTTTCCCTTCCACACTACCCCCTGCACTCCTTACAGTGTGGAGTTTGTGTCACCAGAGTCATGCTGCACGAATTGAGCATTGAGTCACTATGTTGTAACTGACTTGAACTGTTCTTTCTGTTTTATTAATTTTTTCCTCCTACCTCTAGGTCGCCTAAATAGAGCAGGACCCCTTGGCCCTCTTCTCCTCCGACCCAGTGAGGTTGTATTCTCTTTCTTCATAGAGATTGAGTATTGAGTTCACATTTTGTTTTTGTTTTTGTTCTTGTGTAGTACTTCTTTTGAGGTCCTGACGAATCGCCTCTCGGCGAGAAACATGTTGACCATACTAGGGGGTTGAGTTATTGTTCTGTATATCTTTACGGTCTCTAAACTCCCCTCCCACCCCTTTTAACTAAGGAATCAGCCACGTTATTAAAGTTGAAAGTGGACTGCTTACCTTTTTTATTATTTTCACTCACTATTACACTGACTACACCCTTCTTCATCCTCACCTACACCAACCATCGGCAAGGAACAAAAGAACCCCGCCAAAAGAGTACCTTCGGGGACTCCGTCAGACATTGCAGCGCCGGTCTGACGAGGGGCAGTGAGTCGATGATGACACCGGATACCCTCTAGTAAGGGTGTGTTTCACGCCTATTACTTTGGGTGTGTGAGGCTCTCTAAGTTCCGACAAGGGAACCCTTTAGTGATATCCACGGTATTGTCAATACCTACTCCTTGCTCCACACTGTTACACGCTCCCTGGGGAACTTTGTACTCTGCTGTTAACAATAATTTGTGTGTCATCAGCATAACAGACAACTGAAAAACCCAAATTTTTAATCCATGTGGCGAGCGAAGCCACATAAAGATTAAACAGGGTCTGGCTCAGCGACGATCCCAGTGGAACTCCAGACGGGAGAGAAAAAGAATCTGAGCAGTAGCCGTCCAAAGACACTCCCGGCACGGTGACTGTGAGGAAGGAAGCTAGTAATGATAGAGCTGAGCTACGAATACCCAGAGATTCAACATGGTCGATCAGAATCTTATGATATATCGTGTCGAAAGCCTCCAAAAGGTCGAGAAGAATGACCACTGCAGAGTTCCCCCCTACAGCGAGGCCCTTAGTTCCTCTGTGAGGTGCGAGCTGTCCCACGAAGGTTGGTGCTGTCGGCGTCGCTGGGCCCAAGATTGGGGCAACAAGCCTTGGCAGATCTCAGGGCCACGTGGTGGGCCTAAAATGGCATCTTGAGTGGACCAGGAGGGTCCGGGGTGCTCCTCTCGAAAAAGGGAGCAAGGGCCGATCTGGAGCAACCAGACCAGCAGCGTTGGTTGTCGGATGTCGTCAAAGAAGGGCACAAGCCAGCGGCTAGTGACCAGACAACGTGCTGAGCAGCGAGCAGAAGGGCCCCACGCAGATCGTGGAGATGCTGGGAGACTGCACTTCGGTGCTGGAGCTGCTCAGGGTCGGGGCTTCTCGGACCCCAGAGCACTCACCAGAGAATTGCTTCGATGGTCGTGCTGGTTAAGAAAGCGTGCAGGTTTTGATGATGGCCGGTCCCTCGAGGTCTCGTCGCACCCACAGATCTCAGCTGAGCTGACGACGGGGGTAGAGGTCAGAGGTGCCAGGGAAGCCGGTTCTCGTCGAGCTGGGCCGTCGGATCCTTGAGGAAGGACTTGCAGCAAACCGCAGAGTTCTTAGATGGTGCCTGCGAATGCAGGGTGACTACTCCTTAGCCACAAGGGAGAAATCTTGAGAAGAGTCTCGAAGTCCTTTCGTAGAAAGTATTCTTGATTCAAAGATGATCTAATTTGGAAGGGTCCCCGCTCCGGCCTTTATCCTAAAGAAAGGGGCGGATACATGACTAGGTCCTGCCCTAAGGGTGGGACCAGGAAGGGGGGGTAGTTACACCCCTCTCCCCCTGCTGGACTTTCCCCAGGTCAGGGGCTGCGCGCCCCTGGAACTGGTTCTAGCCGGCAGATGCGTAGTGAGCACCGGGGTGCCACTCCGCAGTCACCTTCTTGCAAAGCCCTACCTACCCAGAATACACAAACCCTGTCTGGGACGGTGCGAACACCGCCCTTGACAGGAAACCCTTTGTCCAAGCTCTCCTTGCTGGAAGGACTCCCAGCAGCAGGAGGTCAGACTCGTGTCTGTGGTGGCAGCATCCATTTTGTGGAGCTGAGGCTTCAGTTGACTTTAACCGGGGTTCACAGTTACGTACATGTCGTGTCCCTCTAGAAGGGCGGAATGCTAACCTCGTCACCAGGGTTGGTGAGAGGGCAGCACCCCGATTCGTATGACACCTTACTCGACATGTCTTGATAACGCGATACCGAAGTTACCGATATGATACGCGTTATCATGGAACAGCCATTGGGTCTTGGTTCCGCAAGCTGTAACCGGGCTCGGCTCGGGCCAGAGCCCAATTCACACGGTTCCATGCACTCTGCCTTCAGGATTGTCAAGGCCTGCCATAGGAGTGACTGATAGGAACTCGGGTGTCCATTTTAAGGTTAGGTATAGGGATACTACACCTACAGCAACGGGAGAGTACGCCACGTTGCCCCAGCTGTCGTGCAGCCAGATTTAGATGGCCATCCAGGGGTGGCTTAATACATGCTTCAGCCCCTGGTAGGCCCTGGGTACACCGACGCCCTGAGTTACAGGGTCTGACAGGGTGGCCCAGTTCCAATTGGGTAATGCACCTAAGGTACACACAGGAATTTAGCGAGAGAACAGCTAGGCTGTGGGTCTGATTGGCAGGCCCACAGCCCGAGAAAGTCGTAAACCACTGAAACAAAAGCAAAAAGTCCGGGTGATCATAGGATTGCAGACCCTACTCTCCTACAGCTGGTCCCACCAACACTGGATCCAGTAGATGCCCCTCCGCTTGGGACCACTGCAGAGAGCAATGGGTCGCTGGTCCCACCAACACTGGATCCAGTAGATGCCCCTCCGCTTGGGACCACTGCAATAGAAGAGTGCATTGAAGGGGACGCGCATATAGACGAGCTTGCCCGAGAAAGTCGTAAACCAGTGAAACAAAAGCAAAAAGTCCGGGTGATCATAGGATTGCAGACCCTACTCTCCTACATGACCCCCCCCCCCCCCCCCCCCCCAAACGTTGGGACAATAAGCTAACCTTGACCAGGTGAGTCTTCTTGTTCTAAGTGGAAATACCTGGAGAGCCCATCTGCATTGCCATGATCAGTGCCAGGTCTATGCTCCACTGTGAAGTCCATCCCCTGTAGGGAAATGGACCACCTAAGCAGTTTGGGGTTTTCACCCTTCATCTGATTTAGCCATAGGAGGGGCTTATGGTCGGTCTGAATCTTGAAATGAGTGCCAAACAAGTATGGCCTCAGTTTCTTCAGGGCCCACACCACAGCGAAGGCCTCCCTCTCTATAGCTGACCAATTTTTCTCTCTGGGGGTCAGCCGTCTGCTTATAAAAGCAATGGGCTGGTCATTACCATCAAAATTCAGTTGAGATAGAACAGCTCCCACACCCAACTCAGAAGCATCTGTTTGGACAATGAATGGTTTGGAGTAGTCTGGACTCTTGAGGATAGGTGCCGTGCACATGGCCTGTTTTAGGTCATCGAATGCTTTTTGACAGCTCGCTGTCCACGGAACCTTTTTTGGCATTTTCTTACTCGTCAGTTCATTGAGCGGAGTCACAATCGATCCGTAATTTCTGACGAACTTCCGGTAGTAACCAGTCAGGCCCAAGAAAGCTCGAACCTGAGTCTGGGTGGTTGGAGGAGTCCAGTCCCTGATTGACTGTATCTTGCTCTCCAGTGGTTGAACTTGGCCTCCACCGACGAGGTGGCCCAAGTATACAACCTGTGTCTGCCCTATCTGGCACTTGGTAGCCTTGATAGTGAGACCTGCCGCTTGCAGAGCCTCTAACACTTTCCGCAGGTGGACCAGGTGATCCTCCCAGGTGGAGCTAAAGACAGCAATATCGTCAAGATATGCCGCACAGAAGTCATCCAGCCCGGTGAGAACGTGATTCACCAACCGTTGGAAGGTGGCAGGTGCATTTTTCAAACCAAAGGGCATCACCACGAACTGATAATGCCCACCAGGGGTAGAAAATGCGGTCTTGGGCTTGGCGTCCTCAGCTAACCTGATTTGCCAATACCCAGCTGTCAGGTCAAACGTACTTAAGTAGTTGGCCGAAGCCAATCTATCGATAAGCTCGTCTGCCCTTGGTATTGGGTGGGCATCAGTCTTAGTGACTGCATTGAGACCCCTGTAGTCTACGCAGAACCTCATCTCTTTCTTACCGCCCGGGGTGTGAGGTTTCGGCACTAGAACTACGGGACTAGCCCAAGGGCTGTCCGAGGGTTCAATGACTCCCAGCTCCAACATTTTCTGCACTTCACTCTTGATGCAGTCTCTAACGTGATCAGGCTGCCGGTAGATTTTACTCTTGACGGGCAAGCTGTCGCCAGTGTCAACCTCGTGGGTGCACCAGTTGGTCTGACTGGGTGTTAGAGAGAACATATGCCGGAAGGATTGAAGAACCTGTTTACAATCCTCCTGTTGATGTTCGGAGAGGCTGCCACAAAAGACAACACCGTCTACCGATCCATCGTCAGGATTCTGAGTGAGCAGGTCGGGGAGAGGGTCACTCTCCTCCTCCTGTCCCTCATCTATGGCCATGAGCAAACTCATGTCCTTCCTGTCGACATATGCCTTGAGCCTGTTGACATGAAGCACCCGGTGGGGGCTCCGGGGAGTTCCCAGGTCGACCAGGTAGGTGACCTCTCCCTTTTCCTCCAGGATGGTGTAGGGCCCGGACCATTTGTCCTTGAGTGCTGCTGGGGCCACTGGCTCCAACACCCACACCTTCTGTCCGGGCTGGTAAACAGTCAAGACAGCCTTTTGGTCATGCCAAGCTTTTTGGAGTTCTTGGCTGGCCTTAAGGTTTTCGGATGCCTTCTCCATGTATTCAGCCATCCGCGAGCGGAGGCCAAGCACATAGTCCACTATGTTGGTGCCAGGCTTTTTGAGAGGTCTCTCCCATCCTTCCTTCACCAAACACAGGGGTCCCCTTACAGGATGCCCGTACTAAAGTTCAAAAGGGCTGTAGCCAACCCCCTTCTGTGGGACTTCCCGGTAAGCGAATAAAAGGCAGGGGATCAGGACGTCCCATCTACGCCGAAGCGTTTCAGGCAGTCCATGAATCATCCCTTTCAGGGTCCTGTTGAATCTCTCAACAAGCCCATTGCATTGTGGATGATAGGGTGTAGTGAACTTGTAGTTGACACCACATTCCTTCCACATAGCAGTTAAGTAGCTCGACATAAAGTTTGCACCTCTGTCGGAGACGACCTCCTTAGGGAAGCCCACTCTGGAGAATACTCCAACTAGGGCTCTTGCCACAACAGGCGCTGTAGTGGTCCTAAGGGGAATAGCTTCAGGATACCTGGTGGCATGATCCACTACCACCAGTATAAACTTGTGCCCTGATGCGGTTGGTGGTTCCATGGGACCGACGATGTTGATCCCCACCCGTTCAAAGGGCACCCCCACCACAGGCATTGGTAGAAGGGGGGCCTTTGTCGTGCCACCTGACTTACCACTGGCTTGGCAAGTGACACAGGAGCGGCAAAACTCCTTGGTATCTTCGTTCATGTGAGGCCAGTGAAAGTGTGAGACAAGCCTGTCCCACGTCTTCGTCTGGCCTAAGTGTCCTGCTAAGGGAATCTCGTGGGCCAAGGTAAGGAGGAAACCACGCTGAGACAAGGGGACGACCAGCCTCCTGGTCATGCCAGGCTTGGGGTCTCTTGCCTCAGTGTACAGGAGTCCATCTTCCCAGTATACCTTGTGGGTACCTGTTGTGTTCCCAGCAGCCTCAGCAGCAGCCTGCTGTCTGAGGAGTTCAAGAGAAGGGCAGTCTAACTGGTCCTTCCCCAGGTCCTCTCGTGTGGGTCCCCCTGAGCCCAGAAACTCAACTTGATCAAGTTCGAGTTCTTTAGGTTCAGTTTCCCGCTATTCCTGGAGGTCAGCCTCCTCTGAGACTTGATCCTCGACCTGGGGCAAGGGGGAAGGCGAAGCCTTAACCCGACTGCTCCTCTTCTTGGGAGGTGTCTGGTCCGTTGTTCCAGGATCCAGCACCTGTTCAGTGGGGCATCGTCTGACCTGTGACCTGGTCACAGCAAACACGTGTGCTGGCAAGCCTAACATCTCCATGTGAGTCCGTTGCTCCACTTCTGACCATTGTGATGACTCCAAATCATTGCCCAACAAACAATCCACTGGGAGGTCTGAACTAACAACAACCTTTTTCTGGCCATTTACCCCTCCCCAGGAGAAAGCAACAATCGCCATACTATGACTGGTAGTGACGTTGCTGGCATTGGTCACCAGGAAATCTGTACCTGGCATGATCTGTCCAGGGTCCACAAAGTTAGGCGTCACCATGGTGACGCTAGCACAAGTGTCCCTATAGGCCTGAGCCATTCTTCCATTTATTAAAGGCGTCTGTTGGTATTTGCCCAAAGTATTGGGACTGACATCAGGGGATATATCCACATCCCCTGTACAGACAAGGACAGCCTGAGTGAGCGTACCAGCTAAGCTGTCACACCCCTTAGAACCCAAGGTTAACCCAACTAGTCCCTTGGGAGGCGCACTACTACTGCTGGCTGTATTAGGGGGCACAGGTGCCTTAGCGGCTGCAGTAGCAGGAGTCTGCCCTCCTTTCTTGGTGCACTCACTAAACCAGTGAGTTTTACTTTTACAGTATTGGCACCACCTTTTCGATTGGCCTTCTTGATTCTTCTTTTTCTGGGAAGCCTGACCCCCCCCTCTTTGGGTTGTTGGGGACCTGTCGAAGACTTCTGGTCAGTTTGTTCCCCTTTCGAATCTTTACCCTTCTGGTCTGCTTTCTTCTGACCACCCTGGTTCTGGCCCTGGTTTTGCTTAACCCTTGTTCTGACCCATCTGTCTGCCTTCTTTCCCAATTCTTGGGGAGAGGTCAGATCCGAGTCGACAAGGTGCTGATGCAACAACTGGTTCTGACAATTGTTTAAAATCTGTTCTCGCATGATCAAATTATACAATCCTGTGTAATCCGTAACCTTACTGCCCAGCAACCAGCCCTCCAAAGCCTTAGTGGCACAATCCACGAAATCAGACCAGTCATGAGACTGAGTTTTCTGGGTATCCCTGAACAGCAACCTGTACTGCTCAGTGGTTAGGCCGAACCCATCAATCAGTGTGTTCTTCAGGATCTGGTAATTGTTAGCGTCCTCGACTCTAGTAGTGAGGAGCTTATCTCTACCTTTACCGTCAAAGGAGAGCCACAAGATAGCTGCCCACTGACTCTGGGGGATGCACTGTACAGTGCAGGCCCGCTCCAAAGCAGTAATCCATTTGTGGATGTCGTCCACTTGCTTAAAGGGGGGCACTATCTTATTCAGGTGCTTAGTGTCTAAACTCCTGGGTTCCCGTGGGGGAATGCTGCCACCAGTGGGAATTGTCCCACTCAACTCTTGCTCTCGAGCAAAGGCGAGTCTCTCTTTGGCTAGGGCAAGTTCTTCCCTCTCGATCCGCAGATTGACTTCCCTCTCCTTTGCTTCGTACATTCTCCTCTGAGGTGATGTCATCCCTCTTCGAGCAGAACCTCGAGAGCCATTGGTTCGAGCGGATCTGTTAGAGCCTCTCGACAGAGACCTAACTCGTCCGTTCCCAATGTTAAGCTGGCCCGAGAGAGGGCCCAGGGGTCGCCTAGTACCAATCTCGTGCCGGCTTAAGTTGTCCTGAGTTAGCTGACTAACTATGACTGGACCTTTGTCTGCCTCGTCCCCAGATGTCTCTGGCTCCTCGTCCTCCTCTTCACCCTCGGCGGAGAGATGGATAAGGTCAGGGTCACCTCGGGTTCCCTCGAGGCATCTCCATTTCTGGATGAGAAGGGTCGGTGTTACCCGCCCTCCTTGCATCATAAGTCTCCAAGAGACCAATCAGAAACGGAATGGTAGGGTTTGCACCCTGTTTTAACTTCCGAGATGTACAGATCTGTCGCATCTCATGGAAGCTAAGTGCAGCATATCTGGAGGTGACCTGTGGAAGGTCGACTGACACAAGGGGAGACTCAGAGTTTCCTCCTTTGTCCGACATGCTGCTTCTAGTGTGGTGTAAGTGATGCACCTACCCACACTATGGGTTTACCTACTGATCCCTTGCTAAGAGTTGTAGCCAAGGTGTGCTAAGCCTTGAGGAGCTACAACAGCTGGTTCAGTAGAACTCAGAGTATTCTAGGCTAAGTTATATGTACCTGGAGTACTTATGTGATCTTTCACAAGATATTCTTAGGATACGCATGGTAAAACAACAGCAAGCTCAAATCCCAACCGCTGCTCACCAATGTGAGAAGTTGGCCCGATATGCAGCGTTCGCTATTCTAGCGACCACTATGTATCGTTCCAAACGACCCTTATGGTGATTGGTTGTAAGTCAACCTTAGACCAGCTATCCTAGTAGCGTGGATACGAGCAGTCTTCGGGCTAAACTCTAGAGGGCGTGTTAAGCCAGCTGTAATACCATCACATACCCCTTGAACACCAAGTGAAAGGACACCACACAAGTGTTATGAAAATAAACAGTATATTTATTAGAATCACAACAGCCCTGGACTCTTTATGAGGACAGGGTACTAAGCACAGAACAAAAGCTCTTAGAAAATACTTCAAGTGCACAATTTAAAACAAGTGCCCGAGGGCACGGAAAGTTTAGTGGTCTCGGGCGGACCCGATAAGGCAAGTCGGAAGCGAGGGACTCGGGACCCTAGAGTAAGGAGGCTGTGCAGGCACCGGAATGCCGAAGTTACCTAGCCACGAGGGCTGCGGCTGCACAAGTCTTACAGGCGTCGGGGTCTTCGCTGACGAGCCAGGAGCCGGAAGAAAAGGAGTTGCTGGCCGGCGACCAGTGATGAATAGTTCGTAGTGATCGAAGCCTGGATCAGTGATCGTTGATACCTGAAAGCAGAGGGGACCAAGTTCGTACTACTAGCCAGTAGTCAGAGGGTACCAGGAAGGCACCGGATGGCCGTCACCTCGACTAGGTGAGTGGGCGACGCTAGGCTCTGCAGTCTCACGGACCAGGAGGCGTTGTCGGCGACCAGGATGGAGGTGCGAGCTGTCCCACGAAGGTTGGTGCTGTCGGCGTCGCTGGGCCCAAGATTGGGGCAACAAGCCTTGGCAGATCTCAGGGCCACGTGGTGGGCCTAAGATGGCGTCTGGAGTGGACCAGGAGGGTCCGGGGTGCTCCTCTCGAAAAAGGGAGCAAGGGCCGATCTGGAGCAACCAGACCAGCAGCGTTGGTTGTCGGATGTCGTCAAAGAAGGGCACAAGCCAGCGGCTAGTGACCAGACAACGTGCTGAGCAGCGAGCAGAAGGGCCCCACGCAGATCGTGGAGATGCTGGGAGACTGCACTTCGGTGCTGGAGCTGCTCAGGGTCGGGGCTTCTCGGACCCCAGAGCACTCACCAGAGAATTGCTTCGATGGTCGTGCTGGTTAAGAAAGCATGCAGGTTTTGATGATGGCCGGTCCCTCGAGGTCTCGTCACACCCACAGATCTCAGCTGAGCTGACGACGGGGGTAGAGGTCAGAGGTGCCAGGGAAGCCGGTTCTCGTCGAGCTGGGCCGTCGGATCCTTGAGGAAGGACTTGCAGCAAACCGCAGAGTTCTTAGATGGTGCCTGCGGATGCAGGGTGACTACTCCTTAGCCACAAGGGAGAAATCTTGAGAAGAGTCTCGAAGTCCTTTCGTAGAAAGTATTCTTGATTCAAAGATGATCTAATTTGGAAGGGTCCCCGCTCCGGCCTTTATCCTAAAGAAAGGGGCGGATACATGACTAGGTCCTGTCCTAAGGGTGGGACCAGGAAGGGGGGTAGTTACACCCCTCTCCCCCTGCTGGACTTTCCCCAGGTCAGGGGCTGCGCGCCCCTGGAACTGGTTCTAGCCGGCAGATGCGTAGTGAGCACCGGGGTGCCACTCCGCAGTCACCTTCTTGCAAAGCCCTACCTACCCAGAATACACAAACCCTGTCTGGGACGGTGCGAACACCGCCCTTGACAGGAAACCCTTCGTCCAAGCTCTCCTTGCTGGAAGGACTCCCAGCAGCAGGAGGTCAGACTCGTGTCTGTGGTGGCAGCATCCATTTTGTGGAGCTGAGGCTTCAGTTGACTTTAACCGGGGTTCACAGTTACGTACATGTCGTGTCCCACTAGAAGGGCGGAATGCTAACCTCGTCACCAGGGTTGGTGAGAGGGCAGCACCCCGATTCGTATGACACCTTACTCGACATGTCTTGATAACGCGATACCGAAGTTACCGATATGATACGCGTTATCATGGAACAGCCATTGGGTCTTGGTTCTGCAAGCTGCAACCGGGCTCGGCTCGGGCCAGAGCCCAATTCACACGGTTCCATGCACTCTGCCTTCAGGATTGTCAAGGCCTGCCATAGGAGTGACTGATAGGAACTCGGGTGTCCATTTTAAGGTTAGGTAGAGGGATACTACACCTACAGCAACGGGCGAGTATGCCACGTTGCCCCAGCTGTCGTGCAGCCAGTTGTGTCAGATTTAGATGGCCATCCAGGGGTGGCATAATACATGCTTCAGCCCCTGGTAGGCCCTGGGTACACCGATGCCCTGAGTTACAGGGTCTGACAGGGTGGCCCAGTTCCAATTGGGTAATGCACCTAAGGTACACACAGAAATTTAGCGAGAGAACAGCTAAGCTGTGGGTCTGATTGGCAGGCCCACAGCCCGAGAAAGTCGTAAACCAGTGAAACAAAAGCAAAAAGTCTGGGTGATCATAGGATTGCAGACCCTACTCTCCTACAGCTGGTCCCACCAACACTGGATCCAGTAGATGCCCCTCCGCTTGGGACCACTGCAGAGAGCGATGGGTCGCTGGTCCCACCAACACTGGATCCAGTAGATGCCCCTCCGCTTGGGACCACTGCAATAGAAGAGTGCATTGAAGGGGACGCGCATATAGACGAGCTTGTGATACTAGGGCTATGCAGGCAGACATCAAGCCCCATCAGTACCTTTACTGTGAGGTGAGCTGGTGGTTGAAAAAGAGGTAATGTTTCTGCCAACGTTTTCACTCTTTCTGGACTGGGGTACATTTTGGCTGTAACTGGATTGAGAGTGAGTGGCACCTAGGAAAGGCTGAATTTGCAATGGTTGCAGATGGGATTTTTGTGTGTAGTTTGTGCAGAAGGCTAATAACCTCTTGAGTGTGTTGAAGACACTGTTGGTTGGTAGGTTGGGCTTTGATGAGCCCATTGTCTAGGTAGTTGAAAACATGTATTTCTTCACTTCTGAGATGAGCTGCCACTACTGCAAGGCACTTTGTGGAAACCCTCGGAGCTGTAGTGACCCAAAAGGTTGCACTTTGAACTGATAGTGCTGCCAGTGGAAATGAAAACAGAGAACGTCAGTGTGCTGCATGAATGGGGGTATGGAAGTCTGCATCCTGGAGGTCTATTGCGATCAAGAAACCTCCTTGCTGTAGCGGTGGTATCACCTCTCACAGTGAGACCGCGGGACGGCGCTCTGAGGAGATTTAACTGTTGAGTGCTCCGAGATCTGCGATAGGTCTTAATGTTTTGTCCTTTTTGGGAATGAGAATATAAAGGGAGCATACTCAGTGTCACTGTTGCTGTAATAGTACTATTTTTTTTACTCCTTTCTGAAGGAGAGAAAGAACCTCATCCTGTAAAAGTGTAAGATGGTCATATTTTGTGGTTTTGGTGGAATAGTGGGTGGAGTTTGTTTGAGTTCTAAACAATACCGATCTTTACTTATGGAGAGCACCCATTGGTCCGTGATGTCCTGGCATTGTGGATAGGAATATTGGAACCTTCCCCTGACTGGTGTTATATCAGATTGGGGACGGTGTAGGTGGTCACTGCTTTGGAGAAGTGAGGGTTTTTGGTTTCACGGCCTCTACCGTTATTGTTATCTTTTTATTATAGAACGATCCCCTGGTAAACGGACTCTGATAGGAGCCCTGCCCTTTGCCACCGCTGGAGTCAGTGAAGGAACCTCCTCTGCTTGCACCCCTATATTGACCCGTATGAAAGGAACCACAGTGCTTAAATGTTATCAGGGTCCCTATTGCTTTAGCGACTTCAGTGTCTGTTTTTAACTCCTCTAGCATTTGATCCACCTGTGGCCCTAATAGATTTTGCCTAACAAAAGGTAAATTGAGCTGGCGTTGTTGTAATCCAGTGACTCTGTGCCATGCATGTCTTGTGACGAGTATACTGGTGTTAACTCCGCAGGTGCTTGAGTAGCGCATTGTTGGTATCGATCGGGGAGGTGTTGCAGTAGTTCCTGCATTTCATCCCATGTGGCCCAATTGTATCGAGTAGCTCCAGGGTTTGCAATAAGCATGTGATTGGCTGCTAGTGCTGCAATACATGTCCCTGCGGCATCATAATTCCAACTCTCTGTCTGCAGGAGGCGCGTCCTCTGCACCTTGTGAATTCACTCATCTCCTGGCTGTGTGTACCACCAATGAATCTGGCGTGACTTTGCCTTTGATATATTCGGGATCCATTGGGCATGCCCTATATTTCTTTTCAATACAAAGGGGGACGACCCTTGATTTAACTGTCTGCTTCAATACGTTTTGAGTGGACAATAATATACTTTTAAGCATAGGGAGCGATTTAGCCATTTTTTTGTGACCTATTAAGTGCTTCTAACAGGAAATCATCTGTTGAATAGCGTGTAGGCTTACTTTATGGTATGCAGCACGGCAACCTTAATGATAATATCATGGGAGGGTGGTGTATCATCTGGTGGTGAGGGTTTGGATGGGTAGAAACTAGGATCTGTATCATCCAGTTGATCAGTATCATAAATATCCCTTGGGTCAGGGGCAGTATTCGGATCTCCCTGGGTGTGTGAAAACATTGTATTCTTCAGGTTGATTATCACCAGTAGGTGATTGATTTGTTGAAAAAAGTGGTTGCTCAGAAGGCAAGTGTTCAGGAGAGGGTGTTCGAACTGCCCTTGAAGTCGAGTAGGTGAAGATGGCGTAGGAGGCGAAGGACTAGGAGACGGCGTAAGAGGAAAAGGGAAACAAATAGTACTTGTGCCTCTGACCTTCCTTTTTTTCTTTGGTGGATGGGTTGTTTGAGGCCTTCCAATGTTCTCCTCTTTTGAAGCTTAAGGGAAACAGGTGGTGGCTTAGAGCCTAATTTCCCAGTGTATGGGCGCATAAAGAGAGTTTGTCAAAGAAGCGCTCAACAATGGGTTGCAATTCTTTTAGCCGTGGCTCTATACTACTTTTAGTGTTTTTCAACGTTGTAGATGTGGAATACATTGAAGAGCCCTTTGCACTGGTTGTCTTTTGAATTTCTGGTTTCAATTGCAACATCTTATGCACCGGTTTCAATACCGATGGCTTTGCAGATAGATCATATTTCGGTTCCAAAGCTTTTTTCGGATCAGAGTACGATGCTTTGGCTTCGAGTCTTTGCTCGACTTTGGTTTTGCCAATGGGGTTTGTTTTGGTGCTGGCAGCGAAACAAACTCTAATGCTTTATATTTTTCAAAGCTAGTCAAAGTCTTTCCAGGAATAGTGGATTTGTGTTCATGCGTCCATTTATGGAGACCTCTGTAGGAGGCTGGCTCAGTATATAGTGTCCACCTATGGTGAGGAACTTTGCACGGAGTCCAAGCAACCCTTAGTGATGGTGTTTGGGTCTCTAATAAACAAAGCCCTCAAGGGGTAGCTGTGGAGAGCAGCTAAGGCTTACTCAGGAGGGTGTAAAATGGGTGCAAATACCACCATAGTCATTCAGTAGGCCTGCAGGCATGAAAGAACCATATAAGTATTTACTAAAATACTGTAGTATATATTATCACAACACAAATAACTAAATTGGTATATCTCCTACCTGAAGATATCATATACACACCAGAAAGATTTTAAAAACAGGTAAGTAGAGCAGAAAAACATAAGCCCCTATGGGGGGGGGGGGGGGGGGGGGAGGGGGGAGGCAAACCATATACTGGAAAAAAAGTGGTATGTGAGGTAAGTACCAAAACAAGATGGATACCAAAGGAGAGAGAAGCCCAGGGGAAGCAAGGAACCACCAAAGGTGAGTAGCTGAGGACCCCAAGGCACCCGGGTGAAGATTGGTTACACTGGGTCAGACGGCCATGGGATAACACAGGGAAAATTGCAGTTGGTATTTTCTGGTGTCAGGACCCTTTGCAAAGGAACCAAAGGGCGCCAATTGGATTAGAGAAGGTTGTAGAGCCACGTCACCCCTGGATAACTAGGAAACAGAATACCTACACCCGGGAGTCCAGGTGCATAGGGGAGAAATGGTGTCAAAACAGCCTGTTGAAGCCAGTGAAGGGTCCTGGAAGTCTGGCGGTTACAGCAACTCATGGACCAGGACGGTGGAACCCAAAAGTGGATTCTGGACGAGAAGTACTTGAGGCAGAGGGGATAAAGTCCATACCACCCAGAGGTGTCCAGGAAGCACAGGAGAACAATACCACCCCTTGTCAGAGGTACATAAAGAAGCACAGCAGTCTTAATGAAGTAACTGTGGAGGCCAGGCGACGATACAGGAGTCCTCCACGAGCTGTCCCACAACTGATGAGGAATGCAGGAAGGTCAGGGCCGACATAACCACCAACAAGCCTTGGCAACCGCAGCAGTCAGGGCAAAGGAAAAGATGCTTGCTAGTAGACCAGCAAGGTCTGTGAGACTAACAAAGCAAGGGTAAGTAGAGGCCGGCCCTCAGTACGCACGAGAGCCAGCAGGAATTGTTGGGCGCCTCCTCAAGAACCCTCTGGCAGCAGTCACAGGGAGCTGCAGTCAAGTCTCAGCAGCCCACAGAAGATGTTGGCCCATGATGCAGAGGATTAAGGTAGGAAATCCTCATTGGTGCTGTGTGATGCTGGAGCTTCTTGGAGCCAAAAAATCTTCCATGAACAGAGTCAACAAACCTTGGCAACAGCAGACAGACTCAGTGCACAGGGATGAGGTTCCGGTCAGCTGAAGAGGGATTACAGTCTCCCATATTGCAGGGACGACTGGTCAGGCCTCAGGGGAGCCTACAAACCACTACCTGTGTTGCAGAGCCTGGAGATGTCTGTGGGACAACAGGATCAGCAAACCGGTCGTCGACGTAGAGGTGTCTGTGGATGCAGGGAAGTGACTCCTTCACTCCAAGGGAGATTCCTTAAAGCTTGGATGCAGGCAGAATCCTTGCTGACCCGGAGAATGCATGGTGACAGAGATGCAGAAGCTTTGAAGAGCACAGAGACGAGGTTGAAGCAGGAATCTTCCCACCAAGAGCAGTCTTGACCTTGGTCCTGGCTCGATCCAGCAGCAGAGTACCAGTATACAACAGCAGCAGTGTCTCCAGACAGGTCTTGCTAAAGTCCGGGATGAATCTGAGAGACCTACCCTCAGGGGACCCTAAAAGGGTGAAGGACTTCTTCTGCGGTGCCCACCCTATCAGGGGAGGCCAGTGATGCTACTCAGTTGGCCTAGCCAGTCAGAGGCTCCCAAGGACCAAGATTCAACATGAAGCGCCTAACTAGCTGAGGCAACAGAGGACTGAACAATGCCAGTAGCATGGAGTATGATCCAGGATCATTTACAGAGTTAAAAAGTACTGAGGCTCCGGAAGTTATTAGTTATGGAGCTACCAAAGGTACTGAGATGCAATGCTATTTGATGACGTTTGTCGTCCGCTCATTTCTGAATGGAGGTGGGTTGAGGCTTTTATGAAGATTGATCAGGATCCTAGGTGCTAACACCTGCTTCCTGTCTTTACTTTGTTGCATTTCTAAGTTTTCAGTCCAGAGATGTTCTGGCTGTTAGTGTTGTTTTGAATCTGTGAAACGGACTTTACAAACTGGATTACATCAATGCAACACTGTTTTGTTTGGCTTTGTTGTTTTGAACACTTGTTGGGACTTTTCATTCTAAGCAAGCAAGATTTGTTTTAAACAAGTGGCCCCCTGCAGGAACTCTGGACACCTCCCTAGGGAGCAGCTGGCCCAGCGGGTGGGGGTGCAGGGTGAACACTCCACTGTTCTTTGTGTAGTTTTGCACAGGAGCCAAGGGCTCCTGAACTGGCCAAAACTGGTTCAAGCACGGAGGGCATCAAGCTTGCCCTTCAATGAGGTCTGGTTGCGCTCGGAAGCAGCGCCACCCTTTCAAATTCTAAGGAAGAGGTGATCACACCTCACCTTCACAGTAAATCTTTTTTTCAGCTTCCCCTGCCTGAATGAAGCTGATCGGCAGGGGGGGGCAGTACAGTGACTGGGGTTGGGGTTGGCAGCAGCACAAGCTGGCAGGCAGACCCTGCAAAGCTACTAAGGTAGGTAAGGGGGGGTCCTCTAAGGAACCCCCCACTACATGGTATCCTGCAGGTTACACTGGAATCACAGCATACCTTAAAATGGCTGACCGCACTCACAAAGCCTTGAGAATGGAGTCCAGGGTTTGTAGGGGTACCTCTGCTTGTACAGGGGTACCCTCACACTTAGAAGCAAGCACCCTGCCCTCGGACTGAAGGGTCTACCTTAGGGGTGGTCTTATAGGTTTAAGGTCCGTGACCAGGATATAATGAAAACCTTCCATCTAAAGTGAAAGGTGCAAGCACATTTCACGCAGACAGCGATAGCAGCTCTGCTGACACAGTATGCATGGTCTCCCATGGGTGGGATACTACATGCTGCAGCCCATGGGAGACAGAACCCTGGTATACCAATGCCCTGGGTTCCTCAGTACCTTATACTAGGGACTTACAGTGGTACCCCCCAGTATGCCAATTGTGGGGTGTGGAAAGTACTTACCAGAAAAATTTAGAAGAGAGCAATGCTACTTGGGTCCTGGTTAGCATGATCCCAGTGAACTATAGACAAAACACACTGACATCGGGAAAAACATGAGGGTATTTATGCCAGAAAGATCCTACTTTCCTACATAAACCCTCGCCCCCCATCAACGAAAGAAGAGAAGACTAACATTGCCCAGTTGAGTCTTCATTTTCTAAGTGGAAATACCTGGAAAGTCCATTTGCGTAGGCATAGTCACTTCCAGGTCTATATTCCACTGAGAAGGGCATCCCCTGCAGTGAAATGGACCACCTTAAAAGTTTGGGGGTTTGTCCTTCTTCTGTTTTAGCCATTAGAGGGGTGTACGGTCTGTATGAACAATGAAGTGAGTACCAAATAGGTATGGCCTCAACTACTTCAAGGCCCAGACCACAGTAACGACCTCCTTCTCAATGCTGACCAACATTTCTCCCTGGGGTCAAACTTCTGCTTATAAAAGCTACTAGTTGGTCCTGGCCCGCTGCAGTAAGTTGTGACAAAACAGCTCCCACTCATAGCTCAGAAGCATCTGTTTGGCCTCTTGACAGCTAACTGTCCATTTACCTTCTTATGCATCTTCTTAGAGGTGAGGTCAATAATGGGAGTCACAATAGACACATACCCCTTAACAAATCTTCTGTAATACCCAGTCAGACACAGAAAAGCTCTGACCTGAGTCTGGGTAGTGGGAGCAACCCAATCCACAATGGTTTGGATTCTGCTCTCCAAAGGTTAAACTTGACCTCCACCTACCAGGTGGCCCAAGAATACAACTTTACTCTGCCCTATCTGACACTTACTGGCCTTGAAAGTGAAGCCAGCCTTCTGCGGGGCCTCAAGTACACTACTGAGGTGGGCCATGTGATCCTGCCAGGTTAAGCGAAGGACAGCTATATCACCTAGATATGCTGCACTCAAATCTTCCTGGCCTAACAGAACTTTATTCTTCAACCTCTGAAATGTGGCAGGTGCATTTTCACACCAAAGGGCATGGATGTAAACTGGTAGTGGTCATCTGACATTGACAATGCTGTTTTGGGTTTTGCAGCATCTGCAAGTCTGATCTCCCAATAGCCTACAGTGAAGTCAAAGGTGCTGAGATACTTGCGGAAGCCAGAGTATCCATCAATTCATCGGCTCTGGGGATAGGCTGGGCATCAGTATTAGTGTCTGAATTGAGGCCTCTGTAGTCTATACAAAACCTCATGTCTCTCTTTCCACCTTAGGAATGAGGTCTTGGCACAAGGAATACTGGACTAGTACAAGGGCTATCTGAAGGCTCAATGATCCCAAACTCTCGCATCTTCTGGACCTCTGTCCTGATGCAATCTCTGACATGGTCAGGCTGCCTGTAGATTTGACTTGACAGGCAGACTGTCACCTGTGTCCACCTCATGTGCACATCAGGTAGGGTGACTGGGTGTTAGGGAAAAGAGTTCAGGGAACTGACTGAGAACGTGTTGCAGTTAGCTTGTTGCTGGTCAGTGAGGCTGTCTGCCAAGACTACTCAATCAACAGAGCCATCAACTGGATTGAGTGAGAGAAGATGAGGGAGAGGGTCACTCTCCTCCTGTCACTCATCAGAAGCCGTGACCAAGCTCATGTCATTACTGTCAAAGTAAGACTTTAGGCTGTTCACATGAAGCAACCTGTGGGGGCTTCTAGGAGTACCAGGGTCCACTAAGTAGATGACCTTGCCTTTCTTCATCAGGATAGTATGGTGGCCACTCAACTTGTCTTGGAGTGCTCTTGAGGGCACAAACTCTAAGACCCACACTTTCTGCTCTGTTTACCAGCCAGAAGAGCCTTCTAGTCATGCCACAACTTCTGAAGTTGGCTGTCCTCCAGGTTTTTGCTGGCCTTCTTATTGTACTCAGTCATGCATGAATGCAAGCCTAGCACATAATCTACAATGTCTTGCTTAAGAAATTTGAGAGGCTGCTCCCATTTCTCCTTCACTAGCCGAAGTGGATCTCTAACTGGATGTCCAAACAGAAGTTCAAATTTGCTGTAGTCATCCCTCTTCTGTTGAACCTCTCTGTAGACAAAAAGAAGGCAAGGTAATAGGACATTCCATCTCTTCCTGGGCTTGTCAGATAGTCCCATAATCATACCTTTTAGGATTTTGTTGAATCTTTCAACTAACCTGTTACGCTGTGGATAGTAGGGTGAAGTGAACTTATGGTTGACACCCCACACTTTCCACATGGCTTTAAGGTAGCCCAACATGAAGTCTGCACCTCTCTCTGACACCACATCCTTAGGAAAACCCACTGTGGAAAACAATCATAAGAGGTCCTTGGCCACTGCAGGAGCTGTAGTGGTCCTAAGGGAATAGCTTTTGGTTATCTGGTGGCATGGTCCACCACCACCAGGATAAAACTGTTCCCAGAGGCTGTAGGATGGTCATGGGGACCAACAATCGCGATCTCTACCCTCTCAGCATTAAGTATTTTAGTACTGTTGATTCCCTTGTAATCTTGCTTTGTAGTTTCTCCCTAATGCACCATTCGGGGAATCTTTTCCATTTTGCTACGTAGCACTTTCTTGTGGTAGAACTCCTTGCCTCTCGGAGTACCGCCATTGTACTTGCCAGTAGTTTGAGGTGTGCAAACTCTAGGTACTCAGGAGCCATGCTGCTAGGCTGAGGCGCTCTGGCTCTGGGTGTAGTACCCTTCCGTTTTGCATTGTTAACAGGTCCTTTCTGGCGGGGAACCTGTGTGCGGGCGTTTGTGCCATCTTCATGATCTGTGAGAACCACATTTGTCTGGCTCACTGAGGTGCTATCAGTATTAGCGTCATGTTGGTGAATCTGCATTTGTTTAGTACCCTGTGTAGCAGTGGTATTGGTGGAAAAGCGTAGGCAAATGTCCCTGACCAGCTTATCCATAGCGCATTCCCTAGGGACTGTTTGCACGGTAGCCTGGATGCGAAGTTTTGGCATTTTGCATTTTGGTGTGTTACAAATAGGTCTATTTGCGGAGTCCCCCATTTGTGGAATATCTTCTGGATTTCTTGTTGGTTGATTTCCCATGCGTGGGATGCGGACGTCTGTCTGCTGAGCCTGTCTGCCTCCACATTGTCCTTCCCTGGTAGATGTATCGCTAACAGGTCTATTTGTCTTGGGATTGCCCATCTCCATATTTCCTGTGCTAGCAGAGATAGTGTCGCTGACTGTGTCCCTCCTTGCTTGTTGATGTAGAACATGGTGGTTGTATTGTCTGTTTGTATCAGTACTTGGTGTCCGTATAACTGTTTCTGAAAGACTTTTAAGGCTAGGAACACTGTTTTGAGTTCTAGGTAGTTGATGTGCTTTATCGCATCCTGCGATGACCACAATCCCCTTGCTTTGAGGTGGTTTGTGTGCGCTCCCCACCCCATCTGGGAGGCATCTGTTGTCTTGTAATGGTCACTGTTGGAGTTGGTTGTGTGAATGGTCTCCCTTGTGCTATGTTCTTTTTGTTCCACCACGCTATTTCTTGCTGTACTCCCTGCGTGACAACCGCTAGATCCTCCCAACTCCCTGACGCTTGTGACCATTGCTGCTGGATCCATTCTTGGAATGGTCTCATGTGTAGGTGGCTATTTGGGACCAAATGCAGGCATGATTCCATCATTCCCATCAGCTTGCTCACTGTCAGAACTTGCCCCTTGTGGTAAAGACGTGTCTCCTTGAATATTGCAAAAGTTCTCTTTGCATTTGGGATCACCTTGCTCTGTATGGTATTGAGCTCCGCCCCTAAGAATATTTTCACCTGTTCTGGTTCTATTGATGATTTCTCCCAATGGATTGAAAATCCCAGTTGGGCTATTTTCTGTATCACTACTTCCATGTGCCCCTTGCACTTGTTGTATGAGTTTGCTTTTACCAGCCAGTCGTCGAGGTACGGGTATACATGTATTCCCTGCCTCCTTAAGTGTGCTCCTACTGCTTGCAGACATTTTGCGAAAACCCTTGGTGTAGATTTGAGTCCGAATGCCAGCACTGTGAACTGGTAGTGAGTTCTGTTGATCATAAACCTGAGGAGGTGTTTGCTGTTGATGGGGATGTGCAAGTAAGCGTCCTTTAAGTCGATGGTTGCCATGTAATTTCTTTCTTGTAGCTGTGGTATGACCTCTTGGAGTGATGTCATCTTGAACTTATGAGTTTTTATAACCTGTTTAAGAATCTTAGGTCTAGAATTGGACGTAAGGTTCCGCTTACCTTTGGTATGAGGAAGTAGGTGGAGTATTCCCCTTGTTCCGTTGTTTGTGTGGTACTATTTCTGTGGCTCTTTTCTTTAGCAGTTCTTCTGCTTCCTGCAGCAAATGTATACGCTCCTTTACTGAGAGTACTCTGCTTCTTGGCTTTCTGTTTGGAGGTGGCGTTTCCAGGTCTATACAGAACCGGTATTGTATGAGGTTTAGTATACATTTGATGTTATTTCCCTCCACTCCTGGAGGAAGTGTTTTATTCTGCCTCCAACTGTTGTTGTGTGTTGGAGGGACTGTTGTAGATCTTGATTCGTTCTTAGTCTTTGTGTTGACTCTTTCCGCACCCCTGAGATCTTGTCCAGGTGTGCGTTGGTTCTGCTGATGAGTCACTTGGATGAGGGTGGCTGACTCCCCCTCTGCCAGTTACCCCTACCTCGGCCGCACGCTCAAAAGGATTGCCCTCGGGCTGGTACTACCAGTTTATATGCTGCTGTCCCGGCTGCTGTCCCTGGTTACCTCCTTGATAACCTTGTAGGCAGGTTTGGTGTGGTGCCACAGGTTGGTGGGTCCCCTTACACGTTGACCTCCTTGATGGTGTCCCTCTTCTCATACCTCTGATCTGCAGTGCCCCCATGGACCTTGCTGTTTCGTTATCCTTTTTCAGTTGGTTCAGTTTGTCATCAACTGGTGCCCCGAAAAGGTGACCCCCATTGATGGGTGTGTTGAGAATGTTCTTCTGAACCTCATTCTTGAAGCCTGATATCCTTAGCCAGGCATGCCTCCTTTCTGTGATCCCCAGCATCATGTGCCTGCTTGATGTCTCCGCTGCGTCCAGGGCAGACCTTCAGACATGTATTTGACATGTTTTTCCCTTCTTCTACCAGGTGGCTCGCCTTTCTCTAGTATTGCTCTGGTATGTGCTTTAGGAATTCGCCCACTTCTTCCCAGAGCTGGTATGCGTGCCTGTTGATGAGCGTGTTGGAATTGGCGATGCGCCATTGTATCACTGCACTTCTTTCTATAATCCTACCCATTAGGTCCATCCTCTTGCTCTCTTTGCCTGGTGGTGGGCCAGGGTAAGTGGGTATATTTGCTCTCTTCCTAGCCGTGGATGTGATGACCGAGTCAGCTGGGACTGATCCCCCTGATGTACATGGGGTCCTTTGAAGAATGTTTGCATTTCTTTTCTGCTCGTGGAGTTACTGCTCTACACATAGCAGGCTCCTTGAATGTCTCCTTACCCTGGTCCAGTACACTTGGGAGTATGGGCAGGAACTGGCTTCTAGTCTGTGATGGCAACTAGGTCTCCAAGAGGAAGCAAGACTGGGGTTTTCTTCCTCTAGCTGCACTACATATGTGTCTGCAGCTCTTTAGATGACTTGATTGTAGATCCCTATCTCGTCCGGCGGCGAAGGCCTCGACGGATAGGACTCTACACCCTCTTCCGGGGATTCAGTGTTGAGAACTTGCCACTGCAAGTCCTGAACCTCCGAGGACGTCGAGCCCTGGTAAGTTTGCTCGTCTTCCTATCCTTCGGCGTCGCCTTAGTACCGCTCTTCCTCTTCCTCTCCAGGTTCAGGTGTGGTCAGCGGTTGAAAATCCTCAACGCACCTTTCGGCTTCGGCCGTGGCTTTCGACGGACTGCTGTAGAATTTCATCTTTTCGTCGAAGTCTCTCTTGCGTTGCAAGATGTTTGCCATTTCGGCCTCGAGCCTTTTCTTCTTCTTTTCCATCTCAGCTGCGTGTTCGGCTTCGAGGGTTTCGGCTTTTCTCTTTGCGGTTGTCGACGAAGTCGAAACAGCTTTTGGGCCTTTGTTTTTTGACGTCAAGGCCTCTTTTTCATGGCTGCTCTTCGGCGCCTTTCCCTTGTCTTGGAATTTCGCCGTCTGGGAGTCCTTTTCAAAGGAACCGACGGGCTGCTTGTCCTTGGATGCAGTTGTCGACGTAGATTGCTTTGACGGCCCTGCTTCTGCGAGTATCAGTGGAGTATTTGGGGTTCGACGACTCTCTTACCTCCTTCGACGTTTTCTTTTCGACCTCCGGTTCTTCGGCGATGTTGTCTTCCTCCTTGCTGGAGAGTCCCACATCTCGGAGCGATGGAGGTGTCCCCTGCCCCTGCATGTTATAGTTCACTCTTCTTTGCCTCTCCCTCACTCTGAGGGTCTTCGGGGTGAACACTGCACAGGCATTGCAGTCCTCCCTTCAATGGTTGAGTGACAGGCAGAGATTGCAAACCGCGTGTTGGCCCTTTTGCGCTTACTTGTGGTGGCAGTTTGCGCAGAATTTAAACGGAGTTTTGACCATCACCGCGACCAGGGAGACCCCTCAATGCGCATTCTCTGTAGAAATGTCAAATTCTTCGATGTTCTCTCTTCTTTTGTCGACTTCTGTCTGTAGTTGTCCTCCGGTGTCTTCTCTGGTGATATTTTCGATGTTTATTCAATTTTTCGTCGATTCTTCTCTCCAAAGTTTTGGAGCTTTTTCACTGTTGATCCAGAGCCAACGATGGAAAAAGAATCTGAAGATGGCGACCAAGGGTGGAAGCTTCAGGAGGAAGCATGTCAATGTCCCGAAGGAGACCAAATGATGGTATGTCAACGCCCACCTGGGCCACGAAAAAAAAGAGAAGAAATACTACAATTTTGGACAAACCACTAGATGGAGGAATAATACACAGCATAGTATATCCAGAAAGATTCACGCTGAAAAACCACGGTCTCAACATCATCTCGTACATCGACACCCAGCTGATCCTCTCCCTCAGCAATGAACCCACAGTCACAAGAACAACTTCCACGACAGGATGAAGGCTGTCGCTGCCTGGATGAAGTACAGCGGTCTCAATCTAAACTCAGAGAAGACCAAAGTCCTCACCCTGGGCTTTGCTCCCTCCACCTGGGGTGACTTCTGGTGGCCCGCAGACCTTGGAGTCCCCCACACCCACAGATCATGCACAAAACAATGGCATCATCCTGAACTCCTCACTCGCCATGAACAGCCAGATCAACAGAGTCTCATCATCCTGCTTCCACACGCTACGCCTGCTCGAAAAGATCTTCAAGAGGATCCCCACTGAGGCCAGAAAGACGGTCACCGACATAGACTCAGTAGCAGACTCCAGTATGGCAATACACTCTACGACGGCATCACCAAGAAACTCAAGAAACTGCATAACATTTAAAATGCCTCCGCCGGACTCATCCTCAATATCCCACGCCGCAGCCACACCACCAGTATTTCTTCAATTGCAATGCCAGGTAGCCAAAGTGGCAAGGTCAGTGCCACTCTCTGATATCAGGATAGTCTCTGTGACGCCTCTGCCTAGGCCAGAGTCCACTGCAGTACCCAAGGTGAACCCAGCTACACCCTTAGAGGTAGTACTGCTACCAGTGCTACTGCAAGGGTTGCTAGGGGGAGTAGTAGTAGCCTTGGTGACTTTTTTAGGGGTACTGGGGTCAGAGTCCCATGGCCTTTTTGTTTACAAACAAAGTACCAAGGAGGCTTATTAGAAGAGGAGGATTGAGACCCACCGCCAGAGGAATACTTTTGTGTACCTGAAGAGACTCTTTCTTGCTATCTTTGGGTTTCATCCCATCTTTCTCTTGGGCCTCAGATTTATCTTTCTTTTTTGGTCACCCCCCACCATGAGACTTACTGCTCACCCTGGTGGGAACCCATTTGTTTGCCTTCTTTCTCAATTCTTGGGGAGAGGTCAGAACAGAGTACACCAGGTATTGGGGCAGTTTCTCAGACATGCCGTTATTAAGGATGTGCTCTCATGATCAATTTATGCAGGCCATTATAGTCACCTACATTACTACCATGTAACCAGCCTGCCAGAGCCTTAACTGCAGTCTAAGAAAACAACCCAGTCTTGTGAAGAGGTTTTCTGAGTATCTCTGAACTTAATTATGTACTCCTCACAGCTAAGTCCTAACCCTTCAATAAGTGTCTCTTTCAAGACTTTGTAGTTGTCTGCATCCTCTTGGCAAAAATGTGGAACTACCTTTATCTGGAAAGGAGAGCCACAGAATAGCTGCCGGTTCTTCTGGGGAACCTTTTGGACTTTACAGGTCCTCTCCGGCGCAGAAATCCACTTGAGGATATCCTCACCAGTCTTATAAGCAGATTCTGCTAAGATTACTAGAGTCAAAGTGCTCCTGCCTGACTCTGAAGTCTCCTTTGCTGCCACCACGGGGGTCCAACCCCAAATGATTTCTCTCTTTCTCCTCTTCTTTCCTTTAAAGGGCCAGCTGCTACATCTTCAGCTTGAGTTTGGCCTTCTCAAGTTTGAGCAGGTTGTACCCCCATCTAGGATGGCCTCATCTAAATTATAATGAGTGGACCCAGCAACTGTTGCTGAGGAAAAGGAGGATGAGAAAGAGGAAGACCCCCTCCTCATAGGAACACTGTGAACCAACCCAGTGGAAGCGAAAGTGGGCCTACTGCCATGGCCCCCCTCCTGTAACATCAGTACCCTCCCACTTCCACAGGCATAGGGTTATCAAAGGGAATCTCTTCAGACTCCACATCTCCATGTCCAGTGACAGATCCAGCAGTACTAAGTACCTCTTGTCCCGTAGGGTCAACCCCTCACCAAGGTCTTCCAGGATTCTAGAGGTCATCTTGAAGCAGTAACTCCATAAGAAAAGACCTGGAGGGTTAATACCCATTTTGAGTTTCCTAGCCTTACACAGGGTCCTAAGTTCCTGGAACCGAAGGGCATTGTACCCAGACACCCGAGTCTGACTAGATTCTCCAATAGTAGACATGCTGCTAGTGTAGGGTGAGTACCCTAACCTAGTAATCAAAACTTCCCAGACGTTGGAGAAAGGGCTATGCTAGGCCCTTGACACCTAACCTAAAGTTTTAGCAACATACACTACCTATCTAGTATAGTGTTTTCCCAGAATGTAGTAGTGGTTTCTTGTGTAAACCCTACTGATAACAAAGTGGTAAAGCAATGCAAATCTTTATCCCACTGCAGCACCACCAATGAAGGAGCTTAGCTTAGTATATAGCGTTCACCTTTAGGGAGGCACTGTGCACTGAGTGCAGGCAACCCTTTGTGATAGTGTTTAGGTCCCTGAAAACCAGAGCTCTCACGGGGGAGCTGTGGAGAGCAGATAAAGATTATTCAGGGGGGTGACAGCGGCTGTGCACACTGTCACCATGCACAGAGCAGGTCGGCTTTGGCGAGAACCAGTGAAAGCTTTCAACATTAGCATGGGCCGCAGAACTCCACGCTTCATGGTGCAGCAGTGAACACAGGCAGCCACAGTACACATTTTCCTTATGTACGCAGCAGTTCAAACAGAGATACATCCAAATCACATTACAGCGAATAATGGTACAACACATACAGCCAGTTCCAGATGTTTCTCTTTTACCCTTACTCAAACATTTCAAGTATGGTACAAATATTTCTGAAAAACCATTATTAATTCTTCAAAGTGCTATTAGCAAGCGATCTTTACCAGTTCATTTAGGACATTTTTACACCTTTTAACGCTTAATTTGCAGGGGAAGAAGTAACTATTCTGTAAAGTGTTGAGAAGTAACACAGTCATCTCAGATCTAAAACCACTGAAGGGTGGAGCAATGCAAAGTGCTCATCCAACAGTACAAAGTGCCATATTTCCTCAAACAGGTATCCTTTCAGTCAAGTCTTCAGGAGGGGCTGCTGAGTAACCAGGAGTAGGTCAGTCAGAGGACTCAGGGTTGTACTGCCCCCAAACCCATGTAGTGATCCTCAATGTTCAAGTGTCACCAGGAGGGAGATTTTTGTGGTTTGTGCAGAAAGGCTGTGTTTCAAAGAAAAATATATAACAGTAACTCTCCTCTGAAGCCAGTGAGACCAATGATTATGTTCAAAAGTGAAAATCTTCTGCAGGGTGAGAGATTAGGACCCAAAATATACTTTTACACTGATAGGAGCAGCAGTCAATCAAAACATTATTGTGCCCTTAGCAGATGTCGCCTTCCTCTTCCAGCCTCGAAAGGGACTACGGAGGGGGTGCAGAAACATTTTCCAGCACAATCAGGGTCCCAGTTGTTTGCTCCTGATACTACCGGCCTGCAAGACCCCGTAAGCTTGGATATTCTGTAGAGCAAGACATCAGTTTCAGACACATAATGGCGGCTGGAGAGCCCTTCTCCAGGTGTCCTGCAGGGCCACTGGTAGAGGGGAAGGAGACCATGACATCAGAGGACACATGGAATGCTCTTTGGAAGTCACCGGAAGCCAACCAGCCTCCGTACTTCCTGATACACTGGTCCCGCCAGCTCCTTGGCTTTCTCCGCTCCATGGTCGAGCATCTTCCGCAGGTATCCAGGGTCTGCCTCTAGGCGCACAATCTCGTCCCGGATTGGGGAAAGTGTTTCGATGACAGCTTCAGACACCACTTTTTTGTAGTGCTCAGTATCAAGGTCTACATTCTGGGCAACAACCTCCTCTGGGGTCAGTTTTAGCACAGCAGCGTGAATAGAGACGAGGTTGGAGACTCCGGGTCTGCCTTCAGGGTCATAGGTCACAGCAGATGTGCAGTCCGTCACTGCCTTTCGAAATTTAAGCGTGATCTCCTCTGGACTGTCCGTGATGTTCACGGTGGCAAGCTTCTGAGGGTCTGACTTGGACATCTTGACTGTGGGATCTCGGAGAGACTTCACTTTTTTTGTTGCACCTGGGGGGTAAAAGAAAGCATTTTTCAAAGTTATTTACAGAACTAAATGAAAATGATGTTGGTGAATGAGTATACGTTCTCCATCGAGCACAACAATAGCAAAACTTTAATCTGGACTCTATTTGGTGAGTATAACACTGTGTTTCCCTTAACAAAATATATATAGAGGTTTCCTTTTTATAAATCCACGTTTCACATACAATCAGTATAACAACCTTACACTTCCTTATGGGCACACAGTGACAATATTTCTAACAGCGAAGAACTTTAAGAGAATCCGCATTCAATAACACATGCCCACCTATTTCTATGACCCTCCTTTCACACCCATACACAAACTGTGCTCTCTTTCTGTGCCTTTGTACGCATACATTCCAACATTTTAAAACAGGAAAGTGGGAGGTTTTCAGAAGAGAGGAAAGAAAAAACATCCGGGGGGATATATTTTCTGCACTAACTTCTATTGGAGTTAAGGCGATTTCAGGTGAGAGGCAGCTAAAATAAAGCAATGTTTGCCTAAATAAATTGGGAGTCTTCTACCTGAATCAGATCTGGTGGCATGTGCACAACACAAAAAGTCCTCTTTCTATCCGTTTGCACCATGCACACAGTCCTATTTCCATCCCTTTGCACCATACAGAAACAGTCCTCTTTTTATGCTTGCACGACCACACAGAAGCAGTCCATGTTGCATGCCTTTGTACCCATACACACATTCCTCTCACTATCCCTTTGCATCACACACAGTCATCTTTCTATCCCTTCGCATCATACACAAACAGTCCTCTTTCTATCCCACAAGATGAAGGATGGAATGTTGCACAATGGCAAAAGGTTCACCCCCCAGTCACAGATCTGGGTTTAATCCATCGTTATTTTGCTCACCAAGCCACCCCAGTTCAGACATGGCCATATGCAAATCAGTCTTGACCCTGTGCCTCATGGGAACAGTCCAGCCCGAACTGCCAAGCCATAACTTCCATGGATCGGAATGAAGCATCCTAGGACCGGTTTCTGGCATTCCAGCCGTCTTCTGCCAGGATAGCTTGACTCCAGTGGCTTAGTGAGCACGAGACCCACGTCTGGGCATAGCCTTCCCACATAGGGTGAACAGCAAAACACACAATCCCATTGCATCACACACAAAGTCCTCTCACTATCCCTTTGCATCACACACAAAGCCCTCTTTCTATCCCTTTGCATCATACACAAAGACCTCTTTCTATCCCTTCGCATCATACACAAAGTCCTCTTACTATCCCTTTGCATCACACACAAAGTCCTCTTTCTATCCCTTTGCATCATACACAAACATTCCTCTTATTTTCCCTGCATGGCCATACACAAGCAGTCCACGTTGCGTACCCTTGCACCCATACAAACAGTCCTCTTTCTATCCCTTTGCACATGTACACAAACAGTCCTCTTTCTGTGCCTTTCCAACCATATACACACAGTCCTCTTTCTATCCCTTTGCCCCGTACAAAAAGAGACCCTTTTCTACCCCTTTGCAACCATATACACAAACAGTCCTCTTTCTATCGTTCCCCAAACACAAAGAGCCCTCTTTCTATTCCTTTGCAACCGTACACAACCAGTCCTTTTTCTATGCCTTTGCACCATAGAGTCCTCTTTTTATCTCTTTGCATCCGCACAGTCCTCTTTCAATCCCTATGCCCCATAGACAACCAGTCCTCTTTCTATCCCTTTGAACCATATACAAACAGTGCTCTTTCAATCACTTAGCAACCATACAGTTACCACACACAGTCCTCTTTCCGTGCCTTTCCACCCATATACACAATCCTCATTGTATCCCTTTGCACATGTACACAAACAGTCCTCTTTCTCTGCCTTTCAAACCATGTACACAAACAGTTCTCCTCCTATCTCTGGCCCATACACAAAGAGCACTCTTTCTATCCCTTTGCAACCGTACACAACCAGTCCTCTTTCTATCCCTATACCCCATACACAACCAGTTCTCTTTCTATCCCTATGCCCCATACACAACCAGTCATCTTTCTATCCCTATGCCCCATACACAACCAGTCATCTTTCTATCCCTATACCCCATACACAACCAGTTCTCTCTCTATCCCTATACCCCATACACAACCAGTCCTCTTTCTATCCCTATACCCCATACACAACCAGTCCTCTTTCTATCCCTATGCCCCATACACAACCAGTCCTCTTTCTATCCCTATACCCCATACACAACCAGTCCTCTTTCTATCCCTATGCCCCATACACAACCAGTCCTCTTTCTATCCCTATACCCCATACACAACCAGTCCTCTTTCTATCCCTATGCCCCATACACAACCAGTCATCTTTCTATCCCTTTGCAACAATACACAAACAGTCCTCTCTATCCCTTTGCACCCGTACACAGTCCTATTTGTATTCCTTCGCACCAATACGCACAGTCCTCTTTCTGAACCTTTGTATTCATAGAGTCCTCTTTCTGTGACTTTGCACCCACATACACACAGTCCTCTTTATGTGCCTTTGCACCCATATACACACAGTCATCTTTCTGTGCCTTTGCACCCCTATATACACAGTCATCTTTCTGTGCCTTTGCACCCATATGCACACAGTCATCTTTCTGTGCCTTTGCACCCCTATACACAGTCATCTTTCTGTGCCTTTGCACCCATATACACACAGTCATCTTTCTGTGCCTTTGCAACCATATACACACATTCATCTTTCTGTGCCTTTGCACCCATATGCACACAGTCATCTTTCTGTGCCTTTGCACCAATATACACACAGTCATCTTTCTGTGCCTTTGTCAGACCTAGGCAGCGGTTAATTTGGAAACGAATGATTGCAGATGCTGAAAGTTCAGCTCAGAAGCTTGTGGTCAACGCTTTTAAATGTTGGATCTCATTAATCCACTACTATACACACACCCCTCTTTATCTCACTCGCCAGTCCATTCCTTCTCCCTTTGTGACGGTTACTCCATACTCAATCTAATCTTCCTTTTTTCCCATTTGTGTGTTTTCCCTCTCTTGATCTAGGTCAATATCTGCTGATAACAAATAAGAAAACAAGTTACTTACCTGTAACTACAGTTATCCAGTATTGGTATCTTTCATAGATTCACATGCCTGAATCATTCCCCGTCGTCGAGGCGGGAGTCCCACGGTAAATTATATATATATAGCAGTGCCTAAAAACCATTAGTAGTAGGCTAGAAAAGGATATAGGCCCAACTAGGCCCAAAACTTAGCAGCCTATCTACCTCATTATGTAAAAAGAACTGAAAATGTAGCCTCAGCCAATCAGCTAACCTCACCCTCTAGAACCTTCCCAGCCCAGGCAGTTCTCCTCAGATTTTCCCAGCACAAGTGAGAAGTAGTATCCTATATAAGAACTGCCTAGCCGGGGAGGAGGGTGGGTGCATGTGAATCTATGAAAGATACCAATACTGGATAACTGTAGTTACAGGTAAGTAACTTGTTTTCTTATCCAGTATTGGGGTATCTTTCATAGATTCACATGCCTGAATCAGAGTAGCAAGCAGTAACAACCATAACTGTCGGTAGAGGAAGGTGGGAGACAATCCAAACCATATATCCCCACACAACCTGGAAGGTACTAGAGCAATAACATATCTCAATACATATGCAAAATCATGACAATACCTTCATATAATATGTATCTAAATATAGAACATTAAAACAGTATATTAGTAAACATGTAGCAGTAGAAAAAAGAAAAAACCATAACAGTCTGACCTCAGTGAAGAAGATGCTGCAACACTGCTTCTCCCACTGACGTATCTCCATGTAGCACCGGCTGCAGGCAATAGTGCTTCGTAAAAGTATGCACACTTTTCCATGTAGCAGCACGGCAGATGTTTTCCAGGGACACCCCTGCAAATAGGGCTGTAGACGCTGACATCATCCTGGTGGAATGCGCCTTAACCGTTCTTGTCAGGGGCTTGTTCGCTTTCTCATGACAGAAGACGATGACAGAGGAAAGCCATCTGGCTATTGTTGCCTTCGTCACTGCCTGACCACGTGTAGCTTGTCCATAAGCCACAAACAGTTGGGTAGATTTGCGTAAATCTTTTGTCTTTTGTAAATAGAATTTGAGGCATCTTTGGACATCCAAGGAATGCAGCATCCTTTCAGCTGGAGTCTTGGGGTCTGGAAAGAAAGTCTTGAGTTTCACCGGTTGGTTGATGTGAAACTGGGTCGGAACTTTGGGAATAAACTTAGGATGAGTTCTAAGTGTCACACAATCTTTTGAAAAATGTAGGAAAGGTTCTGATATAGTGAACGCTTGTATCTCACTTACTCTCCTGGTTGAAGTGAGGGCTAACAGAATAGCCACTTTCCAAGTCAAGAATTTAAGTTCCGATTTATGAATTGGTTCAAAAGGCCTTTTCAGCAACTGAGATAACACAATATTGAGATCCCACTCAGGAGGAGGAGGCCGCACTGGAGGGAAAACTCGAAACAATCCTTTAAGGAACTGTTTAATTAAAGAAGAAGAGCACAAAGATGGTTTGTTGTAACTCTTCCTGAATCTGGATATGGCAGCAAGGTGAACTTTGATAGAAGAAAAAGCGAGACCTGATCTGGCTAGAGACAGCAGATAAGGCAGAATCTTCTCTGGAGGAGCCTGTAGTGGATGGACGTCATGCTCTCCGCACCATAAACAGAATCTCTTCCATTTGAAGCGATAGGTTCTGATGGTAGACTGTGCACGAGCCTGAGATAGAACAGCTCTACAGTCTGGAGAAATCTCCAGGTCCTTAAACTCTAAGAAATCAGGAGCCAGGCGTGCAAGTGTAGCGACTGAGGATCTGGATGAAGTATTTGTCCTTCCTCTCTTGTTAGCATTGAAAGCGTCGGTTTGAGGCGCAGTGGAGGGTGATGGGAGAGTATCAGAAGCTCCTGGAACCAATACTGTCTCGGCCAGCGAGGAGCAATTAGGATTAGAGAGCAACGCTCTCTCTTCATTTTCTGTAGAACCTTTGGGATGAGAGGAATCGGTGGGAAGGCATATGCAAAGATTCCGGTCCACCTCATCAACAGGGCATTTCCTCTCGATCCTTGCTGGTGGAACCTGCTGGCAAAGTATATGCATTTGCTGTTCTGTTGCGTGGCAAACAGGTCCAGCGTTGGTGTGCCCCAGAGCTGGAAAATTGTTTCCACTTGCCGTTGTTCGAGTTACCACTCGTGACATCCTGTGAACGATCTGCTGAGATCGTCGGCCAGAGAATTCTGAATTCCCTGAACATGTTCCGCTCTGAGGGAAATTTTGTGGTGGAGTAACCATTCCCACATTTCCTGCGCTTGAAGAGACAGGGCCAGAGATTTTGTGCCCCCTTGCTTGTTTACGTAAAACATGCTGGTGGTGTTGTCCGTGCGCACCAGTACTGCAGAGCCTGCAATTCTTGGCAGGAAGGCTCGCAAGGACAGGAAAATTGCCCTCAACTCGAGGCAGTTGATGTGTTTGTGCTTGTACTGATGGGACCACCGTCCCTGCACCTGAAGGTCCTGGAGATGACCTCCCCAACCCTCCATGGAGGCATCTGTCGTTAGAGTAAATTCCGGTAGAGTCTGAAGAAAAGTGAGCCCCGGAGACAAATTGTTCTTTGCCGCCCACCACAGAAGAGCTTGTTTTATCTTGGGTGTGACCTTGATACGGTCCTCGAAAGATCCGTCTATCTGCCGCCACTGTCGATGCAATTCCTCCTGGAGAGGCCTCATTCTGAGTCGAGCCAGTGGAACTAGATGGAGTGCGGAGGAACACATCCCTAGCAGGGAAACAAACTGTCGGACCGAAAGAGACTTTTTTGACCGTATTTGACTTGCCAGCTTTGTGATCTTGTCCTGACGAATTTGGGTTAAGAAGGCCTTGCACTGAGAAGTGTCTAGTACTGCTCCCAGGAACGTCAGAATTTGTTTGGGTTGAAGTTGAGAATTTTTGGCGTTGAGGGTCAAACCCAGATTCGAGAACATTGACAGAGCACTCTTGACCGACTGCCTTGTTGAAGTCCTCGTCGGACTCTTTATTAACCAATCGTCGAGGTACGGGAACACTTGGATTCCCTGTGACCTCAACGCAGCTGCAACTGGGACTAGAGTCTTGGTAAAGATTCTTGGTGCAGACTTCAGGCCGAAAGGGAGCACCTTGAATTGAAAATGGACACCAGCCACTGTGAATCTCAGATACTTGCGGTGGTTTGGATGAATTGGAATGTGGAAGTAAGCGTCTTCCATATCCAGGGAAGCCATGAAATCTCCCTCCATGAGGCAATTGAGGACATCCGTGAGTGTCACCATGCGGAAACTCTGCTTTTTCAGATATTTGTTTAAGTTTCGTAGATCCAGAATTGGACGCCACTCTCCTGAAACCTTTTCCACAAGGAAGAAGCGAGAATAAAACCCCTGATTTTTCTGGGATGTTGGGACTTTCTCTATCGCATTTTTGTGCAGCATTTTCATGGCTTCCATGTATAACAAATGAAGACGAGGAGGGGAGGGACCCCTGGGCGGTAATGTTGGAGGTTTCTGCAAGAACTCCAGAGTGTGTCCGTGTTTGACTATGTCCAGAACCCACTGATCTGAAGTTATCTTCCGCCACTGTTGATAAAAGGCGGAAATCTTGGCGCCCACGGGGAGGGAGGGAAAGGAGGATGGTGTCCGGCAAAACTCACTGGCGTTTATTTGAATCACGTCCCTGGTAGTTAGAACGTCGTTTCCCTCCTTGACGAGAGAAACCCGCTGACGATGACTGCCGATAGGACTGCTGGTAGTACGGCTTATTTTGAGGTTGATACTGGCGGTTTTGCTGATTTTGATAATGTCCTCTTGATGAAAAACCACGGCCTCTTGCTCCTCTGAAAAAACCTCGCTTATACTGTAGTGCACCAAGCGATTTGGCCGTATCAGTATCCGTTTTTATCGCAAGCAATGCTTCATCTATGTGCTTGCCAAACAATAACTCGCCATTATAGGCCATGTCCAGTATTTTGGTCTGGACCTCAGGTCTGAAAGAAGTCGCCTTGAGCCATCCTTGCCGTCTGAGAACTGCCGCTCCGGCCAATTGTCTAAAGGCTGTATTAGATACATCGAGGGCGCAATCGATAATCTCAGAAGCTGCCCTCTCGCCTTCCAAGACAACCTTCCTGACCTCTTCAACACGGTCATCGGGAACCAAATTGATGAACTCCGACAGATCTGACCACATTTGTCGGTCGTACCGTGCTAAAATTGCCAAAGAATTAGCAATCTTGACAGTAGCAGCGGCATTAGCCGAGAACTTCTTTCCAATTGCATCCAATCTCCTGCCCTCTTTGTCTGGAGGCGTTGAAAGTGGTGCAACCGGATTTTTGGATCGTTGTTGAGCCGCTTGTGAAATCACTGAGTCAGGACGCGGATGACCAATCAAACATGAAGGAGTGTCCGGTGGTGCTCGGTACTTCTTGTCGACTCTTGGAAGAACCGCCGGGATGGAAGCTGGCGTCTTCATAATATCAATCCCTTCTTTCCAGATATAGTCAATGATAGGGATAGATCTGGACACCCTTCTATACCCTTCTTTGAAATCATGAAGAAAACAGTCGGTTTGTTCAACCGAAACTGTGATTGCAAATCGAGCAGCTGCCCGGTGCATGATGTTATGAAAACCTCCTATGTCTTCTGGCGGAGAATCTGAAGGTTTTGGCAGATTTGGAGAGGGCATAGGAATGACGTAATCATTCCATGGTTCCGTAGGCGTGGAATCCGGAAGTTCCCCATCCTCCCTTTCATCCTCATCTGGAGATGAGATGTCAACATCCTGACCTCCAGTCCCGGGGTCAACATCCTGCCTTGGAGAGTGTGAAGGATGTGGCGGTGGATTTACTGGCATGTCCTCCGGCACAGTATTAGGAGTAGGCAGAGTTGGTGGAAACCTCTGACGATAATCGGCCAGCATGGCCTGCAAATCCTGTACTAGAACAGACGGAAGACGAGTCGTGTCTTCTGTGTGTTGTTGCTCCTGATGATAAGGAGTAGCTAAATTTTCCTGATAGTAATGAACCTCATCATCATCCTCATCCTCTTGATATTTTATGTGCAACTGGGAAGGGTGATGGGCCACTCCAAAAGGATCATCATCATCATCCTCTTCATTATCCGAATCTGCCTCCACGTAATTTTCCAAGATATGCGAAGGCAAGAGGGGAGACAAATGAGAGTAACTCTGTCTCTGAAACGATTTCATCTGAAAATGGGTATACTGCACCCTAACCGGAGATGTGGGCAATAAATACGTAGACGGCACATTCAAAGATGCCAGCGCTGCTGTCGATGGCAAAAGTGAGACAGATGTGTGAGTTGCCGATATTGTCGTCGACGGTATCGTCACAGGGATTGTAATCATGGATGAAGACTTCTTGGAAGGCGTCCTAGTAGACGGATCCGTCGACGGACTCCTCGTCGTCGAGCTAGTCGTCGACGGAGCTGAAACCTTCGTCGACGTGTTTGTCGTCGACGGGCCTGTCGTCGACGGGGTCTTCGTCGACGAGCCTTTCGTCGACGGGCCCTTCATCGACGGGCCCTCCGTCGACGGGGTCTTCGTCGACGGGATCTTCGTCGACGGGGTCTTCGTCGACGGGGTCTTCGTCGACGGGGTCTTCGTCGACGGGATAGTGGAAGTCTTCGTCGACGGGGGAGCCGTCGACGAGAGCGTCGACGGAAGCGATGACGAACGCTTCAAAGATGGTGACTTGGTCGTCGACGGTAGACTCGTCGACGACGCGCTTTTCTTTGACGATCTTGTCTCAGAAGAAGAGGCCATGACGGACATCACAGGAGAAGTAATTGCTGAGGTGGTAACAGTATTTGAAGAAGTAGAAGACTTAGAATAGGTGGTAACAGTGAGAGAAGACACTAAAGTGACAGCTTTAGTGCGGACTGTACTCACAGTAGAAGACTCTGTTGACGCAGCACTCCTTGTGGATTCAGAGGGTTTATGAGAGAACTTAGGTTTTTTTTAATCTCTCAGGGGAACACCCCTCTTTGGAACTGGCTCTCTTACTTGAAGTAGAGGCTCTGTCCTCGTCATCTCTGACAGACGACTTCAGCCACAAAAGAACTCTCGCCTCTCTATCCCTTTTGGTCTTAGGAGGGAAGGTTCGACATATCCTGCAATCCTTCACAACATGTGAAGGATGCAAACAATAAATACAGTCCGAGTGCTCGTCGTCCACGTGAACTCTCTTCTTGAAGCATGAAGCACAGGCCTTGAATAAAGCCTTCTTTTCCGACATCTTGAAAGAATTGAAGAAATTTCTGAAGAAAACTGAGTAGGCATTCAGGGAGACTCCCTTACACACGAAGTGCGGTGAAAATCTGAGGAGAACTGCCTGGGCTGGGAAGGTTCTAGAGGGTGAGGTTAGCTGATTGGCTGAGGCTACATTTTCAGTTCTTTTTACATAATGAGGTAGATAGGCTGCTAAGTTTTGGGCCTAGTTGGGCCTATATCCTTTTCTAGCCTACTACTAATGGTTTTTAGGCACTGCTATATATATATAATTTACTGTGGGACTCCCGCCTCGACGACGGGGAATGATTCAGGCATGTGAATCTATGAAAGATACCCCAATACTGGATAAGTGACAAGTCCCCAAAATTAGTGCTGGTGGTCCCAACCGCCACAAATTAAGCAGTGGGCCTAGGGCAGTTGATCATGGAAGGTCAATTTCACCATCAACCCTGCTGGTCACTTGCTGCTGAATACCCCATAAAACACACCTGCTCGCTGCAACTATTATTGTGCAAAATAAGCACCCCGCAACTCCCCAAACGCCATTGCATTTACGTAGCTCTGTGCAGAGACTTATCTGGTCTATTACCTCACTCTAGGAAAGCATGCAGGAGCATGTATTTGATTGCACTGACATGTGTATAGCACTTTTCTACTCCTTGAACGTCTCAAAGCACATTCCGAGTGGTTAAGTAAGCATAGTGCCTAATAGCCTTACAAAATCGTGAAACATTTCAACGTTCATTAGGTTTTGGGTGCCTTTCAGGATACACGGCTGAAAGGGAGCTTTTTAAAAAAAGTTTGGCCTATGGGACGTTGGGTGAGGTACTTGAGTGTTGAAGCAAGTAAGGAAGCACAGTACGTCTAATTGTCACTGCATAGAATAGATGTAGTTTTGCATTGAGGCACCTGGTATCTCTGAGAGAACTGCATCATACGTACAAGCGATCATTGAGGTTTATCGGTTTGGTTTTCCAGAGTGAGTTATATCAGGAGTCCACCCAGAAGGGACAGAGGAACAGCTCTAGTGGATCATTGCTTAGGAAGTATCATTATAGAGTCTACCCATGAGCGACAGAGGACAAACTCCATCAGGGATACAGTTAAGCTGCCCAAGACTATCTTAAGGACCCACCCAGAAGCGAGAGAAGGTAAGCCCCACTGGGAACCTGTTAAGCTGCAAGAAGTACTATACGGGGTAACTAGTTACCAAGTTCACCGCAGGGAGTGTATGAGTCCACCAGAAGAGACAGAAGACCAACCTCTCAGGACGCGCCGGTATAGGATTAAAGTACATAGGTCTACGCGTGATGTGGAAGACTCAATCCGAGATCCTGCCGTACTACTAAAGTTAGCTGAGTGGTGTGCCACTCACCTTATTTGAGATGGGAGAGTGGAAACAGTCTTGTGATACTCAGCTATTAAAATTAAAAATTAAAATAAATAACAAACACACTAGATTCTGTTGTTTTCAGAAATTATCGTGCTAGTTCCCAGGTTCCTTTCTGCATGAAAACTACTGAAGATGTAGCACCTACTCACCCGAAGGAGTATTATTTCTCCCAACTCCTTGCTTGACCCTCTCCGGGGGATTCCGTCCTTATCATGGCACAGAAGTGGCTCTGGTCACAGTTCGGAATGAACTATGAATCATCAAGGAGGTATCATATCCTTTCCAATTTTATTAGATCTATCTGCGGCCTCTGACATGATGTGCTAGGATATTTTATTGACAAGACTTCCTGATATTATTATTAAGGGTTCAGTGTTTAAATAATTTTTATTAATTAATGGCTAGCACTTAACTGATCCGACTGGATTCTCTGCGCTACTTTTCTTATGAATTGCAATATGGTGTCCCACAAGGGTCTACTTTGAGCCTAACCCTATTTAATTTGTATGTTGCTCTCTTAGTAGCCTTGATTAGGGAATTTAGACTATCCTGTGCGCTATGCAGACGAAATGCACCTCATCCTGGATTGGATGGTCTGGGAGCAGAGTCCGCTGCTGACTTTTCCACGGGTCTAGAAGCAGTTGCAGGCTGGACATCTAAGAATGCCTGAGAGCAAATTCAATGTTCCCCTGAACTTCTAGATGGAGGCCACAGAACCAATCAGCTGGTGGCCTGATTTCATGTCAAGACCGGACGTTAGCATCATGCACAACCTTTTATTGCCACTCCAAACTGCAGCACTTTAAAGCATATTTTAAGCACACCTAAAATTCCAGAATTCGAACTCAATGTCAGTCTGAACACAGCACCCACCTTCGTCTTTTATTTGCTGCTCCCGTCAGTTAGGTATCTGCTAGCACTTGCTTTATTTTTCATATATATTGTATTAATGTTTACTCGTATTTTACTTATATTGTATTAATGTTTATGTTTTCATAATTTAAGTTTTAAGCAGTGTTTATCAGATGTTTGTATTTAATGGCAGCATGATGTTTTATCCCAACTTATGGGAATAACTGTAGTTGGAATTTATTTATTTAGTGATACGATATTTAAGTGAAGTAGGTAAGATGAAAAAAAATATATATTTTTTCATGATATTGATGGAGATGGGATCTGCCGTGACTATGGCAATATCATCAGCATATGCTAATGTTTTTGTAGCATAGCCCTGTGATATAATAGGTGTTATATTGCTGTTTTTCTCGAGATAGTGAATAAAGGAGTCTATGTATATTGCAAAGAGCAATGGGGAGCATGGGCACCCCTGGCGAGTTCCCTGGAAATAATAATTTCCTTGGTTAAGCTTCCATTAACGGAAACAACGGCCCTAGGATTGATAAACATTGTATAAATTTAGTCCGAAATCCCATCATCACCATTGCTTTCCAGAGAAACTGCCAGGAGACCCTATCAAGCCTTCTCTGCATCGAGCAGAATTAGGGCCATAGGGTCTCCTGTAGTTTCTGTTCCATCAAAGAGCGTAATCACTCTCTGGATATGATTTATCGTTGACCTTCCAGGAACAAAACCGTGCTGGCTATTGGCTATTACCTGGTGTATTATAGGTGCAATTCGGTTTGCCAAGACTTTAGAAAATATTTTCGAGTCAGCATTTATTGGAGTTATAGGACGATAAGACCCTAGATGTTCTGGGGGTTTCCCTTTTTTAGCAAAAATTACGATTTTGGCTCTGGACCAAGAGTTGGGCGGTTCACCCCCAGAGAAGATATGGATAATTAGATCACTTAAAACATGTTTAATTTCATCTATGAATGTCTCTTGGTTTTTTAATCAATTTGGAGTACTCAATTCTGGAACCCTGTGAAGATTTGGAATTTCTTGGCATTCATGTGAATATTTAACAAGCAGATTTGCGTATGCCAGGAAGGAAGGTTATAAAAACAGAGGTGAAACAGATTTTGAAGAAGTTTTATTTCCTTGCGAGCTTTAGCAAGGATAATCTATTTGTTTTCCTCTTCAATTCAGGATTTTATTCTGGGACCGCTTAATTACAGAGGTTTGCAGAGGTTGGGGGCAGAAGGTCTAAGGAAGGGATTGTGGTATGGAGATCTGGTTCAGATTTCTGCGGAAGCACAGGAAAAGTTAGCTTGGTGGCTGGAGAATTTAGAAGTGTGGAATGGCAGAGCAATTTTTGTAATATCTCCAGATTTTGTTCCGGAGACGGATAAGAGCTTTTCTGGTTGGGGGGCTTGTTTGGAACAAGAAGTAACAGGTGGTAGGTAAATGGTCATAAAGGAAAGTCACCACGATATAAATGGTTTAGAGATGAAGGCAGGCCTTTTAGCATTGCAGAGTTTTGGGGAAAAATTGAAGAATTGCAATGTTATACTGAAGATGGACAATGTATTAGCAGTTGGTTATATAAATTGTTTGGGTGGCAGCAAATCATATAGTTTAACTCAGGAAGTGAAAGAGATATGGAGCTTTTGTATAGAACAGAAATTAGGTTTGCAGGCAGAGTATCTTCCATGTCTGTTTGACACGGCAGCAGATTGGAATTCAAGGTATCTCCGAGATTACAGCAACTTTAAGTTGAGTGTGAACGTGTTTAGAAGAATTCAAAATGTTTGGGGTCCCTTAGAGGTGGATCTGTTTGCCTTGAGGTTAACTTTCCATTTGCCTCGGTATTTCAGATGGAGAGCGGATCCTCAGGCAGAAGTCCTGGATGATTTTCAGGAGGTTTGGAAGAATCTACAGGGTTATGCTTTTCCTCAGTTTTCTATGATACAGAGAGTGCTGTTAACGGCGAGGAGGCAGAAATATTGTTTAGATGACTCCATTTTGGACAGCACAACCTTGGTTTCCAGGTTTACATGGAGTTGGTAGTAGAAGAACCGCATTTGATTACTGTCAGAGGAGATGTTAACAGGACCAGGTGGAGAGATTAATTTTGTTAATTCTGGAGGAACCTTCTGGTTTGGAAGATTTCAGGGGAGCAAACCAGTTTAAAGTTCTTTCAGAGCAGGCTCAAAAGTTGCTCAAGGAATCGGGGGCACTGGGACAAGGAAGAGATATATTAGAGATGGGAGGAAATGGGTTGGTGCTTGGTGAGAGATGTGGATACTCCCATAGTATTAATTATCTATCAAATTTGTTAGAGTAGGGTCTTTCTTATAGGACTATTAATGGTCATAGGTCGGCGGCAGCAGCAGGCCATGACGCAGTTGAAGGAATATTCCATAGGAAGGCATGTTTTGGTTTGTAGAGTGATAAAGGCTCAAGTTACGGAGGCCTCCTAAACCTAATTCAGTTATTTGTGGGACGTGAATTTAGTTTTAAAAAGGGTAGAAAGTTGGCCTTCTAATTCTTTTTTTGTCCTTACAGCAGGTGAGTAGCAAGTTGCAAAGATTTTAGGTCTATTCTCTTTCAGGAGGGTACCTGCTTTGGAGGTAAGTAATAGACTTAACTAAAAAGGGGTGATAATTCACATTTCGAAAAGAACAAAGACAATGCGATCTTCAATTTTTTACACTAGGTTTGAGGACCATCCACAATTGTGTGTTGTACGATGTTTGGATGCGTAGGAGAGTAGGATGGCCGAAATCAGAAAGGATAGAGTAAATCAATTTGTGAGCTGCTCCAATCAAGATTCTCTAACTGCACCATTTGGGATCACTGAACTACTGCCATTAGGTCTATTTAAAGAGGCTCTTTGCAAAGCACAGGTTTGGATAGTCTAGGTGAGACAGGTATTGGATATATTGCAATTCATCTACAATGCAGCAATGTGCTTGAGGACTTACTCAGTATTGCCTTTGGAACTGGAAAGAAGTCACCGTATCTTTTGTTGAAGATTCTTGCGGTTTCCTGGGACAGTTCCATGTGAGTCACTTGATCGTCTCCCACTGGAACATGTGTGGACCTTTAAAGAAAAAGAAAAAGAGCGATACACAAGAAGCGGTAAGACCGAGGCAGCCACAGGAAGATACAAGGAAGCAAATCACATTTTTTTACATTTTCCATATTCCATCTACTTGGACAAGTAGTACCGTACCCCAGACCGAGGCAAGTATGGCCCTAAATACACTGTACTAGTGCCAAACAAGGATATGTTTTAAACTGAATGACTGAGTGGCTATTTGAGCAGTGCACTAACACCCAGAGACTTTGATGCCAGGAGAGGAGGTTAAGAAGAACCCCGGACTACAGAACAATTGATACATGGAGTCGCCAAATGAGAACTACAACAGAACAAGGTCCCCTAGTGACCTGCTAATAAAGAAAGACATTTTATATCTCTACTTGGGTTGCTTTTAGACTGCGTTTTCATTGGAGTTTCAGGGTGCTGAATAACCATAGAACTACAACACAATACCAAAGGGGTGAACTGAATAAATTAGTAACATCCAAAAGTGATTGCCATTTGATTTATGAGATCTCTAATTAAAAAAGTTAAAAGAGCAATTAAAAAGATAAAACGTGCTGTATCAAAAACATATACCCCAATTTGATTACAAAGAAAGGCCCACCAAGCAAGCTAAGCATCAAAAATCGATCAATATACAGTGTTAAAAAAAAGACATTAAATTATTGTTTTAAAACAGACAAAAAGATTGAATAGAAGACATGCAGGGTGCTGAGGCTGTCACGCACACGGGTGTCCAAATTCAGTTAAATGGGCGATCACCGAGTTATGCAGCAAAAACACAGAGCAGGACACTTCTGCAAGGATCAACGGCTCATGCTGGAGGTGGTAAAGAAAGGGCCCAACTGTGAACAGGTGGCAGAATGTCCACAAATGTTGTGTCCTTGCAGGGGGGCAGGTGCACCAAAGGCTCAGCTCGTAACATTCGCTGTGCAAAGTCGGTCTACCAAGTATTGTATTTCAGAGGAAGCTTTCTTTTCCACGCGCTTGAAGAGCAGAACAGCTGTAGCGGGCACGCGCATCTGCTGAAGGTCCGAGTGTCTCATGAGCAGGTTAAAAAGAGGGAAGTGTACAGAGTGGGTGTTGTGGCAATGATGGTATAAAAGAGGGTGAAAGCGGTTTTGCAGCAGATTGGCAGAGAAACGGACAAAGCCATCAGTTTGGCTGATAACGCAGCGAGTTGACTAATAGAAACAACAAACAACGATATTAAATGTGGGATTGTAAAGAAGCAAATCTATTCTGGTCCCTCTCTCAGAACCAAAACAGTGTTCAAGGTCCAGAACTGCTCCATCACCAGTGAGCTGGCGACGCCCCATCGGCAGACGTCCTGCATCTCTCCATCGTCAGAGGGCCGGCGCCACTCCATCGCCAGAGGGCCGGCACCCCTCCATCGCCAGAGGGCCGGCGTTGCTCCATTGCCAGAGGGCCGGCACCGCTCCATCGCCAGAGGGCCGGCGCCGCTCCATCGCCAGAGGTCTGGCGCCCTGCCAGAGGTCCTGCACTCCTCAATCGCCAGAGGGCCGACGCCTCTTCATCGCCAGAGGGCCGACGCTGCTCCATTGCCAGAGGGCCGGCGCCGCTCCATCGCCAGAGGGCCAGCGCCGCTCCTTCACCAGAGGGTCGGCGCCGCTCCATCGCCAGAGGGTCGGCGCCGCTCCATCGCCAGAGGGCCGGCGTTGCTCCATTGCCAGAGGGCCGGCACCGCTCCATCGCCAGAGGGCCGGCGCCGCTCCATCGCCAGAGGGCCAGCGCCGCTCCTTCACCAGAGGGTCGGCGCCGCTCCATCGCCAGAGGGTCGGCGCCGCTCCATCGCCAGAGGGCCGGCGTTGCTCCATTGCCAGAGGGCCGGCACCGCTCCATCGCCAGAGGGCCGGCGCCGCTCCATCGCCAGAGGTCTGGCGCCCTGCCAGAGGTCCTGCACTCCTCAATCGCCAGAGGGCCGACGCCTCTTCATCGCCAGAGGGCCGACGCTGCTCCATTGCCAGAGGGCCGGCGCCGCTCCATCGCCAGAGGGCCAGCGCCGCTCCTTCACCAGAGGGTCGGCGCCGCTCCATCGCCAGAGGGTCGGCGCCGCTCCATCGCCAGAGGGTCGGCGCCGCTCCATCGCCAGAGGGTCTCTGCCGCTCCATCGCCAGAGGGTCTGCGCCGCTCCATCGCCAGAGGGTCAGCGCCGCTCCATCGCCAGAGGGTCAGTGCCGCTCCATCGCCAGAGGTCTGGCGCCCCGCCAGAGGTCCTGCACCCCTCAATCGTCAGAGGGCTGGCGCCGCTCCATCGCCAGAGGTCCTGCACCCCTCCATCGCCAGAGGGCCGGCGCCGCTCCTTCGCCAGAGGGCCGGCGCCGCTCCTTCGCCAGAGGGCCTGCACCTCTCCATCGCCATAGGGCCGGCGCTGCTCCATCGCCAGAGGGCCGGCGCCGCTCCTTCGCCAGAGGGCCGGCGCCGCTCCTTCGCCAGAGGGCCTGCACCTCTCCATCGCCAGAGGGCCGGCGTTGCTCCATCGCCAGAGGGCCGGCGTTGCTCCATCGCCAGAGGGCCGGCGTTGCTTCATCGCCAGAGGGCCGGCGTTGCTCCATCGCCAGAGGGCCGGCGCCGCTCCTTCGCCAGAGGGCCGGCGCCGCTCCATCGCCAGAGGTCTGGCGCCCCGCCAGAGGTCCTGCACCCCTCTATCGCCAGAGGGCCGGCGCCGCTTCATCGCCAGAGGGCCGACGCCGCTCCATCGCCATAGGGCCGGCACCCCTCCATTGCCAGAGGTCGTGCGTTCGGCACCACATAGGGAATATAATGTTCCAACTGGTGCGATTTTAAGCCCAGCGTGTACAAGTCTCAAGAGTCCTGCAGACAAACACTTTCACTATGTAACTTCAAACTCAGATGGTTTCAGGTGCCCAAATCTCATTGGCTACTTGATATGAATTTCAAGGTTTGGTTGCTAGTCGGATACATCTGTCCCTTGGATTTCCTGCTCTCTGCACTTTGAAGGGAAAGAGGTGGCGTAGAAAGAGTAGGCCCATATAAGCTAGTCTTGGAGATAACATACTTCCGATTATCCAATAAAAATAGGAGGACGTTCAGCTCATTAGCAAGCAAAGGGTTCTTCTTGGGTTTGAGTAAGATGCAGTTTTAGGCAGACCGGTCTCAGGGACGTTCATCTGCAGATGTGTTAGTACAAAAGTGAGTTCAAGTCAGGGTGTCACATGGAGGGCAAGGCACACGAGCAACATTTAAGGTAAAGCACACGCTACTACTTCGAACTTTCATAAAGAAATCGACTACCAGCAAGGAGGTACGATTTCAAACTTTATTCAACAGCACACATGCCTGCCAGCATATGTACATCCACATGTCCATTAATATGTGTATGCCCTAAGGCGGACAGACACCTGGAGCCTACAAGCCAATCCTGAGCGCCTGGGAGCTGTAGGAGGCACTAGAACTGACCATCTCCATAACTATAAACAATTCAGGCTTTTGGCTGTGGCAAGCTACAGGAGCAAGAGGGTTATCGCACTTTTGGAACCGTCTCTAGAATCCCGCAAACGAGCGCTAGGAAGACTAAAAGCACTGGAGAGCATCAACATCGAAGACTCGGACTCCGCCCTCACATTCACAGCCTCTCCCATGTAGAACAGTTTGGTTGTGACTATTTCTTCTACTTCTTGCAGTGTTGTCTCTGGCCGCTCATTTTGGTGAATGAATTTAGACTACCAGTGACTTTTACACCCACACTGGGACTATGAGCACATTTAGACATTTTTGCTTTAAACCTTAAAAATATATATTTCTGAATCTATTAATAGGTTTCAAACCATTTTTGTGACACTTGCCCATTTTTCTTTTTTTAAATGGTTTTAGGATTTTGTTGTGTTTTTCTCTTTAATATTGGGTATCCCCTCCCAAATTAATAGCTCAATTTCTGACATCTAGCTGCCTCCTCAGGGATGTAGGGTTTATCATCTTTACAGACGCACTGAGGACTGAAAAAGGTACCGGATTTCGGTCTCCATGTAGATCGATATCAAGGGGCACAATCGTCTTTAAACTGATTATGGAGCAGACAGGCTTGTCGGACAGGAGCAACGAGGAGCCATGGTGCGTGGGCAGTTTTTGAGCTACTGCCCATTTGTTTCACCATGCAGGCTGGACCACCAGAGGGAGACAAGTTGCACTTTAAGCAACTAAATAAATCTGCTCCGAAGTAAATTGTTTAAAGTTTGACATTTTTTCTTATTTTGTATTTTTATTACAATAATAGATGAGTGAAGGGCCATTTGAATTTCACCACCACTGACCAGAAGGAAATTTAACAGGGTTCAATGACATTTGATTCTCATTTCTTATGTGAAGTGTGTTTTTATAGCGTGCTCACCTCCCACGAGGGTATCCAGGTGCTCGGAGGCAGGCCTGTGAAGCCAGTCCTGTAAGACTTACTCGAAACGGCCGGCCTTCAGATTCTTGCAAAGTCCAGAGGAGAGGGAAAGTCTGATGTGTTGTGGGAGGCCGATCCTGGCTTTAGATGCCAGGTACGAGAAGGGGCGGCCCCTTGCCCTGCCTCTGTGTGCGCGTGCATGTGTGCTAGTGACCAGGCGCGCAACACCCATTGAACTCACCGGGCTTCGCCCCCCCCCCCGTCGTGTGTGGCAGCCCGGGAGGAGACAGATCCCGGGCACACACAGAGCCGCACCCAAACGTTACACAGGTCTTTAAAAGGCCATTTGAATGCTAATTAGGCCCTGTAGTTGTTTCACCCCCTTCTAAGAGCCCCTGCAGCTCCACTCTGCCTACTGATTGAAGGTTTAGCCCCCCCGAAATTTGGCTCTAGTTGCGCCTCTGCTAGTGAAAGACTGACAGAGGGAGGTCTTTGGACAGTTGGTGAATACAGGTGTTCATGTAGGCAGGGACAGTGCTGCGGAGTGCTTTTTAGGTGTGGGTGAGGAGTTTGAAGTGCATCGGGAGCCAGTGGAGTTCCTTATGATGCGGCGCGGCGTGGGAGGATGAGGACGAGTTTCCTGCGTGCAGAGTGGTCTCAGTCTAGTCTGCTGGTGATGAGGGCTTGGGTTAATGTTTTTCCTGGTGTTGTCTGATAGTCACTTGAAGATTGTCTGAAGCAGGGCGTGGCCACTGCATTGACCCGGGCAGTCATGTTGGCTGTGATGAGTACGAGGTTTCTTGCTTGCAATAAGGTGAGAGGGGATGGGTCCAAGGTCTGTGAGCCGCCACGTGGAGTCTCGTGGGGAGGCATTATCCAAAATAACACCACTTCAGTCTCATCGGAGTTCAGTTTAAGGCAATTGGGTTTTATCCACAAGGCCACTTTGGCCATGCACGTGGTGAGCTTGTTCTTGGTATTAATGTGATTTAATGTAGCACGTAATACTGGTGCTCACTTCTTTGTAAGTGGAACACTTGTGCACCTCAATGGATGCATACAATTGTTAATTATGTGCATGACACCAAGTATACTGCGGTGTATCATGCTTATGTGGGAAAGGGCACTGGGAGAGTGCTGGAAATGGCCACGTTTGGGCAAGGTGTCACTAATAGGAGTAGTGCGAGTGGGCTTTAGGGTGCAGTTCTGTGTGTGTGCAAATGCACTGAAGCAAAGCGATACAACAAGTTTAGAAAGGTGTGTTCATTAAACAGACTATGGCGACTGCTGTGTATGATCAGGGCATGAATGGGTAGTTATTAGCTTCTGGACAGAGGCTGCTGTTTTGTGTGGTGGAGCCCCCTGTCGCTCTGGGGGTTCTTGCTTTATTTGATGGATGAGTGCTTTACTGATGCACTGCCTGCATACACAGCTGTACGACAACACACCTGCTCCGCTGCCAGAATGCATTCATTCTCCTCCACAATGGGGCATCTCGCTTTCAAATCAAAGGATTAATGGATGCTGATGTCTCGCTTACTGCGATTATGAGGGGCGGGAAATGGCTTCTTCGGTGTGCTTGCGTGTCTGAATCCATCATCCATTGCAGCTGTAACATGTTTTGTTGCTTCTTTATCATTCATGGGTTGTTCCCATCAGGACTATCTCCATGGAATGTTTATTCCGAAAGTTGGTGTCGGTCTGGCATGCCCGTTTCAGGATGGTCGGTGGCGGAGGCATGTTAGTATTTGAAGAAGTTGCACAGGATGTTTCGTGCGGAGGGGAGGTGTGTAGTAACGCGGTTGCTCCATTGTCTCTCAGGGTGTCTCTGTTCCAGTTTCCTGAGTGTGCAATGTTGTAAGTGTTGCATGTCTGCGCATTTCTTGCGTGGCAGAAGAGTAGTCAATCAAACCTCCACGTTGGGCTAACAAGACCAACAAATTGTAGTTTTCAGAGACTATTGGCGTGCATGGCCCATGTCTGGAGAGCTCTGAGTTAGCCTCCTTTGATGTCACTGCTCAGCCCAGTCTCATCCATTCAATGTCCACAATCACAACTCAACAGCGCGGCATTTACTTTGGGAATATTTAAGAGTCGCCCCTTCACCAGATGCTGAAGGAGGCTGGTGTAGGAGTGAGTCTGATCAGACGTCTGCTTTTGTGCACAGGTTAATAACAGTTCTAGGCTTCATATTTTTTGTTCTAGAAACCTTTCTATGTTGGATTAACATACTAATTATACATTTAAGTCTGAAAAATAAAAATATCATGGTATATCATAGTAAATACAAATATATAATCAAACATTACACGCAGGCTGCTCCCAATCACCTCAGTTGGAGTAGTGCACACCTCCAAGAAAAGGTCTAAAGTACATATCTAGCAGTAGGTGTTCTAGAGGTGAATGCAGTGGGGCAGGTCATGACCTACAATGCTGTCCAATCACAGTCTGACTACAACAGTGGAGCCTAGGCCCCCATCTCTTACTTGTACAGCAGGATGTCCGCGCACTGGAGCACGGGGTAGGTGAACAGGCCGACGCTGCCCTCGTTCTTCTGTGTCTGGCTCTTCACCTATCAGACAGGAAAAAAGCAAGGCAGGCTCAAGAATTCATGCAGGATTTCATGGATAGGCGAGGAGTGATTCTGGGTTGATTTTGCACAGCACTGGTAAAATGACCCCGACAAACAATGACATGATGGTTATGACTAAGCAAAACAGTATCACAGGCCTCTAGCTAATTTGATAAAACAGCCCTCAGATTCCACACAACTATCAGTTTGATAAGGTACAAGCTTTGTGTTATATCCTAAGTATTACATTTATATGTAATCAGCCTAGGTCCTTCTAGCGAGTGAGAAATGGTAACAAAATGTTGGTGTGACTGTGATGCGTGGAATGCCTGGGTGCCTGTGTGGATGAGTGGGGTCAGTTATAGATGGGCTGACAGCAGGCAGGCTGCTCCTGGTGGGGCTGGAACATGGCTAGTACCCGACTAGAGCTGACTGGACAGAGATTGATACTACCCTGACATGGAACCAATAAAGAAGACTTGAAATATACCACATGGCTATCAGTGTCTCGATGTACAGGGTACAACAGTTTGGTCGCCCTCAATGTGTGTTTCTATCCACAGATGGGACTCATCCTACTGCATGGGAGAGTCAATAGCATTCTATAAGTCATCAAATATGACCATCCATATCACCGCCAAATACAAGGGTGCCACTCAGTGAAAAGAATTTCTATTAAAAAATAAATAAATAAAAAATACATTAAAAGAAGAGGACGACCATCTCACTGAGTTACACGAAGACTACTAAACACAGCACAGATTTGCCAGAAAATGGTTTCAACAGTAGACACCCCATCTAGGCACACTCCTCACAAATCAGCTATCAATGCTGTAGCTTGAAAGTTTTTGATAGTTTTTCAAGACACATTTTAATGTTTTTACCGTTTATTTACCTCAGGTGCATTATCATTAATGTTGCATGTAGGTTTTTACTTTAGTTGCTTACATTAGTTTAACTTTTCTGAAAATATTACAAGTCTTCGAAATCAAAGCACTTGGCAAAAAAAAATATTGAGGTCTTCCATCAGATACCATCTTACTACAGGGTGCTTCTTGCCCCAAGCTGTGGTTTAAGCTTGAGCACACTTGAGCTTCCATCAACCAATAAAGTGGAAGATCTCCTCTTACTTACCCGTAATTAGTGGAAGTCGCGGAGGCGGTGCAGAAAGGACCAAAGCTGTATCAAGCTTGTAGGGAGCGCAGGCTTGAAAACTCTACAAGGTACAGCTAGATCTGCAGGTGGAGTAACTTAAAGTTTCACACACTCTCTGAAGATGAACACTTTGCAACATAGCTCATTGGGCAAAGTAAGTGAGCCGGACAAGAGTAACTTCAAATTTACTAGAAGTAGTGATCAAGTTTTGGGATAATCAGATACCGCGAACAAAGTAAAAATGTCCCCATTCATTAGATCAGGGTTTAACTTTTAGTCTCTCCAGCCCTCAAGTGCAAAGCATCAAGGGAAGCTGACAGACAGTCGCCTAAAATACCAACCTCAGTTTGCATCACATTCTGACCCTAGGGATAATAAAGACAATTTTAGAAGCCAAAAATGATACAAGTATTAACTGTTCTCGCTCTAATTTGCAGAGCAGAAACCCCACTTGTGCACATATGACAAGAGGAGCAGGGTTCTTCTATGCCTCAAGATCCTATTTTTAAGGTTAAGGCAAAATCTTTATCATCTATATTAATAAGAAAATAAAAGGTGAATCTCATGTAGCGCTCAGGCCGTTGAAAAACCAACCGCAGCAGGATATTATCGCTCACTAAAGTATTAGACAGCAAATTAATAATACAAGGAGTTTCTGAGGAAATGACTTTTCCATCCGTTTGTAACCTCCTGAGCTGCACGGCTGCCATCATGATTGAGCTGCACCATTTCCAAAATATGCAACAAATGTTTCATATCGGTCCTGGAACTGCTTGAGAAACTGGCATTAGATGTACAAGAAATGAAAACCTCGCAGCATGAAATCGAAACAATGGTCCAAACTAAACTGGATGATGTAGGCCAAAATGCTACAACGTTTAAACAATTCCCGTGAAACGCTTGAACAAAGAATATTAACCTTGTCAGAAACAAATAGTGGTATTTCAAAAGGAGAGAGCGGGCAGCCAAAATGTAACTCGAAGAATTAGACAATCTCTCCCGCTGATCAAATTTACAGATGGTGGGGGTTCCTGAGAAAAATGGAGCAAAACTCTAACATGATAGATGTATTAACAGAGCTAATTTCCAAACATACACTGAGAAGTTGAATGATTTATTCATATATATTGCAAGAGCTCAGAGTCCATTTCTCTCTCATTAGGAGGGCGATTGGCAACAAATTCTTTTGGTTTATTTTTAAGGTTTTAGGATCGGAAAAGAAGGATTTTGCTATAGCCATTTAATCAGAATCTATTGAAGTTAATAATGGGGAGTGGCCAGGCTGTCCAACATGGCGGACGTGCCTTAGCTAGGCTCCCGTAGCCTATATTCAGTATTCAAGTCTTTATTTCGATTTTTAGAAAAAAAATCATAAAAGACAACAAGATTAAAATACAATGCATATCATCATTTTTCAAAGATAAAAAGGACAAGCCAGCAGTATAAACTATAAAAACAATTTACATAAAAAGCAGGAGAGCAAAAAAAAAAAAAGTAATAATTCTACTGTAGTAGTTTCAACTTCCTGGCCCTTATCACCCAAGCCCACCCCAGAACTTTTGCCACAGCTATTACAATGGCATGTTCCGTATCTATCCTGAGCACCCTAAGAGCTGCAGAGGCTACCTTAAAACCCACGTTTTTACATGTTGGGACTCGCCATTTCAGACGTGGTTGCTGTAGAATGGGCAAACAAAAAGAAATGCGCAGTTGTTTCCCTCACGTCTAGACAAAATGGACATAGGCCATCGCAGCCCCGTTTCCAACAAAGCATAAAGGACCCTAGTGGTAGGGACCCCACCCTGAATTGGTGGTATAATTTTCTTTCCAGGGTGCTCCTAATGATGTCCCAATATGGCTCTAAAAACAAAGACAACTTGAACTCCAAGAATCCATTTGTTATGGTACTATTACTCTGGGATAATCGCCTCAGGTCGAAATAAGACCAATATGCTTCTTTTAATAGCTTCTTGGAGGGGAACACCACTGAAGACAGAGTCCCACAGGTTACTCATCCCCATTGCTATTAGTGTGGACTTGAGTTCCCTAAGCCACTGGATTCTGTCAGAGGTATTTATTGACTTGACTTCGCTCAAAGCCTGGGTGTACTGAGCCAACTCAGGGGTCGTCCACAGTCGGCGCCAATAGGCTATAGGGCGAAACCGAGCCTGATCTTGAATATTCCTGCTTACAGTGCCCAAATTCATAGGGAGTAGTGGAGTGGATTTAGGGAGTCCTGAGAGAGCTCTAAGAAAGTTGTTATGTGCTACGGCAAGGGATGTTAAGTCACTGAAGCCCCATAGTTCCGCACCATACAGAATCGGGGCCCCCACCTTATTGATATAAATTTGCAGCGCTGGAGCAATGGGCTTAGATTTAAATTGCTTTTGCTCTCTAAGTAGGACGCCCACCAACTGGGAGTGCTTTAGGTTCATTATATCAATATGAGGTTTCCAGGACAAGTTTTTACCTATAGTTAAACCTAAGTACATAAATGCATCAATTTGATCCAGGGGGGCCTGTTCTAAACTAACCCTCCCCCTCACTATTTTGGTCTTGTGAAAGACCATAAATTTTGTCTTTGACACATTTATAACTAAATCCTGGTCACGACAAAGGCCTCAAAACAGTTCAGTGCGTTCTGCAGCCCCTTTTGTGTTTGCGATAACAACAAAGTGTCGTCGGCGAACATAAATAGGGGGGTATGGAGACCCGCAATTCTTGGTGCGTCTGTTGGTTGTCTATCAAAAGTAGTGTGTAACCACATTGATAAACAAAGAAAAAAGGGTAGGGGCCAAGACACACCCCTGCCTGACTCTTATTCCAACCTTAAACTTGCTCGTCACATTCCCCTGCTTCCCCCATCGTACTTGGGCATAGTTTTCGTGGTGGAGCTTGACAATAATATTCAAGAGTGCTGGAGATAGCCCCATCGAGCGGAGAGCCTGCCAAAGCTTGGCACACGGAACCAAATTGAAAGCTGTCTTTACATCGATAAAAGCAGCGTATAACGATCCCCCACCCAGAGTTACTACCTTCCAGTGAATAGCCACAAATCGAGAGGACATGATCGACAGTACTAGTGTGGGAGCGAAAACCGGCCTGTAGAGGTGTTAAAATGTATTTTTCCTCAATACAATTTTGGAGTCTACCCAGGACCAGTCTAGCTACCATTTTCTGAATACTGTCTATCAAGCTAATAGCCTGTAGTTGTTGGGAGGGAGCGATCCCCCTTCTTGAATATGGGGATAATCTCCACTCCTGCCCATGTTCTTGGCAATGATGCTCCACTCGCCACAGCATTAGCCAGGAATAAAATATATGAAGCCCAGGTTTCGGGGTCTGATAAAAATAGATCCGCCGGGACACAATCTGGACCCGGGGCTTTTCCGCTGGGAATGACTTTCAAAATTCTTAAGACCTCTGTTTTTGTGAAAAGGACACCAGGTTCTTGAGTTATGTCCGTGGGAGCTAGGGGGTCACTGGGGGGGGTCCCCTTAATTGTCCTTCAAAATATGAAACCCAAGCTTCAGGGGAGACATTATTTTCAGGGGTATTGGAGATGCCGCCCCTTCCCCATTTGAGAGTGTGCCTAAATCTCATCATATCCCTATCCTTACTAGCCTCCAGCAAATCCAACCAATATTTCTCCTCCCAAGCACGGAGGGCTATCTTTTGCTGCTCTCTATATGATCGACAAGCTAGTCTTCTGGCGTGCCCATCAGAGGATTTAATGGCCATAGCCAGAATCTTGTATGCCTTCCTACATGAGCCATTATACCAGGAGGTTTTACTGGATTGGGGTCCCTTCCTCTCTAGCTGTGGTTTTGTAAAATACAATTTGAGGTCCCCAAACAATGTTTTGTGCATCCCAACTATCCTGTTATTAATGGACTCCTGGGAGTCACAGGCTTGGAGAGAAAGAAGGGCAGCATCGATGAGAGCTTTGATTTGGTCCCTTGCCTCTTCATTTTCAATAGCATATTCCCACCGAACTCTTCTCATATTATTAGTGAGAGCTAGCTCGCCTGAACTAGTGCTGCTGGACCGTTGGGGGAGTGATGTAACCAGGGATAGGGATTTGAGACTCATAACTAATGGATCATGGTCGATTTCACATCTCGGGAGAATCACCATGTCCTTCAGCAATGGCCAAAGAGACATACTCAGTATAAAGTAGTCAATGCGACTACTTCAAGGGCCAGAGCTGAAAGTACTCCCAGCCATCCTATCCGAGATAGTTCTCCCATTTGCAGCCCTGAAGCCCTTAGCAAGGCAAAGACCCTTAAGATGCAGGGCTGCGTCAGTCCATCTCTTTATAGGCGGGATTGAGAGCTGGGGAATGTCCCACTTGGCATCCTCCTCACTTCCTAAATCCATATCTTCCCCATCTAAGGGCTCAAAAGTGCAATTAAAATCTCCTGCTAGGATGACATTAGTTAAAATACTTCGGGTACCTAAAAAACATTCTAAGTCTATCATTGCTGGCAGGATTTTGCCTCCCGGGACCCCTCTAGCATACACATTAATCAAAAGAAGGTCCGGCATTCTGTTTTTTTCAGCTTCAGAATCAAGATGTCTGGACTTTTGTGGATAGCTTCCTGAGCTGTCCATCCCCCCTCTTGCTTAATCCAAACAGTCAAGCCTCCTGATGGCCTTCCCCTTCCCCCGGGTATCGGTTGTTTTGAAAAATGTAAACATCCCGGGACCAAAAGGGGCATAGTAGCCCAAGTCTCTTGAAAGAGCAGAATATTGTACATTGTTACAAATTCTTGATGAAAGACCCGCAATATTCCACGAAATCATGGAAAAGTTTTGGTGGCTCGCTGTCTGATGTGTTGGCAGGGGTGTCAGTTTGGGCCCCAATAGATCTTCTATCCCTAAAGACCTGCCCTGGAACCCAGTGTAATTATCTAAAACTGGAGAAACTAACATAGGGTCAAAGGGACTCATACCAAGATTCTCCATTGTTAAAGGAACCTCCTTTGAAATTGGTGGAATCGAGGAATCTTGCTGTTTCCTCAACTGAAAGCCCCATTTTGTACTAACTTCATGACTAGTAGCCACATTTTGGGCCTCATTAGGATGCAGGATTTTCCGCATCCTCCGGGCCGGCGGAAGCCACCGCCGGCCCAGAGGATGCGGAAAATCCTCTGCGGACCCACCAAAGACCCACCGCCACATTAAGATGGCTGGTGGGTCCTGGTTTCCGTCCGCAGCTTTTCTGCCGCGGTTGGCTTACAACCGCGGCGGAAAAGCACTAATATGGTGACAGTGTCTCTCAGACACCGTCAGCCAGATTAGGATGGGCTCTGAAACATGCTTTTCCGTGGCGGCTCTTCCGCCGTGGAAAAGCATGTGTAACTTCACTGTGGGGGCCCGTTGCGGGCCCCCTAGGTGAAGGGGGGGTGAGGGGTGCACATGGGGGGTACCTATGGTACCCCCCTGCATTTGTATGCAGAAAGCGGCAGGCACCGCGCGGTGCCTGCCACTTTCTACATACAAATGCAATGCGTGCATTTTTAACATTGCCGCGGGTGCAGCTAGAAGCCGCACCCGCCGCAATGTTAAAATAGAGGATGTGACCGCCAGGGTGGCGGTCACATCCTAATTGCACAGGAGGGAACTCCGTAGCCCATGCGGAGGTTCCCTCCTACTCTATGGTGGCGGACGGACTCAGGTCCGTCCGCCATCATAATGTGCCCCTTAATGCGGAGTGTGAAGATGGTAGTATAGCCCGGGGAGCATTAAAAAGACATCTCTCTTCGCGTAAAGGGTTCTTGGGGGGAGCACAGATGCTCTCCAGTCAATCGAGCTCCTCTAATGATATCAGAGGGTCAAATCTTTTCCTCAGACACAGTGTACCTTGGTTTCCAGGGAAAGCTCCTAACGTTGGATGGCTGAACCCCATCCCAGCATTGGGGCTAACAATTCTCCCTTGATGTTCAGGACTTCCGCCGTGGCTCGGTTGACCCATCTGATAAAAGAAGCCCAGGGGCAAAGGCCTAATGCTGCTCGTCTGATTTAAGGACCCCCATCTTAGTATGTGATCAACAACTCTGTGGTCCCTAAAGTTTACTATCACACAGTCACCAATGATATCCGTATGCCTCTTCCCCAACCAACTCACCCTTCGAACAAACAAGATTTCCCCCTGATCATTTCTGAAAGCAGTCTGTTCCTGTTCAGCCAGAGCGTTATTTTATTCTTTAATTCGACAAATGATTCTGTACGGTCTGGCTTCAACTCTGGTACCCCTGTTAATATGACAACATAAGGGGGAGCCTCAGGAGGTAAATTAATGCAAGGTAGATGGTTGTTTTTCACCTTGGGTAGCAGCTCCCTGGGCTGGCCCAGCAGCGGGAGTTCTGGAATAGGCCGCTTGTGGGTTGTACCTTGCGGGATAATTGTTAACAGATCAGTAGTTGCCTCATCAATACTCGGAGGGTTTATGTTGGGGTTGCTACTTGTTTGTGCATGTGAGGGAATAAGAGGCAATGTTGGCCCTGTTATAGAGCTTGCTTGAACAGCTAGGTGTCTGCTAGGTTGTGCTAGGGGCAAATTCACAGGGATGGCCTCAAGACTGTTAGAATTAACTGCTATGGGTGTAGGCATTATGCCACCCATGCCCCCCCCCCCTGTTTTCAATAAAGTAACCAGTTTATCCAACCGGCTCACAATCAATTACATCTGTGAGTTAATAATCTGCTCTGATCAGTAATTAATTGGGACGCCCAACTAGGGGGTGTTAATGGTCTCGGCACATGCTCCATATTTGGATCAACTCCCACATACGTTGCTTTGATCGAAACAGGATTACTTTGACCCTTTTTACGCTTATATTTCCTAAGGCTAGCCCCCTTTTTCTTTGCAGATGGTGTCTTTCCCCCAGCTTTGGTTTTTCCAAGGTCTTCTTTGTTCATCATCTGAGCACAGGGAATCTCCACGATTGGTGACTCTGATACATCGTATGGACTGTTGGGGGTAACATGGGCCTCAGAGTCTTGGGACATGGGAGTAAAGTCAATTTGCGGGGTTAGAGATAAGAGTCTTTCGGTGCGCTCAATTTCGTTAGACACCTCGCCTGTAGCTTTTCGGAGCATTCTATCGATTGCAGTGGGCTGTATAGAGGTAGAGGGGAGAGTACCCTTTTGCTTGGTCACAGATCGAGGATTCTGGGAGGTGATATGACCCAATTTAGATGACCTTGTTTGCACAGTGCTAGCCATTGTGGTTTATGTAATCGAGTGGAGTAGCTGGGATGTAATCACTACCAAGTAGCAGCACAAAACCACTGTAACACACTCTGGTTAGCAGATCTGAACCACCCTAAAACTGATCTATGTACCAAACAGCCCATCCCTACCCCTCTGTTCGTACCAGAAAACAAGCTTGGGGATTGTGGCCCAGTCCAGTCACTCACAGTCACGATCTTCAATCCTTATCTCGTCGTCCGCGAGTCATTGGCAAAGAACCGACTAGCACTGTGTTTACCAGAAGCAGTTCTCAGAGGGGGGCCCAGCCCTGCCTCTTCCTGCCCCTGATAGCCAGAGATGGCCATCTCTTTGTCCGGGCTTCGTCCACGCGCGTGTCCCGTGTTGCGGGAGACCACACTCCCTCTTGTAGCGCCTCCAGGTGCTCCTCTGATTGCTGGCAGCTGTCGACGGGCGCAGAGGACATTGGATGTTGTGGTCCTCCGGGACCGGACCAGAACGAGAAAAGCAGCGTCAAGGGACCCGCGATGTGGGAGACCGCACTCCCTCTTGTAACGCCTCCAGGCACTCCTCTGATTGCTGGCAGCTGGTGACGGGGCGCAGAGGATACTGGATGTTGTGGTCCTCCGGGACCAGACCAGAATGGGAAAAGCAGCATCAAGGGACCCACGATACGGGAGACCGCACTCCCTCTTGTAGCGCCTCCAGGCGCTCCTCTGATTGCTGGCAGCTGGCGACGGGTGCAGAGGATTCTGGATGTTGTGGTCCTTCGGGACCGGACCGGAACGGGAAAAGCAGCGTCAAGGGACCCTATATAAATCCTGAAATAATCCTCTCTCATCCGTGCATCCCAACACAATATTTGGACTCAGCGGAGTCTGGATACACCCAGCGGATGATTATTGCGGGGTCTGGTGGCCGAGAAGTTACTGATCGGCGACCATGGTGTGGCAGCATAGCAGACAGCCTGACGAGGCAAGCAAGCCACGCTGTGGGAGGAGACGAGCTATCCGCCTACCCAGACACCAGCCTGGCAACGTGGCGGCGCCCAGCGAGAGAAAACTGCTGAGGGAGGCTGATGGGGTGTGGAGCCGTGTCTCTCAAGACTATCTGGCCGGAAGCATGGAGGCTGAATCTAACCGCGGCGTTGCTGCATAGGACATCCTGGCCCGTCCGCGAGGTTATCGGGGCTTCCACGCCACGCAAGTCTGAGCCGTGTGCGGCGGTGGCGCAGACAACCCCTGAAGCAGCGCAGGGACCGCCACGAAAGTTTGCGCCCTGCTGGATGGGGACAGTAATGTTGAGCAGAGGCGCCGCAGCTCCAGTGTTTACAGCGGGCCCTGGGGGCAGTTCAGCGGTCACTCCGGGTCGCAACTTACATGATTGAAGTTGTGCTGCATTGGGGCCTGTGGAGGGTGCCCTTCCCAGGATATTGTGTGAGGGTGAGAAGTCTATTAAATCTTGTGGACTTTGGGTGTCCTTGGAGCTGTCGAGTGGATTCCTTGAGAAGCGTCTGGACTTGATCACACCAGGTGCCCAGCGCAGCCTATAAAAATACTCAATAGGGGCCCGATTGGAGGCGGGGACTGGATGCAGATTATGACCCCTTGACATCCTCTCTCTCCTTGGCTCCCTCACGTCTTGGGGTTTGGGGAGTGAGGCATGGGCTAAGGCTCCCTCTTCGCTCCCTGACGGAAATTGGAGCTCCTGGGTGGACGTTGGGGGCGCCCACTGATATCCTGCGGCGGCCCTCAGTAGCATATGGGTCTGGGGGTGTAGTTCGGCTCCTGTTAGGGGACAGGGGGACGCCCAGCTCACAGAAGCAGTTGAATGTGGCAGTTGAATGTGGCTAGTGGGTGCGGTGCTCTCCCCTGGCCGCCCCCTCTTTAAGCTCATCCAGAAGAGCCACCCGGCAGCGTCAAGCAGCTCTAAGTGCAAAGTGGCTGGGCATAATTGGATCGCGCCTAGACGGCCTCACATCAGACATAATGGCCTAGGATAGGCCACCGGGTACGTCCTCCAAGCAAATTACAATGGACAAGTATACTGGTGCAGCGGCCCTCGCGCCAGCTCAGGGAGATCAAGAGGTGGACATTCCAGACAACGCAACACTGCTGGCAGCGATTACACAATCCCGGGAGACGCTAGAAGCCAAGATCGGTGCCGTGGGCTCAGGTGTAATGCTGTTGTGGCAGGACCTTAGAAACACTGTATAATGTATCACTGTATCGGAGTCCCGGATTTCGAAGGTGGAGAACACGGTAAATATACTGCAAAAAAAGTATCCACCCTAGAGACACTCACGAAGGGCCTGGCAACGCGAGTGGAAGATGCGAAGAGGCACGCCCACAGAAACAATCGATTCGTCAGATTACCAGAGGGCTGTGAGGGCGGCAGCATGGAAGACTTCCTTATAAAGTGGCTCCCACTGGGCATAGTTTCTTAATGCTTTGTAATCGAGGGCGCACACAGGGAGTTGATGCAGAAGCCGCCGCCAGGTGCCCACCCCAGACCAATAATTGTGAGGATTCTTAAACAAAGACAGAGACGTTATTTTGCAGCACGCCAGACTAAAACCATCTCTCACATTTGCCCCCCAACAAATAATGATTTTTTCAGACTATACCAAGTTGGTTCAGCAGCGCTGACAATCCTCTGTGGAGGCTAAAGCTCGCCTTCGCGGTGTACGGATCCAATACTCCTTGCTGGTTCCGGCCCACCTGCGGGTGGTCTATCAGTCACAAACACACTTCTTTGAGATGCCGAAGGGGGTATTCCAATGGACAGACAACGTTGTTAAGCTGAAGCCCCATAACCCCACCCAGACCCAGATTATTCATCTGGGGTGTAGATCCCCTGGGGCTGTAGCACCGCTGATCGCGCTCCAAGAAGAGATCCAAAACCGGCAGCAAGTCCCGTAGGAGACAGATGGACGATCAACCAGAACCTGCGGTATCTTAATCAAGACTCGCCGAGATATGCAAAAAACCTACACAGCATGGAGGAGAAAAATAACTGGGCTACGATTGTACATATGTACCTCTGTCATTGGACTATAACATGCGCAGAGGTCACCTATTGGGGATCCATTGGCGGAATGCTGCGCCTACTCCCCCCTTGGGGGTTGGGGACACATCAAGTCGCAATTGATACTTCAATGTTTGAGGTATTGGCGAGGGGGGTTGGGGGGTTAATGGGAAGTTCTTGTTTATCATTAGTGCCATAAACTGAAATTACATACGGGGGTCTTCGGGCCAACCAGGTCGCCCAACTACGTACCCTCGCACACATACCCCAATGCCTGAAATGACATCTATGGATTATCAGTTGGAATACCCGGGGTCTCCTTGACAAGATTAAACTGGGGCCTGTACTTCGACAGGCCAAGCAGTATAGAGCAGAAGTCCTACTCCTGCAGGAGACCCACTTATTGGGCACTAAAACACCATACCTAGCAAGATTTGGATGTGCTCCAGTCTTCCATTCGGGGTTCACTAGCGGCTCTAAGGGTGTAGCGATCCTTATTCACCACAGCGTTCCTTTCACCCACTCCAAGTAATGGTCTGACCCACAGGGTAGATTTATGATAATTACTGGAATACTATATGGTGAGCCCCTTGTCCTAGGAAGTGTATATGCCCCTCTACCTCTTGCATAGAATCTCGTAGAGCGCTTGACGACGCTCTGGACAGAGATCCCGTCTGACCGGACAATAATTGGGAGGGGGAGGGGGGGGGGGGGGGAGTAGTGGGGGGGGGGGGGGCGGGTTGGGGGGGGTGACAGAAGACTGGAACAACGTGATAAGCCTGGTATATGACAGATGGCGCAGCACAGGGAGAACGACTGCAGTGCGCACATCAACATGATTGCCCTTGATTCAGGGGGTGGAGTGGGTGGACTTATGGAAGACGAAGCATCCCACAGACCATGAATACACATACTTCTCGGGAGTGCAGGAGTCATTCTCCTGCATGGACTACATATTCGTGTCCTCACTCAGACTGCAATCCACAGACATACTGCCCCGGGCCGATCTGATCATGCATCAGTATCTCTACAAATACGTCTAGATCCTAACCGCTCCAGGTTCTGCTGGTACCTCTCACCCAGGCTGCAGCAGGATGAGCAATATAGGTTACACATGCATACATCCATCATCCACTATTTCTCACTTAACACAGGCACGGCTGAATCCCCCTCAATCCTAAGGGAGGCTATATAACCCACACTTAAAGGAGCCGATGACGCTTTCTGCGCAGCAAGACGTCAGCTGTGCTCCAAGAAGCTATTACAGACTGAAGCCCATCTGATCAACCTACAACGCAGGGGCAAGGGGGAGGATGGAGGTGCCGCATGCAGGCAGCTGCTCAGCACACAGCAAACATATGCCAGTGAGCTGCTGGATGAGGCTAGACTTTACTGCCTAGCATCTCGCAGTCGGATCTATCAGTGCGGCGATAAGTTTAGCGCCCTACTACACCGCTTGTGTCAGCAGACACATCGCCCACAGACCTTCTCAGGTATACGTGGCCCAGAGGGGACAAATACGCACTGATGCCGTACGCGAGGCCCTCGATGCCCCAGTGTCGGTGGAGGAGCTGCAGATATCATTATAGGATATAAACTCAGGGAAGGCACCAGGTCCAAATGGCTTCCTGTTGTACCTGCTGCTCAGCCTGTGTGTCTGTGGTGTGGAATGTTGGTGTGAGAGCATGTTATGGAATGTTGGATGAGAGAGTGTCAGTTGGAGTAAGGGCTGAGCAGCAGAAAGGCTGCTCCCGGTGGGGCTCAACTGTATAACATCTTACTTTGAATAAATCTTCATAAAGGAACTACGTGGAATGGTCCTATTTATTTACAACATATTTTGGCGGCGATTAAAGAAGGAAGAACCTACGTGTGCCGCCTTACTGGACTGAAACCTGTCAAGCTTGAAGTAAGTGAATTGAAACTGAAGAAATTCAGGAGGAACTTGATGAATCTCGCACCCAGAGCCCCTACACTTCCCTTGCGATTTCTTCAAACACTATCACTCACAACTGATGGAGCCATGTCTCGCGGCCCTTGCCGCAGCCACCGTGGATGTTGGTGAGTGTGGGGGGGGGGGGAGATAGTTGTGTTCTTGAAACCAGGCCGGCCACCTGACGTTTATTCTTCATCCAGCCCGATTCCCCTTCTTAACGTCCAAGCCAAACTCCTGGCTAAGGTAATCGCTAATCACTTAGCCTCTGATATCACGCACCCAGTTATGTAAATGTAAATGTACATGTATTTACATAGCGCAAATCACCGACCCGGTATCTAAGCGCTTGCTTAGGGAACCCGTCCTGGTATTCCCCTGTGAGATAACCCCGGCAGGGTATCCACAAGGTGAAAGCCAGGCATCCCACCGCGAGGGGCCGTTGTGGAGATTAAGCAAGCTATTGCCCAGAGTCGCAGAGTGTAAACCCGTGAATCGAGTAGGCACCGGAGCGAGAATTGTCGAGTCCGTGGACATTTTAGGACTCAAGACCCCGCCGAGCCAGGAATTGAACCCTGGTCCCGGGCTGACCACTGCTTCCAGGTCTGCCTCCTCTAACCACTTCCCCACAGTTCACCCTGATCAGGCCGGTTTCATGCCTAATAGGGCCACACGGCATAACATTTGCCGTGCACACAATGCCATTGCTGCCATTGACCGACCTGGTGAACCAGTTGCACTCCTTCTTGCCGTTATCGACAACGTCTTTGATTCGCTTAGTTGGACCTATCTTTTCGCATTGCTCGACTGAATATTGGCCCACATTTACTAACATTAATACATCACAGCATCGGTCCGAGTGGCCGACTCCACATCCTGCAACTTCACAATAGGGCAGGGCACTCACCAAGGATGCCCCTTTTCCCCATATTTATTCGCGCTGGCAATGGAGCCTCTGGCAGCGTGGGTCAGAATAGATGCCCAGATCCGCGGCTTTGAATGGTCGCGGGAGGTTGCGGACCACATAGCACTCTATGCCGGTGATGGATTGTTTTTCCTCGCGCAACCCAATAGAACGGGCCCACGTCTGCTCAGAATTCTGCACATCTTCGGCGAGCGCTCAGGCCTATACATGAACTGGGGTAAATCCTATTTGTGGCCCCTGCATGGCAGAGATCAGTTGGGCGGATGGTTACATGATGCGACAGTGGTTCCTGACGGCTTCAAATATTTAGGTGTGTTCCTCTCGGATTCCTCATCGATCTCCTGGGACAGAAATTTGGCTCCACTGTGAACACAGACAGGAGACCAGGTTCGTTCGTGGTCGCACTTACCATTATCTCTATTAGGCAGATCAGCCATTTTTAAAATGGTCTCACTGCCCCGTCTTTTATACCAGCTTCAGAACCATCCATATCGGATACGGCTCTCTTGGTTCTGGTAACTAGATGCAATCCTCGCCCGGTTCCTCGGGGTGGAGGGGGGTGGCACGGCTTGAGTCGCCTTAATGTCCTGCTTCCAGTCCACATACTGCGGTGGCTTTGCCACTCCAGATATTGAGGCCTATCATGCAGCTCCACATTTTCTTATCCTTAATGACTGGTGGTATGGAGACAGAGGAGACCCAGCGCATGCACTGATGACACTCAAGGAGCTGCTGCTTGTGACAAGGACGGTTTATATGATCTGGAAACAAACACTTTGCACAATTAGATGATGGGGCAAATTGACAAAGAAAACCCCCCTGTGGCATAATGGTCTGCTGCCACAGCGGGCGCAGTTATCTGGATTTCAGGGATGGGAAACTATCGGGATCAACATAAGTGCTGTTAAGCATGGGCGGAACTTGAAGTCCTTTCAGGAACGCCAGACAGAATATGCCATACCCCACTTGCAATTCTACAGGTATCTCCAAATCCGTCATGACTTCACACCATACCTTGCTTTACAAACCGACATAACTGATTTTAATCCGGTAGAAGCGAAAGTCTTTATAGGGGACCTGGGCGATCATAAGATTGCAAAAATGTATCGAACATTTCTGAATAATAGCTGCACCACAGTTCGTAAAACTAGAGCTGTGCGGCAGCAAGATTTGGGCCCCCTAGATGAGGATGATTGGGTGGAGGCACTGGAATCCCCAAGCGGTGTCGCGATAGCAGATCGCCTGAGACTTAGTCAATTCAAATATCTCCACCGGGTCTACTTCGCTAGATATAAGCTTTGGCGCGCTGGGCTTGTTGCTTCCCCTTGTTGCCTGCGCTGTGGGGCTGCCAAGGGTACTTTCATACATACAGTATGGCAGTGTTCCGCCCTGTTAGGGTTTTGGAGAGGGGTGATCACTTGCCTTTCGGAAGTCCTTGGATGGGACATCCCACTGTCGCCACGATTGGTTATGCTCCACATCAATGAGGGTCTGGGTGGCAACAGATACAAGCGCCACCTGATGTTTCTTGACCTAACTTTGGCTAAACGTGATATTGTAAGAGCGTGAAAGGATGAATCACCGCCATCTGTGGCAATATGGAAGAAGGGTTTGGACTTTTCAATGGATCTGGAAATCCCTGTCTTCAAGGTGCATTGGGTGCCCCCAGAAACACCCAAAGTATGTAGGAGTTGAGCGAAGTATCCAGGACTTTACTTGGAACCTTCCCCCCCCCCCATTGCTACTGTTGAGGAACTGCTGGGATGATTGTCTTGGGTTATGACTCAGATGTTGACTATGTGTATTTCTATAAAATACAAAAGACACCAGTGCACATCATAACAACTCACTTTCATCCTAGTGCTTGTGCACAAATCTTCAATGCAAGTTCTTTTCCCAGACATTCCTTCTCAATCCAAGGGAATCACGTAGTGTAGACAAAATATTTTATTTCTTTTAAAATCAAGTGCTTCACAGCCGACGCGCGTTTCACCCTTTTTGCGGGCTTCCTCAAGGCAGGTTTCCAATAGTCTTAGCACTATGTGTTTCTTAACGTTTGTCACAAAAAAAACACTCTAAAAGTTAGCTTTGTCTAATTATTAAATCCAACGTTTCCAGAAAAATAGATAGTAGATGTAGTCCTTCCAAAATTGTCACTCAGTAGCCATGATAAGTTCCATCAGCAGACGCCGTGAGCTCCACCGACACACGTGTACAACACCAGGAGTTCCGCCCTCTTGTATGTTCAAGTGTATTTCTGTATTGAATGGCTCGGACTTATGACCCCCAGATTTACTCACTTTCCTTGCAAGATTACAATGGCACTGTTGTTTGTTTTCAAGAGTTCTATTTGCTTTATTATAGCTATATTGAAAAGGTTGATATCAATATTATGCCCAATTATTGTGTATTACTGATGTCCCTGGTTGTACCAGGTCTGTATCAACTGTCAACAATCAAATTACATTTAACCTCTTCGATGCGTCGGGCGGCCGTCCGACGTCACAGTGCTAATGCGCGTCGGACGGCCGGGGGACATCCGAACTACGAAGGCTTTGGAACTTCACGTAGATGGCATGGAACTTTATTTTTTTTTTTTTTTAAATAGGAGCCCAATGCAACTTATTCAGAAGCTAAACTCACAATTCTCTTGTCTGGCCGCTTCTGCATTTCTTTCCAAGATTCTAAAACTCAAAATTTTTTAACTGCGATTTAGGAATAACAAAATCCGCTGAATAAATAGCGATAGTACTTGTACCATGACTGCTAGCTATTAATCATTACTACATCCACATTTGTTGGTAAAGTTTTTTCGCCTGCTCTTTTTCATGCCTTTCAGCTCAGCTCATGTGAACTACTGGATGCTAGGTCAGGGCACCAAGAAGCAGGACGGCATATCGTGGCACACCAGCGGGAGCGCAGAGCCGTCTTAGGTGCGATGGGGATGGTGGACAGGGACACAGGAAGAGTAGATGGGGATTCTTATTTGGTGTGGATTAAGAATGTGCAACCATGTTTCCTAGTCGTCAAAAATTAGGTTTATCATGTTTAATACAAGAGCGGAAGTGCAAACAGTTTGAAATGGTTCTTTCCTTCTCAGGTTTAAAATGGATATACCTGTTACTGTTAACTTTAATGCCAATGAGCTGAACAACAAACAAAAAAGAAATGAGGTCATGTCCTCGGTACAACAAGTCAATCATTCAGTTACTTTGTCATAGGAAACGTCTTATTTGAGGGTAAGAATGGAAGACATTGACTATTCATGGACTGCTGACAGTTTCTTTCATCCTCCACAGCCCGCGGAGTGGTTGTTATGATTAACAGGAACACTCGCATTCAATGCCAACTCCCTGTTCAGGATAGAGACTGCACCGCGGTAATTCTCCCCGTGCATTGAAATAACAAGCTGTTTATTAGTGTTTCCTAATCTGATCCAGTAACCGACAACACAAGATTATTATAATTCTTAAGCTCCATCTAAGTAAATTTCCAGTGCCACTTTTTCTGGGGGCGGGAGGGTCATCTTTAACTTTTTAGCAATGGTGCACTTACGCTCGTCTAACCACAAAGTCTGAATGAGAAAAACACCTAAGGTTTTGAAATGAGCTTTTTTCAGCTTTCAAGCTTAAAACAATATATGAGGACCCAATACCTCAGGAGAAATTATCCATTCGTGTTTCGAGTATGATCCGCCCACCTTCCAGGATCAATTCTTTTTTTTGTTCCATACGCATTACCGAAAGAACACTAGGATATCAGCCAGATTGTTTTTCAGATCATTCAGCAGGGGCATTACATTTCGAAATTAACACATGGACAGTCCCCATAACATATAGATGGCCATTACATATATCTTTATTATCTGTTAATATAACATTTTGAAAATAAAAAAAAGGTCACTTTTCGTAGGAGCCTCTGATTACGAAATGATATAGGAGGTTATTAAAGCCCCCAGAGGTTTTTTATGCAATTAAAAATGCATTGTATTAAGAAAGAAAATGAGTTATTGAGCCCCTCACTGGATGAGTTTATTCTAGCCTCCCTTGCTATATTAAGTGAGATAACTTGCCTTGTTCTTTTCAATAATTGAAACAATCTTTCTGATTTTTATCCCCAAAATGAAATAGTGAACAATAAAACATTGTATCAAAGGTTTATTAAGAGGGCGAGAAAGTAGGGCATGTTTTAACCGTGTAAGTGACAGTAAAAGCATTTGAAATTTGATTATTTCAATCAGAGTCCCTACCCGTAATAGATAAATAAATAACACAACTTATTTGCTCAGAAGCAGGTCTTTGATATAGTCAGACATGGCTAAGCCATAGGAAAAATACTCTGAAATGTTTACATTTGTTAAAAATAAACACCTTCCCAAAGTATAGCAAGACAAAGTCCAATTAATACTGAATTTGATTTCAGATGCCAAGTGTCAACGTTCCAGAAGAAAAAGGTTTTAGCACAGGATTTCATAAAATATTTGTGGCTCAATTAGCTAAACTATTAGCCATACTACTTAACTCTATATTTGATGGAGATGTGGTCCCTACTTCCCATAGGAGAGGTATACAGATTAATATTTTGAAGCCCATAAAATCAGCAGCAGAATTAAGATCTAACTACTCCATAACTTAATTAACTAAAACTTTTAACAACAATGTTAAACATTTTAATATATTGCAATGACATTTAGTCCGCTTAGATCAGCGTTTTTTTTTTTGCCTGGCTGCAACCTCTCAGCAAATACAAATGAAATGTCAGGAACCATTGATCCTGTGACAGCTGATAAAATCCCTGAATCTATCATTCTACTTGATACAAAAAACAAAACTTTCAACCACATGAGCTGGGAATTCCTTTTTAATATCTTAGAGAAATGTAACTTTACATCCCACAAGTCTTCCCTTATAGGACTGCCTCCGCTCAAGCAGTAATAAACAATCAAACCGATGGTCAAACTCCCCATAAAAGAGGGACTCGTCAGTGATGCTCCACTCTCACATTATTATTTTTGACATTTGTATTGAGCCTTTGGCAACATAAATCCGTTCTAACAGGTATATCCATGCTTTACCCCCTGTAATTTAAAAACTGAAACTTTATGCAAGGGATACTGCTCTTTTTTAGCTTGATATTACTAATATATAATGCGCCCTTGTGGCAACAAAAACATGAATATCTTTTACTCACTAGCACCAAAGTAGTATTAGCTCCTGTTCTAAGAGATATATATATATATATATATATATATATATATATATATATATATATATATATTTTTTTTTTTTTATTTTTTTTTTTTTACTGTACCCCCTGGCCTCAAATCTCTCATTACTCTCTTATGCAGCAAGCTCAAAATCTGAACAATTTTGAGCTTGCTGCAAAGGAGAGTAATGAGAGATTTGAGGCCAGGGGGTACAGTAAACAATTGCTACAGAACACTCTAGAAAGGGTTAGGATACCATCGAGAAACACCCTCTTCACCAAAAAGAGCAAACCCACGACTGACACAGGGAAATTCAGAATGATCACCCCCTACTCCCAAGATTGCCAACAACTCAGAGCAATTCTGAAGAGACACTGGCACATCTTGAAAAGTGATAATATCATAGGGAGTGATGTGCCCAACAATCCCCTAATCACTTTCAAAAGGGCGCGGTCATTACGGGACAGTCTGGTACATAGCCACATGTGTCCCGCTCCCACGAAAACAGGAAAGCTGAAAGATGCCAAGGGCTTCTTCCCTTGTGGACGTTGCAAGGCTTGTGCCAGTAGTAAAAGGGTTTACACATATGAGATCACAGGGTGTAGACATAAAAAAAAATCAATCAGTTCCTAACCTGCACCACGCCATATGCAGTCTACTGCCTTAAATGCCCATGTGGGCTCAAGTACATAGGGAGCACCATCAACCCTGTAAAATTGCGTATCCTGGAGCATATGCAGGCAATAGCCAATAGAGACTTTACATATCCTGTGGCGAGACACTTCTCGATTAAACATAACAGCAACAGAAGTCTCTTGCAATATTACTGCTTGGACGCAATTCCCGAAAATATCAGGGGAGGGAATAAGCTACAAAAACTCCGTAGACTGGAATCCCAACATATTATAGATTGTCAGACCAAGACCCCTGGGGGATTAAACTGTGGAGAGGAACTAACAGTACATTTAGGCAGTTGAGCGACAATGAATCAGTAATAGAGTGTAGCCACCAATCTTGAACAGGTTAACATACATGTATGAATATAGATGAAAACCCAAAATGATTTTGTTATTTGCTATGAACTTCCTACCTCAAAGGATGATGCTTTAGCATTGGACAGATTGATTACATTAATCTACCTAATGAATGTAATGATTGATTACATTAATCTACCTAATGAATGTAATGATTGATTAATGTTTTTGGAGATCGGATTTCGCAGGATTTTTTGTTAACTATATAGTTTTATGCAACTTTATTTGTGCAAAGAACAACACAGGGTGTCTTTGGGACATTATCATTGCATTGGGCTTCGGGGACTGTATAGGCAACCTGGGTGGTTGCCATAGGCTGATCCACGGCGAGACTTCATCCCCTGCCTTTGCTCAATAACATAAGAGAGTTTATATGCCGATCCACGGCGAGATCACATTGAAAGGAACGTTGTTTTTTAATTCACAAATGTTCGTTCCAACCTCAAAACTGCCATAGAAACATTGTGGTGATAATATTAATCAAGTGCTATGTTATATTTTTTATTCACATGTACTAGCAATATGGCGCTCACGTGCCTGTCCTCTCTCTATGCCCCATACTAACCTGTGTGTGCATTTGAAATTAAATAAAATGGCGCCTCGGCGCGCGTTGCGAAGTAACAACATTGAGGAAGGAAGCGTGGCTTCCGAAACGCGTCTGTGCGAGTAAAGTTGCTTTTTGAATTGAAGATTCCCGTGTGTGCAGTCTTTATTTCCCACCCGGGACCGGGAGGGATTGAGCTTGAATATAGAGAGAGCGAGGCTACGACGCGCTTGGACTGCACCAGCCGAAAAGAGTGCCTCGTACCTTGGGGCAGAGAGCGAGGATATATGGATATATATATATATATATATATATACACACACATACATAAATAAACCTAATAGGTGCCTTGGGGTTTTTCTGTGGCAACCATTTGACATTTACTTGAATAATTATATTTCATCATTAAACAAGGAGAAGAAGCTTTTTTTGTTTTTGTTTTTTAACAAAAAAAGATATCACAGGGAATCCTTACCTCTACCAGTAATCAGGAGAAGAGCCTCAATTAAAATATTTTTTCTTCACTTCATTCTTTTTCCTTTTTTGACAATTCCATGTAATCTCACATTGTACTGTTTTGTTACGGTGGACGGCCCTTTTTCTAGTTTTATATGCATTAAAAAAGTTCTGAGTTAAAAGAAGTGTTTTAAAATTGCCACAACAGGAAAGTGGACTATGGCTGCCAGATCTTCATCTGTATTAGAGGGCTGCCTCTTTTTTACAGTTCAGAAGCTTTCCAATGTTACACTCCTGTTTTGGTAATACTCCTACCGATATAATACTAAAAAAATTAGTTATACAGGACTTGCCTACTTTAATAAAAAAATCCCCAAAGCCACTAAAAAGGTGAGATGTAAGATTCTCTATTCTCTTTGGTTTAAGAGGGACAGCTTCTTCCATCAGTTTAACATTCCATATTATCTTTCTGAAATTCCTCTTCAATATTGCACAAAGCTAATAGCAATTATCACAAAAGGACTGGAGCAAATGTGGCAAAAAATAGGGCATGGTCAAATTTGGAGACTTTGTCACAGATAATTCCCAAGAGAATTTATGGCAAATACTGCTGGTAGAGTTAATAGATTATTTTCTTCTACACTTCAAAAACTAGGTACGTTTTGGTCACAAAGCACTTCTCTCAGAGCCAACCAAGATAACGAATGAGGCTAGGAAAAAAATGGGTGGATGTAACTGGTGTTTAGATTGACCTAAGAGACTGGAAGGATCATTGCTGTGTACGCTATGCGGTTTTAAAAGCCCGTTATTTCCATCGTATGTTTTTCCCAATATCTAGATGGTCTGTTATACTCCTCCTACATTAAATAAAATATTCCTCGTAATTACATAGTATCAAACAAGAGTGATTGGCTATTTATGCTCTGGCCATTTGTGGCACTAACACAGTTTAGGTGTGAATTTTTGTGGAAGTTTGCAAAGACACTGGCATTAATATTCAACCTCAACTCAAAATAGCATCTCTGGAATTTTAGATCACATTTAATTTAGAAAACAGTTAAAAATATTATGTTTTTATTTTTAAGTTGAACACCTGATTCCTAGTTACAACACATTAGAAATCTATAAGTAGCCCCTTTTCTTGGAACGGTGTGCTAAAATGTTAAAATAAACTACCATGAGTCTTGGTATTCTGCTTGCATACATCGTTTATGCAATATTGAGGATGTTTTGCAGTTAGTGAGTCCATTTCAATAGCACTATTAATACAATGATGTTACTTTGTAGAAATTAATTAATCTTCTTGAATCTTTTGAACTAGGATGAATTCTGGTTAGTACTTTCTTAAATATTTGTATTTGATTGGTTTTTATTTGGTTGTATTGTACTGAATGATAATCCATATTCATAGTGTACATGTTTAGTGAAATCATTCACACAAAACCTTTTTTTTAAGTTTGAAGGGAGATGCAATGGCAATTTAATTTACTTGTATCTTGAGCTTAGTAAAGTGTTTGATACAAATCCATTAACCCATTGTTGCTATTGTGAGTGGTGATGAGTTATCAAGAGGTTTTGAATTGGAGGCTAACTGCTGGTCGGGATGTGAACGCAAGACCAGAGAGTTGTAGATATTGAAGATGATAATGTTTTGAGTTGTAGCCTTAATTAATTGATAGTCATGATGATAAAAGATAAATCTTCTCTATTTAGCTGCATAGCATGCTCTAGTAGCAAGCCTACAAGCTTCTTTGAGAATGGTCCTACATTCAGGTGGGAGATGGAGATAACCAAATTGTATGATCTCAGGAGTCGAATTGCTGGGTTGAGCTCCCTGGGATTTGGGTGTCTGATGTCTCCTTAGATCGGAGTAAGGAGATCCGGGATGAAGGGAAACGTCTTGTAGGGAACTACGGAGTTCAAGCAGTGCTGCTGCCCAAGTGGAAGCCACCAGTATGAGGGATATTCGACTGAGCTTCAAACCAGAAATGGAAGAAGAGGGAGAGAGGAAAAGCATGGTCAAATATATCTGACCAACTCATCCAGAGCATTGCCCTAGGAAAGTGGGTGAAATCCCCACTCGTGGACTTGTTGCCACATCCTGCTGAGGAGTTCGGGAAAATCATTGTCTGTTCCCGGGAGGTGTTGCGCTAACAGAATTTAACGGCAATGTTTAAATAAGTCTAGACATATTTAAACATTGGCAATTTCATAGAATTGTGGGGGGTAGGGATGAGTGTCATTAAAATGTTTGATGATAGCTCTTGTAAAGGGAATGGTTCTAGAGCTCCTTTGTGTAAAAGAGCTAGAACTTCCTGTTTGAGTAATGTTTTGTGTTCCAGTGGGGCTGCCTTTGAGTTTGAGGTAGAATGTTTGGAGGTGTGGTGATGAGCTACAGACAATAAATATGCTGGATAATGTCCAACACCCACTGATTTGATGTTTCGGTTTGCCAAGTGGGAAGAAACTGTTGCAATCACTCAACTCCCACCCCGAAGTGGTATTCTATAGGGAGATATTGTGTTTCCCTATGCGTTGTGGAACGTGTCCGCCCTGCCAATAAGCTCCTGATGAGAGGTGGCGTCATCAGCAGGAGATGCCCTAGCATGGTTCAAGTCGAGATCATGGTCCCCTAGTGGGCCAATGTTGTAGGCCTACCAAGAATTAAGGGGCTGGGGTGCATCAAGGTATCATCCCTGTCCCATGCCCACCAGGGAAGGAATGTGGGGACCCCTGAGGGGTGATATCTAATGGATCACCCGGAGAGTGAGGGGAGAGGGTGAAGGTGGTGGTGAAGGTGGTGGAGAAGATGGTGGAGGACTGGTGGACTGGTCAATCTTCCTCTTCTTTGTTGGCACAAGCAGACCAATGGCCTCTTCGAAGGTGTGCTGACGCTTGAAAGGAGGTGGTGCAGAAACCACAGTTTCAGCCAGAATGAACCCAGTGTGAAGATGTATTTGGATTTGCCTCTGGTGGGCAACAATTTTCTCCTGCATCGTGTGGAGAATTGGTTCCAATGGAGTACCAGGGTCAGATCTCAGTGCCTGTCTCGAAATCTTTGGAACTGAGATCATTTTTGTTTCGGTGCCCAGGGGGTCAGTGCTAAAGATAGAGCTGGTCAGCTGGGCACCGAAGTGGATGGCTTTGGTCGAAGTTTCAGTGCCAAGCCCGAGGGACGGGCATCCAAATTGGATTTTCTGTGTCGACCATGGCCTGCTGGCAGTGGAGGCACGGGAGCCTTGAGTTTGTTCGGAGTGGATTGTGTTTTAGTTGGCAAGACGGGGTCTTTCAGCACGCTGACCCGATGGAACATACTGCATCTCGAGATCAATTTCCATTTCAGAGTCTTTGATGGAAAAAGCCTCTTGCTATGCCGCAGAGGTGTCGTGGAGTTACTTCTCCTTTTCCCAGACATCCTGGTGTCTGAAAATGTCGGCGGGCATGTCTTCGACCTCTTTCGGCTGCATTTCCCTGCGGCATGCCCTTCAATCTTGTAGTGTCTTCGTCTACCGCAATGATCGGCAGTCCTCGCAGTCCACTTTCCTGTGTTCCTGAGACAAACCGATTGCACACCTGGTGAAGGTCGTTCCCTGGGTACTTAGCGTGGCACCTCGTGCAGAAACAGAAAGGCATTGGTTCCATCTGCAGGGCATTCTATGGAGAAGCCACAGGGGATAGAAAGATAGGCCCAGAAGAGTGAGGCCCAAAAGGCTGCTGTTCGAGAGCAATGGGTGATAGTTTTCAGATTCCAAAACACAAAGATGGAAACACATCCGATAACAATACCAACAAGGGTAAACGTGAATTGTGAACCGAAAAAGGTTTGAAACTGTCTTGACCCAGAAAGCAGGCACACATGTCCTAACCTGTTTGCGGGAAGAAAACAATTTAACAATGGAGTTGATGCCTATGGACATTATCAACAAGAGGAAGAGTCATTTGAAAGACTTATTTGAAGAAAAACAACTTGCACACATCCAGACCCAATACTAGATGGCAAGAGTATGCAAAGCGTGCATATCTATAGCCACACATGCCTTGAACAGATGTGTTTTTAGCTCTGCTAAATTGAAACAGGGTTGGGGCAGTCCTGGTGTACATAGCAATGGCTTTTAGATTCTGGGTCAAATCCAAGAGCTTAAACAGCAGAAGCATTATTGAAAAATGTAATGGCAAAAAGCATGACAACCCAGCATAACAATCTCATTTACAAATATATTGCAAGAGAAGAGAAAGATGTGGGAAGATAAGAATAAAGTGCAGTACACAGGAGAGGGAAAGGGATAGAGATGATGTCTGACACGATTTACATCCTGGAATTAAATCATCACTCATTACCTTCCACTGGGGCAGGTGTCGTACACGTGGTATAGAGGTCAGGCACCCCAGAATCCAGGCCAGTTCTGCGTGTTCTGACACCTAGAAGTAAAGCAAATCAGCAGTTTATAAGCGCCTCTATGTATGCCTACACACTATACACTTCAGCAACTGCAAGTACAACCACATCCCAGCTTCTGTTGAGCACCAGCTAGATAATTTGCCGACTGTCACACTGACATCACTACCTAAAGCCGCCCAATAAGCACGGTCCGGCCTCACTCTGGAAAACAGTGGCACATTAGAGTACTTTTCATAAAGATGCCTCTCCCATCAGCCCCAATGGCCTCAACTTGTTGCTCCTCAAACCAAGACTGTTCTCAACCAAAGGCCCTGAGACAAAAATCTGCAGTGTGAGGCACCTGAATCCAACATTTCCAATGCTTTTTGTTCCTTGAGATAGGAAATCATGATTCAGTCTCACTGTCCTGACCATATGCAGCTAAGCCACCTGCTTCTGGCTGCTGACAGCTGAAAGTTTGAGCCATCGCTGTAACACGGCAACAAAAAATCTATTTACAAGCCGCTATTTTCTTCGGGAGCATCGCTAAAACAGTGTAAAGCAGCCACCTCATGTCTACAGCAGAAGAGTGTGTGTTTTTCATGCCCACCAGTAAGGAAGCATTGAATTGAATTGAAGTGGTATTTATATAGCGCATGGCGACCCGAAGGCATCCCAGCGCTTGTAGACCCCCGGGCAGATGTACACAGGATTATGGGAATAACCACGTCTTGAGGGATCTGCGGAAGGAAAGATGACTGGGTTCGGCAGAGAATTCCACAGTTTTGCAGCGTTTAGAGAAAATAGTCGACACTTCACTTCTGGTTTTCTTGATTTTAGGGATGGATGCCAGGAGTAGATATTTAGAGCAGATGGTTCTATTAGGCTCATAGCGCTGTATAATGTTCTTAAGGATGGGAGGGCCTCCTTTATAGAAAGATTTTTGAACAATGCATAATGATTTGAAATGAATGCGCTCCTGGATAGGAAGCCAATGTAGAGCCTTAAGAGCTGGTCTGGCTGATTGAATTTTGGGACCGTTAATCAGTAATCGAGCAGCCTGATTTTGGGTGATTTGTAGCCTGGCGATGGTAGCCAGCGGGGAACCCAGATACAGTGCGTTGGCATAATCCAATCTGGATGCCTCAGTGGTGCGCTCGTGTCTTGCCTCTGTCTTCCGCTGGCTTGCCCTGGCACAGCTTAAGTGTAATGAGGAAAAGTCAGAGGTTCTTTTTTATGGTACCTTCCCAAACAATTTCAGAGACCTCATTTGGCCAGTCGATCTGCCCTGCCCTGCCCTAAATCAATAGGAGACCTGGCGAAAAATCTAGGGGTCTGGTTCGGGCAGGATCTCAAGTTTGAAGACCATCTAAAAAAACTGACCGGTATCTGCTTTGCCACTCTTAAAGCGTTAAAAAGGTTCTTCCCACTCCTCCCGAGAGAGGCTAAAGAAACGGTTTTGCGTGCCCTCATTCTTTCGAGGGTCGATTATGCCAACGCACTGTTCAGTGGCCTACCTGCCTATCTTATCCAGCGGGTCCAGGTCATCCAAAATGCGGCTGTGCGGCTCTTATACCAACTTTCTAGGAGAGCCAGTGTGCGATCTCACCTTCGCAGTCTTCACTGGCTCCCAGTCACCCATCGAATCCTGTTTAAATCTTTGGTTCTCGCGTTTCGGGCCACCCACCAATTAGGTAGTTGTATCTGCAAAAAAGGTTTGTCATGTATGTTCACCGTCGCGCTCTTCGCTCTGCAAATTTGTACCAAATGACCGTGCCCAAATTTAAGTATTCAAGACTGGGCGGTCAATCCATTTCTGTCCAGACTGCCAGGGCCTTGAACACTCTCCCGCTGCATCTAAGAGCGTCTCCGACAATCTCTATGTTCAAGAAGGGGCTCAAAACACATTTGTTTAACATTACCATATAATCATTTGACTAGGTCTAGAATTACCGGGAGCACTACCCCTGCTACTTGCGCAAGCGCTCGTAGGGGAACGGGGTCTTTAGGTGAGCCGCTCTTGACTGAAGCAAACAGGATTTACCTAAGAAAGAGGGTACCAGAACTTTATTTGTAGAGGGGGGGGGAAGGAGGAAAAGATAGTGTCAATTTTGGTAAAGAAGAACTCAGCAGGAGTATCACACTGAGCTCCTGATGTATCCGGTGGAATATGGTTGGGAGGGAGATTTGAAAGGGTTTTTACAATATTAAAAATCTCAAGCGGTGAGTTAGATGAGGCTAGAATTTTTTCTCCGAAGAAGGTGGCCTGGGCGGATCTAATTTCAGTCTTATAGGTATTGATACACTTCCTGAATTGTTCCTTTATTACTGGAGAAAAATCTTTCCTCCACTCTCTCTAGTTTTTTACACTTCCGTTTATGCTCACGGAGGGCAGCTGTGTACCAAGGTTTTTTAGGGTTTTTAATCTTGACTTATTTCCTTTTCCAATGGTTGAAGTTCCTATTGGCTATAGCTACGTCGGCCGAAGGTGCCTGTTTAGTGGACTCCAAGAATTTGGCCCATTGCTCTACCAGCAATTTGGACCAGGGCCTCGACTTCAGGAAGATGGGAGGTCTGCGTGGCGTGCTGCCAGATGGCGACCAGGTGAAAGATATCAAGAAGTGGTCGGACCAAGGTGTAGGGATGGGGTTTTCAGCGACCAGAGTGTCTAGATTGGAAAATATTGCATCCAGTAAGTGTCCCTTCTTATGGGTAGGTTTATTAACCTTTTGCTTAAGCTGATAGACCAGAAGGTCTTTAGTGAGTTCGACAGCTGGGGTCTGGGCAGGATCGTCAAAATGGAGGTTGAAATCACCCAATATTGAGCAGTTACCAGAGGAACTAATTAAATTAGCAACCACCTCCGGCCTGGAGGTCTATATATCTGTAGGCCTGAAAAGGTTAGGACAGGACTGAATTTAATAGAGAATGCGATGTTGTCGCACTCGAAGCAGGGCTACCCAGTATTCGGCAAATGAGTCCATGTTTATAGATTATTGCAATTCCACCTCCTTTTCCTTCAGGGCGGTCCAATCTGGTAATGGCATAGTCCAGGGGTAGTGCTTGAACGAGGTCAGGCTCAGAATTGGACGAGAGCCAGGTTTCTGTCAGAAACATTACCTCCGGTGCCTCATCCTGGAGCAGCATTGAGATTTCAGCAGCGTGACAGGGCAAAGATCTACAGTTCATTAGGAGCATCTTAAAACTTGACTGATTAGTGGGAAGGACAGCGGCATCATTACCAATTTTGAATTTGCAGTGAGGGCAGAAAGTAGGGAGCTTATAGGGTCTAAAAACATGTTTACAGACCTTTAACACTGGTGTGTCCAAGGCTCGGAGGGCCTCTGAGCTATAGCGTATAGATTGGCTTGCACAGGAAGCAGGGTTGCTGGCCCCTAGCCCCGGTCGGCTGCAGACGGGCTTGCCTTTGGCGCCCCCGCGGCGCGCCCGCTGCGCGCGTCCGCTGCACGGGCGTTTAGGTGTAATTATTTTTAGAAAGCGAGGAGGTGTCCAGGCAGGCGAGGAGACAGACACTAATCCTCTAACCTCGAGAATTCCTCCCCAAGATGGCGCCCACAAATCTCGCCCTTGCCCCCAAACAGCGTTTCCTGATTGCAGCATTGACAGTGAATTCCAAATGCGGTGAAAATAAGATGAAACAATTGTCCTAACAAAATATGCTGTTAAATTAAAAGATCGATTCTTATTCTAAAAATAGTCACAAGCGCTAAAAGAACTCCCGGCTCACGACTCAGGAGTCTAATGTGCATGGACTTCCCAGATGGTATGCACTGTTTGGGCACCTGACGTTTGACCACCAGGGCTCAATACTCCATGATGGGTGAGGCACTGCCAGAACAATGGAGGCAGGAACGAGGGGGCTCATATACAACAACAGTAAGAAACACACAAAAATTACAAAAATAGTAATCATATACACAGCTTTTATCTTTAGCTGTGTATATGATTATTATTTTTGTAATTTTGGTGTGTTTCTTACAAATGTTTCCAGAGTATTTATTACCTTGTACAAATTAATGGTTATACCTAACAGAACCATTTATTTTTGCTATATAATTTACCCAGGTTCTGAGGGACACAGGGTCACCCCATTAATTCTAATCTCCTATACAACAACAGCAGGCTTCTCGTGGAAACCGCGACGCTTCAAGGTAGACAGACTGCATTACCAGACACATTAATACGCAAGGGATCATGGTGTAGAACAAAACCCGGTTGTCTGGCATTGTACCTGCACTGGGCTCAACACGTTGTATGATAACTCTGTGTCATAAGGAGTACAGAGACTGTCATTTCACACTTTATGAGTGCCAGTTAATCAGGAGAACCTTCACTTCATAGCCATCCGAATAAAGGGTTTAGAGATCGTCCCAAAACATACAGTTCTTCAACACGAGCTCCTGCACCATGGGAAATGCAGTGCCACCCTTCAGGTTTATTTCTAAATGATCGATCTGAGGTGGATCCTGTTGAGAAACTAAGAGAGTAAGATTGCACAGCAGCTCTGTACTAGGAGAGAGTTCTATTTATTGCACCAAGAGGTATGAGAGCTGCTGGTAGAAGCACCAAGACCTGGCTGCCCACAGTAACTCATCTTCACACTGCTCCTTCCTTGGTCAAGGAGCCTTTTGTCTTCATTGTGCTCACAAGGGGTTTCCTTTCCCAAAGCCAGTTCTTCTGACAAGAAGTCTTCGTTCTTCCAATCTAAATTTTTGGCCCACACGCTCACAATTTTTAAATGTTCTATGAAAGCAAAACCCGCCTCTTGGTTGATGATGAACACAAGCGTGGAGTGCCTTCAAGAAAAACATCTCCTGTACTTTACTCATGAGCTGAATAAGAAGAGAATTTGCTGGTCTACTAACAATCTTTTGAGAATGCTTCTTGGATGACAAAAGTAAAATCAACATTCAATTGGGAGCAGGCTCAGGGGGATCTTAGGGTTATCTCCAAGTACAAATATATCGTTCTATCCCTTTGAAGAAATACTGTCAACATGTCCGAGTCCAATGAAACAAAGTTTTAGTTACACTAACAGTTTGTGGATCTCCTGAGAAAACATTTCTGGCAGCTCAGGCAAGGTTTTTACTTTTTAGGTCCATAAAACACAGAGTTCAGCATTCCAGTGGGAGAGCTGTTGCGTGCAAAACGCAACTGCAGCCCTGAGAGCAGTTTTAAAACAGAAGAGAAGATTATGCCAGAAAGGTTTATAGCCAGAGGATACCCTCCACGCGTGATAAATAAAGCAAAAACCACGGTGGCTGGAAGGTCTAGAGAATCTCTGGTGGCTGAAAAGAAGGCAAAAGGTACAGACCTTGCGGATGAACCGGTTACAACTCGGTTCATCACAACATACAATAACAAAGCATTTAAGATCCTCAGAAGTTTAGAAAAGTTCTGGTCAATGTTACACACTGATTCAGATCTCACCAAATGTGTGGCAGTTTCACCCCAAGTAACCTTCAGAAGAGCAAGATCACTTAAAGACTTTTTATGTCGGGCAGTTGAACCATCTAAAGCAAGAATTCTGGGCATACAAGGATTCTACACGTGCAGAAAATGCAAGGCGTGTAAGAATAGTAAGAATGCTAAAGAAGTTATGCCATCACCAGGTAGCCAACCGTTTCGGATTAGAGAACACACCCCCTGCAATACAGAATTTGCAGTGTATGCGCTTTTCTGCCCGTGCAAAAAGACATATATTGGAAGTACAGTCCACAAGGCCAAAATCAGAATCCTTGAACATTTGCAAACGATCAAGAATGGAGATAGGCAGTATCCGATCGCCCGTCATTTCCGGAGCCACCACAAACAGGACACAAATCTCTTGAGTTTTTGTGTTCTTGATTTCATTAAATTGAATGAAAGAGGTGGAAATAGAGTGCAATGTCTACGCCGCCTGGAGTCAAGACTAATCATACAATATAGAACACTAGCCCCCATAGGACATAATTGCGATGAAGAGCTTGCGGTGCATTTGTGGTGAAGTGTAAGTCAAATATTAAGTAATGTCGCCTTAAGAAAAGTCTTTCGTAGAGTGTAACAGCCATAACCCCTTAAGAGAAGTGACTTGTACATATAGCTTGTTTTCTAAATTTTAATATCAGTGGATAGATGTTCTATTTATTTTTTTGTTGTTATTTTTTTTTTTACAGATTCCAAGATACAGGGAAATGAAAGGAAAGTTGCAGAGCGAAAGTATAATGTATCTAATAATTTTCGAAACATTGAAGACTAAGAGAAATGATGTTTTTTGCCTATGAGAAGTCTTTCAGATATGCCCACTGGGGCGATGATTTGGGTCAGATGTATGACGTAATCGAGGCTTCGCTTCAGATAATGTAATGCTTAGCATGTTGGTGAATACTGGGTGTTAATAAAGTTGCAATAAAAGAAAAAAAGCCCACTTGGGCAAGGATTTCGTATTAGCCAGTAAAATACAGCTATGCTATGTCAACAAAGAACGGATGGGAGGCGGATGCGCCGACAATATTTATTTTTTTGTTTGGGAGTGGCAATCATGTGATAGAAATTCTTTTCAAATGGCAGAGAGATGTTTTGTAAAAATTAATTTGAATTGTGAAAGCTCTTGATAAGGTTTTCGACTGTTAGAAAAAACATGTCGCTTTCTTCCTTTCAGTAATGGTAAAACGGAAGTCTGTTTTCATAATGTATTATTTTGAGTTATTCGTGTGTATGTAAACCAATGAGATTCCGCAGATCAGCACTCGTGACCAAGAGACTTGAGTCTCGAAACGCATTCAGTGATTTTGCAAATAAAATACTGCTTTGGGCAATAGCGAATTCGTAGTGGCTGTTTTTTCCTGAAACGGAAAAGTATACAGTTGGAGTATTTGAAAGGTTTGCCGCCTTGCCACGGACCGCCGTCATCAGAGGTGGGGACATGGTGTTCTCGACGGCAGCCGGGAGATACTTCTTGGATTTCTATTAACATGTGTAAGAAGAGCGCGATCTATTACCATCAACAAAATATATCATGGGAAAGAAGTAAACAAGTTACTTACCTGTAAGTACAGTCATCCAGTATTGGTATCTTTCATAGATTCACATGCCTGAATCATTCCCCGTCGCCGAGGCGGGAGTCCCACGGTAAATAAAAATAGCAGTGCCAAAAGGTAAATAACAGTAGTAGGCCCTAAGGTAAAGGCCTGAGGCCCAAATCCTAGTAGCCGATCTACATCATTAAGCTAAAAGAACCAAACTTTTGGCACAACCAATCAGCTATCAGCACCCCTAGAGCCAGTTCTCCTCAGATTTTCGTTAGCACAAGTGGGAAATAAGTATCCCAAACCGAGAACTGACTCTCCGGGGAGGAGGGTGGGTGCATGTGAATCTATGAAAGATACCAATACTGGATAATTGTAGTTACAGGTAAGTAACTGGTTTTCTTATCCAGTATTCGGGTATCTTTCATAGATTCACATGCCTGAATCAAAGTAGCAAGCAGTATATATCCTATACAGTCGGTTCCGGATGGTGGGAGACCTGTTCTGATACACTCCCAGTTGCATCCACTATCTGTTAATAGAGGCATGAAAAAACCCCAATGTTAACATAGTCCATTAATGCTTACAAAAGACATGTTTAGTAATGTTGATACATGATCAGTAAGCCTTAAACACCTAATATATATATATATATATATATATATATATATATATATATATATATATATATATATATATATATATATATATCGTACATTCCGCCGTCTCACCTAGCTTCAGAGTAACACACAGCCAGGGTAAGCACCACTCGGACACGGACCAGTACAGTTTCTTTTTCTTATTTATTTAGTGCAGAAAAAAGTCCATGACGTTTCGGCTCCCACGAGCCTTGTTCACATGACAATGTTTGTTTGTCGGTGTCCACCTTTTAAAGTGCCAGTGATGGGTACATTGATTGCACGTGTGAGTGTCAGAGACATGGACATAGAAAACATACTCAGTTGAAGGTTTAAATACACTTTTTTAACTCAGGTGTCTTAATGAACAGCAGGATATAAATATCAGAGAAATACCAATGTTATAAATTATGTGTTTTTGGTTAATGTTTAAAACTGTATATACAAAGAATTAGTGATTAGGGGGTCCATTTAGATTATATTGATATTTTACAAAAATGTATATATATTTGTACAAATATAGATATTTGCTCACAGTGCATCGTTTCAACCTTAAATTCTTGGTAAAATACAAGTTTTGTTGAATCGATAATATTTGACCTCCGCACAACAGTGTATATACACATGTAAACATATATACTCAATGACATTGTACCATTTCATCCTCAAGTTTTTAGTAAAATACAGAATTTACACTGTAGGGTATCACATACCGTAAATCTAGTTCAATCAAAACTGTCAATAATAAAGTGCAAGTGCTGTTTTTTGGTATTATACCAGATTGTGCAAATACGCTCATCCGATGTGCAAATTTCGCAATTATATATGTGCAAAAATAGCAGTTCAATGTGCAAAAGACCGCAAAATGTGCAACATTTTAGAATACTTTTGATATCAAATTATATTGATCTTGTAACTGTGACAGTTCTAATTACAAAACATACCCGTACGTTTAACAAAAATACCCAAGTTAGTAAATAGTATAAAAAGGATGTTAGGGTACAGCCTGCCACCCTGTACCCCCTGGTTCATAATCCTGCCCTTCGACATTGTTACATGCAGTTTTCCATAGTCCTGTTCAATAATAGAAAGTGAGAAAAATATGTGTATTGTGTAGTGAATAATATTGCTAGATTGACTGGAGTTAAGGATCCACCACAATCTGAATATTCTCTAAATGTGCTCCCTGATAATCAATGATTTCACATAGTTAACAGCATCTTCAGATTAAGAAACAATTTTTTTTTGATAAAATCAATCTTCTCTCCACCTGATGTTCCCACAGTCTTTTCCATCAAGGGAAATTATGTGTAGGAGCACCTCTGTGGAAAATTCCTGCTAATTATAAAGGCAACATTTCAAGTTACTTCAAGGCAAACATGTGTATAAGTCCTCCGTGATGTTAAGGCCCATTGGTGACTTGGTATTAAGGAGTAAGATGTATTTGGTCTCCAATTTCCTCAGTTTAGCATCCCTGTCTCCACCTCTCTTACTGTTCATGATTGAATCAATCACCCAGTATCTGAGCTGATTGTTGTCACTGCGGTGGCATTCTTTAAAATGGCGGGCCACTGGGTAGGTGTTATCACTGTTAGCAATGGCCCGCAAATGTTGAAGAATGCGTATGTGGACAGCATTCTTTGTGCTGCCCACATATTTCAGTGCGCAGGGACATTCCAATATATATACCGCATACTCGGTTTTACATGTTAAAACCTGAGTAATGGGATGTTGAATATTGGTGAACCCGTCCCTGTAGTTTTTTGTGTTCTGTCCGTGGCTGCAAGCCTTGCCGGTTTTGCATCTATAAAAACCTTTATTCTCTTGCCACCAAGTTGATTTAACGTAGGGTTCGGAGTTAGTAACCACCACATGATCTCGAAGTGATGGTGCCCTGCTAAATGTGAGGGAGACTTGTTTAGGGAGACTTTCGCCTATGACAGAGTCATGGGTGACCAAAGGCCAGTGTTTATTGAGTATTTTCCGGATCTGTTGGTGTTGTCTGTTATATCCAGTAATAACTCTAAAGCAATTGTTATTGCCTGGAGCTTCAGCTGCTGTATTATCTGATATCTCCTCAGATCTATCACTATTCCTAGTCAGCAGCTCCTCTCGAGAGAGAGCCATGGATTTATCCTTGGCCCTTTGTATCACTTTGGTCGAATAACCCCGCTCCAAAAAACGGCTGGTGCTTAAATCCTGTGCTATCCTTAAGTCACATGGGTTGCTGCATATGCGTCTTAATCGCAACATCTCCCCGTAGGGGATGCTAGATATTAAATGCGGTGGATGTGCACTAGCCGCATGCAATGTGCTGTTACCAGCAGTTGCTTTATGTTAGACGGACCGGGAGGGTCGGCCGAGATTACGGGGAGAGGTCTCCAGGGAGAGCCGTCTCCAACGACTGTACAGATAAGTAACTTCCCCCCCACAGACGGACACCACACAAGATTGAAGGTTAACGAGACTTTATATGCACTTCTTAGGTTACGTTGATATAATACAAGGAGGTCTGGACTCAGGGGTCCCCTCGGTTCTGATCTCTGGTTGAGGAAAAGGGTAGCGGGACAGTCTTAGTTACCAATGAGTTCAATAGCTCTCAATCCTCGAGCTCGGCGTGGTTGCTGATCGGGCCGTGGAGGAGCCAAGCAGGTCCCGAGATGGATGAAGGGTGGTCGGCGGGCCGTGGAGAAGCCAAGCAGGTCCCGATATGGATGAAGGATGGTCGACGGGCCGTGGAGAAGCCAAGCAGGTCCCGATGCAGATGACAGTTACAACGGTCCGCGGCCTCGCCAGCAGATCCGGACGACGGTGAAGGATGAAGGTTACGACGGCTGTGGCAGCGCCAACAGGCAGGATGATGGTGCACAGGACAGAGCTACGGCAGCGCCAGTAGTCCGTCCAGGATGAGTTCTTCTTTCGTCTCTCGACTCCAAGATACAACTGCCTTCCTGTTCTGGAGCTGCCCCAGTTATAGGGCTGGCGTGCTTTGATGTCCGGACCCTCGCACTTGGAGGTCGGGAGGTCCGGGATGAGGGAGTCCAGACACCCAGCAGGGGGGTGGAGCCAGCGCCCGGGGAGGCGATGGGCGAGCGGCACTGGCCGGGGGAGAACCATCGACACCTCTTTCTCCCATTGACTGGCCAAGTAGCTCGCTCACCTCCTGGGTGGAGGGTGGTGCCGGAATGTCTGAGGCCGGGCTAGGCCCAGGGTTGAGGTCGATCGGGGGCCAGGCGGCCTCGTGGCGAAGTGTCCAAGATGGCGGCCCGGGCTGGGCGCGTGGGTCGGCCGTGGATCGGACCCACGAGGTTATCATGCTCGGGGGCAGGTGTCCCTGAGGGGACGTAGGACGTGCAATGGTGGGGTGTGGTGCTTGTATGACTGGCTCGGGCTTGGTCGAGCCGGGGGAGAGCGGCCCGTCACGTGGCCTGTCCAACATGCGTCCCCCCCAGCTGAAGGCGGGGAGAGTTACCCATCCTCTTGGGGACTCTCTTCGTCGAGGCGGAAAAACCGGGACAGGCCATCCGCGTTGGCGTGGTCAGACCCAGGCCGGTGTTCAACGGTAAAGTCCATACCTTGCAAGGAGATGGACCAGCGTAGCAGTTTTGGGTTTTCCCCCCGCATATGCATCAACCACTGCAGGGGTCGGTGGTCAGTCTGCACCCGGAAGTGGGTGCCAAAAAGGTAGGGTCGGAGCTTCTTGAGGGCCCATACCACAGCGAAGGCTTCCCTCTCTATGGTGCTCCAGCGTTGCTCCCGTGGTAGGAGTCTCCGGCTGATGAAGGCCACCGGTTGATCAAGGCCTTCGGTGTTCACCTGGGACAGGACCGCCCCAATGCCCTGGTCGGAGGCGTCCGTCTGGACGACGAACTCCCGGCTGTAGTCTGGGGCCTGGAGTACAGGAGCGGAACACATGGCGGCCTTTAGCTGTTCGAAGGCCGCTTGACACTCTGGGGTCCAGTTCACCTTCTTGGGCTGATTTTTCGACGTGAGTTCGGTGAGAGGCCCCACGATGGTACCATAGTCTTTCACGAACCTTCGGTAGTAGCCCGTGAGGCCCAGGAAGGCTCGCACCTCAGTTTGAGTGTTAGGGGGTTGCCAGTTCTGGATGGCGGCAATTTTCAGTTGAAGAGGGGCCACTAGACCGCTTCCCACTTGGTGTCCGAGGTAGGTCACTGACCCTTGTCCAATTTGACATTTGCTGGCCTTGATCGTGAGGCCAGCTCGCTGAAGGGCTTGCAACACTGCCTGGAGGTGGTGGAGGTGCTCGGTCCAGTGGTGGCTGTACACAGCGATGTCGTCCAGGTAGGCGGCGCTGAACTCTTCGAGCCCCGCCAGGACCTGATTGACGAGCCGTTGGAAAGTCGCTGGGGCATTTTTCATGCCGAAGGGCATGACCGTGAAGTGATAGTGGCCATCGGGGGTGGAGAAGGCAGAACGTTCTTGTGCTCGGGGTGTGAGGCCGATCTGCCAATAGCCTGCCGTTAGATCGAAGATGCTGAGGTAACGGGCAGCGCCCATTCGGTCGACCAGTTCATCTGCCCGGGGGATGGGGTGTGCGTCCGTTCTGGTGACTTCATTCAGGCCCCGGTAGTCGACACAGAACCGGAGTTCGGGTGTGGTTCCGGGGGCGGCTGCTTTGGGGACCAGTACGACCGGGCTGGCCCATGGACTGTCGGAGGGCTCGATGACCCCGAGCGTGAGCATCTTAGTTACTTCCGCCTGGATGCAGGCCCGTACCCGATCAGGTACGCGGTAGGCCCGGTGGCGGATAGGAGGGCTGTCTCCGGTGTCCACATCGTGCACACACCAGGAAGTGACACCTGGGGTGAGGGAGAACAGGCTGGCAAATCGTGATAGGAGGGCTTGGCACTCTTGGCGTTGTTCCTGGGTGAGGGTCTCCGAGAGTCGGACCCCATCCACGGAGCCGTCTTGCTCCTGGGTCCGCAAGAGGTCAGGGAGAGGCTCGGAGTCGTCCTCAACCCCGTTGTCTGTGGCCATCAAGAGGCTGAGTTCTGTTCGTGCAAAGTGGGGTTTCAGTCTGTTGGTGTGGAGGACTCGGAGCGGATTCCGGGCGGACTCCATATCGATCAGATAGGTGGCGGGTCCCTTGCGCTCGATTACCTTGAAGGGTCCCGTCCATTTGTCTTGGAGAGCGCACGGTTCTGTGGGGGACATTACCCAGACCTGTTGCCCCGGCTCGAATTCAATAGATGAGGCGTTCTGGTCATACCATCTCTTCATGTCCTCTTGACTGGCCTCTAGGTTGGCTTTCGCTAGGTCTCTGAACCGCTGGGACTGGTTGCGGAGGGTGAGGAGGTACCGGAAGACATCTGGAGGACTCTTGGCCGGAGGCAACTCCCAGCCTTCTTTGATCAGGCTGAGTGGCCCCCGTACTGGGTGCCCATAGAGCAGCTCGAATGGGCTGAAGCCTAGGGACTTCTGTGGGACCTCCCGGTAGGCGAAGAGGAGGCACGGCAGCAGCACGTCCCACTGGCGACGGAGGGGTTCTTCCAATCCCCCGATCATCCCTTTTAGTGTGCGATTGAACCGTTCAACAAGTCCGTTTCCTTGGGGGTGATAGGGGGTCGTGAAGCGGTAGGTGACCCCACACTGTTGCCAGAGGGACTTCATGTATTTGGAAATAAAGTTCGTGCCTCTGTCACTGACGACTTCTCGGGGGAACCCCACACGGGAGAAGATCCCCATCAGGGCCCTGCCGACTACTGGGGCTGTGACGGTCCGGAGAGGAATAGCCTCAGGGTAGCGGGTGGCGTGGTCCACTAGTACTAGGATGAAGCGATGGCCTTGTCTTGTACGTGGGTCTAGGGGTCCCACAATGTCTATTCCGACCCTCTCAAATGGGGTTGTGACTACGGGAAAGGGTTGCAGGGGGGCCTTTAATTTGCGGCCGCTCTTCCCACTGGCTTGGCACGTGGGGCAAGATCGGCAATGCTGGTGCACATCGTTTCTCATTTTTGGCCAGAAGAAGTGGGTCACTAGGCGGCTGTAGGTTTTATCTTGTCCCAGGTGCCCTGCCAGGGGGACATCGTGGGCCAGATTTAGCAGGAAGTCTCTAAAGCGGAGTGGCACCACTAGTACTCGGTTGGCCCCCAGCTCGGCGATTCGTTGCTCGCTGTACAGTAGGTCATTGTCCCAGTAGACCCAATGAGCTCCGGAGGTATCCCCTGCGCTTTGGGCGAGCGCTTGTTGTCGGAGTCCCTCAAGGGAGGGACAGGTCTTCTGCTCCTGACGAAATTGTTCTTGTGTGGGCCCCCCTTCTTGAGCCCACTGGTCGAGATTAGCAAGGTCGGAAGGTTGAGCAGGTTCGAGGGGGATGCACTGGTCGGGGGTCTCGGCGGGGGCGACCGGAGGCGGAGGCGCCGGCCATTCTGGTTCTTCCGGGTGATGGTTGGCACGGGCGGCCATAGACCGGGTGGTGACGCACGCCCAGTCTGGGACGCCCAACATCCCCAAGTGTTCTTTTCGCTCCACGGCTGCCCACGGGGAGCTTTCCAGGTCATTTCCGAGGAGGCAGTCCACGGGGGCGTCGTCTCGGACCGTTACTTTCAACATGCCGGAGACCCCTCCCCATTCAAAGGGGACGCAGGCCATCCGACACAGACTCTCCGAGTTGTCGGCTGATCGTACAGGGCAGAGAATGTTCGGTAGATATTGCTCTGGGGTCACCAGATGACAGCGGACGGCTGTCACACTGGCCCCGGTGTCTCGAAGGGCTTCGGCCCGTTGTCCATTGATGCTCACCCATTGGCCGTACTTCTGGGTGTTAGCGGGTAGGGGGACCCGCGGGACCATGTCTCTTCCCCCTAAGCACGCGAGAGTCATGGCGGCTGGCTCCCACCCTTGATACTCTTGCTCGTCTGTTTCTTGTTCCTCGGAGATCTGTTCTTCCCCTAGTGCCGCGGCGGTCACCTGGCGGGGTCTTGGGCTCTGATACTGCGGGCAGCTTGGGTCATTTGCATAGTGGCCGACTCGTTGGCATCGGTGACATGTAACATTGGCTCTGTATCCCGGTCGCGCCGGGGTGCTGCCCCGGTTGGCCGGGGGGGTGGTGCTGGTAGCGGGGGCGGCCGGAGTATTGTCTCTTCCTCGCCCTTGGCCCCCTCCTCCTCCTCTGGATCGGTGGTGACCATTGTTGTTCCTGTTCTGCTCGTAGGACCCATTCCGGCCCACTCGGGTGATCTCCCACCGGTCAGCTTCGGCTGCGAGCTGCCGGGGATCGGTTAACTTGCTGTCGAGGAGGTGTTGGCGTAGTTCAATGAAGCAGTTGTTGGACAGATGCTCCCATACCATCAGATTGAACAACTGCTCGTAGGTCGTGACGTTGTTCCCTCTGATCCAGCCTTCGAAGGCTCGGCTAAAGTACGTTACATAGTCCACCCAAGTTGTACCTGGAATGCGTGTGCAGTCTCGGAACCTCTGACGGTACATCTCGGGCGTGAGGCCATAGCGAGTGAGGAGGGCCGCTTTCATATGGTCGTAGGAGGTCATCTGGTGGTCTGGGAGCTGTAACAGAGTATCGCGGCCCTCATTGAGGAATTTGCCCCATAGGCCGGCTCCCCAGTCGGCTCTATCGATCCGGTGCGCAGTCATCGCGATTTCATATGCTTTAAACCATTGCTGGATGTCGTCTTCTCGAAAATATTCTCGGACCACATCCTTGGGGATGTGCACTTTTTTGTCCGTGGTCCCGGGGGTGGACGGTCTGTCGGGCACCCCTAATTCTTTATTCTGTTTGCGCAGGTTGATCTCGGCTAGGTTCCGCTCGTGCTCGTACGTTAGTCTTTTTTCCTCGAGCTCCCTTTGCCTCTGTTTCTCCTCTCTTTCTTCCCGGAGGCGAAGGTGCTCTAAGTTTATTTTTTGCTCGGCCAATTTGAGTTCTATGTCCATCTTGAGTCGGGCCATTTCAAGTTCGTGTAGTCGGGCTTTTTCTCTTTCTTGGATCTCGTCTTGCGAGAGACCCGTTCTTTGCTCTTCAGGGGCCGTGTTGGTCTTTTTCGCGGTGCTTTGCTCCGGGGCTTCGACATCCCCGGTCTCTGCCCAAGATTCTAGGGCATGCTTAAAATCGTCCTTGGTACTTAGTCCGGTGGTAGCGATACCTAGTTCGATGCAGAACTGCTTTAGTTCACGATGGCTGTATTCCTCTAGCTTTTCCATTTGGAACTTCTCAGTTGATCCGCTCTCTTTAGTCGACATTGTTGTTCGTTGTGGGGTGAGCTACTCTCTGTACGTTATGCGGTGATTCGGATCGCGCCGCTGGCCACCAATGTTAGACGGACCGGGAGGGTCGGCCGAGATTACGGGGAGAGGTCTCCAGGGAGAGCCGTCTCCAACGACTGTACAGATAAGTAACTTCCCCCCCACAGACGGACACCACACAAGATTGAAGGTTAACGAGACTTTATATGCACTTCTTAGGTTACGTTGATATAATACAAGGAGGTCTGGACTCAGGGGTCCCCTCGGTTCTGATCTCTGGTTGAGGAAAAGGGTAGCGGGACAGTCTTAGTTACCAATGAGTTCAATAGCTCTCAATCCTCGAGCTCGGCGTGGTTGCTGATCGGGCCGTGGAGGAGCCAAGCAGGTCCCGAGATGGATGAAGGGTGGTCGGCGGGCCGTGGAGAAGCCAAGCAGGTCCCGATATGGATGAAGGATGGTCGACGGGCCGTGGAGAAGCCAAGCAGGTCCCGATGCAGATGACAGTTACAACGGTCCGCGGCCTCGCCAGCAGATCCGGACGACGGTGAAGGATGAAGGTTACGACGGCTGTGGCAGCGCCAACAGGCAGGATGATGGTGCACAGGACAGAGCTACGGCAGCGCCAGTAGTCCGTCCAGGATGAGTTCTTCTTTCGTCTCTCGACTCCAAGATACAACTGCCTTCCTGTTCTGGAGCTGCCCCAGTTATAGGGCTGGCGTGCTTTGATGTCCGGACCCTCGCACTTGGAGGTCGGGAGGTCCGGGATGAGGGAGTCCAGACACCCAGCAGGGGGGTGGAGCCAGCGCCCGGGGAGGCGATGGGCGAGCGGCACTGGCCGGGGGAGAACCATCGACACCTCTTTCTCCCATTGACTGGCCAAGTAGCTCGCTCACCTCCTGGGTGGAGGGTGGTGCCGGAATGTCTGAGGCCGGGCTAGGCCCAGGGTTGAGGTCGATCGGGGGCCAGGCGGCCTCGTGGCGAAGTGTCCAAGATGGCGGCCCGGGCTGGGCGCGTGGGTCGGCCGTGGATCGGACCCACGAGGTTATCATGCTCGGGGGCAGGTGTCCCTGAGGGGACGTAGGACGTGCAATGGTGGGGTGTGGTGCTTGTATGACTGGCTCGGGCTTGGTCGAGCCGGGGGAGAGCGGCCCGTCACGTGGCCTGTCCAACACTTTACGAAAAATCCTAGATTCTAACTGGCCATCCTTTATATACAATTAGGTGTCAAGAAAAGTCACACTTTCCTGGATTAGTGTTGCTGTGAATCTCAAATTCAGTTCATTTGTGTTGATACTCAATAAATACATTTTAATGCATCATCCTCACTGCTGCGCCAGATTACCAAAAGATCGTCTATAAAACGAAACCACGCAACCAAATTGTTGCGAATGTTGTGGCGGTATTCATGGCCCAGGACCAGCTCCTCCCAAGCTCCCATGTGCAGACACGCACAGCTTGGGGAGAAGCTGGCCCCCATTGCCACACCCTGTAGCTGACGATACAGTTGTTGATTAAATAGAAAGACATTATTAGTAAGGCAAAATTCCATATTATATATATATCAACATATACACATGATCAAAGATAATCATTAATAAAATCTTAAAAGTAAAATACCTGCGAATGGTGTGGACATTTTTCCATGTCGCAGCACAACAGATGTTTTCTAGCGTCACTCCTGCGAATAAAGCGGTTGACGCTGCTACAGTTCTTGTAGAGTGGGCCTTGACCTTCATTTGCAATGGCCTGTAAGCCTTGTCATGACAGAAATGGATTGTAGACGCTAACAACGGGCAATCGTGGCCTTTGAGACTGCAGTTCCCAAAGTGGCTTGACCATAGGCCACAAACAATTAGTCAGATTTTCTGAATGTGTTTGTTCTTTGTAGATCGGATTTTAAGCATCTTTTGATGTCAAAAGAATGTAATGCTCTCTCTGCTGGTGTAGAAGGATTTGGAAAGAAAGCCCGTAACTTAATCGGCTCATGGAGGTGAAATTGTGACGGTACCTCAGGTATAAAAGTAGGATTAGTTCCTAAGGTCACATAATCCTGAGAGAAATGCAAAAATGGTTCCTTTATTGTAAAGGCCTGAATCTCACTTACTCTTCTGGCAGATGTTACGACTAGAAGTAAAGCAACTTTCCATGTGAGAAATTGGAGCTCAGCCTTGTGGATGGGCTCAAACGGATGTTTCATCAAATGTGTAAGGACCGTGTTCAGCTACCATTCCGGAGGAGGGGGTCGTATCAGAGAAAATGCCCGGAAGAGTCCTCTCATGAATTGCTTAATTAATGAAGATGAACAAAGGGAAGGCCGTGCATCACTTTTCCTGAATCTGGATAGTGCGGCGAGATGGACTTTAAATGATGAGAAAGTGAGTCCAGATTTCGCTAGATGCAGTAGATAGGGAAGAATTTGTTCCGCAGGACCTTCTGTTGGATTAACTTTGTTATTCTCACACCAACAGCAAAACCTCTTCCACTTAAGACGATAAGCCTTAATTGTGCTTTGAGCTCGTGATTTGGCTAAAATGTCACGACAATCCTGAGGTATGTCAAGGTCCTTGAACTCTAGGAAATGAGGAGCCATGCGTGCAAATTTAAAGACTGAGGATCTGGGTGAATCACCTGTCCATTGTTCCTCAAGAGCATTGTAGATGTTGGAAGAAGACGGATTGGCTGGTCCTGGGACAGCAAAAGAAGCTCCTGAAACCAGTACTGAAGTGGCCATCGGGGTGCAATCAGGATGATACAGCAGCTTTCCGATTTCATCTTGCGTAACACTCTCGGGATTAGAGGTTTTGGGGGAAAAGCGTAGGCACAAATCCCTGACCATTGCATGGACAGAGCATTCCCTCTTGACCTCTGTTGCGGAAATCTGCTGGCGTAATATTGGCATTTCTTGTTGTGTTTTGTTGCGAACAAGTCCAACGTCGGTTTGCCCCAAATCTGGAATATCCTGCTCACTTGAGTGTGTTCTAGTTCCCAATCGTGACAGTCTGATAGGGACCTGCTGAGTGTGTCTGCCAGGGTGTTGTTGAGGCCTCTGACATGCTCCGCCTTGAGCGTTATGTTGTGCATTAGTCAATCATTCCCACAACTCTTGAGCCTCTCTTGATAGAGTTGCCGATTTGGTGCCTCCTTGCTTGTTTACATAAAACATGCGGGTGGTATTGTCTGTCCGAACCAGCACTGATGAGCCGGCAATCCTTGGAAGGAAAGCTTGAAGGGATAGAAAAATTGCTCGCAATTCCAGACTGTTGATATGTTGTTGCTTGTAATGCTGAGACCATTTGCCTTGTATCTGTAAATTCTGGAGATGACCTCCCCATCCTTCCATGGAGGCATCTGTGGTCAGAACAAAATCCGGAACCTCTTGGAGGAACGAGAGTCCTTTTGCCATGTTGGCTCTCTGTGACCACTAGTGGAGAGCATTTACCATGCGCGGTGTGACCTTGATGATCTCGCTGAAGGAACCTACAGCTTGCTGCCACTGAAGGTGTAGTTCTTCCTGCAGAGGTCTCATTTTGAGTCTTGCCAAAGGGACGAGGTTTATGGCCGAAGAGCACATCCTAAGGAGCTAGGCGAACATGCGGACCAAAACGGACTTTCTTTTTGAAACCCGAAGAGCTAGCTTCTGAAGACGAAGCTGTCTTTCTTGTGACAAGAATGCTTTGCACTGGATTGTGTCCAGACAAGCCCCAAGGAAAGGAAGAATTTGCATTGGACGTAACTGGGATTTGCTTTTGTTCACAGTCAGACCCAGAGACTTGAAGAGATGCTGACATGTTGCAATAGAAGTCTTGACCGATTGCTTTGAAGGACCTTTGATTAGCCAATCGTCCAAGTACCGGAATACTTGGATTCCCCAGGATCGCAATGCTGCTGCCACAGGAGCTAGGCATTTCTTGAAGATCCTTGGAGCGGGTTTCAGCCCAAATGGGAGCACTTTGAACTGATAGTGGGCGCCACCCACAGTGAAGCGGAGATACTTGCGATGCTTGGGATGGATTAGGATGTGAATGTAAGCGTCTTCCATGTCCACACAAGCTAGAAAATCTCCCTCGTTTAGGCAACCTAAGATCTCTGATAGAGTGACCATGCAAAATCCTTGTTTTTTTAGGAATCTGTTCAGGTTGCGAAGATCCAGGATCGGTCGCCATTCTCCTGATTTCTTTTTGATTAGGAAAAAACGAGAATAGAAACCTGTCCGTCTCTGATGTGTTGGGACTTTTTCTATGGCGTTCTTGAGGAGCAGTAAACAAGCTTAGCTGAACAATAAGTGAAGACGAGGGGGAGGGGGTCCCTTGGGCGGAGTGGTAGGCGGCTTGGTGACAAATTCCACAGGGTATGATCATTTTTCACTAGGTCCAGAACCCACTGATCGGAGGTGATTTCTCGCCATTTGTCCACAAATGTTGACATTTTCGCGCCCAAGGCAAGGGGAGAAGGTGTGAATGGTGCCCTGCTGAGATCACTGCTTTCTGCCAGAGTCTCGCCTTTAGTTCTGGGATCGCTTTTGACCTCCCTGGCTAGAGAAACCAGCTGTATTGGATTGGCGAAAGGATGATTGATAGTTCTGCCTATATTGGGGCTGGTACTGCCTGTTCTGCTGTTGGTGACCTCCTCTGGAGGAATAACCACGCACCTTAGAACCTCTGAATGTTCCACGCTTATATTGTAGGGAACCCAAAGATCTTGCCGTGTCCGTATCGGTCTAAATTGCTTGGAGGGCCTCATCGATGTGGAGAAGTGTGGCTCAATGGTTAGAGCGGCAGACCCTGATGCAGAGGGCTAGCCAGAGACCAGGGTTCAATTCCTGCCTCGGTGGGTCTTGGGCTCAATTTCCGCGGACCTGATAATTCTCGCCTCGGTGCCTATTCTAATCATGGGCGATTCAAAAAGGGGGTGGTGATGGACAGAGTGTCTGAATTAAGCAGAACACTCCTACCCAGTCAACAGATCAGGGCTTGATCCATCACCGTTTTTTAGCTCACTGCACCATCCCAGTTCAGAACCTGGCTACATGCAAATTAGTCCTACCCTGGCCCAGTGCATCATGGGAACAGGGCAGACCAAACTACCAAGCCAATTCTTTTACTGGAAAGGACCAAGCTTCCGGGGACCGGTTTCTGGCATTACAGCCGTCTTCGGCCCGGCTTGCTTGAATCCTGATGGTGCAGTGAGCAAGGGACTCATGTCTGAGCATACCCTTCCACACTCGTAGTGGCCAAAACGATTCAAAAAGGGGGTGGTGATGGACAGAGTGTCTGAATTAAGCAGAACACTCCTACCCAGTCAACAGATCAGGGCTTGATCCATCACCGTTTTTTAGCTCACTGCACCATCCCAGTTCAGAACCTGGCTACATGCAAATTAGTCTGACCCTGGCCCAGTGCATCATGGGAACAGGGCAGACCAAACTACCAAGCCAATTCTTTTACTGGAAAGGACCAAGCTTCAGGGGACCGGTTTCTGGCATTACAGCCGTCTTCGGCCCGGCTTGCTTGAATCCTGATGGTGCAGTGAGCAAGGGACTCATGTCTGAGCATACCCTTCCACACTCGTAGTGGCCAAAACGATTCAAAAAGGGGGTGGTGATGGACAGAGTGTCTGAATTAAGCAGAACACTCCTACCCAGTCAACAGATCAGGGCTTGATCCATCACCGTTTTTTAGCTCACTGCACCATCCCAGTTCAGAACCTGGCTACATGCAAATTAGTCTGACCCTGGCCCAGTGCATCATGGGAACAGGGCAGACCAAACTACCAAGCCAATTCTTTTACTGGAAAGGACCAAGCTTCCGGGGACCGGTTTCTGGCATTACAGCCGTCTTCGGCCCGGCTTGCTTGAATCCTGATGGTGCAGTGAGCAAGGGACTCATGTCTGAGCATACCCTTCCACACTCGTAGTGGCCAAAACGATTCAAAAAGGGGGTGGTGATGGACAGAGTGTCTGAATTAAGCAGAACACTCCTACCCAGTCAACAGATCAGGGCTTGATCCATCACCGTTTTTTAGCTCACTGCACCATCCCAGTTCAGAACCTGGCTACATGCAAATTAGTCTGACCCTGGCCCAGTGCATCATGGGAACAGGGCAGAGTGTATATAGTGAGGTGTGAAGGAAAGATAAGTGAAAATAAAACTATCTAAGGGGATACACTAAGTACTTTATTGATGTGTTCCGCTTGACAGAATTAAAAAGTAACAGCACAGTGGTATAAAGGTAGAACCACTGTCACTAGGTGGTTCTACCTTTATACCCAATTACTCACATATGGGATTATCATCCCTTTGCCCAAAAAAACATCTCTGAGCTCCTCCTTTAAACTCCGGAGTAGTAGCTCCCAGTGTTGACTAGGATTTCAACACTGGTAAGGGGGACCCATATGATGAAGCATGTCACCCTCGGGTGAGTGAGGGTTCTTATCCTTAAGGGATGTCTCCCCCAGTTAGTTTGTGGCTCTACATTGGCTATGAGAGAGGGATCTAAGCACATTCTTTGTATACATATGATCAGGACCACAGTGTGCAATTTTGTGTTTATGTCCATTCCTGAAATACCAGCCCAAGACACCAAGTAAGCATAAATGTAATGTTTTAACCCCTTGCGTGTGCATGACGGAACCACACCTTCATGAGCCACGGGCTGCGTGTGCTCATGACGGCGTGGTTCCGTCATGCGGCTGCCGCTCCGCCCACGGGGCATTAATTCCTTGCCTGAGCGGGCAAATTAATGAGTGGGCGGGGTCGTGACGGAACCACGCCGTCTTGAGCACACTCTGCCCGTGACTCATGATAGCGTTGTTCTTTCACGAGCACACGGGCGCCGTGCTCAACCACCCCCGCGGCCGCGGTGAAATTTGCGCCGCGGTTAAGGGGTTAACCACCATATTTGATTACGCAATATGCTTTAGAAGTAGATAAATATAAAATAATGTTTTTATTATTAGATAATGGTGTTTCCTTCACAGAAATATGTGAAATGAATTTTGAGAGCCGACATGATCCTGATCGACACAGACTTCAGAAAGAGAGTTTGCTTCTCTGTATGTGGAAAGAAGGGTCAACATGATGGGAAATTAATTTGCTTCAATGTGATGGGAAATTAATGAGCAGTTCCGTCCAGAGGGTGTAGGAGTGCAGCCACGCAGAGAGGCTCCGTGTAGGGTTCCCAGGCTCAGCAGTAAGAATGTGTGCAGTGATGTGCCAGCCCCACGACAGACGGGGAATCTACCAAAGACAGAGTGCTGGCGGTCTACCACGAGGCCCACAACGGCGGCTTCTCAGGTAGGATTACTGACGCCATAGGAAGTGTTTCTTCCCACTCTGACAGACACCACAGTGATCAGGATCCGCTGCAGGAACCCCATCCTGTGGTGACTGATGCCAAGGATCTGGAAGACAAACGATACTCCGTGCATCATTCGTATCACGGAGCTGCAGCTGGCTGGAATCTCCATCATCCCAAATCCCATCTCTGAGCACCTCTCTCTGGAGCTGTGCAGTGCATGTCCTTGCCTGGAGGTCTGCTTCCAGGGGGTTACAGATGGCAAATGAGTGAAGAGACTTGTACCCTGAGGGATAGTGAACAGTTACCTTTGGGACCTCCCAACCAGAGAAGTGCTGGTCCTGTTTACACACCATCTATTCAGTTTCTTTCTTAAGGCCGGGGAGGTACTTCTGTGTTGGACAGGCAAATTCTATCATCGGAGTCCTAAGAGGGGGCATACAACTTTGGAGCTGCAGTGAATACCATTTGCATTCACAATTTTGTGACTAAAAATACAATACATTTGTTGGGTTTCGACAGGAAACCACAAGGAGTGCAATTACAGCTGGACATTTATGGCACAAAAGGAGGTACTGAGTTAGAGGCATACCGCGCAAAAACCGAGCCACTGTTTGCACCTGTAGGACGACACCATGGCGGCACGTCTTCTTTGATTAGGTCCCCCTTTTTTTTCTTTGTTAACAGCACAACCCGGACAGGTAAGATTACAGCCTGGATGTATACAGATACAGATTTTTCTTGCTCGGTTTAGTGACTGCAAAAACAGCAGACATCCTCAAAGCACTTGAAACGAAGGCAACTCCTTCACTTGAAACTGCCCAGCAATGTTCACTTTACACAACGAAGCCGAGGACAATGAGATGGTTGGTCCAACTATGGAAAGGACCAGGATGTACATAGTGCAGGGCCAGGACCTGAGTCTACAGGCACAAAAGTGCACTGATATTTTATCTTATACACAGATAAAACATCCTCAATTCAGTGCAGGGAAGTACTCTTTCTATGTTGTGTACAGACAGACACACGCACTTTTTGCTCCACTGCTGATGGTTATGACTCTGGAGCAGACACTTCACGCCCATCGTTCTTTAGCTCACTTCGCCACCTCAGTTAAAAATCCAGCTATATGCAAATCAGTCTTGACCCTGTGCCTCATGGGAACAGTCCAGCCCAAACTGCAAAGCCAGGTCTTCCCTGAACCGGAAACAAGCATCCTGGGATGGTTTCGGGGAAACACCCCCCAACAGCCAGGCTACCTTGAGTCCAGTGGCAAAGTGAGCAAGGGACCCACATCTGGGCATACCCTGCCAACTTAGGGCAACCAAAGCACACACAAGGAGATGATGGATGGAGCGTTGAAACTTTTCAGACACTCACCCCCAGTCACAGATCTGGGTTGAATCCATCATTCTTTAGCTCACTCCGCCACCCCAGTTCAGACATGGCCATATGCAAATCAGTCTTGACCCCGTTCCTCATGGGAATCGTCGAGCTCGTACCAGAAAATAGCATCCTGGGACCGGTTTTGGGGTAACACCCCTAATCAGTGAGGATAGCTTAAAACTGGTGGCGTAGCGAGCACAGAGCCCAGGTCTGGGCATACCTTCCCACTTAGGGGAACAAATGCAAAAAGAACAGATGATGGACAGAATTCTGAATCAATTAAACATTCACCCCCAGTCACAGATGTGGGTTGAATCCATCGATTGAGGGAGAGTGTTCCAAAGCTTAGATGCCGCCACAGCAAAGGCTCTCCCTCTACACCTTGCCCTGTGAAACCTAGGAATGACCAACAGGTTTTTACCAGCAGAACGCAACTGTCTAGTGGGAACATACCGGTGGAAGAGAGGCTTAGCTCCCACAGAGCCGGAGTTGTAAAGTGCTTTATGAATAATACATACAGCCTTAAATACACTTTGACTGGCAGCCGAGAGCCAGTGCAGTCTCCGAACAGCATCAGAGACCGAATAATATTTGGGAGGATCCAAAACGAGTTGTGCGGCAGCATTATGGACAAGCTGCAACTGATCAAGGGCCGTCTTGTTAATGTCCGGGTAGAGCACGTTACAATGAACCATCCTGGACATAATCAGTGCTACAGCCGCTTGTTTACGCGCAGAAAGAGAGAAATGGAAATACCTTCCCAAGGGTCTTAATAACCCAAAAACAGGATGATATGGACTTATTGACCTGAAGATTAAAGGACAGGTTGTTGTCAACTAGGACACCAAGATTCTTTGCGGAAGCAGAAGGGCTGGGGCATTGCCCAAGCATTACTGGCCGCTAAGAGTGAGTCCAGATAGCTTGTTGACTGCCAAAGATCAAAACTTCAGTTTTGTCCCCTTTCAGTCGGAGGAAATGTGGTATCATCCAGGAGGTCACGGCCTTCATGCAGTTGTTGAAGTTGGAGGCAGAGGCCTCTGTATCCTTTCTGATGGACACCAATATTTGTGTATCAAAGCATAGGATGCAGCCTCCAGCCCAAAGGATATAATTAGCTTGGCCAACCGTGAGGCCACGGCCTGCATGCAGTTGTTGAAGTTGGCGGCGAAGGCCTCTATATCCTTTGTGATGGACACAAATATTTGTGTATCATCAGCATAGGACAACGCCTGAAGCCAAAAGACCTGATCAGTTTGGCCAGCGGGGAGACATTTATATTAAATAAAGGTGGGCTCAGGGATGAGCCCGGAGGAACTCCACACAAAGTGGCTCTAGGGTCAGAGTAGCATTGGTCCACCGCCATGGTCTGTGACTTCTCTGCCAGGAAGGATGCCAGAAGCTTCAAAGCTAGGTCTGTGACCCCAATTTCCTGTACGCCATCAACCATCCCGAGGGAGAGAAGGTGTTGAGGGTGGAGGATAGGTCCAGCACAACCAGCACGGCAGCCTGCCCATCATCAGCCATGGTATGGATCTTATTGACTTCTGATAGTAGTGCAGTCTCGGTCCCATGGTTACTCCTAAATCCATTCTGGGAAATTTCTAGCAAATGCCGGTGTTCCAAATAAGTAATCAGCTGGGTATTAAGATGTTTCTCCAGGATTTAGGCAGGAATGGAGAGTGAGGAAATGGGCCGATAATTTTTAAATTCTGAGAAGTCCAAGCTGGATTTCATAAGCAAAGGATTAACAATCGCAGTTTTCCAGCTTTGAAGGTAGCATCCAAAAGAAAGCGCATGATTGAGAATTGCTGTGAGATGGGGAATAATTATATCCCCTCCCAACTTCATCAGTTTAGGGGAGCAAAGTTCAAATGGGGAGCCTGATTGAATCCCTCGAAAAAGCTGGTCAATCAGCTCATAGATAGAGGGAGAAATGCTGAAAGACAAAAATCCTGCTTATTAGTCTGAAGGGGACTGGGGACTGTGAGCTTAGTCTATTGGGCAGAATTTGTGGGCTAGGAATTACGACTGTCCAAATCTCAGATGTTTTGGAGTGAAACAATTTGGCCGTACGATCACAGAAATCCTGCAAGCTCTTAGTATTGAGGGAAACAGAAGGAATGTATAAAAGATTGATCAGTTTCAACAGATCCCTGGGGAACTTGACTGATGCAATCTTCTGATTACAGTAGAAGGATTTCCGTGGCTTAATGGCTGCTTTGTATTCTACCAGCTTAGCCTTATGATTGGCTCTTTCAAGCAGATTGTAATATTTACGCCAAATGCGTTCCTGGCAGCGACAAGCTAGTTTAAGAATTCTCATTTTTTCTGAGAACCGGGGAGAGGTGGGCTTCTTCCTACCTACATAGGATTCCTTAGGGGGCTCAAGCGCTGATGCAAGCCATGTTGAATACTCTGTAGCTGCCAAATCAGTATCATTATAGTCAGTCCAATTTTGATTGTTAAGAGCCCGTAGAAAGGATTCCTTACTTATACCTTTCCAATATATTTTAAACACCTTATTAATACTCATTGGGACAGTTTCATGAGTGGGTGGGAAGGAAAAGGACAGCATGATGGTCAGACCAAGAGAGGGGAAGAGTTTCATCTATCCTAAGACGATGGTCATTAGAGAAAATGCCATCAGGACTGTGCCCTGAATCATGAGTAGCTGACCTTACTAATAGTGCAAAACCACAACATAGTATCGTATCTTTGAAAGCCCACGAGCATTTACAAGTCTCGTTGTCAAAATGAAAATTATAATCTCCCAAAAGGGTAAGATTTTGTTTAGGAAGATAGGTTTCTGTGAGGTTAGCGAACTCCATGGTAAAAGAAGACCTAGGTCCCGGCGGCCGATAAACCAAGATTCCAGCAAAAGATTCCACTGGGAACACTTTGAGAGAGAAAAGTAATGCTTCACAGGGAGTTGTAGGAGTAGATAATGGCTCTATAAAACAGGTATAAGAAGCCTTATATATAATGGACAACCCCCCCACAGTTTTGCCAGTTCTATCAAGCTAGGAGAAGGTATATCCCGGAGGAATAGCATCATCCAGATCAGGACCCAAGGAGTCCTTAGCCCAGATCTCTGTAACGATCACGCAGTCCGACTCATGATAGAATTCGATTTGATTTTTAATAAGTGATCTTGCATTAATGCGAAATCCAGTGAAGGTGTTCATATCTAAGCAAGAAGGAAGGGAGATAGCCTGAGCTATTGTCGGGCCCAATATCAAGGAGGTGGGCTGAAAGTTGCAGACAGGGCACCCAGTAGTGTTGTCAGTCAAGAGTTCTCCCAACCTGAGGGGGAGAAAACAGGCTATACACAGGGAGTAGGGTGCAAACAGGAGAACATTTGGGGAGATAGCAGGAAGACGATGGCAAGAGCAGAGGGAAACTGCAGGCAACAACCTTTTCCCTTAAAGTGACAGTGAGGTGGAAAAGAATGCAGAGTGGTAAGCAACGTCACTGAAAAAGGAATCCTGCGGTTTAAATATATGAGAGCAGAGTCGGCAATCCCAGAGGAGTTCAAGTACAAGATAATAGCAAATTGCTGGACTGCTGAAACTTCAGAAGTGCTGAGAGAGATTAGGGTAGGAATTTGCCCATTAGGAAAGTTTTCACTTCCTTTTTGAAACTTGATAGAGCAGGTTTTCTTCTGATGTACGGCGACCGCAAGTTTCAGAATCTGGGGGCAGCCCCAGAGAAAGCTCTGTTGTATGTTTTCTTCTTCCGGAAGAAGGCTGTCTCACTTACAACCCAGGAGACTGGACTTCATAGGCCGAAGGGGTGTCCTACTCATGCCGGGCACCCTCACACTTAGAACCGAGCACCCTGCCTTCAGAATTGAAAGGCCTGTTTTAGGGCCTTCGATATAGGGAAACCTAAAACGATATATTTCGTAAGTGGGGCTAGCACCAGGTTACACAGGATGCAATGGCAGGCCTGTAGTCCTAATTTGAGTGGTCTCCCATGGGTGGCATAATACATGCTGCAGCCCCTGGGGGACCCCTGGTGTACCTATGCCCTGGGTACCGTAGTAGTATATACTAAGGACTGATAAGCGTACCCCAGTATCCAATCTGGGATGTACCAAAGTACTTACCATAACAATTTAGGGGAGAACGCACAGCGACTGGGGTCCTGTTTAGCAGGATCCCAGTCAGACTAGTCAGAAAAAGCAGAATACCAGGCAAAAAATGGGGGATAACCATAAAAGAAGATCCTACTTTCCTACAACTAGTATGTCAAGGATAGGAGCAGAGGAGACTTTCAGCCAGGTTTCAGTCAGGATTATCAGGTCAAGATCATGTGCGAGGATAAGGTCAGCAATATCTCAAGCAGGAGTATCAGTGTTATCAGGGTGTGAAGAGTTAGAAGACAAGAGGAGGGTTTGGATACTGCTGTCAGATAGAGGGACTTACTGTCTAGTCGGTTGCATGAGCTTATTGGGATAAGGTCTAGTTCTCCAACTCAACTGCATGGGCGTTGCGGGAAGAAAGGACAGGTTGGACGGGATGGGTGTTGGAGATATGGCGGGGTCATCGATGAGGGTCTTTGTTCTATAGTCCTTATTAGGACACTGAATGCTGGTCACCTCTGTGGTGATGTGAATGAGTCTATGCAAGTCTGCTTTGAGATCTTGCAAGATTTTAGTAATCTCATTCAGTCGGATTCTAGTTGGGTATGGGGTCGGGTTGTCAGGTCTTGGAGCAGTGGACGGGGGGTGGGTAAGGGGGTGATGATGATGTTGGGAATAGGGTGCTGATGTATTGGGGAAGAGAGCATAGGGGTGGGTGGACTGGGGTAGAGGGGCGATTGATGTTAGGAGGGGGAGTAGATGGGTGAGAGGAAGGGCTAAAGGTATGACAGGTTATTGGGGACGGAATCAGCATTCTGGGGAGACAATGGTTGAGGCAGGTGGGAGGTCAGATATATAGTCAGGCGAGGGTGATGGTAACATGGCTATGTACATCTGAAGAATTGCTCTGGCTGTGGGGTGAGGCTGCAATCTAGTGTGGGGCAGTGGTTGAGTACTCAGTGATGCCTGCAGCGTTAGGAGGAATGTACAAGGAATCAGATATTAATGCTGTTTTCTTGATGAGAGGGACAAATGCCTCAAATAATTTAAGGCTGTGATCTGTTAGCCAGTGTTAGCCTTAAGCCAGTCCAAGTTTTCTAAATATTTGCAAAAAAACCAGTAGAGGCTTTCACTTAAGATAAGGAACCACTTGGCAATTATGTACAAGACTGTTCCCCGGCCATCCCAACTTTGCAGAGGCCAGTTGGGGGAGCTGGTCCAACATGCAATTCAGTGAAACCTGACAAAGCAAGTCAGACATGCATTACTACGGTAAACAGACAGACTTCTAAAATGCTACAGAAATGACATGTTCAACCTCCCAATTTGCAGCTCATTTCATCCAGTGCTTTGATTTCTTTCGCACAGGTAGGACACACACACACACAGACCCAGACAGAAGAGGTAACATGCACAACTCTAAAGCTGTGCTCACAAATCTGGCATGAGACACTTGTAAGGGTGGCCACCATGTCTTGGACTACAGAGAAACCAAGACACCAGAAAATAAGCAGATTGTTTCTAATCAATGTACATTCATGTTTACCTTGTGAAATCACCCTGAAGTGGCACAGAGTTTACATATTTGTACTTATACAAAACAAATAAAATAAGAATAAGCTGACCTCGGATTGCTGGAATAGTATGGACTTCTCAGGGTCGATACCACACGCTAGCAGGCAAGCCGTCATGCTAAGCACGCTCCGCCGCAAGGTAGAGGGGTCCTGCGGGATGGTAACCGAGTGCAGGTCCACAATGCTGTACAAGACCCTGCTGTGCTGCTCCTGCAGCTGCACCCAGCTCTCAATGGCCCCCAGGTAGTTGCCCAGGTGAGGAATGCCTGTAGGCTGGATACCAGAGAACACAAGGGGCTTGGCATTCTGCAACAGAAAGGAAAGACACATGGAGGTAAGCGAGGCGCAAAAAGCCATTTCTCTCAACGGCAGATGTAATGAACAGCATCTTAAGGCCCGTCCTATTTCTACTGTGCAGGACGGAGGGATGCTAGATCCTTTCAAGCTACTGTGTAGAAATTGAACTAAGAAAATGCAGTGAGCAGATCAAGGTTGCCCAATACGCATTAGGATTACCACCAGTAAGTAGAGCACTCGGTTCAAGGGGAGTAAAGATCAGGAATTGCGCCATTCAAAAAAACACAGACTTGAAGGCTTGAGTACTTCAGAAGGAAGCTAAGCAAGACAACAGAAGGCAAGAGATCTGCAGCCTTTAGTACTGAGAAGCCTACCGACCAGCGCATTCTTCCATCATTGTGAGTTAACCAAGGAAGGTGGAATTGTATAGCATTTGTGCAGCTGGTGATGCTTTGTCACCTTGGAGAGGGAAGTGCCTATGCTATGTCACCTCATAGGTTTGTGCAGCTGGTAGGCGCCAGTGCTTTGTTGCACCTGAAAGGTCTGTGTGTGGTTAACAAGCATGTATGCTTTGTCGCACCTGAAAGGTTTCTGTGGTCAGCGAGCATGTATGCTTTGTTGCAGCTGAAAGGTTTGTGTGGTCAGCGAGCATGTATGCTTTGTTGCAGCTGAAAGGTTTGTAAAGTCAGTGAGCATGTATGCTTTGTCGCATCTGAAAGGTATGTGTGGTCAGCGTGCATATGCTTTGTCGCACCTGAAAGGTTTCTGTGGTCAGCGAGCATGTATGCTTTGTTGCAGCTGAAAGGTTTGTGTGGTCAGTGAGCATGTATGCTTTGTTGCAGCTGAAAGGTTTCTGTGGTTAGCGAGCATGTATGCTTTGTCGCAGCTGAAAGGTTTCTATGGTTAGCGAGCATGTATGCTTTGTCTCAGCAGAAGGGTTTCTGTGGTTAGCGAGCATGTATGCTTTGTCTCGGCTGAAAGGTTTGTGGGGTTAGCGTGTATGTATGCTTTGTCGCACCTGAAATGTTTGTGTGGTCAGCGAGCATGTATGCTCTGTTGCAGCTGAAAGGTTTGTGTGGTCAGCGAGCATGTATGCTTTGTCGCAGCTGAAAGGTTTCTGTGGTTAGCGAGCATGTATGCTTTGTCTCAGCTGAAAGGTTTCTGTGGTTAGCGAGCATGTATGCTTTGTCGCAGCTGAAAGGTTTCTGTGGTTAGCGAGCATGTATGCTTTGTCTCAGCTGAAAGGTTTGTGTGGTTAGCGAGCATGTACGCTTTGTCGCAGCTGAAAGGTTTGTGTGGTTAGCGAGCATGTATGCTTTGTCGCACCTGAAAGGTTTCTCTGGTCAGCGAGCATGTATGCTGTGTTGCAGCTGAAAGGTTTGTGTGGTCAGTGAGCATGTATGCTTTGTTGCACCTGAAAGGTTTGTGTGGTCAGCGTGCATATGCTTTGTTGCAGCTGAAAGGTTTGTGTGGTTAGCGAGCATGTATGATCTGTCAAAGCTGAAAGGTTTGTGTGGTCAGTGAGGATGTATGCTTTGTCTCAGCTGAAACGTTTGTGTGGTCAGCGAGGATGTATGCTTTGTCTCAGCTGAAAGGTTTGTGTATTTAGCGAGCATGTATGCTTTGTCTCAGCTGAAGGGTTTGTGTGGTCAGCGAGCATGTATGCTTTGTTGCAGCTGAAAGGTTTGTGTGGTCAGTGAGCATGTATGCTTTGTCTCAGCTGAAAGGGTTCTGTGGTCAGCGAGCATGTATGCTTTGTCGCACCTGAAAGGTTTGTGTGGTCAGCGAGCATGTATGCTTTGTTGCAGCTGAAAGGTTTGTGTGGTCAGTGAGCATGTATGCTTTGTCACAGCTGAAAGGTTTGTGTGGTTAGCGAGCATGTATGCTTTGTCACAGCTGAAAGGTTTGTGTGGTCAGCGAGCATGTATGCTTTGTCTCAGCTGAAAGGTTTCTGTGGTTAGCGAGCATGTATGCTTTGTTGCAGCTGAAAGGTTTGTGTGGTTAGTGAGCATGTATGCTCTGTCTCAGCTGAACGGTTTGTGTGGTCAGTGAGGATGTATGCTTTGTCTCAGCTGAAACATTTGTGTGGTCAGCGAGGATGTATACTTTGCCTCAGCTGAAAGGTTTGTGAATTTAGCGAGCATGTATGCTTTGTCGCACCTGAAAGGTTTGTGTGGTCAGCGAGCATGTATTCTTTGTTGCAGCTGAAAGGTTTCTGTGGTCAGCAAACATGTATGCTTTGTTGCAGTTGAAAGGTTTGTGTGGTTACCGAGCATGTATGCTTTGTCTCAGCTGAAAGGTTTGTGTGGTTAGCGAGCATGTATGCTTTGTCGCACCTGAAAGGTTTGTCTGGTCAGCGAGCATGTATGCTGTGTTGCAGCTGAAAGGTTTGTGTGGTCAGTGAGCATGTATGCTTTGTTGCACCTGAAAGGTTTGTGTGGTCAGCGAGCATGTATGATCTGTCAAAGCTGAAAGGTTTGTGTGGTCAGTGAGGATGTATGCTTTGTCTCAGCTGAAACGTTTGTGTGGTCAGCGAGGATGTATGCTTTGTCTCAGCTGAAAGGTTTGTGTATTTAGCGAGCATGTATGCTTTGTCTCAGCTGAAGGGTTTGTGTGGTTAGCGAGCATGTATGCTTTGTCTCAGCTGAAAGGGTTCTGTGGTCAGCGAGCATGTATGCTTTGTCGCACCTGAAAGGTTTGTATGGTCAGCGAGCATGTATGCTTTGTTGCAGCTGAAAGGTTTGTGTGGTCAGTGAGCATGTATGCTTTGTCTCAGCTGAAAGGTTTCTGTGGTTAGCGAGCATGTATGCTTTGTTGCAGCTGAAAGGTTTGTGTGGTTAGTGAGCATGTATGCTTTGTCTCAGCTGAAAGGTTTCTGTGGTTAGCGAGCATGTATGCTTTGTTGCAGCTGAAAGGTTTGTAAGGTAAGTGAGCATGTATGCTTTGTCGCATCTGAAAGGTTTGTGTGGTCAGCGTGCATATGCTTTGTTGCAGCTGAAAGGTTTGTGTGGTCAGTGAGGATGTATGCTTTGTCTCAGCTGAAACATTTGTGTGGTCAGCGAGGATGTATACTTTGCCTCAGCTGAAAGGTTTGTGAATTTAGCGAGCATGTATGCTTTGTCGCACCTGAAAGGTTTGTGTGGTTAGCGAGCATGTATGCTTTGTCTCAGCTGAAAGGTGTGTGTGGTTAGCGGGGATGTATACTTTGCCTCAGCTGAAAGGTTTGTGAATTTAGCGAGCATGTATGCTTTGTCGCACCTGAAAGGTTTGTGTGGTCAGCGAGCATGTATGCTTTGTTGCAGTTGAAAGGTTTGTGTGGTTAGCGAGCATGTACGCTTTGTCGCAGCTGAAAGGTTTGTGTGGTTAGCGAGCATGTATGATCTGTCAAAGCTGAAAGGTTTGTGTGGTCAGTGAGGATGTATGCTTTGTCTCAGCTGAAACGTTTGTGTGGTCAGCGAGGATGTATGCTTTGTCTCAGCTGAAAGGTTTGTGTGGTTAGCGAGCATGTACGCTTTGTCGCAGCTGAAAGGTTTGTGTGGTTAGCGAGCATGTATGCTTTGTCTCAGCTGAAAGGTTTGTGTGGTTAGCGAGCATGTACGCTTTGTCGCAGCTGAAAGGTTTGTGTGGTTAGCGAGCATGTATGCTTTGTCTCAGCTGAAAGGTTTGTGTGGTTAGCGAGCATGTACGCTTTGTCGCAGCTGAAAGGTTTGTGTGGTTAGCGAGCATGTATGCTTTGTCGCACCTGATAGGTTTCTCTGGTCAGCGAGCATGTATGCTGTGTTGCAGCTGAAAGGTTTGTGTGGTCAGTGAGCATGTATGCTTTGTTGCACCTGAAAGGTTTGTGTGGTCAGCGTGCATATGCTTTGTTGCAGCTGAAAGGTTTGTGTGGTTAGCGAGCATGTATGATCTGTCAAAGCTGAAAGGTTTGTGTGGTCAGTGAGGATGTATGCTTTGTCTCAGCTGAAACGTTTGTGTGGTCAGCGAGGATGTATGCTTTGTCTCAGCTGAAAGGTTTGTGTATTTAGCGAGCATGTATGCTTTGTCTCAGCTGAAGGGTTTGTGTGGTTAGCGAGCATGTATGCTTTGTCTCAGCTGAAAGGGTTCTGTGGTCAGCGAGCATGTATGCTTTGTCGCACCTGAAAGGTTTGTGTGGTCAGCGAGCATGTATGCTTTGTTGCAGCTGAAAGGTTTGTGTGGTCAGTGAGCATGTATGCTTTGTCACAGCTGAAAGGTTTGTGTGGTTAGCGAGCATGTATGCTTTGTCACAGCTGAAAGGTTTGTGTGGTCAGCGAGCATGTATGCTTTGTCTCAGCTGAAAGGTTTCTGTGGTTAGCGAGCATGTATGCTTTGTTGCAGCTGAAAGGTTTGTGTGGTTAGTGAGCATGTATGCTCTGTCTCAGCTGAAGGGTTTGTGTGGTCAGTGAGGATGTATGCTTTGTCTCAGCTGAAACATTTGTGTGGTCAGCGAGGATGTATACTTTGCCTCAGCTGAAAGGTTTGCGAATTTAGCGAGCATGTATGCTTTGTCGCACCTAAAAGGTTTGTGTGGTTAGCGAGCATGTATGCTTTGTCTCAGCTGAAAGGTGTGTGTGGTTAGCGAGGATGTATAATTTGCCTCAGCTGAAAGGTTTGTGAATTTAGCGAGCATGTATGCTTTGTCGCACCTGAAAGGTTTGTGTGGTCAGCGAGCATGTATGCTCTGTTGCAGCTGAAAGGTTTGTGTGGTCAGCGAGCATGTATGCTTTGTTGCAGTTGAAAGGTTTGTGTGGTTACCGAGCATGTATGCTTTGTCTCAGCTGAAAGGTTTGTGTGGTTAGCGAGCATGTATGCTTTGTCGCACCTGAAAGGTTTGTCTGGTCAGCGAGCATGTATGCTGTGTTGCAGCTGAAAGGTTTGTGTGGTCAGTGAGCATGTATGCTTTGTTGCACCTGAAAGGTTTGTGTGGTCAGCGAGCATGTATGATCTGTCAAAGCTGAAAGGTTTGTGTGGTCAGTGAGGATGTATGCTTTGTCTCAGCTGAAACGTTTGTGTGGTCAGCGAGGATGTATGCTTTGTCTCAGCTGAAAGGTTTGTGTATTTAGCGAGCATGTATGCTTTGTCTCAGCTGAAGGGTTTGTGTGGTTAGCGAGCATGTATGCTTTGTCTCAGCTGAAAGGGTTCTGTGGTCAGCGAGCATGTATGCTTTGTCGCACCTGAAAGGTTTGTGTGGTCAGCGAGCATGTATGCTTTGTTGCAGCTGAAAGGTTTGTGTGGTCAGTGAGCATGTATGCTTTGTTGCAGCTGAAAGGTTTGTGTGGTCAGTGAGCATGTATGCTTTGTTGCAGCTGAAAGGTTTGTAAGGTAAGTGAGCATGTATGCTTTGTCGCATCTGAAAGGTTTGTGTGGTCAGCGAGCATGTATGCTTTGTCGCATCTGAAAGGTTTGTGTGGTCAGCGTGCATATGCTTTGTTGCAGCTGAAAGGTTTGTGTGGTCAGTGAGGATGTATGCTTTGTCTCAGCTGAAACATTTGTGTGGTCAGCGAGGATGTATAATTTGCCTCAGCTGAAAGGTTTGTGAATTTAGCGAGCATGTATGCTTTGTCGCACCTGAAAGGTTTGTGTGGTTAGCGAGCATGTATGCTTTGTCTCAGCTGAAAGGTGTGTGTGGTTAGCGAGGATGTATACTTTGCCTCAGCTGAAAGGTTTGTGAATTTAGCGAGCATGTATGCTTTGTCGCACCTGAAAGGTTTGTGTGGTCAGCGAGCATGTATGCTTTGTTGCAGCTGAAAGGTTTCTGTGGTCAGCGAGCATGTATGCTTTGTTGCAGTTGAAAGGTTTGTGTGGTTAGCGAGCATGTATGCTTTGTCGCAGCTGAAAGGTTTGTGTGGTTAGCGAGCATGTATGCTTTGTCGCACCTGAAAGGTTTGTCTGGTCAGCGAGCATGTATGCTTTGTTGCACCTGAAAGGTTTGTGTGGTCAGCGTGCATATGCTTTGTTGCAGCTGAAAGGTTTGTGTGGTTAGGGAGCATGTATGATCTGTCAAAGCTGAAAGGTTTCTGTGGTTAGCGAGCATGTATGCTTTGTTGCAGCTGAAAGGTTTGTGTGGTTAGTGAGCATGTATGCTCTGTCTCAGCTGAACGGTTTGTGTGGTCAGTGAGGATGTATGCTTTGTCTCAGCTGAAACATTTGTGTGGTCAGCGAGGATGTATACTTTGCCTCAGCTGAAAGGTTTGTGAATTTAGCGAGCATGTATGCTTTGTCGCACCTGAAAGGTTTGTGTGGTTAGCGAGCATGTATGCTTTGTCTCAGCTGAAAGGTGTGTGTGGTTAGCGAGGATGTATACTTTGCCTCAGCTGAAAGGTTTGTGAATTTAGCGAGCATGTATGCTTTGTCGCACCTGAAAGGTTTGTGTGGTCAGCGAGCATGTATGCTTTGTTGCAGCTGAAAGGTTTCTGTGGTCAGCGAGGATGTATGCTTTGTCTCAGCTGAAAGGTTTGTGTATTTAGCGAGCATGTATGCTTTGTTGCAGCTGAAAGGTTTGTGTGGTCAGCGAGCATGTATGCTCTGTCTCAGCTGAACGGTTTGTGTGGTCAGTGAGGATGTATACTTTGCCTCAGCTGAAAGGTTTGTGAATTTAGCGAGCATATATGCTTTGTTGCAGCTGAAAGGTTTGTGTGGTCAGCGAGCATGTATGCTTTGTCGCACCTGAAAGGTTTGTGTGGTCAGCGAGCATGTATGCTTTGTTACAGCTGAAAGGTTTCTGTGGTCAGCGAGCATGTATGCTCTGTTGCAGCTGAAAGGTTTGTGTGGTTAGCGAGCATGTATGCTTTGTTGCAGCTGAAAGGTGTGTGTGGTTAGCGAGGATGTATACTTTGCCTCAGCTGAAAGGTTTGTGAATTTAGCGAGCATGTATGCTTTGTCGCACCTGAAAGGTTTGTGTGGTTAGCGAGCATGTAAGCTTCGTCGCAGCTGAAAGGTTTGTGTGGTTAGCGAGCATGTTTGCTTTGTCGCAGCTGAAAGGTTTGTGTGGTTAGCGAGCATGTATGCTTTGTCGCAGCTGAAAGGTTTGTGTGGTTAGCGAGCATGTTTGCTTTGTCGCAGCTGAAAGGTTTGTGTGGTCAGCGAGCATGTATGCTTTGTCCCAGCTGAAAGGTTTGTGTGGTTAGCAATCATGTATGCTTTGTCGCAGCTGAAAGGTTTGTGTGGTTAGCGAGCATGTATGCTTTGTCGCAGCTGAAAGGTTTGTGTGGTTAGCGAGCATGTTTGCTTTGTCGCAGCTGAAAGGTTTGTGTGGTCAGCGAGCATGTATGCTTTGTCGCACCTGAAAGGTTTGTGTGGTCAGTGAGCATATATGCTTTGTTGCATCTGAAAGGCTAGGGAAGTTGGAGCTCACCTATGTATGTCTGAGGATTGTGAAATTGGTGAGCACGTATGTTTTGTTGGGTCTGAGGAGCTTGTGAAGTTGGCAAGTGCCTAGGTTTTGTTGTAACATGCCTAGGGCTAGTGTGCAGACATTGCTCTATGCTGCAGGCTTGTGTGCAGACATTGCTCTATGCCTCGAGCTTGTGCGCAAAAACAGATTTATTCCTCAAGCTGGTGTGCAAACACAGGTTCTATTCCTCAAGCTTGTGTGCAAACACAGGTTCTATGCCTCAAGGTAGTGTACAAACACAGGTTCTATGCCTCAAGCTAGTGTGCAAACACAGGTTCTATTCCTCAAGCTTGTGTGCAAACACAGGTTCTATGTCTCAAGCGTGTGTGCAAACACAGGTTCTATGCCTCAAGGTATTGTACAAACAGAGGTTCTATGCCTCAAGCTAGTGTGCAAACACTGGTTCTATGCCTCATGCAACTGTACAAACCCTGGTTCTATGTCTCAGGCTAGTGTGCACACAGGTTCTATGCCTCAAGCTAGTGTGGAAACACAGGTTCTATGCCTCAAGCTAGTGTGCAAACACAGATTCTATGCCTCAAGCTAGCTTGCAAACGCAGGTTCTATGCCTCAAGCTAGTGTGCAAACACAGGTTCTATTCCTCAAGCTTGTGTGCAAACACAGGTTCTATGTCTCAAGCGTGTGTGCAAACACAGGTTCTATGCCTCAAGGTATTGTACAAACAGAGGGTCTATGCCTCAAGCTAGTGTGCAAACACTGGTTCTATGCCTCATGCAACTGTACAAACCCTGGTTCTATGTCTCAGGCTAGTGTGCAAACACTGGTGCTATGCCTCAACAGTGCGGAAACACTGGTTCTATGCCTCAACAGTGTGGAAACACTGGTTCTATGCCTCTGGCTACTGTGCACACACTGGTTCTATGCCTCTGGCAACTGTGCAAACACTGGTTCTATGCCTCTGGCTACTGTGCAAACACTGGTTCTACGTCTCTGGCTACTGTGTAAACACTGGTTCTATGCCTCTGGCTACTGTGCAAACACTGGTTCTATGCCTCTGGCTACTGTGCAAACACTGGTTCTACGTCTCTGGTTACTGTTTAAACACTGGTTCTATGCCTCTGGCTACTGTGCAAACACTGGTTCTCTGGCTACTGTGCAAATACTGGTTCTATCGATCAATCAATCAATCAGTATTTGTAGATATGGAATTATCACCCGTGAGGGTATCCAGGGGCTAGATCCCTGGGCTTAGTCGAAGAGTCAAGTCTTAGGTCTCTTCCTGAAGTGAGGTTTGGAGTTGGACGGTGTTATAGGACTTGGGTGTGAGGTGGGAAAAGGAGCAGCCTCCACTGTGGCTAAAGGGGATGCAAGGTGTCTGTGCAAGGGCGAGGGAGGCAGAGCGAAGGTTTCTGGATGTTTGGTGGAAGTTCAGGGGGTGGGTAAGGTATGCTGGTCCTTGGTCGTGGATGGCTTTGAAGGCGTGCTAGTAGTTTGAATTTGCATCGGAGGTTCCTCAGGTGTTGGATAAAGAGGGTCCGTTTGGTCAAGTTAAGGATCAATTTGGCTGCAAAATTATGTATCATCTGGAGCCTTCTAGTGATTTTTGTGGTGGTTCCTGCGTACAATGTGTTGCTGTAGTCCTGACTTTTGAAAAGACAAAGGTCCTAAACTTTTTGATGCAAAGCAAAATAATGAGCACAGACTTAAAATAAGAACTGTGTATCTTTTTTCTCCAATGTCCAGCCGGTCAGAGCGATTTTTATTTCAAAAGGTTAAGTAAAAGAATTCAGAGTTTTAAGTGAAACAAACCACAAATTGATAACTGGGCACAAGCCTGTACCAGGTCAGAAAAGAGAAAACAATACATGGGGGAAAGAATAACAGGCAAACAGATTGGAGCAAGAGGTGGCTTACAATACAATGTAATCTTGTATAAGCTCAGACCAACAGTGACTGCAGCACATATTACAAAATAGAAAGAAGCAGTACTGTTAAAACAGTCGACGTGACGTTTCGATCCCTATCTCCAAAAATAAATTGGGATCATCTTCAGGACTATCAAATTTACTTTTTGCCTGATTGTTTGTATAAAAGCCTATGCACTAAGATGTAGTGCAATCACGACGTGAGAAGAAGCGTCTAGCAGGAGGAGTGATCTGGACCACCAAGCTAATAACTTGGGGCGGCTTCTTCCGCGAAATAACGGCGCATGCGGAAAGGACGGTAGCGTTCCGTTCAGGGAGTATGCAGCCTTTATGAATGTTCGGTTACTTGCAAACCGCGATCAAGCCAAGCCACCACGCTGACCGGACGGGACCCACACGCCCGCTTGCCGTGATCACATCGAGGATCACTATGAACTGGACCGCTCCATTGCGCAGCGGCCGCTCTTAAGCCTCCCACGATCGTGGTTTGCAGTAACCGAACATTCATAAAGGCTGCATACTCCCTGAAAGGAACGCTACCGTCATTTCCGCACGCGCAGTTATTTCGCAGAAGAAGCCGCCCCAAGTTATTAGTTTGGTGGTCCAGATCACTCCTCCTTCTAGACGCTTCTTCTCACGTTGTGATTGCACTACATCTTAGTGCATAGGCTTTTATACAAACAATCAGGCAAAAAGTAAATTTGATAGTCCTGAAGATGATCCCAATTTATTTTTGGAGATAGGGATCGAAACGTCACGTCGACTGTTTTAACAGTACTGCTTCTTTCTATTTTGTAATAAGCATCTGAAACAGCTTTGCAGATGCCAGGAGCGTCGCTGGAGGCAAAATTATGATCCCCAGAGAAAACATTTTACATATACTAAAAATCTCTTAATACCAAGCTCAGATTTTTGTGGAGAAACTTACTTATCAGCCAAGAACTCTACTAAAGAACTTTTTCTACGGTCAGGAAAACTCACCAAACTCGATGACCATGACAACTCCGATAGCCATCAAGCCTTATGCTATAATATCGCGTCTGCTTTTCAGGTGAAAGTGTTGGATATTTTTAACACCTTTCCTAGAGCCTTGGTGCAAGCCTGTGTCATCTTTGGATGCCATTGCACCAGTCTTTAGAAGTGTTTCCCCCACAGACTCACATGGCAATACCATCTGTTTCTATTTCACCATCTCTTTCTTTCTTTTTCCCTTAACTGTGGATCAAGGTTAGGATCTTATTCTTACTACGCATTCCGGGTGACCTTTGGACCCCTGTCCACCAAAGATCGTTCTGTTGGTTTCAATAACTATAGCTAGACATTTGATCATCATTTTTAACGGAATGTTTAGTCAAGGATACTTTGCAACAGACGGGAACGAAGCCTCTATGTTGCCTGTAGGAAGGTGGATATCTGACTATGGTTGCCCCCAACTTTTTGCCTGGTGTTTTGCTGGTTTTTCGACTTAGTTGACCTGGGACCCTGCTATTCAGGACCCCAGGCCCACTGCTCTCTCTGTAAAATGGATTCCATGTACCTTAGGTACATATCTAATTGGATACCGAGTCACCTTATCAGTCCCTGTACAGTGTACCTTAGGTACCCAGGGCATAGGTGCACCCAGGGCCTACCAGGGGCTGAAGCATGTATTATGCCACCCCTGGCTGGCCATCCAAATCTGACACAACTGGCTGCACGACAGCTGGGGCAAGGTGGTGTAAACACCCTTTGCTTTAGATATAGTATCTCTATATCTAACCCTAAAATGGACACATATATTCCTATCAGTCACTCCTATGGCAGGCCTTATCAATCCTAAAGGCAGAGTGCTTGGAATTATGTGAGATGGTGCTCTGGCATGAGCTGAGCCCGTTTGCAGCTTGCGGAACCAAGTCCTAATAGCTGTTCCATGATAACGCGTACCATATACTCTTAAGTGCATTATAATCCTCGCGGTTATTTGCTAACTTTGGTATCGCATTATCAAAACATGTCGAGTAAGGTGTCATACGAATTGGAATACTACCCCCTCGCCAATTCTGGCAACAGGGTTAGCATTCCACCCTTCTAGAGGGACACGACATGTATGTAACTGTGAACCCCGGTTAAAGTTAACTCGAGCCTCAGCATCACAAAATGGATGCTGCCACCACAGACACAAGTCTGACCTCCTGCTGCTGGAAGTCCTTCCAGCGAGGGAGGCTTGGACAAAGGGTTTCCTGCCTTGGGAGGTGCTAGCACCACCCCAGACAGGATTTTGTGTATTAGGTAGGACAGGGCTCAAAGGAATGAGACATGCCTGGGGCACACAAGGTGTCCCTGTGCATATGCCAGTCTAAACCAGTTCCTGGGGCACCCCAGCCCCAGAGCTGGCGCAAGACCGGACAAAGGAAAGGGGGTGTAACCACCCCCCTTCCTGGTCCCACCCAGAGGAGGGACCTAGTCGCAGTGCAGCCCCCTTTAGCCGGATAAAGGTAGGAGCTGGTCCCATTCCAAATTAGATTATCCTGATCAACTTCACAAGAAGAAACTCTGGACCTCGACGTTCTGCTCCACAGAAGACAGAAGGAATCTCCCTTGTGGGCAAGGAGTGTTCACCCTGCATCTGCAGGCACCATCAGCGTACCGCGACTTCCCTTTGTCGTCTTCCTGCAAAGGATTCAGACTTCAGAGCCCGACGAGACCCGGATTCCCAAACCTCTCCGACCTCAACCCACATCTGCAGCCGAGCTGAGACCCGTGGGTGCGACGAGACACGTGGGACCGGCCATCTTGAAAGAAGCAGCACTTCGCTCCAGCACGACTTCCGAGGCCTCCTCGTCCAAGTGCTTTAGGGACTGAGAAACCCCGAGCAGCTCCTGCATCCAAGATCAGCCCTCCAGCATCCACGAGATCTGCGTGGGGCCCTTCTGCCTGTTTGCTGCTCGACGCGTTGTCTGGTCCCTTGCCGGCTGGTTAGTGACCTCCTAGACGACGAACACCGACAACTTTGCTGCTGGTCTGGTTGCTCCAGACTGGCCCCTGCTCCCTTCCAAAAGAGGAGCACCCCGGACCCTCCTTATCCACTCCAGACGCCGTTTCCACTCACCGCGTGGGTTGCCTTTGCCAAGGCCTGTTGAACCCGAATCCGGAGACGACACCGCCGACAGCGAGAGCCTGCGTGGGACAGCTCGTGCCTCCATCCTGGTCATCGAAGACACCACCTGGTCCACGTGGCTGCAGAGACAAGCGTCCACCTTCACCTGATCGCGACGACGACATCTGGTTCCACTCCTGGTTCCACTCCAGTCACTGGCTAGTGACTTTGAACATTGTCCCCTCTGCTTTCAGGTTCCTCTCTTCACCAATCCACCCTTGGATTGCACCGGACATCTTCCTCCTGGTCGCCTGCAGCATCTTTCGTCGAGGCTCCATAGACTTCGACGCGGAAACCCGATACGACTTTGCACCTATGCACCCGCAGCCTGTGGGTGAGGTAACACGAGCATTTCGGTGCTCAAGGGTAGCTTGACTATCCTAGTGTCCAGTTCCATTGTCGTTTCAGTCCTATCTAGTCAGGATCGTCCGTACTCACCTTTTCTTTAAACTGTACTGTCCATAGACGTTTGTACGCATCTCGCGTGTGAGTTCATACTCTGCACACGCGCTCCGTGGGCCTCCTATTACTTACCTCAAGTTAGTATAGCGTGGTCCCAGCGATCCTACAACCTCTGGACAGCCCCATTCCTTTAATTGACTTTCGCAGTCCATTTATTTAGTATATGGTTTGTCGTGCCCCTAGGGCACCATTGTAAATCGTGCAACTTAAACGTATTTCTCCTAAGAGTTTGTCATGTGCTTAGCCCTCTGACCTCATAAAGAGTTCAGAGGTGTATGTTAGTTAATAAATAACTGTTTATTTTCATAACAACCTGTGTGGTGTCCTTTTCATTTGGTATTCAAAGGTTATATGTGGCAAAACAGCTGGCTTCACATGCCATAAAGAGTTTAGCCTAAAGACTACTTTTGTCCACGCTACTAGGATAGCTGGTCTATAAGGTTGACTTACAACCAATCACCATAAGGGTTGTTTGGACTGATACAAGGTGGTCACTAGAACTAGTGAACATCATATATCAGGCCAACTTCTCACATTGCCTTTACTAAAAAAATACATTTTAATCCTTTGGAGGCTGGCAATTATCGCCCATTATCTCACCTTTCCTTTCCATCCAAGATGGTGGAAGAGGCAATAAATAAGGAACTAACTACTTTCTCAAATTCAATACATTATTGGGCCATTCTCAATTTGGTTTTCACAGCCAACATAGCACCTAGTCGGCCTTGATTACTGCTTCGATGGAGTTGCGAGCCATCTTGGACAAAGATGACCCTGCAGCATTGAATTTATTAGATTTTTCTGCGACTTTCGACACGTCAAATAAAGATTTTGATTGACCATATAGTTTCTGGTTATCAGTGGCGCTGCTCTGATGCGGATTACATATTTTCTTTTAGAGAGAGCAACTTGTATCAATGGATGGGTATTCTCCAAGTTCGTTCTCTCTTCTCTTGTGGGGTCCCTCAGGACATATCATTGAGTCCTACCCTTTTCAACATATTTAGGACACCCCTAGCCACTTATCAAAAGATTTGGGCTTTCTGCTGTTAGCTACGCAGGTGATACACAGATTGTGGTTTCCTTATCTGGAAACAAACAGGAATCAGCTGCAAACTATCTCAGATGCATGCAGCATGTCAACCACTAGATGTCAAACAACGGCTTAAAATTAAATTCAGGCAAAACGGAGGTTTTGCTGTTAGGTAACATCATCTTTTTGTGGTCTCCAGACTGGTGGCCATCTGAGCTAGGAAATGCACCTGGCCCAGTATCAAAAGTAAAAAATCTGGGAAGTTTAGTTGACAACCATCTGTTGTTTGACAAACAGGTAAATACAGTGACTTCATCTTTCCTCACTCTAAAATTCTTGAGAAAGATCTTTCCTTTTATTCCGGCAGATCTGAGGAAATTAGTGGTCACTGCTTTCTTCCTTTCGAAAGTTGATTATTGTAATGCTGTGTATATCAATCTTTAGAAACATTTACTGACTAAATTACAGATCCTTCAGAATTCAGAGGCATGGCTACTGCTTGAAATTCCCAGGCATTAATCCGCTTCCAAAGCTCTGGTTCAACCTCACTGGCTACCAGTACATAGGTGCGTTGATGTTAAGGCTTTGAGTTCTGCCGACATGATGTAGGACCAGAATACTTTAAAAAGAAATTCATTTGGTACTCTCCACCTAGGTCACTACCATCTTTTTTAGCTTTCAATCTGGTTGTCACAAAATACCAAAGAGCACGCTGGGTCGGAAGAAGTTTTCATCTAAGGGGCCACTAAATGGTGGAAAGCTTTGCCACTTCATCTTAAGACATGCACTTCCTTGTGCTCCTTTAGGAACAATCTTAAAACAGGTTTTTTTAATCTGTAAATCCTGTTTAGGTTTTATTCTCCCTTCTTTACTTTTCTTTTCTTCTGTTTGGTTAGAGCCAAGACCGCTTCAGGCATGTGTGCGATTTATAAAATGTTGCTGGACATGAAGATAGGGTTCAGTATGTGTTCTGTAACCAACTGGATGAGGACGATTTGTCCATTTGTTCCAATAGGTTGGTGAAGTTGTCCAGGTGTATGTTGAGGTCTCCGAGGAAGAAGTGTGGATTCTAAGGTGAGTGGGGCGATAAAGTTCGTCTGCGTGTCACAAAGGACAGTGCGTGGTCCTGGGGGTCTGCAGGTGGGGGTGCCTTTGATGGTTGTATTGTCTATGCGTTTGATTAACATGCGGACCCTGGTTCCATCCCTAAGGCTAGCATACGTTCACTTGCTCTACACCGTGCACTAATGTACATTCACTTGTTCTGTGCCTCACACCAGCGCGTCTGTGGTGAGAGTGAATTCTGCTGCTCATTTAGAAGCCTCGTCATCCACAACTACTGAGCACGTCATTGGTGAACGGATGCTGGAATTAGAAAGTGTCTAATTTCTGCTGGCTCCTGCATTACTCCAGAGGAGGCAGATCTAAGGCTGACCCCATGCCAGGCCCTTCACTAACAAAGTTCAGGCAAGCGGGCCGCCTGGCACACGCATGAAAGGTGGCACAGTGCGCTTTACTGGGCAAGTGAATGAACAGATGATTCTGTCACTGATCGTCGGCTCCATTTTGAAGTTATGCCATGACTCTGCCTCGACGGACTCCGTTTGCCATCAGTTAAATGTGCAGCACTCTTTAGAATATAAACCAGAACTTCATATTTCACAAAAATAAGGAAAATTTAAAAAGAAGATGTTAAAAAGAGAAAAGAAAAAAAAAGGGGGCTGAAGCAGATGTCATGTTTCAATCTAAACGTTTCCCTGGACTGGCCTGACAGTACCGTTGCCTAAAATGCTGTGACTTTTCTCCATCACTTTGTATCTGTAAGATCCGAAAGGGTCCCCTTCCAGAGCCTCTGCAGCCATCTCAGCTGAAAGATGCAGCAAAGCTCTTCATCCTCGGAGTAACTTTACCAGTGTTCACGGGGAACGACCTGAAAAGAGGAGCTGCAGGGTCGGACTGGGACAGAACATGTGCCCAGGCACCAAAATAGGGCAGCCCCAATTAGTGAATTGGAAAGCTGAAAATGTAGCTCAAGTTGGAGCAGTTTTTAACTTGTAAAGATAGGAGGTTTTAGTGTTTTGCAGGGTATGGAAGACTGCGTGGATTTGAGCTTGATACAAGCAAGGTTAGCTTTTTAATATCAGGGAAATAAACAGTAAAAACCAGCTCAGTGGGTAATAGGACGGCCAACAAACAGCCAAAACACAGGCCCGCACACTGCTTTCAGACAACCCATCAGGCACTGACTGATTGCCCTCGAGGCCAGTCCGACCCTGAGGAACTGAGGCTGGGGTCAACCTCAGCCACCCAGCAGCAGGTGGCGCTGCTGTCACCAGAGTACTAATGTCCTCTCTGATGCACGTGGGGACCCTACACATACAGCCTCGTCTATACAGTGCACACAGCACGACTTCACAGATTGGCACATTAGGTGCCTACCCAATGGTCTCAGCTTGTGTTTCCAGCTAAGGACCATCGGTCTTCATTGAGGACCACGACAGCAACATAAACAGGCCTTGAAAAACATACCCGCCCACTCGCTATGGCGAGTCAGATGCTAATCAATCAGGTCGAGCTATTTTTAGCACCTACTCTGTCTGTTCCGGTGAGTGAACTCAAGCTGGAAGGAGAAGGTGTTCTGTTCATTCAGAAAGCGAATGAACAATAAAGACGCCTTTAAATCTTGTTTCTATCTTGACATTTGCTGTCTGTTCAAGGACAGCGGTCAAGTGTCAGTTTGTCTTTTTACTCATTGTTTATCTTATCATAGAAAATCGGTTAGTTTTCTTTCTCTTATTATAGTTAGATGTTTTTGTCAAGTGAGCTGTCTGACAATCATTGTGAAACAAAAGGCTGTAAGATGTCAGTTTTTTTAACACATCGCTTAAACAGCTTGTAAATGAACAGCTTAAGTATTTAAAAATACATCAGCAATCAATCAATCAATATTTACTTTATTCGGCATTTTACAAAAATACCATAAAAGTACAATTTAAAATGACAATAATATACAGTTTTAAAAAAAATACAAAACCTATTCAGATTGCCATTCATTAAGCCCCCCATCAAACCCCCACATATTACACACGATCTTGCATCAGCAATCAAAAGAACTGTAATTCAGAAGTGTGATGCAAACAAATATTTAAATATGAGAAAAACAAATCAGAACACTTTACTTGGTGATGTGCAGATGGCAAATATTTGCAGAAGTTTATTTTCCAAACACTGAATACTTTATAGTTTTATCAGGAAAACCACATGTCCGTGGAAAATGTTGTGTCCCTTTCAATGGAAAATCTGCTGATCGCAAATAAGTGTGCTACCACTTCATTCTTCTAGTATGTATTTATTAAAAGTGATTGTTTTTAAACACAATTTGAGAAACATTCCTGCCCCTGCCAGGATGACAATATGGTTAAAGAACTAAGAGGTAAGTCAGGGGTCATCTGTAGCCCACAAGAGTTTAGTCTGCTAAAAAAAAACACTTTTTGATTTAATAGAGTTTTATATGGCGCAAATTTGACCCGAAGGTATCGGGTATCAGAGCGCTTTACATAGCAACAGTTGCATTGCATGAGGATACATTAATTTGTGTTAAGCACGGGGAGATTAAATGATTTGACAAGAATCACAGGATGGTCAGCGTCATTGCCGAAACTCGAACCCAGTTCCCCAGATTCGAGGTCGACCGCCCTAGCCGTTAGGCCACTCCTCTCCCCTCCCTGTTTTTGTACAGCAGACCAGCTAAATTTGCCTATATGAAGCTGCCTCCATATGTGTTAAAGAAGAAAATGGCAGTTCAGTGAGTTAAAATACTTGCTCAGGATCACATGATATGAAACGCTTTTATGGGCCATGAGCATTATAATTATGTCGAATAGATTATTTATGTCACTGGTCCTGCAGGTCTAGTAACATTTTTATGATTTTGAGGCCTGGTTAAGACCGCCGCTTCCCACACATCCTGTGTGCAGTTCACATAGTTTGTCACCACTTCCTCTACATACTCAACACAACAAGGTGGCAAGCAAAGCCCTACCTGCCCAAGATACCCATAGTTAGCACCTCGTAGCGTCAAGTTGCCGCTCCACAGATAGCCAAGGCTCATGGACGGAGAGCAGAGGGGATCCCGCTGACAGCTCTGACGGGTATGATGGATGGCTTCCCGCACTGGGTCTCCCCACAGTGTCCGCTGCTGGGTGGGGGCGACAGACAGAGTAGGTGCCCAGACAGAGGTTTGCTGTGCTAGCAGCAGGGAGGCCTAGCGCATGGCTGCCGCTCGACATGTTCATGATTAATGGGAATCAAATGACGCAGGACAGCGCCGGTTCTAGGGGGCCAACCCCACCACATATGCAGGAATCTCATGTTGTTAACCAACAGAGCAGCCGTGGAAAAACAGAGCATTTCTGATCTGCTCGCCGAGGACTTGGCTACCATGGTATGAAGCTTCTGACTTCCAAGTTCAGCTAAATGTTACCCTCAACCAAAGCCATATCATTGCCAGGCTTCAGCATCACCTTGACTTCACAACTTTACGGACAGTTCCACCACACTGAGACACCTGCAAGGGGACAGACTAGGCTGCACCAAGAGAAGCTCACAGCTCACTCTGGCTCCTGGCTGGCACACAGTGGAGGCAGGACTTCAGCACTGATCCACTGGCAGCTCACAACATGGGAAGCATTGGACCCCAGTCAATGGAACCCCTAGGCACATGCCACAAGCACTGGAACCCATTGGCACATGCCACAAGCACTGGAACCCTTGGCACATGCCACAAGCACTGGAACCCATTGGCACATGTGGGAAAAGGACTGTTGTGCAATCTATGGTGGAAGCAATAAAGAGAGTGAATACAATTTACTCAGAGTCCGGACTTTTTTTTTTCTTTTCACAGAGTTGCACTCAAAAGATAAGGAAGAGAGGATTCTCCAGAGGGCTGGCAGCCCTAGGCACATGTGGGAAAAGAAGGGCCTCTCTCAACGAGGAAAGCGTGGATTCCCCACAGGGTGGGAAACCTTTGGTACATGTGCGAAAGGGAGTGCCACTCATAACATGGAAAGCATTAAAACTTTAGGGGCTGGCACCCCTAGGCACATGTGGGAAAAGAAGGGCCTCTCACGACATGGAAAGCGTTGATTCCCTAGAGGGTGGGAACACTTAGGCACATGTGTGAAAGGGAGTGCCATCCAGCCACTCACAACATGTGAAGTGTTGATTCCCCCGAGGGTTGGAACACCTAGGCCATGTGCGAAACAGAGTACCACTCACAACAGGGGAAGCGTTGATCCCCTGGGGTTGGAACCCTGTCCCATAGGATGATGTGAGAAAAGGAATGACAATCACAACATTGGAAGCGATGATCCCCATATCGTTGGAACCCCTAAGCACAATAGGGAAAAGGAGCACCACTCACACCATGGAAAGTGTCGATAGCCTCGAGGGTAAGAACCCGGTCCCCTAGGGACATGCAGAAAAAGCAGACCTGTCTCGGTCACTTAAAGACTCAGCGGAATGCAAGTTTAAGATTGAGGCTGCAAACGTCCCCAGCCTGATAAAGGGACTAAAGATAAAACAGGCGATCAGTGACACTTTCAAGACAAGGATCGATTCCAGAATACTCTGCAATGCGTAAAACCTTTGGGCACTGCTACAGAATCCACAACAAAACACAAACACTTGAGCTAGGGCATTCTCTTTCAGGAGGGAGATTCATGTCCAAGGCCCTCTAGTGGACTCAGCCTATGATGGACGTACACAGGGAGCGCTACAGGCTGCCGGAGACATGTGCACTCAACGACAGTCATGGCAACAACAACTCAGGACAGAGTTAGAAGAACCAGCTCAAATAAGGGATGGAATCACGACAATCAAAGAGTCCAGTTCCCCATTTAGGTTTTGGCCAGCCTGTGCTGAGTTTCTAACACTACCGCTACTCCTTCCAGCCAAACAGGAGAGTAAGGCCAGTTCCACCTCTCCTCCTCTCTGCGATCCTCATGACATCCTCTTCTAAGGACAACGGAGATAAGAGGAATGCATGTTAGGGCTCTGCAGGGTCCGGAATGGCAGCATTCCTCATACCACACACATCACGCATGTGCTTACTGAATGCACCAGGGCATCACATCCCCGCCCAAATGAACTGCAGATCTCACAGCAGCACACCACTATCCCAAAACCACAAACATGGTCACCAAACTCCCACTGAAGAAACACATAGCCGTCTTGTATTTATTAAGAAACACTCTACTGTCCCACATGGGACCATGCCTGACATTTTCAACTTGAATAACCTGGAAGGCATTTTGATTTGACTCACACTAACCACATCCTATTTCCTCCAAGACCTAATGTACAGGGCCACAGCAAATAACACACCGGGGCGGTGGTGCAGTCATCCACCAATCCATGTGCCACTTTCCATCCTCCAAAAATCACTGCACTCAGATAACTTCGAAATCCAGGCCAGCCTCAGACTACAACAATCCAATATTCATCACTGAGATAGCCAAATGTGTCAAGGCTGCTTCCACCTGCTCGTTCAATGGCCTCTCTCTTGGCGATTTCAATATCTGCAAAAATGCTCTGCAAAGGAGATACTGGACGCAAACATCACACAACCCATCTCACAATCGACCCACAAAAAATATCTAGGTTCATGTCGGCCATAATAATTCCATGAAGACTAAGATCAGATCCTTAGTAAAAGCTGTGCCTACATACCACCACAAGGGGTTGGCACAATTCTGGGAGTCTCACCAACCCCCAAAACCGATGACAAAGCACTACTACAGAAAGGCAACACACTTCAAATGACAGAAGGAATCATGTACTAGTGAACTGGTGAACCTTGAGGCTCGAACCATCCACCAACAAGAACCTCAAACTCAACATCTGATGAGAGGAAAAGGAAGGGAGATGCGCACAGAGGCCTGATGATCTACCCACCATCAAACAGCTCTGCGTCACCCAAAGCCAACATCACATACTACAAAAGCAGTGAGGAATTCAACCAAAACAGGGAACATGTCAAAGCCATCAAACATTACCCAAGTAATCAATTATCAAACAATGAAAGGATAACTATTGCATCATAAACTTCATCAAAGACAAGATTGAGAAAATCCAACACCGGAACAATAGTACCCTAATACCCATGCTCTACACTTCAATCACACCAATCATCAAGCCTTCAGCGAAGACCGGAAAGGCATACTCCAGTCTCTAAAAACCACCCTCTGAGAAAAGGATTTCATCCCCCATCCAACAGACAATAACAGGAGCAGTACTCAAACCAAAACAAAACGCTGTCTACAGGGTAGCTTTGCAGCAGCCCCCGATGTGGGAAAACTCCTGAAGCAATCCCACCTGTAGTCATTAACCTTGCCAACTACTGCCTAAAAACAAGCACTGGCAAAGCCAATGGGTGCAGTCTTTGGGACGCATACCTGATGCTGTGCAGCATGGATAATAAACATGGGGGGAAAAACCTACAAATCTGGCTGCTTGGATTAGTAAGTGTATGCACCATGCAAGCACAGGCCTACAAAATGACACACCATTTTTTTGTTTTTGTTTACCAATCAAAGTTGGATCAATAATTTAAAAAAACAGAAGAAAGAACTCCGGTGCAAGTGGGGGACACAACCCAGAGAGCGGAATCACAGAGAAGCAACAGGAGGCAGGTGGAGAGAGCAACACAGGGATGCGCAGATGGGGGGAGCAACAAGGAGGTGCAGCTAGGGGAGCAAAACAGAGGAGGGAAGCAAGCAGAGACAGAGCAACGGAGAGGGTGGAAGTGAGAGAGTAAGATGGTGGAGTTCAAGTGCCCTGGAGTGCGGCTCAAAGTTGTGGAAAGTAAACTTTTGACAATGTCTTTAAACGAAATGTGCTGAGAGAAGCCGGCAAACAAGCCTAGTGGTAAAAGCAAATGCAAAGTCATGGAATGCTTAAGAAGAGTATGGTTTCAGTGTTTTAGATTAGGATCGTATTAACAGTAAGAAAAGAAATGTACAAGCGAAAGCGCAAATATGTATAAAATTGGGGGCTCAAAGGAAAAAGGTGTTGAGAGTAGAACTTTTATAATGTTATGAAAATAAATATGCTGGGAGAAGTGGGAAAACCAAGAGCAGCGGAAACTCATTCACTCATGTAGAGCTTTTATAAAAAGATAAATAGTTCCTGAAAGCAGACACGTGTGCAAGGACAAAAGGAGCCAGTCAGAGATATGGTTAACAGATTGTGCGCCACAGGAGTTTTAAAGACTAGGTGGGCAGGCTAAAACAAATAACACCATCAAATATAAAGCAAGAAAATAAAAGAGTGACAAAACAAAAAGCCAATCGAAGTCAATGTGCGAAGTGATTTTCCAGATCAGCTATCGACATCGTAGTGTTTTTGCTGTATCTGCTCTGATTTTAATTCTCATTTCACTCTGACCACTGTGCTTTCTTTGTCACTGTTTTACCGTTCTTGCCCCATTACGCTCTGACAACTGTGCTTCTTTGTATTCTTCTTCTTTGTTACTGTATTTTTACCGTTCTTGCCCCCATTCCTGCTTTGCTGTACCAGTCTATTTTCCCACCGTTGCCACCCGACGATAACCCTCCCCTTCCGCCCCGCCCGCGCCTCTCAGCTGCTCTTTCCTCCCCCCCTACAAATACAGACCACTGCACGCTTGTGCCGCTGGCGCGCCTAAGGCAAGCCCGTCTGCGCCCCTCCGCGCCTGGACCATGACCAGCGCCAGCCCCCCTAGCCCCCGCGAACGCCACAACACCCAACTGCTAGACAACTGTGAGACCGCAGCACTCATCCTCCTAGACCTCTCTGCCGCCTTCGACACCGTCTGCCACCGCACACTACGTGCACGCCTCCACGCTGAAGGGATCCGAGACAAGGCTCTGGATTGGACCACCTCCTTCCTCTCCGGCAGAACCCAGAGCGTCCGCCTCCCCCCATTCCGTTCAAAAGCCTCCGAGATCATCTGCTGCCTACCCCAGGGATCCTCCCTTTGCCTGATGCTGTTCAACATTTACATGGCCCGCTCGCACACGTAGCCCGACAACACAAACTCAACATAATCTCCTACGCCGACGACACTCAACTGATCCTCTCCCTCACCAAGGACCCCATTACCGCCAAAGCTAACCTCCACGAAGGAATGAAGACCAGCCGTCTAAAGCTGAACTTGGAGAAGACAGAGGTCCTCATCCTCGGCTCCAACCCTTCAGCCTGAGACGACTCCTGGTGGCCGACGGCACTGGGGGCAGCCCTGACACCCACCGAACACGCATGTAACCTGGGAATCATCCTTGACTCAACGCTCTCAATGACCAAGCAAGTCAACGCCGTCACCTCCTCCTACTTCAACACCCTACGCATGCTCTGCAAGATCTACAGATGGATCCCGACAGATAAAAAAAAACTGTCACCTAGGCCCTCGTCAGCAGCATACTCGACTACGGAAACGCCCCCTACACGGGAGCCCCGACCAAGCTCATCAAACGACTACAACACATCCAAAACGCCTCGGCACAAGTGATCCTCGACGTACCACGCCACGGCCACATCACCCCCCCACCTGAGAAACCTGCACTGGCTCCCCGTCAACAAGAGGATATCCTTCAAGCTCCTCACCCACACACACAAGGCACTCCACAACACCGGCCCAGCCTACCTCAACAGACGCTCTCCTTCTACATCCCCAACCGCCAGCTACGCTCCGCCGACCTCTCACTTGCCACCGCCCGCGCATCCAAAGAACAACCACCGGTGGGAGATCCTTCTCCCACCTCGCTGCCAAGACATGGAACACCCTTCAACTGAGCCTACGACAGACCCAAGACCTGCTAACCTTCAGGAGGATACTCAAGACCTGGCTATTAGATCAGTAGCGCCCCCCACCCCCACAGCGCCTTGAAACCCTCACAGGTATGTAGTGCGCTTTACAAATGATTGATTGATTGACTCCGCTACGACGCCAAACCCTCCACGCACTCAACACCGGACGACCGCACACCTGCTTCCTGGCTGCCCCGGAGCACAACCAAGGACACTTCTCCTGCCGGAGCTGCAGCTTCACTAGCCTCCATGCCAACAAAGGGCCCACCGTGACAGGACGCAACCACCTCAGATGCATTCTACTGAACACCCGCTCCGCACGCAAACACTCCATCGAACTCTGGGACCTGCTCGACACATCCTCCCCGGATGTCGCCTTCCTGACAGAGACCTGGTTGAACGCCTCCTCGGCACCCGACATCTCCATAGCCATCCCGGAAGGCTAAAAGAACACCCGCTGGGACCGCACCAATGGAGTAGGAGGTGGAATCACCATCATCCACAATAACACCCTCAGGGTCTCGACCAGCACCGATGACACCCTCAGCACCACCGAACACCTGCACTTCCAGATCCACACCGATCCCAACACCACCCTCAGATGAACTCTGGTCTACAGTCCCCACGGGCCTCAGTTCAACGACTCCATCGCCGACTTCGTCAGCACGCACGCCCTCACCTCCATGGACTAAATCCTCCTCGGAGACCTGAACTTCCATCTCGAGAACAACAACGACACCAACTCCACCATCCTGATTGACAACCTCGCCAACCTTGGACTCAGACAGCTCGTCACAACGCCCACCCACACCGCCGGCCACCCGCTTGATCCCATCTTCTCCGCAAGCCCCTACGTCACCTTCAGCCACACCACCGAACTCCACTGGACCGACCATCGCTGCATCACATCACCTTCTGGAAACCCACCACGCACCACCTCACTCTACAGATCCCCCGCCGCAGCTGGAGCAAAATCACCGAAGACCAGATAAACACCACCCTCGCCTGAAGACCACCCGCCGACCCCACCGACGCCCGCAACCTCAGACGTTAGATCGACAACTGCGCCAACACTTTCGCCCCAATCAAGAAACCCAACAGACACACTAACAAGAAAACTAGCTGGTTCACCACAGACCTCCAGGCCTTCAAGCAAACCTGCCATACACTAGAGAAGAAATGGCACCGCTAACAGACACCAGACAGCTACGCAGCCCACAAGAACGCCATCCGCAGACACCATCACCTCATCAGATTCGTCAAAAGGGCCTTCTTCAAGGACCGACTAGACAACGCACACAACAGCAAAGAGGTCTTCAACATCGTGAAGGAACTCTCCAACACCAGCTCCAACACCAACGACATCCCACCATCGCAAGACCTGTGTGACTCCCTCGTCACCTTCTTCCACCGCAAGATCGCAGACATCCACGGCAGCTTCAACAACTTGACCGCCCCAACCACCACCGACACCTCAGACCCGGCAGCCACCACCCAAATCGATCCCCTGCTCACCTGGACCAACATAAACGACACCATCAACGACACCATCAAAATCATGAACACCATCCTCTCCGGCTCCCCGTCAGACCCATGCCCACACCACATCTCCAACAAAGCCAGTGCCAACATCGCACCCAACAAGGCCATCAACATCTCCTTCGAGACAGCGACCTTCCCAGAGAGTTGGAAGCACGCCAAGATAAATGCCTTACTGAAGAAACCCAAGGCAGATCCAAAGGGACCTCAAGAACTTCCAGGCCCATCTCTTTTTTTTTTTTTTTTGCTTTCTCTATAAATACTACAGGACCTAGTAACTCGGTCCACTTAGAGTATAAACTTCATTTTATACAAGTGGAAACTCACCCCATATTAAAAGCACTTGGGTTTCCTTTCCCTTTTTAATTTCCCTATGTGTGTCAATTGCCTATATTTTTCTTGTGGGGAAAACCCTTTGTCTCTGGACACTGCACTCGAGACCAGAGGTGCCTCTGAATGAGGCTGGCAGCCAACACAACTAGGAACACCCTATGAGAACTGCCATAATTTCAATGTGGGGCGGAGGAAACACATACACCGCATTCCAATAAACATTGATTTTTTTTTACGGTTTCCTAATCTCCCTGAACCAAAGGTCGAGTAGTGTAACAAGTGTCCATTTTCACTTTTGATTAAATCCATCTCCCTGCTCCCGTTCCCGGTGAAGGCCCTCGAGAAGACCATCAACAGTTAGCTGACCCGCCACCTCGAGGAGAACAACATCCTGGACCCATCCCAGTCCGAGTTCCACAGTAACCACAGTACCGAGACTGCCCTCATCGCCGCTACAGACAACATCAGGGTCCTACTGGACAACAGCGAAACCGCGGCCCTCATCCTCCTGGACCTATCAGCCGCCTTCGACACCGTCTGCCACCCCACCCTACGCACACGCCTTCACAACGCAGGGATCTGAGGCAAGGCTCTGGAATAGCAGAACCCAGAGCATCCGTCCGCCCCTCCTCCCCCCTTTCCATTCCGAAGCCTCCGAGATCATCTGAGGTGGAGTGTGGTATACTTGTGCTCCACACTCAGCAGGCTCAGTTTCGAAATTCTCATCGTTGGTCTCATGTCCCCAAATGAACCATTTAATGCCCTTGTCAACATCTAGCAGCATAGAGGTCTGGACCACCAGAGGGAAAATACCCAGGATGTACGCGAAACATGGTACTCTGACCATTTTAACCGCTGCTCTCTTCTCCAGAGGGACGGGTTAAGGTCTTGTTAATTCTGTATATTCCTGTTTAGTTTTGGCTAAGAGCGGGTCTAGTTTATTTGGTATCGTCCTCTCCAGTCCTCTATTAATGTACACCCCCAGATATTTCAAGTGGCGCACTTTCCATTGGAAATTATAGTCTGCTATGGCCTCTTTCGTGGTGATTCCGGAAAGCTGCATAGCGTCTGTTGCTCCAGTTGATCGGATAGCCCACAGACTTCGAGAGGCGTTTGATGGTAGACATGAGGGTCAGAAGAGATGTGGGGAGGGCCACATGGGTGAGTAGGATATCTTTGGAATACAGTAGCATCTTTGAGGCATCTTCTGGGGTGAGGATTCCTACCATATGAGGATTTTGCCAAATGGCAGTCGCTAATGGCTCCAGGGTGAGTAGGAACAACAGAGGGGAGAGGAGCATCATTGGCGAACCCCCCTCTGATCTCGAAGAAGTCCAAAAGGAAAGCTCTGAAGCTGACCTGTGCTGTGGATGTATGGCCATTGGACCTTAGAAATAAAGTTGTCACCAAGTTCTAACCACCGGAGTATCCAGTAGAGATAGGTCCATTCGATGAAGTCGAGTGCCTTTTCTGCGTTCAGACAAAGGGCAACCCTTTCCTCTGCAGAATACTTTGAAAGCCATAATATGTGAGATAGGGTGCAGAGATAATTGTGTGCCAACTTTGCCCAAACCTTAAAATGCCTGTGCCTGTACAGAGTGGAAGCATTACAGAAGCGGCTAGAGTGTCGTACAGGACAGGAAGATGGGTTAAATGGCGCAGAACCTGTGTGGGTAAGGAGTAAAGGTCTAAGGCTAGTCGACTGCCAAACCTAGGTTTGTAATGGGGATGGTCAGTTGAATCTCTTGAGATATGTTGAGTCGAGAATATATTGATCCATATCGATGAAGTGTTGCTAGAAGAGCTGAATCTTGAACTTCTTTCTCAAGTGTAGGATGGATGAAACCAAGAAGAATGTTACTTGGATGTAATTTCCCACTCTGGGAGTGTAGCAGGAGAAGGCCTGGCATCTTATTTTCTCTTGGCCTCTAGCTTGCGGTCTCTGGTATGACGGCAGATTATTGGAGCCCTCTTGATATTTTGAAGCAAGACACTTGAGTACCACCATAGTGGGCCAATTTGTATATGATCTAACTAGCTTAGACGAGGATGCTTATGTAAAGAGAGCACACCTATTCTCCGAGTACTCCCTTGCCAAAGTTTCCCAAGGCAAGCTACGACATGAAGGATACTTTTCAACGGAGTAAATATTACCTTTAATAAGGGTGATAAACACTAGAGCTTTCAGCCACTAAGGTTCAACTTGGCAAAGCTGGAAACACATATGTGATGCGGTCTTGGTTAGGTCTGCAGTGTGTATCCTGCAAAAAGACCTATTGGGGACATGTCAGTCAATCAATCAATACATTTGTAGAGCGCAATACTCACCCGTGGGGGTCTCAAGGCGCTGTGAGGGCGGGGTGGGGGGAGAGGGAGGGTGCTGCTACTGCTCGAATAGCCAGGTCTTGAGAAGCCTCCTGAAGGTTAGTAGGTCCTGGGTCTGCCGTAGGAGGATGGGGAGCGTGTTCCAGGTCTTGGCGGCGAGGTGGGAGAACGATTTGCCGGCGGTGGTCGCTCTTCGGATATGGGGGACAGTCGCGAGGTCAGCGGAGCGGAGTTGTCGGTTCGGGGTGTAGAAGGCGAGTCGTCTGTTGAGGTATGCCAGTCCGGTGTTGTGGAGCGCCTTGTGTGCGTGTGTGAGGAGCTTGAAGGTGATCCTCTTGTTGACGGGGAGCCAGTGCAGGTCTCTCAGGTGTGGTGTGATGTGGCTGTGGCGCGGGATGTCGAGGATCAGGCGAGCAGAGGCGTTCTGTATGCATTGTAGTCGTTTCAGGAGTTTGGCAGAGGCTCCTGCCTAGAGGGCGTTTCCGTAGTCCAGCCTGCTGCGGACGAGGGCCTGGGTGACCGTCCTTCTTGTTTCGGTGGGGATCCACCTGTAGATCTTGCAGAGCATGCAGAGGGTGTTGAAGCAGGAGGACGAGACGGCGTTGACTTACGTGGTCATGGAGAGTGCTGAGTCAAAGATGATTCTCCAGGTTGCGTGCGTGGTCAGTGGGTGTCGGTGCTGCTCCCAGTGCGGACGGCCACCAGGAGTCGTCCCAGGCTGAGGGGGTGGAGCTGAGGATGAGGACCTCTGTCTTGTCCAAGTTCAGCTTCAGACGGCTGTTCTTCATCCAATCGGCGACTGCTTTCATTTCTTCCTGGAGGTTGGTTATGGCAGTGAGGGGCTCCTTTGTGAGGGAGAGGATCAGCTGGGTGTCGTCGGCATAGGAGATGATGTTGAGTTTGTGCAGTCTGGCGACGTGGACGAGCGGTGCCATGTACACGTTGAACAGTGTCAGGCTGAGGGATGATCCTTGGGGTCCACACAGAGCGCCAGGTTATTGGTGCCTGCTCCAGGCTCGACATACTGTACAACTCTCCCCGCACCCCAGGCTTGCAAGACCATCCACCCCATCAAACAGGCCATTTTCAAGAAGTGGAACCACGCACATACACTTTTTTTAAAGGGATATGTGACAGCACAGATGGGAGACAGTTATGGCACAATGCCAATATCTATACGATATTGAAAATATCTATACAATACTATAAAGCATTCCCTATCTGGCCGGCTTGGTCCAACACACAGGCTATCAAGGAATCCCAGATCTTGCTATAGCTAGCCTTGTGGGGACAGTTTGAGGGGGTAGTATTGGAATTTTATACCCTCTCAGTAAGGCATCTTTACCCCCAACCCTTTCTGCTACAGTCATTAGTCACAAGGTAATGAACACTTAATATAGACTATTCTGAGGAGGACTGGTTTAAAATAGCTGAAAAACTGGACAGAGGCGCCTGGTAATCTAGGATGAAGTTCACCCTCTTCAAGACACTTTAGGACTGGTAATGGTCCCCCTAAGGCTCAAACGAGCAGGACTGCCGCATCACATGACCTGCTGGAGGAGCCTCCCCATTATCAATGCAACAGACCTCACATACTCTATCAATGCCCAGAGCTTTCCACATATTGGGCCTCCATACGGCCCTCTCTTAATGAAGCTCTGAAGATTCCTACCACCCTAATGGGACCACTAGTCTACGACACAGCTGACTTCCAATCGCCTGATGAATCAAATGTGGCATCTTCTGGCAACAGACCTTTCAGTGGCAAAGATCGGTATCCTGCGCCATTGGACGGGACCCCATAAACATGTGATGAATGGTTGACTGAAATGTACAAGACGGTATCATACGAACGACACATATAGTGGCCAAGATAAGGCAGACACCTTTCTTTACATTTGGGAACCCTTCCTGACGAACAGGGTACTGCACCCCTAGACTCATAATGACGGAAGTCACTGACAAAGGGAGAGCGATAGATATGCATTTAGACCTAGTCGCTCTAAGAGGCGCTCTACCCCCTCTTCACACAGATGAGTTTTCTTAATGTGCTTTGTGATGGCTCTAAGCAGCTATTGTTCTGATTGTGGATAGTGCTTTTTTTGCAGGCAACAAAGCACAGGAGAACTTTTCACCAGAGAGCTGTTCGCATTTTGAAACGGCACCTTCCTTCTTTAGTGTACAAGTGGTACACTGCCTGTGTTTTGGTTCCTCACAACATTTTATCTGTTTGGCAAGGTCCATATAAATGATGTGTGAGTGAGAAGGTGACACAGCAAAGAACTACACATAAAACAATGGCATGGGCAATTAGCGCCCTGACATGGTGCGTAGAGAGTCAAAATGTCCTCTCTTTCTCAATGATCAAACTATCTGCCTCTCCAACACAAACATAACTCTCTCTGGACGTCTTTTATTGTTTCAACTCACTGCCGCCACCTGAACTATCCCGCTCAACCTTTTTCTTTATAGATCTGCCTACCTCAAATGCCAGTGTTTGTCTTCTTACAATTTGCTGCTTATTTTTTTACATACAGATTGGGGGTTGCTTTTCTTTCTCAGACTACACAGAGGATTTTATAAAGTGAACTATTTGAAAATCATGCTGTACAAAGAGTGTGAAATGAAAGGCTGTAGAATATTTTTTTTTCTAACGTACAACATTTAAATAGCTTGTAAATAAACGAGACGAGCCGTACCCGTGGCTGCCACAGAACGTAGAAGAAAGAGAACTAATCAAGTTCCAACAATCGTCATCAAGACGCGATTGCTGGTCTATCTACAGAGGGAAACCACGGGGAAGGAGATACCCTGAATAATACGAGGGGCCCTGATATGAAACAAAGTATTGATACGAATCAGAGCATATAAACCTGTTTCCAATTGACAAAGAAAAAAGAAACGAAAGGAAGGAACCTAAGAACCTACCAACACAATCCCTCTTTTAGAAAAACGATCCAACAACAAGTCTACAGAATAATTTGACTAGTGAATCCCAGTGTTTGGCTGTATGCGGAAATTGACCAATACCAAGACTGAAAGAATTATAATCCTTAACTGAAAGAAAGGATACCGGTCAAATGAACCTGACGACCCCAAGCAAATTTAATTTGTCCTGATGAAGGTGTGACCACATCTACGGGCTCTTACACCGAAACGCGTCGACACTTTCTCAAAATAGAATTCCAGGCCAGAGGATTCTTGATATTTTGCATATTGTAATACTGGAAATCCGAATGAATTTATATAAAGGCCATTAAATCTGAAAATCTTTAGCAACATTAGGTGCTCCATTCATAGTAGGGGGTTTCTTTTGTCTATTTGTCATTTATTGTATGATTATTTTTGATGATTTATAGAATGTATTCTCTCTTTTTTCCCTAATATGCTGTACAAATGCAATTTTACTATGTTTTTATAAGAATCTGTTTTATATTATGAGATGTTTTAGGCCATATGTTTTCAGTTGAATTTAATTGACTCCATACTGAAATTTTAACAAATATGTTCTTAAATAAAAAGATTGTAAACGTTATAATCTAGTTTTTGATCAGTGATTTGAGTAGCAATTTGAGTATATGCTGTGAGTGAGTGAGATAGGAATACTGTGAATTAGGTGGTAGTATTCCGTTATACTGACTTTTCCAGGGATAGCCCTTTGACTTTGTATTCTCTCCAGTACCCTGTTCCGTGGAACTTGGGGGGGTCTTCTCTCATTTTCTTAACTCACTTCCTGAACTATCCCGCTCAACCTCTTTCTTTATAGATCTGCCTACCTCAAATGCCAGTGTTTGTCTTCTTACAATTTGCTGCTTATTTTTTTTACATACAGATTGGGGGTTGCTTTTCTTTCTCAGACTACACAGAGGATTTTGTAAAGTGAACTATTTGAAAATCATGCTGTACAAAGTGTGTGAAATGAAAGGCTGTAGAATATTTCTTTTCTAACATACAACATTTAAATAGCTTGTAAATAAACGTACAAATATTTCAATATATATTTCAGTAGTTGTGACAGCACATTTTTTGCAACTGTGTGATGAAAAAAAAATGTAATAGGATGAAAACTAATCAGAACACCTTACTTGGTGATTTGCAAATGATAAACATTTTTGCTGCAACCCAATTTCCTCAGAGGATTGCCTCTGCACGATATAGTTTTATCAGTAAAACTGCATGTTAGAAGTTTGTGGCCATTTCAATGGAAAGGTGCGGATTGTTAATGACAGTGAGCCATCACATCATGCTTCAGTGATATTTGTATTACCAGTGACTGTTTACACATGAGCTGATAAACATTTCATCCCTCGCACTAATGAAAATAGTATTAGTGTCCTTAGAAGCAAGTCACAGTACTGTGTACCTTGGATGTGGGCTAGTTTCTTTAAATAATGTATATCCAGAGAAATGCACACATCTAAAGAGAAGGGAAAGTGAAAATAGGAGAAAAATATTTAATTGTTATCAAAGTCGTGGTGAAAATTCTCCGAGGACTTTGTTTTTCACTACTGCAGTAAGAACGCCTGCAATGAAAAGATGTATTTTTATTATAAATAACTAAATCTACAATTTCAAGTCCTATGTGCCTATATCTTATGGTATTATTACGCACTAGTCCACTTAATATCTGACAGGTCACACTTAGCATGCTTTTTGTACAATGCAGTAACAAGCTGGTTAGACGTGGAATTCCACTTAAAATGTTCTTGTTGCAAGTAAAAAAGAAATATAAACTACATCTAAATTCAAAAAGAAGTGGCCTGCTAACTATAACTGGTGAATGTTCGTTTTTTTTTTTAAGTTCAACATATTAACTCTGTCACTGACATATGCACCCAACTACAGCGTTACTTTAACCTTTGATTTTTTTCTAGTGAATTTTCAGAGATTATAATATATATATATATATATATATATATATATATATGATCAAGGTTACTTGCTGATACTTACCTGCTGCTTGGTGGTCCGTTATTCTGTGGTCCAAAATACGCTGTGTGCAGAAGTTCCAAGGATATATATATATATATATATATATATATATATATATATATATTATATATATTCTGCCAAAAAAGCTCCAAGCTTTGAAGTAGCACTCCACGAGGGTAAAGTTCACAAACCGTTTATTCATGAAAAACGAGCGTGAGTCCGATAAGTGTCTCTTCCTGATGCGTTTCAGTGCTAACGAGCACCTTAATCATAGGGCGGCGCTTCAGTAAACTATGGAAAGGACCTCCACCTTTAATACCCACGTGGCACTCGCTTTCCAGTAAGCGGTATGCCGGGAGTAGAAGTCCCGATTCTTCCATTCACGTATGGCCACATGTTTACCAATTATTTTTGCTGCCAATTAATTTCCATTTTCACAGCCCTCCGGTGGGCCTCGGATCAACACGTCCGTTGTTCATTCTGGATACCCTCATGCTGTAAGGAGGCTGCAGTTCCTTGACCGGCCCCACAGACAAAGTCCAGTTACAAGATGCGGTGCACACTTCCACGGCCGGAGACGCCGTGTGATTAATTCTGCCAAAAAAGCTCCAAGCTTTGAAGTAGCACTCCACAAGGGTAAAGTTCACAAACCTTTGGGACTTCTACTCTTTTTAAACTTTGCCGATACACGGCATTATAACTGTTACTTGATAAAGTGATCTAGTAATCGTTAGGATCAACATTAGTAATGTATACCTGGAGAACTGCTAATTGTGTTCATGCGGGTTTTTACAGTGATAAGATGGCGGCCAAAATAAGATACGCCGTAGTCCCTCCTTGATTTTGTTGCAACATTAACATCATGTGACTTGTGTAACAACCAATGGTTTAAAAGTGTAAGTTTTAATGGCGGTTTTTATGAAATATCAGACTAAGCCATAGGCGAAACACGTCTTTCATGTTGCGTCCACGGAAAAATAAACCCTATTTGCAGTAAGCCCTGCGAGTGGCTTTCTGGTTTCCAGACGGCGACAGATGAGCAGGATATGTTCGCGGCTGCACCGCCGCGTTTGAGGCACCCGTTCTTGAAGTGCGCCGTGAGGAGATGCAAGCGGAGCGTGAATATATATATATATATATCACCAGCAAACCACTCCATTCTTGAGCAATTAAGAGGACACAGCGGGTAGTTTGAAGGAGCCCATTTATTCACAGCTTTGGCATGATGATTTTCGGCTCACTTCGCCTTCCTCAGATGCCGTTTGTACAGGGTTGCACTTACACCCTCCTTAAAACAATCAAAAGGCTCTCCCACTGGTGGAAGTTTGAGCAGACCCCACCCAGTTGATATCTGCCGGTGTCTGATATTGCAGACTACTGTTCCCAGCATTCACTATCTGGGTAAGTACCGCTGGTGGGGCCAAATTATGCTCGTAGTGAGCGTTGTTGTGCCTGAAACAGGAGGCGTTCTTACTGCAGTAGTGAAAAACAAAGTCCTTCTCGGAGAATATAGATAGATAGATAGATAGATAGATAGATAGATAGATAGATAGATAGATATACACATATACACACACACACACACATATACACACACACACACAGGTGACCTGAGAAGTCAGTCTAAGGCGATATGAATACAATTTTGTTGTACTAAATTAGAATAGTAGCATGTCTGTGTTAAGCAAAGGAGAGATCAAAGTCTTTACGACTCATTCTGGAAAAAATTTTCTAGTGCAGCGTTTGAGGGGGTGCATAATCTTCTCAGCTTTGGTGATGTATGAGATTGCAACCTATGTACCACCACATCTAACCTCCCGATACGAATGTACTAGGAACAATGGAGAGTTTCATCTTGGACCTACAAGACGTTTGCCCCTTTTCCACCCTTAGCAGGGAGATGCACAAGGATTAAGCAAAAATCTGGGGTTGCGGTGTTTACAAAAGCGGACTTGAAATCCGCTGTGGAGGAATAGGGAAAAGATTATACCCTGTGGAATTCATTATAGAACTATGTGCTTGTTTAACTAAAACCTTGAGCCAAGAGAAAGTGCCAAGCTGCAAAGTGCAGTATTCAACCGTAACTTCCTGCTTTACCAGTCTGCAAAGACTAGTAGACCAAACGTGGGAATGATCGAGTCATACTGGACCAGACCACCCCATAAATGGAAAAACCTAGAACTGAGGTGACATCAAATTTAACTGGGATACCAAATCTGCTATTGCTGGGGTGGGAGTAAGTCCCTCAGCATTCCTGCTCCGCTGCCTGCCTCGGATGCCGCAGCAACACGCTCATAAGCACTCCAAGCCTCCTGCAGCGCATAATGCGCCTGGGCCTGTGTCCGGGCCAGGAGTAGGCCTGTTAGAGCCCAGGCAAGGCAGGGCCCCGTCTCCTGGCCCCATCCTCTGGGCTGAATATCAGCAACAATCCGGATTGCCCTGGGAGTCTAAGGTACAGAAGTGCATTTATCTTCTCTTCGCCACTTTACTGTTTTAATATAAAAATGGGCAAATGTAAGGGCAGCCTAGTGACTGACTGTGCTAAGAAAGGGAATGTGGCCTCTAAATCTATTACTAACTACCTTTCAACTGTCATGGGGGGCATTGATAGGGAAATTGGCACTTATGGTTTAAGAGGACATTGCGTGAGTAGAAGGTAGTCTTAGCAGAGAGCGATATGTTCACTTCTTGGAACAATGGCCCATAATCTGTGAAGCAAGTACTATTTAAGGTATAATTATTCCCAGATGAGAAAACAGAGGATGTGTAATTATTCTTTGCAGGTGACATAAGGGGCATGTTGTGAGCCAGGATTCTCTGTCTCTCCTCCACTCAGCCTGGTCCCCTTCTGAGGCAGATAAAATGAATACTACTGAGGTGGGTAATAATAAATATTTGTTATTTCAGGCAGCAACGATATACCACTGATGGGGTGAACAGCCAGTTTACAAATACACATTATGTTATGCAGAATTTAAGGGTGACAGATATAGGGAGGGCGGTTAATGTGTGCCAGAGGCCTATTCACATGAGTAGATGGTTTAGATCAGTGTTTCCCAAACTGTGGTCCGCGGACCCCCAGGGGTCCCTGACACATTCCCAGGGGGTCCGCAGGCAGCAGTTTTAAAAGCACTGCAAAGTATCTGTTTAATTAGCTGTGTTCAAAGAACAATAAAAGTGTCAAGATAACAACAGTGATTAATGTCCCTGCTGGAGAGACATGAGAGTTTTGTCCAGTGGCAGCTTTTACTGAACTAATGTAGCACAGAGGGTTAATATGCCTACTGCAAAGAACTTGTATCATGTATTTTCAAAAACAGTATTTTATATGGAAACTGTCATCAAACAGCTGCTTGCAAACTGCAAGTACAAGTTAGTTACTTATGTTTCTTCTCAGTCTTTCATTATCCTGATGCTTCTAAAAAGGTTTATTTGGGTTGAAATACATTTTTATTATTAAAGCCAATGCTAACCACTGTGTTATGTTCTGAATCCTAACTTTGTGCTTCTCCAGACCAAGCACTCTTTAAAAATGCCTACCAGTATGGATGACATGTGTATCCCACACATTGTAGTCCCCTTTGTATTATGTAACATTTTCTATACACTGATTGACACATATGATTCACTGTCTCTAGATGTGTGTGATGTAAAGTGCTCTGACATCCTACAATAGTATGAGAGATGCTATAAAAAATGAAATACACGTGACCGAGCGGGGCTATGGAGAGATGAGAAGCACTGTTGGAGGGTGATACTGGGGGAATCATTGAAGAACCCCCAGAAAGATTGTCACATTCTTGTGCATAGTCAGGTCTTCATTTACTATTCTTTAAAAGCTAATACAATTTAATATATAATGATAAATGTGTTGTGGAATGCACCATTATTTCCTAAATTTCTTAAGGGGAGAGCCTCCCAAAGCCCCCTTTGTAGGGGTCAGGCTCAATCACTGCACTTGGGGTGCACCGTATGGGCACTGGTCTGAAATCATTTGCCAGGGCTGCTTTGGGTTTCCAGTCTGGCCCGGGAAGGAGCAGGAGCCTTGTACTGCGAAATAAAGCCAAACATTGAAAAGTCACGGAGATGCAGCACCAACCTTCCCATTAACTTTTTTTGTTTTCTTGCAAATTCTTTCAATATAAAATACAACAGAAGTGGCGGATAGTGTCACTAGCCTTCTTGGCTTAACAGCACACTTCGCCACTTCAGAAACGCAGGGCTGCACCATATTTACAAGAATATGGTGCAGCTCTGGCGCTACACTTAACAGGGGAAGATTGTTTATGTACAGGAAGATCCCCCTTCCTGCACAGAAAAAATCTTGAAATGTAATTTTGTCACTTCTATGTGTGCTGCTTAATGCAGCACACATGGAAGTTACAAAATGTCATTTTTTTAAAGGTTGTTGATGTGCAGGAAGGGTCACCTTCCTGAACATAAACAATCCAAGGCGTTTTGAAAAAACAAAGAGAAATGAAGCATTTCCCCTTGTTTCGCCAAGTTCAGACCAGGTTTTCTCTGGTCTTAATTTTGGCGCTGCTTCCCATTTATGCTACCCTTGTAAATAGGGGGCAGCATCAAATCAATGGGTGTTGCAGGGGAAACGCCCATCGGAACACCCACTGCCCACCCTTTTCACGCTAAGCATTGGGTGAAAGGGGGTCTTAATTGCAAGGCACCGTTAAGCCACTTTAAGTGGGTTAACGTTGCCTTGTAAATAAGGCAAAGCCCCTATTGCCACGGGAACATCTCAAAAAGTGATGTTCCCATGGTGATAGGGGCTTGTAATGTGCCCCATAATCATTAGTAATTTGAGTATTTGTTTTGTGTGCACACTTGTGTTAATTTTTTCTGAATTACTGTTTTAATGTTTGAAATTTAAATCCTACAAATTGCTTGGGGGTCCCCGGCTTCCAGTGGTGGCTCAATGGGGGTCCTCAGGAGTCAAAAGTTTGGGAACCACTGGTTTAGATCACTGCAGCTACAGAGAGGGCAATGGATGTGCTTGACATATGAAGATGGAAACGATTAAGTTTACCTGTGTTAGAGATTTCGCCACATGGCAACAGAATCAACAGTTAATCTTTTCTGCACAGGTAACATGATTGGTGTAGGGATCTTTGCACAAACTATTTCCAAATTAAATACAGCAAATGAAAAGTCAGTTATTTGGAACAGGCTAGCCATGCGTGCGAAGAGGGATGGAACAAAATGGGTTTTTTTGCCATTTCATACAGTGTAAACATGGTCTAAAGGCATTTTGCCGCTTCAAAGACTGAGCACTGCATTCATGAGTAATACAAAAGAAAAGTACTCTTACATATGGAAGCAAATCACTGGAGATTAACAATAACCTAAATATAGTAGCAAGAGAAAATGCAGGTGGGCAAGAAGGAAGAGAGGAAACGGCGCCTGTGCGAGTGATCATAATGCGGCGAAACCAACAATGGATGAGGAGAGGGAAAGCAGATGAGTCAAGGAGGGCGGGCAGTGGTTCCCCGGGGAAAGGACTAGGCCAGGATAAGCTGATCAGTAAAAGAAGGTGTAATATTCTGTGTTGTGTTTCTTTTAGTAATGGATTCCTTTGTACTATTATATAATGTATATACTTATGTTAGCTATTTATTGTAATGTTTTTGTTCTATATAGAACGGTAAGTGTTGCCTAGGAACATTAGAATGAACATAAGTCACTCTTGAGTTTATCTGTTGGCGCTGGATGCTTTCCTTCTGGCTCATCTTCCATGTAGCTACATGGATAAAACTACTCAAGACATCGACGGTTTCCTGCTTCTTTACTACAGAAGGAAACGACCTTGGAGCAGGGTTGCAGGTTTAATAAGCACATTCTAATGCATAACGTTATGTAAAATTAATCTTATTTCATGGACATCATTGTTTAGCTCCGCGGGCCTTATAGTGCCAGGTACACATAAGGCAAAATAATTGCACATTTAAACTCACTGCAGACGTTTAAATGTCACACACATGCAGACTTGAAACTTGGACCTCTCAACACACACTCTCATTGAACAGCAGAGGGTACTTGCCCGTTTGCCTCATGGGCTGTGGCGCCCAGTGTGGCTCAGGCAATGACACTCTTTCATGCACCAGTAATGGCCCTTGTAATAAGGGGTATTCCACGTTTGCTGGGCTGTGTCTTTTTCACGCACCAGTAATGGCCCTCGTAATCAGAGGTATTTCACGTTTGCCCCATGGGCTGTGGCAACCACCGTGCTCCCTGCACCAATAATGCCATGGCACAGAGGGGCTGCTGTGTAGTGTTATTATATCGTGCGCTTATACACTGAGGCGTACGGTAACAGGCTCCGCGTCGTGACGCACCGTTACGCTGCGCTTTGAGCGGACGTCAGACGCTGCGGACCCTGCATTACATAATTTACGGTAACACTTGCTGCTTCCGGGCCCCCGGTGCTTACGTCAGCCTCACGCGCTGCCGTCCGTTACCACCGCTCCCCCCACCGCCCCAGCCCCGGGCCGTACCTGAGGGGCCGGCTCCGCTCCAGCTCCGCCGCTGACCCCCGCCAGACCCCGCAGGAAGGGTCGAACAACGCACGCCGCCCGGGAGCCCTTGCGCAGCGCCATCTTGGAACCCTTGCGTGATGACGTCATGGGGGTCACGCTGAGCAGCCTGCACAGGTGGCGTCCATGCTGATTGGTTGGCTGCCTGCAGGTGTCAAGGAACACGCGCCTCTGCTTGACTCCTTGCAGGAGGTCACTGCCCAGCCCAAGGGTTTAAGTGAGGCGGGTCCTGCCGGGTCTGAGAATTGGCAGCAATTATACCGTTTCCTACCTCTTGTATTTTGTTGGCACACAATTGTCATTTTTGCTTCATTTAATGTAACGTTTGCTTTTGCATTTTCCTCACTTGTAATGTTCTCATGTGTCAGTTATGTTCCTATTGTGAAGCGCTCTGATACCTTCGGGTAAAGTCCGCGCTATATAAAAACGCATAAATAAAATAAATAAATAAATAATAAATACACTGGACCTGAAAGGTGTCTCCGTGCTCCACAGACATGGCCGCTCCTCCTCGCTGCTCCCCGACCTGCCTCCCCTCACAGCCTGGTATCGTTGGCCTCATCTGCTGATTGTGCTCATTGCTATTGATTTATTTAAGAACGCGCATTTGAAGACCACTGCAAGCATCTACTTCGCTATTATTTATTTATTTGCATAACATTGCAGGTTCGCTTGGCTGTTTATCACCGTAACCTGATAGCGCTTACCACCTCGCCTGCTCATTAAACGCTTGTAGCACTGTGCTGTCTCTGTGTTGCCCTGACCGCATTTTTGTTGTACTTTTCCCCGCACTTTGAGTATCTCTGGGGCTGCCTGCTCCGTTCCGCGCTGGCGGCCATTTTGGTGTTTACCTTGTTGTTGTTTGTTGTGCCACGCCCCAGTCTCCACCCCGCTCCCGTCTTCCCAGCTGACACTCCCTCCCACTAAGGCCATCTGCCCCACGCTGCAAAGTTCGAGCTGTGACCGTCCTGTGCTCCACAGACACGGCCGCTCCTCCTCGCTGCTCCCCGACCTGCCTCCCCTCACAGCCTGGTATCGTTGGCCTCATCTGCTGATTGTGCTCATTGCTATTGATTTATTTAAGAACGCGCATTTGAAGACCACTGCAAGCATCTACTTCGCTATTATTTATTTATTTGCATAACATTGCAGGTTCGCTTGGCTGTTTATCACCGTAACCTGATAGCGCTTACCACCTCGCCTGCTCATTAAACGCTTGTAGCACTGTGCTGTCTCTGTGTTGCCCTGACCGCATTTTTGTTGTACTTTTCCCCGCACTTTGAGTATCTCTGGGGCTGCCTGCTCCGTTCCGCGCTGCCGGCCATTTTGGTGTTTACCTTGTTGTTGTTTGTTGTGCCACGCCCCAGTCTCCACCCCGCTCCCGCCTTCCCAGCTGACACTCCCTCGCCCCTCCCCTTCCACCATCCACAGATGACAGCTGATTTTGCGCGCAGCGTTCACGCGCAGCGACCGCGCCCAATCCGCGCCGAAGGTGCGCCAAAGGTAAGCCCGTCTATGCCCGTCCGCGCCTGGACCGCGCCCAACGCCAGACCCCCTGCCCCTCGCGCTGCCCAGCCCTCCCGCATCACCTACGATGCCGCCACCCTCCTAGCCCTTAACCCCGGTCGCGCCCCCAACTGCGTCCAAGCCGCTCCTGGACACACCCATGGACCTTTCACTTGCTACTCCTGCAAATTCAGCGGCACCGACAACATCTCCGCTACGTCCACACCACAGATTCCCGACCCCACCCACCTACAATGCATCCTTCTCAACACCCGATCGGTCCACAGACACGCCATTGACCTATGGAATCTTCTAGACACCATCTCTCCAGACGTCGCCTTCCTAACAGAAACATGGATGAACGCTTCCTCCGCCCCAGACATCACCATTGCCATCCCAGATGATTATAAGATCACACGCAAGGACCGTACCGGCCACACAGGAGGAGGAATCGCTATCGTCCATAAAAAATCAATCCACATCTCTACCAGCTCTGACGTCAACCTCGCCAACTCTGAACACCTTCACTTCCAGATCCACATCGACCCCAAGACCACACTCAGAGGCACCCTCCTCTACAGACCACCAGGACCCCGCGCAAAATTCAGTGAAGACATCACGGACTTCATCACTCCACACGCGCTCCCCTCCAAAGATTACATCCTTCTGGGAGACCTCAACTTTCACCTTGAAAAGAACAACGACCGCAACACCACCACCCTCTTGGACAACCTCGCCAACCTCAGACTTAAACAACTGGTCACTTCCCCCACCCACATCGCAGGTCACACACTCGACCCCATCTTCACCGCCAGTAATCATGTCTCATTCAGCCACACTACGGATCTCCTCTGGACTGACCACAGCTGCGTTCACTTCACCTACAACAAGCCGAAACCCACCAATCACCTCCAACCAACTCTGCAAAGAAACTGGAACAAAATCACCATCGACCAGATCTCCTCATCACTCCTTCTAAACACCCCAGCCCACTATTCTAACCCAGACCAAGCCGCCGCCAACTTCACCCTATGGTTATCCAACACTGCCGACATCCTAGCACCACTGAAAAAACGTCAAAGCAAACCTGGCAGCAAGAAGGCCTCATGGTTCAACGATGATCTTAAGAAGTCCAAGAAACTCTGCCGCTCCCTTGAAAAGGCCTGGAAAAAAGACCCAACCACTAGCACCAAGGGCGCCTTCAAAAACGCCACCCGCACACACCACCAACTAATCCGAAAGGCCAAGAAAACAGCATTCAAGGATCGACTAGACAACAACGCCCACAACAGCAAGGAACTTTTCAACATCGTCAAGGAATTTACCAACCCCTCGGCCAACTCCAACGACATCACCCCCTCTCAAGCCCTCTGCGACTCCCTGGCTTTATTCTTCCACAACAAAATTGCAGACATCCACAACAGCTTCGACAACCAACCCGGAGACCAACCCACCCAACCATATGCTGAACATTCTCCCCCCTTGAACACCCTCAACGACTGGAACCCAATCTCCACTGAGGACACCATCCGCCTGATGAACTCCATCCACTCAGGATCCCCCACAGACCCATGTCCTCACCACATCTTCAACAAAGCAGACTCCGTCATAGCACCGCACCTCCGAGACGTCATCAACTGCTCCTTCAACTCCGCCACCTTTCCGGAAAGCTGGAAACACGCTGAACTCACCGCCCTTCTGAAAAAACCCACAGCGGACCCCACCGAACTCAAAAATTACCGCCCCATATCGCTCCTTCCTTTCCCGGCCAAAGTCATCGAGAAAGCTGTCAACAACCAACTCGCCGCCTTCCTCGAAGCCAACAAATCCCTCGACTCCTCACAGTCTGGCTTCCGAGCAAAACACAGCACTGAGACCGCCCTCATCGCAGCAACAGACGACATTCGAACTCTACTGGACAATGGAGACACAGTCGCCCTCATCCTCCTCGACCTCTCTGCAGCCTTCGACACAGTCTGCCACAGCACCCTTCTACAACGCCTCAAAAACATCGGAATACAAGGAAAAGCACTTGAATGGATCACCTCGTTCCTCACCGGAAGAACCCAGAGAGTCCGCCTTCCACCATTCAAGTCCGAGGCCACTGAAGTCATCTGTGGCGTACCACAAGGATCCTCACTCAGTCCCACCCTCTTCAACGTATACATGAGCCCCCTTGCGGCCATCGCTCGCCAACACAATCTCAACATCATCTCCTACGCGGATGACACTCAACTGATCCTTTCTCTCACCAATGACCCCAGCACCGCCAAAACCAACCTACACGAAGGAATGAAAGAAGTTGCCGAATGGATGAAACACAGCCGTCTGAAACTGAACTCAGATAAAACAGAAGTCCTCATCTTAGGTACATCCCCCTCTGCATGGGACGACTCTTGGTGGCCGGAAGCCCTTGGAAAAGCACCCATCCCGACAGACCACGCACGGAACCTAGGCGTTTTCCTGGATTCTTCACTTTCAATGAACAGACAAGTCAGCGCCGTATCCTCATCCTGCTTCAACATTCTTCGCATGCTCAAAAAAACATTTCGCTGGATCCCCACCGAAACCAGAAAAACAGTCACCCGTGCTCTGGTCACGAGCCGAGTGGACTACGGAAACACCCTGTATGCAGGTACTACCGCTAAAATCCAGAAGAAACTCCAACGAATCCAAAACGCCTCAGCCAGGATCATATTAGACATCCCGCGTAACGAACACATCTCTGGCCACCTGAAAGACCTCCACTGGCTACCCGTCAATAAGAGGATCACTTTCCGACTGCTAACCCATGCACACAAATCACTCTACGACATCGGACCAGAATGCCTCAACTCACGACTGTCCTTCTACACCCCCTCCCGCCAACTACGTTCTTCCAGCCAAGCCCTCGCCACTGTACCCCGCATCAACAAGACCACCATGGGAGGAAGATCCTTCTCATACCTGGCAGCTAAAACATGGAACTCACTCCCCACTCACCTTCGCCTTACCCAGAACCACCTAGCATTCAGAAAGCAACTTAAAACGTGGATATTTGACAAGTAATCCTCCTCCCCTCCCTAAGCGCCTTGAGACCCTCTGGGTATGTAGTGCGCTATATAAATTCTTTGACTTGACTTGACTTGACTAGCAGGACCTCAGTTCATGCACAGCTGCCAAAGTTTCAGATTGCTACATGTGACATATTCATATTTTCAGTATATTATGAGTGACATTACCACAAATAGGAGTGACACCATTCCCCTAACAAGATCATGTGGGAGGCCCCAACAAACTCTTACCCAAAGCAAGAGGTCCACTGCCCAGTCTGCGCAATGCTATGTTCCCAGCACTGGTATAGCCAGCGGGGCACGCACGCACACACACAGTGCGGCAGCTGAGTGAGACTACATCGTATGATTTAAAGTGCGTTACAGCGAGCCGCGCTACATAACGCCAATTTTACCTGCACTAGTCTGTACGAAAACAAACGTACTTACTTTAGGAGGTGAAAGGCAGACGGGAACTGCAGTTTAAGGCCGGGCCGCCCGCCTCCTCATAGTCCTCCAGGCCACAACTGTCTGCTGGACTCCCTCAGCCCCGCTGCATCCAAGGCTCAGCTGCAGTACTGTAGCGTGTGCCTGAGCTCCAGCTGCGGTTGCGCTGATTTAATTACTGCACAGCCGTGAGAGTCGCAATTGCCCAGCCAGGCTTCCACAGTTCCAAACCTTAAGCCTCACTCCCGCCTCCGCAGGAGGCGGCAGCGGGACGTAACGTCCTGCAAAGCGAAAACAGCAATTGGGCACGGCCTCTATGAACGCAGATTACTGTCAGAAAATAAAGCAGCGCCCAAGAATACCTTATACATTGTATTCAAGCTCCTCTTCAGCCAGCCCCCGAAGCCTGCCTGGAGCAGCGTGCTCGTGACAGCGCCACTCCTGCCACTAGTTGTACAGTTAGATTAGCAGCGCTACGGCTTGACAGCTGAGGCTGAAGCTATGCTTACAATTCGCAACTTTGCATTTCAGTGTGGTGTTGCGGATCAGCACACTGAAATGCGTTAGTCTCATGACCATTGCGTGATACTTGGCAGGACTGTTTATGCCCGTATCTGTACAGGAAAAATACTGCTTCATTTCTCAACAATGCCTATTGAAACTCTTGAGATAATCCATGTCTGCAATGTAGATATTTTTAATATTTCATACTTCAGCTTGCGTTCCCTAAGATGTTTTCCTTTTTTGAGAAAAAAAATTCACGCAACATGTGACTCCTGCATAGTGCAAACTGTGAATAAGGCATCTCCAGTTGCCTGAGGGAGTTCAGGTCGTGGTTGGGTGTTTATAATGAGGGACACTTGAGAGAACTGGAGCAGAGGCTGATGACTGTGAGACTATATCACAGTTCCTTGTCAATAGGTAATAAAGGTGGTTGGACTACAAGCACATCCAGTCATTGGCCTAGTGGTGGTCACGTATGAAAAGCGTATCAGCCTTGATGAGAGAAAACCGCCTCAAGCTCAAAACGGACAAGACCGAAGACCTTATCTTCGGCAATCACACTGCCCTCTGGGACAACACCTGGTGGCCTTCAGAATTCTTACCCACCCCCACACCAAAAGACCATGCCATTAACCTTGGCATTATCCTTGACAGCAAACTATTCATGAAATGCCAAGTCAATGCTGTCTCCTCAGCCTGCTTCCACATGCTCTGTAAGATTTTCAAGTGGCTTCCCATCAGCACCAGAAAGACTGATGCAGGCCCTCATAAGCATCCGATTAGACGACGGAAACACACCCCATTGTAGCGGGAATTCCGTTCTCCTACAGAACTGTGCATAGAGACCTGGAACCTCAGTGAATTAGGATGGCCCAAAACTCATCTCAGTACCCAAAATCCCCTTACCGAGCTAGCTACAGTGTCTCATTGGTCATAAAAAACTCTCAATGCTTAGACAGACCAGAACATGAACTTAGATTACCTCAGGTATCGTGGAACACATGAACACTCTTTCGTTATATAATCATTGCAAACCAGAACATGGAGTAAATGAGGACACGTGCATGTTTGAAATATTTATTTACTTATGCATGGTTCTCAAACGCAGTATCTTGTACAATACTAGCAAACATATTATAAGCAACAAAGTTATAAGCATAGTTATTAGTCCATAAAAGGTGAATGGTGACAGCATACTAAGATGCTGTAATGAATAGGAATCAACAACGCCTAATTCCCACCCTCCCTATTTAGCATAGTATTTTATATCTATGAAGGTCTCATTTGGGTTTTAGCAGGGCGGGCCCCTTACCTCAAAATCTCAGTGGCAGAGGATCACATCATCTTCCACCAGCTCTCTGCATGCGAAGCACCATCAAGTGTGTTATGTGTGTGTTCAGCACAACAATATAAAACCCGCCTAGAGCCAGATTTTGGCAGCAGCATGTGTGTTATGTCTATGGAGGTGCGAAGATCAGACCTCACAACAACATCGTGTTAAGTTATCCTGCAGCCTTCAGCACTCACTGTGCAGACAGTGTACCGAGCAAAACTGATATCGAAGAAATAACATATTATATCTAAAGTAAATCGCGAAGCTCTTCTGAGTTGAAAGCTAAAACAACAATTATGTGTTGTGTGCAAAATAAGGCAGAATGGTAAAATGGCGTTTAAACATTTAATAAGCTCATGCTAACTTAACACAGTATATAGAAAAGAAGTAGCTATATCACACCCCCCCAATGATCCGAGCACGGACAAAACTAAGGCAAGGTAAAACCAGAACAGGGGCATAACATGAAAGCAAAGTTCAATAATAATGAGCTAAGCTAATCTGAAAAGGCATACATGAAGGCCTATAGTGGCCAAAATAAATGGTCCAAACTCTCCAACACAAGCCCCTAAAATATAATGTCAATAGGCCAGGGCGTATAAAACGAATTGATTGTAATAAAAAAGGCACCATCAAAAAATATAAGCGGGTACGTGCCTAAATAATAAAAAGTCTCCGAGGCATCTCAGGATAGGACTGTATATGCAAAATATGCAGCAACAGCTTCCAACATGAAATCACTCTCATCATCCGAAAACAGTTCAGCCATCCAATTAAGCAGTGGAAAAGAACATACGTGCTCCTCTAGCACTGGATCCTCTAGCATCATCAGAGGACAACTCGGTGGGTTTTCAAGAACGCTCTGTGCCAAGAACTCATGCGCCGCTGCGAGTATGTCCCAATGGGTAAACAGTCAAAATATCGAGTTTTTAATTTCGACCTACACTTATATCGAGTTGCTAATATCGATGGGACAGAATATCGATGTCCAGAATATCGATGGCCAGAATATCGACCCTAAGGTAAGTAATATCGAAATTACTAATATCGATAGCATATATATCGATGTAAGTAATTTCGATTTACTAATATGTGTTAGAAATATAAGTTAAGTATTTAAATTAATTGTTATAATATGTGTTTAATATGTTTTTATAATTTAAAAATATATAAGAGTAAATAATATGTTTTACTACCACAGCGGGTTGTGGGTTTATAGGGGAATAGGGTGGGAAGTAATTTATTTGTAATTAAATAATTAATTTTTCAATGATTAATTTATTTTGCAATTAAATATTAATTGGCAATTATTTATTTAAATTGATTAATTGATTAATTAATTGATAATTTATGTATATTTTTAACTAAATTATGTTTTACTACCACAGCGGGTTGTGGGTTTATAGGGGAATAGGGTGGGAAGTAATTTATTTGTAATTAAATAATTATTTTTCAATTATTAATTTATTTTGCAATTAAATATTAATTGGCAATGATTTATTTTAATTGATTAATTGATTAATTAATTGATAATTTATGTGTATTTTTAACTAAATTATATGTTTTACTACTGGAGCGGGTTGTGGGTTTATAGGGGAATAGGGTGGGAAGTAATTTATTTGTAATATTAATTAATTTTGGGTAAAGGGGTATTTTTAGGGTTCAGGGTCAGTTTTCAGTTTTTGGGTAAAGGGGTATTTTTAGGGTTCAGGGTCAGTTTTCAGTTTTTGGGTAAAGGGGTATTTTTAGGGTTCAGGGTCAGTTTTCAGTTTTTGGGTAAAGGGGTATTTTTAGGGTTCAGGGTCAGTTTTCAGTTTTTGGGTAAAGGGGTATTTTTAGGGTTCAGGGTCAGTTTTCAGTATTTGGGTAAAGGGGTATTTTTAGGGTTCAGGGTCAGTTTTCAGTTTTTGGGTAAAGGGGTATTTTTAGGGTTCAGGGTCAGTTTTCAGTTTTTGGGTAAAGGGGCATTTTTAGGGTTCAGGGTCAGTTTTCAGTTTTTGGGTAAAGGGGTATTTTTAGGGTTCAGGGTCAGTTTTCAGTTTTTGGGTAAAGGGGTATTTTTAGGGTTCAGGGTCAGTTTTCAGTTTATGGGTAAAGGGGTATTTTTAGGGTTCAGGGTCAGTTTTAGGTTTTTGGGTAAAGGGGTATTTTTAGGGTTCAGGGTCAGTTTTCAGTTTTTGGGTAAAGGGGTATTTTTAGGGTTCATGGTCAGTTTTCAGTTTTTGGGTAAAGGGGTATTTTTAGGGTTCAGGGTCAGTTTTCAGTTTTTGGGTAAAGGGGTATTTTTAGGGTTCAGGGTCAGTTTTCAGTTTATGGGTAAAGGGGTATTTTTAGGGTTCAGGGTCAGTTTTCAGTTTTTGGGTAAAGGGGTATTTTTAGGGTTCAGAGTCAGTTTTCAGTTTATGGGTAAAGGGGTATTTTTAGGGTTCAGTGTCAGTTTTAGGTTTTTGGGTAAAGGGGTATTTTTAGTGTTCAGGGTCAGTTTTCGCTACTGTTGCACCCACTGGAGTGGGAATAGTAATTATTGTTAAGTAATTATATATTATATATGATTTTTTTTTTTATTAAATATGTATTATTATTTTTTTTAACAATTATTACATATATTTAAATATGTTTAAGTAATTATTATGTATTATTTACAGTTTTTTTTATGTTATTTTAAATTTTAAAAAAATCGATATATTTAACAACGATATTTTTTACATCGATATTAAATTTTCGATATTTTGGTACTTACCATGTTGTACATAGGGAGTCGATATTTTTGCTATCGATATAATTACGCCGATATTTGTGTAGGTCGAAATTCTGTCTGTCGAAATTCTGTCATAGATCCGTCCCAATGACCCATTAGTCCATGCATCGTTGCCAAGGCCATAATCCTTTCGCCAGAACAAACCAACTCGTGAGCAACTACGGGGCTCATCAGATGATTAAAATCGATGTCAGGAGACACCGTCAAGCAGAGACACAAATCAAGGGCCCATTCGAAATCGCAGCTCAGGCAATGAAACATAGGCTGGACACATGTGAAATAGGAAAATCGAAATGATAATCCAAATGCCGTGCTTAAAGTCGCAAGCGGCAGGGTGCCATAGTAATCAAGCATCCGGTTGCGAAACAGCAGTAGGAGGGGCTCTGCGGCTTCCAGCGCAGGACGGGCATCCATGTTTAATAAAACAAAATATCACCAAAACGCCTGCAGTTAATGTCAGTAAAACCGGGAAGCCACCAAACAGACTCGAAAATATAGAATGGAAAAAACTAGGGATGACTCCAAATATCTTCTCGAATGAAGTCACAAGACCACTGCTAACTAATTTAAAAAAGTGAGCCAGGCCAGAAGTGGAGGAGGCATTAAAGATTTGATGAACCAGCTCGCTGAAATGTAACGGTAAATCAGTATTTAAAAGGGCCTGCACCTCTGTGCGTGTGTTAGCTATGTGAAGGACGAATGTTTCACGGGCCGAACTCAGGGCCACTTCTTTTTGAGACAAAAGGGCTCTTATTCTACTCATACCATTGAACTCTGCTTTCAAGGTTGGGATGCGCGGCCAGATGGATACAGCTGAATTCCCATGCGTAGGGGGATACAGAACGTTTTTGCAACAGACGACACGTTCTGATACAGTTACCACATAAGTGACACCTTTAATTAAACCGCAACACTCCTCGTTATTCAACAGTAAATAACTACCATTCGCCAGTAATGTGAATGTGGGAACTATTGCAGGAACTGGAGTCCCTTTTAAAAAACAGGCTAAATTAGGCCGGTCCTGATTACAAGAACCATGTAACTGGATGTGTTTGCATATCAATGAATGGTCAGGGAACTCTGTGCATTCTTGTCCATTAAGATACACTTCTTTCTCGTCTTTCAAGCATCTATAAGTGAACGGAAGAGACCACACCTCGTGGAGGAACGAGTTCCCTAATGGTTCATATCTCCCTATAGCTATGTAACGCATACAATTAGTAAACTTGTACAAGGCAAATGGTAATGTTATTAATCCGTGGATAAGCCACGTTGCAGCAGTAGCTTCAGCTACAGAGAACGGTAAAGATTCCAACCTCTCAATGTGTAACATGGAAAATGAAGCATCACGCATTGAAAGCATGCGTTGTTTGTCAGTTAAATTAAAAGGGGCAAAAAGAGAGGAAACGTTCATGTAACTCCAAGGCACACGACCAGCCTTAAGCGTCTGCAGGGTCCATGCAAATTGCATAATAGAATGCAATTGATTTTGACCATGGTACAAAACAGACACTTCATCATGTACAATATCAACAACAGAAGATACAATATTATTTAACGTATAAATGCGGGAAGAAAGCATGTTAATACTGTTATCGACAACGGCAAGTACCTTTTCTAAATTAGCTTGATCTATTGCCCTTAGGCGCTTAGCAGCCTCTACCTGTGAAGTTTTCCAGATTTCATTGTAAATTGCATAAATCCATCTCTTAGATCTACCATTAGCCGGGTCCTTTATGAAATCATTTAAATCCACATCATCAGTCAGATTCGATACATGTAATTTAACAGCAGCTAATGTAGAATGTTATAGCCAATTCTGACATAATTTGCCAACTGAGTAAGTGGTGACAGTATGGTCAGCATCAAAACGTGGATCAGGCCTGACTTGTGTAAAACCTTCAGTTAAACCCAAAAAACGACGTTGGCAAGAATCAGAGCTTCTGTGCCACATCAGCCAACCCCCCGGATCCAAACTGGATACATTGAAGGATGAATTTCGCAGTAACGACTGCAATTCTCGAATGGAAAACTGTGTGAAATTATTCCAACCGGAATATTCTTCTAAATCAGGATTAGAAGGGGTATTTAATTTTTTAGAAGTAGCCAATCCAAAGCATGTTGTCTGAAAAATGGTAGAATTTAAAAACAACATATGATTTGGGATGAGACATGCACGGTGCAAAGCCTCAGTACCTTGTACCTGCCAAATTTTAGAACCCCAAACCGATTTAAGGTCAATGGTTTCCTTCCATAGCTCGTAGCCCTCTACAGCTAATCTGTCTAGAAAGGACTTCGAATACAACAATTTAGTATCGGTAAGTCTAACTTTGGACATGGACTTTTGTGTCATCTTAAAATAAAAGGACGCAGGACTTGATTGATTAAAGTCGGTAAAATAAGTGTACTTTTTCAAAAATGTACTGGAGCTGCCTTATAATGGTGCAGGGCAATGTTCCCACTGTGTGTAATTTACAGTACCCCTTCCTGCCACTCCCTCGAGAAAGCCTGGCGACTCGACCAAACCACAGACAACAGGGCCGCCCTCAAGCACGCTATCCGCAAACACCATTAGCTGATCCGCGCCACGTTAGTAGGGTGGTGGCAGCTCCATTACTACGCTTGGTGTTTTTGGCAGATTGCGAGGGGCTCCTCCTCTGCCACGGATATTTAGCGCACACAATTTCATTGACCCACATAATTTGAGAATTGTATTGGACAGAGAGCGTATTTCGAGAATTTATTTTAAAATCACAGGAAGCATTGTTTTTACATTGTAATTTACCTCTGTGCCCCCCTGCACCGATCCACCGCGGCGTGTGCCGTTTGAGTGACAGACAGGGTCTCAAACTGATCTCGCAGGCTCCCGCTTCAACCGAACGAGTTAGCGTTCGAGTTGGGGGCGGGGCCTCGCTTCGTCATAAAGATGCGCTTCACCAAGCGCAGCGGGAGCGCCTCCAGCGCGCCGAAGGCGTGCCAAAGGGGTGCCAGTCTGCGCCAGTCCGCGCCGGACCCGCGCCTAGTGCCTTAATTCCTGGCCGGGTACTACACCATCCCAGTAAGTTATTGAAATACACATCATCTGACCTGTTAGATATAAAAAAAACACGATGGCCTTGGAAAAATGCACACACTTCAATTTAGAAGAGTGCTCTAACATGTCTCATGTAGCTTGCTCAAACTGTAATTTTAAATTCACTCATTCCCTCACTCAGATACCACCAGCCCTAGGCGCTTCTTTTAATGAGGCCAAACGCATTAAATGCGCACTGGTGAATGCTAGATCTATGTGCAAACATAGAGAAGATGTGGCCGAATTAATCTCGGCACACAAACTAGATATCCTGTTTATAACAGAGACATGGGCCGATTTGGCTTCTGACCCTGACCTTGTGGCAGCCATTCCTGAGGGCTACTACATCGTCAGACAAGATAGACCGACAGGGAAAAAAGGGGGCGGCCTCGCCATAATTTTACGGTTAGAACTAGCATTGAAAACAGGAACACCAGATAGCATTCCCACACAAACACTAGCCTTCTCTATTACTTTGTCTCCCATCCAAATGTTTAATGGTGTTCTGCTTTATCGTCCCCCAGCGGCTCGAGCGCCTTTTCTCCAATCCATTAGTACCTTACTAGAACCAGTGGCAGAAGCCTCCGATTTTACAATACTTGGACATTTTAATTTTCATTTAGAAAAAATAACAGACAAAGATACATTGAGCCTTATTGAGGATCTTAAGGCAGCTGGGCTAAACCAGTTAGTTACTACAGCCACGCACAAAGCAGGTCATGTTCTTGACGGCCTATTCACGAATAACCCGGCCATTACTCCCCCTACTGTTGTTCCAATTGTTTGGTCAGATCACGCAGTGGTGGTCTTTTATATCTGTGTTAAAAAACACAAAAATCAACACTCGGCTAAAAGGCAACTTAGGATGTGCAGGGACTGGAAAAATATAGATATAAAAACACTATCTGAGAAACTAGAAAATAACAAACCATTTAAAGCGTTAGATTCTCAATTAGCAGCAAATAACTACAACCAATGGCTCACAGACATTTTTAATCAGGTAGCGCCTTTAAAGAAAATGCGTCCAAATCGCGCAACACCATCAGCCCCTTGGTTCTCTGAACCTTTAAGATTGGAGAGACAGAAATGCCGCAATCTAGAAAGATGTTGGCGACTTAATTATGATAATAACGATAAAGAAAGGTACAAACAAGCACTATCAGGCTACAGGAAGCTGTTAAGACTGGAAAAGAGTAAATACTTTTGTGAACAGATAGAGAAGGCCCAGAACTCCAGTAAGCAATTATACCAGGTAGTGGCAACATTAACAAATATACCAACAGCTAATACTACAGATACCACCCAAGATTTCTGCAATCAAATGGCTGATTTTTTCAGGACCAAGGTCACAGAAATCTTTGATAAATTTAACAACAACATGACAGGGGAATCATCAGAAAGCCTCAAGAACACACAACTTACATCCTCCTCTTTGAATGAATTCCTCCCCCCATCACTGTCAGAAATAAAAGATCTCATTAAATCTACAATGTCGGGTTCCCCCCTGGATCCCTGCCCACCGACCATCATAAAATCAACAACTGATGTGGTAGCTCCAATCTTGGAAAACATCTGCAGTACCATCTGCGAATCAGGAAACTATCCTCAAAGATGGAAAACAGCTATAATAAAGCCACTTCTAAAGAAACCCACCCTTAACACCTTGGAATTAAAAAGTTATCGCCCTATAGCAGCGCTCCCATTTCCTTCTAAAATACTTGAAAAAGTTATAAATAAACAGCTGGCCAACTACATTGATTATAATAACCTGCTAGACAACACTCAGTTTGGGTTTAGGAGAGGCCATGGAACGGAGACGGCGCTCATAAAGGCTTCTGAGGAGATCAGACAGATCATGGACCAGGGTGGCACGGCAGTCCTGATCCTGCTGGATCTCTCAGCGGCCTTTGACGTGGTCGATCATAACATCCTGATCGACCGTGTCACTGCTATGGGCATACAGGGTAAAGCTGCGGAGCTCCTGGCTTCTTTCCTGTCTAACAGAGAACAGTCGGTAAAGATGGGGAGCTTCTACTCACCAACGTTTGTGCTGCCCTGCGGAGTCCCCCAGGGATCCTCGCTAAGTCCGACACTCTTTAACATCTATGTGTCGGACTTGGCGAGGGTCATTAAAACCCATGGAATAGGAGTGACTTTGTATGCCGACGACACTCAGTTGGTGCTAGCGGTGCATAAAAATGGGAGTGAGGTGGCAGCCAACTTTCAGTCAGGTATGAGAGCCATTAGTCACTGGATGGACAGTAACTGTCTAAAATTAAACACCAATAAGACCGAGGTAATGGTGTTTGGAGACCTAAAACCATCTTGGTACCCGATCTGGTGGCCACCAGAAATGGGTAACCCACCCACCCCAGTTTCAAAGGTTAGAAACCTCGGAGTGTTGTTTGACAACAAACTAAGTTTCACCAGTCATGCTAATGCGGTAGTCTCCTCTTCCTTTTTCACGTTACGAAAAGTGAAAAAGTTGTTACCTTTCCTTCCCCTGTCTGCGGGAAAAACCCTTATGTCCTCCTTGGTGTTATCCAAGGTGGATTATTGTAATGGGCTTCTGTTGAATGCCCAGGAGCAGGTTTTTAAAAAACTACAAATGGTGCAGAACGTTGCCGCACGAATTCTGACCAAAACTCCGAAGTTCGCATCCATCTCTCCTATTGTCCACCAACTTCACTGGCTCCCAGTAAAAAAGAGAACCACATTTAAGGCTTTATGTATCATCTACAGAGCATTGAACAGCCTAGGACCTGACTTTTTTAGGGAATCACTGTTGGTATATGTCCCTAATAGAGCTTTAAGATCTGCCTCATCTGCATCTCTATGCATTCAACGGGTGAGAACGGTTACATGGGGAGACAGACGCTTCCTGGTAGCCGCCTTGAAGCTCTGGAATACCTTGCCCCACCATATAAAAAGCAGTTCCTCACTTATGATTTTCAGAAAGCAAGTGAAGACATGGCTATTCATCCAATAATGCACAGGAGGTGCCTCTCTGTCTGCCCAGCACCGAGACACCATTCGTGGTATTTGTTGCGCTTTATAAGTTTAAAAAAATAAATAAATAAATAAAAAGACGGCACTCAAAGAATGACTGGACAACAACACACACGACAGCAAGGAACTCTTCAGCATCGTCAAAGAGTTCTCCAACCCCAGCGCCGGAAACAATGACATCACTCCCTCGCAAGACCTCTGCACCTCACTCCCCTCATTCTTCCACCGCAAGATCGCCGACATACACAACAGCTTCGACGCACAGACCACGCACCCCACCACCGAACCAGCGCCCGCCACCACCACCCTCTGCAACTGGACCCCGATCAACACCGAAGACACCACTCGCACGATGAACTCTATCCACTCCGGATCACCAACCGACCCGTGTCCACACCACGTCTTCAACAAAGCCGGCGCCACCATCGCACCCCATCTCCGAGACACCATCAACTCCTCCTTCCACACCGCCACCTTCCCGGAGAGCTGGAAGCTCGCTCGAGCTGACCGCCCTCCTGAAGAAAGCGACGGCGGACCCCACCGACCTCAAGAACTACCGCCCCATCTCACTCCTTCCTTTTCCGGCCAAAGTCATCGAGAAGACCGTCAACAAACAGCTTGCCGCCTTCCTCGAGACTAACGGATCCCTCGACCCCTCGCAGTCTGGGTTTCGGACCAACCACAGCACCGAGACCGCCCTAATCGCAGCCACCGACGACATCAGAACCCTGATCGACAACGGGGAAACAGCGGCCCTCATCCTCCTGGACCTCTCTGCAGCATTCAACACCGTCTGCCACCGCACCCTAGTGAAGCGCCTGAGCAACGTCGGAATCCGAGAGAAAGCGCTGGAGTGGATCATCTCGTTCCTCACCGGAAGAACCCAGAGAGTCCGCCTCCCTCCGTTCAGATCCGAGGCCACCGAAGTCATCTGCGGCGTACCACAAGGATCTTTACTCAGCCCAACCCTCTTCAACGTCTACATGAGCCCCCTCGCTGCCATCGCACGCCAGCACAACCTCAACATCATCTCTTACGCCGACGACACCCAGCTCATCCTCTCCCTCACCAACGACCCCACCACCGCCAGAGCCAACCTACACGAAGGTATGAAAGACGTCGCCGACTGGATGAGAAACAGAAGCCTTAAACTGAACTTAGACAAGACGAAAGTCCTCATCCTGGGATCATCACCCTCCGCCTCGGACGACTCCTGGAGGCCCCCAGCCCTGGACACCGCTCCCAAACCAACAGACCACGCACGAAACCTGGACTTCATCCTGGACTCTTCCCTGTCAATGACCAGACAAGTCAACGCCCTCTCAGCCTCGTGCTTCAACACCCTGCGCATGCTCCGCAAGATCTTCAGATGGATCCCCACGGAAACCAGGAAGACCGTCACTCAGGCACTCGTCACCAGCCGACTAGACTACGGGAACACCCTCTATGCCGGAACCACAGCCAAACTTCAAAAAAGACTCCAACGCATCCAGAACGCCTCAGCACGACTCATCCTCGACATCCCCCGACATAGCCCCATCGCCGGACACCTGAGAGACCTTCACTGGCTCCCCATCAGCAAGAGAATCACGTTCAGACTCCTCACCCATGCACACAAGGCTCTCCACAACCTGGGCCCCAAGTACCTCAACGACCGCATGACCTTCTACACTCCCACCCGCCAGCTACGATCGACCAGCCTTGCACTCGCCACCGTTCCATGCATCCGCGAAGCCACCACCGGAGGAAGATCCTTCTCCTACCTGGCAGCCAAGACTTGGAACTCCCTCCCCACCCACCTTCGGCGAACCCAAGACCATCTCTCCGTCAGGAAGCAGCTCAAGACCTGGCTGTTCAAGCAGTGACCTACCCCTCCCCAACGCCTTGAGACCCTCCAGTGTGAGTAGCGCGCCTTACAAATGCCATGATTGATTGATTGATTGATTGAACTTGTTTTATGCAGGAAATGGTTACCAAAATGTTGAAAGCAAAATAAATCACCATAATTAGCAGATTCTAAATACAAATCTTCAGCATCAAAGGCAGCATAATATTGCAAATCAGAAAATAATGATTTTACGGCCTGAACATCCCAATCATCAGAACGTATGTTTTGTTTCACCACATCCCCCGTGTTCACTCTGAGCACATTAGGGACATTAACCACTTCAGTTGGGCCATGAATTTGAAATTTAACTGCATCCCACACAATCCCATCAAGAACCGGCCAAGCAGTGATGTTTACAAAATTCAAGTCTCTCTTCAGTCTGTGTGCAGAATGGGACGAGGAAAGGGGGGCCAAAGTTCCATTAAGATGCTGAATGCATGTTCTCTCCTCGACATAGTGTCCATCGATCAGACGGAAAAAATAAAACACAAAACCAATTGACATAAAAAGATACACTGAAAAAAACACCAGCCAAATATATGTCCATGGAAGGATTAAAAAATGTTTTTTAAATAATGTGGCATATGTTGCTAGACGTGATGGCTTTTTCGAATTCACTGAAACAGAGTCAAATAAGAATCGTGATTCTGTGGCCAGACGTGTCTGTAAATCAGGTACTGACAAATCAGCAGGATAGGCATAGTCTAGATCATCAATGTTGTTAACGTGATAAGTATTTAATAAAGGATTGGAAACTGCAGGCATCTCGAGGGCCACCTCTGGCTCAGTATTAGAAGCAGTGGCCAATACAGAATTTCTCACCACGAAGGACTGGAGACTGCCGGTGTCATGCTATGAAGAATCGGCCACCCTGTGTATCTTGACATTGTCAATTGAGATAAACCTGTTTTCCTTACGACATGGAAATGGTGGTAATATGACTGTTCTTGTGCCCTTCACTCCAAGAACGGGAACCGGTGCTCGATAGGAAGGACCAAATTCTTTCTTGTTATCGATCTTCTCTCGAACCAGTTCTCCAACTTTGGGTAGCCAGCCAACTACCGGGATCTGCAACGCATCATCCGATGTGGAGGGCAAATGTTCCTTTGCAAGACTGTCTCTGGTCTTTTGTAGATCCTGTAAAACATTGCAATGTTCATCTACGTCAAAGGCCGCGGCTTGAGCCACACAGTCTAGACCGTCGAGGGCAGGGACAAACATCTTGATAACAAAGAGCATTTCGTACGGGGTGCGCCCACCCAGAGACCTTCTAGGGAGATTGTTTAGAGCACGCTGCACGCCATTAAGGTGGGCCAACCAGTTTCTGCCAGTACCTATAGCTGTCAAAGATTGTTTTAAGTCACGGTTCATTCGCTCCACTACACTATTACCCTCAGGCCTGTACGGAGACGAAAACTTGACTTGGACCCCCAACGAAATCATAGCATCCTTATACGCCTTAGAGGCGAAAGCCGGACCCTGATCCGAATGGAAGGTACCACAGGCAAAAATCCCTACAAAGACACACAAATCTCTTATGACAGTCCGTGAATCAGCGCTGCGATGGGGCCATACCCACACAAAGCATGTGCATGAATCAACTGCTACTAAGATGTATTTATGCGCAGTATCAGAAGAAAAAGGACCGCAGTGATCCAAATAAACGCAACCCAGTGGTTTATTAGATATGTACAACTGTGTCTGAGGCGGACGCGCAGCAGTCGAAGGTTTAATCTGCTGGCAAATGTCACATTGAAGGACATAATCGCGCATCTGTTTGTACAGTCCCCGCCACCAGAACCTTTGTTGTAGCTGAGTTACAGTGGCTGAGACGCTCGCATTCGCAGATGCCACACCTTCAAGCACCGCTGTAATCAAAGTAGCTCTGCGATCCGAGTTGGGAATCAACCGTTCCCCAACATCAGGAATATTCACATAAGGAACCTTATCGGGACTTAAGTGGTATGTGTACTTCGAAGGGAACCCCGCAGGATATTTACCTCCCTTCTCAGTGGCAGCAACTGCCGCCAAGATGTCATCATCTATTTTACTTTTGGACCGTGTAACAGCTGCAACTAAGTATTTTGATACTGCTGATTTCGCTGCCTCATCAGCAAGCGAGTTACCGACAGCGTGGACTCCTACACGCTGATGGGCGAGAGTATGAATCACAAACACAAATGGCAACTGCTCTTTAAGCTCAGACACTCGGACCCAGATCATTTTATGTTTTATTGTGCTACCTTTGGAATCACGAAATTCATTCTGAATCCAAAAGAACAAGTTCTCATTGTAAGACTGGACACAGTAGTTAGAATCACTTACAATTTGAATTGTTACACTAGGATCTGCGTACTCCAATGCATGCATGAGAGCACGAAGCTCTGCTAATTGTGCAGTGCAGCCCCCTAGTGTCTGCGTGTGCACGACACTGGACTTGAACTCATCGTTCACCATGGCACCGACCACAATGGCGCATGCGGAAACGTAGGCATGTTTAGAGCCATGCGCAACCTGCGCCGAACCAGTATAAAGATGCAATGAAAATCCTCCAGGGGTCGCATTCCTAAAGGAGCCAGATGAACGAATTCATACTGTAAGTACTCCTGCAACCTCAATGAGGCGTCAAAAATAAATGTGACATCCTGGGATGTCAACGACGCAGCCCATTGAATCCACCGAGGGTGCAAAGCTTTAGAATTTGGTACACTGGCTTTTGTGACTGCCTCCAAGGCAGGACACGGGGTAACTACCAACATGCACTTTCCCTGTGACAGGGCACATTCCTTAAGAATTGCCATCTGTACTGCCGTCAAAACTTTCTCCACAGTGGAAAAGCACAATTCAGCAGAAGTGTACAAGTGTGACTTGTAAGCAATAGGTACTGTGTCTCCTTCATTAAAAGTCAGGTACGTGAAACCCACCGTTCCAGGGATAATTCTTATCACCAGGTTGGTCTGGTTATCACGAGTCAGTAAGAATTTAGAAGCGAGCAGATCAGCTTGCAAAGACTGCAGTATAGCTGAATGCTCAGGCAGCCATCATGATTTGGAAAAAGATGGTTGTATCAAAGCATACAAAGGCTTGATACGCTGGGCATATTCCGGAATGTATGTTCTCCTGAAATTCAAGAAGCCCAGTAAAGATTGTAATTTTTTCAGTGTTGTCGGAGCACGCAATTGTGCGCATTTCTCCAGGAAATGAGGAGCCAATCCCTTTCCTTCATTGTTGAGCTCGTAGCCCAGAAACAACACTGTGTACTCTGCAATGTGCGATTTTGCAAAGTTAAATTTGTAACCTAAGGCGACAAAGGTACAAATAATCCCGTTGACCCGACACAGATGCTCCCAAAGTTCGTTGTCTGTGAGATATATGTCATCCACATACGAACAAGCATCTGGGTCGATTCCCTCCGAAAGGGAGACAATGCGGGCAGTGAAAATCCCAGGACTATTCCTATAGCCCATAGGCAAACGCCAAAATTGTTTGTGGACACCGCCTCAAGTAAAGGAGGTCCACTGGGAACTTTATGCATCCAATCGATGGGCATAAAAACCGTTGGAAATGTCAAGCGTGGTTTTAAACCGCTTACGCACAAGACTATTCACTAGAGCTGAGCCGTCAGATTCCGAAGCCGCGTTCTCACAATCTGTGGCATATCGATGCGCTGTTAAGGCTGCGACTTTCTTCTTGGCAAACTGCGGTCTCTTAGGCGTTGAGCCTTCCTGCTTTTCTGCTCCGTTTCTCGGGCGGGGCTGGTCACGTCCTTGCTGGCCACCCCGACCCCTGCCGCCCCCTCCACCACCGGTTGTCGGGCCGATAAGTCCTGAAAGGAACGAGGAGAGCGTTGGTCAGAAGCCTGAAATCGATCAGGAGTTTTAATCGTCGCGTGATCGCGCAAGTCATAAACACGTTCCGACTGCGCAGACAACGGAGACGCAGGACGAGAAGCCTGTGTTTGTTGTTGTTGCTTTCCCTGCTTCTGTTTTTTAGGCCAATTTTGTTTTTTGGACTTGGGCTGAACTTCCGTTTCCGAAGTTTGTCCCTGGGGCTGCTTTTTCTCCTTAACAGAAAAAGGCTTAAGACCCTTACTATTGCGACCTACGGTTTTATAAACCGCCACAATAATTTTCGCTAACTGTTGGGGTTTCTCGGCATCGGGAAGCGCCGCCAAAGCGTTAGCAACCTGAAAGTTCACTGCATCCCCCTTGACATTAGCAAGGATCAGATCGCAAACCACATCAAAGGTGCCACACAGGCGCATGCCCAATTCTACCGCAGACTCCGGTCCGTGATCATCTTGAACACGTTTAAGGACCGTAGACAGCACGGACATAGACGGGGTGCCGTAGCACCTAGCATAGACCGCTGCAAAAGTCTTACCCCAGGTCTCACAGTCAACAAGCTCAGGGGTCAAATCCTTCGGCAAACTTAGCGTAAGAATCCGGTGTTTTTCACCAGGAGTCGTATTAGGAAAAACAGCTTCCAGCTGGTCAAATTTCTCGGCAAGCCAGAAAGGAAAATCATCCTTATCCAGGGGCTTCTTGCCCATTACAGCATTGACCATGACGGGACTTAGTTTCAAACCACCCTGTCCGGCTAGAAGCGCCGCACCCACCGGAGCTCCATCCGGAAGATTACGGCCCATGTAATGCACTAATGCTCTAATCACGGCAATTGCGACTACATGTAGTCGTCGAAGTTCAGCCAGGTTACAATTGCCGTGTAGAGGATGAGGAGTAAATCCAGCCAAAACAGGCCAACTAGCGCCTGGAATGGACAAAGGACCTAGCCTCGGAGCGTTCAAAGAAAGAGGTAGGGCGCCACCAAACTAAACTCGATGCTGCCAAACGTCAATAGGAACTTCCTGTGCCCTGTACGGAGTATACTCATTAGGTACAGCCGTGGGAGTGTACGCTTGGAACACACCAGAATTCGCGTCCACCACCGGAAATGTCACCCACGAATAAAACAGTACGTAAGGGTAAGCAGCATCCGCACTCACCACCATGATCACAGCCAAGCCTTCCAAAGGCACATTGTACATCCGCAAATGATCTCGCACCTCAATGCGACTATGCTGCGGAATGTCCACGGCAGCCATGACAGCACAGGAAATATGAAAAACAAAGTAAACTTTGTAGCACAACTGGGTAGTATTTCAAGGAAACCTTTTTAGTAAGAATCAAGCTTGAAAAGACCTATTGCAAAAATAGGTAGGTTTTTCCGACACCACTATTTTCCGGAAACGGCAGTGAAGGGGTTAAGGATTGAATGTTATACTACTCGAGTGTCATGATATAAGGCCAACAACTTATATGGGCGCCATGTAGCGGGAATTCCGTTCTCCTACAGAACTGTGCATAGAGACCTGGAACCTCGGTGAATTAGGATGGCCCAAAACTCACCTCAGTACCCAAAATCCCCTTACCGAGCTAGCTACAGTGTCTCATTGGTTGTAACAAACTCCCAATGCTTAGACAAACCAGAACATGAACTTAGATTACCTCAGGTATCGTGGAACACATGAAAACTCTTTCATTATATAATCATTGCAAACCAGAACATGGAGTAAATGAGGACACGTGCATGTTTGAAATATTTATTTACTAATGCATGGTTCTCAAACGCAGTATCTTGTACAATACTAGCAAACATATTATAAGCAACAAAGTTATCAGCATAGTTATTAGTCCATAAAAGGCGGATGGGGACAGCATACTAAGATGCTGAAATGAATAGGAATTAACAATACCTAATTCTCACCCTTCCCTATTTAGCATAGTATTTTATATCTATGAAGGTCTCATTTGGGTTTTAGCAGGGCGGGCCCATACCTCAAAACCTCAGTGGCAGAGGATCACATCATCTTCCACCAGCTCTCTGCATGCGAAGCACCATCAAGTGTGTGACGTGTGTGTGCAGCACAACAATATAAAACCCGCCTAGCGCCAGATTTTGGCAGCAGCATGTGTGTTATGTCTATGGAGGTGCGAAGATCAGACCTCACAACAACATCGTGTCGAGTTATCCTTGCAGCCTTCAGCACTCACTGTGCAGAAAGTGTACCGAGCAAAACTGATATCAGAGCAAGAACATTGTATTTCTCAAGTAAATCGCGAAGCTCTTCTGGGTTGAAAGCTAAAACCTACCGAGCAGCGAGCACGGGGTAGTAGGTGAACTTCCTGATCACGCCCAGAAAACTACTATGTTGGTACCGGCGTAGTGCCCCCCTCCTGCCTGATGCAGCTCGAGTTGAGCTTTAGCATTGTTTTAAAGCACCCTCCACTTAAGGTGTGCATCCCAGAAGTTGATTTTTTTCTTCTGGTTGTCCGAGGATTTAGGACTGGGTGTGTCTTTTAGGGGGCACATACCACCCACTTCCTTGGTTTTTGGTCCTGAGGAATACCGGGGATTTTCCCCAAAAGGTAGAAACATGTCGACCAACACATAAACTAGAGATAAGTGGACCGTAACTCCCCCACTTCTATCTCAATCTGATTTTTTTAATTTTGTCCAGTATCTTTTTTATTAAAACTCTATACTAAAGAATACCAGGACATTTTTAACACTCACATTTCTTTTTTTGCACCCCACACTTCACTACCAGCTCCACTGCAGTTGCAGGTGTTGAAGCACACCCAAGTGACGCTAGGCCACTTGGGTGGGCCCCGATGATGAAGCAAGTCACCACCAGGTGGTGAGTGAGGGGTTTCCTAACAAAGGAAAAATACTTCCTGAGTTCAGACAAGAGCCTTCACATACCCTCATCGGGTAGTACTCCTCCTTTTTGTTCTTTTGAAAGCTAAAACAACAATTATGTGTTGTGTGCAAAATAATGCAGAAAGGTAAAATGGCGTTTAAACATTTAATAAGCTCATGCTAACTTAACACAGTATATAGAAAAGAAGTAGCTATATGACACCATGCAGGCACCACCTCCAACCTCATGCACAGACTTCAATCCATCCAGAACACAGCGGTCAGGCTGATCCTCAACCTGCCCAAGAGAACTCAAATCACCTGGCCCCTGAAGGACCTCCATTGGCTTCCATTCCAGAGCATATGCCACTTTAAGCTCCTGTCCCAACAATCACGTAAACCAACCAATAGTATTATAGAAAGGGTTGTTTCCTCATTCTCTCGTAAGGCAACGTTATTTTGCCCATAGGTTTACTCAAATAATAGCACAACACACTACAAGCAGAAAGCTGTGATGTTCTTCTGGAAATTCTTTAAAAAAATACAGAGACATGTGAGAAAGTGCCCTCTTTCTGCTTGGTTGCTTTCACTTTTTGCTGAATTGCTGATGTTCTTTGACTGAGTGTGCCGTGGGCACCTGCTAATCAGGTACCCAGGGCCGAAGTTCTTTCCCTAAAACTGGATTGAAGACTAAACCCAACTGGTATCGCTGGCCACAGGTAGGCCCCTGGCAGCTGGTACCACAGGTACCCAGGGCACTGTGACCAGAGAAGGCCCCTAAGGGCTGCAGCACTTATTGTGCCACCCTTAGGGACCCTGCACCTTTTTACCTACAAACTGCCTTTGCAGGTTGCGTGTCTTGGTGCAGAACAAAGTGAAGAGTCGACATAGCACATATCCTTTTGTGCCATGCCTACAACCCACTGCCCTGACCTATATCAGTCACCCCTCTAGCTGGGTGCACTATGCCAGTGGTGAGGGTACAGGGTCATGAGCCCTGTACCACTACAGTGTCTAAGTCCATTCTTTGACATTGTAAGTGCAGTGCTGCCATAAATAGTATATGTTGCTTGGAGTTTGTCATTACGAACACTACAGCACCATAATAGCTACACTGAAAACTCAGAAGTTTGATACCAAACTCCTCAGCACATTAAACCCACTCTGATGCCAGGGTGGGATTTAATGTAAGATGCACATAGAGGGCGTCTTATGGATGCCTCCTGAAAAACGACCAAATACTAGTGCCCAGACTGAGTGGTTACTCTCAGCTGCCACCACCAGACATGTTTCTGGACCTCTGGGTAGAGAGCCTGCTGCTCTCGGGGGTCTGAAACAATGCACATCCAGGGTTGAGGTGCCAAGCCTCTTCCCCCAGGATGGGCAGGGTCCACGAAGGGGAAGCTTCATAGGCCTGATGCCTTGTGAGCTTCCCCAGGCTACTTGCTGCTTCCATCAAACTGTTCCCCACTGTTTCTAACCCCACTTGGGCGGGAAAACTGACAGGAAAACCAAAGTGGGGAAGGGAGGTGTGCCCACCTCTGCCAACTCCATCCCTCGGGTGGGGGCACAACTCCCAGTCCCCACCATCTTGTAGATGGGGGCACCCAGCCAACCAGACTGAGGCATATGCCCCCCTCCCACTGGAGGCGGGCACACTAGGGGATGTACTCACCCCAGGGAAGGGACCCATTGGTCCCTACCTGTACCCTAAACACTAACACCCCTAAATCTAGTATTTAGGGGCACCCCAAACCTTGCCTTCTCAGATCCATACAAGAAAGAAGAAGAAAAGAAGAAGAAGGACCAAACAATCGTGCAGCAGCTAACAAGAGGAAGACACCCACTGACTTGACCCCAGCCTGTCTCCTCCTCGAACCTCCTCACGTGAAATCCTGGTGTGTTCTGCAGCCAACAACCTCGAGAACCCCGGAAAACCTGCCTACCTTCACTTCCAAAGACTGCATCTCCTGTGAACACCAGATTTGTTCACCTGCAACCTCTGGCCCTGGCTGGAAACCGTGAATCTGCCCCATTCTGCACCAGCCGTCCATGGCCCGAGTTCGAGTGGGCAAACACCAAGTGGAGGTCTCCCCGGTGATCCTGACCCAAGAGCCAGCGATCCCTGACAAACCTCCAGCTGACACCTGTAGCCTCAATCCAGAGGGTCCCCCCAACCACGACAAGGAGCTGTTAAGAAGTTCCGACCCCAAAATGCACCCCTGCACCCGACGCCCCGTGGCCTTGGGTGGCCCAACCGACGGTGCCTAACCAACCCTTAACTTCCCAACTTACCTCTCAAAGTGGTGGTCGCACCCAGGACATCCACATCCCCGAGCCTGCAGTGCTTTTGCAAACCAGAGGTTCCCTATTAAAAACAAGAGGGCGCCCGATGTTGAAACAGCACACTGCACCTGGCCGCCCCAGTGCCGCTGAGGGTGCACCTTTGGTGCTACTTTGTTTTCCCATTTGCCCTGAGCTAAAGTCCAGGAGCTTTCCTCCTACAACCCAGTGGCCTGCTTGCCAGCAGCCACCAACCGAAGGCCCCTTATCCTCCATTGGAAAACATTGTGCCTCAACACTCTGCACACGGCCGCCCTAGTGCTAAGGGTGTAACAAGAGTAAATCACTGACCCTGGGGGACTCCTAAGTCTACTCCCAGAACCTCAATTCCCACTACCGAATACTTACCTCAAACCGATAACCATATTTTCCTTCATAGGATAACATTGACACTTTTTCCTGAAAAAGTTTCTAAGTGTGGAGTTTTGTCCCAGTCCAAATGTTCTGCTGTTATAGTCCCAGTCCAAATGTTCTGCTGTTATTGTCCCGGTCCTAATGTTCTGCTGTTATTGTCCCGGTCCTAATATTCCGCTGTTATTGTCCTGGTCCTAATGTTCTGCTGTTATTGTCCTGGTCCTAATGTTCTTCTGTTATTGTCCCTGTCCTAATGTTCTGCTGTTATTGTCCCAGTCCTAATATTCCGCTGTTATTGTCCGGGTCCTAATGTTCTGCTGTTATTGTCCCGGTCCTAATATTCCGCTGTTATTGTCCTGGTCCTAATGTTTTGCTGTTATTGTCCGGGTCCTAATGTTCTGCTGTTATTGTTCTGGTCCTAATGTTCTGCTGTTATTGTCCTGGTCCTAATGTTCTTCTGTTATTGTTCTTTTCCTAATATTCTGCTGTTATTGTCCTGGTCCTAATGTTCTGCTGTTATTGTCCTGGTCCTAATGTTCTTCTGTTATTGTCCTGGTCCTAATGTTCTGCTGTTATTGTTCTTTTCCTAATGTTCTGCTGTTATTGTCCTGGTTCAAATGTTCTGCTGTTATTGTCCTGGTCCTAATGTTCTGCTGTTATTGTCCTGGTCCTAATGTTCTTCTGTTTTTGTCCTGGTTCTAATGTTCTGCTGTTATTGTTCTTTTCCTAATGTTCTGCTGTTATTGTCCGGGTCCTAATGTTCTGCTGTTATTGTCCTGGTCCTAATGTTCTGCTGTTATTGTCCTGGTCTTAATGTTCTTCTGTTTTTGTCCTGGTCCTAATGTTCTGCTGTTATTGTCTGGGTCCTAATGTTCGCCTGTTATTGTCCCTGTCCTAATGTTCTGCTGTTATTGTCCGGGTCCTAATGTTCTGCTGTTATGGTCCCGGTCCTAATGGTCCGCTGTTATTGTCCTGGTCCTAATGTTCTGCTGTTATTGTCCTGGTCCTAATGTTCTTCTGTTATTGTTCTTTTCCTAATATTCTGCTGTTATTGTCCTGGTCCTAATGTTCTGCTGTTATTGTTCTTTTCCTAATATTCTGCTGTTATTGTCCTGGTCCTAATGTTCTGCTGTTATTGTCCTGGTCCTAATGTTCTTCTGTTATTGTTCTTTTCCTAATATTCTGCTGTTATTGTCCTGGTCCTAATGTTCTGCTGTTATTGTTCTTTTCCTAATGTTCTGCTGTTATTGTCCTGGTTCTAATGTTCTGCTGTTATTGTCCTGGTCCTAATGTTCTGCTGTTATTGTTCTTTTCCTAATGTTCTGCTGTTATTGTCCTGGTTCTAATGTTCTGCTGTTATTGTCCTGGTCCTAATGTTCTGCTGTTATTGTCCTGGTCCTAATGTTCTGCTGTTATTGTCCTGCTCTTAATGTTCTTCTGTTTTTGTCCTGGTCCTAATGTGCTGCTGTTATTGTCCTGGTCCTAATGTTCTTCTGTTTTTGTCCTGGTCCTAATGTTCTGCTGTTATTGTCCCTGTCCTAATGTTCTGCTGTTATTCTCCCTGTCCTAATGTTCTGCTGTTATTGTCCGGGTCCTAATGTTCTTCTGTTTTTGTCCTGGTTCTAATGTTCTGCTGTTATTGTCCTGGTTCTAATGTTCTGCTGTTATTGTCCTGGTTCTAATGTTCTTCTGTTTTTGTCCTGGTTCTAATGTTCTTCTGTTTTTGTCCTGGGTCTAATGTTCTGCTGTTATTGTCCCGGTCCTAATGTTCTGCTGTTATTGTCCTGGTCCTAATGTTCTGCTGTTTTTGTCCTGGTCCTAATGTTCTGCTGTTATTGTCCCTGTCCTAATGTTCTGCTGTTATTGTCCGGGTCCTAATGTTCTTCTGTTTTTGTCCTCGTTCTTTTTTTTTTTTTTTTTTTATATTTTGTATTTGCAATAAACGGAAAAAAAAACACATTGCACTACACATTGCAGAGTTGGTTTTAAGCCCAAAAAGAAAAAAACATTGCTGAAAGATAGCTTTGCACATCCATGTAAATAATCTGATGGTAAACACTTAAGTGGCGGTTTACAACATAGAGATCTATATCAACAAGGGGATAATAAATAATAATCGTAAAGGAAAAAACACACATCAGTCAATACCCCTTAGCACAATGAATCTTTAGCCAACCCATTCAGCCACCGGTGCCCAGATTTTAGTTGCTAATAACCGGCTCCTCCCCCCCTTTACAAGAAAACACAGAAAATTCTAACCGATGGAGGGCTAGCAGTCTTGCTCTCCATTGTGCGAACGTCGGGGCTTCCACAGATAACCACTGAGAAGTAATACACAGACGTGCCTGGGACATAGCAATGAATAAAAGAGCTGATTTATAGAATGAATGAGTACTAGCTAAGCTATTACCCACGTCAACCCCGAATATTACTAATGCAGGAGTCAATAAGCAACTTATCTTGAGTGTAGAATTGATAAAATGCTCAATATCGTCAAAAAACCCTACTAATACTGGACAGGCATAGAACATATGTATTATGTCTGCGGTTGATGAATTACAGCGAGCACATGTAATGCCCTTCCTAGCACCCCATTTTGCGATTTTCATTGGTGTATAATAAAGGTCTAACATGGCCATATAGCTTTGTGTCTTCAATGAACCTGATGCAATAACCTTACTGGCAAATTCCATTACCGGGGCTAAGTCAATGCCTGTCCGACCTAATTTAGTTTCCCACTTGGCACTTTGTACTGACAAGTCGTCCGGAAAGGTTGATACTATATATTGATAAAGTGCCCATATTTTACTTCTTTTCACAATCATCTCGATAATTGGTAACTTATCAAGTATAGCTGATGAGGTCTTCAATTGTTTGTACACAAAGCTTTGTATTTGCAAATATTTAAAAAAATCGCGCGGGGGTAGTTTATATTTCTTCCTAATGTCACTGTGTACTAAAATTTGCCCATCTTCTACTAGGTCGCCCAGCGTGTAGACACCCTTCCTTTGCCAGCCAAGCATTACATAGTCTTGAAAGATACTAGGTAACACTCTACTCCTTTTAAATGGTGTATAAAAATTCAGATTTGGAATGTCTAATTTTTTCCTAATTTTCCGCCAGATAGAGCACGCAGCAATCAATACTTTGAAGCGTGTCCTTTTGTAATAGCTAGGCTCCAAAATTTCCAGCAGTATACCCTTAGCAGCTTCACCTAGCCCTATCTCATATATAGTAGGTTGGTTGGATATCGGTACATTTGCCCTATCACCACATATCAGCACTCCCATAGTTTGTAACATTGCTGCCCAGTAATACATAACTAGGCTGGGATTTGTCCTGGTTCTAATGTTCTGCTGTTATTGTCCTGGTTCTAATGTTCTGCTGTTATTGTCCTGGTTCTAATGTTCTGCTGTTATTGTCCTGGTTCTAATGTTCTGCTGTTATTGTCCTGGTTCTAATGTTCTCCTGTTTTTGTCCTGGTTCTAATGTTCTCCTGTTATTGTCCTGGTTCTAATATTCTGCTGGTTTTGACCTGGCCCTAATGTTCTGCTGTTATTGTCCGGGTCCTAATGTTCTGCTGTTATTGTCCGGGTCCTAATGTTCTGCTGTTATTGTCCCGGTCCTAATGTTCTGCTGTTATTGTCCCGGTCCTAATGTTCTTCTGTTTTTGTCCTGGTCCTAATGTTCTGCTGTTATTGTCCCGGTCCTAATGTTCTTCTGTTTTTGTCCTGGTCCTAATGTTCGTCTGTTTTGTCCTGGTCCTAATGTTCTTCTGTTTTTGTCCCTGTCCTACTGTTCTTCTGTTTTTGTCCTGGTCCTAATGTTCTGCTGTTATTGTCCGGGTCCTAATGTTCTTCTGTTTTTGTCCTGGTCCTAATGTTCGTCTGTTTTGTCCTGGTCCTAATGTTCTTCTGTTTTTGTCCCTGTCCTACTGTTCTTCTGTTTTTGTCCTGGTTCTAATGTTCTGCTGTTATTGTCCTGGTTCTAATGTTCTGCTGTTATTGTTCTTTTCCTAATGTTCTGCTGTTATTGTTCTTTTCCTAATGTTCTGCTGTTATTGTCCTGGTTCTAATGTTCTGCTGTTATTGTCCTGGTTCTAATATTCTGCTGTTATTGACCTGGTCCTAATGTTCTGCTGTTATTGTCCTGGTCCTAATGTTCTGCTGTTATTGTCCGGGTCCTAATGTTCTGCTGTTATTGTCCGGGCCCTAATGTTCTTCTGTTTTTGTCCTGGTCCTAATGTTTGTCTGTTTTGTCCTGGTCCTAATGTTCTTCTGTTTTTGTCCCTGTCCTACTGTTCTTCTGTTTTTGTCCTGATTCTAATGTTCTGCTGTTATTGTCCCTGTCCTAATGTTCTTCTGTTTTTGTCCTGGTTCTAATGTTCTGCTGTTATTGTCCTGGTTCTAATGTTCTGCTGTTATTGTCCGGGTCCTAATGTTCTGCTGTTATTGTCCTGGTCCTAATGTTCTGCTGTTATTGTCCTGGTCCTAATGTTCTTCTGTTTTTGTCCTGGTCCTAATGTTTTGCTGTTATTGTCCCTGTCCTAATGTTCTTCTGTTTTTGTCCTGGTCCTAATGTTCTGCTGTTATTGTCCCTGTCCTAATGTTCTGCTGTTATTGTCCCTGTCATAATGTTCTGCTGTTATTGTCCGGGTCCTAATGTTCTTCTGTTTTTGTCCTGGTTCTAATGTTCTGCTGTTATTGTCCTGGTTCTAATGTTCTGCTGTTTTTGTCCTGGTCCTAATGTTCGTCTGTTTTGTCCTGGTCCTAATGTTCTTCTGTTTTTGTCCCTGTCCTACTGTTCTTCTGTTTTTGTCCTGGTCCTAATGTTCTGCTGTTATTGTCCCGGTCCTAATGTTCTTCTGTTTTTGTCCTGGTCCTAATGTTCGTCTGTTTTGTCCTGGTCCTAATGTTCTTCTGTTTTTGTCCCTGTCCTACTGTTCTTCTGTTTTTGTCCTGGTCCTAATGTTCTGCTGTTATTGTCCGGGTCCTAATGTTCTTCTGTTTTTGTCCTGGTCCTAATGTTCGTCTGTTTTGTCCTGGTCCTAATGTTCTTCTGTTTTTGTCCCTGTCCTACTGTTCTTCTGTTTTTGTCCTGGTTCTAATGTTCTGCTGTTATTGTCCTGGTTCTAATGTTCTGCTGTTATTGTTCTTTTCCTAATGTTCTGCTGTTATTGTTCTTTTCCTAATGTTCTGCTGTTATTGTCCTGGTTCTAATGTTCTGCTGTTATTGTCCTGGTTCTAATATTCTGCTGTTATTGACCTGGTCCTAATGTTCTGCTGTTATTGTCCTGGTCCTAATGTTCTGCTGTTATTGTCCGGGTCCTAATGTTCTGCTGTTATTGTCCGGGCCCTAATGTTCTTCTGTTTTTGTCCTGGTCCTAATGTTTGTCTGTTTTGTCCTGGTCCTAATGTTCTTCTGTTTTTGTCCCTGTCCTACTGTTCTTCTGTTTTTGTCCTGATTCTAATGTTCTGCTGTTATTGTCCCTGTCCTAATGTTCTTCTGTTTTTGTCCTGGTTCTAATGTTCTGCTGTTATTGTCCTGGTTCTAATGTTCTGCTGTTATTGTCCGGGTCCTAATGTTCTGCTGTTATTGTCCTGGTCCTAATGTTCTGCTGTTATTGTCCTGGTCCTAATGTTCTTCTGTTTTTGTCCTGGTCCTAATGTTTTGCTGTTATTGTCCCTGTCCTAATGTTCTTCTGTTTTTGTCCTGGTCCTAATGTTCTGCTGTTATTGTCCCTGTCCTAATGTTCTGCTGTTATTGTCCCTGTCATAATGTTCTGCTGTTATTGTCCGGGTCCTAATGTTCTTCTGTTTTTGTCCTGGTTCTAATGTTCTGCTGTTATTGTCCTGGTCCTAACGTTCTGCTGTTATTGTCCTGGTCCTAATGTTCTGCTGTTATTGTCCTGGTTCTAATGTTCTTCTGTTTTTGTCCTGGGTCTAATGTTCTGCTGTTATTGTCCTGGTTCTAATGTTCTGCTGTTATTGTCCTGGTTCTGATGTTCTTCTGTTTTTGTCCTGGTTCTAATGTTCTGCTGTTATTGTCCTGGTTCTAATGATCTGCTGTTATTGTCCTGGTCCTAATGTTCTGCTGTTATTGTCCTGGTCCTAATGTTCTGCTGTTATTGTCCTGGTTCTAATGTTCTGCTGTTATTGTCCTGGTTCTAATGTTCTTCTGTTTTTGTCCTGGTTCTAATGTTCTGCTGTTATTGTCCTTGTTCTAATGTTTTGCTGTTATTGTCCTGGTTCTAATGTTCTTCTGTTTTTGTCCTGCTTCTAATGTTCTGCTGTTATTGTCCTGGTTCTAATGTTCTGCTGTTATTGTCCTGCTTCTAATGTTCTTCTGTTTTTGTCCTGGTCCTAATGTTCTGCTGTCATTGTCCTGGTCCTAATGTTCTTCTGTTTTTGTCCTGGTTCTAATGTTCTGCTGTTATTGTCCTAGTTCTAATGTTCTGCTGTTATTGTCCTGGTTCTAATGTTCTTCTGTTTTTGTCCTGGTTCTAATGTTCTGCTGTTATTGTCCTGGTTCTAATGTTCTGCTGTTATTGACCTGGTTCTAATGTTCTGCTGTTATTGTCCTGGTTCTAATGTTCTTCTGTTTTTGTCCTGGTTCTAATGTTCTGCTGTTATTGACCTGGTTCTAATGTTCTGCTGTTATTGTCCTGGTTCTAATGTTCTACTGTTATTGTCCTGGTCCTAATGTTCTGCTGTTATTGTCCTGGTTCTAATGTTCTGCTGTTATTGTCCTGGTTCTAATGTTCTTCTGTTTTTGTCCTGGTTCTAATGTTCTGCTGTTATTGTCCTGGTCCTAATGTTCTGCTGTTATTGTCCTGGTTCTAATGTTCTGCTGTTATTGTCCTGGTTCTTATGTTCTGCTGTTATTGTCCTGGTCCTAATGTTCTGCTGTTATTGTCCCTGTCCTAATGTTCTTCTGTTTTTGTCCTGGTCCTAATGTTCTGCTGTTATTGTCCCGGTCCTAATGTTCTTCTGTTTTTGTCCTGGTTCTAATGTTCTACTGTTATTGTCCCGGTCCTAATGTTCTTTTGTTTTTGTCCTGGTTCTAATGTTCTGCTGTTATTGTCCGGGTCCTAATGTTCTTCTGTTTTTGTCCTGGTTCTAATGTTCTGCTGTTATTGTCCTGGTCCAATGTTCTTCTGTTTTTGTCCCGGTTCTAATGTTCTGCTGTTATTGACCTGGTTCTGATGTTCTTCTGTTTTTGTCCTGGTTGTAATGTTCTGCTGTTATTGTCCTGGTTCTAATGTTCTTCTGTTTTTGTCCTGGTCCTGAAGTTCTGCTGTTATTGTCCCTGTCCTAATGTTCTTCTGTTATTGTTCTTTTCCTAATGTTCTGCTGTTATTGTCCGGGTCCTAATGTTCTGCTGTTATTGCCCCTGTCCTAATGTTCTGCTGTTATTGTCCCTGTCCTAATGTTCTTCTGTTTTTGTCCTGGTCCTAATGTTCTTCTGTTTTTGTCCTAGTCCTAATGTTCTTCTGTTTTTGTCCTGGTCATAATGTTCTTCTGTTTTTGTCCTGGTCCTAATGTTTTGCTGTTATTGTCCCTGTCCTAATGTTCTTCTGTTTTTGTCCTGGTCCTAATGTTCTGCTGTTATTGTCCCTGTCCTAATGTTCTGCTGTTATTGTCCCTGTCCTAATGTTCTGCTGTTATTGTCCCTGTCCTAATGTTCTTCTGTTTTTGTCCTGGTCCTAATGTTCTTCTGTTTTTGTCCTAGTCCTAATGTTCTTCTGTTTTTGTCCTGGTCCTAATGTTCTGCTGTTATTGCCCCTGTCCTAATGTTCTGCTGTTATTGTCCCTTTCCTAATGTTCTGCTGTTATTGTCCCGGTCCTAATGTTCTGCTGTTATTGTCCGGTCCTAATGTTCTGCTGTTATTGTCCCGGTCCTAATGTTCTGCTGTTATTATCCCTGTCCTAATGTTCTTCTGTTTTTGTCCTGGTCCTAATGTTCTGCTGTTATTGTCCCTGTCCTAATGTTCTTCTGTTTTTGTCCGGGTCCTAATGTTCTTCTGTTTTTGTCCTGGTCCTAATGTTCTTCTGTTTTTGTCCTGGTCCTGAAGTTCTGCTGTTATTGTCCCTGTCCTAATGTTCTTCTGGTATTGTTCTTTTCCTAATGTTCTTCTGTTTTTGTCCGGGTCCTAATGTTCTTCTGTTTTTGTCCTGGTCCTAATGTTCTTCTGTTTTTGTCCTTGTCCTGAAGTTCTGCTGTTATTGTCCCTGTCCTAATGTTCTTCTGGTATTGTTCTTTTCCTAATGTTCTTCTGTTTTTGTCCGGGACCTAATGTTCTTCTGTTTTTGTCCTGGTCTTAATGTTCTACTGTTTTTGTCCTGGTTGTAATGTTTTGCTGTTATTGTCCTGGTCTTAATGTTCTTCTGTTTTTGTCCTGGTTCTAATGTTCTGCTGTTATTGTCCTGGTCCTAATGTTCTTCTGGTATTGTTCTTTTCCTAAAGTTCTTCTGTTATTGTCCCGGTCCTAATGTTCTGCTGTTATTGTCCTGGTCCTAATGTTCTGCTGTTTTTGTCCTGGTTCTAATGTTCTTCTGTTTTTGCCCTGGTTCTAATGTTCTGCTGTTATTGTCCTGGTTCTAATGTTCTGCTGTTATTGACCTCGTTCTAATGTTCTGCTGTTATTGTCCCGGTCCTAATGTTCTTCTGTTTTTGTCCTGGTTCTAATGTTCTTCTGTTTTTGTCCTGGTCCTAATGTTCTGCTGTTATTGTCCTGGTTCTAATGTTCTGCTGTTATTGACCTGGTTCTAATGTTCTGCTGTTATTGTCCCGGTCCTAATGTTTTCTGTTTTTGTCCTGGTTCTAATGTTCTTCTGTTTTTGTCCTGGTTCTAATGTTCTGCTGTTATTGTCCCGGTCTTAATGTTCTTCTGTTTTTGTCCTGGTTCTAATGTTCTGCTGTTATTGTCCTGGTCCTAATGTTCTTCTGTTTTTGTCCTGGTCCTAATGTTCTTCTGTTATTCTCCTGGTTCTAATGTTCCGCTGGTATTGTCCCTGTCCTAATGTTCTTCTGTTTTTGTCCTGGTCCTAATGTTCTGCTGTTATTGTCCCTGTCCTAATGTTCTTCTGTTTTTGTCCGGGTCCTAATGTTCTTCTGTTTTTGTCCTGGTCCTAATGTTCTTCTGTTTTTGTCCGGGTCCTAATGTTCTTCTGTTTTTGTCCTGGTCCTAATGTTCTTCTGTTTTTGTCCGGGTCCTAATGTTCTTCTGCTTTTGTCCTGGTCCTGAAGTTCTTCTGTTTTTGTCCGGGTCCTAATGTTCTTCTGTTTTTGTCCTGGTCCTAATGTTCTTCTGTTTTTGTCCTGGTCCTGAAGTTCTGCTGTTAATGTCCCTGTCCTAATGTTCTTCTGTTTTTGTCCGGGTCCTAATGTTCTTCTGTTTTTGTCCTGGTCCTAATGTTCTTCTGTTTTTGTCCTGGTCCTGTAGTTCTGCTGTTATTGTCCCTGTCCTAATGTTCTTCTAGTATTGTTCTTTTCCTAATGTTCTTCTGTTTTTGTCCGGGTCCTAATGTTCTTCTGTTTTTGTCCTGGTCTTAATGTTCTACTGTTTTTGTCCTGGTTGTAATGTTCTGCTGTTATTGTCCTGGTCTTAATGTTCTTCTGTTTTTGTCCTGGTTCTAATGTTCTGCTGTTATTGTCCTGGTCCTAATGTTCTTCTGGTATTGTTCTTTTCCTAATGTTCTTCTGTTATTGTCCTGGTCCTAATGTTCTGCTGTTTTTGTCCTGGTTCTAATGTTCTTCTGTTTTTGTCCTGGTTCTAATGTTCTGCTTTTATTGTCCTGGTTCTAATGTTCTGCTGTTATTGTCCTGGTTCTAATGTTCTGCTGTTATTGACCTGGTTCTAATGTTCTGCTGTTATTGTCCCGGTCCTAATGTTTTCTGTTTTTGTCCTGGTTCTAATGTTCTTCTGTTTTTGTCCTGGTCCTAATGTTCTGCTGTTATTGTCCTGGTTCTAATGTTCTGCTGTTATTGACCTGGTTCTAATGTTCTGCTGTTATTGTCCCGGTCCTAATGTTTTCTGTTTTTGTCCGGGTCCTAATGTTCTTCTGTTTTTGTCCTGGTCCTAATGTTCTTCTGTTTTTGTCCTGGTCCTGTAGTTCTGCTTTTATTGTCCCTGTCCTAATGTTCTTCTAGTATTGTTCTTTTCCTAATGTTCTTCTGTTTTTGTCCGGGTCCTAATGTTCTTCTGTTTTTGTCCTGGTCTTAATGTTCTACTGTTTTTGTCCTGGTTGTAATGTTCTGCTGTTATTGTCCTGGTCTTAATGTTCTTCTGTTTTTGTCCTGGTTCTAATGTTCTGCTGTTATTGTCCTGGTCCTAATGTTCTTCTGGTATTGTTCTTTTCCTAATGTTCTTCTGTTATTGTCCTGGTCCTAATGTTCTGCTGTTTTTGTCCTGGTTCTAATGTTCTTCTGTTTTTGTCCTGGTTCTAATGTTCTGCTTTTATTGTCCTGGTTCTAATGTTCTGCTGTTATTGTCCTGGTTCTAATGTTCTGCTGTTATTGACCTGGTTCTAATGTTCTGCTGTTATTGTCCCGGTCCTAATGTTTTCTGTTTTTGTCCTGGTTCTAATGTTCTTCTGTTTTTGTCCTGGTTCTAATGTTCTGCTGTTATTGTCCTGGTCCTAATGTTCTTCTGGTATTGTTCTTTTCCTAATGTTCTTCTGTTATTGTCCTGGTCCTAATGTTCTGCTGTTTTTGTCCTGGTTCTAATGTTCTTCTGTTTTTGTCCTGGTTCTAATGTTCTGCTTTTATTGTCCTGGTTCTAATGTTCTGCTGTTATTGTCCTGGTTCTAATGTTCTGCTGTTATTGACCTGGTTCTAATGTTCTGCTGTTATTGTCCCGGTCCTAATGTTTTCTGTTTTTGTCCTGGTTCTAATGTTCTTCTGTTTTTGTCCTGGTCCTAATGTTCTGCTGTTATTGTCCTGGTTCTAATGTTCTGCTGTTATTGACCTGGTTCTAATGTTCTGCTGTTATTGTCCCGGTCCTAATGTTTTCTGTTTTTGTCCGGGTCCTAATGTTCTTCTGTTTTTGTCCTGGTCCTAATGTTCTTCTGTTTTTGTCCTGGTCCTGTAGTTCTGCTGTTATTGTCCCTGTCCTAATGTTCTTCTAGTATTGTTCTTTTCCTAATGTTCTTCTGTTTTTGTCCGGGTCCTAATGTTCTTCTGTTTTTGTCCTGGTCTTAATGTTCTACTGTTTTTGTCCTGGTTCTAATGTTCTGCTGTTATTGTCCCGGTCCTAATGTTCTGCTGTTATTGTCCGGGTCCTAATGTTCTGCTGTTATTGTCCTGGTCTTAATGTTCTTCTGTTTTTGTCCTGGTTCTAATGTTCTGCTGTTATTGTCCTGGTCCTAATGTTCTTCTGGTATTGTTCTTTTCCTAATGTTCTTCTGTTATTGTCCTGGTCCTAATGTTCTGCTGTTTTTGTCCTGGTTCTAATGTTCTTCTGTTTTTGTCCTGGTTCTAATGTTCTGCTTTTATTGTCCTGGTTCTAATGTTCTGCTGTTATTGTCCTGGTTCTAATGTTCTGCTGTTATTGACCTGGTTCTAATGTTCTGCTGTTATTGTCCCGGTCCTAATGTTTTCTGTTTTTGTCCTGGTTCTAATGTTCTTCTGTTTTTGTCCTGGTTCTAATGTTCCGCTGTTATTCTCCTGGTTCTAATGTTCTTCTGTTATTGTCCGGGTCCTAATGTTCTTCTGTTTTTGTCCTGGTCCTAATGTTCTGCTGTTATTCTCCTGGTTCTAATGTTCTTCTGTTATTCTCCTGGTTCGAATGTTCTGCTGGTATTGTCCCTGTCCTAATGTTCCTCTGTTATTGTTCTTTTCCTGATGTTCTGTTGTTATTGTCCCGGCCTCCATTGATTTTAAGAAAGATTTCACAAAATTCTCGCTGTAGTAAACTCTCTGTGGTCCTGACTCAGGGGGACTCAGTGTGGGTTAAAGGCCAGAGATAGATGCCATCACTGCCTGAACCCGGTGTAGCGCACCCCCATCCCTCCACCCCCCCCCCCCCCATACACACACCGACCTCCCCTCACATCTGCAGCACGTTCGAGTGCGCATCTGGACGGGTTTGCAGCGGTCTAACTCTAGATTCACTAATCACTCCCGCGGCTCGGGGTCCCCCTAACCTCGTTAACTCTCTCTCCAGGCCTGGTGTGAAGAGCGCCTCGAGCATCTTTCCACTGCAATCCAATCTGATTTGTTCTTTTTCTCGCCTTTTCCCTTTTCTCTCCTTCTGATCCGCATTTGTCTTGGCCTTGGCTTCCTGGCCACCCAGGCGACAGGCCCTCGGCTCTCTGCCTGTTTCTCACTTTGCAGGAATTTCCTTTGGTGAGAGTCGGGCTGTGATTGGCACCTCCTGCTCTTCAGGGGTCCCCCGCTCTCTACACTTCCTCTAATGATCTCCTTATGGGGGTTCGGGTTCAGGAGAGGGAGGGGAACCCCTCCCCACCATTCGAGTACTGGATACCAATTAACTGGTCATAGAAACTAAAAGTGACTTTCAGATTGACCCAGATGCCCTCTGTGCTTGAAACGATAGCGACATTAATACTGCAAATGAATGTGCTTATTGTAGTTTTAAAAAGCGCCATATGCAATGAAAGCTGCCTCAGAGCGCCAGCACACATTCATATTGTGCAGTTAGATTACAGAATGTAACACATTGGAAAGTGCTGCTGTTGCATTGAGTTTAAGGCTTCTCATAAGAGGGCATTTTTGTTTTCTTTTAGAAACTTAGGAGGTCTTGGTTTTAGAGAATATTCCAGTTCTGGTTCGTGGCTCTCTACTTGTGTCTCTTTCGTGTGCCTGTCCATACATAGCCGTATTTCACCTGGCTGCGTGGGCTTGAATGCAACCACGATGGTGGAGAGCCAGCCATCGGCCCGTTGACTTGCTCAACAGTGTCCAAGTTTGGCATGTTATAAGCTCTTCTCCAGCCAGGTGTTAAGATGGAGGATGGGTTTGGATGGCAGAGTCAACAGGCTGTGTGGTGCCTGATCTGCTTCATTGTGAAACTGCACCTTCCCTAGAATTGTCTTACCCTTTAGCGCAGTAAGGAGGCCTCTGGATAATGTATTCGTAATCTGAGCAAAATTTGGGTCCATTTCTGTAACGAGGTGTGGTTTCTATATTTGATTGTAGTGGAGTGGACAACATCTGGCCACATATGGGGCCACATTTTGCCAGATGAGATAGCCATGTGCTTTTAAGGGCAGCCTTTGTGGGTGCATTAGAAGTACAGCGTGCATCGTGTGGAGTGCGATTCCATGTTGGGGCATGTGGGTTCTTTCATGCTGAACTGTTGATGTGATGGGTCGCTGGAGGTGAATGAATGCATGAAGAGGAGGGATGCCTTTGGGTCTGTTGAGCGGTGCTGTGTATCAGTTAGACAGTGGGTGGTGGTGGTGTTTCTTAGATCTGTTTTGTGTTGCATCATTCAGTGATGTATTAGATATTGAGGCATTGTATTCTGACCTGCATCATGCCAGCACTCCCACCACAAACATGTTAAGAGTTCACCAGTGCCCCTGTATTGTTAACTGCGCCATGCACCAGTGTCACACTCACAGCACTCTCGCAAGGCACCTCTGAACTCACCTCCACAGTGCACTGCGACTCTCGTCTCTGTTGTCTAACATCACACACTGAGATCCCCCATTGAGAGGGTCTCATCGTGCCAGCACTGCGTATCTGTTATGCCCTGCAGCTGGGAGAGCTGCCCCAGTTCTGTGAGCCTCGCAGTACTACAGAGCGCCACAATCCTGAACTGCGCTGTGCGCCAGTGTGCTGGCACTAGGCGCTACCATAGTACAAGAACGGTGACATACTTGTTGCAGGGTCGAGACGCCCACAAAGCTCTCACATTAAAGACACACATCTGTCCTGACTTGGAGAGTGCACTTGTACCCTAGAAGTGCCTCATTAACACAGCTACCACAATGCACCTGCTTTAAGAATCAGCGCATGGGCTGAAATCTGAGGACAGAGACTGAGAGTGAGAGCACTCCTGGCAGCTCACGTGGACCAATAGGGTTCAACCACGTCTCTCTTTGAGGTAGTTCGGGGGTTAACACGCCTGCTGCAGAGATCTGCTTGGGTGGAGTCTCCCGCTGGTGTTTACCCTTCTTTGCGCACCAGTACCGCGAGACCGGCATTTCCCCAGGGCAGTGCGCTTTCAGGGTGTTTGCTCGTCCTTTTGAGGACGTTTCTCAGGGAAAATTACACCTGCTTTTCAGTGGCAAAACGTATCATGTAATAAACCCGAAGGTGGGATTTTTGGACCACTGACATAATATAGAATGCCAAAATATAGACTTACCCAAATATCGTGGACACAATATAGAATGCAAAAATATTGAGGGCCAGATGTAGGTAAGTTAATTTTACCGATTCATAAATACCGAATTTTACCGATTAAGTATTTATGAATCGGTAAAATGGAAGGGGGAGATGTAGAAAGAATCGGTAATTGAATTACCGATTCTGTAAGAATCGGTATTTACCGAATCGGTAAATACCGATTCGGTAAGGCCCATTGATTCCTATGGGCATTGAAGCCCATAGGAATCAATGGGCATTACAGAATCAGTATTTACCGGTTCGGTAAATACCGAATTTTGCAAGGGTGCAGGGGGTGTCACTTTGACACCCTCTAGCACCCCGATTTAAGGCATGTGTGACATGTGGCACAGAGACATGCCCTAAGGGCATGTCCGTCTGTCACATGCCATAGGTGTGCATGCACACATGTGCATGCACACCTGGAATCGGTATTTTACCACCCAATTGGATTGGGTGGTAAAATACCCATTCGGTAAGGCCTGTGGGACTCAGAAGAGTCCCACCTACATTTCAAAATTACCGAATCAGTAAAAATACCAATTCGGTATTTTACCGATTCGGTCAATTTACCGATTCGGTAAATTTACTGAATCGGTAAAATAGGCCACCTACATCCAGAATAGCCATTTACCGGTCGGTAAATGTCTACCTACATCTGGCCCTGAATTCCTATCTACAAAGAGGTTAGTAAAAAAATATTGAATAAAAAATATTGTTGTAAAAAATATCGTTAGTCAAAATATCGAATTTTTTTAAATGTCTTAAAAGTCATTTAAAATTAATGAAATAATAAATATAATTAATTAAAACTTACTTATAAATACTTAAATAACCCTAGAATTAAAAAATAATTAATGTAAGTTAAAGAAAAATAAACGTACAATTTTATTTTTTGTTACAAATATATATTAACGTAATATTAATAAAAAATATACAATATTTTTACCGTAGGATAGCGGGAGGGTAAAATGTACTATACCACTCCAGTGAGTGCAACAGTAGGGAAAGCGTTGGATAGGGTAGAGGTAACAATTACTATTCCCACTCCAGAGAGTGCAACAGTAGAGAAAGCGTTGGATAGGGTAGAGGTAAAAATTAATATTCCCACTCCAGAGAGTGCAACAGTAGGGAAAGCGTTGGATAGCGGGAGGGTGAAAATGACTATTCTCACTCCAGAGAGTGCAACAGTAGGGAAAGCGTTGGATAGCGTTGGGGTAAAAATTACTATTCCCACTCAAGAGTGTAACAGTAGTGAAAGCGTTGGATAGCGTAGGGGTAAAAATTACTATTCCCACTCAAGAGAGTGCAACAGTAGGGAAAGCATTGGATAGTGTAGGGGTAAAAATTACTATTCCCACTCAAGAGAGTGCAACAGTAGGGAAAGCGTTGGATAGCGGGAGGGTAAAAATGACTACTCTCACTCCAGAGAGTGCAACAGTAGGGAAAGCGTTGGGGTAAAAATTACTATTCCCACTCAAGAGTGTAACAGTAGAGAAAGCGTTGGATAGCGTAGGGGTAAAAATTACTATTCCTACTCAAGAGAGTGCAACAGTAGGGAAAGCATTGGATAGGGTTGGGGTAAAAAATACTATTCCCACTCCAGAGAGTGCAACAGTAGGGAAAGCGTTGGATAGCGGGAGGGTAAAAATTACTATTCCCACTCCAGAGAGTGCAACAGTAGGAAGTGCGTTGGATAGCATAGGGGTAAAAAATACTATTCCCACTCCAGTGAGTGCAACAGTAGGAAAAGCGTTAGATAGCGGAAGGGTAAAAATACTATTCCCACTCCAGTGAGTGCAACAGTAGGAAAAGCTTTAGATAGCGGAAGGGTAAAAATTTCTATTCCAACTCCAGAGAGCGCAACAGCAGGGAAAGCTTTGGATAGCGAAGGGGTAAAAATTACTATTCCCACTCCAGTGAGTTTAACAGTAGGAAAAGTAATGATTTAATATATTAATAAAAATAAATTAAATATCAATACCAATAATACATTAAGTAAAATTAATTACCAATTTAATATTATGTAATAATTAATTAATTAGAAATACAAATACATATTACATATTAAAAATTAATTACCTGTTCATAATTAATTAACAACTAATTATTTTCAATGACAAAAACTAATTAATGATAAAAAGTAATACCAATTAATAATTAATTGACAGTAAATGAATTATCAATACACAAAAAGTATTTTTAATATGTAATTAATTACAATTACATTACTTCCCACCTTATTCCCCTATAAACCCACAACCCGCTACAGAAAATAAATTAATAAAATTATCAAAAAATAAATTAATACAAATTAATTACTAATTAATAAAAATGAATTACCAATTAAAAATTAATTAAAAATAAATTAAAAATCAATACCAATAAATAAAAAAATTATGTACTTAATTGCAATTAAATTACTTCCCACCCTATTCCTCTATAAACCCATAACCCGCTACGGAATATAAATTAATAAAATTAAGATTATTATCAATTGATCAATTAATAAAAATTAATAACCAATTAATAAAAATTAATTAACAATTAAAAATTACTTAACAATAAATTCAAAATGAATACAAATAAATAAAGAAAAATATGTAATTAATTACAATTGAATTACTTCCCTCCATATTCCCCTATAAACCCACAACCCACTACAAAACTAAAAAGCAAAATTCAATTAAAAATAATTAATATTTAATTTAATATAATTAAATTACTTCCCACCGTATTTCCCTATAAACCCACGAACCGCTACATAATTAAATTAAGCAAAAATTAAATAACATAAAATGCATTACTTAAAATTAATTAAACATACATTACAAAAATAATATACACTTTTCACACATATACTAACATACAAAACACTTTAAAAATTTGATATTATTACAAATTCGATGTATTGTTATGCCTATATTATATACTAGTGATAGAGCGCGCAGGTCACCCGGGTCACAAATTTACCAATTTTCCCCACGCACTGGGCCCTGTCGTGAGAATGAGGACTGAGTTTGCGTGAACCGGGTGATCTCTTGCACGCCACTATGAGTAATTCGGGGGGGTGACTTCACACCACTTGCTGATCATGTACCTGACTTACCACAGGCACATTACTCCTGACGGATCAGGAGCTAGCAGGGAATAGGTGACAGAGTTCCTAGGAAAAATTACACTTTATAAACCAAAATACATTGGTCCATATATATATATATATTTTGTGAAATGACCACAGACACCTGATGAGTTTAAAAGTTTATCAAAAGTTTTCAGAATGAATATGCCAAAAAGACAAGCCAAATACAGAGTAACACATCTATCAGTAGAACCAAAGCCACAATATAATTATGGATTAAAGCAAAGACCATTTAGAGTAAGTGAGAACACTCTGGGGTAAGGCACACTAAAACCAAAACTATTCACAGAAATTTATACTAGGGCAGGGGACTGGGACAGGATCTAGAACGTATATTCAAACTAAAACTGCTTAGGCTACTCTTACTAAGTTCACTGCAATCATGCTAAAGGGGAAGGGAAAAAATGGAACACACCACTATATAATGACAATTTAATAATGTCCTATAGGTAGGGGAAAAATGGAACAGTTCTAACAACAATTGCATATAAGTTGCTTTAAACGGCAATAGGGCAATATCACAGGCAAGAGTGCTTTATTAGGAAAAGGAGAGAGAGAGAGGAATAGAAAGACGTAAACCCACTGATTAATAATGACCTAATTAAGAATGAGGACTAACCCTGGCCACGGGTCAGTACGGGAGGACAGGGACAAGGACCCTCAAGGAATGGAATACCAGAATGCGAGCAGGTACAGCTCACGGACAGTCAGGACAGGATACCCCTCAGGTTTGGGTCAGGGCTGGGCTCACCAAGGTACGACCAACACCCACAGCTTCGGATGCAACGCCTGCCTTACCCCTCTCTGCAAGTAATCCGCCAGTAACCCCGATTGGGTTTTCGAATTTCCCCAGCAAAGTGCTTCGCCAGCACTTAGGACTAATTTCCACCCCTAGGGACTTGTGGAAAAATATGGACAGAGTGCTCCGCAGCACTCTAGATTGAGCACCTATAGAGTTGGTAGGGTCAGTGACAGGTCTGCTACTCGGACAAGTCGGACAATTTTTCTATGCTACACTAGGACAATTATACGGTTTGGGGACCCTTAGACCACCCACTAATGTTGCAAGTGACAATTTCCCACATTATGATTGGTCAGGAGAGGTGACTTGCTCATTGTCACCTCCTAGAATTCAGTGTTCCCATCATTAATAATAAATTTTGCATACCCGCCCCTTGGGTTCACGTTCCCAGGCATAGGAATACAGAAGACAATGAGCGAAAGCATGTTACAGATACACTGTTGCACAGTCAAGGTGAAACGCCGCGTCTTCGAGGTGGGTTCTCAGGCGCATTGGGCTTCAGGAGCCAGCTGGCTGATTTCAGCTTCTGCGCAGAGGGGTTTTCCCCATATCACGTGGCAAGGTTCAGTAGAGCTTCATCATGGCGTAGCTCATGTACTCCCCCGGCCTCCAGAGACGCGATACATGAAAAGTAAGCGAGAACAAATTAGAATCATACATAAAAATGATCACACTGTATACCGTAATAGATTTTAACACACCTCTTATTTTATAACATCTATAGTATTAAAGTTTATTGCGAAAAGACAGATAGGCGAAAGCAGCGGTAGCAAGCAGAGAGCGTGGTGAGAGACAAGCGGCCATATTTGCATCAGTGCGCATGAGCAATACAATCCCTCCAAAATGCGAGTGCGTCACATCACATGGGCATGACCGACACATGCGCAGACTGGATTTCTGCAAAGCAGCCATTTCCTTAGTGCAAGTATTGTGAGGATGAAAAGACACACAGGCAAGCCTCTTGGGGACACCCGCGTGTTGGGGAAAATGCTAAATAAATGACGGACAGTGGGATTAATATGATTATACATTAGGCGAGGTTCATGAGTGAGAGCAAGTCGCTTTACGTGCGAATCCTTGCTCCATCAATCCCCTCTTTGATGATATTTACTATCATCACTACATTAAGGAAACAGATGCCAACTTTCATTCTTCCATCTCTTTCATCTCAATCTCGACAAATTTATTATTGAGTTTTCTCTCGGCTTCTCTATGAGAGTGGTGATTCTTTACCTTCTTGTAGATTTGATTCCTCAATTCTTCTAATTCTAACTCATCAATATTTCTTTTCACTCCTCTCTTATTCACTGTATACTTTCTGCATTTTTTACATTTACAGCAGATGAATATGATCAGTACAACCACACCTATTCCAATTATTGGCATCAGTATTTTCCACAGAAGATTTCTACCTAAGTTAGAAAACCAACTACCTATAGAGGAGAGACCTCCAGTCAGTCTCGTCCAGGCACTGTCAACCTCCAATGGTTTGAGCTCTTTTTCCAAATTAGTTATATTTCTTACATATCTTTTAAGTTCGATACTTTTATCAGGAATGTAAGTGCAACAATGTTGCGCCTTCAGCATTCTACAGACTCCGCCCTCTTTTGCCAATAAGGTATCAAGAGCAAGGCGATTCTGCAAAACCATTGATCTGATCGCAACCATTTCAGTATTGACCAGCAGGAATCCAGCAGCAGTGTCAGTTGATAACCGATCCACTACTGTAGACAATTTGCAGATTCTGTGTGTGTTCAGAACTACCCCCATTCCAGGTATCAGTGCACTAAAAATATCACCTATGATTTCTCCTACACTCTCACGTTTACTACGCACTAAGCCATTAGTGTCTTCAGCATTGCTTCCAGCAGCATTATTCACACGGTATATTTTCGGGAAAACAATGCCAAAATAGCAGCTTCCATACCAATGATCTGGCAATTTAAAATAAGCCTTGTTCCCACATATATAATATATTCCGGGAAACACAGGTTCTGACCCATTTTTGAAACCCCAACCTCCAATTACCTTATAATTATGTTCACACTCGCTGGAACCAATGAATACATTGTTATAATATTCTGTCCTTTCTCTATGGAGACAAAGTTTTCCTTTCCGTTCAAAATCCAGTAACAAAGCAGGATTAGCTTCGCCTTGCGAGGTGTTATCCATATGTTCTGCCCACCTAGGGACTCTATCCTTTTCGTCATTTGCCTTTTTCTGAAACTTTTCCCTCCTTCTGTCTGCCATTTTTATGAACATATTTTCCTGCTCTTGCAAGGAACAGGTCAGATTAGCCTGTCGTGCTTCATTTAAGTCTATGTCACCTATAGTCAGGAAATATTCTCCCATATACCGGGTTACCTCGCTTCTAATATGTACAAGGTTCAGGTGTCCCCTAATAGGGAGTTCGGAAAAGACTACGTCAGCATTTGAATAGTAGTACTGTAAAGTGCTTCTATAAAACAAGCTTGCCAATATACTACAGGAGATTCCGTAAGTTAGGGGTAAGTGGTGATATGTCACACCTTCAGCTACAGAAGTGGGTAGCTTCATGCAGACATAACAATCTTCTATTTCCATAGCTTCTACATAATGCACTAACAAGTTAGCGAAAACATTTAAATGCCTCCTGTTTTTCATCTTGTGAAAATGCAGTCCACCCTCATCTGATGCTTCTAAATTTGGTTGTGTGTGTTTCAAACTAACTGAGTTGTCACGTCTTTCTAAGCTTTGTGGTGTTTCTGCAGTCTGTACAACGCCTGTGTCTAATATTTCAGGTTCAGTAGGGGACAAGTTAGGATCTTTACTTATCATAAAAGGAATAAAAACTGTTAGTCCTATCCACATCACTATTAACATAGCTACACTACATAAGCATATCTTACAACAAGTTTTACAACACCCAAATCTGGACCTTCCAGCTACGCTTGTATCAGACATTTTAGCTTACAGGTGGCTTTTGCAACCCCTCTTTGTCTCCTTTCACCAAGGCTTCACTCGGTTTGGTCTCAAGGAGGGTCTTCGTCAGAGCTCCGATCAGTAACGGACTCTTCGTCACTTTTGCCACTGCGATTGGGCTCATCAATTTCTTCCAGCACCAGGTATGTCCATTCGGGGCTCCGATACAGTCTATTCTGTTTCTTCACTCTGTCGCTCTTTCTCAGAGACTTGCCTCGGGCTGCTTTTCTTTCACTTTCAGCCCTCTTACGGTCTTTCAGTTTTTCCTCGACTGTTTTTATTCGGAGTCTTAGCCTTTTGACGTACCCGGGTGTACTTTTACTTCTGTGACTTTCAGTGGTCGAGGACACTTGGCCTTCCTCGTGCACTCTTTTTATTTTTTCTTTGTGTTTGACAGAGTCTATTTCCCTTCCTGTCTGACTAGTTCCAGGTCTTTCATCTATTTCTTCTGCCTGGTCCTCAAACTGGCCCTGTTCAGGTTCGCTTTGTAGGTTTTCTTTGCTTTCAGGTGAACTGGATTCTGATTCCTGAACACGTTCATCTATTTCTATCTGCTCTGGTTCATGCACTTCGTTCTCTTCATTTTCTTCCGCATGAACTTCAACTTTGACCACTATCTGTCCCTTTCCAGACTCCGGAGTCTCAGGAGGAGTGTTGACGTCTTGATCTGTCCCTACTTGGCCTATTTCCTGATCAGGTGTGATGTGAGTCTCGTTGACCTGACCTTCGTCCTCTAGTTCTGTCTCACCTGGACTATCCCACTCACTGTCTAGGTAGGAATATTTCCTGGTTCGTATTGGATCATGAACCTGGTCGTCGGCAGGGTACCAATCAACGTCTCGACTTGTGCTCGGCAGTTCGATGTCAGCGAGATCCGGACTCTCTTCGGGAGTCTCCTCAGCGGTGCTGCCTTCAGCTTCAGTCGCGTTTTCTCCGGTTACCCGCTTTGTGTGGCTGGCATGGATCCACTTCGGTACACCAGCACACTTTACAGCAGTAGTGGTGACAAGGATCACTTGTCTTGGCTTTCCCCACTTTGGTCCAAGGCAACTCTTCCGGGTATGTTTCTTTAACACCACCCAATCACCTGGTCGTAGCTTATGTGCTGGAGTCTTGGGCCAGTCGTCAGCTGTCTCTCCAATCTGGTGGGAGATAGAACGCACTTGGTCACCCAGTTGCTTGCAGTATTCTAGCACCAAATCATCAGTAATGCTTAGCAGTTTGTGTCCAGGTACCCATGCTTGTCGCATCACTCTCCCCATTAGTACTTCATGGGGGCTCAGGCCTGTTTTTCGATTTGGAATACTTCTCAGACTCATCAGCACAAGGGGCAAAGCTTCTGTCCAGTTCATTTTGGTGGAATCACACATCTTTGCCAATCTGGACTTGATCGTGCCATTTATTTGTTCAACCACCCCAGACGCCTCGGATGGTAGGCACAGTGCAGTCTTTGCTTCATTTTAAAGGCCTTACAGAGCTCTTCTAGGACATCGTTGGCAAAATGCCCACCTTGGTCTGTTTCAATCGTCTCAGGAATTCCATACCTAGGTATCAACTCCCTGAGCAATAATTTGGCTACAGTCAAGGCATCATTTTTCTTTGCTGGGTAAGCCTCCACCCACCGGGAAAACAGGCACACTATAACCAGGACATACCTATATCCCTTGCATCTGGGCATTGTTATAAAGTCCGCCTGCATCCTAACAAAGGGACCTAATGCCTTTCCGATGGTACTCTGCTCCACTACAGTCCTCTTTCCTGCATCGAATTGCTGACACACTAGGCACCTCTGGCAAAACTTTTCCGCTTGGTTCCTGAACCTTGAATTGTAGAACACTTTGTCAAACACACGACACATGGCGTCCCTTCCCATATGTGTTGGTTCATGAATAATCCTGACCATGGGATCTATCAGGCTGTCGGGCAGCACAGGCACTCCAGTTGGGTTTACCACCACACCGTCATTTCTCACTTTACATCCATTCTCACTCCATCTACCTTTTTCTTCCCTGTCTGTTGATTGTTGTATGTCTTTTAATTCATCCCACGTTGACACATTATCAAACAACATCAGTTGGCAGCTGTGTCCACCCCATAACCCAATTTGAAGGGACATTTGGTGTCGGGCACAAAACTGTGCGATTTGGTCAGCGTATCTGTTCCCGGCTGTCACATCATCATTTCCGGATCTGTGAGCCGCACACTTGACCACAGCCAATTCTTTGGGCAATTGAATAGCTTCCAGTAATTCTTGTACCACCTTTCCGTTTCTGATAGGGGTACCTGAAGAAGTCATGAATTCTCTTTGTAACCATAGTTGGCCGAAGTCATGAACAACCCCAAAACAGTACTGACTGTCGGTATAAACAGTTATTCTTTTGTTTTTACCCCTCCTACAAGCTCTTGTCAATGCGATGAGCTCTGCTACTTGTGCAGATTTCACTTCACTTAGGTAAGAGGCTTCTATGGTGTTTGTCAATGTGACTACAGCATAGGCAGCACACAGACCTCCACTCTCATGTCTTAAACATGAGCCGTCCACAAAGATTGTAAGATCCCCATCAAGCAATGCTACTTCTCGGATGTCAGGACGGGGCTTAGTGCTGAATTCTGTTAGATCAATGCAGTTATGTTCCATTTCATCCTCGTCATCTACATCCAGAGGAACAGGTAACAGAGTTGCAGGGTTTAAGACATTGCACCGAGAAATTGTTACATTCTCAGCACCAATCAAAATTCTCTCATACTTAGTCAGCCGACTAGGCGTGAGATACTGGGTCTTGGTTCTTGTCAGTAGAATTACAACAGAATGTGGAACATATACAGTGACAGGATGTCCCATGACAATATTCTCACTCTGTTCCAGACTGACGCAAGTAGCAGCTACTGCTTTCAGGCATCCGGGCAATCCAGCAGCCACCGGATCTAGAGTGGCCGAGAAATAGGCCACGGGACGCCTGACCAGTCCATGCTCCTGGGTCAGGACTGAGAGCGCACAATTTTCTCTAGTGTCACAGAACAGTTCAATAGTCAGGCATACCCAAGGCAGGAGAGGTACATAGACAATTTCGCAATGTTACCCAAGCGGACATGCTTTCACTGTCCCAACTGACTGGGTCTTCTACTCCTTTCTTGGTCATTTTTATCAAAGGTTTGGTGTAGGAGAGTAGGGTCTGCTATCCTATGGTCACCCCAATTTTTGCTTTTTGCTTCACTGGTTTTCGACTTACTGAGGCTGTGGGCCTGCTAATCAGACCCCCAGCCTGCTGTTCTCTCTCTAAATTTATGATACATGTGCTATAAGTACATACCACAATTGGAAATGGACTCCTTGTCAGCCCCTGTACCATGCACTATAGGTGCTCAGGGCATAGGTGCCACCAAGGCCTACCAGGGGCTGAAGCATAGCTTTTGCCACCCCTGGCTGGTTCTTAAATTGACACAACTGGCTGATCACTCAGCTGGGGCAAGTGGGTGTAATCACCCCTTGCTTAGATATAGTATACCTATATCTAACCCTATATCTGGACACATATATAGCCTGTAAGCCACTCCTATGGAAGGCCTCATCAATCCTGGAGGCAGAGTGCGTGGTTTTATGTGAGATGGCGCTCTGGCATGAGCTGAGCCTGTCTGCAGCTGTCGGGAACAACTCCCTAAGCTGATCCGGGATAATGCCATACCATATACTCTTAAGCGCCTTATAATCCTCGCGGTTATATAGCAACTTTGGTTTGGCTTTATCAAAACATGTCGTGTAAGGTGTCATACGAATCGGAATACTACCCCCTCGCCAGTTCTGGCGACGGGGGTAGCATTCCACCCTTCTAGAGGGAGAAGACATGTTACTTTACTGAAACGCGGTCGATTTAAAATGAGCCTCAGATCCACAAAATGGATGCCCCTGCCACAGACACGGGTCTGGCCTCCTGCTGCTGACCGAAACCCGGCAGAGGAGGCCTGGACAAAGAGTTTCCTGCCACAGGGCGGTGTCAAACCACCCCAGACAGGAGATAGTGGATTGGAGTAGGGAGGTTTCAATGAAACCAGACACTGCCTGGGGAGCACAAGGCTGCCCCTTGCATAATCCGGCCAAACCGGTTCTGGGGCCTCCCAGCCCCTGTCCCAGCGCGGCCAGGATCAAAGGAGAGGGGTGTAACCACCCCCTTCCTGGGTCCCACCCATAGGAGGGGACCTAGCAGGATGTCCAACCCCCGAGATTCGAATAAGAGGGGGAGCAGTCCCAATGGAACTCAGATCATCCTGAAGAAACATAAGAAACGAATTCTGGACCCTTCGACTTTCTACACGACGTGAGAAGACTGAAGAATCTCCCTTGTGGTCAAGGAGTGACCACCCTGTGCAAACAGGTACCATCCAGCCCTCGACCCTTGCTTTGTTGCAGTTCCCGCCGGAACTCGAGCGACAGAGATCGACGAGATCAAGCTTGCCTGCCTTCTACCTGCCCGATCCACAGTCCCTGCAGAGCTGAGACCCGTGGAGGCGACCGGAAGCGTGGGGCACGCCATCTTGAAAAGGCCACGAGACGCTGACCGTGCAGCCCACGAGTGATCCTCGAAGCTGTGCACCGGGGTTTGAGAAGCCCCAGCCCCGAGCTCCACTTGCACCAAAGCTCACCCCTCCACACTCGATGAGTGCTGCGTGGGGCCCTTCTGCTTGTGTGGTCTCGACGCGTTGGCCCGGTCACTTGCCAGCTGGCTTGTGGACCCTGTGCCGACGAAACTTGAAATACGACTCGCTTTTCTGGTTGCTCCAGATCTGCACCAGCTCCTGTGAAAAGGAGCCCCCACTCTGACCCTCCTGGTCCGAGTGATAAGCAATCTCCCGGTTCCGCGTGGATTGCCTTTGCCAAGTGCTGTTTGCTGCAATCTTGAAGCCGACGGTGCTGACGGCGAGAGCCTACGTGGGACAGATCGTGACCTGCTCCTGGACGTCGCAGATGCCCCAGAGCCCACGTGACAGCGGAGAGAAGCCTATCGACAACCGCCTGATTGCCCCCGACATTGCCTGGTTCCGTCCTGGTTCCACCCTGGTCACTGCTGAGTGACCCAGACTCTGTCCCCTCTGCTTTCAGGTACTTTTCTACTTCGATCCACCCTTGGATCGCACCGGACACTTCTGCTTCACAGCGCCTGCAGCTGCAACAGCTTCAAGCACCAAGAACCTGCGTGACAGAACCCGACGCCACTTCGACCCTGTGCACCCACGGCCTGTGGGTGAGGTAACATTGCAACGCCGGTGTCTATACACTGGTACACACCTCTAGGGTCTGTGTCTAAAGTTTTGTGTTCCTAGGTTCAGCGGAAGTATCTTTTAATTCACTTTAACTGACTTTTACGCACCATTGACAGTGCATTGGTGCGCGCCGCACTTTCCGTGCTGCACCCGTCTCCTGTGGGCTACTCCCGACTTCATCATCGCTAGTCCTGACTGCTCCCAGCGAATCTCTAGGCCCTAGGCCTAACCATTGTTCGATAAGTGTTACTTATACCACTTTTTTAATATATGGTCTGAGTGGCCACCCGCCCTCATCCATAATTGTGCAACTTTATATGTGTAACAGTGCTTTTGATTTAACGCTTGTGCCCCTTTCCTCATAAAGAGTACTGGGGAGTAATTTAGAAATAAATACATATATTTTTATAATATATACTTGTGTGGTGTCCTTTCATTTGATTACAGGATTGTATGTGGTAAAACAGCTCGCTTAACACGACCTCTTAAGTTAAGCCTTTAAGGCTGCTTAGTCCATGCTACCACTAGGATAGCTTGTCTAACAAGGTTGACTTACAACCAGACATCTTTGGGGTTTGTTTGGACTGATACCCAGTGGTTCCAGAATTGGAAACACTACATATCAGGCCAACTTCTCACATTGGTGTGCAGCGGTGCGGATTTGAGCTTGCTGTTTGTTTTACCATTGCAATCTTTATCAAATTGAAAGATCACATCAAGTACCTCTAGGTACATATAAATCAAAAGCTTAGCATATTAAGTTCTACTGAACTTAGTAGTTGTAGATTAAAGGGATTAGCACACCCTGACTACAACTCACTAGCAAGGTACAGTAGGAAACCACTTAGTGTAGGTAAGTGCATCACTTGCACCTCACTAGCAGTCATGTCTGATACAGGTAGAGCCTCAGGCTCTGCTCCTGTAATAGTTGATCCTATAGGGACAACATCCAGATATGACAACCTTAGCCACAAAGACCTGAGTGCCTTGTGCACAGCCAGGGGGCTAAAAAAGGGCAGAGGCCCTACCATTCCTTCCCTAGTAGCTCTCCTAGAAAAGGATGACCTAGATAAGGTGAGCCAGGCTCCCTTAGAATCAGGTGAAGGGATAAACTCCCCTGAGAATGAGAATCTTCCAGATGATGTAGTGGAGGAGGAGGAAGAAGAAGACTCTGATTTAGAAGAGCCTGAAGATCAGGATCAGGGGGGAAACCAGGTACAGGTTGCCAGGCTTAACCAGGCCAACTTGGACCTACATGAGAATGGAGAGGGCCAGCACCACTCCAGATCTCATAACCAAATTCTCCCAGGCAACAGGAGGGTGAGATCTCTATCAGGGGACTCTCATCTTTCTAGTGCCTCAAGAGAATCTCAAAGAGGGATGACTTCCTCCCAGAGAAAAGAGCATAGGGCCAGAATGAGGGCTGTCCAACTCCAGATAGAGAGGGAGGAGGTAGCTCTGGCTCAAGCTAAACTTACCTTGGCTCAAGCTAAACTTACCTTGGCTAGGGAACAGAAATTAAGTGGCTTAGATGCCACTGGTGGCAGCAAAGTTCCTAAAGAAAAAGACAGGGCCTATGACAATAGAAACCTGACAAAAATTGTGCCCCCCTACAAGGAAGGGGATGATATCCACAAATGGATGACTGCTCTTGAGAGGGCCTGCATGGTACAGCAGGTCCCTGAGGATCAGTGGGCAGCAATTTTATGGTACTCCTTTTCTGAGAAAGGGAGGGACAGGCTCCTCACTGTTAGACCTGAGGATGCCAAAAACTACTCTGTTCTGAAGAGTGCTCTTATTGAAGGGTTTGGCCTAACCACTGAGCAATACAGGTTGTTGTTCAGAGACACCCAAAAAGCACAGACTCAGGACTGGACTGATTTTGTAGATTGTGCCACTAAGGCTCTGGAGGGTTGGCTGCAGGGAAGTAAAGTTTCAGACTATACAGGATTGTACAATCTTATGATGAGAGAGCAGATCCTTAATAACTGTCAGAACCAGCTGTTGCATCAATACCTTGTTGACTCTGATTTGACCTCTCCCCAAGAATTGGGAAAGAAGGCAGACAAATGGGTCAGAACAAGGATTAAGCAGAAAAACCAGAACCAAGGTGACCAGAAGAAAACAGACCAGAAGGGTGGGAATCAGAAAGATAAAGAAAAGGACCAGAAGTCTTCAGGCCCCCAAACTAGCAATAAGGAGGGGGGTTCCCAAAATGGAAACAAGAAAAAGAAGAATGATGGCCCAAAGAAACCTTGGTGTAATACCTGCAAATCAGTTTCACACTGGGGCAGTGAATGCACTAAGAAAAATCCAGTCCCCACCACTGCAGCTCCTAAAGCACCTGCACCCCCTAGTACAGTTAACAGTGGTGGTACACAGCCAAAGGGTTTAGTAGGGTTGACCCTGGGTACTGAGGTGGAATCTGGCCTAGTCAGAATCCCCACACAGGCAGTTCTCCTATATGATGTGGACTTATCTTTGCCCACTGCAGTAAGCCCCAGTAACCTGGGCAAATATAGGCAGACTCCCTTAATTAATGAGAAACTGGCTCAGGCCTACAGGGACACTTGTGCCAGTGTCACAATGGTGACACCTGGCTTTGTGGACCCTGGACAGATTGTACTAGGTGAAAGTTACCTAGTGACCAATGCAAGCAACTCCACTACTTCCCATAGTGTGGCTGTTGTGAACTTCTCCTGGGGAGGGGTAGATGGCCTAAAGAAAGTTGTTGTGAGTGCAGACCTCCCAGTAGACTGTCTGTTAGGCAATGATCTTGAAAGCTCAGTTTGGTCAGAAGTGGAGTACAGGACTCATGCAGAAATGCTAGGGATTTCAGCTCATGTCCTTGCAGTGACAAGGTCTCAGGCTAAGAAGTGCCTTCCTGAACCAGTGGTGGATCTTGAAACAATAGACCAACCACAACCCAAGAGAAGGAGCAAGAGGGTTAAGGCTGTGCCTTCCCACTTGCCCCAGGTTGAGGATCAAGTTTCACAGGAAACTGATTCTGCAGTCCAAGAGGAGACTGTCTCAGAGGAGCTTGAACCTGATCAGGTTGAGTTTCTGGGGACAGGGGGACCCTCAAGGGCAGACCTGGGGCAGGCCCAATTAGATTGCCCTTCACTTGAACCCCTCAGACAGCAAGCTGCTGCTGAGGCTGCAGGGAATGCTCAAGGTACCCATAAGGTGTATTGGGATGAAGGACTCCTTTATTCAGAGGCTAGAGACCCCAAGCCTGGCACAACCAGGAGGTTGGTTATACCTTTGAAGTTTAGGGGCTTCCTTCTTACCTTGGCCCATGATATTCCCCTTGCAGGACACTTAGGCCAGAATAAGACTTGGGACAGGCTTGTTCCACACTTTCACTGGCCTCACATGTCAGAAAATGTCAAGGAGTTTTGTCGCTCCTGTGTCACTTGCCAAGCCAGTGGTAAGTCAGGTGGCACAACAAAGGCCCCCCTGATACCACTACCTGTGGTGGGGGTACCCTTTGAAAGAGTTGGAATAGACATTGTGGGTCCCATGGATCCTCCAACAGCATCTGGGCACAGATTTATACTGGTGGTAGTGGATCATGCCACCAGGTATCCAGAGGCAATTCCCCTGAGGACCACCACAGCTCCTGTGGTGGCAAAAGCCCTCATTGCAGTTTTCTCAAGAGTGGGCTTTCCAAAGGAGGTTCTTTCAGACAGAGGTACTAACTTTATGTCTGGATACTTAAAAGCAATGTGGAAAGAGTGTGGAGTAAACTATAAGTTTACCACACCCTACCATCCACAGTGCAATGGGCTTGTGGAAAGGTTCAACAAGACCCTAAAGGGAATGATAAAAGGTTTACCAGAGAAGCTTAGGCGGAAATGGGACATCCTTTTACCCTGCTTGCTCTTTGCTTACAGAGAAGTCCCACAGAAGGGGGTTGGCTACAGCCCTTTTGAACTTTTGTTTGGCCACCCTGTAAGAGGTCCATTGAGTTTGGTGAAGGAAGGATGGGAGTTACCTCTCAAAAAGCCTAAACTAGACATTGTGGACTATGTACTTGGTCTCCGCTCCAGGATGGCTGAATACATGGAGAGAGCATCCAAAAACCTTGAGGCAAGTCAGGAATTACAGAAAGCCTGGCATGACCAAAAGGCTGTTCTGGTTGAGTACCAGCCAGGGCAGAAGGTGTGGGTGTTGGACCCAGTGGGGCCAGCAGCTCTCCAGGACCAATGGACTGGACCCTACCCTATCATTGAAAAGAAGGGAGAAGTCACCTACTTGGTTGATTTTGGTACCCCTAGGAGCCCCCACAGGGTGCTCCATGTAAATCGTTTGAAAGCATTTGTTGACAGGGAGGACATGAGTCTCCTCATGGCCACAGATGGGGAACAGGAGGAAGAGAGTGACCCTCTCCCAGACCTGCTTTCCCAGAACCCTGATGATGGTTCAGTTGATGGAGTAGCCTTGGCAGGCAGCCTCACTGAGCAGCAACAGGTGGACTGCAGACAGGTGTTGCAGGCCCACAGACATTTGTTTTCACTCACACCCAGTCAGACTAACTGGTGCACCCATGAGGTGGACACTGGTGACAATCTGCCTGTGAAGAATAAGATCTACAGGCAACCTGACCATGTCAGGGATTGTATAAAGGCTGAGGTGCAAAAGATGTTGGAGCTTGGAGTGATTGAGCCATCGGAGAGCCCATGGGCTAGCCCAGTGGTCCTTGTGCCAAAACCTCATACCAAAGATGGGAAGAGAGAAATGAGGTTTTGTGTGGACTACAGAGGTCTCAATGCTGTCACTAGGACAGATGCTCATCCCATTCCAAGAGCAGATGAGCTCATTGATAAATTGGCTTCTGCCAAGTTTCTGAGCACATTTGATTTGACAGCTGGCTACTGGCAAATCAGACTAGCTGAAGAGTCAAAAGCCAAAACAGCATTCTCTACCCCTAGTGGACATTATCAGTTTGTGGTAATGCCCTTTGGTTTGAAGAATGCACCTGCCACCTTCCAAAGGTTGGTGAATCAAGTCCTTGCTGGGCTGGATGACTTTTGTGCAGCATATCTAGATGATATTGCTGTCTTTAGCTCCACCTGGGAGGATCACCTGATCCACCTGAAGAAGGTTCTGGAGGCCCTGCAAAAGGCAGGCCTGACTATCAAGGCTACTAAGTGCCAGATAGGGCAGAGCAAGGTTGTGTACTTGGGCCACCTAGTAGGTGGGGGTCAAGTTCAACCACTGGAGAGCAAGATCCAGACCATACAGGACTGGGCTCCTCCAACTACCCAGACACAAGTCAGAGCCTTCTTGGGCCTGACTGGGTATTACAGAAAATTTGTAAAGAACTATGGGTCCATTGTGACACCATTGAATGACTTGACATCCAAGAAGATGCCCAAAAAGGTTCAGTGGACAGTTAGCTGTCAAAAGGCATTTGATGACCTGAAGAAGGCCATGTGCTCTGCACCTATCCTGAAGAGTCCTGACTACTCCAAACAGTTCATTGTACAGACAGATGCTTCTGAGTTGGGGGTGGGAGCTGTGCTTTCACAACTTAATCAAGATGGTCAAAACCAGCCCATTGCTTTTATTAGCAGAAGGCTGACCCCCAGGGAGAAACGTTGGTCAGCTATTGAGAGGGAGGCCTTTGCTGTGGTTTGGGCCCTGAAGAAGTTGAGGCCATACTTGTTTGGTACTCACTTCCTAATTCAGACAGACCATAAGCCCCTCTTGTGGCTAAATCAGATGAAGGGTGAAAATCCCAAACTGCTCAGGTGGTCCATTTCCCTACAGGGGATGGACTTTACAGTGGAGCACCGCCCAGGGACTGACCATGGTAATGCAGATGGTCTCTCCAGGTACTTCCACTTAGAACATGAAGACTTATCTGGTCAAGGTTAAGTTTAATGTCCCTGCGTTTGGGGGGGGGTTATGTAGGAGAGTAGGGTCTGCTATCCTATGGTCACCCCAATTTTTGCTTTTTGCTTCACTGGTTTTCGACTTACTGAGGCTGTGGGCCTGCTAATCAGACCCCCAGCCTGCTGTTCTCTCTCTAAATTTATGATACATGTGCTATAAGTACATACCACAATTGGAAATGGACTCCTTGTCAGCCCCTGTACCATGCACTATAGGTGCTCAGGGCATAGGTGCCACCAAGGCCTACCAGGGGCTGAAGCATAGCTTTTGCCACCCCTGGCTGGTTCTTAAATTGACACAACTGGCTGATCACTCAGCTGGGGCAAGTGGGTGTAATCACCCCTTGCTTAGATATAGTATACCTATATCTAACCCTATATCTGGACACATATATAGCCTGTAAGCCACTCCTATGGAAGGCCTCATCAATCCTGGAGGCAGAGTGCGTGGTTTTATGTGAGATGGCGCTCTGGCATGAGCTGAGCCTGTCTGCAGCTGTCGGGAACAACTCCCTAAGCTGATCCGGGATAATGCCATACCATATACTCTTAAGCGCCTTATAATCCTCGCGGTTATATAGCAACTTTGGTTTGGCTTTATCAAAACATGTCGTGTAAGGTGTCATACGAATTGGAATACTACCCCCTCGCCAGTTCTGGCGACGGGGGTAGCATTCCACCCTTCTAGAGGGAGAAGACATGTTACTTTACTGAAACGCGGTTGATTTAAAATGAGCCTCAGATCCACAAAATGGATGCCCCTGCCACAGACACGGGTCTGGCCTCCTGCTGCTGACCGAAACCCGGCAGAGGAGGCCTGGACAAAGAGTTTCCTGTCACAGGGCGGTGTCAAACCACCCCAGACAGGAGATAGTGGATTGGAGTAGGGAGGTTTCAATGAAACCAGACACTGCCTGGGGAGCACAAGGCTGCCCCTTGCATAATCCGGCCAAACCGGTTCTGGGGCCTCCCAGCCCCTGTCCCAGCGCGGCCAGGATCAAAGGAGAGGGGTGTAACCACCCCCTTCCTGGGTCCCACCCATAGGAGGGGACCTAGCAGGATGTCCAACCCCCGAGATTCGAATAAGAGGGGGAGCAGTCCCAATGGAACTCAGATCATCCTGAAGAAACATAAGAAACGAATTCTGGACCCTTCGACTTTCTACACGACGTGAGAAGACTGAAGAATCTCCCTTGTGGTCAAGGAGTGACCACCCTGTGCAAACAGGTACCATCCAGCCCTCGACCCTTGCTTTGTTGCAGTTCCCGCCGGAACTCGAGCGACAGAGATCGACGAGATCAAGCTTGCCTGCCTTCTACCAGCCCGATCCACAGTCCCTGCAGAGCTGAGACCAGTGGAGGCGACCGGAAGCGTGGGGCATGCCATCTTGAAAAGGCCACGAGACGCTGACCGTGCAGCCCACGAGTGATCCTCGAAGCTGTGCACCGGGGTTTGAGAAGCCCCAGCCCCGAGCTCCACTTGCACCAAAGCTCACCCCTCCACACTCGACGAGTGCTGCGTGGGGCCCTTCTGCTTGTGTGGTCTCGACGCGTTGGCCCGGTCACTTGCCAGCTGGCTTGTGGCCCCTGTGCCGACGAAACTTGAAATACGACTCGCTTTTCTGGTTGCTCCAGATCTGCACCAGCTCCTGTGAAAAGGAGCCCCCACTCTGACCCTCCTGGCCCGAGTGATAAGCAATCTCCCGGTTCCGCGTGGATTGCCTTTGCCAAGTGCTGTTTGCTGCAATCTTGAAGCCGACGGTGCTGACGGCGAGAGCCTACGTGGGACAGATCGTGACCTGCTCCTGGACGTCGCAGATGCCCCAGAGCCCACGTGACAGCGGAGAGAAGCCTATCGACAACCGCCTGATTGCGCCCGACATTGCCTGGTTCCGTCCTGGTTCCACCCTGGTCACTGCTGAGTGACCCAGACTCTGTCCCCTCTGCTTTCAGGTACTTTTCTACTTCGATCCACCCTTGGATCGCACCGGACACTTCTGCTTCACAGCGCCTGCAGCTGCAACAGCTTCAAGCACCAAGAACCTGCGTGACAGAACCCGACGCCACTTCGACCCTGTGCACCCACGGCCTGTGGGTGAGGTAACATTGCAACGCCGGTGTCTATACACTGGTACACACCTCTAGGGTCTGTGTCTAAAGTTTTGTGTTCCTAGGTTCAGCGGAAGTATCTTTTAATTCACTTTAACTGACTTTTACGCACCATTGACAGTGCATTGGTGCGCGCCGCACTTTCCGTGCTGCACCCGTCTCCTGTGGGCTACTCCCGACTTCATCATCGCTAGTCCTGACTGCTCCCAGCGAATCTCTAGGCCCTAGGCCTAACCATTGTTCGATAAGTGTTACTTATACCACTTTTTTAATATATGGTCTGAGTGGCCACCCGCCCTCATCCATAATTGTGCAACTTTATATGTGTAACAGTGCTTTTGATTTAACGCTTGTGCCCCTTTCCTCATAAAGAGTACTGGGGAGTAATTTAGAAATAAATACATATATTTTTATAATATATACTTGTGTGGTGTCCTTTCATTTGATTACAGGATTGTATGTGGTAAAACAGCTCGCTTAACACGACCTCTTAAGTTAAGCCTTTAAGGCTGCTTAGTCCATGCTACCACTAGGATAGCTTGTCTAACAAGGTTGACTTACAACCAGACATCTTTGGGGTTTGTTTGGACTGATACCCAGTGGTTCCAGAATTGGAAACACTACATATCAGGCCAACTTCTCACATTTGGCTAGAGATGCGAATCCCACAATCCACTGCCTGCAGTACCCCACAACTCCTAGAAACATCCTCACCTCTTTCTGTGTTCGGGGTAGGTCCATTGCTTTAATTATCTTGATCCTTTCTGTGGTGACTTTTCGGATCCCTTTCTCTATCTGGTGCCCCAGATATTTTACTGAGTTTTTACAGAACTGTAATTTGTCAGGGGATACTTTATGTCCTCCCTTTCCTAGGTGATTCAGCAAGGCGATGGTGTCGGTGACACAGTCAGTTTGAGTTTTAGATGCAACTAAAAGGTCATCTATGTACTGTACCAAAACGGACTCTCCGGGCAGTATTAGGGACTCAAGGCATTTCTTTAGGATCTGGTTGAAAATCGATGGACTTTCAGTGTACCCTTGAGGGACACGATTCCAGACATAGATATGGCTGTCAAATTCAAAACTAAAAAGGAACTTGCTTTCTGGATGCAATGGGATGGAAAAGAATGCGTGGCACAAGTCAATGACAGTAAACCATTCCGCATTCCAAGGAATCTGATACAAGATTACTGCAGGGTTGGGCACGATGGGACAGCAAGGTACAACAATTTGGTTTACCTTGCGCAGGTCCTGCACTACTCTGTACTTTCCACTAAGCTTTTTAAACCCAATGATTGGTGAGTTGCAGGGACTGCTCATTACTTCTTGTATGATGTCTGCTTCGAGCAATCTGTTAATTTCAACTGCGACTCCTGCTTTTACTTCTGCACTCATTTTGTACTGTCTTGTTCTGGGGTATACAGCATTTGTTTTTATCGCTATTTCGACTGGGTCCACATTTGCCATTAAGCCTACATCTTTTCCCGTGAAATCCCATACTTCAGGTACCACTCTTAACTGGAGCTCTTCAGGTAAGTCTTCAACGGACAAGGGTCTAATATCAGAGTCAGGTCTCACTAACATCAGTTTATACAAGCCATCTTCATCGGGGGTCTGAATTTCGACACCTTTTGGTGTGCAAAAGATGGTGCAGTTCATTTTGCACAACAAATCACGTCCTAGCAGGTTTACCGGACTGGAATCACAGACCACAAACCTGTGCATTTCTTTAAAATTTCCTATGGAGATTTCCATAGGTTCAGTCACTGGAGTACTTATTATTTGATTGGAGACACCCACTACTTGGATTGCTTCTCCCGAGAGGGGTAGGTTAGGAACATCCACTGCTCTCACAGTGGACCGGGTAGCACCAGTGTCCAACAGAAAGGTGACGTCTTTTCCCTCAACCTTTCCTTCAATGTATGGTCCAGTCTGGTCTACCGGTAAGGAGGCGCCAAGTACGCACTCCTTATCCTCCCCCCACAGGCCCCGTCAATCTTGTTCATCATAGAGGAACGTATCGTTTAACAAGTACTGCGGAATTGCTGCATTTCTCTCATTCTCTCCTTCCCATATTTCCGCCCTTTCATTCTGCTGACCCTGATTCTTATAATTCTGTCTAGGAGCGCGAGGTACTGAAGGTAGCTTTACCTGTTGCTGGTTCCTTTTCGTCCCCTCTTTCTGCACCTGTGGATTTAAACCATTTATAGGGGCATTACCGGCCTGTAGGTGTGGACACTCGTCTCTCCAATGCCCTATCTGGCCACACCTGTGGCAGGGGAATTTCTTCATAGCCTCTTCCCGACTCATTTTTACCCGGGGCTTCCCACCTCCCCCAGCGTTTGTATTCTGAGCATTATTATTAGAATTCAATTTACTTAACTGCTTTTCTTGCTGTTCAGCCAATTTCACTTGTGCCCACATCACTTTCTCCTTGAGGGCTTTCTTTTTATTCTCTATTTCATCTTCGCAGTACTTGGCGTATTTTAGAACATCATCTATGGGCTTTCCCTGCCAACTGATTTTATTGTCTCGAATCCATTGGGATATTTCAGGCCTTAATCCTAGCACGAATCTGTAACTGAAATGGGTCATGTCTTTCATGTCCACATTATCGATCCCACTGTAAGTTTTGAACACTTGTAGCAACCTTTCATAAAAGGAGTGGACAGTTTCGTCGCGCTCTTGGGTAGTTCTATCTATCCGGGTCCAATCTGTTTCTTTTGCGGGCACCTTTTTCTTGAGGTATTGTATGACTTGATCATACTTCCTCATTACTTCGGGTGAGGGAGCTCCGGTTTTGTCGTCCCTTGCATATTCCTCACTGGGCCAATCAATTTCAATTTTACATTCGGTCCATAAGTCTACAGGCACCACAATGTCGAAAAACCCATCCAGGTCTTTTAAAAGGCATTTCTGAACCTTTATGAAGCGTTCGACCTGTCTGTACCAATCAACAGGCTTCTCCCGTAATTTCGGGAAGTCATTAGTAAATGACACAATATCCTGTCGGGACCAAGGGACGTGGACATATTTTCCCCCCGGGACCTCTCTCATGGGACACAATTTTTCTGCGGGAGTTACTTCTTTCAGTACATATTCTGAAGCTTGGGATTTTGCTCTGCTGTCTTCCTTTTTCTTTGCCCACCGGGTTCTCCATTTCCCTACATCCCCCCATTTCTGTAAGAGTTTTAATAATTCTTTTATCTGGATCTGTTTTCCTACCACATTCAAGCTCTCTAAGTCTTTGTCCGAAAAATCTACTCTGTAGGGTTTCTGAAGGATTTTGGAGCGACTGACATCTATTCCCATTTCTGTGGCTGTGTCCATCAGTCTCTCATGGAGCAATCTAGCGTTCCGGGTAAGGTTTTTACTGATGAACAGTAACTCTTCTTCGCTGAAGGAGTTTAAACGGTCTAATCCTACATTTCCAGCCATCATTTCTTCTATTTCTATTCTTAGTTTATAGACCTCTAATGGTTTGGGTTGGGGAGTGGTCTCTTTCTCCAACTCTTTGGTCCATCTGTCCAATTCTTCGGGAGATACTACTGTGGCACTCCTAACCCCTGATGTGCTTTCAATCTGCACTTCTTTTGCCTTACTCTGACTCCTTGACCCCGGCATGCTAGCTCTAGATTCCCTAATGGGCATATCCATCAGAACCACTGATTTACATTCACTCTCTTGATCATCATCTATGAGCACTTCTTTTCTCGGGAGTGGAATGCTAGGAGTTGGCATGTTTGGGGTCATGACGGGAGGACGAGGAATGGCCAGGTTATCTCTATAAAGAGGAATAGCAGGCCCAATAGTTACTGGGATGGCCAGGGAATCTGGATGGGGATGTATCTGGGCTATGGTCCGAACCAAATCCTCTCGCTGTCTAGCTAGAGCTTCCTTCTCTCGCTCACGTAAAGCCTTTTCTGTAGAATTATCATGCAACACTTGCGGTACCAAGGGAGGGTAAATACTTGGGGCAGTTGGAGTAACCAACCGAGGTGGATCTTCTCCAAACGGGCGGTAATTTGGGACTGTGGAGCTAGGTTTACAAAACCCATCTCCCTCGCTGGTCTTACTATCCGTTCCTGTTCCATCTGTCTCACTATCCCTCCGACATCTCGGGTATCTGGAAAACGGGTTTGGTGAACTCAGAGGCTCTGACTCTGCAACATAGGGAGGGGGGTTCTTCATCAATAAATCCTCTAGGTGCTCATCTTCAGAGTCCCCCCCAGCCATCAAGTGATGAGTCTTCTCTTTGCACTTCCCTTTCTTTTGTTCTAATACCCCCATCATCGGAAACAACCCCTCCACCATCATGCTTTGTCTCCAATGTTTCATTTTCTGCTCTTTGGTTTCTCTATGGACCCTCGGATACCATTTGCTCACTCCCTTGTCCATCCGGGGTCTATCTCTCTCCAAAGCCTCAATTTCCCATTCTTCTAGGGCCTCGTACTGGGTTGATCTGGGTCTGGGATGTAATTCATTCATGCGGGTCCTTAAGTTAAAAAGGATTCTGCCATTAAACGTACCATCAATAGGAAATGCTAGGACTCCCTCATCTGCAGTATACTTTGCCCAATTCTCTAGCCATACACAGGTATGATACCCCTTTTCAAACATCATGAAGGAAGCAGGAGTATTCGGTGGAGGAATGATCACACCCTCCCTCGTTCTAATGGGCTTGTCTGTTTTAAAAAAATTCTTTACCTTGTCGGCAAATGACATTTTTCTTTTTATTCCATACATCATGTGCGGTCTACCTCGTATAATCTGTTCCTTATAGAAGCCTGAGTTTTGTGGATTAGGTAAGAACTCAGGATACCACATATGCCTTTCCAGGCTCGCTTCTAACTCGGCCTGATTAATTTTGTTTACTTTTGTACTTCCAATGCTAGCGCGACTCTTATTTTGTAGAAACCAATCAACACTGCGAATACAAAAATCCTTATCCAATGGGTGCGCGGCCTTTCGCGAGACCAGGTCTCACGCTCCGGCACTCACCCCTCCCTTACAAATTCAGCTTCACTACACACCCGCTGTCCTGACCAATACCAGCGCGGCACGGAGTGACGTCAGAGCAGTCTTCCGACCGACTCCCTCCTTCACAAGGTAACGGAAACTTTTAACTTTTCCTAAAGTGCGAGTGCAAATCTTAGTTACTAACACACAACGTTTGCCACTGTGTCTGAGCGTCCTAAATAGATAGAAAAAAATTCTTTCACTACAAGTAAACCACTTCTGTCTACTTTTCATTCACTCCGGATAGACTTCTTTGCCTAACCTCTCACACGAGCAATATAGAACCTGTTATTCTTCTGACTCATCCACTTCTGTCTGGGATATGTACTGAGCCAGGATTTCACCAGCGGACTATTTTACTTACCAGTCAAGCCTCGGAGACCCTATTACTCCTCCCACATGTGACCCTTACTAGGTGATATCACAAGGGAAGTTTTATACAAAGGATTCGTGGCTATCAATTATACAGATGCAAAAAAGATCCTAATTAGTGCTTCCAGGTATTCCTAACCCTGCACTAATGACTCTAGACAAGTGACTTTTCCAGCTAACCGGATTCTACTCACCGTTAGCTATATACTTCCCCGGGGATTCGGACTACACTGAACGCTTACAAACAGTTCTTTGTTAATACGACATATAACACTTATAGCAGCAATGCAAAAATCATATACCTTTACATAAAGAAACCTTTAAAACATGGCAAAATATTTAAATCAATGCAATAGGAAAATCAGCAGCACATTTTATTTTCACGGTTTGTTTATAAACTCTCCTGTCTACCTATCTTAACTAGTCCTAACCATAGCTCTGCTACCAGAAAATTACTGATAGAGCGCGCAGGTCACCCGGGTCACAAATTTACCAATTTTCCCCACGCACTGGGCCCTGTCGTGAGAATGAGGACTGAGTTTGCGTGAACCGGGTGATCTCTTGCACGCCACTATGAGTAATTCGGGGGGGGTGACTTCACACCACTTGCTGATCATGTACCTGACTTACCACAGGCACATTACTCCTGACGGATCAGGAGCTAGCAGGGAATAGGTGACAGAGTTCCTAGGAAAAATTACACTTTATAAACCAAAATACATTGGTCCATATATATATATATATATATATATATATTTTGTGAAATGACCACAGACACCTGATGAGTTTAAAAGTTTATCAAAAGTTTTCAGAATGAATATGCCAAAAAGACAAGCCAAATACAGAGTAACACATCTATCAGTAGAACCAAAGCCACAATATAATTATGGATTAAAGCAAAGACAATTTAGAGTAAGTGAGAACACTCTGGGGTAAGGCACACTAAAACCAAAACTATTCACAGAAATTTATACTAGGGCAGGGGACTGGGACAGGATCTAGAACGTATATTCAAACTAAAACTGCTTAGGCTACTCTTACTAAGTTCACTGCAATCATGCTAAAGGGGAAGGGAAAAAATGGAACACACTACTATATAATGACAATTTAATAATGTCCTATAGGTAGGGGAAAAATGGAACAGTTCTAACAACAATTGCATATAAGTTGCTTTAAACGGCAATAGGGCAATATCACAGGCAAGAGTGCTTTATTAGGAAAAGGAGAGAGAGAGAGGAATAGAAAGACGTAAACCCACTGATTAATAATTACCTAATTAAGAATGAGGACTAACCCTGGCCACGGGTCAGTACGGGAGGACAGGGACAAGGACCCTCAAGGAATGGAATACCAGAATGCGAGCAGGTACAGCTCACGGACAGTCAGGACAGGATAACCCTCAGGTTTGGGTCAGGGCTGGGCTCACCAAGGTAAGACCAACACCCACAGCTTCGGATGCAACGCCTGCGTTACCTCTCTCTGCAAGTAATCCGCCAGTAACCCCGATTGGGTTTTCGAATTTCCCCAGCAAAGTGCTTCGCCAGCACTTAGGACTAATTTCCACCCCTAGGGACTTGTGGAAAAATATGGACAGAGTGCTCCGCAGCACTCTAGATTGAGCACCTATAGAGTTCGTAGGGTCAGTGACAGGTCTGCTACTCGGACAAGTCGGACAATTTCTCTATGCTACACTAGGACAATTATACGGTTTGGGGACCCTTAGACCACCCACTAATGTTGCAAGTGACAATTTCCCACATTATGATTGGTCAGGAGAGGTGACTTGGTCATTGTCACCTCCTAGAATTCAGTGTTCCCATCATTAATAATACATTTTGCATACCCGCCCCTTGGGTTCACGTTCCCAGGCATAGGAATACAGAAGACAATGAGCGAAAGCATGTTACAGATACACTGTTGCACAGTCAAGGTGAAACGCCGCGTCTTCGAGGTGGGTTCTCAGGCGCATTGGGCTTCAGGAGCCAGCTGGCTGATTTCAGCTACTGCGCAGAGGGGTTTTCCCCATATCACGTGGCAAGGTTCAGTAGAGCTTCATCATGGCGTAGCTCATGTACTCCCCCGGCCCCCAGAGACGCGATACATGAAAAGTAAGCGAGAACAAATTAGAATCATACATAAAAATGATCACACTGTATACCGTAATAGATTTTAACACACCCCTTATTTTATAACATCTATAGTATTAAAGTTTAGTGCGAAAAGACAGATAGGCGAAAGCAGCGGTAGCAAGCAGAGAGCGTGGTGAGAGACAAGCGGCCATATTTGCATCAGTGCGCATGAGCAATACAATCCCTCCAAAATGCGAGTGCGTCACATCACATGGGTATGACCGACGCATGCGCAGACTGGATTTCTGCAAAGCAGCCATTTCCTTAGTGCAAGCATTGTGAGGATGAAAAGACACACAGGCAAGCCTCTTGGGGACACCCGCATGTTGGGGAAAATGCTAAATAAATGACGGACAGTGGGATTAATATGATTATACGTTAGGCGAGGTTCATGAGTGAGAGCAAGTCGCTTTACGTGCGAATCCTTGCTCCATCACTAGCAGCCCGTCCCGACGTTGTCCGGGTATGAATTGCTGCCGGCCAGTAGTATATTGTTTTGTAGGATTTCGTTTTGCTAGCATTTCTTATCTGTGACATGCCTGTGAAACGCTCCGATTCACAGTGCACTGCTGATGCACTTAAGAGTGCGTGTTCAGTAGTGTGTGAACTCGAGTTTCCCTACTTTATTTTTCCTTGCACTATTATATAGCGCTAACTTGACAACATGGCATGAGCACAATTTACATTACAGAAGAACACATTCATTTGTGGTAGGCACGGGGAGACAAAGCGATTTGCCTGGAATTAAAGGATGTTGAGTTGATGCCGAGATTCGAACGTTTCAGAAAAGGGGGGTGGTGATGGACAGAGTATCTGAATTAAGCAGAACACTCGTACCCAGTCAACAGATCAGGGCTTGATCCATCACCCTTTTTTTAGCTCACTGCACCATCCCAGCTCAGAACCTGGCTACATGCAAATTAGTCTGTCCCTGGCCCAGTGCATCATGGGAACAGGGCAGACCAAACTACCAAGCCAATTCTTTTACTGGAAAGGAAACAAGCTTCCGGGGACCGGTTTCTGGAATTACAGCCGTCTTCGGCCCGGCTTGCTTGAATCCTGATGGTGCAGTGAGCAAGGGACTCACATCTGAGCATACCCTTCCACGCTTATGGTGGACAAAACGATTCAGAAAAGGGGGTGGTGATGGACAGAGTATCTGAATTAAGCAGAACACTCGTACCCAGTCAACAGATCAGGGTTAGATCCATCACCCTTACAATACCCCTGTACCCTAAAACCCAAACCTACCCCTGAACCCTAAAAATACCCCTGTACCCCAAAACCCAAACCTAGCCCTGAACCCTAAAAATAACCCTGTACCCCAAAACCCCAACCTACCCCTAAACCCTAAAATACCCCGTACCCCAAAACCCCAACCTAGCCCTGAACCCTAAAAATACCCCTGTACCCCAAAACCCAAACCTAGCCCTGAACCCTAAAAATACCCCTGTACCCCATAACCCCAAACTATATCTGACCCCTTAAAATACCCAAACACCCCAAAACATATACCTCAGTACCCCAAAACATATACCTCTATACCCATACTTACCTTATCCAAACATTTTAAAAAACATGCTTTTACCATTCATGTTGTAAAATGTATGCGTAGTAAAAGCATATAAAATGTAATGCTATGCGTTATAATGGCATTGCGGGGTCATGGTACTTTTGTCATGAAAGTATGTGGAGTGTTGGTATGCGGAAAGAAAGTTGCGGAATAATGGGTGTTTACCCTCCTCCGCTACGTACATTGGTGGCACGGCGGCCCACATCTCCAGCAACATACTCAAATTTTTTCACCACCCATTTGAAAAATGCACAGGTCTCTCTCATTGATGGACAGCAGCCACATACACTTTTAGACACACCTCCCGCCACAAGTTCTAGAATTGCGAACTTTAGAGCCGGGGAGCTACGTTCGAATCTCGGCATCAGCTCAACATCCTGTAATTCCATGCAAATCGCTTTGTCTCCCCGTGCCTACCACAAATGAATGTGTTCTTCTGTAATGTAAATTGTGCTCATGCCATGTTGTCGAGTTCGTGCTATATAATATTGCAAGGAAAAATGAAGTAGGGAAACTCGAGTTCACACGCTACTGAACGCGCACTCTTAAGTGCATCAGCAGTGCACTGTGAATCGGAGCGTTTCACAGGCCTGTCACAGATAAGAAATGCTATCAAAACGAAATCCTTCAAAACAATATACTACTGGCCGACATCAATTTATACCCGGACAACGTCGGGACGGGCTGCTAGAATATATATATATATATATATCTATACTACTATTATAAAGAGAGAACTGTGTCCTTTGAGCCAGGTAAACTCGAAAAGTACAACACCAATCAAAACACCCAAGACATCTTTGAAAACCTCAGGGCAAGCAGAAGGACATAGGCTATTAAAAAAAATATATACGTTGTTTAAAAAATTTTGAAATAAAAATAAAGTAGTCCCTTGCAAGTAGCGCCGGCCGCGACGTCTGCGTGATGACATCATTTGTGCTCCCAACACTTCCTGAACACGGAGTGGGAGGCAGTGGCCCTGCAGCGAGGAGGTCACTTGGCATTCAGCACAGGGCTCAGCCCTCTCCCTGTCTCGATATGCCCTGCTCAGAAGACCGGTGGGGCTCATGGTGACTGGGCACCGTGATATGCGGTGAGGACTATGGGGCTTAAACACATGTTTTGCATATTGGCCTTCCCCAACCCCGCTTTGTGTTTGGTTTATGGTAACACACGGCTGCAGGAGTAGAGACTTTCCGATTACAGGCTCATTACAGCTGGCCATTGCTGTTTGATTTCATGTATTTGGAGCCCGTGGGGAGTCCGGGCTGGTGATTGTTATGTTGGTTCAAGAGATGATCGATTAAGTGAAAAACGTTACTCATTCAGCAACACGCCACAGGAATGAGTTCGTGCTCTGCTCATGTTCGTCAGGAGAAACATTAACTTTCATTTCGGCACATGCGAGGCCTCCGATCAGTGGTGTGATAATTCTGAGGCATTATGGGATGAGTAGTCCCGGCCCGCATTTTAGATAACCTTTGTTAGGAGGCTCGGACTGGGTAATGAGAGGGCTGCAAGAAGGCGTGCACTCTATCATGTATATCCCTCAGTAAACATGCAGCGTGTTGCCAGTCAGTGCTATAATTTAAATATGTTTCAATCTCCCCCCTGACACCCACCCATGGTCAATCTGCCGAAGTGAGGCATTCATGACGCCTCTGTGTGGTGGGGCAAGAGTAAGGAAAAAGGAAAGAGCATGCCAGATTCTGTTTACAGACACAAATTCCCAAAGTAATGCCACATTCCAAGGCTCTAAACCAGTGAAGAAGTGTAATAATGCACCTTGGAATTACCTTACCTCACAGTGCTGGTCACTGCAGGGAAGTTATTTCTTCTGTGATTTAACGCTCCCTCCCATTCTGCACTCTATGAATCTCCCAGGCCCCCAGCCCTGTGCATTTCTCTCCATGTGGCTCCGTGAAGAAATGTGATTCAAGGTTTGTTACTTCCTTTCAGTTGGGTTGGGGTTGTTTGTTTATCTATTTTTTAGAGTGCAAGCTCGGTACCGAGGTGGAACGTGTTAAGTGCTGTGCCTGAAAACATTAGATCTGGCTAAAATCCACTATCATGCCTTAACAGGAGGTGATGGCTCTAGGGATTAACTGTGCCACTAAGGTAGCAGGGTAGGTTTATGCACCTTTTACTGTTCAACTGTGCAGGTTACATATTAAAGGCCCGTGAAAGCCAGGTTAACTCTTTGTGATCCCGAGGCCAATAAAATGAGTAACATGGACTTTAGAAGTAAAAGGAACTGTTATTCAGAGCACAAGAGATAGTCAAGTTTATGTAAATCACTTTACGAAATGAATGCATGTATGGCGACTTCTTTTTCAATGTACAAAATTGGCTCCTTGATAAATAGGCGTGCTCCCTGGAACTTCATAGAGACTTTTCACCCTTAAGGCGGCTGCACAAATGTGTACAGTAAGATATTGTTGGGAAATAAAAGGAGGACCCCGCAACAGTTGATTGGGGACTGGGGGGAAATAGAATCTTTTGAACAAACTTGGGCGTCCCCTCAAACAAAAACCACACAGGTTGAGTATTCTACCCAAAAAAATAATAGCATGCCGTTAATTCGGCGGGAAAGGTAAAGTTACAAAGTTTAAAATACCAATCTCTAAAGGCAGGCTTCAATCAGGGAGACAAGGTCTATGGTTCAGCTCAGCTATATTTCTGTAGTGGCTAGATTTTCGGTGAATTATGTAAATAGAGGAGCATTTCTTAAACACATTTTGACCATAAACAGTTTGAATTAAAATCTAAGCATTGTTTTTTCACCAGAATGAATTACATAGAAAACACAGTAAAAGGTGGTTCAAAGAGGTATTAAAAATTATTTTCCACACCAAGAATTGCAATAAAAACTCTGTTATACATTTATTATATGATCACAATACAATATACAAGATTTTTAAAAACACGTTATTATACATTTCATAAAAAGATTTAAAAAAAAAACAAGAATCACAAGTCGACGCGGCGTTTCGGTATTCTGTATTTGGACCTTCTTCAGGACTGATTCTAGACAAATTTAAAAAGATTTAAAAAAACAGAGTTACATTTTTTGCATTGGTCTTGGCATCTCTTCAACCAGTACTCTATTTAGTCACAATTCCTGGTCACTGTGCTCCGATCTTATCTCATAAAAAAATTTCATAAAACAGTCATGTTCCCTTGAACCCCTTATCCTTAAAATACATCTCCATTAGTTGATGTGCATTACTATACTGTGACAAAACTAATAGTGTTTACCTTTCCCTTGGACCTAATGGTCCAATGCTTATTAGACCAGGACATGATATTCCAAACTATTATTTTTATAGGTTAGGCCTACCTTTAAATTAGATAGGGCAGACCGCCCACTGGATGCAGTTTAATTGAATTCTGCACCCTGTAGTCATCGGATTATGACACACTCAGGAAAAAATCTTCAATTTTTGATTTTTGATCCCACTGGTTGAGGTAAATAAAGAAGAAGAGGATGCTATTATATTTGGAAACCCCACTTAGATTATGACCTTGTATCGACATTAAGGATCAACAAAGGTTTATTTATTCAGTACCTTATGTTTGTGTTGAGTTAGCTTTGTCTTGGACTGCCAGGGGGAGCCACCGTCTTCCTATGTATGGGTTTCTTCAATTACCCTGGACGATTTTTTTAAAAAAACGCGCATAAATCTCAATCTATGTCAGAAGAATTTTCTCATATATATTAAAGGATTTACTCAGTCACTCACCATTAAAAATCTTTTGCGGATTGGCGCAATGCTCAAGATGGGTTGCTACCAAGTTCCTTCTTGTTCACCTCCAAATTCTTTCTATTTATAAGACAATAGCAGGTGTACACTAATTAGGTTTATATAAATTCCTCTTTTAGTTTAGTTTCATAATTTTTTCTATTACTAGTCCATATGATATATTTATAGACCCTCCAATGTTATTTATTGCATGTTGCGAGGAGTGGTTCTCTTGTCCCTATCACACTCTCTTTATATTAACAGTCCCTTTTCCAAAAAACTTTTGGGAAATATAGAAGGAATTCTATATCAGATTTATACAAAGAAGGAGTTCTATATTAGATTTATAAGAAGGGCTATTTAAATATTCCCCTGTGTTTCCAATAGTCCTGCCTCTCCATTACCTTAATTATTGGATTCGGCCTCCCTGCTCCTGGTCTCTGGCAGTCTTCCACACGTCCCTCCACTGATCCGGTATGGGCCGTCTCGAATGCTGGGGATTTCCTCATTCCTCGGCATTTTTATTGTCAAGCCTCTCAATTGGCTTTCGTTTTCTGCTACGTGATAGGTTCTTTATCGGCAAATCGCTTTGTCGTTGCTGAGGGAACCGAACGCTCCTTCAGTTCCCGCTACGTGCGCTATCTCATTGGCGCATGTTTACCTCTTTATCCTTCACTTGATTGGATAATCGCGTGCCGAGACAGCGCGCGGTTGTCATATCAACCGAACGCGATTCTTAGGTTGTTTGCCTTACTCTTGTTACTTTCTTTTATCGGGCCCATTTTGTGTTGTAATTGGCGTCTGTTGGGTATTATTCTTACATCTGAGATTATCAAGCAAAGTTTACTTCGGCACATGATACCGAGCGGTTGTCATAACAACCAGGCGCGTTTTTGTGCGTCTGTTGTCATCGCAACCGCTCTCACTCAAGGTGTTTGTTGCTTTCTGTAACTGCCGGCTTTAATAACCCCACAGTTATTTGGATAATCTGCGCAACTTCAATTTCCTATTTGTTCTAAAGTACATGAGAATATGATTATTATAGAACGTACAGCTACTTTGCTAGTTACGTTCGGTGTTTTTTCGTTCTCAAAGACTATTGGTTCGCAATCAGCCAATGAGCATGCGGTGTCCAATGACAACCACAGCGCCTGTTGATACACACCCCCAATGCGTTAATTACTTTCCTGTGACTGACGGCTGGGAAAAACTACAGAGTTTGGTGTTTAAATGCCTTTTAGTTAGTCTTGCCTTAGTTTGGAGATTCATAGGTACAGAGCACCGCGCGGTTGTGTTAGCACCAGATGTGCTCTTGTTCATCTCTTAACCTCGTATTCGCACTTTTGCTGGGAATCAAATTATATTCCTAATATCCAAGCTAGGGTACTATTTAAGCCTTACATGACATATGCCAATATCTACAGTCAGATCCGGTCTAGGAGGCTTTTAATGTCGGTGATTTGATCAATTGTTTATTAACTTACTCGAGATACCTTAAGGTTAATTTTCATTTAGCTCTGGTAAAGGGTGACATATACCAGATACCCAAGTTTTACTCAGATCTTGGGAATATTTATCAAGTAGTATGATCCGTGGTTAATTTATTGTTTATTAGAGGGCGTTATTTATTGAATTATCTTTTCCCAGTCTTCTCTGGAATTTAATCCGCACCTCACACTATTAAGGGTTGACATGTAATATTGCTCCCTCCTTTTCCTTTTATTGTTTAGGTTCCCACCTCTAACACTATCAGAAATTTTCTCTAGGCCGCACCATTTGAGGTCCTCTATTTTGTGGTTGGCTTCCCTCCAGTGTTCCGTGAGGGGCGCTCCTATCTTATTGGTTCTAAGTGCCGAGCGGTGCTCGTTGAGTCTCATTCTGAGTTCCCTAGAGGTTTCGCCTACATATGGCTTGTTGCAAGGGCATAGGATTAGATAGACAGCGTTCTTAGATCTGCAGTTTATAAAAGTTTTTATATATATTGTTTTGCCATTTGCAGTGATCTGGCTCCCTTTGAGGACACTATTGCAGTTCACACAGCCCATGCACGGATAAGTTCCCGTGGGTACAGTAAGATATTGGCAAGGCCAGTGGGGTACTTCCCAACTTTAAATAGCCATAGCTATGAAAATGTGCACATATTAATGGTACTCAGATGTTTCTAGGCGTAGGTCGTACAGATGTTCGCTAATGGTGCACCCTGTTGAGGCTTTGGGAAGAGGTACTGCCTATGTACCTATATTTGTGGTTTTATATAGCGCGCAAATGACCCGAGGCGCTACTTCGCCTAGGAGAGAGCTAATCTATACTACTATTATAAAGAAAGAACTTTGAGGCTTTGAGGCGGGTAAACTCAGGAACCACAGCGCCAATCCACACACCCTATACATCTTTGTAATCCTCAGGGTGTGCAGATGGACATAGGCTATATAAATTAAAAATAAATACGTAATTTAAAAAATATATGTTAAAAAAAAAAGTAGTCCCTTCAAAGTAGTGCCGGCCGCGACGTGCGTGCTGACATCAGGATCGGCGTACACGAGCGCCAGGAGCGGCGGAGATCAGCGCGGGGAGGAGCAGTGACAGCGGACATGAGCCGGGGACAGGCGGTGAGGATCGGCGGGCAGGCAGTGAGGAGCGGCGACAGGGAGGAGCGGTGAGCAGCGGATGAGGTAGGGCGCCAAGTAAGCAGTGAGCAAAGCAAACGTGAGGGAGGAGCGGTGACCCGCGCTAAAATGACAATCGTGAGAGGTGCGTTATAAAGCTAAAATGACAATCGTGAGAGGTGCGTTACAAAAGTGACAATCGTCAGCCAGAGGTAGTAGACGGGGCATTACAGGAGTAAAAAGTGATGTGCGCAGGTTACAAAATCGTACAAAGTAACTGCAATATAGAGAAAAGCAAACGTCAGCACCACAAGTGAGCAAAATACCAAAGCAAACGTGAGGGAGGAGCGGCGGCGGGGAGGATCAGTGACATTACAGGAGTAAAAAGCGTACAAAGTAACTGCAATATAGAGAAAAGCAAACGTGAGCGACACAAGTGAGCAAAATACCAAAGCAAACGTAAGGGTGGAGCGGCGGTGGGGAGGGGAGGAGCGGTGACATTACAGGAGTAAAAAGCGTGCAAAGTAACTGCAATATAGAGAAAAGCAAACGTGAGCGACACAAGTGAGCAAAATACCAAAGCAAACGTGAGGGAGGAGCGGCGGTGGAGAGGGGAGGAGCGGTGACATTACAGGAGTAAAAAGCGTGCAAAGTAACTGCAATATAGAGAAAAGCAAACGTGAGCGCCACAAGTGAACAAAATACCAAAGCAAACGTGAGGGAGGAGCGGCGGCGGGAAGGAGCGGTGACCGCGCTAAAATGACAATTGTGAGAGGTGCGTTATAAAGCTAAAATAACAATTGTGAGAGGTGCGTTATAAAGCTAAAATGACAATCGTGAGAGGTGCGTTACAAAAGTCACAATCGTCAGCCAGAGGTAGCAGATTGGGCATTACAGGAGGAAAAAGTGACATGTGCAGGTTACAAAAGCGCACAAAGTAACTGCAATATATGGAAGAAGGCTCCGGGGGACCCACAGACAACGTCAGGGCGGGCGGGGGCCCTGAAGCATAATTGCTCCCGGACAACGTCGGGACGGGCTGCTAGTATATATATATATATATATATATATATATATATATATATATATATATATATATATATATACATATATATATATATATATATATATATATATATATATATATATATATATATATATACAAACGTATATTTGATGTTTTAATAATGTACTTTAACAATGTATATGACTTTACTACACATGCATTTGCGTTATAATGGCATGCGTGATAAAGTCATATGCGTTGTAAAAGTTTTAGAAATTATGTCTTTGCGGAGTAATAGTCCTGCGTTATACAACTTGCAGGGTAATGGTATGCGGGATGTTGGTTTGCGGAACATCATCACATATTCCCGGGGGATGGATAGTCCCTTTCTTGCTATTTCCGCGGAGGCGGGCCTTGTGTCCGGATGTGCGTGGCGCGAGGCCTGTGCGCAACAGAAGTGGAAAATCTCCAGTGTGCGCTTCAGGCGTCACCGGAAGTTAAGGCGAGATTACATTTCCTGCACAATGGCCCCTGTTTGCGCTCCTTCCGGCCCTTGGGAATAGCGCCATGCCTGACCTCCATACAGTAAAGCAGGTGAATGTCACTGGGAGCGCAGGGCAAGCACACCCGGAGCTGGAATGTAAAGAACCTGGGAAGAAAAAACAATGAAATATTGGGCACACCGCACGCTTTCTTTTCTCCGTAATCCCTCGCCCCGCACACGCCCCCAGCACACGCCCACAGCACACGATATGAGACATGGCATGAAGGGCGGAACGTACCACACGCCCCCAGCGTTTGTCACGCCCACAGCACAACGCAGACACGCCCACAAGGGACTACTTTGCGGGCACGGTTCTTTTACCTTTTAAATGTATATGGTGGGCGTCTGCATAGCCTATGTCCTTCTGCTGCAACTGCCCTTTCCAACGCTGTATAGGGTGTTGTGATTGGTGCTGTGGCTCCTGAGATTACCCGCCTCAAAGGTTTGGGCTCTCTCTTTATTATATTAGTATAGATTTAGATATTTTGACTTCTATATTTTGACAATCGATATTACTTACCTTCAATTCGATATTTCTAACCACTATATTGTGTCCATTCGATATTTTGTCCATTCGATATTTTTACTTCGATATTATGTCCATTCTATATATTTTTTTCGATATTATGTCTAGTTACCGCGATTTTTCAGTCAGTATATTCCTGAAAACTGGTACCGAGGCCTGCATGACACTAAACCTTTAACCAAGGCAACTTCTCCTCTGGGGCAGAGAGGACGAGAGCTTTACTGAGCTGTCAGCAAAAGTTTAATCTGTGTTGCACCCCTCCACCCCACCAAAGGCAGGTCACAGCAGTATGTGCTTGGGGTGGTCTGTGTAATCCACCCCTCCCCCCACTAAAGGGAGGTCTCAGCAGTATATAGTTGAGGTGATCTGTGTAATCTATCCCTCCCCCCACTAAAGGGAGGTCTCAGCAGTATATAGTTGAGGTGGTCTGTGTAATCCACCCCTCCCCCCACTAAAGGGAGGTCTCAGCAGTATATAGTTGAGGTGATCTGTGTAATCTATCCCTCCCCCCACTAAAGGGAGGTCTCAGCAGTATATAGTTGAGGTGGTCTGTGTAATCCACCCCTCCCCCCACTAAAGGGAGGTCTCAGCAGTATATAGTTGAGGTGATCTGTGTAATCCACCCCTCCCCCCACTAAAGGGAGGTCTCAGCAGTATATAGTTGAGGTGATCTGTGTAATCTACCCCTCCCCCCACTACAGGTAGGTTCTTAGCAGTATGTGGTTTCCGGGGAACGATTGCCCCACGGTTGGGATCATTGTACGTGTTGTCTGCTCACTTGTCACTGACTGGTGTGTTCACTTTTGTTCACTTGTCCTGCGCCGTCACCAGGAGCCCCTCCCATTGCTCTGAACTCTCTGTGTTATCATGTATGTGTGATATGTTGTCATCATAACATCACTACATTACTTTGATGTCGTTGTTTTTGTCACATTCGTCGTTTTCAGAGCGCGGCATTAACTCGCCGTGTTGTTTCTGATTTCGAAGCAATGTTTGAATGAATCCTGTGGGAATCATTGTACCTTTGCAAGTCTGAGTGTGACGTAGCAGCAGAACCCAACAGGATTAGTAAAGCCAAGTTTGATGTTTTTTGCAGAAAGTCAGATGTTTGGTGGTGCGTTTAATGTCCAAGGGGAGGGAATTCCAAAATGTGGTGTCGAGATAATGGAAATCTTCCAGACCTTGACTTTAGGTGAGGGAGAGGGAGGGTTTGTGAAGCGCCGGAGCGCCTTGAAACGAGGTGGCAGATAGCACTTGCCTAGGCCTTCAAGGTAGGCTGTTGGAGTTGTAGAAGGCCCTGTGCGTCAGGCAGCGCTTGACAGTGACGCGTTTCTATATCAGCAACCAGCGCAGGTCCTCAAATGACTGGAGATAGGGTGTAGGACTGAGGTTGGGGGTGAGTCTAGCTGCAGAGTTCCGGACTGTTCACCATCTGTGAATGAGGTAGTTAGGAAGCTTCTCCAAGAAGAGGCAATTCCCCAAAAGATTTCCCAGTTCGTAGCTGAACAAGCCGATACAAGGAGTGGCCGAATTCAGAAGCCACCAGGATGGGGACTAGGGAATGGAGTGACTGCCAGACAGGAGGACCTCAGTTTTATGGCCATTTAATTTTAGGCAGTTATCATGCTTTGAGGAGCCGTGGTCTGGTGGCTCAGTGGACTAATGCACCCACTGCAGTGGCCTGTGTTCGACCTCATGGTCACAGGTTCAAATCCCGCCGGGTCCACTCAGCCTTTCATCCATCTGAGGTCGATAAAAATAGTATCATTGAGTTGGGTAACAATAAACATCTGTTATTCAGCGCCTTGAGACCCTTGGGTGGTAAGTGTGCTTTACAAATACACGTGTTATGTAGGAGGTGACAGCTGAGATATTGTGCTGTACCGGTGCAGTCCATTACTATACGAGATGAACATTTGAGTATCTTAAACACAGGATATTGTTTCAAGTCCAAAGGTATGGAACAGAGGCACGTCTGTAGATTTACATTTCGATGCGCGTTGTAGAAAAAGGTACGGGCAGATGACCTTTTTCAGAGTTGCCCGGCGCTAACCGCCTCTTTACCCACTCGAGTTACCAAACAAAGAGGCAGGCGCTGGAGACTGGAAGGCAGGAAACAGAAGTTTTATTCCGACGGAGCAGAACACATCAAATCAGACAACAGGGTATCTTCTCGAGGTGCTCTAACCGCATCTCTGAGGCCTGGCCTCTTATACACAAGTTTATGATCTTTATTGCATGTAACACATTCTTGTAATGCTTTGAAGTATGAAAGGACATCCTCGGAATCTCCCCTTCAGGCCCGTTCCCACACACATTTACAGTTGAAGTCCCCACCCCGGTCACAACAGGTGATGATTATCGCGCAGCTGGACATTCCGCCGATTCACGGAATGTGTGGGGTTGATCGGATCTCATAGGGTGGGGGCTTTGATCAATTCGAGGGTCCTTTAATGGGGGAAGCTTCCTACTGTACGGGGGGGCAATAAACAGTATCCGCAGGGCCAGGTGGCGGCCTGGGAACGAGGAAGACAAACGGGCACACAGGAAAAGGGGGGTTGTATCAAAGGACCTGGGACCATGAAAGGAATGAAGGGAGGTGTCGCGCTGGGAACAGGAGGGGATTCCGAGGCAGAGCTGCGCTGAAGAGGGGTTTATGACCCAAGGCATGTGAGAGCGGGGGGTTGTCAGCGTGCGGGGGATGCCTGCGAGGTTAGGAGAGAGAGAGACGCGCTGGCTATCAGCGAGGGGCAGGGAGGCCATGGTGCTCAAAATGGCTGCCGCTTACGCACACGAATGGGCTCAAAAAGGGCAAGATGGCGCCGATAATGTTGACGTTTGCTGCCTAACTTTTAACAGTCCTCCCTTTTCAACATATCTAGCCAACTTGCCTACTCAATGTCAATCTTCATCAAATTCCTAACCTCGGCATCATATAATGCTCCCATGCGTTCGTTTCCAAAGTCCACAGTCTTAGGGCAAATACAATTTGTACATAATGAACACAGAGGTGGCAGACATTGAATTCCTAAGCATAGACCGCATATTACAACTACAGGAATCAGGATAATGGTGAACAGTCTCCAGCCCCAGCTCTTAACGGTGTTCCAGAACCAACCACCAAGCGACCATTCTTCCTGTTCCTGGTGGACTTCTGAAGAGAGTCTGTGAAGATGTTCGATGGCTTTGTACACTGAGGGTGAATTGTCCGGTATGTATGTACAGCAGCTGGACCCAATAATGCGGCATGCTCCACCACGGTCCGCAAGAACCACATCTAGGACAAGGCGGTTCTGGAGGGCCACCAAGCGGACCGCTTGAAGCTCGGTGGTGTTGTTAGCAAGGATACCAGCTGTGATGTTCATTGTTGTCTCAACTGCCTGAGTCAGATGTCGGATGGCACGGCTGTTTGCCATCGGGCCCCAGAGTGGAACAAGTCCCTTCATAGCATCGAGGAACTGCGCTCCTGTTGAGTCGGCTTGTTCAATGTCCTTGGCTCGTTTTTGTCTATGATGATTCGCTGGAGCCACATAAGTCGGAGGAAGGATGAAGGAGATGAAACAAGTGCCCCCCCAGCCTTTGGGGAGCCAGGTGTAAGCCTTTGTGCCGCAGACGAAATACATGTTTGGGGATGACACAAAGGAAGGTGGATCAGTGGAGTCCAAAGTTCTGGTAAAACGGCAAGCACTGTGGCCTACCAGCTGTGTCCCAAGCCCTTCTATGCACATGTGGCCTGTGACGTTGATGACTGACAGAGCCACAGTCAGAGTGGCAGCCGTTCGTTTCCGCAGGTAGGAGAAGGTGGGTCTGGTTGGATTGTTGAACACCTGCATTTCAATTCGTTCTTTAGCAGGGATGTCCATGTGGATTGAGTCGTTGGAGGTCTGCGGGCAGAAGTGTGTCTTTGTTTTGTTTCGCCAGACCCCGTGGAAGAAATGCGTTACGGTTTTGCTGGAGGTGGCATTGTCCTTATAGCTTTCTTGCAGGAGGATCAGCCAAGCGAGGCAGGAGCCATGAACTGAGAAGGGTGAAGGGATGAATGGTATCGAGTGTCCAGTGGCGTGGGGTAGCAACCCACAGATCCAACAGTTGGTGGCATTGGTGGCGAGATTGTGCTGGTGAAGTAGCTGTACAAAAGAGTTATTCTAAAACTCCTTTCGCCTCTCTATGAGTTGAGGAGAGAGCGAAATCAGATAATGGTCCTTCATGGTGGTAGGCTGAGCAGTGGTCAGGAATGTTTCGTGAGCAGGTGCATTTTCTTCCATAATCCAGAGTGTGGTCATGAGGAGAAAGCAGAAAAGGATTGTGATGAAGAGTGCAATTGTCTTTGAGCTGTGGAGTCTGTATGTTCTTGGGTTTCTGTAGTGGGTATTTCCTGTTGCTTCCATCATCTTCTTATTTGGCGCTTCCATCATCTTCAAGGTGCTCGGTAGCGGGCAGAACCACAGACTTCGTTTAGCTTCTCTTCGGGTGACCCTTGGTGGTGTTTAGGTCACCGTTCTGAGATTTAACTTAGTCCGTGGTCTACTTAGCCGAAGCTCCCTCCTTTCGACGCAGGAAATACCCTTCTCTGGATGGCACAGTGGGATCAGAGAATTTTGAAAGTTCAAGTGCTTCGGTATCAGGATAGCAGGTTAGTGACGGTCGGTCCTTGTTCAGGAGCTCTTCTTGGTTGTCGATGTTTTCTGTCGTGGCCAGGGTCGAGGAGACCTTCTTACAGTGGTGTGCGTGCAGCCAGTGCCGTTTCCCCTCCACACGAAGAGCCGTCCGGGTGGTGATTAACACTTGCCAGGGGCCCGTCCACCGGGGTTCCAAACTCTTCGACCGCTGAAAGTTTCGGATCAGCACGAAATCTCCAGGTTGGATGGCGTGACCCGGACCCCTGGAAGCATCGGGGATGGCCTGCTGCACCTGCTGATGAATGACAGACAGAGTTTCAGTCAATTTATACAGATAATCAGACATTAGGACGTCTGGGACGTCATGAATGGAAGTTGGTTTCGGTGCAGACCAGACACTCATGGGTCGACCGAAAACAACCTCATAAGGTGTCAAGTGATGTTTGGTGGGGGTGGAACGCAGATAGCAATGCCAGTGGGAGGGATGTCTGGCCATTTCAGACCCGTGGTAGCCACTATCTTGGCCAGTTTAAGCTTTAGTGTGGCATTGTGTCGCTCAACAAGTCCAGCAGACTGGGGGTGGAAGACTGCGTGGAACTTCTGCTTGATGCCCAGCCCCTTTAAGATGAGCTGGATGACTTCGGCTATGAAGTGGGGGCCATTGTCGCTCCATAAAATTCGACAAAGGCCGTAACGGGGGAAAACTTCTTTAACAGTACTTTTGCAGTGGCCATAGCAGTGTTGTCACGGGTTGGGTATGCTTCCACCCATTTGCTAAATGCGCATACCACAACAAGTACATATTTCAGGCCTTGGCATCTGTCTAGCTGGATGTAGTCCATCTGCAGGACTTCAAACGGGTGATTTGGGACCCGAAACCCTCCCCGGGGTACTACAGTTCCTTTCCCGGGGTTGTGTTGCAGGCATATCAAGCATTGTTGGACCAGACGTTTGGCACAGTCTGTGATTTTATCATTGTGCCAAACTCTGGAGACAAGTTCAATCATGGGGGCTGATCCTATGTGGGCAGGGGAGTGTGCCATAGTCAGTATGGGAATCAGGTACGAGTCAGGTAGCAACCATTTGTTTGTGTCTTTTGTCCGCCAGCAGCCTTCGTCGTCTTTCAATCCCACCCGTGTCCATTCAGTCAGTTCGTGTTGTGTGCTAGCCATTTGAATGTCTCTAATAGTGTCCCTAGCGTCAGTCCATTTTTCTGCTTGTGACCTGGTCACGTACATACGTGTTGTCGTCCTATTTTCAGCTGTCGTTCGAGCAGTGATGTCGGCTAGTGCATTTCCCTGTCCAATAATGTCTGTCACCTTTTTGTGTGCCTGGCATTTGATGACTGCAAGCTTTTTGGGGAGAAGGACAGCTTCGATCAAGGCGGAGACTAGATCCCCGTGCAAAATGGGGGTGCCGTGTGAGGTCAAGAATCTCCTTTCCCTCCAAAGGAGCCCAAAATGGTGAACCACCCCGAAGGCGTACTGGCTGTCGGTGTAAATGTTCGCTGTGGTTCCTGCTGCTAGAATGCAGGCTCGTGTCAGGGCAATCAGTTCCGCTGCCTGGGCAGATCGTTGCGTGATGCGGGCTGTCTCGACTACAGTTTGAGCCGTGGTGACTGCATAGGCAGCTGAAGTGGTGCCATCGGGGAGTTTGATGCAAGAACCGTCCACCCACAGCTCTCCCTCAGGGTCAGGAAAAGCCGTGTCTCTGAGGTCAACCCTACTTCTAGTCTGTTCGTCCGTAAGAGTCACGCAGTCATGTACAGGGTGCACATTGGGATCGTTCTCTGGTAAGGGTAACAGAGTTGCCGGGTTCAGTGTGGTGCATCTTTTCAGGGTGATATGGGGTGCAAGCAAAGTCAGCTCGTATCCAGTCAGTCGTGCACTCGTCAGGTGTTGCGTCTTGGTTTGGTTCAGGAGGGTGTCAACTGCATGGGGTACCAGTACCGTGAGGGAATTCGAGAGCACGATCCCCTCACTCTGTCAGATAGAGATAGCAGCGGCAGCTACAGCTCGAAGGCAGGCAGGCAAGGCTCTGGCTACAGGGTCAAGAGTGGCAGAGAAGTAAGCGCACGGTCGTTGCTTTGGGCCAATGGACTGGGTCAGGACAGATAAAGCGCACCCCTCCCTTTCGTGAGTGTAAAGGGAGAAGGGCTTTGTGTAATCGGGGGTACCTAGGACAGGGGCCGAACAAAGGGCATCTCGTAGTTCCGTGAAGGAGGTTTGACACTCAGGGGTCCAAGGGAGTGGGAAGGGGACATCTTTAGCTAGCAGAGAAAGCAGCGGTTTCACAATGAGGCTAAAGTTTGGTAACCACTGTCGGCAGAAGGAGGTGAGGCCTAGTAGGGAGCGAACCTGTTTCTGAGTCTTAGGGACAGGAGTTTCGAGAATGGTTTGGATCCGGTCGGGAGTGAGTTTCCTTCCGTCTTTGGACAAAAGGTGCCCTAAGTAAGTGACCTGGGGTTGGCAGAATTGCAACTTCTTCTTGGAGACCTTGTGGCCATTTTCCGCAAGGGAGTGCAGGAGTTGAATGGTGGCTGTGACTGCTAATGGAGTGGTGTCGGCTGCCAAAAGGATGTCATCGACATATTGCACTAACACCACTCCATCGGGTAACTGGACTTGATCCAGTTGTCTCTTGAGGGCCTGGCTGTAGATGCTAGGGCTTTCTGTGTAGCCCTGGGGTGCTCGGCAGAACCTATATGAGCGGGCTTTTAGGGTGAAGCCGAAGAGATATCGGCTGTCTGGGTGGATGGGGATGGAAAAGAATGCGTTTTTTAGGTCAATGACAGTGAAGGTGGTGGCAGTAGAAGGAATCAAAGTCAGGATGGTGGTGATGTCTGAGACCACGGGGTACTGGGGTACAACCACTTTGTTGATCTCTCGTAGGTCAATGATAAAGCGGTATGCTTTCTCATCTCCCTCTCCTTGTTTCTTGATGATGGGCAAGATAGGACTGTTGCAAATGTTGCTAACCACTTCCTCTACCACTCCTGCGTCTATCAGTGACTGAATAATTTTTACCAATGCCTTCTCGCCCTCGGGCGATATCCGATATTGTGGAAGTTTTGGGAGTGTTGCGTCTGGTCGGACAGTAATGTGCACTGGGTCAATCATCATGCGCCCTACGTCCGAATCCGTCTTGGCCCACAGATACGGAGGCAGAGTGTCAAGCAGGGATGTGTCAGCGTCAGTGATGGAAAACATGCATCGGGAGGGCAATGTCTAAGCAGAACTGGGTTGTCGTAAAGGAAAACTCGAACTCCGTCTTGCGAACATCTAATTGTCGCTCGGAAGTGTTTCAATAAGTCAAGTCCCATAATGGCGTCAGGGCTATTGGAGGAAAGCAAAAACGTGGTGTCAGTGGTGTTGTTTTCTAAGTCGAAGAGGATCGGAGCGGACAAAGGGTTAGTGGAGGGCGTTCCATCGAATCCTGTCGATGTTATAAGTGAGCCAGACAAGGGTGCCCTTGGAATCAGTCGTTTAGATAACGCACTACGTGTTGCGCCAGTGTCTACCAGAAATGGGGACTTTGTACCCAGGACCTTAGCAGTGACATAAGGGCCTTGCTGGTCAACATAGAGCTCGACTGGAACCCTCCCTTGCCCTTGGCAGTCCTATGCAAAGTCGTGGGCGTCATCGCAGTCAGATTGCTGGCATTGGTTCTGTCTGGGTCGATCAAATGTATTTGGTCTGCCTGATCTGTCGTTAGTCGTGTCATTCGGGGGCCCTCGCTGCTGTCCCCTATTTCTCGGTCCACTTGCTATGTCCTTGGGGTCTTTGTTTCTGATTATTTCCAAAAGAACCGGGCATTGGGATTTCCAATGGCCAGTCCCTTTACAGAAAGCACACTGGTCCTCTCTAATGTCTGTACGTCCAATGTGGGGAGTCAAAGTGCGGTCCTTAGGAGGTGCAGTCTTAGGGACGTTCGTCTGATAGTTTCCCCTGTATTGGTCTCGTCCTATAGTCACCCCTTGCAGTTGTGCAATCATCACCCTCTCTTTCAAGTCTTTCTTCTTTTTCTCTGTTGCTCTATCGTTTTCATTTTTCTGATGTTCATAATGTTGGGCCATCTGGAGGATAGCCGCGGGTTTGGAGGCTGCCCAACTACTCTCGCTGGCCTGCAGTTTCTGGGAGACCTCTGGTGTCAAACCCTTAACATAATTCTGGACAAACAGATGGTGTCCGGTTGCAGTGGTCATGTCCTGGCCGCTGTAATCGGAGAACACTGTTTCAAACCGGGAGAAGTAATCCGATACATCCTCCTGGGGTTTCTGGCGACAGGCCGTTACTATCGACCAGTCCACTTCTTTTCTGGAATCAGGGTTTTTAATTTCTGTACGATTTTATCTGGGAGGTCTAAAATGGATTTCAAAGGCTTTTGTCCAGGTTCTCGTTGTTTATCAATGCCATCGAGTTGTGACCAGGTATATCCAAACAGCTCAAGGTGGTCGACTTTCCGGATTTGTCCTTGTATGCGTTCAAGACATGGTAACACAGTCGTACGGAGAAATGTTGTGTGTGACTTCCTGTATACGAGTTAAACATATCCGTGATGTACTCCTCATCTTCCTTCCTTTCTACCAGTGTCCTTGCTATCTTGTCAATCCCTGCTTGCTCATCTTTGTTTAGTCTGCTTGTTCTTGTAGAACCAACCCTTCGGGTCTCAGGGTCGCCTAACGTTGTCGTTTGCGTAGTATCTAATACAAGGAGTTCGGCCGGCACAGAGGCCATGGGGGCCGAAGCTGTGGCGCTACTCTCGTTTGTGCCTGAGGGTGGTGGGTGCTGTGCTAAGGGTTGGGAAGGGGCGTATGGAGGGGGCATGTAGATGATCGGAGGACCTAACAGCAGATCATCGTTGGCTCGCTGTTTCGAGGGTAATTCAGGGTAGAGCGTGGAGGACGTTCTAACCGGACACTGGCTTGATGTTTTCATTTCTAGTTTCTGTTTGGCTTCCTCTCTTTCCTTTATCACTTCTTCTAGTTTCTGAGCAGCTAGGTGGGCTGCTTTTCGCAGCTCTTTTCCCAACCTACTCTCAGTTCTCTTTTTACGTTGTTCAGTTTCTTTGCGCCACATGCCGAAACTATCAAGCATAGTGGGCGTTGTCTTGTTTTTACCAAGGGCTGTTTCTAGCGCGCTTATTTTATCATCATCGAAGGATCCTATCAGTGGCCACTGACTTTCTCGATCCTTTTTCGTATATTTATGCCACAGCTTGCTATAGGCTATAGCGATCAATCCATGCTTCATGAACATGTCCTTATTAGGGGTGCCTTCCAGTGGAGCCGGATGGTTCATCTCTAATAAGCGGTCCGGGCTAAACAGGCTACCAATCAGTGGGGAGAAGACAGGCATGACGGATTACAATGGGGACAAAAGTCAGCACTACCTATCTTATCACTGCGTGCAAAGACTAGACAGAATATTTCTATTCTACGTTGTTTGCAGGCAGTGAATACCTCATGAACCAATATCGAACAGTCAATGTTCGGTCAATCAAACAATCAGTGGGGAAAATAAGTAGGCCCGCAAAGGTCTGCGTTACCTACCCTTTCACTATCTGCAAAGAGGGAACCCGTTCTTTCCTGTTTGCAGACAGAGAATCTCCAGAAAACAATCCGCGAACAGTAGTTCGGGTTCAAACAATTAATCAGTGGGGGAGAAGGAAATCTCCAGAGAACAATCCACGAACCGTAGTTCGGGTTCAAACAATCAATCAGTGTGGGAGAAAGATAGGCACGACGGATTACAATGGGGACAAAAGTCTGCGTTACCTATCCTTCACTGCTTGCAAAGAGAGAGCCTGTTGTTTCTCCGTTTGCAGACAGCGAATCTCCAAACAAATCAACAAAGAGTAATACTAGTATTTTCCAAACAATCAAACAATCATTTCGCTATTCGTCGTGTTTACACGACCTTACCCAGACCGCATGGACAGTTTCTTGTCTTCCGAATCCAGCGCCCGATCGTCCTCTTTTCTTCGTATTCCTCGCGGCACTCCTGATGGTTCCCAGTCAGGACCGTAGATCACTCGAGAGAGGTCTGTTCGGAACCAGTGAAGTTCGGATGATCGGCTGTCAGACGAGGGTCTATCGGACAGGTGCACTCCCGATCGTTGCAGTCGTTCACTCTGTCGTCAGGACCTCTCCCACTGGATCCACGAGTCGCTGATGGGCCCCACGTTTGGGACGCCAATTGTAGAAAAAGGTACGGGCAGATGACCTTTTTCAGAGTTGCCCGGCGCTAACCGCCTCTTTACCCACTCGAGTTACCAAACAAAGAGGCAGGCGCTGGAGACTGGAAGGCAGGAAACAGAAGTTTTATTCCGACGGAGCAGAACACATCAAATCAGACAACATGGTATCTTCTCGAGGTGCTCTAACCGCATCTCTGAGGCCTGGCCTCTTATACACAAGTTTATGATCTTTATTGCATGTAACACATTCTTGTAATGCTTTGAAGTATGAAAGGACATCCTCGGAATCTCCCCTTCAGGCCCGTTCCCACACACATTTACAGTTGAAGTCCCCACCCCGGTCACAACAGGTGATGATTATCGCGCAGCTGGACATTCCGCCGATTCACGGAATGTGTGGGGTTGATCGGATCTCATAGGGTGGGGGCTTTGATCAATTCGAGGGTCCTTTAATGATGGAAGCTTCCTACTGTACGGGGGGGCAATAAACAATATCCGCAGGGCCAGGTGGCGGCCTGGGAACGAGGAAGACAAACGGGCACACAGGAAAAGGGGGGTTGTATCAAAGGACCTGGGACCATGAAAGGAATGAAGGGAGGTGTCGCGCTGGGAACAGGAGGGGATTCCGAGGCAGAGCTGCGCTGAAGAGGGGTTTATGACCCAAGGCATGTGAGAGCGGGGGGTTGTCAGCGTGCGGGGGATGCCTGCGAGGTTAGGAGAGAGAGAGACGCGCTGGCTATCAGCGAGGGGCAGGGAGGCCATGGTGCTCAAAATGGCTGCCGCTTACGCGCACGAATGGGCTCAAAAAGGGCAAGATGGCGCCGATAATGTTGACGTTTGCTGCCTAACTTTTAACAGCGTGTGAGGTTATCGTTTGTGGCAGTGGGTTTTCTATGGTACATACAGGTTACATACAAGGCAGATCTGATTGTATTGCAGCATGAAAGCACAAACTCTTTATTGTGCATACGTACAACAGCCTTAGGGCTCAGAAAAAGTATATCTTTAATAGTAATGCTAGTGTAGTGTAATAGATTGCCATGTTCTTCTCAGACAATATTTTCAGAGCTTTAAGTTGGCATTAGCTTTTTTTACAAACATAGAACTGTAAATGTTCCGCTCTCTAGAAGCTGCAGAGCTACATGGAGTGAATAGAGCTACTGTTATGTTTCATAAGGCACCCCAATATAGGTTTGAGTAGTCCCCCATACCTTCACCTACATTTACTGTACCATTTGCACTACACAACAGGCTTTGGTATTGACATTGTACCTAGTTAGGCGCTGCATACAGTCTTGCGTGTTTTCCCCCCAAAACTAGCCTCATTAATTATGCATGAAGATTCTCAGAATCACAGCAGGATTACCATCTCCATCATAATAACTATGCATAAGGGTCATCCCTTCCATCATCCTTGACCGACATGACACAGCAAGATAGAGTCCCCTGAGGGTAGCTTTTGGGTATATATACACCATATCTTTGCTGAGACAGGCAGGCGAAAAAAGGACTTCCATGCTGAAACGCTGACGCGAGAGGCTGAGGTTCCAGCACACAGACACGGCAGCTCGCAGTGGTCTGACATCCCTCGTGGGGTGTCCATCTTGAGACCAAGATGGGGTCCAACAGTCTCTCGCTTCAGGTAATGGTGTTGGCTGCAACCTAGGGGGATGCTTGGCTCTACACCTACATACATGCTAGTTACACTTAGCTACATATAGTTACAGTCGCACCGTAGGAGTACGCATTGTTACTGTCATGTATTTTTATACCTGCCAGTATTCATCGTTTTAGCACTATGTTAGAATTCTACCTTTTATTTACTCTGCTGGTACTGTAATCATTTATACATCTATATCTGTTTCTGCCTTATGGTTGTTTCAGCACACCTATTTTACACTTGAATGACGCTGGTGCAATAAATGCTTATTGAAAAATGTCCCCACTGTTTATTCTGTATATCTCTCTCAGAGACAAAGTGAGCACGAGTGACTAAGTGAAAAGTATCGCACTGTTTCCATGATCCCTGAGGGGTCAGGTTTGTCATGTTCGATAGTTGCCAAGAACTATTCTGTCCTTGGTAAGAGGGGTTTCTAGTGGCACCGTGAGCTAGGTGGTCTACAGTCTACCATACTCAGTGGGGGTGTCTAGAATCAGTCTGGACACCAATCCTACAGGGTATGTTGTCTACATGCACAGATCCTATATAGGTTCTAGGAACTACATGACACTACAAGGCCATCCTGCCTCGTCCAAATCAGAATTGGAAGGTAACAGAAATGGTTACAATCCCCTGCCTTCTGAGTTCTTCTGCAACAGAGGAGTTGCTAGTAGGGGTGAACAAAATTTGCATAATTTGCTTTTGCAGAGTTATGTGAAATTTCAGCAAAATTATGTAAAATTAAGTGTAGTTACGCAAAATGCAAATCTGTGATTTTGTGCTACATTTAGTGTGAAACGTGCCCTCACATCAATTTTTGATATGAGGACACATCTCAAGCTCAAAAAAGTTTAAAAAAAAGTAAAAGCACTGCAGACAAGAGCTTCAGATATTGGGGTCGATTCCGATTCGGGAAACAAATCCGTACGCCGATTTGAATTAGTTGCCGTTTCTGTCCGAATCGTACAAATCTGTCCGAATCGCGTAGTACGATCCGTAGTAAAATAATATGTCCGAATCGTTGCGAACTGTACGAAAAGCAAGGAAAAATCCATACAATACGTACCCTGAAAGTGAACCGTACGAATCGTAAACACGCCGTATTTACGCAAGTACGATGCGGACCGGGGAATGAGTACCCGATTCGTACGGTAAACGTCGCGTATGAGCCAATTTGTATGGAGAGCCACACAATCACATAGGGTACGGTTCGTCACCCTATGATCGTAGGGTACAGTTCGTACACCTACGATCATGGGGTACAGTTCATACACCCCATGATCGTAGGGGTACGGTTTGTACACCTACGATCATGCTGGGTACGGTTGGTACACCCCATGATCGTAGGTGTACGAGCCGTACCCCTACGATCATGGGGTGTACAAACCATACCCCATGATCGAAGGTGTACGAACCGTACCCCTACGATCATGCGGTGTAAGAACCGTACCCCATGATCGTAGGTGTACGAACCGTACCCCTAAGATCATGGGGTGTACGAACCGTACCGGGGGTCCGTTTTACACGCATTTCGAGTCGAATTCTGCTTTTCCGGACGTTTTGAGCTCTCGTAAAAGAGTAGTACGGAGTGTTGACTGGACGAATCGTACTTGCTGGGTCAGAAAATGATGCTTCGATCCGTACGGACATCGCATACTGCGCATTCCGAATGCGATTCGTACAGATTATTGAGTCGTACGGGCTTTGGTACGATTCGGACAGAGAACTGCTTTGGGTACGCATCGTACTACATCGTACGTTCGGGACGTTCGAGGATACGATTCGTACGGGAAAAATGTTTTGTACGGCTATTCGTACTGGATTTTACCGAATCGGAATCGGCCCCACTGTGTTGTTACAGTACTGTTCAGTAAGAAGCATAACATGAAATTTCCAAAATTACGAAAAAAATTACTACATTGTAATTTAACTTTTGCTGGTGTTCTGGCAAATGATATGGGAAACTGAGCAGGAGTTCCCCTCTCATCTTGGTAGAGAATACCGAAAGTAAAATGGGATGTGAGCACGTGTAGGGAAGACTTAGGGACTGATTGCTAAAGGGATACACCATAGTGCCAACTTCCGACTTCAGACCCACCGACTTTATAAGCTGTACGGGGACAATTAGATGGCTTAGTGCAGAAATAGTTAGGGATTTCTAATATTATGAGTATTTCATAATGACTGCTGAGTTTTCCATGATAATTGCCATCATTCTGATACACACACTTTAGGGTGTAATCAATAACTGTATGTTGTAAAATACCAAAAACTGTGTATGTTTACTCTTTCTAGGTGCAAGGTTGGGGATCTCTATCTATATACAATACCCCCTTTCAGATGAGAGTTACGCTGAGAGAGTTGTCCGACTCCTATCACATTACCGATGTGACCATAACTTCTTGTAGTGAGGAGTGTTAGACACCTACCAGTTTTCCTTTTCTCCAAAGAGGGTACACTCTCTTGTGTTCCTCTTGGGACTTAGGAAATCTACCCCAGTTTGCTCCCCATGACGTGGGGTTCCTGATAAGATAATGAATGAGACAATGCAGACATACCAGCAAAAAAAATAAATAATAATAAACAATTGCAGAGAAGGGTAACCGGTACAGCACAGTAGCAGATCTAGGGTTTGAGTCACAAAGGTAAACTTACACTTTTTGGTACATTGTTTAGTGTTTAAAAAGATAGGACTGTCCTGGCTATTTATGTGCGGAGACTCTGAAGTCATAAATATACTTCTCGTAGCATACCTTTGTGAATAGCAAACAATCAGATTCTCACACAAAAGTGTGCGTTTACCTATGGGAATCAGGCCCCTTAGAAAAACTATTTTGAGTCCAGTTGTCTCATAATAAAGTTCAAAAGTCATATACATTGAGAGAATATTTATAAAAAAATATAAAAGGTGATACTGTAATTATGTAAGAAAATACATTCCTCACAATAGAAAGTAAAGCATTCGAATTAGGAGTACCGGGTGTACACATGCAGGAAAGCACTGTAAAGCGCATGTTTTTGTAATATATAGGGCAAAATAGAGTGGTATCTCCTTGTTTTGATATGTACAGTAGCTAGAAAGTACTTGGGGGTGTGAAGAAGGCTGGCCTCAGACCTGGAGTGCTGCTGCTGGGGAGAGATCTTCCTGGCCGCCACATGTCATTTGATCTAACTTTTATTTCTGGTCTCTCCCAGTTTTTAGTGCCCAAACTCTGGTCACCCTAAGTGTGACACGAGGATAATAAATAGAGAATGCAGGAAATGGCATCAAAGGGCATTGGTGACAGAGGTACAGTATCTGAAAGGAGAACAAAAGCCTGATAGGGTTGAAGGACTCTCTGCGGGTGAGTCTGGAGCTCACAAAGCGTCGGCCATCTTGGTTCAAGCATGCCGCCGACTACCCTACCGATACTGTCTAATTGCAAAGGCCATAAATGTGTCCCAAATATCTTCAAATACACATTCTTACCCCTTGCCACTGCAAACTGAAAATCTCTTTTCTCATATAAAATAATTAATGCAACCCTTATTCCAAGAGGAGAAGTAGAGGGGTGTTGACTCTATCCCAATTCTGTCCAGGGTCAGTTTCATAAGACTGAAAAGCTGAGAACATGCCCTGTGTGCCTGGCTCAGCCGACCCCAAAGGCTTCCTAAGATTGTGTCAAGTGTGGAAAGTTGGAGTGGCGTTTAGAAATTGCAAACAGAAAAGTCTAGGGTGGATGCACAGCCGTTTTATTACCTCAATTTGTAAGGGTTAGGTTCTCCGTGGGTGGCGTTATTACCCCTAAAAACGCCTTCAAATGACTATGAAACATGTGATTCCAGTGGGTCACTGGGACCATCCCCTTGGGAACACTTATTTTCTCCTCTTGAGTAATCAGAGGATTCCACACAGTTTAATTCATCTTTATTTGTAGACGTTCTCTTTTTTCAACAGAAATGCATTAAAGCATGTTCAATTTCTTTATATAATTTCACATTCTCATCAATGAGGCATCATTATTGTACATAATGTCCAATGCATTTCGGTCTGCACTTTGAGCCCTTCATCAGGGAATAACAATGCCTGTCTTTAAATGTTCTAAGCACAATTGCTGTAATTCGAAGAACGTGGGTCTAAGTAACCGCGAGCGCGGCTTCTGTGTTGTTCCTTGCTTCTTTCGGAAAGTTGGAGTGGCCCCATGTGACTTTGCCAAACCATGGCATCAAAACCCAAAAGTCACCCGCGGCAGCACGGACAGCCAGACGGTGCTGTACTACACCATTTGCTCAATTGTTGATTGTGGTACCTATTGCTGAATATTTCGAAACATTGTCCTGACAATGATGGCTTCTTAAGAATGTTTTCATGTTGGTGAACCGGGTCTTCACATCTTTGCCGTCCCTAACACAACTGCAAGACTAACTGACCAATATGAGTCTGTTTTTGACAGACCTTTAGGCCTCTCTGAAGATCCTAATACAGTTGGCTAATATTCCCACCAGCACCACTGCCCTCGCCCTCTAGGAACTGGACCCTGGCACTAAGGGGGTCATAAGGATGGCGGAAGGACCTGCGTCCATCCGCCACCACCGAGGTAGAGGGACCATCCGCATGGGCAGCGGCGGTCCCTCCAGTGCAATTAGGATGTGACCGACACCCTGGCGGTCACATCCCGTATCTTTAACCTTGCGGCGGATGCTGCTTGAAGCAGCACACGCTGCAAGGTTAAAAAAGCATGTTTTGCATTTACATGCACAAAGCGGCAGGCATCGCGCGGTGCAGGGGTACCATAGGTACCCCCCATGTGCACCCCCACCCCCCTTCACCCTGGGGGCCCGCAAGGGCCCCCCAGAAGCAAAGGTTCACATGCTTTTCCACAGCGGGAAAACTGCAGCTGAAAAGCATGTCTACACATGCTTCCTAATTTGGCTGATGGTGTCTTGCAGACACCGCCACCAAATAGCCCTGCTGTCCGCCGCTGGTCCCACTGCAATTCCACCGCCATCCGAATCTGGCGGTGGGTGTTTTATGTGGCCGCGGCGGTGAATCCGCATCCTCCGGGCCTGCGGTGGCTTCCTTCGGCCCGGATGATGCGGATTCACCGCCATCCTAATGACCCCCTTAGTTCGAGCAGCAAGCCTTATCTAAACGCTGAAGCCATCCCCGACCTCCCCAAACAGGTCACATCTCCCCACCTCAGAAAGCTCCTCTGGCTCCCTGTCCAGAAAAGATGCCAATTCAGGATTCTGACCCAGGCCTACAAGCCCTCTGTGACCAAGGAGCAGCATACATGAACCACCACCTGTACAACCATCAACACTGCCGGCACCTACGCTCCAACTCGCTCGTCCTCGCTCACACTCCCTGCATCCACTGTGGTCGCCCCTACTCCTACCACGGTGCCAAGTCCTGGAACGACCTCCCCCACCACCTCAGCAGAGCTTCCTCTCTCTCAGAATTCATAAGGGCTAAATACCTGGCTCTACGACCGATCACAGCAGCATCCTAGTGCCTAGATACCCTCGCGGGTGATTAGCCGCACTCTACAAATCCTGACTGATTGATTTTATAGTTGAAGTCATCCAGCAATTATTGTAAGGACAACACATTATCAATGAGGGTGTGCGAAATCACATTAAAAAAACCCGAAAAATTACACAAAAGTTCAGCTACATTATGTGGACGGATTGAAATCTCTTTTTCCAACATACCAGGTAATGTTTTCACATGAGGACATACCTTATAAAAAAAAGTCACACGGGTCCTGGAAGGTGACTAGTTCAAGCAGAACATGTCTCTTGGCAATACACTGCTTCAACCAATCGCCTGTGAGAAAATTATTATGCAAATTATATAGTGTTTTGTTATGTGTATTTGTATAGTGCACAGCTCACCTGGGAAAGCATTCTGGGGCAGTTAATGGAAAAAGTTATAAATTTCTCATAACATGTAATTCATATAATTCGTTTAATTAAATTAAATTTCGTCCACTTGTCATTTGCACAAAAAATGGCCAAGGGTAGGAATGTCCCTTACTGTTGAACCATAAAGTCTGCCGGCTGTGATCAAAAGGATAGGAGTTCATTTCCACCCAACAAGGTGTAAACGGAGATATCGCGAATGCCCTGAAACCAGGTCTTAATTTGAGCCGATGGTACCGGGGCTTGGCATAGCCACTTACTTGTCAACACTGGCACCTATGACAGTCTGCCACATGATGGCGCTGTTTGTATAATTTAGAGACGAGCAGAACAACAGTTGTTTAATAATTCAATATACATTCAAAATGATTAATACCTGCTGCCCAAGTCACTCTTATAGGTTCGGGGGCCTGAAATAGTCTGAATTGTCACTCTTTGTAGGCAGGGCTCGAGTCGGGGGTACACGAAGGTACACCGCGTCGCCCCACTCTTTTCACAGGGTGGACGCCGTCCCCCCTGCCAAGAAGCTGGGCTCCGGAGAAATATGCTGAACGTGTCTAGTGTAATTTTCAGACACCGGGACACGGTCAGCAGATGACGTCATGAGGTCATTTGCATATTGTCAGTCCCCCCACTTCTTTTTATAGGACTTGTGCCCTGCTTGTAGGAGTGTGCTGGTTAGTAGTTCTGTCTGTACTGCATACCTGCCAACTTGAAGAACAATCTCACAGTGTGAGGAGGGGACATGTCTTTAAAGGGGGAGGGGCCTCATGCAGAGACGTACCTACATGGCACTTTTGAGCCCCTCCCCCACTCCAAGGCCTTTCCGCCTAAAAAAAAGCTTGTTGAGGCTGGTGCTGATGATGTCCTCAAACTTCCCATTGTGAGATCAGATGAATTGTGAGAAAATGAGAAGGTCATGTTTGGCGCCACTCAAGCACATATTTAGTTTATTAATGCATTTATTTTATTAATTGTACTTTTGTATGGCATGTACAGGAGCAAGGCGTGACCAGGCCGTTGCCAATTTCTCAGGATACAAATCCTGAATTAACTAAGAGGCTTGGACAGTAGGTACGGATCTACACGGATGGAATAAATTAACATAAACGAGAAATAATACATTCAAAACAGTGTTCAAGAGCAATCACTCAGCACTTATTTGGAGGCAATAGTTTGCGTGGGGAGGAACCGGGTAAAACAAAAGCAAAGTCCAGACATACAGAGTAACTCGCATAATTATGAAACTCACAGAAACAGACCTGCCAGTTCTTATAAGAAAAATTGTAGTGTAGTTCCTATTTTCCCTATAGGCCCTGCACATTGGAATAACATAAACAGCAGTGTAGACGTAGGACTGCGGTCTTCTAGGTCTCTACTGACTATGTTAGACTTAATTTAGGTTTGCGCCAGCTAGGTCAGAGGTCACTGGAAACTTTCTTGACTGAATAGGAAGTGATCAGCTTCCCAGGCTTCAGACAAGAAGGGATTCAGCTTCCGACAACCGCATAAACATGACAACTTTGCTCCTCAGAATAAGAGTTAATCTCTAGAGTCGTGTGAAACAATAGACAGCTATTTCACTCAGTCAGTTGTGCAGATTTACTTTCACCAGGATGCAGAGAATAGAGAGACGGGCGTTTTCAATAAAAGATATTATTTATTGAGCAGTCTTCCTTCTCATGCAAGAGAAATGAATTGCCACAATTGCAATACTTGTTATTATAAAAAGTGCGTACAGTAAAAGGAGTATTATGAAATAATACTGTAAAAGCATTGATATGATTTCTTAGCCATAAGATGGTTAAAATGAATAAAATATATACATTCATATATACATTGGCTAACGACCTCAACTGGTGCTTCTAACTACGCCTCCCCCAGTGTACCTGACCTAAGCCTAATACAAGGGAGGGAGTAAGTAACAGTTTTAAGTTAAGTTGGTTTTGCCAAGAGTTTGTTTCAAGAATTCTCTCTAAGGGATTAGTCAGCACCCTACCTCTGAAATAGAATGCAGGAGGTCTGGTATCTCCTCTCAGGACCCGATATCCCAGTTACCCGCAAGGGTAGGCTGGAAACACCGGAGCTGGATTTTCTCGGCAGGAGAAAAGACAGCGTCTTTCTCAGCTCGTCAAGGAGGAGGGGCAGCGTCCGTGGGCTTCTCGCATCTGCTGGGCTCTGCAAGGGACAGCTGTTCTGCTCCAGTATTCACCACCACAGTGTCTTTGCTTAAGGCAACGTTGGTATATTTATACCTGAAAGGTGCTGAGTTTGACGTAAGTTTTTGGACATAAGACGTCAATAAAGATGTCACTAAGAACTGGTCGTTCTTACAGTGCTCACAGGAGTTCTATTACTAATCAAAACAAAGCAAGCGGGGCTTTCCCAGGTTTCTGGGGGGTTTGAGATGTCGAAAGAACTCGTGTGCTATCTAGGAATCTAAAGAAGTGGCTTCTGCTGTGTCATGGACTGTCATGGACTGCAGAGGCGAGTTACTGAAATATGGTTCTGATCGTTATGCCATTATAAGGATAAGTATAGATTATAGCCGTATAGGGGCATGAGGTCACAATATTGATCGGGGTCCTAGATAAAACACAACACCCAATCCACGAGTTTATGTCCATCAAATTACTAAAAACTAAAGCAATAAGAAGCACGTGTATTCATACCCACCCCAAAATACATTTTGCATTTGAAATGGTGTACTTGAAATACATGGAAATGAATTGGTACTGTACGTTATCAAGCATAGTAATCATTCAAAAATATTGCATATGTAATTATTTGAACGATTCTGCGAAGATTTACACATGAAAAAGTCTCTAAATACAGAAAAGAAGGGCGAGACTACTTCATCACATATAAATACAATTTGCTGTAAAATGTGCTAGAGGCTAAGGTAAATTTTTTGTCTCTAGATCTATTAAAAATAGAAGCTCTGTTCTTTATGAATAGTTCTACTTTAAGCAAAGGACGTGTGCCAGAAAAAAAAGGTAAATATTTTGGAAAAATTAATTTCATGCTAGGCGGGGAAAAATAGTTCAAAACGCTTTTCAGTAGCTTTTGTTTATCAAAGCTGAAGGCCGAATTCAGAGTTCATGGGAACGCTGTGTGCCGGAATGTTTTTCCAAAAAGTTATTGTTTCTGTTCAGGAGAGAACATCATTTCAGACAGGCTTGCAAAGAATTGGTCTATATATTCAGGTGACAGTTCGACCAAGTTCGATAATGCTGTAACTTGGCAGTGGTGAGAATGATTGCTATCATCGATTTCAGGATCAGCAATGCTCACAGAAGGTCGTACCTGGGTGATGCTGCTTTCATTTCTTGCTTCACTGCCACCACCTAGTCGTAGTGCAGGAGTCTCAACGAATGCCGTCATCAGGATTGGTAACCGCTGGGGACAACACGATGCGTGAGCCGCTACTGGACTTAGCAAAGTATCGACGTCCATTGGTATTGCTGATGGTAGTGCAAGACAGGTGTCTAACATGCATGTCCTGTACAGAAGCAGTCGCTCCCCTCACCTCCTCTCATCCTGGTATCGCAACGCATTGCCTCCTTTGAATACTCTTTGTGCATCCTGGTATCGTAGCGCTTTACCTCCTTTGATTTGCTTTGTGCCCCATTATAGTAGCGCTTTGCCTCCTTTTGATAAGCCTTGTGCCCCATTATAATATCGTAGCGCTTTGACTCCTCTGAATACGCTTTGTGCTAGCACTGCTGATCACGCGCTCGACTGCAGGATATTGTATTGCATTGTGGTTTGTTTTGCAGAGTGTAATATTGATCGACTGCTGCTTTTCTATTAGCGCTACACCAATGCTGCCTAGACTTAAGATTCACCCATAGCGCTCCATTGCTCACTTAGCTTTTTCGCTTTGTTCCCCTAGCTCACCCTGCTTCGCAGTGTTTGTTTTTGTTGCTGCCATTTTGTTTGTTGTGCCGTCCCAGACCGTCCCTCCACCTCGCTCCCGCCTCCCAGCTGCCCCTCCCACGCTCCGCCCCCTACACTCTCCATTTAAGACAGATGAACCTTCGTGCAGCGTCCACGCGCAGCGGTCGCGCCGAAGGTGCGCCAAAGGTAAGCCCGTCTACGCCCGTCCGCGCCTGTACCGCACCCAGCAACAGACCCCCTCACCCCCGCAATACCCTCTCCTCCCGCATTACATACGACGACGCTACCCTCTCAGCACTTAACCCCGGCCGACCACCAAACTGCTACCAAGCCGCCCCAGGACACACCCACGGACCATTCACCTGCAATTCCTGCAAGTTTGGCTGCATCAGGACCATCACCAAATCTACTAACACCAAACGGAGTCCCGATTCCAACCACCTGATATGTATCCTTCTCAACACCCGCTCAGTCCACAGACACGCCGTTCAACTCTGGAATCTACTCGACGCCACATCACCGGACGTCGCCTTTCTCACAGAAACCTGCATGAACGCCTCATCAACGCCCGACATCGCCATAGCCATCCCTGATGGCTACAAGATTATCCGTAAGGACCGCACCAACCAAATAGGAGGAGGCATCGCATTGTTCATAAGAATGCCATCCGCATCACGACCAGTTCCGACAACAACCTCGTAGCCACCGAACACCTCCACTTCCAGATTCAAATCGACCCCAACACCACACTCAGAGGCACCCTCATCTACAGACCACAAGGACCATGCACACAATTTAGTGAAGACATCACTGACTTCATCAGCCCACACGCCCTCCCCTCCGAGGACTACATTCTACTAGGCGACCTCAACTTCCACCTGGAAAAGAACAACGACAACAACACTACCACCCTTTTGGACAACCTCGCAAATCTCGGACTCAAACAACTTGTGGACACCCCCACCCACTGTGCCGGACACACGCTCGACCCAATCTTCACATCCAGCAAATACATCTCCTTCAATCACACCACAGCTCTCCATTGGACAGACCACAGCTGCGTGCACTTCAACTACAAAAAGTCTATGACCCACAACCACCCACAACAAATTCCCAGCAGAAACTGGAACAAAATCACCACCGACCAGCTTTTCACATCGCTCCACCAATACCCTCCTGCCCATTCATCAGACCCAAACCAAGCAGCCACCAACCTTGCACAATGGATCACCCGCAGCGCTGACGAATTAGCACCCCTGAAAAACAACCCCACCAAGCAAGATCACAAAAAAGCCGACTGGTTCAATGATGAACTTAAGAAATCCAAGAAGATATGCCGCTCCCTCGAGAAAGCCTGGAAAAGAAACCCAACCACCGAAAACCTAGCCACTTTCAAGAACGCCACCCGCAAACACCATCAGTTGATCCGATCCACTAAGAAAACAGCATTCAAGGATCGACTTGTCAACAACGCCCACAGCAGCAAAGAACTGTTCAACATCGTCAAAGAATTTTCCAACCCCTCAGCTGGCACCAACGACATCACTCCCTCCCAAGACCTCTGCAACTCCCTAGCCTCATTCTTCCACAACAAAATCGCCGACATACACAACAGCTTCGTAAACCAGTCCGGTGACGAGTCCACCCCACCCACCTCCGAACTTAATCCCCCTCCTAACAACCTCTGCACCTGGAACCCAGTCACCACTGAAGACACCATCCGCCTAATGAACTCCATCCACTCAGGATCGCCAACCGACCCATGTCCCCACCACATTTTCAACAAAGCAGACTCCATCATCGCTCCCCACCTTCGAGACATCATCAACTGCTCCTTCAACTCTGCTACCTTCCCGGAAAGCTGGAAACACGCCGAACTCAGCGCCCTCTTGAAGAAACCCACAGCAGACCCCCCTGAACTTAAAAACTACCGCCCTAACTCGCTTCTCCCATTCCCTGCCAAAGTCATTGAGAAAGCTGTCAACAGTCAACTCGCCACCTTCCTCGAATCCAACAAATCCCTCGACCAATCACAATCCGGATTCCGAGCCAAACACAGCACCAAGACCGCCCTCATCGCAGCAACAGACGACATCCGAAAACTATTGGACAATGGAGAAACAGTTGCCCTCATCCTTCTTGACCTCTCCGCAGCTTTCGACACAGTCTGTCATAGCACCCTTATACATCGCCTCAGCAACATCGGAATTCAAGGAAAAGCACTGAACTGGATCATCTCGTTCCTAGCCGGAAGAACCCAAAGAGTCCGCCTCCCCCCTTTCAGATCAGAGGCCACCAAAGCCATCTGCGGCGTACCACAAGGTTCATCACTCAGTCCCTCACTCTTCAACGTCTATATGAGCCCCCTCGCATCCATCGCTCACAAACACAACCTCAACATCATCTCCTACGCAGACAACACCCAACTGATCCTCTCCCTCACCAAAGACCCAAACACAGCCAAAACAAATCTACACGAAGGCATAAAAGAAGTGGCCGAGTGGATGAGGAACAGCCGCCTAAAACTTAACTCGGATAAAACGGAAGTCCTCATATTAGGACCATCCCCCTCCGCTTGGGATAACTCTTGGTGGCCACCGGCTCTGGGAAACGCCCCCGCACCTACGGACCACGCACGTAATCTGGGCTTCATCCTAGACTCCTCCCTATCGATGACCAGACAAGTCAATGCCGTCTCTTCCTCATGCTTCAACATCCTACGTATGCTCAAAAAATCTTCCACTGGATCCCCACGGAAACAAGAAAGACGGTCACCCATGCACTAGTCACAAGCCGTCTAGATTACGGAAACACCCTTTATGCCGGAACCACAGCCAAACTACAAAAAAATCTCCAACGTATCCAAAACGCCTCAGCCAGACTCATTCTAGATATCCCCCGTAGAGCTCACATTTCCAGTCACCTGAAAGACCTCCACTGGCTCCCCGTCAGCAAGAGAATTACGTTCCGCCTCCTCACCCACGCACACAAAGCCCTTTACGATCTAGGACCCGAATGCCTCAACACGCGCCTCTCCTTTTACACCCCCACCCGCAAACTTCGATCGTCAAATCAAGCCCTTGCCGCAATACCACGCATCCACAGGTCCACCATGGGGGGAAGATCCTTCTCCTACCTAGCGGCCAAAACTTGGAACTCCCTCCCCACCCACCTTCGCCTTACTCAAAACCACCTCTCCTTCAGAAAACAACTCAAAACCTGGATATTTGATAAGTAATTCCCCCCCTCCCTCAAGCGCCTTGAGACCCTATGGGTGAGTAGTGCGCTATATAAATGCCAAACTTGAACTTGAACTTGTAAAATGCAGGTCTGCCATATAGGTCTGAATGAAAGAAACCAGGTCATATTCAGATCTTGTAGCCGAGCTATCCCAAGGAGTTTAGTTATGCGGTCCCGGTAGCATATTGCTAGGATCGTTTCTTCCATCCGTGCCGGAATCATGTCTGCGTTTTGGTTTGCCATATCGGAGCAGGAGAGTCAAAAATAAAATACCTGCTACGAGTCCCCAAAGTAGTGGTACGTCGCCAAAAATCGAATGTACAAAATTTGGAAAGATACCCAGGACCGCTTCAAATGGTGTTAACAGTCCCGAAAAAACTGTCTTAAATACATTCGAGATACCACTGGCATTCGACATATTTAGTATTTGGCTAAGCATTTCTTTGAAATGCACCGGGCAATTTGTTGATAAAAGTGCATGTATGTCTGCCGCCGTCCTTGCAACTTGGAGATCATACGTCTCTTGTGATGACGAGATGGGCACTGTTGTCTGCAAAAGTACAGACTTAATTCTGCTTAAAGTATCAATTCGTATAGAAGAGATATTCAAATTAGGCCAAATCGGAGCCACTGAGTCTCTAGGGCCGTTTGGATACAATGCTTGCATACAGCAAGTGACCATGGAACTCACGCTTAAGAGATATGCTTTCCCTGGCACCAAGCCACAACAGCTGTGATCCGTTATTAGAACGTAACTCCCGTTAGAAAGTTGCCTAAAGAATGGCTCTATTTGTGCTGCAGGTGTGCCATGTTGGTGGCATGAAAGGTTGTTTGAAGTACCCTCCCTTGGCACAAAAGTATACCGCTTAGTGAATGTTTACACTCATTACCACTAAGAAATACATTTTTGTTGTTGTCACTATAACATGTGTGTGTATAAGGTAATTTCCATGATGACTTAATGTATCCTTTACCCAACTTTTCATGCTGGCCAGTCGGTATATATTCAAGGCAATTTTTAAATTGGAAAGTTGTTATCGGAATTGTGATAATCCCGTGTATTATCCATGTAATGACAGGTCTTTCTGACATTGTCAATGGTAATCTCTCAAGTTTTTCGATGCTCAGGATTGTATAGTCTGCTCCTTTCTGTGCCAAACTGATTTGTTTATCAGTAAGGTTAAAGATGGAAAACAATGACGTTGTGTTGATTAAACGCCATGGCACATAGCCTGAACGAAGATTTTGCACATTCCAGCCTTAGCTGTACAATAGAACGTAATTGGGACTGGCCATGTTGTAACATTAGCAAGCCCTGGTCTATTATGTCAATAGCAGATGATACAATACTGTCCAGTGAATATATTCTGGAGGACAGAGTCATTAACCCATTGTCCACAACAGAAAGTGATTTTTCTAAATTGATACGATCAATTTCTTGTATTTTCTCGGCTGTTTCAATTTGAGTTTCTTTCCAAGCCTCATTGTATGCCGCATATATGCTGGCTGCTATGAAATGTTTTTGACGCTGTTTGCGTGGTCCCATAATGAAATCGCGCAAGTCAGCACCATCTTTAAGTAAAGACAAGTGTTGCTTAATTTGTGCCAGTGTGGATGTTTGTAGCCATTCAAGGCAGAGTTTCCCTACACTATATGTTGTTACTATCCCTGGATGTTGTCTCTGGGAGTATCTAGGGTCTGGTCTGGACATTTTTAACCCCTGTATTTTGTTCAGTAATCTATCTTGACAGTTATTCGTGTCTGTAGGCCAGATTAAACAAGAAGTCAGAACAGTCCCTTTTACTAACCAGCAAAAAAGGATAGTGCTTACTTATATAGTGCCACCATAACTCAAGGGATCTTTACATTTAGAGCCACTCTTAATAATTGTCACAAGTTATAGAGAAGACAAAAGTTAAATGAACAAAACAATTCAGGTAAAATTTTTTGTTAATTTATTAAAAAAATACACAATATAAAGCATCAATAACTGTGCCACAGTACGAAGTAAAAAAGAGTGTCAGCATCATACAAAAATGATGTACATCTCTACAATGTCTACAATACACATTATTAAAAACAGCAAAGAAATTAATAAAAAACCAAGTTGTCGACGCAGCGTTTCGGTTTGTAAGTTGACACCTTCATCAGGACAGGGTTTTAACAAACGGACTCTATTATCTTCGAGTCGTATCTTCCTCTGCTTCAATTTGAGGTAGACAATCCTAGTTGATCACACGACATCAAATGAGATTCAAATGGATTATAGTATATGAAAAGAAATCTCCTTATGTCTTAATATTAATTTGGAGTTTTCATTTCTATGGAGGAAAAAGGAGCCACCGGTATGTAGGACTGATATTCGAGCTTCCCCGCTCCTTTTCCACTCCGGGTTCTTCTTACAACCTTAAGAACCCGGAGTGGAAAAGGAGCAGGGAGGCCGAATCACAGACGCGAGGGTGGTGAATGCGAAAAAAAACCCCATGCACTCTTAATGAACTATCTTCCGAATCCTTCTATAAAGAAAAGAGCCTGACGGCATCCAGTCACGTGCTGCATTTTTTCGCCGGTCCTTTATTAAAAAGGGGAAGCTCGAATATCAGTCCTACATACCGGTGGCTCCTTTTTCCTCCATAGAAATGAAAACTCCAAATTAATATTAAGACATAAGGAGATTTCTTTTCATATACTATAATCCATTTGAATCTCATTTGATGTCGTGTGATCAACTAGGATTGTCTACCTCAAATTGAAGCAGAGGAAGATACGACTCGAAGATAATAGAGTCCGTTTGTTAAAACCCTGTCCTGATGAAGGTGTCAACTTACAAACCGAAACGCTGCGTCGACAACTTGGTTTTTTATTAATTTCTTTGCTGTTTTTAATAATGTGTATTGTAGACATTGTAGAGATGTACATCATTTTTGTACGATGCTGACACTCTTTTTTACTTCGTACTGTGGCACAGTTATTGATGCTTTATATTGTGTATTTTTTTAATAAATTAACAAAAAATTTTACCTGAATTGTTTTGTTCATTTAACTTTTGTCTTCTCTATAACTTGTGACAATTATTAAGAGTGGCTCTAAATGTAAAGATCCCTTGAGTTATGGTGGCACTATATAAGTAAGCACTATCCTTTTTTGCTAGTTAGTAAAAGGGACTGTTCTGACTTCTTGTTTTACCTTGACTCCTCGTCCCTGGAACGGATTTTGAGAGGAGACCTCCCTTTCTGTTTTTTTTATTGTGTAGGCCAGATTAACCACTTTTTCCAATCAGGATGTGTTCTGTTTTCATTTAAAATTTGGGATACGTCTATTTCAATAACTGTGGTTGCATTATCAGGTATTGGCTTTGGAATAGACGGTTTGTTAAGGTCTTTAATCTTAGCTAGGCCAAGACAGGTTGTTTGTTGTATTGTGTCATTCAGGAACATTATTTGTTCTGGGATCATGCAGGCTCGAATAATGCTTCTAGGCCTTGTGCCTGCCAATCTTTTGTACCCCAGATGGTTTTTGTTTCAATGTTATTTTTCCAGAAATCAAAGCTAATGTAATCATTTTTTCATAAAATGCTTCTGAATATATCAATTTAGTATTTGTCAGCGTGGTTTTCGTCCCTGTTTTTTCCAACAGTTTATAATAAAATGTTTCTGCATTACTCATGTTAAACCCTGAGAAGTATTGGAATTTCTCATAGAATGTTATTGAACTGCTTTTAGGTGGAGTAGCACAATGTTCCCATTGGTTATATTTAAAAACATTTCTAGGTTGTGCAGATTCATGCAAAAAGTGGTCTGCGTAATGTGAAAAACAGTACATCTGTTCATAATTAGATGAACCTTGTAAATAATCATGTTCTGTAAATTTTGCTGAGAACACCAAATCTGACATCATATCATTTATACTTTTAAAGTCCCAATCATCAGAGAATGTACTTGGTTTTACAAAGTCACTTAATGAAACCTTAAACTGGTGAGGATATTTCAAGATCTCGACCGGGCCATATATTTCATAGTCTGTCTTGTCCCAAACTCCCCCCGCCGGGTATTGGAATGGCTGTGACATTTACTGATGATAGTTCTCTTTTCTCGATGTGAGATGATTTGTGAGGCTTCAGAACTAAGTTGATGTTCTGACTTGCTGTGTCCATTGAACTGTATTTTCCCTCAATGAATTTTCCCAAACAAAGTACCATGATGAGCCAAAACAGGAGAAAAAATACACCTAGCCCAATCCAGAATTCTAACCATGGAGAAATAAGATAGGTTTCTTTGAGTTGATGAAAGAGTTCTGTTGTTTTTTCTTTAAAAGTCTTTGTTTCTGGCGTTATTTCTTGGTCGCTTTGATCTTCAGAAAAGTTGTCGAAGTTGATGAAGTAGCCAGATGCAGTTCTGTCAATTGTTGGAATAGTTTTTCCCATTTGGCTTTCATTAGCACATTCTGATGCTACATCATTGTAGACTGGTATTTCATGACGAACTGTTTCAATCTGTGTTTCAAGAGGCACAAGTTCCATGGCATTTCTGCATAGTCCTTTTTTATTCACTGCAGGTTTATCAAATGTGATTAGCCTTTCAGTTTGAACCTCTTGGATACTTGCAAATTTGGGTATTCTGTTACTTCTTGCGAGCCCACTTGGCCTGCTATTGATTATAGGCCACATGATTGTGGTTTTACCAGGTCGATTGATACAACTCTGTTCTCCTTTTTACCAGCAAGGGGCGGTAGTACTACTGATCTTGTTCCGTTGATTGCTAAGACAGGTACTGCTTTTCTGTAAGAAGGCCCAAATTCCTTCTTCACCGCTATGTTCTCTCTGACCAGATCCCCAATCTTTGGAATCCAGACAGGTCTTGCTGGGACAGGTGGTGTGTCTTCAGTGGTGGTTGGCTGTTGTTTTAACTTTATGTTGCTCAGGGCTTTTCTTGTTTCATTTAAGTCCTGTAAAACAGCCAAACGATCTTTGATATCAAAGTCTTTATTCTTATCTTCTACCACTGAAGCAAGACTATCTAAGTCCTGAACATGCATTCTAGTTCCGAACAATAGTTCGTACGGGCTGAAACCTTTTAGAGAATTTCTTGGCAGGTTATTAAGACTACGTTGGACACTTATTAAATGTTTGACCCACCCATCACCCGAACCTAATACCTTTGCTGTTATAGATTGCTTTATGTCTTGGTTTTTTCTTTCCACTACGCTATTTCCCTCAGGATGAAATGGACAAGAGAATCGCAATCCAATGCCCATGCTGGTCATGGCCTCCTTATAAGCTCGAGAGCTAAAAGCAGGACCCTGGTCAGAATGAAGCATGGCAATTGCGTATGTGCTGGTAAAGACTCGCAAATCTTTTATAACAGTTTTGGCGTCAGCCGAGCGCTGGGGCCACATTTTTAAAGTGATTGTAGTCTTTACCAATTAATAGGACGCTGGATTGCATGTGTAGATAGCTCAATGCTACCTTCATACAAGGCCATGGCATTACCCCGCTTGACTCGTTACTGAGGTCTCTGTCGCAGTCTGGACAGCTCTTTACAAATTTATAATGGTGCAGGCTCATCCCCGGCCACCAGTATACTGCTTGTAATTCGGTCAGAGATTCCTTCATCTGTTTGTGCCTTGGACCTTCACTCATGTGTGCGTCTGCTATTAATAACTTTCTCCTGTTTGTGTTTGGAATTAACCTACCCCCCACTCCAGGGATATGAGCAAAAGGAACGGAGTTTGCATCAATTACGTATGTATAATTGAGAGGATAGTTCACAGGTAGTGCTGCACAGTTGCCTTTTGAAGACGTTTTTACTGCCAGCATGGTTTCCCCGTCTATGTATTTTTCTGAACGCTTTTTTGTGGCTACGGAAGCCGGTTTACTTGCTTCCGCTATGGCTGTATTAGCCAATGAATTCCCTGCAGCGTGAACGCCATCACGTCGTTGACTCAGAGTGTGTATCACGTGAGTCTTTTGTAGTTCTTTCTGTAAAAGAACTACTTGTTTCCAAAGCATCTTATGCTTGATTGTGGCACCTGTGTCATCTTTGTAATCATTTTGAACCCAGTTCTGCAAATCATTATTGTAGGAGTTGACGCAAAAATGTGAATCGCACACGATTAGTGTCGGGAATTCACGTTCGGCACTTTCAAGCGCCATCTTTAAAGATCTGATTTCAGCTCGCTGAGCCGAACATTTTCTCAGTGATTCAGTTTTTGTTATTTTCGGTCTGAATTTACCGCAGAGCCAGCGACCTTTAACAATCGCGCAGGCTGCATCGTAGGATTTATCTTCTACATTGTAATGCTGTACAAATCTGTCTGTATAGATTTTCCAGGAGTACTGTTCTAGAGGGAGAATTTCTATTGGCAGAGGATATTCTTTTTCATATTTTAAATCATTACGTTTTTTCATGTGCGGGGCGAAATAGTATTTCACGTCTTCTGCAGCAAGAGAATTTTCCCACTGTATCCATTTCGGATCCAGTGAAACTGTAGGCAGGTTTACTGGGCTGAATAGTGCCTCGAAGGCGGATTCTGCTGTGAGAACAGTGATCCTTTTGCCTTGTGCTAGTTCTCGTTTGTTCGCTATTGCAGTTTGCACGGCCTTCACAGTATTTTCTGTGATACTGAATGTTTTTTCTGCTTGTTTGTACAAATGTTATTTGCAAGCTATTGGTACCGTTTCTCCCTCATTAGAGGTCAGGTACGTGAATCCGCATCTTCCTGGGATGACTCAGATTACAAGGTTGCGTGTATTGTCACGTGTTTCTAATTTTGTTTTTGCTAACATGTCTGTTTGCAGTGATCTCAAAATTTCCGTGTGTTTTTGAGTCCAGTTGATTGGTTTAAAATCAGGTTTTATTAATTCGTAGAGAGGTTTAATTCTTTCTGCGTAGTTTAGAATGTAAGTTCTTCCGAAATTCAAGAAGCCTAGAATCGATTGTAAGTACTTCAGCGTTTTCGGTGCTTGGAGTACAGCGCACTTTTCTAAGAAGTTGTCCGCTAGGCTTTTTCCTTCACTTGATAATTTGTATCCTAAAAATAATACTGTGAGATGGGCAATTCGTGACTCTTTAAAGTTGAATTTGTAACCCTCTGCTGCGAACCCAAGTATTATGGTGTTCACCCTTTTCAAGTGAGTATCCAAGTCGTCGTCTGTGAGATAGATGTCATCGACATAAGATAATGCCTCATCATCATATATTTGTAGTAACTCTGTTACTCTGGCTGAGAATAGTCCTGGGCTGTTCTTGAATCCCTGTGGGAGCCTACAGAAATTTTTCTGTGACCCCATTATTGAGAAAGCGGTCAAGTACCTGCTTTCTGGTGCAGTATTTTGGCAAAAGAACCCATTAGATATGTCTAATGTTGTTTTGTATTTTTTGCGAACTATGTTATTAATTAGTGCCGCACTGTGCGAATTTTGTACCGCAAATGTTTTGCAACATGAGTTAAGGTGTCTGTAGTCCAAGACTAGACGATACGAATCGTCCGGTTTGGAGACAGGAAACAAAGGATTGTTCATTTGAGAGGTGCATGTTTCAATTACCCCTTGGTATTCAAGTTGATCTAAAATCTCCCTGACCTGTTTTTTAGCTTCTTGCTTAATTGGGTACTGCCTTTGTGCAGTCGGTTGATTTTTTAACTGGATTTTGTGAGGAGGAGAGTCCTCATCCCATCCTACATGATTTTTATATAATGCTGGTGCCTGGGCTACTGCCCATTTCCTTGCATATATATATTTAGTGTGAATTGGAATGTGATTTGAGAAGGCAGGCATAATCATTTCTTCGCCATGAGGGCACTCCCAGACAAACTCTGGGGGCCAATCTTTCTCGGCTAACAGGATGTCATAGCCTTTTGAGAGGTTATCCAAAATAGACCCCTTATTCTTATCGTCTTATCTCCCTCTATACGCAGTGTTATTTCGTATATCTTATGAGGTTCGCTAACTCTGGTATCTGCAGTTTCTACCTGAATGTATTCATTCGTGTCCACTGTCTCCAGATGACTCATCAGGATCTTGCGAGCTATGGTGATTTCTGCTGCACTGTCTAGCATTGTCTGTGCCCACTTTCCTTTTTTCAGCTGTGTCCTCAGTATTCTCGGCATGCTCGATTACTCTAACACTGGCTACCTTCTTCCTTGGGAATTGTAATTTTTTACTTTGAGCAGGTTCCTTGTCTTTGGACTTGGTGTGCTCTTCCCTTGGGTCTGACTGTCCTCTTCTTTCCGATTTCTGCGAAAAAGATCGAGAGGGACGTGTATCAATACTTTGATATCTATCAGGCTTTTTCAAGTTATCCCTATTTCTAAGGTTATATCTTTTCTCAGAGTGCTCCCTCTGGGGAGACTGGTGTTCTCGAGTCGGAGTTCTTTCCCTCCATCGAGGAGACCTTCCACTGGACTGGAAAACTTTTTCTTTGGGAGTGGATTGTTTATTTCCATCCCAACTCTTTTTAGGAGTGTTTAGATTATTTTTAATAAATAATTTTTCAGGATTTTCGAGTAGTTGGGGTTTTACAGGTTTCCCACCCAAACTATCTCTACCTAATTCTTCATAGCATTTTTCTATAATTCTGGCAAGCTCAATTGGTTGATCTGTTATATCTGTTTCTTTCAATTTCTGGCGGATCGCCACAGATGCTGCTTCTCCTTTTATGTTGGCTAGTAATATAGCCGAGACCTGCTTGAAGTCTTTCAGTAATTTCATACCAAGAGTTAAAGCAGGTTCTGGACCGTATTCATTCTGAATTTGTTTTAGCACATCCGGTATTACCGCCATGGACGGAACACCATGTGTTTTTGTGTAAATGGAAGCAAAGACTGTACCCCAAGTGTCACAGTCCTCCACATGTGGTGCGACCCCCATTGGAAGGCAGATAGTCAGAATTCTGTGTTTCGCAATAGGGGAAGTATTCGGGAATACTGCCTCTATTTGAGTAATTTTCTGTGCTAACCAAAAAGGAATTTGTTCCCGTTTTGCGGGAGATTTTCCAAGACATGATTGTATGTTCTGTGGTGTAATTTTATTTGTATTCCCCTGATGAGGGGTCAGCTGTGGAACATTAACAGCTGGCTGGACTGTTGCAGTCGGCATTACATATTGGACTAACTGTCTATGTATTTTAATCAGTAATTTTAGCTGTGCTAAAAGTTCTTCTCTTTACATGTATTCAATGTCTGGATGTGGTGTGTAGCTGGCTAGAACCGGCCACGTTGCTCCTGGTCTACCTAGTGGACCGAGCCTGGTGATGTGATCATTATGTTTTAGAACAAGGGGTGGTGAGGGACAGAGTCTCTGAATTAAGCAGAAAGCTCTCACCCAGTCAAGAGATCAGGGCTAGATCCAACACCGTTTTTCAGCTCACTGCACCATCCCAGTTTCAGAACCTGGCTGTATGCAAATTAGTCTGTTCCTGTCCCAATGCATGATGGGAACAGGGCAAACCAAACTACAAAAGCCAATTCTTACACTGGGAAGGAAACAAGCTCCCGGGGACCGGTTTCTGGCATTACAGCCGTCTTCGGCCCGGTTTGCTTGAATCCTGATGGTGCAATGAGCAAGGGTCTCACATCTGAGAATACCCTTCCACGCTTAGGGTGGACAAAAATATTTACAACAAGGGGTGGTGAGGGACAGAGTCTCTGAATTAAGCAGAAAGCTCTCACCCAGTCAAGAGATCAGGGCTAGATCCAACACCGTTTTTCAGCTCACTGCACCATCCCAGTTTCAGAACCTGGCTGTATGCAAATTAGTCTGTTCCTGTCCCAGTGCATGATGGGAACAGGGCAAACCAAACTACAAAAGCCAATTCTTACACTGGGAAGGAAACAAGCTCCCGGGGACCGGTTTCTGGCATTACAGCCGTCTTCGGCCCGGTTTGCTTGAATCCTGATGGTGCAATGAGCAAGGGTCTCACATCTGAGAATACCCTTCCACGCTTAGGGTGGACAAAAATATTTACAACAAGGGGTGGTGAGGGACAGAGTCTCTGAATTAAGCAGAAAGCTCTCACCCAGTCAAGAGATCAGGGCTAGATCCAACACCGTTTTTCAGCTCACTGCACCATCCCAGTTTCAGAACCTGGCTGTATGCAAATTAGTCTGTTCCTGTCCCAGTGCATGATGGGAACAGGGCAAACCAAACTACAAAAGCCAATTCTTACACTGGGAAGGAAATTACGGTGATGGATCAAGCCCTGATCTTTGGACTGGGTAAGAGTGGTCTGTTTAACTCAGACACTCTGTTCATCACCACCCCCTTTTTGTAAATCATTATGTTTTAGGGCGCCTTTAAACCAGAGCAGGTGCTCTTGGTATTTTAATGGGATTTCAATCTCATCGAAAGGAGCGTACTCTTCCGGTGGTTCCTCTATTTTGTAATAGTGAAACTCATGTGTTGTAGTGTTTGCCGCTGGAAAGTTTATCCTAGAATAGAATACCTCTGTCTGCCGATATTCGTGTGCCTCTATCACGAAAATGACTGTACCACCTCGTGATGTCAGTCCGTTTTCTATACGTTTTAACATTATAGTTTTTCTTATGTTTGCTGGGATGATAATTGCATCCGGTTCATTAATCCCTGTAACATTGAAACCCGGTTGATCTGCATCTACTGCGACTTCATTGGTTCCGTTGTTATTGCCATTATTTGACATTGTATTAATGAAAGTTTCCACGGAAACAAAGATTAGGTGCACAATATTTTGGAACACTGTATCCTTCAACGTTGACTAAACCAGAAACTTTACATAGGAATCTCTTCCTACTAAGTTCCGGCGGATTTTAACCTTTCACCCACTCCAGACGTCTATTGGAGTATTTACGGGAGAAAGGGTCTGTGTGAAAAAGCACGACTGAGTTACTCTAACGTCTTGCGTTAGTTTTATCGCCTTACCAAACGTTGGGCGCCATGTAGTGTAGTTCCCATTTTCCCTATAAACCCTGGGCATTGGAATAACATAAACAGCAGTGTAGACGTAGGACTGCGGTCTTCTAGGTCTCTACTGACTAAGTTAGACTTAATTTAGGTTTGCGCCAGCTAGCTCAGAGGTCACTGGAAACTTTCTTGACTGAATAGGAAGTGATCAGCTTCCAAGGCTTCAGACAAGAAGGGATTCAGCTTCCGACAACCGCATAAACATGACAACTTTGCTCCTCAGAATAAGAGTCAATCTCTAGAGTCGTGTGAAACAATAGACAGCTATTTCACTCCGTCAGTTGTGCAGATTTACTTTCATCAGGATGCAGAGAATAGAGAGGCGGGCGTTTTCAATAAAAGATATTATTTATTGAGCAGTCTTCCTTCTCATGCAAGAGAAATGAATTGCTACAATTGCAAGACTTGTTATTATAAAAAGTGCGTTCAGTAAAAGGAGTATTATGAAATAATACTGTAAAAGCATTGATATGGTTTCTTAGCCATAAGATGGTTAAAATGAATAAAATACATACATTCATATATACATTTGACTAATGTACTCAACTGGTGCTTCTAACTACGCCTACCCCAGTGTACCTGACCTAAGCCTAATACAAGGGAGGGAGTAAGTAACAGTTTTAAGTTAAGTTGGTTTTGCCGAGAGTTTGTTTCAAGAATTCTCTTTAAGGGTTTAGTCAGCACCGTACCTCTGGAATAGAATGCAGGAGGTCTGGTATCTCCTCTCAGGACCCGATATCCCAGTTACCCGCAAGGGTAGGCTGGAAACGCCAGAGCTGGATTTTCTCGGCAGGAGAAAAGACAGCGTCTCTCTCAGTGCGTCAAGGAGGAGGAGGGGCAGCGTCCGTGGGCTTCTAGCATCTGCTGGGCTCTGCAAGGGACAGCTGTTCTGCTCCTGTATTCACCACACCATTGCTGTTGCTTAAGGCAACGTTGGTATTATTTATACCTGAAAGGTGCCTTGTTTGACGTAAGTTTTTGGGCATAAGACGTCAATAAAGATGTCACTAAGAACTGGTCGTTCTTACAGTGCTCGCAGGAGTTCTATTACTAATCAAAACAAAGCAAGCGGTGCTTTCCCAGGTTTCTGGGGGGTTTGAGATGTCGAAAGAACTCAGTGTGCTATCTAGGAATCTAAAGAAGTGGCTTCTGCTGTGTCATGGACTGTCATGAGCTGCAGAGGCGAGTTACTGAAATATGGCTCTCATCGTTTAAGCCATTATAGGGATATGTATTGATTATAGCCGTATAGGGGCATGAGGTCACAATATTGATCAGGGTCTAGATAGAACACAACAAAATAAAAAAACTGTCATTAAATGACAAAAATATGGTTTATTCATAAGAGTAATCTTTTTTTTCAGAAATTAGCTTTTTTTCCGAAATATTAACTGACAAGCTGATGTTTGGGGACAGAATGATTGCATTTCCAAATCTATCTTTTAAAGCTGCTGGAGGAGTGAAACCTTGGCCTCCGCCTGCGACCTGGGGCTGGCTGATGAGCTGGACACTTGGGCTCTCCAAATCTGCCAGGTCTTCACATCTTGAGCGATAGCTCTGCTATATGAACCTGAAAATGCATTTGATTATAATGCTTCTTGCCTGAGATTGTGCATTCTATATATTTTTATTTTATTTAGTCTTTCAATTTCGCCCTAAGTGGGACGGGTATGCTCAGATGTGAGTCCTGTACTCTCCACGCCACTGGAGTCAAGCTATCCTGGCTGATGAGGGGTGAAAACCTGAAACCGGTCCCAGGATGTTTGATTCCAGTCCAGGGAGGACATGGCTTGGCTGGGTCCAAACAGGAATGGCATGTTGAGCAAAAGAATGATGGATTTAACCCAGATCTGTGACTGGGGGTGAGTGTTTGCGTTGTTTAGCATTCCATCCATCATCTTATGGCAAAAATGAAAAGGCATGAAAATGAGATGTAAAGAAAGGTGCTATGTGTCATCAGAGTACACGTTATAATGTGGGACTTCAGCAACTTTTTCGTAAATGCTTCTTAGGCCAAGTAAAGCCTCAGCAGCCCTGGGGAGCGTCAGGCGTGGTCAGGCACAACATTGGTCGGGAGTTGTGTGAATATTGCTCTATAAAATGCAACAGTCTCCTCTATTCCTTCAGCGTGCTCTCTGGGTGACAGCCAGTTCATACCTCCTTAAGCAGCACCTCCTGGCTGCTGGCTCTATTCGCTGCAGATATTTACTCTCCAGCACTTTCAAAGCTCCCCTTCCCACGAGGTAAAGACGGGGGCCACACTCACCCCTGTGACATCATCAGGGTCAGAGGTGTGAGACATTTCTTTCACTACCCCTGACATTTGGTCATGTGGTCCTTGTTGTGTGAGTTTTACTAGAGACGAGTGCATCTTACAAAATTCAAAGTGAGTGGCATTGCCAATGCTTGTTTTGCATGGCACTTTTGCCATTTTACAAGTGTTCTCATTATGGGGGCATCGGAAGTACGAATCAACACGGATATCCACTTATTTGAGCAAGGTCACACCATTTGCATAAGTGGGGAAGCCGGGATTAGAGCTGGCCCCAGAGCCAGCCTCCTGTCTTGTAGATGTCAGGCCTTCTGTGGCCCCCAGCCAGGGGTGGGGGGGGGGGGGGGGTGGGGGGGCTGGTTGCTGCTGGGGCAGAGAGGCCACGTGAGCTCTCACAGTGGGCACAGGAACCGGAAGCAGCCGTCTTAAACTTGGCTGCTTTCTGTGGCCTGGGGGCAGCCGCTGACAGACAGAGGCTTCCTGTTACTGACCCCTAATCCCTTCACCCCCCTGAGCCCCCAGGCTCTGACACCCCTGACACTCCTTTCATCAGAACGCACGGGCCTGCGCTGCCAGGGGAGGGAGGGCAGGAAACGCGGGTCCCAGTAGCTCAGGGCTTACTGTTTATCTCGGAATTCACTCCGATTTTGGAAATATTATGTAGCTCCTAATGCCCCGGCGAGGCGCTGAATTATTGGAAAGTCGCGCAGAATCTCCTGCAGAGACACTTTCTACAAAGAGAGAAAGAAAGGACCTCTTGTTATCCTCTGCCCTTTGTTACTGACGCACGGCTGCCATGTAAGAAAATGTTTTAATTAGAATGAGGTGACGGTTGTGGCCCCTCTGCTAATACTTGGGGCCCCATGAACGCTATGTGTGGTCTGCACCTCAGTGTAACCTCGGCTGGTACCCAGCACCAGGGATTGTACCATTGTAAATGGATTTCCTCCCGCATAAAGGGGCATATCATCAACGAGGCGATAACAAATTATCGCCGCTTTTGCATCAGTTTTCGGACAAAAAGCGGCGATAATTTTACCGCCTCATCAGCAAGGTCACGCTATCTCGCGAAACATTGCATCAGCGCCTGTTTTCTGGGCGCTCAGCTTTGCACCTCTAATGAGATGCAAAGTGGGCGTTCCTGCCCTGACGTAACTGGAGAAATGTTGCTAAGCGGCATTTCTCCAATTATCAATGGGCGCGCTAACCTGCAGAGCGACAAGCAAAGTAGCGATAACCTCTGTTCCTTACGCCTGCTTCGAGACTGACTTAGCCATGATATCCTATGCAAGGTGGATATCATGGCTAAGTATGACAAAATCCACGAAGGGCGTGGCTTGGACGCCGATCGGGATGGCGGCGTGAGCTTGCAGCTCCGCGCAGGGTCCCGCTATTTCTCCTGAAAACTACACCCGGGGAGACCCCTGATCGGTGCAATTGGCCTGGGAGGTGTTGGGGTACCACTAGAGAGCGGCTGAGAGCTCTTGGGGGACCGCTAGTGCCACTGAGACCTTGAGAGACGACGCCCGAGGTGTTGCCCGGGGTGCGAAGAAAATGGCGGCGGAGAGGGTCGATGGTCTCTGAACCGAAACTGAGGAGGTAAGCTACTCGAGGGTATTTTTAGAGTTCAGATAACCGGGGCGCACTGCCTCAGATTTAACGTTCACACGTGTGTTTCAAAATAGGTAACTGTGTAGTGCGTAAAGAGCAGACGGAAAATCACCCTTAACCGTCTAAAAAGTCAGAGACCATGCACAATTGAACTGCTAAGCTCTCGCAACTACAAATAAATGTTCCACAATTCAGTGTGAGTAATAAGTAACAAATAAACAAAATAACATGGAAGCAGATCCTTTGGTGTGTTGCTTGTCCCAGCAGGGTGGAGATTTATTAGATCCAGACTCGAGGAATAACAGTAAGCCGACACGTGTTTCGTCGTGTGCCGTTGAGTCAACACGACTCTTCAGGGCTTAGACTCAACTCCAAGATGTGGGTTGAGTATGGTCTAGAGGTATGGCAATGTTCCACGTAGGTGGATTAGAGAGAGACACTAGGATTATTATCAATCAGATATTTTAGTAGATAGTGGTGGAATATCCCGTGGATCAATTCGTAAAGTCGCGTTCTGTTGGCTTTGTCTCGCCTAGTTTCCGAGTGTGTCAGAGACTTCTTGTTACAGACGCTCTGAGTATGTCTGTATTATGGACGTAGACCGGGAGGGGATCCGTACAATTTGAAAACCTTGAAACGGGTGCGTTTCCTGGTTAGCGGTAAGCTCCTGTTCAGTATCCCTCCTCCGTTGTTTCCCGGTGGCCGTCTGTCATGAGCGCACCGAAACTGAGGAGGATTGGCATCGGCCTGCAGGGTGGCCCGCCTTCTGCGAGACTGGAGTTACGGGGGCGTGCTGGCACAGACCTGTGGGGCAAAGCGGGGGGCTTGGAGGCCAGCATTGGACTAGTGTACTAGTTGTACACACTCGTTTATACCTCCCCCCGCCCTCCTCCCCCTGGTCCTGGCGACAGTGGAGTGGGCGGCCCTGGTACTCCTGGTCTTTGAGTTGCCGGCACAGTGGAGGTACTCTACCACAATAACTATTGGTGTATACGTCCCCCGGGCAGGGGTTACCGGGCCCTGGTGAAGATCGGGCGTGTCCGTGCGACGACGACAGAGGAACCTAAGATGGCGGCTGCGGGAGGAGCAGCCATTACGGAGCAGGGCCGGGAGGACTCGACCGCGCTATCCCAGGTCGATGAGGCCTCCCCGCTGATGATGGAACAGGAGCAAAGACTGAACCGACGCCTGGATACTATCTTGGAGGCCATCACCTCGACCAAGGAGGCATTGCAGCAGGACATTGCGCAGGTCGCCACGGGGCTGGGTCTCCTGAGGGCGGATCATGCCAAGCTGGCGGACAAAGTAAAGGACCGTGAGCAGCTGCTTCTAGACCTGAAACCGGCGGTGGTGAACGCGGAACATAAGATTGCGGACATCCTCAACCGTTTGGACACGCTGGAGAGACGTGCGGAGGATGCTGAAAGCCGTAATCGACGGAATAACGTGCGGGTCGTAGGCCTGCCGGAGAGAATTGAAGGGGATGATGCAGTGGCTTACATGGAGAACTGGTTCCGGACGGCGGTGGCACCGGAGGGCCTCACTTCCTTCTTCACGTTGGAACGAGCACACAGGGTGCCGGCTCGCCCACCGGCGCTCGGCCGCCCCCCTAGACCGATGGTGGTGAAGCTCCTCCATTATAAAGATCGGGACCTGTTAATCCAGAAGGCTCGAGCATCGGGCCCCTTTGAGGTGGAAAATAGTCGAGTCCGGATTATACACAGGCGGTCCAGAAGAACAGAGCATCCTTCCTGGCGGTGAAAAAGGAGCTGCGGGAGGAGGGCATCCAGTACTCTTTGCTCTTCCCGGCTAAGCTGCGAGTAATCCTGGATGGGAACACTCAATTTTTCCAGACTCCTGATGAAGCGTGGTCTTGGTTAGAATTGTATCGCGCCGGCACGGACAGGACTTGCAAAAGTCAGCGAGAGAGACCTAAACCGCTTCAGGTCTGGAAATCCCAACAGATCCGCTCCCGCAACAAGCTTCAGAGAGCGAAACGGGAGGCTCAAATGGCTGCGGACAAAAGAGGGGCGCTGGCAGCGACGGCGAGCATCACACGGTCGCAACAGGAGAGTGACCTGGCTGTATCGGACTCTGGCGAGGACGGCGGCAGGACTGGAGAGGAATTATCGGAGGCGGAGAGCTCGAAGGGCCCGGTGGTCACCCCACAGACATCCGACGAGATCTTTCATGGCTGACTCATATATGGGACTGGTGACACTGTACTTCTCGCAGGGAAATGTTCAGTTGGTAATAGAAGCGCTGCCGGGTAGGGTGTGGCATCAGCACTGCGGGATGGAAGGTGCGGGGCGCGGACTCCGCCTGCCCAGGGTCGGCGATAACTCACCCCCTCGGGGCCCTTAAGGCCTTCTGTGGTGGCGACCACAGATTAGTCGGATGTGTGTTTTGTTTAAGGTTTGGATCAGGGCTGAAACTGGGTTTGTAGGCTCTGTCCTGGGGAGTGGGGTTTGGGGAGTTTTTTCTATCGTTCTTTTGGGGGGGGGCAACTGCTACGATGTGGGCAATGAATGGCTACACCTGAACTGGATCGGTATGCTTTGGCATGGGGACGTTACCTAACTTGAAATGCCTAACGTGGAATGTCCGAGGACTGCGAACTATGGTCAAACGCCACAAAGTGCATGCTTATTTGGTGAGGCGGGGTGTTCAGATTGCAATGTTACAGGAGACTTATTTAAGTAAACAGGAATGCACTGCGTTACAGAAGAGATGGCGAGGTCAGGTCTTTGGAACCACTTATTCCGCGTTCGCTAGAGGGGTACTGATATGGGTACGAGCGGGGGTACCGTTCCAGATGTTGAATCAGCTGGTGGATCCTGAGGGTAGATATGTGGCGGTGGAGGGGAGGTTGTATGTCCGGGATGTGGTCTTGTGCTGTGTATATGCTCCGAATGTTGACCAGGCTCGCTTCTTTGATGGCTTATCCTGCTCACTGGCCTCTTTCTTGGCGGGTCCTGTGCTTCTGGGAGGGGACTTTAATTCGATCACGGATGTGGCATTGGATAGGTCTCACCCACCATTGGTCGATTCCCCAGTACGTAGACTAGCTGCACACAGGAAGGATTGGCAGGAAAGATGGGAACTTCTGGATGTGTGGCGAGAGCAACACCAGGGTAGTAGGGACTATACCTTTTTCTCAGCCCTCCATGCTCTACATGTTAGGATCGACTCGGTCTTGTGCAGTGGGCCCCTAGCTACATTGGTCACTCATACGGAGTACCTGGCCAGGACCATCTCGGATCATAACCCTTTGCTGGTGACGTACAATGGCAGCGTGCGAGACCCGCGATTCCTACATGGCGGCTTCGGCCCGACACCTTGGAGGACTCGGTGTTTAGTGACGCGGTCCAACGGGGCATAGACCAATACTTTGATGAGAATGAGGGGACAGCTACTTGTAGATCCACTGAATGGGACGCGATGAAAGTGTTGGTGAGAGGAGTGTGTATGGGTAGGTTTTCGAATGCCCGAACGTCGGTGTTGAATGCGCTTGCTAGGGCGGAAGAGAAGTTGAGGGATCTGGAACAGCGTAGACCGGACCGACCGGACTTACAAGCCCGGTTACTGGAAGCTAAGGAGGTGGTGGCTACCGAAACGGAACGGCTGCGGAGTTATGATTATAGACAATATGCCATTAAGGCGCATGCTGAAAGGGATAAGGTAGGCACGTTATTGGCCAGGCTCGCTAATCCTGAACTCAGAGGCTGCCCAATCTTGAGCATAAAAAATACACTGGGGGAGATGGTTTATTCACAAACAGCGGTGATGGAATGTTTTCAAACATATTATGCGAAGTTGTATGAGTGCCAACTGGGGGTGGAGGCCTGGGAAATCAGTGATTACTTGGAATCGGTGCAGCTTCCGGTGCTGGATGACGACGATGCGAAGGACTTGGGGGGACCTATCACGCTCGCCGAGATCAGGGCGGCCATTAAACATATGGCGAGGAATAAAACGCCCGGGGTAGATGGCCTGCCGATTGAATTCTATCAGAAGTATGTAGATAGTTTGGCGCCTAGATTACTGGTGGTGTATGGGGAGGCTCCCAGGCTGGGGAGTCTGCCCAGATCAATGAGGGAGGCTTTGAGAGTGCCATTGTTGAAACCCGGCAGAGAGGCGTCGGATGTAAGGTCATATAGGCCGTTGTCCATGCTGACGGTGGACTACAAGATATTGAGCCGTATTTTGGCCACCAGGTTGGCCTCGCATATGACCAGGCTGGTGCACAGGGACCAAGCGGGGTTTCTCCCTACGAGGAACACGGCGCTTAATATTCGTCGTCTGATTGGGATATTGGACGGCGCAACGGAAGCGGACGGTGACCCGGCGGTGTTATCTGTGGATATTGAGAAAGCCTTTGATAGTCTGGAATGGGTCTACTTAGATGAAGTCCTAGTAAAGTTTGGCATTGGCGAGGGGTTTTGTAGATGGACGAAGGTTTTGTATTCCTCGGCTACAGCGCGGGTACGCCTGGGCACTCTGGTATCCGCGGCTTATCCAGTTTGTAGAGGGAGGAGGCAGGGGTGTTCACTCTCCCCACTGCTGTTCGCACTGGCGATGGAACCATTAGCGGTGCATGCCAGGTCGGGAGTCATGTACACGGGGATCGACGGAGGCGGGCAGTCGCACTATATATCATTGTATGCAGATGATTTGCTGCTGTACATGGCGGACGCGGAGCGGGCTCTGGAGGGGGCGATGGATATGCTGTCCGAGTTTGGTCGGTTGTCGGGCCTCAGGGTTAACTGGACGAAGACTTGTGTCTTTCCGCTCAGGGCAGACGCGCCGTGTCCCTCTCGTGATATAGGGGTGGTCTGGGAGCCATCTTGCTTCACTTATTTGAGAGTCCGAATCTACCACGAGGTCGCGAAATTATTGGAGGGCAATATTGGGCGATGTATAAGAGCGCTGAGAGGCTGTATGTCCTTTTGGGCCTCCCTCCCTTTGTCAGTGTTGGGTAGAGTAGCTCTACTGAAGATGGTAGCGCTCCCGCGGCTATTGTATTACTTCCGCACGCTGCCCATTTGGATCCCTCAGAGGATCTTTAAGGACCTGTGGACGATGATAATCGATTTCCTTTGGGGGCACGGTCGCCGTAGGGTAGCATTGAACACTTTGCTTCGGCCCAAGCTTGAGGGGGGGATGGCGGTCCCCGACTTTGAGTTGTACTACCTGGCCGCGCAGCTTCAGGTTCTCACACAGCACGTGGCTAGGGTATTTAGAGGGCCGGAACACGAAAGAGAGCATGGTATACAACGTCATGTCCTGGCCTACATTATCATGCAGCAGAGACTGGAGTTACGAGGCCTCACCATGGAGGAGAAGACGCTCAGGTTATGTTGGCAAAGGAGTTTGAGGAGAGCGAAGGCGTCCCGACCGTATGCGCCGGAGATACCGTTGGTAATATTGACTGCGCTGCCGCACGGGGGCGATTGGTCTCCTGCTACTGGAGTGGGAGGAGCTGGGACTGCAGGTGGTGGGGGATCTGTATCTTGATGGGACGCTGGTCCCCTTCCAGACGCTGCAGGAACAGTTTGGGCTGCCGGAGGGGAGCTTCCTCTTGCATGCGGCTGTGGTAGCAGCCATGCAGAAGCACTGGAAAGGGGGGCTCATTGAACCGGAAACGACTATGGCTTGCCAGTATGTCGTGATGGCCGCTGGTACCTTTAAAGCGGTGACCTGCCTCCATAATAGGATGTTGCATGAGGGTTTGGATCCGCTCCTGGGCCTGAAATCGAAGTGGGAACTTAGCATAGGTAGGCCCATTCCGGACATGGTGTGGGGTCATATCCTTAAACGTACGTGGAAGGGTACAAGGAACGCATGCTTTCAGCAGGTACATTTTTACGTGTTGCACAGGGCCTACCTGACCCCGGAGAAGATTAAACGATATTTCCAGGTGCAGGAGGCGAGATGTCCGAGATGCCTGGCACTGGAGGCTGATCTAAATCATTTGTTATGGAGCTGCCCGAAGCTGGAGAATTATTGGGCGGAGGTTGGGGAACTCCTAAATGCAGTGACCGATCGGGAGGTGGACTTTGACATGGCGGCGTGTTTGTTGCTCTGGTTCCCACACACGAAGAATACTAAGGTGACGAGTAAATTCATTGACCTGGGGGTGATATTGGTGCAGAGGGAAATCACTTGGCACTGGAAGTCCAGGGAGGGACCGTCTGTGAGGAGATGGGTGAATGAACTGCTGAGGTGGTCTGAATGCGAGAGTGTGCTCCGTATGAGACAGGCAGTCAAGCTTGACAATGAAAAGAGCCTAGAAACAGCGCGAGCGTGGGAGATGATAGTTCAGGCGTTGCGTGACTCCATGGTGGAGGACGAAGACTGAATTGATTGTGTATGAGGACTCCATGAGGCGTATGAGTATGGAGGTATCAATTGATCTGTAGCGGGACCCATAGTGGCGTTAGAAGCATGGCCCACATCATTAGCGGTTGCTGGGGGTGGGTGATGGGGGTTGTTTTGGGATTGTTGGGGGGGGGTCAGGCACCGGGACCCAGGTCGGGAGGCAGTAGTGATCCCCGGGGTTGGAACTGTCCTAGCGAGACGGGAGAACTTGGATAGATGGCGGGATAGAGTCAGGGACGCATGGAACTGTTATGATAGAGGCCCACCACAGAATGGCCTGGGGGTTAGGATTGTAAATATCGCCAATGTGACTGGACTGTTCGGATATGCTAGACGGTGTTGGGGGAGGGTTAGGTGTTTAGGGGGGTAAAATGCAGATACACGAAGTGATTATTGACCAATTGTCCCTCAGGGATGCTCACTGTGATGTTCTTGCTGGAAGTTTGGATTACTGCGCCGCCCGGCCTCCGGGATACGGGCTGAATGGCTGTGTACGATCTATGGTTTACTTGTTCCATGAGGGGGGACACCATGAGTGTGCTGGTTGATTTATTATATGCAATGGTTTCTAATTCTGCAATAAAAACAAATTTTAAAAAAATAAAAAAAATAAAAAGTATGACAAAATCCACAAAGCAGTGAGACCCCCTCCCGGGAGACCTATTGTCTCGGGGATGGGGTCCCTGCTGGAGCCTCTCTCGCAGTTTTGCGATTTTTTCTTAAAACCCCTGGTACAGAAATTGCCAGCCTACCTGAGGGACACAATGGATGTCTTGAATCTGCTGAAAGATACCTCCTTTGATCCAGACACTGAATACCTCACAGGGCTGGACGTAGAGGCCTCTATACAAATATTCTGCTTTTGGAAACTTTGAGGATGCTGGAGACTTTGTTGTTTGAGGGAGAATGGCTGTATGAAACCCCACAAGCTTTTATTTTACATCTAGCGGAGATAGCTCAGACAAAAATTGGGGGGGAATTTGAGGGTAAGATGTACCTTCAAACCCATGGAACATCGATGGGGAGTGTGTTTGCTCCGAGCCTGGCCGGGTTGTATGAAGGGGCCTTTGAAAAAGTGACAGTTCTGGATTCTAATGGCCCTTGGATTTCACAACTGAGGCTATGGCGACGTTACGTAGATGACGTCCCGATGATTTGGAGAGGCGACAGATCGGTCGACCTCTTTTTAGAGTGGCTAAATGATAAAAATCCTTTCCTCCAGTTCACCTCGACTGTCACCAAAACCAGTCTCCCTTTTTTGGACCTGGTGATAGAACTTAGCGAGGGAGCACTGAAAACCAGGGTGTTTCATAAGCCTACTGACAAAAACGCCTTGCTGGCCTTTGGGAGCTTCCACCCTCGATCCCTACGGGAGAACTTACCGGTCGGACAATTCTTCCGGATACGCCGGAATTGTTCGAACAGAACGGACTTCATTTTGGAATCTGATATCCTCACGCAGAAATTGAAACAGAGGGGATATCTGTCCAAGATCATTAAGAAAGCAAGAAAACGGGCATTGCATGCCAATCACGACTCCCTCCTTTCCAAGACCATCAGACCCCTGACCAACAAACCAGTTTTCGTTTCCACTTTCAATACAGCGTCACAACAGATTAGACGAATGGTATTACGAAATTGGAAGATTTTGAATTCTGGGGGCATAAGTATAGAGAGGCCACTTTTTTCCTTCAAACAAAGTCAGAATTTGAAAGATTGACTTGTTCATACAAGACCCAGAGGTACGGCAGGGATGAGTGGTATTACCTCTATGGCAGGCTTGCCCAGGATAATGGGCCACACGCGTGTGGCTCATGCAGTGTATGCCACCTCACCTGCAACACCCAATCCATCGACCTGGGACACCCCACAGTGTGGGAACAGAGATCCCACACAAATTGTAATTCTCAGGGGGTCATTTACTTGATCGCCTGTCCCTGTAACAAAATGTATGTGGGGATGACTAGCAGAAAGGTGCGAACGAGAATTACAGAGCATCGCAGTACAGTGAGGTGCGGCAAATCCAACACAAAACTCACAGCACACTTTCTGGAGTTGGGACACACCATCGAAGATTTAAAATGGACAGTAATCGAGAAGGTACCACTTGGCAGGCACCAGGCGGATGACTAGAGAACTCTTCTGCTTCGTGAGCAAAAATGGGTCTACCGTCTGAGAAGCCAGATAGTGGGGATGAATGATGACATCCCATGGCAATCACTGGTGAGGCAATAGAGGCAAAAGGCGCTGATATTTTAGATCTTTAATCTCGGGCGGCCGTGCCCCCTCTAATGCCTATGAGGTGTGTTTATCTCCTGGTATCTTTATCTGTTGACCTGTGGCAGGGTCTACAGACGTGATTGGGCGTCTGTGGGTGAAGCAGACGATCACCGGAACCCGGGAGCGCCGCATGCTCTTCCCAGCGCTCTTGACCACACAGCCTGCAGCCCCACCGCGCGCTTACTCGCGCTGTGCATATGCGCTGACTTTTAACTTTTAACCTACAATCGGATTTTAAACTTGGAATCACTAACCCCCTTTTGTTGTGCAGGTCTTCTTGGAGTCGCCTCACTGCATTTAGCGCCGCCTTGCACAAAAACCGCTCCCGACTTCCGAGTGCACGCTGGGACCCGTCCGGTCGCGCTGCACTCCCACAAGCGGACATCTTGCCCCGCCTCCCGGCCCCGCCCACTGCAGCCGAGTTAGGTGCTGCCTGGGTCGTGACCTGGTGAGTCGCCATCTTGGGTGAGGGAGTAGGCGAGCGGTGCAGCGCTCGGCCCCTCCCGCCCTCGGCCCATTAAAATGGTCCCCCCATTCAGGGAGCGCAGCGGACGGGCGCAGCGGGCGCGCCGGCATCGCGCCTAAGTCCCGCCCGTCTGTGCCCGTCCGTGCCCAGACGGGCGCAGGGGCCAGAGACGCTGCTGCTCCCATACCATACACCGCCGCGGCTCTTAAAGCACTGCAGTTCCCTACCTGCCCCCTTCACCCTACCATATGGGCTCGCATCACCTCGTTGGGAATCGAGGGAAGCTCCCCCCCTCTCCTGGGGCCAGATATACCAGCCACCCCTGAGTCACACATTCGTGTACTCTATCTCAATACCCGTTCCCTTATAAGACATCAAATTGATGTCTTCCTTCTACTGACTGCCGAGAACCCCGATATACTATTACTCTCGGAGACATGGTTATCAGAGGATTCTCTTCCAGATATTCTAGCGGCACTGCCCCCTGATTACTACATGCTGAACGTCAACAGATCGGACGGTCGTCATGGAGGGGGCGTGGCAGCAGTAATTAAGAAAAACCTACAACTCATTTCCTCCTCCTCGCTCACCCTCCCAGCAGTCGATAATATTGTGATCAACCTGGGCACGAACGAGGGTGCCATCTCGCTCGTGGTACTATATCGTCCTCCCTATTCCATGCCTCTCTTTCCCTCGTCTTTCTCTGAACAACTGGCCAACCTCACTACCTCCTCCACCCGTGTAGCCATCTTCGGGGACTTTAATTACTGGTTCCAGCATGAGGATGCTGGCCCCCAGGCCACTGAGCTTTTCGAGACCTTATCATCCCTCAATCTGCAACAACATATAGATGCCCCCACTCACACCGGAGGTCACATCCTTGACCACATATGGACCCTCGGGATTAAGCTCTCGCATCCAGTGATTACCCCCTGCATCTGGTCCGACCATTTTTTGGTCGAGACCACTCTCACCATCATTGGCCACATCAAGGTCCCCCCTTCAGAGGGTGGTATGGCGCTAAAATGGAAGACCGTCGACACCCGGGTTTTCTCGATCTCCTCTCAAAAACGCGTCCCCCCCTCATGCCTGACCTCAGCGCTGGCAAGCTGGCCAATGACATCTCCCACTGGCTGCTATCAGCCACTGATGCCCTGGCCCCCCTAACAAAACTCCCTCGGTCCCGACACAGTCACTCCCACAAATGGTATAATCCTAGCCTGAAACAGCAACATCTCGAACTCCGCCAACTCGAGCGCAGGTGGAGAAGAGATTACTGCGCCATGAGCAGAGATACCTACTTAATTGCGCGCAAGAAGTACAAGAAAGCAATTATTGCGGCCAAATCTGCACACATCACCGACAGAATCCTCTCCGCACCTATTAAATCTAAAGAGATTTTTAGAGTTATGGGGGAACTTACCACTGACACCAGGACCCTTCCCACTCAAGCCCCCACTCAGGAATCCTGCAATACCCTTAGTTCTTTCTTTGTGGATAAAATTGCCATGATCAAGGATTCCATCTCTGCCCCTCTTCCTGACGCTGATACCACTCCCGTCCCTCACAACATTTCCTCCCTCTCAAACTTTCCTATTCTTGACTCCGCCACTCTAGCAAAACTAAGTCTGGCTCCCCGGATGATTGCTGTCCCCCTTCGATGTTACGTAACATCTGCTTGTCCCTCCCTGACTGTATCCTTCCTTTGCTAAACTCTTCTCTTTCTTCGGGCACGGTACCTGACTCTTTTAAGGAGGCCGTTCTCGTGCCCCTTCTGAAGAAGCCTGGGGCTGATCCTTCGGTCCCAGCTAATTATCGACCCATCTCTCTCCTCCCTTACTTCTCTAAAATTCTAGAAGCCCATATCACTGCTAGCCTCTCGCAGTTTGTCGAAAGCTCGAACTTCCTGGAGGGCAATCAGGCCGGCTTTAGGCCCGGCCACTCCACGGAGGCAGTCATCTTGGCCGTGCTCGACACTCTGAGAGGCAACGCGGACAGGGGCACCCTCCAGGCCCTGGTATTATTAGATCTGTCGGCCGCGTTCGACACGGTGGACCATAACATCCTCCTTCGCCGTGTCGAACAAGCCGGCCTCCAGGGCCCGGCGCTGGCCTGGGTCCACTCTTTCCTGTCCGGCAGGGCTCAGTCGGTCAGTTTGGGCCCCTTTCGTGGACCCAAGGTACCTTCCACCTGCGGTGTCCCTCAAGGCTCTTCTCTGTCCCCCCTTCTTTTCAATCTCTACCTTCGCCCTCTTCTTCTCTCTCTGAGGCAGTGGGACGTCACCGTCTTCAACTACGCTGACGACCTACAACTCATCTTTCCTCTTTCTACCCCCTCCGCTGTTTCTAACTTTCATGCTGTCATGTCTCACATTCTCCTCTGGATGAGTCAAAATCAGCTCAAACTAAATCCTGGAAAGACGGAGCTCCTTCTTCCAGGCAAGAGCTCCATCCATTGGGGTCCTCACTTCTGGCCCTCAGGGTTTGGCCCCCCACCCGCCCCTGTGGCATCTGTAAAGAGTTTGGGAGTTTTTATTGACTCCGAACTCTCACTCAAAGCCCAGGTGGGGGCGGTGGTCTCCTCCTGTATGCATCAGCTCCGCAGGATTAGGAAGGTTGCTTATCTCCTGTCCCCCGAAGTTTTGCTTCAAGTCACCATTGCCCTGGTCCTTTCCCGCTTGGACTTTTCCAACTCTCTATATCACGGTCTGCCAAAAACTCTGCTCTACAGGCTGCAGATCACTCAGAACCAAGCGGCACGGCTGGTCTTCAGGATTCCTAAATGGCAGTCGGCCAAGCCTCTTCTTGCCAAACTGCACTGACTCCCGGTCAATCTCAGGGCAGCCTTCAAGATCGGCTGCATAGTATTTAAATCCCTGACCGGCCCCTCCCCTAGGTTCCTGAAATCCCTCATCACTCCATATCGCCCCACTCGCAATCTCAGATCTTCCCACCTTCATCTTCTTGCCACTCCTTCTTTCAAACTTGCGAGGATGGGAGGTCGGAGTTTTTCACATCTTGCCCCCACTCTCTGGAATTCCTTTCCCCTTTCTCTTAAATCTGCCAACTCTCTTATTCTCTTCCGTAAATCTCTTAAAACTTGGCTTTTCCCCCAATCCGGCTAATCTCTCTCTGCTATCTCACTGATATCCCAATCAGCGCCAGGAAACTCACGGTGTCAGTGCGCTCTAAAAGTACCCCCCTAACATAACATCTATGTGGCTGGGTACCCTTCTGGAATACGCTAATGACACCTGCAACTTAAGACTCTAAATAAAACACTGAGGTCGGGTCTTTTTTGATCTGGCGGCAGGATGAAGGATCTGCCAACATTGAACCATTATTCAACCATGCCACGTCAGTTGGTCCATCAGTCCCATCATTCCAGTGGCCCTGCATGAAGGGCCCGCTTTCAACCCTCACCGTGGCGCCTCTTGGCACTGGCGCATTAGAAGGAAGTGAACGTGGATGCCTGCCAGCCCTCTGACACTGTATGAGGGTTTATAACTAATTCCCAAACTAGCCCTCAAAATACTGCTCGTAGTCCTTATATTTGGGCTGTGTGGGCTCTCAAATTGAGGTTAACACTTCCAGACAATTCCAAAAAAAAAAAAAAAAAATACAGGCTTGCCTTCTAGTGTAATGAGTGCAGTATGTAAATTCATTGAAAAATAAATTGAAACTAAAATAAATCAATTTCTGACAACCCAAATAATTGAAAACTCATTTAGTGGAAAATTAGAAATCTATGGCCTGTTTATGTTGACGGTCGGACTTCTGTCCGACGGCCATCCTATCGGAGGTGGGACCGCCCAAGAGGGTTTTGGCGGTCCTGCCACAGGCATTAGGATGCGACCGCCACCACGGCGGTTGCAACGCCTGTATTTCGTATTGCGGCGGGTGCTGCTTGCTCCAACAGCACACGCCGCAGTGCAAAAAGCACGTATCCCTGCACTACGTGGCAGGCACCGGGCCCCAGGCCCCATGTCTGAGGCCCAGGGCAGAAGGAGGCCCCCACGGACCCCCAATGACCCTTTCCCCCAGTCTTTTCATGAAACGGCCGGCGGGGAGGGACATTGTAATCCCCACGGACGCACCGCCAACATTGTAGGGATTGTTTCTCCCTCCAACGCCCCAACGGGCCCCTTGGGTGTGTCTCATAAATACGCTGCATTCATGTGCTGCATAGGGCAGCACAGCAAAAAGACTTGCAACACTGCCCGACGTGCAATCCTTGTGAATGAGGCCCTGAGTGTACACTCACTGGACACAGCACATGCATGACCAACAGTGTCCGTCACATATCTATGTTTGCTCTAATGTGAGTATGGTGTAAGTTGCGTTTCAGTGGTGCGTGGCTACGTTTAAGAGTTTGCAGTGGGCGCAGAACACCAGCGCTCAGCTGGCTTGTGCTGTCCCACCGTCCTTCACATAGCGCCAACTTGACTTAAAGTCACGGAGTGCTTCGCGGCGCAGTACAATGTGTTGCTGTTGTGTTGCACTGAAAGGAGCAAGCTGCACAGAGCCATGTCTGTAAGATGTTTGTCTCTCTTCCTCGAGCCGACTCCCCTTCATGCTTCCTAGCGCTGGCAGGCACCGTGTGCAGCATAGCGCAGAGGTGTGTGCGTGAAACCTCGCATCCATTTTGTACCGGGAGCTGCCCTTTCAGTACAAAACCGTGTGCTGAGATGTATTTAAAACGGTTCTCCAGTTTGCATTCGTGCAGTGGAGTGCAATGCATGCAGAGTTTGAAAAGTCTGAAAACAAACCTTTTCTCCAACTTTACGCCCACCTCAGGGAGGCGAGTCGCGACACTTATGGTACAAAGCCCTGTGTGCACATTTGACTAGATAGAGCTTTGTAGAAAAATCCTTGGGGGTTGTACGGGTGGTTGCACGGGAATGCGCACGTGCCACCCATGTGATGCCCCCTTGATACGAAGTGTATCTCTCTGAGCTACTTTGTTTTTCTTTAGGGCTACTTTCTATTAAAAAGGAAGTTTTGCGCTGGAAAGCAAATCTAAATTCACCACTTTGCGCCGGTTTGCGTCACTTGTGTTGACCCAGCACTTGAGTAAAGTGCTAATAAAACTTGCCCTTAATGTAACTTAAAGGGCGTTCTGACGCAACCAGGAGGGGGTGTACATTGCTATAAATAAATCTCCTAAGCTAAGCGATTGTCTTTCTTGTGTAACATCTTCAAGTCTTTTATCCCTCCTTCCCATCATTGCCCCCCGCTTGCACGAGCCCAGATCTTGCAGTAACGTGGTGTCTCCCTACCCCATGCCTCAGCACTGCTCTCTCTGCAGGTGGGGTCCACACCACAAGACCCCAAACCTGTATGTAGCACCGCGCTGTGACCTGTCCTGTCAGAGCTGCACAGAGAGGGCCTGAGAGTCGACAGGACCACCTGCGCAAACACGAGCTCCCGGAAGGGCCACCGGCCCTGTCTGCACCCCCGCCCTGTGTGCCCCCCCTCGTGTTGTTGTATCCCTCCGCCGTTGAAGGATAGGCCTAGAGGTGGGTGGGATTCTAGCTCAGCATGCAGAGGGGCTTACTGTGCCAGGGGGGCTGGGAGGGGGGGGGGTGGGGGGTGCCAGGCCCGGACCCGTCCCTTCACAGGCTGGGGCTCGATGACTGTCACCAGGGAGAGGGGAAGAGCGGTGTGCTCGTGCGCATCACAAACCCCAGCCCCAGCGCACCTGTGTGGCGCGCCGTAGACCCTGGAGAGCAGAGAAGGCCTCCGGACACAGCTCTGCTCTGAGCAGGACCGGCCACCGGTTGCACATTTCACACTGAACCCTGAGCTATGCGCATATAAAGCCCTTCACAACACAGGACCAGAATTTCCTGAACCGCTGCACGCACTTTCACCAGCACCTTCGCTCTGCCTCACTCCCTCACCTCCCCAGGACATTCATTTAAAAAATGTGAGGGGGCCAGCAGACCCCCGCAGCACTGGGAACAGCCACCTCCCTGGGGATTTTTTTAGATTAAGTGAGAGGGCAGTGTGCCCCGCGCAGCTCCAGGGCCCACCACCACAAATACAAACAAAGGAGGGGGCCTTGCGGCCCCCTTGTGGAGCCCTAAATGGCCCTGGGGACCACCACTCCTAAGGGCCGGCTCCAGCAATGTCCTGGGGTCCCCATCCCCCGGACATTGCAGTTTGCTCCCGCCAGGCCATAGTAAATGCTGCTGCGCTGGGTGCAAGCGAGAGCGTGCAAAATACTCGTGCATGCGCAAAGCTGAGCAGAATTGCTTTTGGACAGATGGAGCTGCATGTTCGGCAGCTCTCTCTGTCCAAAAGCAATGCCTGCTGAAGCAGGAAGCAGGGAGCCGCAGGGACCACACGGGCCTTCAGGGTCCCCGGCGGCTCCCAACAGATAAGAGTAGGTGCCCTGGGTGGGACCAGGACACCCCGAGTAGAGGCCTGGCTCCTGGAATTGGGGCCCCCAGGGCAAAACCCTGACCAGGAGGGGGGCCGCATGGCACCCTCCCTTGTTATATATATATATTTTTTTTTTTGTAATAAAGGGCAGGCTCTGGGGGTGATGGGGTCCCCCAGGGTCAAAATGTATTATTTATCTTTAAAAAACGAAAATGTTCCTTGCACGATGCTGGGGTTTCCCCCCCATTAAAGCAGCACTCTGTGATCGCGCCTCCCAGTGCGCTGCTGGTGGGGGATCAAGTCCCCTTGGCTGCTCAGGGTAATAAGGGTAATAAGGGGCCAACAGGACCTCCTGGTGCCTCCAGTAAGTCCCACACGGTGGGATTGCTGAGAGCAGTGCTTCATTTGTAAAACATTAAGCGCCAGGGCTCTGACCAGGAGTCTACTGTAGCTTGCACCACTCATCGCCCCTGTCATCGCTGCCAAAACAACTACGAACCATCTCTCTGGCATGTAAATGCCACAGTTCGTATTATTCCAGGCCCCAAAGCTAAAGGAATGGCTGGGGAGGCAGGGATTAGTATTTTTTTTATGTATATTGTTTTCCTTAACAACTGTTATGCTGCTTATCTCTAAATTAGATGAGCAGCGCCACCTTGTGGCAGACTGCCCTAAGTGTGGGGTTGACAATTAGGTGCCGATGCTGAGCACTGGAAAGCTCCGGCTCAAATTAAGCACTGGCTGAGAGGTGGTTGGGGGCTATGCCCCCTTTCTCTAGCACTCTGCAACCGCTCCTCTTGGTGCACTGCTGGTGGGGGGGGGGGGGGGGGGGTGACAAATGATTTAGCAGATGATGGACCATCAGCAAATACAGTAAACTCATAGTTATGTGGACAATGCCAAGACCAAGCAGCCATGTCTTCTACTGGTCCTCGGCATGTAACACACATGATCTGAGAGTCTGTAGATTCTGACCGGAGGGTGGGGGCGCCCTGAGCCCCTCTGTTAGTTGCAGACCCTGTTAGGGGGGGTGGCAGACCCATCACAAGGGTGGAGAGTGGAGAAGGCCAGGGCTGGAATCACTTTTCACAACTGATTGAATTAAACTTGAAAGCAGGAAGGTGTCGCCAGAACACGTGAGGTCAGAGGTCAAGAGCAGTGATGTCAGAGCCGGTGCCTAATCGTGTTTCACGCCTTTCACTTTGGGCGATGGAAGCGTGAAAACATGTGTGTCAGCAGACGAGCAGGCCTGAGGGGCGGGGGCTGCCCCCTCCCCCCCAGCAGCCCTGTGGGGCGGGGGCTGCCCCCCTCCCCTCCCACCCATGGAGCCCGGCCTCGTTAGAGCTGCCTGCGTGCCTCTGGGACGTAATGTATGCAAATGAGTCAGGACGGGTGAAAGGTTAACAATGAACCCGCTGGCTAATGTGGGGGTGATAGCAATGACGTGTCCGAACCTCTTCTACCCGTTGAGAGCTTTGCAGAGCCGTAGATTCACGGGAGAGGTGACTAAAGGCAAGTGAGTGTTGTTTACTTAGGAAGGAAAGTCATTTTTGCTTATTAACAAGAGAGAAATTGTTGATAAAACGAGCGAGGGGGCCCTATGGTTATTATCTAAGGTCATCTCCTGAAATATGCGAGATATGGTGAACTCCCCAATGGCCTCACGCATAAAGTCACAGACGCCTCATCACTCCCAGCACTATTGCCACCTTCCATGGCAGCACACAAGCCACAAACAGGCCTCTTTCATACTTAATTATAAAAAGAACTAATAACTGGGGGGGGGGGGGGGGGGGGGGACACTATTCGCACAATTTCCTTTGCATAATTATGTGAAATTTCAGAAAACTTGTGTTAAATTCTGCAGAAATATGTGAAATGGACACCGCGGTGCAATTACATTTGAGCACAAAATGCGGGGTTGTTCACGATGTCCTTGCATTGTATTGTTGCCTTGAATGACACATAACTATGCCACGTGGAACAATAGAGTGATATCTCGAAAGCCACGTCAGAAGCGCTACAAAAAATTACCAAAATTACTCAAGATTACAGAGGCGAGTCACGGAAACTTCACAGAGGCCTTCTCATCTCCATACAGAAGATGACTGATGTATGTCTGGATATGTCGTTTCTATAGAGTGAACCTAGAAGAAGGCAGCGCAGCGCTGTGTGTGGTCGAAGGCCGCGCAGCGCTGTGTATGGTCGAAGGCCGCGCAGCGCTGTCTATGGTCGAAGGCCACGCAGCGCTGTGTACGGTCGAAGACAGCGCAGCGCTGTGTATGGTCGAAGGCAGTGCAGCGCTGTGTATGGTCGAAGGCAGCACAGCGCTGTGTACGGTCGAAGGCAGCGCAGCGCTGTGTATGGTTGAAGGCAACGCAGCGCTGTGTATGGTCGAAGGCAGTGCAGCTCTGTGTATGGTCGAAGGCCGCGCAGCGCTGTGTATGGCCGAAGGTAGTGCAGTGCTGTGTATGGTTGAAGGCAGTGCAGCGCTGTGTATGGTCGAAGGCATTGCAGCGCTGTGTATGGTCGAAGCCAGCACAGCTGTGTGTATGGTCGAAGGTAGCGCAGATCTCTGTATGGTCGAAGGACGCGCAGTTCTGTGTATGGTCGAAGGCAGCGCAGCTCTGTGTATGGTTGAAGGAAGGGCAGCTCTGTGTATGGTCGAAGGCTGCGCAGCGCTGTGTATGGTCGAAGGCAGTGCAGTACTGTTTATGGTCGAAGGCAGTGCTGCTCTGTGTTTGGGCATAGGCAGCGCAGCTCTGTGTATGGTCGAAGGCCGCGCAGTGCTGTGTACGGTCAAAGGCCACACAGCGCTGTGTATGGTCGAAGGCAACGCAGCACTGTGTATGGTCGAAAGCTGCGCAGCGCTGTGTGTCGTCGAAGGTGGTGCAGAGCTGTGTATGGTCGAAGGCAGTGCAGCGCTGTGTATGGTCGAAGGCAGTGCAGTGCTGTGTATGGTTGAAGGCAGTGCAGCGCTGTATATGGTCGAAGGCCGCACAGCGCTGTGTATGGTTGAAGGCAGTGCAGTGCTGTTTATGGTCGAAGGTAGCGCAGCACTGTGTATGGTCGACGGCAGTGCAGTGCTGTGTATGGTCGAAGGCAGCATAATGTTGGCGAGCGACAGGAGAGGGGGCTGGTAATGGTGGTTAATGCCTTGTGAGGCGGGGCTCTTTAAGGAGATGCGTCTTCAACTCTTTCCTAAATTGCAGCAGCGTTGCGATGGTGCTGATGGATACGGGATGTTGTTCCAATTTCTTGGTGTCGTCATTTAGCAATGATTAGGTTAAGCATTAGCAGAAAGAAGACCATTTTGTTTACCATGTGCTCTGTCCTACCTCCCTGTTACCTGCTCTTGAAATCTGCCTAGAGACAAGATATATTTATCCTCTTCTGCTTTGCACATGCTCAGTTGAGCATGCAGCTGTCTCCAATTTGTAACTGTCAAGATGTGTCCACTGGAATTAGCAAACTGTTAGCCCCTCCCACTTGTTGCTAGCACACTCTCTGTATGACCTTATATGTATTTGGAACCAACATCTGTGCCTTGTACCACCTTCATTTCAGCCCCTGTGTGGGTATAAAAGGACCAAGCTCCTTCTAGTCAGTGTGCTACCTCATACTCTACTGAAGGGTGCTGTGTGAATGTAGTTCCACCTCATGAGGTTTAATAAACTCTGTCTTTTCTATTCCAGTTTCTGTGCCAACTTCTTCCTATTGGTCTAAGGACTCTTAGCAGAGAAGGGTGAATCCCTTGCACTAGTAGGCCTGGCTGAGGCTTGCTACCACAAATTGGCGCTTCCAACGTGGAACTCATCGGCGACTCGGATGCCCGAAGGACTGGTCGAGACGAAGGATTGAGAATCTCACTTTGGACGTGATCACTGCCGGAGGAGACCCGAGACTTGGCACCCACAGCATTCTTCCTTTCTTTCTGATCTGACCATCCAGGTGGCGCCGGTCCTCGACTGAGATCTCTTCCGTTGATTCGCAGTCCAGTGACCGTTTGGTCGATTTGAGAACTTGGCAGTAGGAACCTGGACACCATTTGATTGGTAAGAGGCGTTTTGCGGCACTTGCTGTAAGTTTGACGCCTTGGATTGGTACAGTAGTTTAGAAACGCTTACTGTGGCATTTGTAAATGGAATTGGCCAAATATTGAACTCATCCTATGAATATGTAAATATATGTGTTGCAATACATAGAGGCAGGTAATGAGATTTTTCACTACTTCTAAGAATATTTGAACGGCGCAACGTACGAAGAGTACTTTAAGCGCTACTTATGATTATAATACTGCATATTTTGCACTATTTTTGGCATGCCTGTTTCCAGCACACTTCGTAAGATGTGTTGCTTTTGTAGTGGTACCAATTTGAGAATCGATGAAGCACAACCGCCCCCCCGGAGGGGACACCTAATAGGGACATGTATATTAAATATCAGCATGTGGAGCAACGGATGTTCAAGCGAAAGGCTAGGCAAGACATGTTTGACTGTGTGCAAAAGTGGGAGAAAGAAGTGAGTGAGCGAATGAAGCGTAAACAGGCCTTGGTTGAAAAAGAACAGTGTAAAAGTGTGCATGCAAAAGCATTCGAAATGAAAAATAAAGAAATTAAAGGATGGGAAGATAAGGAGCATCAGTTACAGGTAAATGGCCAATACGCTATTCGTAGGCCTCTTTATCCTATTCTTAATAAACCCCAAGATAATTCTCTCTTATTAGATCGTTGTCCACCTCCATATACTCTTACCTCTGCTCCTGATGAGTCAGATGAGGACAGTCCTACGGAGTAGGATAAAGCCCGAGACACTCACTCAATGTTAAATACCGAACGTTCCTCTCAGATTAGATCTGCGGCGTGTAAAGCCGTTCGTAGTACGAATACTGCTTCTGAAATCTTAGATACTATTCAGAATTGGTCGGAAAGGGAACAAAAATATTTCACCGAGATATTTGCTGGAGAGGTTCTTGGGCAATTTAGGAAATATTCGGTGGAAGTAGAGCCAGATGATATAGCAGCTGATTGTAAGCAATTACGTGAAGGTTCTTTTGTCTTCTCCCAGGTGGCTGTCACGATCAGACGCTTTAGTTAAACTACGTGATGAAGCAGTCTGTTTGCGGGAGTAGAAAAAGGCAGCAGACGCAGCTGCACAAATATCTCGAATCAACATGGCACGAGCTCCAACGCTCTAAACAGATAAGAATGTTGTAAATGTGAAACCCATACAGGAAGCCGCACCTTTATATGTTCCTCCTAAAGAAACAGGCACAATAGATGATAAGACTTCTATTGACGCGAAAGGGTATTTTATTTATAATTGGGTTTACACTCCTTGGAATGGAGCAGCTTTCATGGCTCTTAAAAATGCATTGCCTGATCCGCGAAAGATTCCGACAGCTTTTTATGAAGAAATTGAGGGTGCCATTAGCTCTTGTACTATGACTTTGTCTGACATTGATTTGTTTTTCGGATTAATATTACCGCCTGATGTGTGGAGAACTCCGCGTAAAGTTGATGATCGAGTGGTATTTGGGGCATTGTGGCCAGATATAGAACAATTAGATAAAGATAGAGAACCTGCACAAAAACCGTGTCAGCTAATTTTAGATCTTCCAGCAGCTATCGTGGTTAAATTAAAGACAATTATTCCCCCTAAAAAGATAGATTGGACTATGTTAGCGTCTTGTAAGCAAAAGATAGATTAATCAGTTTCAGACTTCTTCACACGCTTTGAAGAAGCATTCCACGATTTTAGTGGCTAGTCATTGACAGACGGGTAGGCATCTGTTTGTCAATAAATATGTCACAAACCTTTTGCAAGAAATAGCTAGTCGCCTAAAGGCGAGTGAAAGTTCATGGACTACCTCCTCTCCGGTTTCTCTCCTAACTACGGCTCAGTATAATGAACAACAAGAATTAGAAGTGAAAAGTAAGGAGGATAAAACATCTAAAGAGTTAAAATCAAAGGTTATGATGGCTCAAGCTTATGGCCCACCTTCTAGAGGTAATAATAGAGGTGGACGTGGATCTTATGGTTTGTCTTTTCCTCCCCCTCCTCGTGTAGATTTGTCTGTTGATCAGTGTGCGTATTGCAGACAATTCGGACATTGGATTTCTAATTGTCCAGTACTACGTGCTCAGCAGGGGTCACGTGGTCGGGGACAAATGAGAAATCGTTCAGGATATTCAGGGCCTAGAGGAAATACAAATGATCGTGCTAGGTTTGATGCTAATACACGTGGACAAGAGGGGGCTAACACTTTTGACAGACAGAATCAATATCAAATGTCCGACTATGCGCCGTCTAATTTGCAAGATTCTGCTTATGCATAGGATTGCCTAGGATGGGGTAAGGAATCAGTTGAAGTTCCAGTAGATCAGAGGGGTCCCTATGTTACAGCACATGTTTTGGGTTTTACTGATCAGTTTCTGGTTGATTCAGGAGCTACTCGTTGCGCCTTGTCTAAACACTTGATTCCAAGGGTTCCCCTGTCTGGCTTAACTAGTACATCGATAGGTTTCGATGGAACATCCACCCTTAGCCCATTATCACAACCACTTGCACTCCATGTTGATAAGTTTACTGCTCCATGTCCATTTTTGCTTTCTCCAAATACACCAGACAACATTGTGGGTCTTGACATGCTCAAATATTTCAGGGCCACGATACGATGTTCTTCCGGAAGGAGTACGGGTTATTTTAAATGACAACCACCCGATGATTGAGAGATCCTGCATTGTTAAAGAGGACATTGCCCTAGCTTCACTCCCTAGTACTTTGTGGGCTACTTCAGATACCGATGTAGGACAAATGGTTATTCCACCAGTACATATTAGTGTCAAGGAGGGTGCTATACTGCTAAGATTGCCTTAGTATAAAATTTCTCGAGAAGGAAAAGAAGCACTTACACGTATTGTACAAAACCTGATTGAAGTGGGGGTGGTGGAAGAAGTTCCTTATAATGTCTGCAATAGTCTGATTCTTCCCATTTTGAAAAAAGATACTGACACTAAGATTTATAGATTCATCATCGATTTGAGAGAAGTCAACAGGATTGTAGTACCACAGTACCCTGTAGTGTCTGACATAATGACATTGCTTACCCTGGTCCCTCCAACAGCAACTACATTTTCAGTAGTGGATTTGAAGAACACTTTCTTCTCGATTCCTATTCATCCTGATAGCCGATATTTATAACAGATCATACAGATTTTGTAGAGTTCCTCAAGGGTACTCTGAGAGTCCAAGTCAAGCCTTAAAAAGAAAACTTGATTCCTTTATTTTGCCTGAAGGAGTGGCTCTCATACAATATGTTGATGACATCTTGTTGGCAGCCGATACACCTGAGCAGTGTGAACAATTTACTTTGTCCTTACTTTCTTTTGTTGCGACACATCACCATAAAGTATCACAGAAGAAAATGCAATATTGTAGACCGAAGGTGACCTATTTAGGACACCTTCTGTCTAAGGAGGGCCGTTCACTGACATCAGATAACATTCAAGCAATTTTAGACACCCCAGTACCTTCCACACAGAAAGATGTCCGTGCATTTATTGGTTTAACTTCATTTTGTAGGCAATGGATATGGGGTTTTTCACACATTGTTAAACCATTGCTAGCACTTTTGAGTAAGAAAACTCTGATTCCTCTTCCTTGGACAGATGAATGTAAAAATGCCTTTCGCCAGTTGAAACAAGCTCTTTGCTCTGCACCAGTGTTAGGCACACCAGATTATACAAAGGTCTTTACACTCTATGTACACGAGAAAGATGGATGTGCATTGTCAGTTTTAGTACAGACACACGGTGACAAGCAGCGTCCCTGTGCATATTTTTCTGCAGTTCTTGATCCTGTTGCTCGTGCGTTGCCTGGATGTTTTCGTTCAGTTGCAGCAACAGCTGTGTCCATACGTCAGAATGAAGGGATAGTTTTGTCACACAAACTGTTGGTGCTAGTACCCCATGCAGTAGATGCCCTTTTGAGTCAGACTAAAAGTCAGCATTTAACTAGTGCTCGCTTGACAGGATATGAATTGACACTGTTAGCACCTCATATTACATTGAAGAGGTGCGCGACACTGAACCCAGCCACTTTGTTGCCATATCCTGCGACTCAGTCTCAATCAAAGGAGCCTCACGATTGCATATTCCTTACTGAGGAACAGACAAAGGGTTGCATCGATTTGCAAGATACGCCCCTTTCAGATGTAAAACTATGGGTTGATGGGTCCTGTTTGAAGTTACCAGATGGCACAACCTCAGCTGCATATGCAATCACCAAACTTGAAACAGTAGTGGAAACAGCTCGCATACCACAGAAGTCGGCTCAAGCAGCTGAAATAATAGCCTTGACACGAGCATGTGAGCTTAGTACTGACTAATGTGTGAACAATAACACGGATAGCCGCTATGCTTTTGGAGTGGTTCATGATGTTGGCCTACTCTAGAAAACAAGCACTGGCGTTGCCAATAGGTCTCGCAGTAGGAAAGTTGGAGCTATTGGTTGTGTAAATGACAAAGCCCTTTATGTATTAAAAATGATAACAACAGTGAAAGGCATTGTTATTTGCAATTGTAATGGCTCCAACTGTCGTACTGCGAGATCTATTGGCAACGTGAGTGGTTTTCGTGTGTGAGTGGCGTTGTGTGTGTGAGTGGCGTTGCGTGTGTGAGTGGCGTTGCGTGTGTGAGTGGCGTTGCCTGTGTGAGAGGTGTTGCCTGTGTGAGAGGCGTTGCCTGTGTGAGTGGTGTTGCCTGTGTGAGTGGCGTTGCCTGTGTGAGTGGCGTTGGCTGTGTGAGTGGCGTTGCATGTGTGAGTGGCGTTGCATGTGTGAGTGGCGTGCATGTGTGCGTAGTTGAGTGGCATTGCGTAGTTGAGTGGCGTTGCGTGGTTGAGTGGCGTTGCATGTGTGAGTGGCGTTGCATGTGTGAGTGGCGTTGCATGTGTGAGTGTCGTTGCGTAGTTGAGTGGCGTTGCGTAGTTGAGTGGCATTGCGTAGTTGAGTGGCGTTGCGTAGTTGAGTGGCGTTTTGTAGATGAGTGGCGTTGCGTAGATGAGTGGCTTTGCGTAGTTGAGTGGTGTTGCGTAGTTGAGTGGCGTTTTGTAGATGAGTGGCGTTGCGTAGATGAGTGGCGTTGCGTAGTTGAGTGGGCAGCGTTGCGTAGTTGAGTGGCGTTGCGTATTTGAGTGCCGTTGCGTAGTTGAGTGGCGTTGCATAGTTGCGTTGAGTAGTTGCGTTGTGTAGTTGCGTTGCGTTGCGTAGTTGACAGTGGCGTTGCATGTGTGAGTGGTGTTGCATGTGTGAGTGGCGTTGCATGTGTGAGTGGCGTTGCATGTGTGAGTGGCGTTGCGTAGAGTGGCGTTGCGTAGTTGAGTGGCGTTGCATAGTTGAGTGGCGTTGCGTAGTTGAGTGGCGTTGTGTAGATGAGTGGCGTTGCGTAGTTGAGTGGCGTTGCGTAGTTGAGTGGCGTTGCGTAGTTGAGTGGTGTTGCGTAGTTGAGTGGCGTTGCGTAGTTGCGTGTATTTGCGTGGCGTTGAGTAGTGAAGTTGCGTAGTTGAGTGTCGTTGCGTAGTTGACTGGCGTTGTGTAGTTGAGTGGCATTGCGTAGTTGAGTGGCGTTGCGTGTGCGTAGTTGAGTGGCGTTGCGTGGTTGAGTGGCGTTGCATGTGTGAGTGGCGTTGCATGTGTGAGTGGCGTTGCATGTGTGAGTGGCGTTGCATGTGTGAGCGTTGCGTAGTTGTTTAGTTGTGTGGTGGTGTTATTTATTGATTCTTTGTTGGTGCTGTCTGAGTGTATTTTAGTGTTGCTATGTTTATAGTGTGATGTGTATATTTGTAGATGTGATGTTGTGTAACTATTTTTTAGCATTATGTAATAAATGGAATGTGTATGTAATTTTTTTGTATTTTTTTGTGTGTAGTAATATGTTGACTGCCTTTGTTGATGCTTATGTATGTATTTGAAATCAAAAATGGCGGACGCAATGCGTCCCCTTCACGCAACCTATGTTTAGTAGGTCATCGGTCTAGTTTTTTTTTGCTTTCCTTTTGGAAGTGTCCAATTTTTGATTGACGTTTTATTTCAGCCAATCGGAGCGCTACGTTTTTGACGTTGCGTTTGGCGTGCGTCAACGGTGGAATTCCCCAGAAGATCGAGATTCGCGGGTCGCAGAAGGCGTGTTCTTGTTCCTGTGCTGTTGTTGCGTCGTTAGACAGGTAAGACTTTATTTCTAATTGTTTTATTTATGTATTCGAATGTAGTATTGATAGTATGTATAAAGTAACGAATATTATATTTTTTATAAAAATGTAAATCTTTTGTTCGCGACTATATGACTTTTTTGTTATTTACTTATAATATAGTTAATTAACTGTTTATAAAGTTGATATATAATGTCTGTTTCTGTCAATTTTAATGTTTTAATTGGTTCTATTTGTATTTTTACGTACATGATCTGTATTTTAACTTAGAAGAAGTATGTACTTTGTATTTATGTAATAACTGGATGTGATAAGTTTTAATGATTTAAATTGTTTATTTTTTCAATGACAATGTTTGTAAATGTTTCGGAGGCACAGTGTTTAATTGAAGATGTGTAAATGTATACTTTTGCGAATGTTATTTATGTTTTTAATTTTTATTAACGAAATATGCGAATAATGTAAGGCAACTGCAAATGTGGATGTTTCTTTGTGTTTTAATTTGCAAATGTATGTTGACGTTATTTTCATTATTCCTTCATTTATCTGTGTTGATTGTTTCGCTTTTAAATTTGTAGTTTTGTGATTGTTACCTAAAGGTGTTAATAATGTACGTATTATGAGTTAGTTATGTGGTTGTTAGCTAGTGTCGTTTTTATTTACTTGGTGCGTAACAGATCTTGTGCATTTTATTTATTTATTTATTTATTTTTTTTGCATTTTCGTTTTGTTGTTTGGCCTTAGTTTGTAGTTGATTGTCTAGGTCTCAAAAGGATATCGTACATTATTTTTTTTAAAGTAGTTGATGTGAAACGTTAATAATAGTGTGTAAAAAACTTGCTGTATAGTACTCGAATAAAAAGAGCATGCTAGTTTAATAATGATGTGAATTTTTTAAACGCCGGAAGTTGTCTGTAGGTGTTAATTGGAGGTGAAGATAGTTCTAGACAATGTACCCTTCAGAGTGAAGGCATCTTCTTTCAGCATAGCATTATTGTTAGGTTGATAAGTTGGCAGAAACCTTTATTTTTGATGTTTCCTATTTGTGGGTAGGCGGACATTTTCAGAATGTTCTGAATCCGTGACCTGGGGGACTCCTGTGTAGTGCCTTGTGGACGAAGCAACGATCCACAGTCTGAGCATGTGGTGTAAAGGGTGCTACCTGTAGCTTTGTTGTTTGATGATGAACAAGTTGTGTGTGATAGTAATGTGTTAATCCAGTCTAGGAGTGTTCACCGCAGGAGCAGGGTGCCCTTGTGTGGGAGAACAAGAATTTGCAAGAGTCCCCAAAGTAAGCTTAGGTGATAAAAGACACAATAGATTACGTCTTTGACATTATGAATGATAGTGAAGCATAATATTGTGTGTGTGAGGATGAGGGTGTGAGGGTAAATATTGCCTAACGCTATTTATGTGTTTTACGGTGTAGTTGGAGGGTGGACTTGGACGGTGTGAGTGTGAGTGTGAGTGGATGTGAGTGTCTGGGCATTTGATGTTGTGAGTGAGGCTGAGCGTGTGTTGGTGAGTGATGGTGTGTGAGGGTATGAGTGTGATTGAGGGTGTGAGGTTGTGAGAGTGTGAGAGTGTGATGTAGGGTGAGGATGAGTGAGGGTGTGTTCGGCTGAGGGTGAGGGTGTGATTCATAGTGATGATGCCTATAAGTGATCATTTTTTCCTTGTGAATATTGTACACTTCAAATGTATTAATGTTGTGAAGCGTTTTTTCAGAAAGCTAATCCTGCCCTATGTAATGTTGATTGATGCTGTTGTTAAGGCAGAATCAAAAAACAAACACATCAGTAACCTTTGTTATATAATGCATGTCAAAAGTAATCATTTTTTTGTACGGTACACATCAATTTGCACTGCAAAAGCTTGGCTTGCATTAACATAGATGCGCATTGATTTTGTCTGTGTTTGCTTATTCGAGACAATGTTTACCTCCTTATAAATTTCCGACAACAGATGTGCATTAATTGTGGCAAACTATAAGTATGAAGCCACCTTTAAAAATAGTATTGTTGTTGTTGTTTAGTTTGAGTGAAATTCTTTCTTGTACTTATTAGTGAATTGCAAGTAGGATGTGAGGTCTAGTGCTCTTGTGATGACGGACTTTATTGTTTTTGTGGATTATTTCCACCATTGTTTAATTGTTTATTTACTTCCCCTTACTTTAGTGACTGCTTTATGTTGTGAATTTTTGTCCTTTAGAGGTGTTTGTCCCCTTTTAAATAGGTGTATTACTCGCTGTGTATTCAGATGTTTCCCTTTTTTCTTCGTATTTTTTTTGTTTCTTGAAAAAATGTTATATTGAACAATCCTTTACTGCGTTTTTATGTATTAATTTGTGCACTGTCCTTGCGATGCATTAAGTTTTAATTTTTGAATACCTACAAGTGTGTAATCTGATGTTTTGTTATTGAATTAAATTTTGCCTAATGCTATTTACTTTTGAAGTTGGAGGGTGGATTAGTAGTTGGAGGGTGCATTAGTAGTTGGAGGGTGGATTAGTAGTTGTAGGGTGAAGTTGTAGGGATGTGTTGTAGGGTGGAGTTGGAGGGTGGACTTGGACGGTGTGAGTTTGAGGGTGAGTGGATGTGAGGGTCAGGGGGTGTGAGGGTGTGTGATGGTGTGTAAGGGCGATTGAGGGTGACTGTGTGAGTATGAGTGAGGGTGTGAGAGTTGTGAGGGTGAGGGGGTGAGGGTGTCTGAAGGTGAGGGGGTGAGGGTGTCTGAAGATGAGGGGGTGAGGGAAATGGGGTGTGAGTGTGTGTGATGGTAGGTGTGGGTGAGTTAGGGCGAGTGTTATGAGGGTGTGAGTGTGTGAAGGTGAGTGAGGGTGTGCAAGTTTTAAGGTTGAGTGTGTGACTGTGGGTGAGGGTGGGTGAGGGTGTGTGAGGAGGTGTGAGGGTGAGGTTGTTGAGGGTGAGGGTGTGTGAGGAGGTGTGAGGGTGAGGGGGGGATGTAGAGTGATGGTGTGTGAGGGTGAGTGGGGGAGGGTGAGTGAGGGTGTGTGAGGGTGATGTTGTTGAGGGTGAGGGTGTGTTGTTGAGTGATGTTGTTTGAGGTTGTGAGGGAGTTTGAGGATGAGTGATGGTGTGTGAGGCTGTGTGTGAGGGTGTGAGTGGGTGTGAGTGAGAGTTGTTGTGATGATGGCTCTAAGTGTTTATGTTTTTGCCTTGAAAATTGTCCACTTCAAATGTATTAATGTTGTGAAGCGTTGTTTCTGAAGCTAAGAGACCTATGTAATGTTTCTTGATGCTGTTGTTAGCGCTGAATCCAAAATCACAGACATCAGTAATTGTTTTATATGATACATGTAATTGTTTTTCATTACTTGTTTTGGTAAGGTACACATCAAGCCGCACTGCAAAAGCTTTGCTTGCATTAACATAAATGCGCAGTCATTTTGGAGGGTGGAGTTGTAGGGTGGTGTTGTAGGGTGGATTAGGAGGGTGGCCTTGGACGGTGTGAGTGTGATGGTTATTGGATGTGAAGTTCAGGGGGTGTGAGGGTGTGTGATGGTGTGTGAGTGAGTGCGTGAATGGAAAAGAGAAAGTCTGTTGTCTGTTTGTGCATGTTGGCGGCCGTGATAACAAAGAGACACGAACAGAGATGTTTTTTTTCGTGTATGTGTCCCATCCATTGAAATCGTGGAAATTAATTTGATAGTATGGATTGCTGAGGCCGGTGTCACTGCACCTGCTGCACGAACGGAAAGCGTGTCTCTGAAAGAGTTTGGGCAAGGGACAGGGGAGAGCAGTGACGAAGGGTGTGCTATTTAAGAACACATACAGCTGTAGTTAGTATATAGTATTGAAGACACATGTTATAAATATTTATTTATTGTCGGAAAATAGGTCACTTAAAACTTTGAAAGTGTTGTGAGTTCTATGTAAAAAGAAAGGATGGAAGAGCGTAGTAGGAAGGATAGGCTATGGAGTCTTTGGACAAATGTAAATTATTTGATTTTATGTATTTTCTGCGTCCGGTTCCACTGCACGTGCTGCACGAACGGAAAGCGTGTCTCTGAAACAGTGTGTGCAAGGGAGATTGAAGACTCATGGGGAGAGGGTACACCGAGCAAGAGGAAGGGAAGGCAAAGAAAGGAAGGTGGGTGAAGAAAGGTGGAGAAAAGAGCGCTGGGACGTGGAAAGGCAAGGAGGGGGGTATGGCAGAGATGTAAACAAACTACATGCGCGGCCGCCATTTTTTTTCGTGGGAGGTGCTGGTGTGGCAGGAGTGCTGATACGGCAAGGCTGTGTTGGCGGGGAGAAAGAGAGGAGGTGCTGATGTGGGAGGGGGAAGTCGCGGAGCGAGAGGGGAGGTGCTGTTGTGGGAGGGGGGAGTTGCCGGTGTGGGAGGAGTGCTGCTAGGGCAAGGCTGTGTTTGCGGAGAGAGAGAGGGGAGGTGCTGGTGTGGGAGGGGGAAGTTGCTGGTGTGGGAGGAGTGCTGCTAGGGCAAGGCTGTGTTTGCGGGGGAGAGAGAGGGGAGGTGCTGGTGTGGGAGGGGGAAGTTGCTGGTGTGGGAGGAGTGCTGCTAGGGCAAGGCTGTGTTTGCGGGGAGAGAGAGGGGAGGTGCTGGTGTGGGAGGGGAGAGTTGCTGGTGTGGAAGGAGTGCTGCTAGGGGAGGAGAAGCCCTGGACGTGAATGCTTGTGCATGTTTGATCACGTGATTCACATGAACTGCAAGAAAACCGCGGCTGAAAGCCCTTTGGTTTGAAGAGAAAATAGCCGACTTGAATTCTCCCCATTTCCCATTCCTGCGGAATGGTAAAGGCGAGACCTAAAAAGAGGCTTTCTTACATCCCACGGGATGCAGATAATGCACGGAGAATTAGTACATAATCTCTAGACTTCACTTACATATCCGAAGAAAGTTGCCATTATAAAGTGCAGCGCACACAAGAAGAAAATAGGACAAGGAAATACCTTTGCAGATTGTGTAGCTCGTGAAACTGCAATACAGCGAATCACTACATCTATGTACGTAGTAAAATCACCAGCTGAGCGTTGGCATGATGCTGGAGAGGAAGTATTGGCTATACAGAGATCTGCCTCTGTGGAAGAACTTGAGCAGTGGTCCAAAGAAGGAATATTAGACGATGAGGGTTGTTGGCGTAACAAAGAAATGAATAAATGGAAATTGCCTGCAGCCTATTTACAACCTATGATTCAAATGGCACATGGGCTGGCACATGTTGGAGCTCTAGCAATAACTAAATTGCTTACACACGTCTGGGAGCATCCTGAAATTACCAGCACAGCTAAAAGAGTGGTACAGTCCTGTTTGATCTCTTGGCAGTACAATCCTGGAAAAGGGACACAAATTCCTACAGGAGGGTTTGCTACACCAACCGCACCTTTTGAAGTTTTGCAGATACAGTACATCCTGCTTGAACGCTGTAATAATCTAAAATATGTCCTAGTGGTGGTATGTGCCTTCAGTAAATGGATAGAGGCGTATCCTACAAAGGGCAATACTGCTCTTACCACAGCAAAGGTGCTTCTGAAGGAATTATTTCCAAGATACGGTGTTTGTAAAATTTTGTGGAGCGACAACGGACCTCATTTTATTGGGCAAGTTGTTGAGTTTGTCCTGAAAGGATTAGGGATCAAACAGAAATTCCATACAGTCTTCCACCAACAATCAGCAGGATTGGTGGAAAGGTGTAATGCTACTTTAAAATTGAAGCTGGTGAAAATACTGGCTTCCCCGTCCCTAAAGTGGCTGGGTGCATTGCCTTTGGCACTGTTATCCATAAGATCAGCACCACACTCACGATCAGGTCTTTCACCGTATGAGGTAGTATTTGGAAGACCGATGAACGTTTGGGGAGTTCCTAAGCCACGCCCCATCCATGATGTACCTTGTTTTCTGTTGAATTAATATTTGGCACAATTAACTGACAGTTTGACCTCTATTCATCAACAGGTTCGAGAAGCTCTTCTTGACAGATCTACAGGTGAGACCCATGACCTCCGTCCCAGTGATCACGTGATGATAAAGGCATTCGACAGATCGAACAGCTTGGAGTCGAGGTGGCGAGGTCCTGAGCAGATGCTGTTGGCTACAAGGACAGCAGTTCGAGTGACGAACAAAAATAATTGGCTCCACACCATGCACTGTAAGCGTGTATCGCCCGCCTTGGTGGAACCTGCTGCGCTGACTGACCATCGAGAAATTCTGGAGACAGAGAAAGGTCAAGCTATCTCATCTGACGAGTCTACGGAAGTCTTCCCGGACCACACGATTCCTGGAGCATCGCAATACAATTTGAGACCGAGAAAATAATCTGCAGATTTGAACGAGACTGGTTGAGCTACCGTGCTGGGTTTGTGAAACCGAGAGCCAATGAGGCAAGGAGAGGAATCAGTCCTGCATTAGTGTAGTGACACCCGTCTTGGCCCATGGTGAAGAAATCAATGGCTACCCAAGGGAGAAGAGCTCCAACTATTGTTTTCGACAGGTTCTTAGAAATATCGATCACCGCTGTCATTGAAATGAATAATAGGAAAATTATTTGTGCTGTTGGGTTTGTTGTTGCCCTGGTGGTTTTGGCAATAACCACTTAGTTCATTGAGAAAGCAGTTCCTGCTCGATAGATTTTTGTTGCAACTACTCCAGCTCCACTGGAACACTACTATTACACTCTTCCTTATCATGAACAGAAACATCGACAGTCCTATCTGAATAACACATTCATTCAGATGTTGCATCATACCCATAATGCTACAAATACTACCAATTGTTGGGTATGTGGGATGATACCTGCACACCAGAAGAAAGGAGGAATACCTTTTATTCCTCTACCGTTTTCCCATAATTGTTCATGTCAAGCTTGGTATGCCCTTTTGTTTGCTTATGGAAAGCCTTCATTAGGTGGAATAATTTTTCAATTAAATAAAGAATGTTACCAAGGTGAAAATGGTTATCCTCAAATTAAAGGGACTAAATGGGAATGGGATGAATGCCAACCAGACAATATTTCTACACCGTATGTCTTCACAAATGTGAGGAATATGAAGAACATTGGTCCCTTTGTGATTTCTGTAACAAGAGCAAAAGGAAATTTATGTATTAGCAGTGCTGGGAGAATTCCCGTATGATGAAGTGAATGTATAACTACGCTGAACATTTAGGGTGTTAATAATAGTAGTTTTATATTGTCGCACAACACCTACTTTGTGTGTGGTAATAAAGGATATTATCAATTACCTGTTGGATGGTCAGGGGTATGCTACATATCATTTTTGTTACCACCTGTGTTTTTATCACCTGCATCATATCATCTTGACCTGAAACTGTACAATGATATTTCTAAAAATAGATATAAACGGACAACAATTACTGACAAGATTGACCAGACAGACACCGCTCTGCAACAATATGTCGATTTCAATTTGGGTTTGTTTTTCTTTGCGGGTGCAGCATTGAATAGCAGAAAGATCAGACAATTGACTCGTGTAGTGGAAGCTGTCACCAATCAGACAGCTATGGCACTTGGGAACATTACAGAAGAACTGCAAATTGCAAGAATTGTAGCACTCCAAAATAGGATGGTGCTCGACGTGATTTTGGCTGATCGAGGTGGTGCAGGTCGCATCATCGGTAGCAGTTGCTGCGTCTTTATACCTGACCACTCACCTTCCGTTTATGATGCAATCTCTAAGCTGCATAAGATTGCTGCAGACATTCACCCAGAGACTGGTACATGGACATTTTCAAACTGGATATGGACACTCTTTGTTACTTGGATCTGGAAGCTACTGACTATTCTATGTATACGAAAGAAAAATTACTTTCTCATGGTAGATACTGATAGACTGACGCAGTACACCACACACACGGACTAGGTCCCTGGACCCACTACAATGGGCTCCTGTTCTTTCTGACACAAATTGGAGGCCGACCTAGCTCTGCTATATCCTCCTTCTCCCCCCATTGTTTCCTTATTCTATGTATACTACTGGCGATACTATTTACATGCTGTACTTGTATACAATGTGGTCCCATGATTTGCTCGATGTGCATCAGTGCTTGTACACCTGCCCAAAGAAATATTACAAAAGAACAACACATGCTAAATAGTGAAGTTACTGAGATGATGAACATCAATGTACAGGATGCAGATCCAGATTACCCTAGGCAGACGAATGTCTTCAGCAAATGCTGAAAGGGTCGTCTGTCGTAATTAAGCAATGATTAGGTTAAGCATTAGCAGAAGACATCTTGCATTCAGAGACTATCTTGTCCATTTACTGAATCCATTTTGTATTTCTGTTGGCCATTTTGTTTGCCATGTGCTCTGTCCTACCTTCCTGTTAACTGCTCTTGAAATCTTCCCAGAGACAAGATATATTTATCCTCTTCTGCTTTGCACATGCTCAGTTGAGCATGCAGCTGTCTCCAAATTATAACTGTCAACATGTGTCCATCAGAATTAGCTAACTGTCAGCCCTTCCCACTTGTTGCTAGCACACTCTCTGTCTGACCTTATATGTATTTGAAACCAACACTCTGTGCCTTGTACCGCCTTCATTTCAGCCCCTGTGTGGGTATAAAAGGACCAAGCTCCTTTCTAGTCAGTGTGCTACCTCATACACTACCGAAGGGTGTTGTGTGAATGTAGTTCCACCTCATGAGGTTTAGGAAACTCTGTCTTTTCTATTCCAGTTTCTGTGCCAACTTCTTATTATTGGTCCAAGTACTCTAAGCAGAGAAGGGCGAATCCCTTGCACTAGTAGGCCTGGCTGAGGCTTGCAACAAAAGGATTGTTGTCTGTTTTTCACACTCCTTAGTCTGATATGTCCTGTCTGCAGATGAGCTGAGAATCACCAGAAATGATGAATGATTCACTTAGAGAGGGGGAGTTTGTCTGCTCGATAAGTGAGGGAGCTGGTGGCGATGGCTTTGTAAATGATGCCATCGGTTTTGAAGATGGTGCGAGTCGGCAGGGGGAGTCAGTGGAGTTCCATCAGGATTTGGGTGATTCGATCATATGTCCAAGGCCCTTCATGAAACGTGATGCTGCGTGTAAGATGCTTCAAAAGTCTGCCAGCGAGGAGTTACCACCACAGATACATATTTGTGTATAGGGTAACCCTGGGCGTAGTTGGCGAAGTAACACTACGCGTAGCTACGCGAAGTGCACTTCACACTACGCAAGCTACGTGTAGCACTACGCAAACTGCGTAGTAGCATGTTCGTATGGTGCAAGGTGCCGTTTTCAATGATTGCACAGTGCGGACAAGCATCCAGCACTGTGCCATCATTGAAAATGGCATCTTGCACAGTACAAGCTGTTGTTTTCCACCGCTCGAGTAGATTTTTACTCGTGCAGCAGCTTTCTCAAAGCAGACTGGTAGTTCCTCATTAGGAGTGGTCGCGAGCATACGCGACCACTCGCAATGAAAAACCTGACCTCCCCGCTTTGAGAATCTCGCCGGGAGGTTTATTTTCCACGCTCGCGATCGGTAACTTGATGTTGCTGATCACGTATGAGGAAAATGTCTCGCCGGGATGTCATTTTGCTTGCTCGCGGTCGCCAACTTGACGTTGAGGACTGCGAGCATGCAAAAAAATGACCGCTACGTGTGTGTGCACTGTGCTACGTGCAATTCACGTAGTGCAAAATAGCGGAAACTTCTCAAACTACGGGAGCGTAGCGTAGTGCTTTGCCCAGGGTTAGTATAGGGTAATCATAAGCAAAGCGCCCAGTTTTCTATTTTCAAGAATTTCTAGAGATTAATACAGACAGAAAACAGTGTGTTTTCTGTCTGCATTTATTTTTTTTAAGTGGATAAGTACAGAACATTGTGCTTGTTTTAAGTGACTCTCTGTTGTCTTTCATGAATTATGGGTCAACAGCTGACCGGATGGACAGCATGGAAAATTTAAAAAATAGGATGCAATTTATTTAAATAATTGCATATATCAGCATGCATTTGTGGTATAGTGTTAATATTTAGTGGATGTATTGTTACGTAATATTCAGCAGCTTAAATAGCTCAAATACGACCGACATCAAAGTATGACTCCGTGCCTATCAGTTAAATAAACATGGAAATGTGCAGTTTTACAACTTCATTTATCCGAAAAACACAAAATAAATATGGAAAAATACAGATAAAGAGGGCAAAAATGAAATATGTATAAATACACAGAGAAATGTTAAAATAATAAATACTGGAAAACCGGGAGCCCTAATCATTAAACACATAAATATGTAGGGTTTGATTGCTATTTTCTGGTATTGGCTTTAAAGATTATTCTGCCCCATTTTTTTAAATGTTAGCCCCGCCCCCATTGGCTGACCTGTTAGCCCTCCCCGCCTTCCCCCCCAAAGTTATGGTCTGGTGGCTTCCCTGCTAAATGTCATTGGTTGTGAGATTTTGGAAACCATGCCAGTTGGTGAAACCTGGCCCTCTCAGCACTGAATTTAGCATTCCCCTTTGAGCATCAGTGCCAGGAGTGGGAGCTGCAAAGAAAGCACTCAGAACCGGCCCCAAAGGATGAAGGTTACAATATTCCACACAGCTCGGCAGCTACGACCTCTCATAGGATTCGTAAAACAAGAGAAGTCACGAAAATCCTAAATGCAGGCTTCAATTTCACTCTTAAAGTTTACTGTAGGTATAACTTGGTGAAATGGTTCACACAGCACACGCGCAAGTGGTGCCCACGTGCAAGGGGTGCCCATGTCGCGCCTTAATGCATTCCTTCAACCTTCACGATTGCAGGGCACCTTTCTTCTTTAAAACTCACCAAGGGGCATATTATCAATAGACGGCGATAAATATTGCAAAGCGCGCTTAGCGCTTTTTTATTTATCGCCGTCCATCGCTGGAATTTATCGCCCGGTTAGCTCATTATTAACAACGCGTATCACCGAGGCGATAAAAATTCCAGCGATAGAGGGGATATTGCTGTTTCCATGGAACAACCCTGGTTTTCCAGCGATGGTCCATGGAAAACGGTGATATGGTTGATGATAGGGCCCTGTGTTCTTAGCCCCACAATCCACCTCCCATGTTAGCTGTGCCTGAGTCAGGATCCTGGGTTAAGGCCGAGTTAGCATGAAAAAGATCAGCGCTACACCAGACGGGACCTTGTTGTAAATATCGCGAAGCCCCATTAGCGATATTTTACGCTGAAGTTTTATGAGGCACGCCTACCTTGCATCTCATTAGCGATGTGACGCGAGGTGGAAAGAAACCGGGTGCTAAGGCAAGGAAACCCGCACTTGAGTGTCCTTGATAATAAAGCATTAAAGTTATAGCCGCTTTTCACACAAAAACGGATGCTAAAGCTGCGATAATGTTATCGCCAGCCCTTGATAATCTAGGGGCATATTACCAAGGGCTTGTATCGCCGCTTTCTCTGCGAATTGTGCCGAGAAAGCGGCGATACTGCTAGAGCCCTATTAAAAAGGCCCAAGCCCACTTTGCATGTCGGCGGCAAACATCGCTAATGACAGGCAAAGTGGGCGTTCCCACGTCCAACCACATGTAAAATGTGGTGGGAGGTGGGAACACCCTATTACCAAGGCAGGCGTTGGGAGACAAAAACCTGCGATAAACTCATTTATCGCAGGTCTCCCAACGCCTGCTCCGACCAGGCGTTAGGCATTGATAACATGGGGGTGTGGATCATAAAGCTGAACCCCCCCCCCAATATTATCAAGGCCCACATTAGCGCATGAAAACCACGTTTGTTTTCATGCGCTAGTGTGCCATATCGCCGACTATCGCCGGATTTCTGATCGCCTGCCTGATGCGCATTGATAATTGCGCGCTAATTAGGCGATGAAATCCGGCGATAGCTGGCGATACGGAGATGTGCGTTGTGCGTTTTGCAACGCACATCTCGGTAATATGCCCCCAGCTACTGCTGTTTTCCTTCTTCCTGTCCTCTTTATGTTTTGAAAGATTTGTTATCTTCCCCTTCGCTTCTCTCCACACCTTTCATCTGTTTATGTGCCTCTACCCTACAAATGCAAATGAAATGCCAGCATTTGTAAAGCGCACAGGTACCTCCTACGGAGGTGTCTTGGCGCTGGGGGCCTTCGGGAAGATTAAGCAAGCTATTTTGTCCAGAGTCACATGGTGCTGGGCTAACCTGCCACCGGAGCCAGGATCGAACTGTGTTCCTGAGTCAAACACCCTGGCCGCTGCGCCACACCTCTTTCGACGTTTTCTCTATCAACATTCCCTGCCCCTTCGCGCCTCTGCCCACATTTCATCTGCTTTCCCTGCCCCTTTCCTTTTCTGTACGTACATTTCATGTCTCTTATTCCCATTTCCTTCTCTGCACGCATTTCATCTTTCTTCTTATTTGCCCTTTCCCTCCCCACATTTCATCTATCGATTCTTATCTCCCTTTTCTGTATATACATTTTTATCAGCCTTAATCCCCTTTCCTTCTCTGCACGTATTTCATCTGTTTTATCTGCCCCTTCCCTTGCCACATTTCCTCTTTTGACCTTATCTGCCCCTTTTCCTCTCTGTGACACGTCATCTCTGCTCGGCCCCTTTCTTCCTGCATGAGTGTCACAGCCTCACAGAGTCCCGGGTGCATTACTGAAAGAATGCAGCGCCGACATAGCAATGCCCCCTGTGCTCTGAAAGGGCATTAGGCGCTGTGTAACTATTATGTTATTGTTCTTGTTTTCACTTAGTTTTAAAAACCTGTCCTATTCTATGTATTACCCGGTTGCAATAACACGTGTACTGCCACTAGAAATAATAACACGTTATTTTGTAGAGTGCGTTACTGTTACTTTATTATTCCCATTACAGGTCCATCCGGCTCCCGTGCTGCCCGTTGAGGGTCACGTGCTCCTCGGGTGCCCCGGGGGCCGCTGCGCCCCGTCCAGCCTCCGAGCTGCTGATGAGAGTCCCGGCTCCTGCAGACGCTCCGTGTGATCTGCGCCAACCCCCGTCTCCCCGCCTGCCATCTCTGCTCAGGAAGTGACTCCGCCGACAGGGGGCGGTGTGCAAACACCGGGGCTGATGGATGGGTCTGTAATGCCCTCTCATCACCTGCCACAGCCTCGCTGACACCCCCCGGGACCCCCACAGGGCACCCCGAAACTGCTGCCTCAGCTGGGCGAGCAGGCGAGGCTAGCAGCCCAGGCCAGCGGGGGTGGCCATGGAAACCAAATAGATGTCAACAGGCCCATCCGTCAATGCCATCTGGAAGAGATCCCGGCGCTGCTATCTGCGGCGCTGTTTATTTGTGGACCTGGGCGAGTGCCAGGAGCCCCTGCGCAAAGACAAGCTGGCAAAGGGATTAGTGTCCGGGCAGGGGCTAGTGCTGGCCACGGCTACTTCCTGGAAGGAGGAGGGGGCAGGCCCTCTCCGCTCCTTTCAATTAGTAACAACAGTATTTAACTTGTGTGGTACGGTGACACAAGGTGCAGTTATCCGCCTCAGTGTTCATCACTGAAGGATGAATGTATGAGTCAGCCCCGCTGGAATTCAAGCCTGACCTGCCGCCCTATATACAGCCCGAGTGGCAGACGTTATGGGAGGGAGTCTCCTCAGTCAGGGGGTGCCCCCTGTTAAAAGGGTGCGCCCTGGGGGCCTTGCTCCCTCGCACCCCTCGCTCCCAGGGCGCTGGTATCGATTCCAGGGCCCCTATGCTATGCTCCGAGCTGTCATAAACAAAGACCCTCAATAGGGGCAGCCTAGTTCTTGGTGTACACATTCCCAGGATAGCGAGGTCTTGTGGCCCCCTGTGGCCCCTACCACGAGTTTAGCTCCTGTCCGGGCTATCCCAACGTATTCCACCAAGCATGTGATTCCTGAGGCAAATCCGCCTCATTAATATTCATGAGCAGGCCAGCATCACCTACGTCACCTCATCAGATCGGCCAAAAGGGCCTCCTTTAAAGACCGCCTAGATGACAATGCACACAACAGCAAAGAGCTCTTCAAACTCGTGCAGGAACTCCCCAACCCCAGCTCCAACACCGACATCCCACCCTCGCATGACCTGTGCGACTCCCTGGCCACCTTCTTCCATCGCAAGATTGCAGACATCCACGACAGCTTCAAAATCACGGCCACCCCGACAGCCACTGAGACCTCCGTCCCCACGGCCACCATCCACACCGATCCCCTGCTCTTCTGAACCAACATAAGCAACGACGACACCATCAAAATCATGAACACCATCCACTCCGGATCTCCGTCAGACCCACACCACATCTTCATCAAAGCACCACCATCGCACCACATCTACGGAAAGCCATCAGCATCTCCTTCGAGACAGCGACCTTCCCGGAGAGCTGGAAGCACGCTGAGATCAACGCCTTACTCAAAAACTGACCCTAAGGACCTCAAGAACTTCCGGCCCATCTCCCTGCTCCCGTTCCCGGCGAAGGTCATAGAGGAGGCCGTCAATAGACAACTGACCCGCTACCTCGAGGAGAACAGCATCCTGGACCCGTCCCAGTCTGGGTTCCGCAGCAACCACAGCACCAAAACTGCACTTATCACCGCCACTGATGACATCAGGGCCCTGCTGGACAATGGAGAAACCGCTGCCCTCAACCTCCTGGACCTGTCAGCCGCCTTCGACACTGTCTGCCACCACATCCTACGCACACACCTCCACAACGCAGGGACCCGAGACAAGGCTCTGAAATGGACCACCTCCTTCCTCTCTGGCAGAACCCAGAGCGTCCACCTCCCCCTTTCTGCTCAGAAGCCACCGAGATCATCTGCGGAATACCCCAGGGATCCTCCCTCAGCCCAACGCTGTTCAACATCTACATGGCACAGCTCGCCCATGTTGCCCGACTACATGACCTCAACATCATCTCCTAGCTGTTCCTATCCCTCACTAAGGACCCCCTCACCGCCAAAACCAACCTCCACGAAGTAATGAAAGCAGTCGCCGAGTGGATGAATAGCAGCTGTCTGAAGCTAAACTCAGACAATACAGAAGTCCTCATCCTCGGCTCCACCTCCTTGGCCTGGGACGACTCCTGGTGGCCAACGCACTGGGAACAGCACCAACACCCACTGAACACACTTACAACCTGGGGTTCATCCTCGATTCTACTCTCTCCGTGACAAAGCAGGTCAACGCCGTCTCGTCCTCCTGCTTCAACACCCTCAGCATGCTCCGCAAAATCTACAGGTGGATCCCCACCAAAACAAGAAGGATGGTCACCCAGGCCCTCGTCAGCAGCAGGTTGGACTACGGAAACGCCCTCTACGCAGGAACCTGGGCCAACTCCTGAAAGGACTATTATTATTATTATTATTATGCATCTTATAGAGCGCACGGCAACCCCCAACGGGAGTGTCTCGGCGCTAAGCAGAAAAGAAGGAAGGTCAACATAGTGTAACCCGACTGAGCTACAATTGGCTAAAGAGCCACGTCTTCAACGTATTCAGAATGCCTCTGCACGCCTGGTCCTCGACATCCTTCGCCGCGGCCTCATCACACCCCACCTGAGAGACCTGCACTGGCTCCCGTCAACAAGAGGATCACCTTCAAGCTCCTCATCCAGGCACACAAGGCACTCCACGACACCGGACCAACAAATCTCAACAGACGACTCAGCTTCTACACCCCCAACCGCCAGCTCCGCTCCACCGACCTCGCCCTCACAACAGTCCCCAGCATCTGAAGAGCGATCTCCGGCAGCAGATCGTTCACCCACCTCACCGCCAAGACCTGGAACACCCTCCCAATCCTCCTACGGCAGACCGAGGACCTGCTAGCCTTCAAAAGACTGCTCAAGGCCTGGCTGTTCGATCAGTAGCAACATCCCCACCCCCCCTCCCTCCCCCAGTGCCTTCAGACCCTCATGGGTGAGTAGTGCGCTTTGCACCTCCTCCTTGGGTAGCCCTCTTCGTCCCAGGGTCCCTGCCTCCTCCTTGGATAGCCCTCTTCGTCCCAGGGTCCCTGCCTCCTCCTTGGGTAGCCCTCTTCTCTGCTGGGGCCCCTGCCTCCTCCTTGGGTAGCCCTCTTCTCTGCTAGGGCCCCTGCCTCCTCCTTGGGTAGCCCTCTTCGCCACAGGGGCCGCTGCCTCCTCCTTGGGTAGCCCTCTTCGCCACAGGGGCCCCTGCCTCCTTCTTGGGTAGCCCTCTTCTCTGCTGGGGCCCCTGCCTCCTTCTTGGATAGTCCTCTTCTATGCAGAGGCTTCTTGGGTAGCCCTCTTCTCTGCTGGGGTCCCTGCCGCCTACTTGGGTAGCCCTCTTCTCTGCAGGGGCCACAGGGGCCCCTGCCTCCTTCTTGGGTAGCCCTCTTCTCCGCAGGGGCTCCTGCCTCCTTCTTGGGTAGCCCTCTTCGCCACAGGGGCCCCTGCCGCCTCCTTGGGTAGCCCTCTTCTCCGCAGGGGCCACAGGGGCCCCTGCCTCCTCCTTGGGTAGCCCTCTTCTCCGCAGGGGCCCCTGCCTCCTCCTTGGGTAGCCCGCTTCTCCACAGGGGCCCCTGCCGCCTCCTTGGGTAGCCCTCTTCTCCGCAGGGGCCCCTGCCTCCTCCTTGGGTAGCCCTCTTCTCCACAGGGGCCCCTGCCACCTCCTTGGGTAGCCCTCTTCTCCGCAGGGGCCACAGGGGCCCCTGCCGCCTCCTTGGGTAGCCCTCTTCTCCGCAGGGGCCACAGGGGCCCCTGCCTCCTCCTTGGGTAGCCCTCTTCTCCACAGGGGCCCCTGCCTCCTTCTTGGATAGTCCTCTTCTATGCAGAGGCTTCTTGGGTAGCCCTCTTCTCTGCTGGGGTCCCTGCCGCCTACTTGGGTAGCCCTCTTCTCTGCAGGGGCCACAGGGGCCCCTGCCTCCTTCTTGGGTAGCCCTCTTCTCCGCAGGGGCTCCTGCCTCCTTCTTGGGTAGCCCTCTTCGCCACAGGGGCCCCTGCCGCCTCCTTGGGTAGCCCTCTTCTCCGCAGGGGCCACAGGGGCCCCTGCCTCCTCCTTGGGTAGCCCTCTTCTCCGCAGGGGCCCCTGCCTCCTCCTTGGGTAGCCCTCTTCTCCACAGGGGCCCCTGCCGCCTCCTTGGGTAGCCCTCTTCTCCGCAGGGGCCCCTGCCTCCTCCTTGGGTAGCCCTCTTCTCCACAGGGGCCCCTGCCGCCTCCTTGGGTAGCCCTCTTCTCCGCAGGGGCCACAGGGGCACCTGCCGCCTCCTTGGGTAGCCCTCTTCTCCGCAGGGGCCACAGGGGCCCCTGCCTCCTCCTTGGGTAGCCCTCTTCTCCACAGGGGCCCCTGCCTCCTTCTTGGATAGTCCTCTTCTATGCAGAGGCTTCTTGGGTAGCCCTCTTCTCTGCTGGGGTCCCTGCCGCCTCCTTGGGTAGCCCTCTTCTCTGCAGGGGCCACAGGGGCCCCTGCCTCCTTCTTGGGTAGGCCTCTTCTCCGCAGGGACCCCTGCCCCCTCCTTGGGTACCCTCTCCTCCTCCTCAGATCTCTGAAGCAGAGCCTGGCAGGCAGGGGCCACAGAGGCGTGCTGAGGCATGGTGACAGGCAGAACTGTGTGTGCCTCTTTGGAATGCACTGAGCTGAACTCGTGCAGAATACATTTTATAGTATAAAACGCATATAACGGTGGTTTGATTTTAGTAGTGCACAGTGGGCCAAGCAGGCTCTTCTGTAGAAGTGAAACAGTCACCATAGAGATAGCTGCAAACACTGCAGTTTGTTGTACCCTGTCCACTGGTCATCACCATGGCGACTCAGCCAAGCTTGGACAGATGTTGCTGTGTGCATAGGTCCACATCCAGGCCAAGGGCCGGTACCGAGTGCCAGTAGAGGTCCAAGCTGAGCACATGAGGAGCTGGTTATGTTTTGGCTTCCTCTGGGTTCGGTGAGCGACAAGACGCGTGCTTGGCCAGGAAGATGTAGAAACGCAGTGTGACTCCGGAAGTCACGTCAGGCACATCAGTAGAGGGCCAGAGGCAGGTCTCGGCACGCGTTGTCCTCTTCTAGCTGGAATGTTGTCATTCTTGAACTCAAACATGCTAAGGTCCTCCGTGTCTTAAAATCTCCAAACTGGCTGCCCTATGAAGCAAGAATTCAGCTAAAGATTGCCTGCCTATCCCACAAAGCCCTCCACTTCAAACCCCCCAACTATCTAGCGCAAAAGCTAGAACTATCCGGAGGGGGTTGATCGTCTAGGAGTGCTAACTCTCTCCTCCTGAAACCTCAGATCTTTTGTAAAAAGAGAACATGCCTTCTCCGGCTCTGCTCCGAAGATCTGGACCTCTCTTCCACCAGAAATTCGTAGAATCTCCTCCAAGGTTGCTCTCAAATTAGAAGCAAAAAGATTCCTCATGAATAAGTTCTTACCTTAATAAAAGGGGCGATTGTCTGCTCCAATGCATTGGACATACTGCAGAGTTGGTGGTAATCTTGTATATTTTTAGTTGTTGTCTTTTCTCTTCTTCCTCTCTTGTTGACTCCTTTGCTCCCCTCCTATGTTGGTATGTTTCAGTTACTCGCCCATTCTTTGCTGGCCCAGGATGTGTAACCGCCTTGTTATGTGAGCCCTATTTGATCCATTGTTTGTTTTATATTCTCATGGACTGAACTGTTATCTTCCTTTCCTTCTTAGTGTAAAGAGCCACGATATCCCTCGGGATCAAATTTGCGCTACATAAAACTTTATAAATAATTAAATGTGATCTGATGTTGGCAGAGAGTGTCAGAAGCCTGTTTCCACTCCCCCCGCTTCCCCTAGGAGCGGTCTGCCTGATTTATAACTGGTCTTTTGGCCATCACAGCATCTCGATGTGAGAAGTTAGCCTGGCATATGATGTCCACTATTCTAGTGGGCACCTTGCACCAGTCTAATCGACCTTATTGATGGTGGTTGTAAAGTCAACCTTATAGACCAGCTATCCTAGTGGTAGCATGGACCAGCAGTCAGGCTAAAACTTCAGAGAGCATGTGAAGCCAGCTATTTTACCAATTATAATCCCTTGAATACCAAATGAAAGGAGAACACACAAGGTATATATCAAATATATATGTATTTTTTACTAAGAAAACCCCTCTGCACTCTTTATGAGGTCAGAGTTCGAGATACGTTACAAGTTACTCATTAAGCATACTATAAGTTGCACAAATACAATTCTGCCCTAGGGGCCTCACGAACCATATACTAAGTAAGTGGTATAAGGACCACTTCAGGAATAGTGAATAGGCCTAGGGCCTGGGGAATCACTGGGGCAACACTGCAGAACCATAGGTTAGGAAGTAGGAGACCCACGGGAGACGCGTGCAGTGTGGGAACACAGTCACGAGTTACCATAGAGTTATAATAGGAACGTAAAAGTTAGAAAGTAGTTGATTAAGGATACTTCCGGGTGGACTACGGTAAAACCCTTTTAAACTTGGACACTTCGAGAGTCAACACCCACGGGAGCACCGGAGTACTTGAGTTACCTCACCCAGGGAAGCCAGATGCATAGGTGTCTTTTCGTGTCGGGTTTCGTCGCTGTTTCCTATGGAGAGCTGTAATGAAGTGCTGCAGGCGACCAGGAGAAAAGTGTCCGGGTGGATCCAAGGGTGGATCGAAGATGAGAGGAACCTGAAAGCAGAAGGGACAGGGTCTGGGTCACTAGCCAGTGACCAGGAAGGAACCAGGAAGGAACCAGGCGATGTCAAGATGCAATCAGGTGAAGAAAGTGAAGCTTGTCTCTGCAGCCACGAGGACCAGGAGGTGTCGACGATGACCAGGAGCTGGATTTGAGCTGTCCCATAAAGGATCTAGTTGACTGCGGTGTCGGTATCCAGATTGGACCCAACAAACCTTGGCAAACAACAATCCAAGCAGGAAGGGAATATGGGCTTCAGTTCAGACCAGCAAGATTTGGGGAGCTTCTCCTTCACAGGGAAGCTGGAGCAATCCTGGAGCAATGAGGCAAGCAGTGTAGTTTTAAAGAAAAGTCTTCAGAGGGCAACTAGCCAACGGGCTAGCAACCAGGAAGACGCATCGAGCTGAAATGCAAGAGCAGGCCCCACGCGGCACTCGTGGAGTGTGGAGGGCTGAGCTTCGGTGCAAATGACGCTCGGGTCTGGGGCTTCTCAAACCCTAATGCACAACTGCGAGGGTGCCTCAGTAGTTGCACTGTTAGCAAAGTTCAGGTAGTCTAGGGTGTCCGGTTCCACGTCTCTCGTGTCTGCCACGGGTCTCAGCTTTGCTGTGGATGTGGATCTGAGTCAGAGAAGTCTGGAAGTCCAGTTCCTGAGTCGCTGAGTCTTCGGGTTCTGGCAGGAGCACCAACAAAGTTACTGGTGATGCCTGTTTGCACAGGGTGGTCACTCCTTGACCACAAGGGAGATGTCTTCAGTCTTCTAGTCGGTATAGAACGTCGACGGTCCAAGAGTTCTGTTTCAGAGCTTCAGTCCAGGATAATCTAATGTCTCTAGACACACTAATCTTAAGGCCTGGATTACCTGCTAGGTCACTCCTATGGGTGGACCCTGAGAAGGGGGTGGTTACACCCCTTTCTCTTTGTCCAGTTTCACGCCAGAGCGGGGCTGGAGTGCCCCAGCAACTGTTTTGAACCGGGCTATTCATGGAGCACCTTGTGTGCCCCAGGCAGTGTCTGGAAAAGCATCTTTCCATTCAACTCACCCTGCCCCAATATACTACAGGCTGTCTGGGGAGGTGCCGGCACCTCCCTCGACAGGAAACCTATTGTCCAGGCCTCCCTTGCCGGAGTATCGTCCAGCTGCAGGAAGTCAGACTCGTGTCTGTAGCAGCTGCATCCATTTTGTGATGCTGAGGCTCTGTTTAACTTTAACCGGGTTTCACAGTGACAACATGTCTTCTCCCTCTAGAAGGGTGGAATGCTACCTCCCCCGCCAGAACTGGTGGGGGGGGGGGGGTAGTATTCCAAAGTGTTTGACACCTTACACAACATGTTTTGATAAAGCCAAACCATAGTTAGCATTAATCGCGAGGATTATAATGCACTTAAGAGTATATGGTATGGCTATATCATAGAACAGCTATAAGGAGATGGTTCCGAAAGCTGCAGAGGGGCTCAGCTCATGCTAGGGCACCCTCTCACATAAAACCAAGCACTCTGCCTCAAGGATTGTTAAGGCCTGCCTTAGGAGTGACTTATAGGTTACTATGTGTCTATATATAAGGTAGATATAGATATACTATATCTAAGTAAGGGGTGATTACACCACCTTAGCCAAGCTGAGTGATCAGCCTGTGATGTGAGTTTGGAGGGCCATCCAGGGGTGGCATAATACATGCTGCAACCCCTGGTAGGCCTTTGATGCACCTATGCCCTGGGTACCTATGGTACACTATACAGGGGCTCACCGAGGTGAGCCAATTCCAAATTGGGTATGTACCTAAAGTACATGGAGTCCATTTTATAGGGAGAGCAGATAGCCAGGGGCCCTGAATAGCAGGATCCCAGGCCAACTAAGTCAAAAACCAGCTAAACACTAGGCAAAAAGTTGGGGTAACCATATAGTCAGATATCCACCTTCCTACACTCGAGATCTTCACTGGTGAGTTGCCATGCTCAATAAATGTTTGATAGATTGATTGATTGATCACTGGACAGCTGATGTCATCAGTGTGTGACTAGACTTTTGGAAAGGATGAGTAGGAGGCAAGATGGCAGACGCAGCGTTGTCCGAGTGAGACAGGCTCTCCGCTGCTCCTCGCCGGTATACTTCCCCCGCCTATCTGACTTTTGGAATTTGAAAATAATTGCAAATGAATGGTTCCTGAATTATTTGTAATCGCTGAGGGATGCTGAATGATTTATTCCAATGTCAACGGCTCCAGCAGCCGCAACAATCTCACCTGAGTTTGGTGATTCGTTCAGCCCCGCGGAGCTCCGCGGATTGCACACTGATTTCCAGACACTGCAGTGGTTCCCAATTTTCGTGGTTCCTGAGGACTGCCCTGCTACCTATGGACTGCCCTGCCTCCTGGGGACTGCCCAGCTGTTGAGGACTGGCCAGCTGCCTAAGTACTGCCCTGCTTCCTGAGGACTGCCCAGCTGTTGAGGGTTGGCCAGCTGCCTAAGGACTGCCCTGCTTCCTGAGGACTGCCCAGCTGTTGAGGGTTGGCCAGCTGCCTAAGGACTGCCCTGCTTCCTGAGGACTGCTCTGCTTCCTGAGGACTGCCCTGCTTCCTAAGGACAGTCCTGATGTTTAAGGATTGTCCTGCTACCCGAGGCCTTCCTTGCTGCTTGCTCCCAAGACTACTGGAGAGTCCCCAATGTTCTGTTGACTGGCCTCCTGTTCGGTGCTACAGGGCCATACCAGGCCCCAGACCGGTGGCTTCATCAGGACCGATGCTGCATGAAGCATCTCAATGCAAGCCCTCTCAATGCCAGCTCTAGACTGGTGGCATCATTGAACCGATGCGGCATGACACACCTTGATACCAGCATCGCAGCTCCTGATCGGCTGCTTCAACAGCACAAACCCAGTGTGAAGCATCTTGACGCAAGATCACACATTGCAGCTCCTGCTCGATGGGTCCTCCATGCAGCGTGGTGCCTGCTGACACAGAATTTGCATCTTGATTCCAAAGGACACAAGGTGCGATCTCAGCAGACCATCCTTAGTCTTGTGCCCAGCCTGTGCTCCATCACGGTCAGCCTGAACGTGTGACTTTGTTCCAGTCCAGATACCCTAAATGGCCCTATTTGTTTCCATGCTCTATGTACTCTGAAATGATTGAATCTGCATAACTCCGGCTCTTCTAATTTGTTGTCGTTTGGTCACATTTCATTTATTCAATGTTATGCATTTTTTTCAAATTGGTATTGGGGTTTTCTTTGTGTTTTCTTCCCACCTTTATTACTGTTTGTGCCCTGCATAATGGCCATATTGTCTTTAGTGGGATAAGCCTCAACCCATTTATTAAATGCACAAACAACCACCAAAACATACTTACCATTATTGCATCTCTCTAATTCGATATAATCCATTTGAAGGACCTCAAAAGGAAAGGTAGGTGGTGCAAAGTTACCACGGGTGTAGGGGTAGCTTTCCCAGGATTATGCATCATGTACACCATGCAGTACTTCACTAAGTGTGTAGTTGTCTTTGAGATATTATCATTTTGCCATACAGGGTCCAACAATTTACAAATGCCTTTAGCATTAATATGAGCAGAACCATGGGCCATCGTAACCACGGGGAGAACATCTGCATCTGGTAACATCCATATCTGTTTCCCTGATTTATCAATCTAACATCCTTCATCATTCAACTGTGCTGTACTTTGCTGCCACACCACCAATTCTACTATTGTGGCTTCACACTGTATCTCCTTTACACTTTTGAGAGTGTCTTCAAATATGTCAACTTCAGGAACCCAGCTAGCTGGACCTGCTACAAACATTCTTTTCATCTTTGTCCAGGCCGTCTCCTTAGCAGTCTGATCAGCAAAAGTATATTCTCTGCCTACATCATCGATGACCTTCCTATTGCACTACACTTTACTATTGCCAATTTCTTAGGGAGTGTCAAAGAAGATAAAAGCCTCAATATGAGATGTCCTTGTTGGATTTTTGTTGTGCCATGGGAAGTATGGAACCCTCTCTCAGCCCAGAGTCGCCCTAAATTATGCACGACCCCATAAGCATATTGGCTGTCAGTATAGATATTGACAACCAGTCCCTCCCTCAATTCACAAGCTCGATTAAGGGCAGCAAGCTCAGCAGCTTGAGCCGACTGATAAGGGACCTGCGATGTGTCTACTACTGTACGCAGTGTGGTAATAGCATAAGCTGCAGTTATAGTGCCATCTGGTAATTTTAAACAAGAGACATCAACATATAGTTCCCCTTGTAAATCAGATAAGGGAACATCAGTCAGGTCTACCCGTCTTTTAGTCTCTTCTTTCGTGCGGACGATGCAATCATGTTTGTCAACTGCCTCATTCTCAGAAGGGCAGTGTAGTAACATGGCTGGAATTAGAGTGGCACACCGTTTAAACGTAATGTGTTTAGCAAACCATGTCAATTCATAGCCAGTAAGACGTGCACTGGTGAGGTGCTGTGTCTTTGTTTTATTCAAGAGTGTGATCACAGCATGGGGTACCATATCTTTGAGGTCAATATCAAGCACAAGTCCAACCGATTGTCTGATTGAAGTGGCCACAGCCATGACCACTCTTAGACAACTCGGGAGGGCACTCGCAACAGGATCGAGCATAGCAGAGAAATAAGCACACAGCCGTTGCTTATCCCAAAATTTTTGTGTAAAGACAGAAAGCGCTCAACCAGCCATCTCATGGATATACAACACAAACGGTTTGCCAAAGTTGGATGTGCTGAGTGTTTGAGCCGAACAAAGCACAGTTTTTAATTGCTCAAAAGACTGCTGACATTCAAGCATCCGAAGCAAAGGCTCATGCACTTCTTTTGTTGTTAATGCAAGCAGAGGCTTAACTAGCAGAGAATATTTAGGTATCCACTGGAGACAGAAGGAAGTGATACCTATAAAAGCACGCACATCCGTTGGGTTTGTGGAATGGGCATTTTAACAATGGTAGTGATGCGCTCCGCAGCCAATCTCCTACCCTCCTTCAACAGTAGGAGACCTACGTAGGTGACCTCCTGTCGATAATAGTGAAATTTAGAAAGAGAAACTTTATGTCCATGCTGAGCTAAATGTAACAGCAGTTTTACTCTACTGTCTTTACAACCTTGTTCTGTGTCAGGAGCAATAAGTAAATTGTCATCATTCTGCAGGACAGCAACAAAGAATCCAACTGACCTCTCAATGCTTGGCTATAAATACTCTGACTCTCTGAGTAGCCCTGAGGAGCTCGACAGAACCTAAAGCTGCTACCAGCTAGGGTGAACCCAAACAGATATCTACTATCTGGATGAATAGGAATACTAAAGAATGCATTTTTCAGATCAATAAAAGAAAATGATTTAGCAGTAGAAGGAATTATTGTCAGAAGTGTGGTAATATCAGGAATTACTGGAAACTGAGGAACCACAATTTTGTTAACTTCACGCAAATCAATCACAAAATGATAAACATGCTCATGGAATCTGAGGGTGTCCGTTTAAGAATCGGAAGAATGCACTATTACAAATATTGGCAGTCGCCTCTTCATCTACTCCTTTATGTATCTAATCCTGAATAATCTGTAGAAGGGCCCGTTCCTCCGCCTGAGGTATTTTATACTGAGGAATGCGAGGCAAAACAGCATTATGTTTTACCTGGATCAAAACCAATGGTATATGCAGCAGTCCTACATCTGTATCACCCATCACCCATAAAGTGGATGGTACATCAAAATATCCTGCAGGAAGAGCGAGAGTCATACACTATTTAGTACCTGCACTTGGACCCATCATTATGTAAACACCTGCTGGGGAACAATAAATAGCAGCAAACAATTTTTTGAACAAATCCAAACCCATCAAACTTTCACCACAAGTGGACATTAACAAAAACGGGGAATCCGACATGGGGGCGTGGCTAGCAGCCAACCAAGGCGGCTGCTTGAGAGACTAGCTCCGTAGTCTAGGCGGCCTCTCCATAAATCCGACTACGTATCCGACTGCTTTGGGATCTCTAAAGGAGAGATCCGACGCCCAGGACCGGGCGGAACGAAAGGCGGCAACTTCTGAGAAAATCCGACGCCGGGTGACGGAGCTCGGACTAATGCTCCCTGGAGGCCTGCGGCGGGGGTAAGAGCCGGGACCTTTCGGGGGAAGCTTGCCTGGAAGTGCCCGTCTAGGGTCCGAGGAGGCAGCGGATCCCCCCGTAATCCGGTAGGCTTACTCCGACATTTCCGGGCGGTGGAGCGGAGTGTGTGCAGGGAGCGGTGGTGCCACACAGGACACGGGAGCCGGACTGCGGGCATAGTGAAACTTAAGGGGAAGCGCATCCCGAGTACATCCGCCATATTAACCCCGAGGAACAAAGGGGCTGAAGAGAGGGACAGGCACCACTTCTAGCGTGCGGTACAACAGACCTGGGACTGGCCCACCGCCCCATTGAATGCCCCGGGAGTGAAGCCTGCGAGGACGAGGGCCTCGGCGGTAGCGAGCTTCGATCGCCGTCTGCACAGCTGAGCACCGCAAGGCGACTCTATACACGCCAAAACTGCGGGCTACAACAGAAGCTTGGCGCTGCAGCCTACTGATGCGCTGAGGCCCCCCGCGGAGGACATTGCACTGTCATAGACTAAGCCCTGCCATACAGCCGGCGCCTCCATAAGGCGCATAGCGCTCCACACGAAGCAGATGCCCTCACAGTGCGGAGAACTCCGACAGGTCCTGTGAACTTATTGGCGCCATAACCCCGTTCCATAAGTGACACTGCGTGAGCTGTCCGCTCCTCCCTACAATAGCATTGGCTGGGGACCACCCTGGATAACTGTACTTACTCCACTCGCCCAGGAAGATCACCTTAGCAGGCACTGCCAGCTCTGCTGCTACCTCATGGACTGATACCTGGTGCAGACGCAACGGATACTGAGTGACCTCCCTTAAAGAAAGTGCACAAAGGATCTTATAGCCGAGTTGGCAAGGCGCAGTACGCCACTGTGGCGATTGGTGTGACCTGGGCTGAACGCATGGAACGGACTCGGCCACTAGCCTGTGGTCGCGGCAACACGCTGGGCACTCCTCACCCTCCAGACCGGCAGGGTCAGCCGTACCAGGTCCGGCACTGCGGACCACGTTGATACAGGACCAAACAGCGAGCGAAGGAGACCACAGCAGCCAGCGGAATGGCGGGCAGTGGCCCCAAGAAGGGTGTGACGCAGACACACATGGATAAATTCACGTATGAAAAGGACGCCTCCTCTCCGGCTGGAAGCAAAGCGACAACTGGAAAATCCGCAGACGGGAACGGGGGGAAGAAGGCGACGCTCGACGATGTTATGCAGGCGCTGTCGCAAATGCAGGCGACAATAGGCAAAATATCTACCGAAATCACTTTGATTAGGGCGGACTTTCACAAAATGTCAGAAAAGGTCAGCTCCATGGAGGTGGTCACTAAATCTTTGGTGGACGATGTGTCGGAGCTACAAACAGCTATGGAGCGGCTATCGACAGAAAACAAGACACTGAAGGAAAGGTTGGATGATCAGGAAGGACGCTCGAGGCGGAATAACGTCCGCATAATTGGAATACCAGAATCCAAAGGCACCAGAGCGACGGACCTTTATGTAGAGGACCTAATTAAACGAGAGCTCCAACCCAAAGGCCTATCCACCTTCTTCTCTGTGGAAAGAGCTCATCGTGTCCCGGGGGGTCGGCCTAAACCAAGGGCGGCCCCACAGCCTGTCATAGCACGCCTATTCAACTTTCGGGACAGAGACGTAATCCTGCAGGCAGCGCGAGTCTCCCCCCCTGTCAAGGTCCTAAATTCTACGCTGTCCTTCTTCCCGGGCTACACGGCGGAGGTCGCACGCAGAAGGAGGACGTTCACCGATGTGAAGAAAGAGCTTAGGAGGAGGGAAATTCCGTACTCGATGCTCTTCCCGGCCAGGCTGCGAATTGTGGCTGACAATAAAACCTGGTTCTTCGACACCCCAGAAATCGCCCAGGACTGGTTGGAGGGCTGGCAACCGGCTCGTCAACCCCGCAGACCACACAGGACAAATGGGTCACAGGATACTGACCGACACACTACACTCACTGCAGCTTTCATAGCGGCTCCACAATGACCACCTGCCTATGTATTTTATGTAGCGCGGTCCTTGTAAAGTATACTCGGTGTAATATTTTAAACTGCACCAGTCTGAATCGTGACGAAATACCCTCTTCCCTGGGGGATGCCAGCGCTGCGTTCCAATCCGTGTCGTCCATTGTCCCCAGTTCATCCTCCCATTTTTCTGACTCTCTGTCTCCCTCTGACTCTCTGTCTTCCTCTGACTCTCTGACTCTCTGTCTCCCTCTCACTCCCTCTCACTCCCTCTCTCTCCATCTCTCCCCATCTCTCCCTCTGTCTCATTCACTCTAACTCTCTCACTCCCTCTCTTCCTCTGTCTCACTCACTCTGACTCTCTCACTCCCTCCCTCCCTCTGTCTCCCTCCCTCCACCTTTCCCTCCCACCCTTGCTCTCCCTCCCTCTGCTCCCTGTGTCTCCCTCTCGCTCCCTTTCCCTCCCTTCCTCGCTCTCCCTCTGTCTCCCTCCCTCTCTGCCTCCCTTTCCCTCCCTCTGTCTCTGTCTGCCTCCCTTTCCCTCCCTCCCTCCCTCTCTCGCTTTCCCTACCTCCCTCGCTCTCCCTCCCTCCCTCCCTCTCCCTCGCTCTCCCTCGCTCTCCCGCCCTCACTTTCCCTCTCCCTCTTTCCCTCCTTCTCGCTCCCCTCCCTCTCTCTCCCTTTTCCTCCCTCTGTCTCCCTCTGTCTACCTTCCTTTCCCTCCCTCCCTCTCCTTCCCTCCCTCGCTCTCCCTCCCTCACAAACCAACATTAATAGGTCACGAAAGGAGCACATTTCTCAATTAGTTTTGCTCCTCGTAAATTTTAGATAAGTCAACTACATGTTCTGTAAGTTTCAATAATATTCCCTTCAACTCTGTACCAAGATTGAGAAAAATTAAAACGTTTTGTCCTTTTAATTTCAGAATGCTCCTTTCACCATTAACAAGATCTATAAATAATTCAGTGGCAAGTTCTAGCAGTTTCTGGAATGTTCCCCTGCAACGTTACGGTAAAATTTAGGCAAAACGGAATGTCTTCAGAACTATTTCAACACCGCAATATAGTACTATATTTATTGTCTATCGGTAAGGCCCCTCCTTTTACCCAAAGTATGGAGAGTCTTTGCCAAGTCTGAAGTTTCTGTATTGGTGAGTACCGGCACATGGGAGGCACAGGGAGAGTACCTCGCACTGGGTCTGATGGCCACAAAAGTCCTGTAAAGCTCCAGTGAAGCCCTCAAGCCAAAAGACGATCAGTAATAAAGGCACAATGATGCACAAAGCAGAATCGAGCTGGTGATGACCAGCTGTAATGCAAGCCAAGCTCTGGTCTCAATACTTAATAGCATACATTTGCTGTGGCATCTTTATGTGGGCACTGTCAAAACAAGTTGTCCTCCATGGTGCGAGTCCTGGGACATGTCGTTCTGAATCCAAAATACGCGAAAGTGCTGACTGTTGGCTAGCATGACACTGTATAAGGAAGCATTGGTGGTCCCAAACATGCACATGTACACATAACAGAGGGGAGATAAAATTCCTGGACGAGGGTAGTGATCTAACAGATACGAGCGAGTTCATGTGTGACTGGCAGGTTTGTGTGTGTTCATGTGAGACAACTCCAGGCGTGCGCACACAGCCGCACCCAAAAAATTCACATGTCTTTTAAAGACCATTAGCATGTTAATGAGGCTATTTTCACCTCTCAGCGCCCCTGCAGCCCCACTCTGACTATGGCGGGAATCGCCCGGCCCCCACAGGCAGCAGAGTCTCTGAGTCGAGCTCTGGTTGCAGACAGCCTTTAAAAAAAAAAAACCTCGGGTTCGATGTCTGAAAGGTCCGCGGGCCGCCAGGGAGGGCTTGCCGGGCCGCCAGCGGCCCGTGGGCCGTACTATGAGTACCCCTGATTTAGGACTTTTAACCTCTATACCTTGACTTACCAATCCACGTTACCGGTACCTAAAGTCCTAAAGGATCAAGGAGTTAGCATAATAGGTAGGAAAAATAACATTTGCACTCATTTAATAACCAGAAACTCAGGAAGGTTTAAACTCTTTATCTAGTATTCTTTAAATGTTGTGGTCCAAGCATTGAACATTAGTAAACTTTCAATTTGGAAAATAAGGGTTAAAATGAAAATATATAAAGATTTCATAAAACTGCTTTCAAGCATTTAACAGTAGGGAGGGTAAAGAGAAGGAAACAATACAATGACGAACCCACACAGATTTATATTTACCTAGAATGGTGTGAAGACCAAACCCTGGCCACGGGCTGGACAAAGGACAGAACCCCGAAAGTGCAAGTACCAGCGAGACAGCAGGTGCCGACCACAAATCAGGACAGGTACAGCCGAATTGGATCAGGACAGGACCACCACAGGCTAAGACCGGCACCCACAGTTAAAGTTGCTTTGCCAGCGCTACAACCCTCACTGTAGCTAACAGCCAAACCCCGATTGGGTTATCGAATTCTCCGATAGAGTGCTCCGCCAGCACCCTTGCTCCCGAACCTCGATTGGGTTATCGAACCTTCTGACAGAGTGCTCCGCCAACAACTCTGCTTTCGATCACCTATCTAGTGCGTTGCGTCAGTGACAGGTCAGCTATTCGGACAAGTCGGACAAATTAACTAACTAAGCCTACCCTAGTTATACTATTTTCCAGGTCAGTGTACCACCCCCCAATGTTGCAAGTGTAAGGATCCCCAATTTTGATTGGACAAAAGGATGAGGAGAGGTCATCACACCATACCAAAATGAAACTTTTACGATGAATATTAATATTTGCATTCCCGCCCATCAATTTATTTTCCCATACACTTTTATTCCACCCAACAGTGAATGCATCAATTTTGTAAATTATTTTGTTCAGTCCAGCTTCCTCTTGTAAGTTTAGGGGTCATGTTCCCAGGGTTTTCACAGTCAAGTCTGATGTTGGCACTAGTTCAATGCCATAGCTGGTAGACTCGGATGAATTCAGTTCATGCGCAGTGTGGGTTTTCAATATGGAGGCACAGCACATCCCAAGCCTGAATATTGTTACATGCAAAAATAGGAAAGAAACAGTTTAAGAACAGAGAAATAAATGAATGCACTGTATACCACTTTTCTCTACTCTATTCCCATTACTTTATTTTAACTATTGCATTAGACGTTAGGCAGAACGAACAGCTTAGCATAAGCAACGGTGCAAGCTTCATGTATGCTTTAGTAACACATAGCAGCCATCTTAGTTCTAGTGCGCAGAAGCAAAAGATTACCACCAAAGCAGAAAGTACGTCATGTCACGTAAGTGTGACAGACGCATGCGCAGTAAGAAATCCCGCGTAGCAGCGGCCGTTTTAATGCAAGCGAATTATAGTTAGTAAAAGCACATAGACAAGCTTCCGCTAGATACCTAACATATCATGGAATGCAATATTAATAAGACAAAATATGTTAGTTAGTACATTATTGAGTTATTAGAGAGGGTTGATTACCAGCAAGTCGCTTTACATGCGCAACCTTGCTCCATTAGTTTGAGTAGTAGCGCTACACGTAGCAACGCGAAGTGCACTTCCCACTACGCAAGCTACGTGTAGCTATACGTACTGTGTAGTGCACTGTGCTAAATGCTGTTCGCACTGATTGCACAGTGCCGAATGCTTGTCCTCACTGTGCAATCAGTGCAAACTGCATCTTGCACAGTGCAAGTGGTTGTTTTTTGCCGCTCGAGTAGATTTGTACTGGTAGTTTCTCATCACAGGCAGTCATGAGCATACGTGACCACTCGTAATGAGAAACCTGACCTCCCCACGTTGAGAATCTTGCCGGGATGTTGCTGATCGCAAATGAGGAAAAGTCTTGCCTGGATGTTATTTTGTTCGCTCGCGGTAGCCAACTTGACGTTGAGGACCGCGAGCAAGCAAAAAATGCCCGCTACGCTACGTGTTTTTGCACTGTGTTACGTGCAATTCGCGTACCTGTAGTTGCGCAAACTGCGCACGCCCCGCGAGCGTTGCGTAGTCCTACACCCAGGGATACTGCTGACTCCAGCAGGCCACTATCCATGTGATTTTTGCGATACATAATGGGTCGCAAATTTCAACCTACCTCATTAATATTCATGAGGTAGGTCATTTCCGATCCACTGGGAATAGCAGAAAGTGTTCAACACACTTTCATACATTCCTCTGTGCAATTTCATAATTGCGAATCCTAAGGATTTGCAATTAGAGAATCACAAAACCTTTTCTTTATATATCTGGTCCTCAGACCTGTTAAAGAGGAAAACGATTGCCCATGTAGGGCCTCATTTACGAGTATTTGCTGCAGGGTAGCATAGCAGGTCACCTCACTGCGCTGACCCACACCAGAGTGAAAGGGCAGGGATGCGCTGTATTTATGTGAAACGGCGCATTCCTGTCCTTTCCTCCAGTGCTGATGCCATTTTGACAGCCTAGTGCCAACATAAGCACCCTTGCCCCATGGTGCAGAGCTGCCTGTGTTGTCGGCAGGATTGTTTTGTGCAGGAGGGGGCACATTCATGCACAAAAACAATCCGGAGAGGCGTTTCCCTCTGTCTATGTGCACTGCAGAACGCAGAACGCAGCACACATGGAACGTGGAATAACCGTGGAGAAATAAAGATATTTCTCCTCATTTTTCTTCACCTCGTCAGGCGTAAAGTTTTGAAGCGTCCCCGTGCTCACATGGTTTTGTAAATCTGGGGAAGAGTCAGAATTCATGTCTGTTCTAGGGGAACGCCCGCCGCAACGCCCATGGAACGCCTACAGAGCGCAGAGTCAGGCAACGCAGCGGTTTCCGCTGCCTTCGCAGACTCCAAATTTCTGAGGCCACAGTGGCGTTGCGCGGCCACAGTGGCGTTGTGCGGCTTCATAGATAGGATTTTAGAGTTTGTGTCAGGGCCGGCTTTCGGGCAGTGCGGCCGGTGCAGCCGCAATGGGCGCTGCCCTGTGTAGGGGGCACTGCCTTCAGGACGGGCGCTTGTTTTAGTAATAACTTATGATTGGAGAGATGAGGGGCACTTTTGCCCGGTAGTAGTGAGAGAATCCGAGGAAGCGGTCATGGTGTGTGGGGGCCCCGGGCCTGGTTTGTGTCGCCAGCGTCACAAATAATGCCCCTCGGTTCCGGCCTGGACAGGTGAGATCGGGTCGATGTATCTTACCTGTGCTCCTGGTGGTATCCCTCCCGCCGATGCGCGTGTCCTGCACCATAGACATGTTCCTGGTTCTGCCCTGGCGGGTCAGTCACGTCCACCGCACCGCAGTGTCCTTAGGACATCGGCTGGCGGCGCGTGGCCCCTCCTGCACCACTTGGCATCAGTGACCCGTACACAAAGGTCACCCACAAGGTCCTGGTGCAGAAGGAGAGGGGCCTCGCTCATAACTGCCCTCTGGAGCGGTCACGTGCGGTGAGAGCCGGGCATTAATTCGAAGCGCGTGCGGATCAAAAGAAGGAAAGACCCCGGGACCCGCCCACGGCCTTTAAAGCCGGAATCACCCCACAGCGTCCGAGTCTTAAAGTGTCTCTTTCTTGGCTGCAGAACAAGTGAAGGTCGATAAAAGTAAAACCAGGAATAATGACAGTGTGGACGCCCCCCGGGAGGGGCTCGGGGGTCTGTTCCTGGATTGAAGAGACGAGGTCTCTGCTTCGAAACCCCCCGGGGGCTCGTAAATTACATTCAAATTGAACTTAAATTCGAAAATCCACAAATCCTGATTCATGACTCAGGGTTTTAGGAAATCTTGTACCTAAACTCCTCTTCACAACTGCAGCAACCTCAAAACTTCCTCTCAATGGCGTGAGGCAGAGTGATGGGGCCCTGGCCTGCAGCACCTGGAGAGGGGCCCCTGAGCCCGGTACTCACTGGCCTTGGGCAGCTTGTGGCCCCTGAAAGGATGGGCCCCCGCCAAGCAGCGCTTGTGATAATCCACTGTTTCCACTGGTAAGTGTCTGGTTAGAGGAGAGGAGAGGTGGTGAGGGGACACCGAGGATTGTGTTGAAGAGGCTTTGGGGCAGATTTACAAGGAACTGACGCACCTGGGTAGATGCGTCAGTTTCCTTGCATCAGCCCCAAATGTCCTTGCGCCGCCACCTTGGATGCGCTGTATTTATAATACAGTGCTCCATGGCGCAGGGACTAACAGATGCGCCAGAAATTCAAACGCATCTGTTGGTGAAAAAGTGACGCATTGCTGGAGGTGCTCATGAAAGTGACGCAAGTCCAGCAATGCGCCACGACAGATAGGTGAGTCCCAGTCAAAAAGCCCTGTGTCATTCCTTACGCCTGGTCTGAGCAGGTGTAGGGGTTTTGACTCAGTGAAGGCGTAGAGTGACGCAGTGTAATCTTGTAGATTTCACTGCGTCAGTTCTACGTGTTTTTTTTTGCGTGGGGACGTCCACCTTGCATACATTATACCTGATGCAGGTATAATGTGACGCAGGGCTCTACAACGTGACGCATCTCCATAAATGCATCACATTGTAAATGGGCCGCAACATTTACGCAGAGGCTGCCTCACAAAAGTGACACAACGGCGGCGCAAAAGTCACACAAAAGGCTTGTAAATCTGCTGGTAGCTGCAGACATTCCGTCATGATGGTGTAGCTGCAGACACGCCGTCATCATGGTGTAGCTGAAGACACACTGTCATGATTGCGTAGCGGACGACAGGCCATAATGATGGTGTAACTGAAGACAGGCCGTCATGATGGAGTAGCTGCAGACACGGCGTCATGATGGTGTAGTTGTAGACAAGCAAGCTGTCATGACGGTGTAGCAGAAGACACTCTGTCATAATGGTGTAGCTGCAGACACTCCGTCATGATGGTGTAACTGCAGACACTCCGTCATGATGGTGTAGCTGCAGACACTCCGTCATGATGGTGTAGGTGCAGACACGTCATCATGATGGTGTAGCTGCAGACACTCCGTCATGATGGTGTAGCTGAAGACACGTCATCATGATGGTGCAGGTGCAGACACGCCATCATGATGGTGTAGGTGCAGACACGCCATCATGATGGTGTAGGTGCAGACACTCCGTCATGATGGTGTAGCTGCTGACACTGTGTCATGATGGTGTAGCTGCAGACACTCCGTCATGATGGTGTAGCTGAAGACACGTCATCATGATGGTGTAGGTGCAGACACGCCATCATGATGGTGTAGGTGCAGACACACCATCATGATGGTGCAGCTGAAGACACACTGTCATGATTGCGTAGCGGACGACAGGCCATCATGATGGTGTAACTGAAGACAGGCCGTCATGATGGAGTAGCTGCAGACACGGCGTCATGATGGTGTAGTTGTAGACAAGCAAGCTGTCATGACGGTGTAGCAGAAGACACTCTGTCATAATGGTGTAGCTGCAGACACTCCGTCATGATGGTGTAACTGCAGACACTCCGTCATGATGGTGTAGGTGCAGATACGTCATCATGATGGTGTAGGTGCAGACACTCCATCATGATGGTGTAGGTGCAGACACACCATCATGATGGTGCAGCTGAAGACACACTGTCATGAATGTGTAGCGGACGACAGGCCATCATGATGGTGTAACTGAAGACAGGCCGTCATGATGTGTTTGTTTGTAGTGGAGTGGATGCATGTTGTTGGTAGTGGAATTATGGGATGCACCCTATACTATATGAATGAGTGAAAGGGAGGGTGGATGGATGGACAGATGAGTGAAAGCATGGATAAATGAATGAGTGGATGGATGGATGAATGGGTTGATGGATGGCTGAGTGAAAGAATGGATGGATGGGTGAGTGAGTCTGATACAAAACTGCACCAGAGGCCTGAGAGGTGACGTGCAGCAACACTAGTACACAACATACTTTGAGTGTGCAACTGAAGAAACAACAAGGGAAAAGCAAGAAATGCCGCTGGTGGAGCCCATGGGCATGTGCCAGCCTCCCATAAAGAATACAGGGCATGGGATGCAAGACTATTCTTAATCCGGCCGCTGCCACGTTTAAGTGCGGCAGAAATACCTGTATAGACCACCCCCAGAGAGGAAGTGGTACAATCTGTTTGCAAACGCATGCACTCATCATTTTTCATTTATAACTTTATTCGGTTAATCAGTGATAACCATAAAAGTGCACAACATAAAAATCATTACAGAAGAATCTCTTACATAATATATCATGAAAAAAAAACAGTTTTGTTCGTAGCAAGCTGTTAAAGTTCGTCCATACAAATAGATTTTCTTAATTTAAAAACTTTTTTAAAAATTCAGAAATAGTTACAACAGTTAAAACTGTGTCCAGTCTCTGCAATTCTAAAAATTCTGGGCAACATCGATTTAGATTCATTTCCTTTAGAAACGGGACAATCAAATTTCTACGTGGCAATGTATAAAATTTACAAAAAAAAATACAAATAAAAAATGTCCGATTGGGTCGAAGAGTCATTGCATGGGCACACAAATAAGTCACGAGAATAACTGTTCATGACAGGGAAACTCAAAAGTCTAAAAAGTATATTTAATCTAAAACGTGTCAGATCAAATCTTTCATAATTAGACATATACAAAGTTAAATATGGCTGTGGTTTGTCCTGAGTTAATATCAGTTGATATAAGAATGCAGTCTTTTTCTTTACTTCTACCTTAGCTCTTTTCTCTTCAAGGAACTCCGTGCATTGTTTTTTCAATGTCTTTCTCAGGACATTAATCATTGAAAGAGGATCATCAAATTAATTTTGACATTCAATTTCAACAAGAAAACATTTCACATAATCAAGCTATTTGATCCTATTTACGTGTTCTAATTTTAAGGCGTCCGTCAGAATTGCACGGTTTAAAGCACACTCGTTGGTTGTCCAGACCCTGTGCCAGTGTAACATGGGCTGGATTTTGATTGTGTCTCCAATATGTGGCTGGCCTATTTCCTTGTGGCAGATATCAGTTGAGACACTCTCAGGTACGGCTAGGATGTGTCTCAAAAACATATTTTCCACTAATTGGATAGAGTTTATATTGGCATATCCCCAGCGTCCGGAGCCATAGAGAGCAACTGATGTACAGGTTGTGTTAAAAATTGTTAAAATTTCCCTGATTGTTGTTTTACCCATTTTTTTAATAAAGTTTTTTAAGGTCATTGTTGATTTTGAGAACAGAAGACTTCTCGCTTTTACAGCCCTTGCCCATGTGCCGGACACATGGAACAGAACGCCTAAATAAGGGAAAGTTGTGGTGAAGACCAGGGGACTATTATTTATATACATTGTTTTTCTCCGACTAACACTCCTTGTGCCACAGTTCATGGAGAACGTTTTTGTGCAATTTATTTTTAGATCCAGGTTTGACATGAATTTATGAAAAGTTGTTATCAAACCCTGTAGGGCAATAGGTGTCCGTGCCATTATGACCGCATCAGCTGCATACAGGAGTTCAGGGATTGCTCTTTTGCCTATCATAGGCATGTCCCTGCACTCTTGAAGCAGAATTCTCTCGAGATCGTTAATGTATACTAAAAATAAAAAGGGGGCCAGGACACACCCCTGGCGTACTCCACGACCTATCCCAAATGATCTAGTACATTCTCCATCCTTCTTGTAACGGACAACTGCTGTGGCACCAGAATATAATTCTCTTAAAAAGCAAATGATATTTTCATCTACCCCTAGTATTTCTAAAATTTCCCAAAGTTTACTATGGGAGACGCAATTGAATGCTGACGTTAAGTCAACAAATGTAAAGTATATCCGTTCTCCCCTTGCCCTAGTATATTTTTGGTGCAAAATGAATAGATTTAGGCCCTGTTCTGTAGTTCCAACTCCCTTCTGGAAGCCGTATTGCAGGTCACTGATTATCCCATTTTCCACTGCCCAGCTTTGGAGTCTTCCTAAAATCACTCTCCCAAGGATCTTTATGGATGCGTCAAGAAGGGAAATGGGTCGATAGCATGCACAATTTTGCCTATTTCCCTTCTTCAATATTGGTACGATTACTGCGGTAAACCAAGAGGCGTTTAGACCGCTCGCAAAGGCAGCATTGAAGAGTTGTACTAGCATGGGGCCCCATAGTTCAGTATTATCTTTAAATAAATCCGCTGGGATGCCATCCGGGCCTGCTGCTTTTCCACTCTTAGTTGCTCTAAGGCTCACCATGACTTCTTCCAAGGTTACAACCAGATTTATATCCTTAACCTTTTCTTCTCCAGATATATCAGATGTCAGGTGATATGTCCCTTGTACTGGACTATACAGCTTGGAGAAGTGGGAGACCCATTCATCCTCAGTAATTGCTATTTCTATACGTGCCTTGTTAACATCATAAAGAAAGGGGGCATTTACAGCTTTCCAGAAAGTGGATGAATCTCCGGAAAGCGAAGCCTCACAGAGGGATTCCCAAGCATCCCCTTTTTATTGCAAGTTTCCGATTTTTAAGTGCCTCATCATAGGTTTTTCTAAGCTCTCTAACCAATAAGACGTCACGAGGATTCTCGTGGAGGGCATTTTTAAGATTAAACAGTGCCTTTGTGCGTGCTGAATCAAACCATCTTCTATTTGTTTCCCCCGGTTCTTTGACTCAACCCACAGAGTGTCCCTGATAGAGGATGCGATGTAGTTAAAATGTTTAATTATGGACAGACCGCCTGCTTGCTCATCCAAACAAATCAAAAAACTTTCCGTGCATTTAGTTACCAAGTTTTTCAAGAATTTTTCTGGGACCAGTTTGTTCCATTTAAGTGAGTAACCATTTTGCCTTCCGAGTATCACTTCTGGGACTAGCTGTCTAACCGAACATTCCCTATTTAAATCACGAAAGGGGTTTTCAATCCCCAAAGTTAGCGGTCGGTGATCACTTAATGCCACATCAAGGGTCTTAGATTTTTTGATCTGAAAACCTTACCTGGTGGGGCATAATATAAAATCAATTGTAGTGGCCGCTCCCCTGCCAATAAAGGTAGGGACAAAGGGGGATCCTATCTGGCCAATTTTATTTACATACCCCAAATCACAAGAAAACAAGATTTCGTTTAACAGATCCCCACATGTGGTATGCTCAAAATGAGTGAGGCTAATGTCCTGGTCCATTATAAGACCACAAATGCCTTGTCGAACGCGTTTACAGAGAGCACAGTTAAAATCCCCCCCAAATGACCATTGCATCTTTTAAGTTTGTGTCCATTTCCTGCTTTAAATCATCACCCTACATTTTTATGGTCTGAATAATATCAGTCGTTACAATGTTGTTGTAAAAGTTTATGATGGTTACACTGGCGGCCTTACTGATACCTATCTTCACCAGCTGATAATAACTATTATGGGAGAGTAATTTAACTTTCTCATATTTAAGCTGGTTAGAAATGTACATACACAAACCACCCTTACCCCTACCATGTGGACCCTGTACTGCTGATGTAAAAAAGGTTTCATATCCAGGGATATGCATAGGCTCTATTAACCATGTTTCCTGTATGCCCAAGATTTCATACCCATTTACAATACTTCCCCATGTAGTATTATTTATTTTGGATTTCAATCCTGCCACATTCCAAAAAATGAGGCGACATGTTTCCTTTTTTTCAGTATTGGGAGTAGTGTTCCGGGGCGAGATGCTCGATACTGGGATTTCTGACCTCACCACAGCACCCATTTCATATGGTCCACTAAATGTTGTACATTCTCCTACCTTAGCTATTTTAATTTCGGACGTGTACTTTGTCAGTTCACACTCTTGATGGGTGACTCTTTCTGGTGGGGCAGAATCTACACAATTTAAAACGTCCATCCCGACACAGGGCAAAAATACTTCTATGTTCGCCTTGTCTATCGCACTGCCTATCCAGATAGATTTTACAATGGTGCTGGGGGTATCACTAGTAAGTCAATCGACCGCTTCTAAACTTGAGAGTAGGTCAAACCGGTTTGATGTAGGAATATTATAACCATTCAATGCAGGAACTAAGGTACTCCCAACATGAGTGTTTCCTATTTGACATCTTTCAAAGGTCCAGTGTGGTGTTCTAGGATAAAAATCACCTAGTTCCCACGTGACTATTCCTCCATCGCCGGTCTGGGAGTACCAGCTCTGGAGATAGGGAATCACCCGTTTGTCCCTAAAGTTCACTATACCCAGGTCTCCCTCTATATCGTTGGTCATATGTCTTAGCCACCCAACCCTTCTGACATTTACATTTTTCCCATCGATGTTAGGTGGAAGCGGTCTATTTTTACTTAGCCAAAAGGCTACTTTGTTTTTTAGTTCATAATACCCTTCAGTTTTCCCAATTGGAAGCTCAGGCACTCCAGACAGGACACTGACAACGGGAGCCGCCTCGGGCGGTAGATCGATACGGGTAGTAGTTCTCTTTAATCTACCCTGGTCGGCGCCGTGTCTATCTGAGGTTCTCTGTTTATTGGTCTGCCCTTCTGAGGAGCACGTTGTGGGCTGCTTTCTCAACTCCGCGCCTACCGCCGGGCCCTTATCCCTGGTGGTACCTAAAAGGTTTTTGGGTGTAGGGCGCTTCTGTGTATCATTTTGCCCAGATTGAATGTTAGCCTTATCTATAGTAGCTTGTTGGGCCACCCTAGGGACATTTCTGGTCTCCGCACCTTGCTGATGAATGGCCGGCTGCTTCGGGTTATCCACTCCTTTTAGAAAATTATCCAGCGTACTGGAATTTTCTTTAAATAGCTTCTCTATGTGGTCCAATTTAGAATGTATCATCCTGGTTCTCTCCAGCAAGGGTAACATCAGAGATTTGACTAATGTTTCTATTTTACCCAGCAACCCAGCATCGTCTATACCACAATTAGGGAAATGTAAGGTGGGCTCCAAAATAGCCCTATGCGGGCTATGGGGTTGCGCAGTGACGTCAAGAACAGGGATGTTGCTATTTTTCTTTTGGATTTTAGTCAAGCCACCCTTGTGAGGGCCACCCCCTCTTTTCAGTTTATTTTGTGTTGTTTTCACTGGTGGTCCCCGATTTTTAACTGGTAAGGGCGGACTATGTGGCAAGGGGGAATTTAAAACCTTATTGTTGGAAGTACTAGAAGCCGTGCTAGTTGAAGGTATATTTAAGGTAGGGGGCCCTTCTATATTATCAGTGTCTTCCAAGATGAGGCTAGTACTAGGGCCCAGAGTAGTTGGAGAATCTAATGGTATTAATGGTTTGGGAGAGACCACTGAACCAATTTGACCTAAGGACGAGTGCTTTCCCGTTAGGAGATCTAGGGACAAGCGTTGCTCAGTAAGGGCTATTTCTTTGTCTAAAATTACAGTTTCCCTTTTGAAAAATTGATCCAAGGTTCCTGTGGCCACCCCCGTAGATGTAAGGGTTACATTTCTGTCCTTTCCAGACCGTAGCGACATAGCAGCTGCTTCTTTAATGTGTAAACACAAAAAACAGGTCACATCAATAATGGGTGACTAACAAACTGATAAAAAGTCATAAACACTCATCACCATACCGCAATTTTCAGGGGGATGGCCCAGCCCGGCCTTGAACGACCTTGAACGGCCTTTGACGGCCCGCCCTTTGCCCGGGCTACGCTCGGCGCACGCCCGCGCGCGTCCCGCGCTGTGTAATACAGGCCCACTAAAAGAAAGCAGAGGGGCGGGGCTAATTAGGGGAAGCGTACCAGCTGGAGTCAGCAGCAAGGAATGCTGGTCCTCGCAGTCCCCCACAGCCTCGTCCGCCAAGCAGTATCTGGCGAACAGTCCCGCAGAATGTCCAACGTCAGCAGGGACCCACAGGGAAACGGCAAGGTCCAAAGAGGTCAGTCTCCCTCCAGTAGCAAAATGTAAAGCTCCAACAGCGAACATGCACTCACTAAACCCCATGATGGAAAGCAGAACATTGTAACTGCTGGGCGAGATGTAGAGGGCTCATGGACAAGAACGGCACTGTGCGTGAAGGAAGCAACAGGTGAAGCGATAATATGATGGCCTAAGGCAATCCCGGTGTTTGCAGCGTGAATCAAGTGTCCGAGATACTCAACATAGTGCATGATGGGAAAAAATGAGATGGAAGGGGATGTTCAATCAACTTTTCTGAATAAGCAGACAATTGTGGTTAAAAATATACCTACTATTTTAATATAAGAATGGCAGTGATGCTAAATGATTTCTGTGGATGTGCAGTGTTGCATTAAACAAAAAATAACCAGACTAAAAATAGGAAAAAAGTGCAATAACCAGTACTTGACTTGCAGTCCTAAAATCACCTTGTGGTTTTATAAAATAATTAAAAAGGCACAAAGAAAAGTTTGAGTTTGTAAACCTAATGTCACACGCCCTGACATGCTAACCAAACAAAAAATACACTCATAGGAATGATGAAATGTTATGTGATTTGTTTTCGGACTTGCATTCTAAGGCAGAGCAGCAAACAAAACTATGTGAATATTTCAAAACGTGAACCTGACATCTGTTGTGAAGTAGTCTAACCAACTGAATGTGGAGGTGAAGGCTCAGGTGTTTATAGGTGCCGTGGGTGGAGTGCAAGAATATTTTGGTGTGCGTCGATCTACAGAGCAATGCGGCCAGTCTTCTGGAGGGAAAGACTTGAATGCGTGTCTGCCTGCTGGAAAGTGACCCTGACAGTGATTGCAGCACGTAGAAGGAGCCAGTCGCAAGGAGGCGCAGACCCACGGTAATGAATTTAAGCATTAGGGAAGAAAAATGAAAAACCGAGACAAGAGTCTTCCTGAATGTGTTTGTTCATCTGCATGCTGCTGGAATTGCATTCTACGAGAAGTTAACAAGAAGCTGGAGTCTAGATGACGGTCATGTGGAGGTGCACGTGCAGGGTGTTTACATCTTTCACTATTGGCGCGGAACTGTAAGCCTGCTTCTCGATCACATGACCGAGCAGAGCCAGCGTGATAGTTGCACCGTTTAGGATTGGACGGGACAGTTTCTTGTCAAATGCGTGCTGTAACGAGGAAGTTTAAAGAAAAAAAGTGGAAATCAACAGGCAAGATGATTTCTGTACTGGATGACACCGTTAGAATCTGAAACACATGTACAGGAAAGCCAGCACTGTGTTTCTAAAAGAAAGGTGCCCGGCCTCCTGAAGTGGCCTGCATGCCGTTAACCAGAGCCATGTGCAGCTGTAGACCACAACTAAGCGAGTGAAAGAAACAAGCGCGAGCGCCTCGTGCTGCAAGTTAAAAAAAAAAAAGAAGAAGGCACGTCTGCTGGCGAGTGGTGTGCGATGTGCTCTTACCATGATGAGTGAGGAAAGCCAGATGGTGCCTCTGCTCGTCATTGTGTGCGTGACCGCATGCTCTATGGCTATGCCACCCAAAAAGCTGTGGTAGGCTTTTTAAAGCCCACTCACTAAATGTCTTGCCAGAGCAGCGCATGCACTGGCTCAGGCGAGACCTAAAAACAGCGGTAGACTGCAAGTTTGACAACCTCCAAGATGACTTTTTAAGGGATCAAATGGGTCTTTACACAAGTAACCCCGAGATACAGGAACGGTTGTGGGTAAATTGGGACTCAGCGCTAGAATATATTTGGGACACTGTCCTAAAAGCAGAAATGTCCAGTGGATGCATTTCAAGTTGAAGGTGAAAGAGACCAGTGAAGAGATTGTCCGCATAATTAAAAGTTCAGGTGGGAGGAAGCTTGATGCTAAGAACTTTAGAGAAAAGACAAAGCTAAAACATCAACCTGAGTGTTATTGTTGCAACAGTGTGGAACTTTTAAACTTTTCAAAGGACGAGGGTATATGGGTGCAGGATGGGAGGTTGGTTGTGTGTCTGGCCGCTGTGTTCTGGATGACCTATAGTCTCTTCATGAGTTGTGCACATACTCCTTCATAAAGTGTGTCACCGTAGCCCACCTTGCTGGTCAGAAGGGCTTGGGTGATGGTTTGATGGGTGTTGAGCGGAAGCTATCTGAAACATTTCCTGTGGAGTTTGAGGGTGTGGAAGCAGGAGCAGGTGATCGAGGTGACCTGGCTAGACACTGAGATTTGGTTGTTAAGCACGATCCCTAGGTTTCTGGCTTGGCGCGACTGAGTGGACGCTGGTGCTAATTCTTAGGGCCCCAGGCCAAGGACCAGAGGGTGTGGTCTTTTTCAAAGAGCACCACCTCCTTCTCTTCTATGTTGAGATTCAGGCAGTTGTCTTTATCCAATGAGCAGCGTTTGACTTTCAGTCAATTAACTTAGTTTAGTAACTGGAGGTATCCACAAAAAGGGAGCGGATTTGTCGAGTGTCGTCTGAGTGTCATCCAATTGCTGAAAACAGAAGACCTTTCTGGATTTTCATTTATTCCAACATTCTGTCTGCTGGAGGACGTGAAGATTTCTGCGGTTGGTGCCGCCAGTTATTTGCAATTCAGCTCCAGGCAAAAAGTGTCCTCATTCGATAAATGCTGACTTTATCGCAATAAGTTCTTTCTCCAAAACCGAATTGTCCTTTCTGCTGGGGAATTTTTGGGGGATAAAAGTCGATTGGATGCTCTTCTCATGCTTGATTGGGCTGACTCAAGATAGCTCCCATGGCTACATCCGAGGCGTCAGTTTTCAGAATGAAGGGCTTAGAGGCATCAGCGTGTTGTAGCATGAGGGCTCAAATGACCTCTTTCTTAAGCCTCTCGACAGCAAGGCTGGTAGTGTGTGTCCACTGAAAGACCTTGTTCTTGTTTAGCAGTTTAGGAGTCAGAGAGACAACCTTAGAAACATCCTTAACAAACTTCCGGTAGTAATTTACTAAGCCTTAAAAAGCTTTAAGTTTATTTTCCTTAAGAAGGAGTAAGCCCATCCAGGATGTCTTGAACCTTTCGAATGTCCATGGCTATTCAATCAGAAGAAAGAACATAACTCAGATAATTTACCGAATCTTTGCTGAACCATCACTTTTCAGGTGTGGCCAGAAAATCACTTTCCTCAGCCACTGTAGTACTTGTTTGTCATGAGATTGTTGATCTGCAAGTTCTTTAGTAAAAATATAGATGTCAAAGAGGTAGACAAACATCGCTTTCAAGATTAAATCGGAAAAGATGGCATTCATAAAACACTGGAAAATAGCCGGGGCATTCCAGAGACCGAAGAGCGTCGCTCAGTGTTCAAAGCGCTCAAATGGTGCCCTGAATGCGTTTTCCATTCATCACCCGATCAGATCAGGTGACGGGGTCTTCTCAGGTACAATTTGGTGAACGCTTCAGCCCCTTGGAGAGCCTACAATATATCAGAAATGAAGGTGAAAGGTAGCAGTCTTTAATAGTCACCAGATTAAGACCCCCACAATCGATACAAGGCCGAAGTTCAGATGTGCCTTTTTTAGGCACAAAAAATAAAAATGCTCCTGCGAGTGATTTGGCTGGAGCAATCAGGCCATTCTTTAAGTTTGCAATTGGATATTCTGTTAAGACTTGTGGTTCTGAAGAAGATACAGAACAATACGCCCATATAGAACTGTACCATTGGGAAGAAATTCAACAGCACAATCGGAATATCAACTCCTTCGTTGATGGCTCTTGAGACACATCTGGGTATTCACTGTAGAATTCTGAATCTCAAATAATTGTGCTATTGACTGGGTGGTGTTACTGGAGGGAATTTATAAACCTTTGCTAGAAGAAGGTTGATTGACAGTACAATGGGAGAAGCAAAATTTCAAGGCAAGGAACAAAGGGTTTGCCAACCGTTTTTTGTACAGGTTATGTCCGGCAATCCAGGTTATAGCCAAAATATTAGAAAAACAAGGTGATGACATCAAATCAAAGGTGAAGTCCTCATAATGTGTTGCAATCTGAAGAGACATGACCTGTGTTTCCACAGTGACTAGGCCAGAGCAACTAAAGTTCCATGACTGTTTCTACTTCTAGAGCACCCTTCCTTTGAGGAGGTGTTCCCACTGAATATCTATGTAGACATCGAAGGTGCTGCAGTCCACAGGAACAGGCACAAACAGATGCTGAGACTGAAAGAATAGCTCTCCTTGTAGGAGGACACATCTGGAAAACCGTGAAAGGGAAGGCAGGGGTGTCTGATTTACACTCACCTCTATACCCCGCTCTACGGGCCAGCTTACTACTTTTCCAATTCTTAGGCTGACAAGCAGGATGTACATGTCAAGAGCTCAAAAGATGGCCGCTCTTACCACAGTGTAAACACAGTCCTTGTCCTCTCTTCCTCAGCAAAAGGTGTCACTGAGCTGACACCTGGTTGAGACTCTTGCGCTGCGGGCAGGACCGGAGGCTCGGGTTTTCACAGTTCTTCACTGCCAGAGGTATGGGTGACCCCTTCCAATAGCCACTTTGCCGCTGACACAGGAAGCGCCTAAGCAGAAAGAGCACTGCAAAAATGGCCACAGGAAGAAAAAAACACCTGAGGGCAAAAAGCCTCCAAGATGACTTCTGGATGCTGAAGAGACTTCAAGGCAGGAAAGAGGAGGAATCCAAAGCAACAGAAGATGACTGGAGAACAGCAGCAGCCGGAAGGAGACAATCAAATCCAAGAGGAGACCGCAACAGGACTGGAGGTCTGGACCACACCACAGGACTCCTGGAAGCAGGGTGACACAAGGAGTGAACAGAGAACCCTCTTTAGATATGTCCAGGACAAGAAATATCTCCCAGGAAATCAGACCACCATGATGGATTCGGAAGGTCCAATAGAGAGCAATAGAGGAACTGACATTTTGGACAGGGCAGTATAACCAATCCCAGAGATCCTCACAGGAGGATTCTGGGAGGAAGAAGGAGTTTCAGCATGGAGACCCTGAGGCTGTCTTCCAACCTGACCCCAAGAAAAAGGCAGCCACCCAACGGTACCCCGGTGGGCTGGTCGCCTAAAGACAAGGAGAGTGAGGGACTGCGGCAGCCTGCCAAGCCTCTGCAGTCTTTCTCACTCTTGCTGGAGCACGGGTCCCACCCGCTGTAGGAATGGATGATAGTTTTGGGCGGAACACACAAAGGACCCTTAGATCAACCTACTTGCATGAACTCATCTTCCGCATCAGGAATTTGAAGCTTATCTTGAACAAGGGCTTAGAAAGAGGTTTTGACAAGGAGTGTTTGATTCTGCTCTCCTGGTGATGGCTATCATTCTGAACATGTTATATCCAAACGGGAAAGGACGTCACTCACCTTGTGTATGAATTATTCTGGTTAATTGATAGGTGGTTGGTGCTAATTAGTAAATCTTCCTGAGAGGACGAGATAAATGTTTGGTTTGCGTTACTCCCTGGAGGGAAGGACGTCTCCAATTGCACCCCTTAGGATTTTCAATAATGTAGTCACTCTTGACCCTGCTTGCAGGTTAGGCCGCTCCCCACACCACACAGCTCCGCCTGTGTGTGCCTGCCTCTGGGCCAGCGGCTGCCGCTATGAGTTCACCGCTCCCCCCCTTGTTTGCAATTGTCTGCTCGCGCTGTTCTCCTTGTGCTGACCTGGTAACTGTATTGTGACGTTTTTATTTTACTGTCACTGCTTAGACTCTTTCTTCTGTTTAGACTGTATCGCGCTGTCTTGATTTTTCTTGTTGCCCCTTGTTAAACCGTATTGTGGTGACTCTGCCCCCGTTCCCTTTTGCCTTCTGTAATTCCCCATCCCTTTCTGCCGCTGCCTCCCTGCGGCCTGCCCCCCGCTCTCCCATTCGCCGCCTCGCTCCCACCTCTCAGCTGCTCCTCCCTCCCACATCCCCCGGCCCCCACGAACGCCATGACGCCTGCCTCTGCTACGATGCCAGCACCCTCCTTGCACTCAAGCACCTGCTGCCTGGCCACGCCAAAGCGCACCCAGGACCCTTCTCCTGCCGGAACTGCAGCTTCACCAGCTTCCGACCTGCCAATCCACCTGCCGAAGAACCCAACTTCCAAGATGCATCTGTCTCAACACCAGCTCTCTCCGCAGACATGCCATCGAACTCTGGGACCTACTCGGCTCTACCTCCCCAGACATTGCCTTCCTGACAGAGACCTGGAGGAACCCCTCCTCGGCACCCGACATTGCCATAGCCATCCGGGAAGGCTACAAAATCACCCGCAGGGACCGCACCAATGGAGTAGGAGAAGGAATTGCCATCGTCCACAGGAACACCCTCAAAGACTCGAAAAACACCAACGACACCCTCAGCACCGCTGAACACCTGCACTTCCAGATACGCACCGACCCTAACACCATCCTCAGAGGTACCCTCGTCTACAGACCACCCGGACCCCGACCTCAGTTCAGCGACACCATCTCTGACTTCAACAACCCACACGCCCTCGCCTCCACAGACTACATCCTACTTGGTGACCTGAACTTCCACCTCGAGAACAACAACACCAACTCCACCACCCTGATCGACAACATTTCCAACCTCGGACTCAGACAACTCGTCAAAACACCCACCCACTCCGCCCGCCACAAACTGGACCCCATCTTCTCAGCAAGCTCCCAAGTCTTCCTCAACCATACCACCAAAACCCACTGGACCGACCACCACTGCATCCATTCACCTTCCAGAAACCCCCCACACACCACCGCACCCAGCAGATGCCTCACCGCCGCTGGAGCAAAGTCACCGAGGACCAGCTAACCACCGCCCTCGCCAAAAACCTACCGGCAGACCCGACCGACCCGACATCGCAGCCCGCAGCCTCAGACAATGGATCGATGACTGTGCCAACACCATCGACCTACTCAAGAAGCCCTACAGCACCCACAACAGCAAGAGAATCAGCTGGTTCACTGAAGACCTCCAGGCCTCCAAGCGTACCTGTCGAAAACTTGGACACGGGAACAAACACTGAAAAGCTACACAGCCCACAAGAATGCCACCCGCAGACACCACCACGTCATCAGATCAGCCAAAAGGACCTACTTCAAAGACCGCCTAGACAACAATGCACAGAACAGCAGAGAGCTATTCAACATCATAAAGCAACTCTCCAAGGCCAGCTCCAACACCAACGACATCCCATCATCACAAGACCTGTGCGACTCGTTGGCCACCTTCTTCCATCGCAAGATCGCAGGCATTCACAACAGCTTCAACGCCGCCACCACCCTGGCAACAGCTGAGACCCCCGCTCCCACGACCAAAACCTGCACCAACCGCCTGCTCGCCTGGAACAACATCAACGACACCATCAAAATCATGAATACCATCCATCCGGATCCCCGGAAGACCCCTACCCACACCACATCTTCAACAAAGCCAGCAGCACCATTGCACCCCATCCCCAGAAAACCATCAACATCTCCTTCGAGACAGCAACCCTCCCGGAGAGCTGGAAGCACACAGAGATCAACGCCTTACTCAAGAAACCCAAGGCGGACCACAAGGACCTCAAGATCTTCCGACCCATCTCCTAACTCCCGTTCCCGGCGAAGGTCATCGAAAAGGCCATCAACAAACAACTGACCAGCTTCCTCAAAGAGAACAACATCCTGGACCCATCCCAGTCCGTGTTCCACAGCAACCACCGCACCCAAACTGCCCTCATTGCCGCCACCGATTACATCAGGACCCTGCTTGACAACAGAGAAACCCCGGCCCTCATCCTCCTGGACCTGTCAGCCGCCTTCGATATGGTCTGCCACCGCACACTACGAACACGACTCATCAACGCCGGAATCCAAGAGAAAGCCCTGGACTGGACCATCTCCTTCCTCTCTTGCAGAACACAAAGCGTCCACCTCCCACCTTCTGTTCTGAAGCCACAGAGATCATCTGCGGCATACCCCAAGGCTCATCCCTCAGCCCAAAGTTATTCAACGTCTATATGGCACCGCTCGCCCACGCCGCACGACAACATGACCTCAACATCATAACCTATGCCGACAACACCCAGCTGATCCTCTCCCTCACCAAAGACCCCCTCACCGCCAAAACCAACCCCCATGAAGGAGTGAAGGCCATCGCCGACTGGATGAGAAACAGCTGACTGAAGCTGAACTCGGACAAGACTGAGGTCCTCATCTTCGGATCCACCCCCTCGACCTGGGATGATTCCTGGTGGCCCACTGCACTTGAAGTACCCCCTACACCCACTGACCACGCTCGCAACCCAGGGTTTATCCTCAACTCCACCCTCTCCATGGCAAAGCAGGTCAACGCCGTCTCCTCCGCCTGCTTCACAGGATCTTCAAGTGGACCCCCACTGAAACAAGAAGGACTGTCACCCAGGCCCTCGTCAGCAGCAGACTGGACTACGCTGGCGCCCCGGCCAGACTGAAACGGCTCCAATGCATCCAGAACGCCTCTGCACACCTGCTCCGCGACATCCCCTGCAGCAGCCATATTACACCCCACTTGAGAGACCTGCACTGGCTCCCAAACAACAAGAGGATAACCTTCAAACTCCTCACCCACGCACACAAGGCACTCCACAACACCGGACCAGCGTACCTCAACAACCGTCTCAGCCTCTACATCCCACACCACCAGCTCTGCTCCGCAGACCTCGCCCTCGCCACCATCCCCCGCATCCGAAGAGTGACTGCCGGCAGCAGATAATTCTCCCACCTCGCCGCCAAGACATGGAACACCCTCCCCGTCCACCTCCGGCAGACCCAAGACCTCCTAACCTTCAGGAGACTTCTCAAGACCTGGCTCTTCGGACAGTAGCAGCGCAACCCCCCAACCCCCCGGCGCCTTGAGACCCTCACGATTATCTAGTGCCCTTTATAAATGCTGTGACTGATTGATTGACTGACTCTTCAAAGAGGTGTTATTTAAAAAAAAAAATATTTGTCGTTCATCATCTGTATCATATCACTTTCTTCAATGATATAACTTCATATTCCAATAATTCATGCTTTAATTTCTCTTGTCCAATGCATTTTGGGCCATGCCTATTGTCAGGGGCTTGTTTTCTGCAAACATAAAGGACATTTCTAGTATGATAATGTATCTGTACATTTTTATCATAAATGCATTATTTTGCGTCATAACGCTTATTGTACTCATTCGGTGGGTACCCATAACATGCATCGTGGTGACTGTTAAACGACACTTGGGTTAATGTGTCATGGCATGAGTGAATCCCCACTAGTTATGTAAACAGGTTTATTGAAATGCCGGTTGATTTGAATGCCGAACGGTAAACAGATATCTATTAATAAACACCGATGTGCCATGGTGATATATGGTGATAAATGCGCAAATATATCTAGTGGGGATTCACTCATGGCATGACACATTAACCCCAAGTGTCGTTTAACAGTTACCACGATGCATGTTCTGGGTACCCACCGAATGAGTACAATAAGCGTTATGACGCAAAATAATGCATTTATGATAAAAATTTACATATACATTATCATACTAGAAATGTCCTCTATGTCTGCAGAAAACAAGCCACTGACAAAGGGCATGGCCCGAAATGCATTGGGCAAGAGAAATTAAAGCATGAATTATTGGAATATGAAGTTATATCATTGAAGAAAGTGATATGATACAGATGATGAACGACGAATAAAAATGATTTGAAATAACACCTCTTTGAAGAGTGGCTACATTATTGAAAATCCTAAGGAGTGCAATTGGAGACGTCCTCCCGTCCAGGGAGTAACGCAAACCAAACATATCATTCTGAATAGTCAGTTGAATATGGTCCTGTAGGGATGTTGGCTTAGTTACTCTTGCAAGTTCCACCTTCAAATCTTCTTCGGGGATCACTGACATAATATTGAATACAAAAAAATAGAATTACCAAAATATCAATGAAAAAATATAGAATGCAAAAATATCGAATTCCTATCTACAAACAGGTAAGTACAAAAATATTGAATCAAAAATATCGTTTAAAAAAAATAGTTAGTCAAAATATCGAATTATTTTAAATGTCTTAAAAGTAATTTAAAATTAATGAAATAATAAATGTAATTAACTAAAACACTTAATCAATCAATCAATCATCAAAATGTGTATAGCGCGCTACTTACCCGTAAGGGTCTCAAGGCACTGAGGGGAGGGGGGTCGCTACTGCTCGAACAGCCAGGTCTTGAGTTGTTTCCTGAAGGAGAGATGGTCCTGGGTCAGCTGAAGGTGAGTGGGGAGGGAGTTCCATGTCTTGGCTGCCAGGTAGGAGAAGGATCTTCCTCCGACGGAGGCGAGGGCGAGGCTGGCGGATCGGAGCTGGCGGGTGGGTGTGTAGAGTGTGAGGCGGCTGTTGGGGTACTTCGGGCCCGTGTCGTGGAGAGCCTTGTGTGCGTGGGTGAGGAGTCTGAACATGATCCTCTTGTTGACGGGGAGCCAGTGCAGGTCTCTCAGGTGGGCAGAGATGTGGTTGTGACAGGGGATGTCCAGGATGAGTCGTGCTGAGGCATTCTGAATGCGCTGGAGTCTTTTCTGGAGTCTGGCTGTGGTTCCAGTGTAGAGGGTGTTCCCGTAGTCCAGACGACTGGTGACGAGGGCCTGGGTGACCGTCTTCCTGGTTTCGGTGGGGATCCATCAGAAGATCTTTCGGAGCATGCGCAGGGTGTTGAAGCAGGACGACGAGACGGCGTTCACTTGCTTGGTCATAGTGAGGGAGGAGTCCAGGATGAAGCCCAGGTTGTGTGGGTGGTCCGTTGGTTTGGGTGCGCTGCCCAGGGTAGGGGGCCACCAGGAGTCGTCCCAGGCGGAGGGAGAAGGTCCGAGGATGAGGACTTCCGTCTTGTCTGAGTTCAGTTTCAGACGGCTGATCTTCATCCATTCTGCGACGTCTCTCATTCCTTCCTGGAGGTTGGCTTTGGCGGTGGCGGGGTCGTTGGTGAGGGAGAGGATCAGCTGGGTGTCGTCGGCGTAGGAGATGATGTTGAGGTTGTGATGGCGGACGAATGGCTGCGAGAGGGCTCATGTAGATGTTGATGTTGAAGAGGGTGGGGCTGAGTGAGGATCCTTAAAATTACTTAAATAACCTTAAAATGATTAAATAATGAATTTGTTATAAAAAAACATGCAATTTTATTTTTGAAATGTTTATATACATTGACGTAATATTAATTAAAAATATACAATATTTACCGTAGGATAGCGGGAGGGTAAATTTATATTACCACTCCAGTGAGTGCAACAGTCGGGAAAGCGTTGGATAGCGCAGGGGTAAAAATTACTATTCCCACTCCAGAGAGTGCAACAGTAGGGAAAGCGTTGGATAGCGGGAGGGTAAAAAATACTATTCCCGCTCCAGTGAGTGCAACAGTAGTGAAAGGGTTGGATAGCGTAGGGGTAAAAATTACTATTCCCACTCAAGTGAGTGCAACAGTAGGAAAACCGTCGGATAGTGGGAGGGTAAAAATTAGTATTCCCACTCTAGAGAGTGCAACAGTAGGGAAAGCGTTGGATAGCGTAGGGGTAAAAATTGCTATTTCCACTCCAGAGAGTGCAACAGTAGGGAAAGCATTGGATAGCCTAGGGGTGAAAATTACTATTCCCACTCCAGTGAGTGCAACAGTAGAGAAAGCGTTGGAGGGAGTAGGGGTAAAAATTACTATTCCCACTCCAGAGAGTGCAACAGTGGGGAAAGCGTTGGATAGCGGGAGGATAAAAAATACTATTCCCGCTCCAGTGAGTGCAACAGTAGTGAAAGGGTTGGATAGCGTAGGGGTAACAATTACTATTCCCACTCCAGTGAGTGCAACAGTAGGAAAACCGTCGGATAGTGGGAGGGTAAAAATTACTATTCCCACTCTAGAGAGTGCAACAGTAGGGAAAGCGTTGGATAGCGTAGGGGTAAAAATTTCTATTCCCACTCTAGTGAGTGGAAATAGAAATAGGGAAAGTAGGGAAAGTAATGATTTAATATATTAATAAAAATAAATTAAATATCAATACCAATAAAAAATTTATTAAAAGGAATTACCAATTTAATATTATGTAATAATTAATCAATTAAAAGACAAATACATATTAGTTATTAAAATTAATTACCTATTCATAATTAATTAACAACCAATTAATTTTCAATAACAAAAACTAATTAATAATAACAGTTAATACCAATTAATAATTAATTAACAGTAAATTAATTATCAATAAACAAAAAGAATTTTAACATGTAATTAATTACAATTAAATTACTTCCCACCATATTCCCCTATAAACCCACAACCCTCTACGAAAAATAAATTAATAAAATTAACATAATTATCAATTAATCAATTAATAAAAAATAATTACCAATTAAAAATTAATTAACAATTGATTCAAAATGAATACCAATATATAAATAAAAATATTTAATTCATTACAAATAAATTACTTCCCACCCTATTCCCCTATAAACACAACCCGCTACAGAACTAAAACGCAAAATTAAATGAAAAATAATTAGTAATTTCTAAAAATGGACCTCGCAAGTGCCCATAATGGGTTTTTAGTTCCCTGGGGCTACTGTTGAATTTCCGTTATTGGCGAGGATCCTATGAGATTTTTTTTTCTAATAAAGGTTCATACAGCGCGATCTTGACCCAAAGGGATCGGAGCGCTTGACATAGCCCAGTTGCGTTACATGAGGACACATTCTTTTTTGTTCGCACGGGGAGATGACGTGATATGCCCGAAATCACAGGATGTTGAGCGTCATTGCCGAGACTCGAAACCAGTTCCTCAGATTCGAGGTCGACCGCTCTAGCAGTCAGGCCACATCCTCTCCCCAAATCGAAGTCCAGCAAGAGAGAGAGACTGACAGACAGAGGCTTTACCATGGTCAAACTGTGGACCGAACAGTCAGGTTACTTACTGCTGTTTCTCTTGGACCTGGTCCATTTCCTGATCCTGTTTGAATCACGACCAGTGAAGAGCTGGCCGTCTGGGTGACGCTTTGCGAGTCTTCTTAGTTCCTATTATCTCTCGCCGCACCCCTGGAGTATGCAGCTCAGCACAGCTTGTCCTGCTCCACTGGAGTATGCAGCTCAGCACAGCTTGTCCTGCTCCCCTGGCGTATGCAGCTCAGCACAGCTTGTACTGCTCCACTGGAGTATGCAATTACAGAAACTGCTGGGCGCAGCTTGTCCTGCTCAAGCATTTCCAGTCATTGGAGAAGAGCAGACTGCAGTGATAATGGATTCATTACCCAGCTTTTATGTTAAACAAACAGCTTCCCTCGAGCCTGCAGGGATGATGCCTGGGTAAGACTGAGGCAGGGTTTGGTAGCTTTGCTTTCACAACAACAATCCATTTACCAGGTGTATTACTTTCAGGAGTGATTGGACGAAAAAGTCCTCTGCAGGTTAACGGCTGCCGCCTTCACCAGGAGTTAACAACCAAAGGAAATGCCAATACTGCTATTCACTTTTAGATCATTTAGGGCCATATGTATCAAGATACCCATTTGCGATTCTCAAATAGCGATTTTTAAGAAATCGCTACTTGAGAATCACAAATGAGTATGTATGTAAAAAATCGCATTTCTTTGCGATTTCTTAAAATTCCTTAATTGCGATTAGTAAATTGCGAATCGCAATTAAAAATACTTTACCATTCAGTTCTATGGGCCAGGAGGCCCATAGGAATGAATGGGAAATTATTCTCAATTTGCGATTCGCAATTTGTAATCGCAAATTGAGAATAATTTCAAGGGTGCAGGGGTGTCCAAAGGACACCCTGTTGCACCCCCGAAATATGCATTGGGGCACATGTGGCGCACATACATGCCCGAAGGGCATGTATGTGCGTCACATGGCACTTTGAAAAATGCAAACATGTGCATTTTTCAAGGAATTCGCAACATACCACCAAGAAAAAGTTGGTGGTAAAATGCGATTACTTAAGAGCATTTTTCAAATTTCGGCCTTTGCGAATGCGAATTTGCTTGATACATATGGCCCTATAATCCAAAGATGCGCGGACCAGCCATCAAAACATCTTTAAGCTCATTAGTAGCTTTTATTTGAATATAATACACTTTTCAAGTTTATCTCCAGAAGAAACACTTTAATACATGTGATAAACACTCCGGGGTCGATTCTGATTCGGGAAAAAGCGCTCCGCTTAGCTCTACGGAGCATTTTTCCTGTACGTATCGTACACCTACAACGTCCCCGTACGAACGAGCAAGTACGATCCAAACCCAAAGCGCCACTTCGTACGACTCGTACCAAACACTGTACAACTAGAAAGTACATACGGATTGTCTCCGGGTGACGCTGTACGCTACGTCCGCACGTAAATAGGCAGCCATTTCCGGACCAGGAAGTACGATCCGTGTTGAAGACACTCCGTACGGCCCTTTTGCTACGAGAGCTGTAAACTGCCGTAAAACCAGAGTCCGGCCCGAACTGCACCCCGGTACGCGACAAACACAACATGAACCCCATTGAGCGTGTCATCCCAGCCCTGGACGCCTACGACCTCGTATATAGAAACCGACGACGGGGCAGACGGTGAGTACAACCTACCGCAACAACGGAAGTATACCTGTACGGTGCGCCACACGCAAGCGCATATCACCATTGCTGTAGTGATACGTGCCGCACATACACCATTAACGTCGGGGTACGGTGCGCTACACGCTAACGTATATCAACATTGCAATAGTGATACGTGCTGCACATACGCCATTAACGTGGGGGGGCTGGTGCGCCACACGCTAGCGCATATCACCATTGCTATTGTGATACGTGCCGCACATACGCCATTAACGTCAGGGTACGGCACGCCACACGCTAGCGCATATCACCATTGCAATAGTGATACGTGCCACACATACGCCTCTAACATGGGGGGAGGGGCTGGTGCGCCACACGCTAGCACATATCACCATTGCTATAGTGATATGTGCCGCACATACGCCATTAACGTCGGGGTACGGCGCGCCACACGCTAGAGCATATCACCATTGCAATAGTGATACGTGCCGCATATATACCTTTAACATCGGTGTACGGTGCGTCACACGCTAGCGCAAATCACCATTGCAACAGTGATACCCCGACATTTCAGAAGTGTGTGCAGCCTGCACACACGTCTGAAATGTCGGGGTACAGTACGTCACATCTGAGTGGTGGGTGGAAAAACCCCCCAGTAGTGCCCAAGAGTGCCCAAGAGTATAGGGGGTGGGTGCAGAGGACTCCCAGCGGTGCCCAGCAGTGCCCATCAGTGCCCAACAGTGCCCAAGAGTATAGGGGATGGGTGCAGAGGACTCCCAGCAGTGCCCAGAAGTGCCCAACAGTGCCCAACAGTGCCCAAGAGTATAGGGGGTGGGTGCAGAGGACTCCCAGCAGTGCCCAGAAGTGCCCAACAGTGCCCAAGAGTGCCCAAGAGTATAGGGGGTGGGTGCAGAGGACTCCCAGCGGTGCCCAGCAGTGCCCATCAGTGCCCAACAGTGCCCAAGAGTATAGGGGATGGGTGCAGAGGACTCCCAGTGGTGCCCAGCAGTACCCATCAGTGCCCAACAGTGCCCAAGAGTATAGGGGATGGGTGCAGAGGACTCCCAGCAGTGCCCAGAAGTGCCCAACAGTGCCCAACAGTGCCCAAGAGTATAGGGGGTGGGTGCAGAGGACTCCCAGTCAATGTGAGTGATACAGCTCAAGTAGTGAAAACTCAGAATCTGGGTCTCAATAACTGGGCAGCTATATTAGGTAAGCCAAGGTCACATTGTGTGGCTGCCCATCAATATTAGTCCCAAACAACCTGCAAAATATCTAGTGAATTTGCACACACGCACTGCCCAGTGTGAGTATGCACAAGCCAAATTTTGTATACATGGGCAGTGTGCACATGTAGCTAACACATGAGAAATACAAAGTATACCAGGGGCAAAGGCCACTGAGGCAGACCCGTGCAGAACTCCATGTTGAGACTCATGATCAGTGCCAAAATATCATGAAGGCCAAACACAGTGCACAGGTCGTGGAACTGTTAAGGTACCAACACGTGTCAGAGACCCCCCTCCAACATGATGGTGTGCTAAGCAATATGCATACTACTACATTGCACCCTAGGAGGAAATGTGCAAAAAAGAAATACCCAAAGCAGGGGACAAATGTGGAGGAGGGGAAGGGATGTAAAAGAGCATCTGCTGAATATGGGGCATTGAAATGACAATGCATAAAGTGCCTGTCTGACCAGACCACCCCAACTGTGTGAGTGTTACCAGGCTTCGGAACACTGCAGGTAGCATGTGACACACATGACAACAAACAGACATGTACCTACCCCCTCCTTGCTGCTTTCCCTCCCGCAACTGCCTATGGAGGTCTGGAAAAACCATGGCCAGGACCCGGAGCAGGGTGGGGGTGAGGTGACGTGTGCTGCCATGCCGGTGTGGAGCTTCAAGCTTCAGCTGCACCCAGGCAATACGGCGGCTCCAGCACCGGATGCCCTGCCACCTCTTGCGGATGTTCCGGATCTTGCGGTGAGGGCCCCCCTGAGACCTGACATCCCTGATAGCCCTGGCTATGTTCAGCCAGATCTCCCCCTTCTCATAGGCAGATACCTGTGAGGAAGACAAAGTGAAACAACATCTGTACACCTGCTCCATCTCCCAAAGACACACTTGCACCACATTGACGATGACAACAGGGTAGAGGATGTTGACCGGACTTGCATCATTGTCCATGTGAATGTGGCCTGTGATGAAACACAAATGCACTCCATGCCTTTGAAAGGCAACAGATGCCCTAAGGGGTGCAAAGCACTCACTGAGCATGGCTAACACTGAACAAGATATGCAACTTCAGGGTGGTGGACAGCACGTGACATGATGTCACATATCCCACTACACCTAAGAACTCTCAGCAGACCACACATGCTCTAGTGAATGCACTTAGCACAATGCTGGTAAGCAGTAAACACTATTTAGCTACATCATTCACTGCATGGTAGATACCTTAATGTACATACCAGGTACTCACTCCAAACTACATGCATCTCTCTGTCCCATAAATACACAATGGCTGGAGTGACACTCACACATTCATCACTCACCTCATCCCCTGGCTTCCCATACAGCTTGCTGTAGTTAGGTAGGAGGGCATCCAGCAGGGCCTGGTTCTCCTCCTCACTGAATGCAGGTGCCCTCTCCATGCTAAGCCAATCAGGGTCCAGAAGATCCAGAGACAGCAGCAGTGTTGTCCACTACAATGTTGTGCAGGCAAGTGCACTCTCACAGCCACATGCAGCCTTAAATCCGTGCTGCTGAGGGGCTGTCAGTCTCAGGAAGACAGTGTGATAGGGCAGATTACTTTGCATCCTATGTTTCATCCAATCCCATTCCACATAAGGCCCTGACACACATTTGTATGGTTTAAAATTTGAGCTCTAGCTCCACAACAAATATTGCAGCAGAGTATAGTTTTGGCCAACTGAATTTTGCAGAACACCTGTCGCACACTCGAATCTCTGTTTCCTTGACAAGTAGCCTGCATTCTGGGCATTCTACTCGTCCCCTAGGTGCTCCCTATGTATTTTCAGGCATCCACACACAAGAACGGTGCGTGATTCGTTGCAAACGCCAGTTTTCGATAGTGAGACGAGCCATACACACGCACGCACCAGTGGGGTACGCTCCACACGCGTATGGCTACAATACAACAGTGAGACGAGCTGTACACACGCACGCACCAGTGGGGTACGCTCCACACGCGTATGGCTACAATACAACAGTGAGACGAGCTGTACACACGCACGCACCAGTGGGGTACGCTCCACACGCGTATGGCTACAATGCAACAGTAAGACGAGCCGTACACACGGACGCACCAGAGGAGTACTGGGTGTCTCACACGCTCTAGTGAATGCATATGTACAGTGCGTTCCACAAGCTCACGCATGGCACCATCACTATAGTGATAACAGGAAAACACATGGCAGGGATGTGGGTGTGAGGTCATTATGAGGATGTCCATGTATGTGTTGGCATGGCATACTTACATGAGCAGGCCCTAGGTGTGACACCCAGTTATATAGCAGAGGGCATGTGATCTAGTGGCACAGTTGATGTGTGATGGGCTGTGGAGACATAACATTTGTGATGTGCCACTATGTGGTTCACATTACATTGACACTTGTCACATGAGTAAACTCATGAACCTGTTGTTATTCACATGAACACTGGGATGGCACACTCTTCAGTACGGCCATCTGTCACATGATGTCAGGAACAGGGGTACTGTCTCACTTTACCAATTGACACTCTGCATGACCCTGTGTGACAATGTAATGTGTGTGCCATGTAATAGATTGGACATGCTGTTTGTATCGGGTAAAGGTAATCCTCTTTAGGTGCATCTATGATGGGTCTGGGCCGTGATTGCAAGTGTCTCACATGTACGCACACCATGCCACAGGGGCAGTTCAACAGCTCATGTGTGTGATGGCATCATAGAGCATTAGGCCACAGACATACAGATCTGCATTCAGAGGATGGCTGTGGTGTAGTTTTGTAAAATGCACAACTCATGCACAATATCACAGAAATGTAAAATATATAGCACATGTGACGTGGGTGTGTTCCTTGCAGTCAGCTGTCTGGATGTGTTGACAACCTTCTCGTGCAGGTCACGTGACGTCTGTCACTGACGTGATACATTGGTCTGCTAACTCAGACATGCCCAGATGATCAATTGTGTGCATGTCATGTCCATTTCACAGTCAACAGATGAATCAGTGTTGTTGTAGGAGTGACAAATAGCTGGCATAAGTGTCCATGATGTATAGCCCACGGCAGATTCATAAGTGATTTCATGTGTTGAAGCAGTGTTGATTGTGCTATGTACATTGTAATTGTTGTTTGCTGATAGTTGTACACCTTTTTACCCACACATGTCGTGCAGGGCACCTCCTCTGCCAAGGCCGTTGCCTGACTTGGATTCCATGAGGGAACGTGATTGCATCCGCCGCTACAGATTCCCACAAGAGTTGATTCAGAAGTTGACGGACAGGCTGGAACCACATCTACAACCGCGACACAGGTATCCAACTGCGCTGACACCCAAGGTAAAGGTGATCGCAGCCCTACATTTCTTTGCCACAGGTAAGTTCCAATTCACCATAGGTGATGTGGGGGGGGGATGTCCCAGAACATGTTCAGCCGTGTACTACGTGATGTCTTCGCTGCTATGTTGCAGCACATTGATGACTTCATTAAGTTCTCTACTCCACAAGAGTTGAACAATGCCAAGGGTGCATTCTATTCCCTGGGACACATGCCACATGTAATTGGGTCTATTGATGGGACACATGTAGGGCTGGTGCCACCACAGGCCCAGGAGCAGGCCTTCCGCAACCGGAAACATTACCACTCCATAAATGCCCTGGTGGTGTGTTTTGCTAACATGATGATTTCCTATGTTTGTGCACGTTTTCCAGGTTCATGCCACGATGCATTCATCATGAGGCGTAGCAGGGTACCACAGATGATGCTGCAGCTGCGCAACCATCGGACATGTCTTGTTGGTGGGTAAACTCTGTTTCTCATGTATGTCTCAATGTTATTTATCTCTCTCATGGCTTCTCATTACACACTCATTGCCATGATGTATTTTTGTAGGAGACGCCGGATATCTAAACATGCCGTGGCTCATGACTCCACTACGCAACCCTAGATCTGCTGCAGACCAGCGGTACAATAATGCACACGGGCAGACCAGGCGAGTGATAGAGCGAACGTTTGGACTCCTGAAGAGCCGGTTCTGGTGTCTCGACAAGACAGGTGGATCCCTACCATACTCCCCCCTCCAGGTGTGTGACATCTTCACCGTGTGCTGCATGCTGCACAACATGGCAGTGGAGAAGGATGTGCCACTCATCCTGGATCCCGATGATGAGGAACATCCACCCATTGAGGATGAAGGCCTTGCCCAGGATGCTAGTGATGAGGAGGAGGATGATGATATCCGGAGTCAGCTCATACACAACTTCTTCTCATAACGGTGAGTACCTGTAAAATAGTGTGCAAGCTACTACCATAGAGTGACATGTGTAGCATACTGTGTGTCCAGCAGACTGTCTACAATGTCACTTTGATGTTTGTGGTGCAGTGTCACACAAGTGCCGATGTCATGCCACACACATGAGCACAATGAGTGAACTTTGAATGTACAAGTGTACTACATTGTTAGTGTTTTGTACATGACCATGTCTGAATGAATATATTCAGTACGTGACCCCTTGTGTGCCTGTCCTTTCCAGCTCGCCCTGCCTGTTGTCTGTTCGTGTCATCTTGGTCCTCCTGCAATTCCTCTTGATGATAGCAACGTCGGATTAATCTGCGTTCCTTGCATGGACATGTGGAAATGTCAGTTTGGGTAAGGATTCCAAACAGGCAGTTTATAGTTGGTATGGTTTTTAAATGTGTGGAAAGAGTTCCTGCGCATGTTATAGGCCCATACATACATGTCACATTACCATGTATCAAATTTCATGTAGCGCCACTCCCATGACAAGACAGTCACCTTTCTTGACAGTCATCTGTAGTTGAGTTTTGACTTTGGTGAATGCATCAAAGTGTGTTAACATTGACCCTGACACCTTGCGGATACCACGGGTTGCCATTGTGTGTGACATCACAAACACAGGCTCCGTGGAGAATTGCAGCCTCACTGTGTGCAACAGGATGTATCTGAATCATCCACTCAACCTTGTGGGCCAGTACAGTTTGATTTCCTGAAAACCATGTTGTGCCGGTGTGGGCCAGTGTATGTCCCACATGTTCTGTCAACTGTCCTGTGAGTCTGTTTACATGGATGCATTGGCCCTTGTGGCAGGATGTCATGTCACTGTCATGTCGTTACCTCAGTGCCGGTGGAGAACACTACTTTGCCAGCCTTCTCAGTAAGTTGATGTTAACTTTCCATTTTCATGATGCCAGGTATGTTGCGCTGATTACATCGCAACGTTAGGCTGTAGCAAATGTTCACATTTATGTGGCACCAGTCGGGCGAGGTCATTGCCCGAAATGTCTTGTGCCATGCAGCATATCCTGGTCACGGTAGGGTTGTTTTTGTTGCTTTGTTCCTATTTCTCGCTGTTGAGTTTGGTTACACATGCTTGTCCTGTCTAGCATAGTAAGGCACAGTTGTAAGAGGTAATGACTGGCCCCTATGGGGCTTCCTGGTGTTTAGGTGATTTCCTTCCTCATTTGAGGAGCTGCTTACAGCTCTTGCGGGTGATGTCTACTTTCCCTTCCTGACCCTTACTGATTCACAGGGCTGACTACGGATTGTTGGCTTTGTGTCATTTGCACTGCTATACGTCACAATTACTGAGATAGCGAGCATCAATCCTACGCTGTGTCGTCGTTGATGGCTGCACGGATGTAATTGCATTGAGCAGCCTAGTGAGCGTCATACATGCACCATTTTGGTGACAACCTCTACTGACTCTCATGTGTCCGTGTTGAAGGATCTGATCTTGTCTCATTGCAAGATCCGTGATCAGTAATAGGACACAGTGGCAGTGGTTACACTACACAGGTGAGAGTGGTACAGTCTAGGTGCCAAGGTAATCTGTGAATCTGTAACTAAAAGTATGGAATCCTTATGCTTGTTTTGCTTTGTTTCAGATCTCCCTCCCTGCAGTTCCCATCCACACCTTCCCTCGCCTGATCGCCCTAATGTGCTTGTCATTTGTAGTCAGGCCAAGGGGATATTGGGAGATGGACCCCTTCCAGCATCACACCACTCTGATGATCACAGGTACGGACAGTCCCTGGCAGTTGTGTGAAGAGTGTTTCACCAGCATTAGAGGTAACATCATTGCATGAGTCTTATTGTCGTGAGAGCAATGCCACTGGGCATGTAAATTGGCTGAGGCAGCATGGTCTTGCAACTTACTTCATCCTATTGTGTCGGAACTGTGTTTCACACAGTACATTGTGCCTCATTGCTGTCACCGCAGAGATCTTACCAGTCTGGAAGCTGGAATGCTCTTCCTCTTAGACTCCGGATGGAGCCCTCCGAAAAGTCTTCTGCAGAGAACTTAAAACATATCTGTTCCCAAAAGGTTAACTGCATTAGTTTGTGAGCTGTACTGGGGGGTTTCCAAGGCCACTGAATAAGCGCGGGACGCACTGGCTAGTGTAACCAGGCGCTGTATAAACTCAGTATAATAATAATAATAATGATTGTTCATATGTGGTTATGTGTACAGTGACAACAAGCATGCTGTTCGTAATGGCTAATGGACCATATTGCGCATGATGTACATGGTTGTGTATGTGTTGTGTAGCTTGCTACACACAACGTGCAGGCTACAGCTGCTGACGCAGTGTGTCCTGTGTCCCGCTTGGCATTATGGTGACTCATCCTGTGGCCATGATCTTTGGTGAATGTTCACACATTTGCACACAGTGACCCATGAGTAACCAGCCACTCCTGCCTTCACATGCACATGCCACTTATTGGCTAGCAAGAATCCTTGGCTTGTGTGCTTGTTTAGCATGTTCTATCGCCCCCTCTGCCGTCATGTGTTCACTCATCCCGGCTGCTGCATCCCCAGCCACAACGCTGCACCGCGTGGCCCAATCCAGCAACACACACACCTAGGAGATACTCCTCCATCCATCCATCCATCCATCCATTATTGTAGCATGCCGCAGCTTGTCTGTGCCACTGTTGCTCAACCGCCATGACAAAGGCAGGTCCGTCAGCACCTGCCACATGCACACTGCAAGACACTCAGCTCATTTAATGACACATGTGACACAACAGACTCATGCCCCAGCCAACCTCCACACAGTGAACTTCAGACAACCATCCACCTGGTAACACGCTACCACAAACACACCCATGACAGCCTCTCAGGCTGTGTGTACAACTCATACTGACAACACGATGCAGCCACACATAGCAGTGTGTGTACGTACAACCAGGTCATGTGCCTCGTACTGCACACACACCACTTCCAGAAGCACCCCATTTTAGTGTATTACCTCGTTGACACAACACCACCACACATCGCCTACAATGCTGTAACCTGGTAGTACGGAACCTCAGCACACCACTTCTGCCTAGCCATCACAGACGGATTGTCAAAATCCCACAGGGACCACACACCCAATCCAGGATTATGATTGGTCAAACTTAACGGGGTACAACCTCAGAGTCACATCCAACACCATGGACACACTCTGCATTGTCAAACATCTGCACATCCAGTTTCACACCAGCATCCTGACCAGCCTCATTGTAACTATCATCTACAGCTCTCCTATCCTACACACACAATTTGGCTAAGCCATCTATCAATCAATCGATTCATTTGTTAAACGCATTACCTACCCGTGACGGTCTCAATGCGCTGGGGGGGGGGGGGGCACTACTGATCAAAACAGCCTGGGCTTGAGAATTCTTGTGAAGGGCAGCAGTTCCTGGGTCTGTCGTTGACTTGTGGGGAGGGTGTTCCAGGTCTTTGAGTCGAGGTAGGAGAAGGATCTGTCACTGGCGGTGTTTTTCAGGATGTGAGGGACAGTGGCGAGAGCAAGGTTGGTGGAGCAGAGGCTGCGGTGGGTGTGTAGAAGCTGAGTCTGTCGTTGTGGTATGCTGGTCCTGCGTGGTGTAGAACTTTGTGTGCGTGCATGAGGAGTTTGAAGCTGATCCTGTTGTTGACAGGGAGCCAGTGCAGGCCTCTTGGGTGTCGTGTGATGTGGGCGTGTTGTGGCAATCGAGGATCAGACGTGCAGAGGTGTTCTGGATGTGTTGCAGCCGTCTCATGAGTTTGGTTGTTGTAGCTGCGTAGATGGCGTTCCCTTACTCAAGTCGGCTGGTGGAGAGTGCCAGGGTGACTGGTTTTTGTGTATTTGAGGTGATCCATTATAAGATCCTGCGGGGCATTCAGAGGGTGTTGAAGCAGAAAGCAGAGATGGCGTTGTCCTGCTTGGTCATGGCGAGTGAGGAGTCGAGTATGCCCCCCAGGTTGTGTGCGTGGTTGGAGGGTTCTGGGGCTGTTCCGAGCGATGTTGGCCACCAGGAGTCGCCACAGGCTGAGCTGCTGGGGCGGAGGATGTGTATGTGTACCTCCAATTTGTCAGGATTCTGCATCAGCCTGCTGTCCTAACTCCATTTTGCAACGGCCTTCATTCCTCTGTGGAGGTTGAATTTGGCAGTGTGTGGGTCTTTGGTGAGGGATATGATCAGCTGGGTGTACTCGGCGTAGGAGATGATGTTGAGGCTATGTTGTTGTGCCACATGGGTGAGTTGTGCCATGTGGATATTTAACAACGTTGGGCTGAGGGATGATCCCTGTGGGACGCTGCGGATGGTATCAGTGGTCTTGGAACTGAACTGTGGGAGGCAGACGCTCTGGGTTCTGCCGGTGGCAAAGGATGTTGACCAGACCAGGGCACTCTCTTTGATTCCTGCGTCATGGATGCGTACTGTTAGGGTGCCGTGGGAGACCGCGTGGAAGTCTGGTGATAGGTCCAGAAGGATGTGGGCGTCTGTTTCTCCTTTGTCCATGAGGATGCTGATGTTTTTGGTGGCGGCAATGAGGACGGTGTCCGTGCTCTGGTTGATGTAGGATCCAGACTGTGTTGGTTCTATGATGTTGTTGTCTTTGAGGTAGCGGGTCAGCTGTCTGTTGATAATCCTCTACGTGACTTGTTCTGGGAAGGGGAGCAGGGAGATGGGCTGGAAGTTCGAGAGGTATTTGTGGTCCACCTTTGGTTCATTCAGTAAGGCGTTGATCACGACATTCTCCCAGCTCCCAGTGAAGGTTGTTGTCTCGAAGGAGATGTAGGATATTTTTACGGAGAAGGGGTGAGATGGCTTATCTGGCTTGGTTGGAAATGTGGATATGCCATGGGTCACATGGGGATCCAGAGTGAATTGTAGTCCATGGTAATGATGGTGTCTTCATTGCTGACGTTGTAGCAGGCAATCATGTGAATTTTGTGGGTGTTGGTCATAGGGGGGGTGGTCTCGGTTGTGGATGTGGGGCTAGTGGAGTAGAAGCTGTTGTGGATGACGATGATCTTACGGTGAAAGAAGTTGGCCAGTGAGTCACACAGGTCTTGTGATGGTGGAATGTCCTTGGTGCTGTATTTGGGTTTTGAGAGTTGAATAGCGATGTTAATATGCTATTTGCTGTTGTGTGCGTTGCTGTCTAGCCGGTCCTTGATGGCTGTCCTGTTGTCGGTTCTGATGAGTTGGTGGTGTCTGCGGATGGCACTCTTGTGTGCGTTGTAGCTTTCTGGTGATTGTTTGCAGTGCCTGCTCCTCTACAGCTTCCGACAGGTGCACTTGGAGGTCCTGGGGTCATTGGTGAACCATGCGGCAATGTTGTTGTTGTGTTAGGTGGCGGAGGACTCGAGTGTGGCGAAGGTGTCTGCGCAGTCGTTGATCCACTGTTTGAGGCAGATGGCAGCGGTGTGGGGGTAGGTGGGTAGGCTTGTGGTCCCAGGGCAAGGGTGGCTGTCAGTTAGTCCTCAGTGAGGTTGCACCAGCAGCGGCGTGGAATGGTCTGTGTCCCGGGGGGTGTGGTGGGTTTCCTGAAAATGAAGTGGATGCTTCTGTCCAGTGGTGTTAGGTGTTGTTGTTGGATGAGACGTGTGGAGTTTCTGAGAAGATGGGGTCCTGTGTGTGTCTAGCGGTGTGGGTGTGGGTTGTCACGAGTTGTTGTAATCCAAGGTTGCCAGGGTTGTCTATCAGGGCGGTGGAGTTTGCGTCATTGTTGTTATGACGGTGGAAGTAAATTTCCCCAAGGAGGATGTAATCCGTGTAGGCGAGGGCGTGCGTGCTGATGAGGTGAGCGATGGAGTTGATGAATAGTGGTAGGACTCCAGGTGGTCTGTAGATGAGTGTTCCTCTGAGGGTGGTGTTGGTGTTGGTGTGGATCTGTAAATGCATGTGCTAGGCGGTGGGGAGGGTGTCGTTCGTGTTGGTAGTGACTCTGGGAGTGTTATTGTGGACAATGGCAATTCCTCCTACCACTCTGTTGGTGCGGTGTTTGCAGGAGTTGTCATTGCCTTCTGGTATGACTATGGTGATGTCTGTTGGCAAGGTGGTGTTCAGCCTGGTTGCCGTCCACAACACCAGCCAGCCCAACTACAGCAACAACCTCTACAAAGGTACAAGAACCTGACTCCCGGAGTACTTGTGGAAATCCAGGGTGCATGCACACACCTCATCCTCAACATCCCCTGCTACTGCCACATGACCACCTGCCTGAGATACCTACAATGGTCCCACAGTCAAATGCAGGTTCACCTTCATACTCCTCAGCCACACTCAGTCGGCACTCCACAGATCCAGGCAAAATAAATGATATGGACGTCTACCATCCAACACCCCATTGCCCACAGTCCGTCTTGCCACCCTTGGCCAGGCCAACAATCTTCACATCCACAGTACAACAGCATGTGGCTGCTAGTTCTCATACCTCATTAAACAGATCCTGGTGCTCCATCCGTGGACACCTACATGGCTAGAGTTTGCAGGAGACTGTGGCATTTGAAGACATATCATCTCACAAATGTATTTGAATCTGGGTACATAAAAATACATCAATGCATATTGTGCTAGTTAGATTTATTTTGGACTCTTGTGCGTGTAATGTGAGTAGGTGCTGTACAACAAGGGGGGAATCCAAAGTTCACAGCGGGAGATGTGATGCCTTACAGTATGAGTCAACCGAGTCCAGGCCACAGTGCTTGGCATCATTGGGCACACTGCGACCAGCAAGTCCATGTGGGAGAGTCTGAAAGTCAATAGGGTGATGGTGTTGCCCACGAAGGCAAGATCCCAGACCAGGTGACCTGGGAGTTGTGCATGGCCCTATGCCTCTCAACGTCTGGACCGTGGACGACCCACCTTCCTTGGGGGACCCTCACGTGCAGGCCTTGACGATGCATGGGATGCTCCGTCTGGCAATTCCTCCTCCTCCTTCCTCCCTGTGCCTGTTGTTGGTCTTTGCCTAGATGTTTCTGGCCTTGTGACACAGGGAGAGTGCTGCATGTTGACAGCGATCAGACGGAGTGATTGGTTAATTTCCCTATGTACCGTCAGGAGCTCAGCCAGTCTTGCCTCCATCCGTTCCTGGTGTCGTTCTTGACTGGCATGTAGCTGGGCCTGCTGATTTGTCATTTTGTTGAGGGCCTCCACTACCAGGCTGAACTCCCTGGTGTCCCGCCGATATACATCCATGATGTCTCTGAGTTCTGCCATACCGGGCCCTGCAGCTGGCTGGTCAGGTTCTCGCCTCCGCCTTGCGCCACTCCCACCACCCCTGCCCACACGAGCCTAGACTATGTTTGTGGGCACATCATGTCGACGGGACCCATGAGTGCTGGCAGTGGAGGTGTCGTCTGCCACCTCATGGTGCCCGGCGAACCATGTCCCTAATTGTTAGACTGGCTCTGTTGTGGATTATGGGCAGGGCTCCGAGCTGTCTGCTGGGATGTGGCGGGAATGGGTGTGGTGGTTGGCACAGATGTATCTGTTCCAGCTGCTGCACGAGTTTGGGATCCAGAGGGGCCTGGTTGGTGGGGGTCATTCACAGTGTGTTGAGAGGCCTCACTGTCAGTGGGGTCAGGGCCGTGCTGAGCCTGGGACTGGGATCCGTCTCCCCCCTGGTTGGGGGGAGTTTCCACACGTTCCCCTGTGTGTGTGAGAGACAAACACTGTTAATGCACTATCATGCAACATTCAAATTTTATATCCATTGTCGTTAGCACTGTTCCACCTGCTTTGGATTGTTGAAATAGTTCACTTGTGTATGGGTATGTTGTGGGATGAGATTGACATGTGCTCAGGTGTGTTTGACATGTTGGGTACTGTTTACGATGACTGGCACAGCCATTGCTGTGGCTTGTGTCACCAGAACCACACAGATCCAGCTGTGCTCTGTGTGGCCCAATCTGCACAATGCAGTGTCAATAATTATGCCTGGTTCAAGCATGCACAGGGTTTTAATGCAGCATGTTTATGATGGAGACTGAGTGGAATTTTGCTGATTTCATTCAGCAACTTTTGAGAGGTGTTGCTGTGCCGTGACGGCCACCCACTGCCAACCCCCCAGGACCTGTACACCCACTTCAGGCACAGGGCTTTAGGACGTGGCACTTCTCCAAGATGCATTACCTTGTCAATACCCAGGTCCATGGTGCTACTTGAGTGCATCCACAGCATTACAAAACTGTGGCAACAGCATTGTGTGAGAGGCACAATGGACTTGTGATTCAGCACTGTGCTTTATTTGCTTGGATGCGTCATCAGATCAGTATTTGTAAGGTTGTGTTACATGACGATTGTGACAGTGGTGCACTCCATTGTCTGTCCCCAGGGGCTCCGTTTCTGTAAGGGGTGTGTGTGACGGGCCATGCTAGTAGTTTGAGTGTGATTTGCAAGTGGGCGTCCCTCGTGGTGTCTCTGTCCACCCATGAAGCATGCTGCAATGATAGTGGTTGTGAGTTCCTGTGCAGGATATCTGACCTTGTCCTGGTGTCAGTGTTTTCACTGGTCACAGGAGGTCCTTGTGCTGCCTACACCAGGGCCCAGTGTCAGCTATCTTGTCAGTACTTTCACACTCCATGTGCATTGGCATGGTGCATGGGTGTGTACCTGGGCCATATGGGATGAGTGCAGCCTCCGACCCTACACCTTGCACCCTCTCACCCTCATCCTTGCAGCCTTATGGCACTCCCCTTGCACCACCCCCATACTGTTAGGCACTGCTGTGAGTCATGCCCATCCACCCCCACACTGTTAGGCACTGCTGGGAGTCATGCCCACCCACCCCTACACCACCCCCATACAGTTAGGCACTGCTGGGAGTCATGCCCACCCATCCTCACACCACCCCATACTGTTAAGCACTGCTGGGAGTCATGCCCACCCACCCCCTCACCACCCCCATACTGTTAGACACTGCTGGGAGTCATGCCCACCCACCCCCACACTGTTAGGCACTGCTGGGAGTCATGCCCACCCACCCCCTCACCACCCCCATACTGTTAGACACTGCTGGGAGTCATGCCCACCCACCCCCACACTGTTAGGCACTGCTGGTAGTCATTGCCACCCGCCCCTACACCAACCACATACTGTTAGGCACTGCTGGGAGTCATGCCCACCCACCCCCACACTGTTAGGCACTGCTAGGAGTCATGCCCACCCACCCCCACACTGTTAGGCACTGCTGGTAGTCATGCCCACCCATCCTCACACCACCCCATACTGTTAAGCACTGCTGGGAGTCATGCCCACCCACCCCCACACTGTTAGGCACTGCTGGGAGTCATCCCCACCCACCCCCTCACCACCCCCATACTGTTAGACACTGCTGGGAGTCATGCCCACCCACCCCCACACTGTTAGGCACTGCTGGTAGTCATTGCCACCCGCCCCCACACCAACCACATACTGTTAGGCACTGCTGGGAGTCATGCCCATCCACCCCCACACTGTTAGGCACTGCTAGGAGTCATGCCCACCCACCCCCACACCACCCCCATACTGTTAGGCACTGCTGGTAGTCCCCCCATGTCACATGAGTTGTTTGTACACTCACCCGGCTCCACAGCTCCTTCGATTCCATGAACTCCCACCGGTGGTAGCAGGGCCATGACTTTCTCCTCCCAGGGATTGTATTGTGCAGGTCTGCGGGGAGTGCCACCTCCATTGTGATGAGCGTTGGCGTAGTCCTCATCCATCTTGCGCTTGACCATCCTCCGCAGATCGTACGACCTGGCCTTGTAATCCCTCCTGGTGCGCCTAGTGGCTGCAACAGCATTGACCTTCTCGACGATCCTCTCCCACAGGCGTGTCTTTTCAGCTATGCTGGTCTGTCTGACCAATGCACCTAACAGCTGTGGCTCAACTCTGATGACTTCATCTGTAAGGATCTCCATCTCCGGGTTAGTGAACTTTGGATTCTTTGGTGTGGTCATGGTGTGGGGTGTATGTGATTATGGGGGGTGATGGTGTGTATGGATGAGGGTGTGTGGGTCTGATTATGAAGGGGGTCGTGTGTGTGTGAATGAGATAGGGTGTATGTGTGAAGGTGTATGGCTGCAGTTGTTGGTGTGCTATCAGTGTCTTTGCACAAATAGGTATGTTGCAAAGGATGATGGGTTGTATGTGCAGGCCCTTTTATTGGTCCATTTGTGGGTGTGGCTTATTTCTAATTTTTGGTGGGTGTGTTATAAGGGGTGGGTGTGATTTGGTCCCTCTGTTTGCCTGTTTGGATGTGGCCAGGACATTGTTTTCCTATGGTGTGTACACAGTAGACTTGTTTTGTGGGGTTGTGCGACTCGTTAGCTCCCTCCTTGTGCTGGAGTAGGGGTGTGTGTGCACTTTATTAGTGGGGGATGTGCAGTTCGTTGTTGTTGTTGTTGCTGGCTCATACCGGACGTTTTTGGGGTGTTCGCGTATGCTTGATTGAGGGGTGTGCCGTTCGTATTTGTTGGTGCGGCTGGCTGTAACGGTCCGTTTTCGTGCCCGGGTTTGTGTACGCTTGATCGAGGGGTGTGCGGTTTGTATTTGTTGGTGCGGCTGGCTGTTAGGGTCCGTTTTGGGGAGCGGGGTTCGTGTACGCTTTATTGAGGGGTGTGCGGTTCGTATTTGTTGGTGCGGCTGGCTGTAACAGTCCGTTTTGGGGAGCGGGGTTTGTGTACGCTTGATCGAGGGGTGTGCGGTTCCTATTTGTTGGTGTGGCTGGCTGTTACGGTCCATTTTGGGGACCGGGGTTTGTGTACGCTTGTTTGATGGGTGTGCGGTTCGTATTTGTTGGTGCGGCTCGCTCATATGCGATGTTTTCCGTACGAATCATGCTTCATGCGCGACTACATTTGCCCATACAATTCGCGTACTTGGTCCCTGGTCTGGATCGTGCTTGTTAGTTCATACAGCATGTTTACAAATCGTACGGTTAGAGTTCCAACAACATTTCGTACGGGTCTTCGGTTGTGGTTCGTACGGTTCGCTGATATTCGGACGTATTTTCGGGAATCGGATCGTACTATGCTATTCGGACGGACTTTTTTCATTCGTACGGATACGGCTACGAATACGAATCGTACGACGTTTTTTTATCCCAAATCAGAATCGGCCCCCTCAATGTGAAAAATACATAAACACTAAACAAAGGAAAAAGCAAAAAAATAAATAAATTGCACTTTCATTCAACACCTCTCAAAAACCCGCTCACTCTACACATACAACATCCCCTCTTTTCAAATAATATCCTAAACAATATCACTTGTAAATCAAATACCAAGCATCCTTGTTTTTAAGCACATTATTTTGAAAAGGAGTTACGCAGCACAAGCACGGTGGTGGCAGCACACTGTGTAGTGATCAGTAGCAGTGGACAGGACCTGTCACTGGAGTGAGGCCTTCAGGCTCACTTCCCTTTATAAAGGTTCCGCTGCTGTGTGCTTAACTCACCCCTGGCCTACATCGAGGAGATGTGGCAGGGCTTGCATGATGGAAATGTGTCGAGTGCATGTGTGCTTGCAAGAAGGATGGCTATACAATGGATGAACGGTGGTACAGTGCGCACATGAGAAGTGTGTGCATGCTGGCAGTGTGTATTTCTAAAATACCACACTGTGTATTGCCTCATTCCTATGAGCTGGGAGGGACGTGCACTGGAGGATGGCAGAGCCAGGATCTCTCTGTGCATTTCAAAGGGCTCTTTGATTCAGTAACAGATTATAAGGAAGGGGCCTGGAAACATCTCAGGAAGAGAGAGATGGGGCTGATGAAAGAATCATTAAGAGACACAGACACTAAATTACATTTTGTGTCTGGAAAAGGACTATAAGTAGGGGAGTTTGAGCCCCAAACGTTGTCATCTGCCGAGCAGCCTGACGGGCTGGGCGAGGAAGAGAAGGCCTGCAAGATTTCTGCCTTTGACCAGGACTAGGTGCTCAGGCCTGCTAGCCTTCCTGCTGGGTGAGGGGACATCACCCAGGGAAACCACGATCACTTGCGCTAGAGCCGGGAGCACCAGTGCCTGCCTGCTTGCCAAGACCAGTGTGCCTGTGAGGAAGAGGAGATAAGTTTACAAAACAGCGATGGATGGAATGCTTACATTCATCTCATCCACTGGTAATTGCTCGGGCCGCATCCCAATCCATTGTTATTTTCCACACCACGTCTCCTCAGTTTGGACCCAACTATATGCAAATCAATATTGAACCTGCTCTAAAAGGAACAGCCCAGCCCGAACTGCCAAGCCAGGTTCTCCCTGAACCGGAAGACAAGCATCCCAGGACTGGTTTCACCCGTGCTATGGGCTTAATATCCAGATATATCTTGGTTTCAGTGACACAGTGTGCACGGGACCCACACCTGGGCACACCTGTCCCACCTAGGGTGACACAATGAGCTTACAAAACAGTGAGGGACTGGATGCTTGAATTCATCTCATCCACTGGTTATCACTTGGGCCGCATCCAAATACATCATTCTTTTCCACATCACGTCACCTCAGATTGGACCCAGCCGTATGCAAATCAGTCTTGACCCTGCTCCAACAGGAACAGTCTATCCCAAAGTACCAAGCCAGGTCCTCCCTGACCAGAACAGAAGCAACCCAGGACCGGTTTCACCCATGTTATGGGCTCATCAGCCAGATATAGCTTTCTTCTAGTGACCTGAGTATGCCCAGATGTGGGTCCCGTGCACACTGTATCAGTGGAACCAAGCTGTTCCTGACTGATGAGCCCAAAGTAATTCAACCATTCCGTCCATCACTTTTTTGTATATTTTAGTTTGTCGTCCAAAGTGTGATGGGTGTGCCCAGACATGGGTCTGTGCACAAAGTGTTACTGGAACCAAGCTGTACTTGGCTGATGAATCCATAACTAGGACAAACTGGCCGTGTGTTGCTTGTGTTTCAGTTCATGGAGGAACTTGCTTGACATGTTCGGACTGGACTGTTCCTATTGGAGCTGGGCCAAGATTGATTCGCATATAGCTGGATCATAACTGAGGTGACATGGAATTTAAAATAACGATGGATTGGGAGGCGGCCTCGAGTAATTACCAGTGGGTGATATTAATTTAAGCATTCTGTCCATCACGTATTTGTATACTTTAGTGTGAGGGAGAGGAAGGTGTTGGAAGAAGCAGGACATCCTGAGCGAGGTGTGATGAATCCATTCTTGCACGGATCGGGTCATAGCCCATTGCTGGATTGATTTGGCAACCTCGGTTTGACAAGAGAGGCCGAGGAGCGAGGGTTGTGTTTGTGTGGAGGGAGCCAGGCCTGCATGATCTCGTGGTGTGTGGCCCTTTGTGCCAGAGAGGGACCAGCATGAACATCAACACCAGGTCAGCATGACCAGAGTGCCATGGCGGCAACCCCGTATGCCAGGAGGGGCAGTTGGAGACACTGATGCCAAGGGTTCGGGTCTCTGCTGTGACCAAGGCAGGTCTGACCCGCTGTGAACTGCACTGAAGTAAGCCCAAGGATCAGCCAACATCACCGAGGCCCCATTGGGGCAAGGAGATCATACCCCACGAAGGGATGTGTGACTTACAATGCGGTCACTGGAGTGGGAACAACCCTGATCGCTAAAACCAGCTGGTAGCGTGGCTCAGAGGAGAGAGCTTGTGCCTGCATGGTGCTGCTGATTATGACCACGCGCCGCCCTGACTTTTCCAATTTGGAGCAGAACTACGCTGCGCCTGTGTGGGGTTCCATACCGCCAGGGTGGGTAAGTCATGAACGGGCCCTTTAGGGCCCCGGTGGACATATTGCGATCAGTACTGTGACACCGTGGACTCTTGTGACTGAACTTCCAAAAGGAATCAGAGGGGAGAACTCTTGAGTACGACCTAATAGGTTACATACACTAGATGTGGCCAGCAGTGAATGGGGAATAACATCAAACCCATTGCACTAAAGTTAGTGGGACAGGGAGTGGCCTGACAACTACTAGAGCCCCTACCTCCAGGCGGATTATGTTATTGCTTTTGAATGTTGTTTACCTTTGTGTGTAGAGTTAGAATTAAAATGCTTCTATTTTACTGGACAGTGGTTTATTGTCGCAGTGTTTGCATGCTGAGTTATGAGTTGTGCTCACTGATCCCTGTCTGTGTCTCCCCCACCCCCACGGAGCCTTGACTGCTCATCTGATGCAACCTAACTGACAGTCTCAGGAGCAGAAGGGGTTCTTGGCCCTGTTGAGTGGCATATACAGTAGGTAGAGCCCAAGGACATCAGGAGTAAAAGGCCTTAGCCACTCCGGGTGGGTACAGTAACCCTGCACGCCCCATGGCCCTCTGAAAGGGGTTATGACAAGGAGTAACTCATTTTCTGAAGTTTGGAGCTTTCATAGATTCACATGTTTGCATCTTGTGCCAACTTGTGACTGCAAAGGGACTAGTGTTTCAAAATATAAACCATCAGTAACAAGTTCTGGATTTGTTCAGACCTAGGACCTGCAATCATTCCTTCTGACCATGCCAGGAACCTCAGAATCATCATTGACAACAAGCGCACGATAAAAACACAGATCAACTCAGTCTCCTTTGCTTGCTTCCTCACGCTACACATACTACGTAAGATCTTGAAGTGGCTACCATGCACACGAGACACAGTGTGACTCAAGCCCTCATCACCAGCCAATTGGACTACGACAATGCCCTCTATGTAGGAATCGCCGCACACTTCCTACAGAGACTTCAGACCATAGAGAACACCACAACCAGACTCATCCTCGACCTTCCATGACGAACCAACATCACACCCTACCTACGGCAACTCCACTGGCTCCTTGTACAGAAGAAATGCCAATTCAAGCTGCTGACTCACGCAGACAAGGCTCTACTAACCAAGGACCCACGGCTGAGAAGACTACGCTCCGCCTCCCTTTCACTTGCCCATATTCCCCGCATCTACCGAAGCTGAAGAGGAGGACGCTCCTTCTCCCACATCACAGCAAACACTAAACCTAGCTTAGTTCATAATAAACCTAGCTCAGTTCATATTTAATCTAGCTCAGCTTGTATTGAACCTAGCTCAGCTCCTATTAAACCTAGCTCCGCTCGTATTAAAGTTATTTCAGCTCGTAAGACAGGGAGTGTCCTGTGTTGTAAAACAGAGAGAGGGGCTGACAGCTAAACTAACCTTCTGTCATGTCCCTTAGTGTTCCATCATGTACATACCGATGACATAGATTGCGTCCCATCCACACGACATAACGGTATTACACAGGTGACCTTTTACTCAGTAGATTACTTCTGTCTCATAGTCATCGGGGTCTTAGTACCATATATTAATCCCTGTACCTGACGTACATAAAACATGTCCCCAGGCTTGGTAGATTTATTGTGTACATGGGTCACCACTTTTTTAATTCATGGCCAACAGAGGATTAGCGAATGTTTCCAAAACATATAAATTCTTTAAAAACCCTGGAGTGACCACTTTAGTATAAAAGACTCTCACTCCTCCTTACAGAGACAGAGGTGAAATCCTTCCAGGCTGGACCGAGACACTGCAACCTGATCCTTCGACAAGCAGAGATCTGACATTCCTTGCGGGGTGCTATCCTCGACGCGGAGACGGGGTCCTTCATTCAGAACCATCAGGTGAGGGGTTAGCACTTCCCTGGGGAATTCCTGGCTCCATTAGGTTCCATCAGGACATATCCTAGCAGTTACACGTACACGATTCAACTGCACCTCTAGGCTAGGCACCGTTAGGTAGGATACGCAACGTAAGAGTACGCCAATGCTATTGTTTTATGTAATATGCTTGTGATCCCGCTCCTCGGGACACCCGACCCCGAGCCGACCCCTCACCTCTGTTGCCACCTCACCCCGCATCATGCCCGCGTAGACGCAAAGGGTCCCCAACAACAGCGTCCATGACGACCGAAATCCCGCCCCTCTCTCCCCTGCAGGAACCAATCCAGTGGAACGAGGAACCGGAAGGACAATCCTACGACCCCGGAAGTCCCGCCTCCCTACAGCCAGCCGGAGATAGAAAAGACGGAAGGAGAGAGACTGACGGCGTCGAAGGATCGTGGCAGGAGCTTTCGGCTGGAGCGGTGACGGACGGAGAAGACGGGAACGGCGACAGCGAGGAGTGGACCGAAGAGTGGTGGAGTCCCACGGAGGTGGCTGAAGAGCGGCCGTAACTCGGACGAGAGTTACGGCGGAGCGCGTGAGTACCAGCTCCGCTTAAGAGCACATTAGGTGCACTGTGTATATAGTAGGAATCCCCTCTCGCTGTAAATTGTTCCCCGCTATCCTAGGCACGTCACCATTAGGCACTAGGCAGTTTGTATATAGATATCCACCTAGCATTGTATAAAGAGCACCCCTCTCCCCACCACCCTGTGCACTTCTTTTACTCTCCCATCCTCGACTCTTGCCCGTACCTCCCTCCATCCGTACCTCCCTCACTCCCCTTTCGTTTCCCCACACGACCCGGGTATCGGTGACGGGATCGGACCACGAGTCCAGTTTACTAACGGCTCCCATTTCTTCTCTTATTGCCCTCCGAGGTACTCTCTGACCACCCAGAGACGGCTACACGAAAGACCAGGACGCCCATCTACCCCTCGGGAACCTTCGGAAGAAGAGAGAAGAAGACACGCCGCCGGCCCCATCATTGGACCCGACCCCTTCCTTGGTCACCGCAGCCCACTGTGTACAGACTTAATAAAACACTATCGCTCACTATATCCGGCCTCCTCGCCTGATTTTCCAGTCCGCTGTCCACCCACGATCACAATGCTTTTATTAATCTTATTCACACTAAGGAAGAAATGTATTTACTTTTTACGATGTTGGTACTAGCGATTACATTGTCGTAGCTAACCTGTTTGATACTAGACTGAGGCTTGACCGATAAATACTTATTGAAACCGTTCCAGTCGTTCTTCTGTGTATTCTGAGAAAAGCGAGCACGAGGGACTGAGCGAAGGATACCGTATTGTTTTCTATGATACCTAAGGAATCAGTGTTGTCATGTTCAGTGGTTGCCAGACACTACCTACCACACTGTATAGTACAGGGGGTGTTAGTGCCACTGCAGAGCTACCAGGTCTAGCGGCTGACTCGCCCTGTGGGGCTGTCCAAAGTCTGTCTTCACACCGAGTCCTCCGTCTAGGTCATCCAAAACTAGCAGGTCCTGGGGGGGTCCCAGGACCTACACAACGCTTCTTGTCGGTCCCCTACTTACCTGAAAGAAATGTAAATGTGCCCAACTGGTTAATCTGTAAAAGCAGAGGGTGCTTAGAAGCCGGTATTGGCTTTAATGAATGGAATCCCTTGAAGCGTCATGATGACACAGCTGTATTCTTTTTAAGTGGGATTGTAAGGGAGTTATCAACGGAGCTGCGAAGTGTGTGCCTTTAAAAGTCTGTTATGAAAGAAATGCACTATGTACAGTGTGGGTATTACTAAAATCTATATTTTAGAAGCAATTTTATATTTTTAACTTTTTGTGCATTTTGTAGCAGTCAATCTTATTTGTATGTAAAGCAAGTTAAAAATAATGACTTACAAAGCCACAGTGCTTTCTGTCACAGGCAGGGGCCTTGTGCCTGTAAACATACACAATAAAACTATTCTCCACTACACCAACCCCGATTGAATTCTGTGGCTCTCTGGTCACACTCAGACCTCTGCAGTGCATTCACTAACAGAGGTTTCAACATGTTCGATAGTGCATTTCCCTCGTGCAAACGATACCTGAAGGTGAAAGACTGAAACCGCTCGAGAAACTACAGAACGTTTAAAATGCTGCAGCCAGACTGGTCCTCGACATCCCCCGCTGCAGCCACATCATGCAGAGAAGTGTGGCTCACTGGTTAGAGCAGGCAGACCCTGAAGCAGAGGTCAGACCCGGGACCAGGGTTCAATTCCCGACGCGGCAGGGTCTTGAGCTCAAATGTCCACGGACTCGATAATTCTCGCTTCGGTGCCTGACCTAATCATGGGTTCACACTCTGCAACTCTGGGCATTAAGCTTGCTTAATCTCCACAACGGCCCCCTGCGGCGGGATGCCTGGCTTTCACCTTGGGGATGCCCTGTAGGGGCTATCTCACAGGGAAAAGCCAGGACGGGTTCCCAAGGCAAGCGCGGAGATACCCCTTCGGGAGTTGAATCTGGCGCTATATAAGAACATAATAATAATGCAACACCTCCGACAACTCCACTGGCCCCAGTCAACAAGAGTCACCTCCAAGCTCCTCACACACGCCTACAAAGATCTCCAAGATGCAGGACAAGCATATCTGAATCACTGCCTCTCGTTCTATGTACCCGTCAGACATCTTTGCTCTGCCCAACTTGCCCTGGTCACCGCACCACAGATTCACAAGACCAGAACCGGAGGAAGATCCTTCTCCTACCTCGCCGCCAAGACCTGGAACACCCTGCCCCTCCACCTCAGGCAAGCCCCGTTGCTGACCCAGTTCAGGAAGGATCTCGAGGCCCGGCTCCTCAACTGAAACTCCATTTATTTATTAATGTATTTATTCATGCACTTATAAAGCTCGCAGCTATCCAACAGGGTCTCCCAGCGCTCCATGCCCAGATGGATCAGCAGCACCCCCACCCCCCCTCTCCTAGCACCTTGTGACCCTCATGGGTGAGTAGCCTTGCTCTACAAACTCCTAGTTCATTGATTGATTGATGACCCGGGTCCAGCCTACTATAGATCCTGAGCATCTGGGCCGAGTCCTCCTTCAACCCTTGACTCTCAGTGGCAGCACTGCTTGAGCAGCCCAAGGCTCCCCGGTAGGAGCTAGATACGGGTTTCCTTAGGTCGTCCCACATGTTGGGTGGGGGATTTCGATGGCTTCAGGTTCTGACAGTCAGGGCTCTGGCCCACAGGGGTCACCATGGCGGCCTCTCTCTCCTCACGACACTGGCATTAATCAGGCTACAATCCTTGTTTTTTCTGGTGGCCCCCCTCTGGCTTTCGGGGTCACCACACCTTCTTCTTCCTCGGGCGTGGCCCAATTGGCACAGGAGCAGATTCCTCTTCACAGCAGCTCCCTCTGGCACGCTGGGTGACCGCCTTGAATCTGGGCAATGCCCTGATCAGTTCAGCAGCCGTCTCCTCACACCCGACTCCAGGGATCCACTCACCAGGGATCCCTCCACCAGTCTCCTCTTCCCCACCGGGCACACTGGTCTTGGCAAGCAGGCAATCGCTGATGCTCCAGGTTCCAGGGAGGTGGGCTTAGATGTCCCTGGGTGGTGTCCCTCACCCAACTGGGAGACAGTCAGTCCTTAACCCCCATTCCTGGTCACTTGTAGAAGTCTTGAAGAGCTTCCCCTCCTCGCACCACCATGTGGCTGCTTGACAGTTGATAATTGTGGGGTCTTGAGCTCCCCTTCTTATAATTCATCTCCAGACAGCAATGTGGTTTCGGTCTGATCTTTGAAGTTTGTGTTGGGGGTCTGCGTCCTCTCATCTGCCCTGTCCTTCCTCCAGAGCACAGTCTGTCACAGTGGGAGCGACTCACGATCAGATCGCACCGCCACTCAGGCCTTGGGAGTTACCACAGGCTCACACCTGGATGTCACACACAGTGACTTGTGTATCACAAGGTTACCCCAGGTTCTGAGCCCTACTCTTTATGATTCTTTTATCAGTCCCACCTCCTTCCTGAGATGTACGGAGCCGCCTTTCTAGTAACCTCTGTCTGAATCAAAGAGAGCCCTTTGAAGTATGCTGGGGGCGCCTGACTCTCCCCTCCAGTGTGTGTCTCAATGGAACAATCCACAAATCTGTCAGGGGAGGGATTCCACTACCTCTTCATGTTCATCCAGTCAGCCCTGAGTGTCTCAGAATGGAATCTTCCATGTTTTACACCTTTCACAGGCACACATACACCCAGCACATGCATACAACACGTAAGTACTACACAACATAAACCAGCACCAGGGAAACAGACATCTTTGCAGCATGGGCACTCAAGGCAGGGGTACACATTTGTCACCAGGTGAGGGACTTTTCAGTTATAGCACAGACGAATGGTGATTAACAGACGCCCGCGAAGCAGAAATGGAGAGAATAAGTCCAAATATATGCGAGTGGTCTAGGTTTTACGAATAAAGTATGATACAAAAGATTGACCTAACTGAGGTGCCATAAATGAGTCTCGACAAGTGGCTGTGAATGATTCTGTAAGGAGTGAGCGAAACTCGCTTGCACGCACTCACCCTTTCCCAAGGAAGCTTTGTCTTCCAGTTGTGCATCAAATCCACAGGATTGAAAATGGCATAGCTTTGTGATACAAGACTAGCTCAAAATTGTGGCCTGCATAGCTGTGATACAAGACTGGCTCAAAATGGCGGCCTGAGTAGCGCGATACAAGACTAGCGCACAAAAAGACGGCCTGCATAGATGCAATAAAAGACTGGCTCAAAATGACAGCCTGAGTAGATACGATACATGACTGGCTTAAAATGACAGTCTGACTTGCTGCGATACACGACTAGTTCAAAATGGCAGCCTGAGCAGCTGCGATACAAGACTGGCTCAAAATGGCGGCCCGAGTAGGTGTAATACAAGACTGGCTAACAATGGCAGCCTGAATAACTGCGATACAAGACTAGTTCAAAATGGCAGCCTGAGTAGCTGCGATACAAGACTAGCTCAAAATGGCAGCCTAAGTAGCTGCGATACAAGACTGGCTCAAAATGGCAGCCTAAGTAGCTGTGAATCAAGACTAGTGCATAATGGTGGCCTGCATAGCTGCAATACAAGACTGGCTCAAAATGGCCGCCTGAGTAGCTGCGATACAAGACTAGTGAATAATGGCGGTCTGAGCAGCTGCGATACAAGACTGGCTCAAAATGACTGCCTGACTAGCTGCGATAGAAGTCTAGTGCAAAATGGCAGCCTGCACAGCTGTGATACAAGACTGGCTCAAAATGGCGGCCACGTCCCTGTCCTATGAAGGCATCTTTCTTTGGGCCTTGTGGAAGGGATCTTTTGTGCTTAGATATGCTTGTTTATCTGTCTGGCCTTGTTTCACCTCCTAGTCCAGCCCCCCTCCTCTTATACTCCCCTGACTGGAGGGGGGCCTCCCCCGCTCCCCCCTCCGAGCCCCCGGCCCACCACAACAAACTGCGGATTAGGCCGCCCCCGCTCAGCTGTCCTAATCGGATTACTCCAGACACTTACATGAGGGAATGGGGTTGAGTTTCAGGAAATTGGCTGGAATGGGCCCGGGCTCTCACGAGACTTCAGCCCAAACCTCAAACGCGGTTTCAGAAATCTCCTTTTAATGATGGCTGCGCATTTAATCACCGCCTCTATCCCTTTTATGCAGCTCGGGGCATTTTTCTCTTTCTCTGAAATGTTGGCAGGAACAGGGAACAGTTTTACAAATGAGCGCCTCTCCCTGATCCGCAGCAGGCTTCCTTCCAGAGTGAAATCTGCGGGCTCGCCTTTCACTCGCGAGGGGTGACCCTCAGCACGAGCTGCTGGCAGCGAGGCCAGGAAATGTAAGGGTGTCTTCGCGGCACGCCTGAGGAAGGTGCGTGCCTGGGAGCGTGCTTGTGGGCTTGTGAGCCGAGCCTTGGTCGCCACATGGCATGCATGCTCTTCGACAGACCCTGGCTGCACTTCCTCCTGTGGTACAAGCACTTTCCACACACTTTCTGTTTGTTGTCGAGTCTTGTAATAGATGTTATGGCCTGCCCCTTGCGACCCCTGCCCCTGCCTTTGAGAGGTCTGGCCCCACGGGTGGCAAAGTCAGTGCCAACAACATGGGGCAGCTTACCCTTACGGGCACCAGGGATTCACGTGCCATGGTATTTGCACATTTGTTTTACACTAATAGTGAATAATCGTGTATTATCCACTATTAGTGGAATACGACTATCCATTGCAGCTGATGTGTGTGAGAGAGAGAAAGAGCAGTGCATGTGGGCACATAGGAGCATGTGTGCTTGTAAGTGTAAACATATGTGTGTGAGTGTACATCAGCGAGTGCGGGAAGTGTGACTACAAGGGAGTAAGAATGAGTGTGAAGGAGTGTTAGAGGGTGTGAGTGAGTGGGTGTTAATGAGAGTATGGGTGTAAGCAGGGCTTTAAGTGGAATGAAAAAACTGGGGGGCTCTCAAAGGGGCGTGGCCAATGAAATGAAGGGTGTGGCTTAAAATCAGCTAAACTAAAAAGTCTGTGCTTAGCATAGTGCCGCTCGACTTGTATTTTGCTGTTTCTGTCATTGCATTAGATATATGATACAACAAGTAACATCATACCTACAACAAGTCAGGACTATTGGCTTTGTCAATGGTTGTTATTTGCATAAAATAAATAAGCAGCAACTGTGGCTTGTATATAACATTGAAAAAGCTTCCACGTAAAGCCCTGGTGGCACCACGACAATGTTGCTGCTCCTGAGGTTCAAAAAGAGAAAGGAAATCCAGAGAGAAAATGACTGCCTTTAAAAGATTTCCCTTCCCCTACAAGGCTCACCTGACATGACGTCATGACGTAACTTCTCTACTACTGAGAAGTGAGCAGTGTGAGCAGCGCACACTAGTGAGAAGTGAACAATGTGAGCAGCGCACCCCAATGTGAAAAATAAGCAGTGTGAGCAGCGCACACTAGTGAGAAGTGAGCAGTGTGAGCAGCGCACACTAGTGAGAAGAGAGCAGTGTGAGCAGCGCACACTAGTGAGAAGTGAACAATGTGAGCAGCGCACACCGATGTGAAAAATGAGCATTGTGAGCAGCGCACACTAGTGAGAAGTCAGCAGTGTGAGTACACGCACACTAGTGAGAAGTGAGCAGTGTGAGCAGCGCACACTAGTGAGAAGTGAGCAGTGTGAGCAGCGCACACTAATGAGAAGTGAGCAGTGTGAGCAGCGCACACCGATGTGAAAAGTGAGCAGTGTGAGAAGCCCACACTAGAGAGAAGAGAGCAGTGTGAGCACGCGCAAATTGATGGGCTTGGTGTCACTGCAGTCCACCTGTGCCAGGGCACAAAACAGAGCCCGAAAGAGACCCGTTTCCAGGCCCCCTTTAAAAAACTGCCGGTGCTCAGCACCGGTGAGACCCGGCCCACTTAAAGACCTGGGTGTGACTAAGAATGTGTGAGACTGAATCAGTGAGTGATTTAGAGTGACTGAAAATAAGTGACTGGGTCTAGGGATGCCTGCAAGTGAGTGTGAGCGAGAGAGTACACATTAGACAGTGAGTGAGAGAGTGTGAATGAGTGAAAATGTGTAAGTGAGAGTTAGAGTGGGTTCAAGGAAGTCAGAATAAATGAGTGTGAGTGAGAATTAATGAGTGAGAGTAAATGTAAGCGAGAGATAAAGAGTGAGTGAGTAAAAGTGAGTATGAGTAAAAACGACGCGTTGTAATGCCTGCAGGTCTGCCCCAATGGCAAAAAGTCTGTGTTGATTTCTGGGGGCAATTTGTAGGATGACAGGGGGGGGGGGCAACTGTGACATGTGGGAGAGAGGCAACCTTGACAAAATCCTGTCGGTCACTAACTAGAGATAATGTTTTAATTACCCCCAGACCCCTCCTGTCCTCGTCTCATTCATAAACAAGTGATATAATCCTAGTTTTTCAAGTTTAAATTTATTATGTTTTTGGCTCTCAAAAGAGGGCCACATAAAACAGTCACATAGTTATACACCACTATTTACAATATAGTCACAATTAAAACAGAATAGAAGATCACATCTTTAACAGTGGCCGAACAATTATCCAACATTATCTCTAGGTATCATTAATAAATATCTAAAAATCCTTTAAAAAAGTAAAAATTTTTGAAGCAGAACATTTCATTAGGTGGACAGTAAAGTACATGGAAAAAGGTTTTTACATTAAGAATTCCCAATTGTAAACAAATAGATTTTAACCATTTAATACGTAATGGGCGTAATGCAGGACAAATAAACAAAACATGATTTCGGTCCTGCACTGCCTTATTACAGAGGTTACATATGGAGATGATCCGTACCACTTTGCTAAGAGAGAATTTAAAGGAAGCAAATCATGTCTTAAAAGGTACCATAACCTACGGACTCTATGAGGGATATTCCAAGAGACATACTGCTGGGCCTGCTTTAGTGTATACGTATTTAAAAGTAAATCACAACCCTTTTTTCCGTGTAGGGCAGTCATATCCAGTTTAAAACAGAGTTCCCAAGATGTGTATTTCAACTGCAATTTTAGTTGAGAAGGAGAAAGTAAGAACAAAGTACTTGCATCCAACTCTAACATTGTTATCGCTTTTCTAAAGTTTTTTACTAATAGGGAAAACTCGTTTAAATTGCCCAGCAGTTCGTCTATAATATATCCCCGTAAGGAACCCGATTTACCTCTGGCCAAACAGGCCACCCACCTTACTAGGGCAATCAGCCCCTGTACCCAACAGCTCCGAAGGCCGAATTCCAGCCTGCATGATGACACAGAGCAAGCTGTATTAAGGGAAGATATAATCCTATCTCACCAACAGAAAAAAAAGAACAAAGGAAATCTTGCCCCACCCCACCCCCTGAAACCGGGAGTACATACATGTACCTTACCCAGAATTCCCTCTGTTCAATTTTTCTGTCTGCCGACAGAATGGAGCAAGTCAGGAGCCGGTGGGCTTCTGATGTACTCACGTCTCTGCTGCCGGGCGGTGGAGACGTTGCTGGTGTTCATGTCTCCCTCCCTGCCGGGCTTGGAGGGAGACATGCCGGGTTCCTCCTGGTCAGTGAATGTCAGTGTTGCTGTCGGTCCTGGCAGTCCTGTGGGACAAAGAGGGCCGAGCTTTCATTGGGGGTTGAGTCCCTTTCAGAGAAGGGGGTGATTCAGGAGGTACCTTGTTGTACAGTGCTTAGCTCTCTTCTTAGGCTGGCACTCTAGATCGCTGTGGGAGTTCCTGGTTCTGGAGTTCTCCTGTGCCTTGTTGGCAGTTGGAGCTCTGGTCAGATGAGGGATGGTCCTACTTGCTCTGTGCTGCATTAAAGCTGGTTCCTATAAGTACCTACTTGTCGGATCTCGTTTGTACTTACTACATTTGGCGACTTGGACTGGCGATAGCATCTGGCCACAGCTTTGCTATTTGGTTTTGCAGCTGAGGAAAAATTACGGCGCAGTAGCGTTTCCATTGCCCTACGAACCCTGTGTGGTGAGCAGTGTGAGCAATTCCCTTGCTGTGGGAGTAATTGCGGTTCCAGAAGAATTTCTTGAAGATTTCATTTTCCGGCATCATCGTTGGCAAAGAGAGTGACGTCAGCCTAAGGATTACCTCGGCAACCTCTTCAACGACTTCACAGTGACGTCAAGGTAATGTGTGAGCTGGAGAGTTCTTTGGTAACCAAGTAACTGCTGAACCGCACTGTTGAAGCGCATTCCGTGCGCGTCTGTCTACGTTGCAGCTCTGATGTCAGATGTGTGACCGAGCTTACGTAAGACGCAGTCGGCCATTTTGGGTGATTTCTGCATCGGCTGTCGGAGGTCGCCTAGGAGACGCGACTCACCGGAAACATCACCGTCTGAGATAAGAACGGCGTGGAGTGTCGGCAGAAATTGGATATCCTGTTTGGAGTAAGCGTTTGTATTCTTAACTGTTTTGGAAATCAAAAGACATATTTTATTTTTTTTTTACTCCAGTTTTAAAGTGTGTCCATACTTTGTCTAGTGACTAGTGCTTTTTGTATTATCAAATTCACCTGACTTTCGTGACTGTGATAGAGTGATCTCATGGCACAAGCAATTAATGTTGCTCTTCCACCACAATTTTTGAGTAAACCGGGGAATCCGTCTACAGCGGGGGAAGATTGGATAGTTATGTTCAATAATTACATTGAGGCCCTGGATGGGGAAGATTTTTCACCTAAGCGAAAGAAAGCTCTTTTGATGACTACTTTAGGCAAGGAAGGACAGCGTCTGTTTAAATTTTTACCGCAGGTATTACCTTCTGGGTCGCAGGCTCAATTTGATGAATTTAAGGAAGCGGTAACAAGACTGGAAACCAGATTCGGAAAAGAAGAAAACCTTGTCTTACAAAGATATACGTTTTACAAGAATAAACAGTTGGAAGATGAAAGCATTGACGAATTTGTCGCACGATTACGTGAACTATCCATGAAGTGCAACTTTGGTCAAATGGCTGATGAACTAATTAGAGATCAACTAATTGTTCAGGCAAACAACAGGAAGGTCCAAGAACGATTGTGGGCAGCAAAGAACCCGACTTTGAAAGTAGCTATAGAGTTAGCTAAAGTTGTGGAAGAAAGTGAAAAATGCATGAAAGAGTTACAGAAGAGTGGGTTAGAACCAAGGGTTGCAGAAATTTCTAATAAGGGAGTGTATGGTGACAACAGTGATGAGGAGGCGGCGGCTGTCACTATTGTTAGAAAAAAGGGCTACGTTCTACAAAAGAAGAATGTACAACAACCATCTAGTAGCAAGAGTGGTTCAAAAAAGTGCTCGAGGTGCGGGAGTTATTCGCATACTTCAGATACTAAGTTCTGTTTTGCGAATAATAAGGAGTGCCTACAATGTGGAAAAGTGGGGCACTTTGCAAAGATGTGCAAAAATAAAAATAGCTCAAGAGTGACTGTGGTCAGTGAGTATGGTGAACTGAAACGTGATATGAATAAGATATTGGTTCTGCGTGACACAGTATGCTTCTGCGAGAACGAAGAGGGAGAGTTCAAAAAGCAGATTTTACGATTGATGGGAAGTCTGTCAATCTGATGGTTGACACAGGCTCCAAGTGGACCATTATCCCAGTATCCTTGATGAGGAGTGTGTGGGGTGAAAAGATTTTGAAAGAGTGTGACATTTTTCCGTCTGGATATCAAGGTGAGAAAATTGATCTATTGGGCTACTTTGAGGGCAGTATTGAATTTAGAAATAGGTCAGCATCTGGTAAAGTGTACATCTCAATTGATGGACCGGCCATCTTGGGACGTCATCATCAGTATGATTTGCATATTGTAGTTAATCCTAGGTCTGATGATCCAATTTCAATTGTTGACAGTTCTTCTTTGGATGACATTCTAGAAAGATTTAAAAATGTCTTTAGGGATCAGTTGGGGGAACTTGTAGGTTACTCCCATCATATAATCCTCAAGGAAGGTAGTTGTCCTGTCCAGCATAAGGTGAGGAGGGTCCCTTTTGCTTTGCCGAAAGAGGCTAAGGCTACTTTGGAGGAAATGCTTCAAGGGGGCATCATTGAACCTATTGAAGCGTCCCCGTGGGTTTCACCAGTTGTGATTTCGCAGAAACCAGACAATAAAATTAGATTTTGTGTGGACCTGCGTTCACTGAATAAATGTGTGGTTGCTGATGTGTTTCCACTACCAAATATTTGTGAGTTGGTGTCGACACTTAAGGGGGCCAGGTTTTTCAGTAAATTGGATCTACAGCATGCTTACCATCAAATTTGTTTAGATGATGATTCTAAGCACTTGACCGCGTTCATCACTGGTGAAGGGACCTTCCAGTTCACGAGATTACCCTTTGGTCTTGTCTCTGCGGCCAGTGTACTTCAGAGATTAGTTTCCGAGGTTTTTAAGGGTTTAGACAAGGTGTTATACTTTCAAGATGACATCTTGATCTATGGAGATTCACTAGAGGAGCACAATGGGATTTTGCAGAGTGTGTTACAAAGAGTGGACGATGCTGGTCTTACTTTGAGAAAGGAGAAGTGTGCGTTCCTTCTGAAGGAAATAGAGTATTTGGGTTTTTGTCTGTCTGAGGAGGGTATTAAGCCTAAGAAGAACTTGATAGAGGCCATTGCATTGGCTTCCTTCCCTGTTGACAAAGATCAACTTCGGTCCTTCATGGGTTTGATCGAATTTTACTCGAAATTTGTGAGGGATTTCTCATCCAAGACTGCTCCCTTGAGATATTTATTAAAAAAAGGTGTCAAGTTTAATTGGACTGTTGAGCATGAGTCTTGCTTCGGTATGATCAAAGGAGAACTTAAGTCTGCTAATGTTCTTACCCCTTTTGATACTGGTCGTTCCTCTGTCTTGATGGTTGATGCGAGTGGGGAGGGACTTGGTGCGGTCCTTTTGCAAAAGTATGGAGGGGAGGAGAAGACTATCGCTTTTGCCTCCAGGCCCTTGTCTGTCTCGGAATCAAATTACTCAGTCATAGAGCGTGAGGCTCTTGCAGCTGCTTGGGGCACGAGTTACTTTAGGACCTACTTGTGGGGGTACAAGTTTGTTCTTCGTACGGACCATAAACAACTTCTAAATGTTTTAGCTCCGGGTGGTACTGGGAAAGGGTCTCCAAGGTTAGCAAGATTGGCCTCTCGCCTGCAAGACTACCAATATGAGATTGAGTTTGTTCACGGCTGGAAGAACATTCAGGCAGATTGCTTGTCGCGTCTTCCTGTGCGATCTGGCGAGTGTGGCGGTCCTTCTAGTGCTGCTTTAGATGACTTAGCGGTTGCGGTAGTAGACGATGTTTTGCTTTTGGGAGGTGGTTCCTTTTCTCGTGATGAGTGGTCGAAGGGTATGGAGGAGGATCAGGTTTTAAGGGCAGTTATTAATCTTGTCTCGAAGGGAGCAAGAAGGGAAAGCACTGTTGAGCCTCAGGTCAGACCCTTTTTGAGGGTTTTGGATGAACTTTCCTTGGAAGGGAAGGATGTGTTGATGCGGGGTGATCGCTTTGTTCCTCCTGGTTCATTGAGGAGTTGGATTCTTGACTTAGCTCATGAGGGCCATTTGGGTCAAAGTCTCACCCAACGTCGTGTTAAAGAAAACTTTTGGTGGCCTACTATTGATAGCGATGCTGTGGATTGCGTGTTGAGGTGTAGTTTTTGCAAAGAGGGGGAGAAGCGTTTGAAAGTCGTGGGTTCTCAGTCACCACAGAAAATTGGCTTTGAAAATGTACCTTGGCACAGTGTCTGTTTGGATTTCATAGGCCCTATGAGTGAGTTACCTTCGAATCAACGTTTTGCCCTTGTTGTTATTGATTGTTACTCGAAGTGGCTTTGTGTGCAGTTTGTGAAGGAGATTAACACCGATACCACCATTAACTTCCTGAAGGGTGTCTTTTTGAATGAGGGATACCCATCTGTCCTTATCTCAGATAATGGCACTCAATTGACGTCATCGAAGATGGCTTCGTTTGTACGTGCCTGTGGCATCAAACATCAGAAGACAAGTCTTTACAATCCACAAGGAAATGGTCTCTGCGAGAGAGTGAATCGTCTTGTGAAGGGGGTGATTCAAATGTTTGTGGAAGGTGGTTGTTTTTCGCATGAGCGTGTGCAAGAGCTTGTGTGGGCTTACCGGTCAACGCCTCATAAGAATGGAGAAAAATCTCCCTTTGAATTAATGCGTGGGCGTGCACCGGTAACAAGATTGACTCCTGCTTGGTTAAGACGTTTGGATGAGGGGTCTTTACCCTATAGTGATGTTTCTTTACCCATCTCTGTGGGTGATCTTGTTAAGGTAAAGCCGGGTAGGTGTGCTAAGGGACTTAACAAATTTAGAGGTCCCTTTAGAGTCAAGAAAGCCTTTCCACATTTTGTTGTTTTGGACAATGGGGAAAGTTGGAACTATAGGAGGGTGGCTCTTTACCAGAGGAAGAAGGATCTTTCTTCTGAGGGATTAGTGGTTGGCGGTTCTGGGGGGTGTAATGGGTACTTGTTGACTTCTTGTGGTGGTTCTTCTTTCTCCTCTCAGCCTGCTGTACGGGGGGAGGTGGGTAGTGGTGATGCTTCCACTTCTTCTTGTGTGCATCGTGGTTCTTTGGTTGATTCTGTCCCGGTTGATTCTGTCCCCACCTCCTCTTCTTCCTCCTCGTTTGAGGCCAGGTTGAGAAGTCCTCGCTCTCGTCGTCCACCTACTTATCTGGATGACTATGTACATTGATCTTGTTGTTTCTTTATTATATTTTGTTTTCCTTTTCTTGTTAAGGGGGGAAGATATGTTGTACAGTGCTTAGCTCTCTTCTTAGGCTGGTACTCTAGATCGCTGTGGGAGTTCCTGGTTCTGGAGTTCTCCTGTGCCTTGTGGGCAGTTGGAGCTCTGGTCAGATGAGGGATGGTCCTACTTGCTCTGTGCTGCATTAAAGCTGGTTCCTATAAGTACCTACTTGTCGGATCTCGTTTGTACTTACTACATACCTCCTCTGGATTTGGGGGGTGGGGTTTTACTCCCTGATTTTTCTGGTGCCCAAAGTGACAGGGGGGTTCCGTCTGGTGCTGGACTTAAAGGCCCTAAACAAGTTTGTGGTTTATCTGCCCTTCAAGATGGAGAGTCTTCAGAGGGTGATACCATTGGTCCTCCTGGGCCACTTCTTGTGCACCCTAGATTTTCAGAACGAATACTATCATGACCTGGTTCACCCAAGCTCTCACAGGTTCCTGAGATTTTGCCTTTGGGCCATCATTTTCAGTTTCGGGTCCTGCCCTTAGGCCTGTTGTCCACCCTGAGGGTGTTCACCTAGGTGGTGGCGCCGTTGGTTGTCTCGTTCCATCTTCAGGGTGTCCTCATCTTACCCATACCTCGATGATTGGCTGATCCATGCTCCATGTGGGGATCAGTTGTTGCTAGATTGGGAGTTGATGTGTCCTGCATTGCTTTTTCATGGGTTTCTACTGAACCTTCCCAAGTGTCAACTGGAGCCCTCCCCGGCCTTGACTTTCATCGGGCCCGCTTTCGCACTGATCTGAACAGGGTGTTCCTGCCAGGCTCTTGGGCAGTAACCTTGGGTTCCTTTGCTCTGGAGTTCTTGAGAGGGTTCTCCTTCCCGGTCCATCTCTGGTTGAGGCTTCTGGGTCTCTTGGGTGCGGTAGTGTTCACGGTGCCTTGGGCGCGGTTTCATCTTCAGCCTCTTTGGCGGCATCTGTTGGCCCATTGGTATCCTTTGTCTCACAATTTGGCCCTTCTGGTTCCGGTGTCTCCTTTCATCCACCCAGCCCTGCGCTGGTGGACGGTGTTGGACAATGTTTTCAGGGGTCATCCGTTGCAGCCCTCTCCACCGGCGTTTCTAATAACGGATGCCTAGTGCTTTCATGTGGGTGGCGTCGTTGGAGTCTGGCTCGCTACAGGGTCATTGGTCCCTTCTGGAAGGGAGGCGTTCTTCAAATTGGCTGGAGTTGACGCAGTGTCCCGGTCTGTCATGGGCTTCTGCATTCGGTTGTTGGGGCGGAATGTGGTGGTGCGTTCAGACAACGTGGTGATGGTGGCCTATCTGAATCATCAAGGGGGTCCAGGTCCAAGTCTCTGAATGCGGTGGTGATTCCCTTTGTTTTGTTGGGCGGAGCGGCATCTGCTGTCTCTCACGGCTGTTCATATTCTGGGCGTGGACAGCCGTGTGGCAGATGCCCTCAGTCATTATTCACCCGCCTCCCATGAGTTGTCTTTTACTCTTGAGGCCTTTTGGCTCGTGTGCAGGAGGTTTGGTCTTCCCTTCCTCATCCTATGAGTTATCTTGCACAATTCTCAGATGCCTCGGTTCTGCTCCCGTCAGGAGGGGGCGTGGGGGTGAATGCTCTGACCATTCTTTGGCCATCATGCCTGTTGTATGCCTTCCCACCCCTTGCGCTGATTCCCTGTTTTTTGGCTCGCCTGGTGCTGGAGGCCCGGGAAGATGGTTCTGTTTTGGCCTTGTCGGTCTTGGTTTACCACTCTGCTGCTATTGGTGGATTTAGGGTTCCTGATTGCTCCCCTGCTTTCTGCCTCCACTGCAGCTGTCTCCAATGTTGTCTCTCCCGCTGCTGTCAGTTTGGAGGTTGAGAGGCAGGGGTGGCTTCATCGGGGTTTCCCAGAGCATTTGGCCTTGGCTCTGCAACAGCCTTGTAAGCCTTCTACTCTCAGTTCCTACGGGCGGCATTGGGGGAATTTCCTGCGATGGTCTTGTGCTCTGGAGTTGCCCACCTGAATTGCTCTCTTCCTGGGGTGCGGCAATGTCTCCAGGAGGGGTTTGAGAAGAGGTTGTCTTTTTCCACCTTGAGTGCTCAATGGGCATTTCGTTTCGCTAGGGGGAATTTTTTGGATGTGGATGACTTGGTCTTCCGGTTGCTGAGGAGTTGTTCTTTGGCCCATCCTGTGGTGCGGCCGTCATTTCCTTTTTGGGACTTTACTCTGGTGCTGTGTGCCCTGATGACTTGTCCCTTTGAACCTTTGGCTGAGGGGGACATCAAGTTTGAGAGGTTGAAGGTGGTTTTGTTTGGTGCCCATTACTTCGGCCAGTTGCCTTGGGGAGTTGGGGGCTCTGATGGCGCGGGAGCCCATTTTGTCTTTTTCAGCGTGTGGGATGGTCCACCAGTTGGATTCCTCTTTTGTCCCCAAGGATCCATTGTTGCCAGGAGTTGGTGTTGCCTTCTTTGTGCACTGATCCAGACTCTGGCGATGACCTTCCTTGGTCTTGGCTTGATGTTTGCTGGGACTTTGAGTATCTATCTGGATCACACACGTCCTTTTAGGAAGTCTGACTCCCTGTTTGTCACTTTTGGGGTTTGCTCTTGTGAAGGGAAGGCTTCTTCTTCTTCCACTGGCCGCTGACTGAAGCAGGTCATTATGTTGACCGACTCCCTTTCGGGTTCCTCCCCTCCGGCGGGAGTGCAGGGGCGTTCTACCCGTGGGATGGTGGCCTCCTGGGCTGAGCTTCGGGGGGTTTCCCTGTCTGAGGTCTGAAGGGCTGCTACTTGGGTGTCCTCTAATACTTTTGTGAGGTATTATCGGATCCAAAATTTGCTGGGGGATGATGATAATTTTGGTTTGGGGGTACTGCAGGCTGTGTCCCTCTGACTTTAAATCACTGTGTGTTGCTGCCTGCCTTGTGTCCTGGGGGTTTGTTGCTGATGAATGCTGGTTGTTGCTTGGGTTTTCTTACTTGTTTATTAGTGGGACGAGGACAGGAGGGACCCGGGGTAAGGGCCTATTACTTACCGGTAACCATTGTTACATCTAGTCCTGTGTCCTCGTCCCATTCATTACTACCCTGCCTCCCGAACACGACGCCCTTCTTCTTTGGCTTGGTAGTTCAGAGGGAATGCTGGGTAAGGTACGTTTATGTACTCCCGGCGGGAGGTGTTGGGATAGAGCCAGCGTTCCTTCATTCTTTTTCTGCTGGTAAAGTCGGATTATCTCACTTGTTTATGAATGGGACGAGGTTAACAGGACCAGAATGAATGAAGATTTCCGGTAAGTTATAGGGCAATAATGGTCACTTCTGGCATATGGTGGCACTGGTGGCAGAATTCTGGTAGTGGCATATTGTATGTACTTGGCGGCCTAAAGGGGCACCATGACAAAATTCTGGCCTTGGCTCAATGGAGATAATTTTTGGGCAAACGGGGGCACCCTTAGCACATTTTATTTAAATAAAAATGGGTTTAACTGCTGGACAAATTCGGGCTTTATTGGCTTGGAACATGATGATAGGCCTTGGGGGGCAAAGCACTAGACTCACTGCCGTGACGGGAACAGCTCGACCAGCAGGCAGCTCCCTCCTTCGCTCCAGCACGCCGTGAGGGAAACGGCCAACGCGGACCACAACTTCCAGGTGCCCCAGTTGCAGAGGCGCACCTGGGACGTCAGACCCAGCGCCTGGAGGCGCCAACAAAGAGCGGAGGCCCGAGCGCTCTGAGGGGGCAAAGCACTAGACTCACCGCCGTGACGGGAACGGCTCGACCAGCAGGCAGCTCCCTCCTTCGCTCCAGCACGCCGTGAGGGAAACGGCCAACGCGGACCACAACTCCCAGGTGCCCCAGTGGCAGAGGCGCACCTGGGACATCAGACCCAGCGCCTGGAGGCGCCAACAAAGAGCGGAGCACCGAGCGCTCTGAGGGGGCAAAGCACTAGACTCACCGCCGTGAAGGGAACGGCTCGACCAGCAGGCAGCTCCCTCCTTCGCTCCAGCACGCCGTGAGGGAAACGGCCAACTTGGACCACAACTCCCAGGTGCCCCAGTGGCAGTGGCGCACCATGGACGTCAGACCCAGCGCCTGGAGGCGCCAACAAAGAGCGGAGCGCCGAGCGCTCTGAGGGGGCAAAGCACTAGACTCACCGCCGTGACGGGAACGGCTCGACCAGCAGGCAGTGCAGCTCCCTCCTTCGCTCCAGCACGCCGTGAGGGAAATGGCCAATGCGGACCACAACTCCCAGGTGCCCCAGTGGCAGAGGCGCGCCTGGGACGTCAGACCCAGCGCCTGGAGGCACCAACAAAGAGCGTAACGCCTCCCGTCCCGCGGGACGCGCGCGGGCGACACCGGGCTGAGCCCGGGCAGAGGGCGGGCCGTCTGTGGCTGTCCGGGGCAGGAGGAGGCAGGGCAGGGCCACCCCCCTTGGTTGTCCCTTCTTCCATCATCGGGACTCATCTCAGGTCAGTGATAAAGCAACTATATTGTTTAAATGACATCTTTGAACTATGGGGAAAAAAACACCGGCAGTAACTAGGCCAAAAGACTCGCTTAAATTGGCCCACCCATCAACCACTATCACCCCGCGGCCCACACTGACCGCCATTGATAAAATGCTCCAGAAAACAATTGATGTTGTTGCGACTGCCATTCAGAATACAGAAAGGTGTTTCTCACTCCCATCAAGCCTGCCCCCCCTTCTGTGGAACCATGATAACTCAGTGGACTCTTTACTTGTTGCTTCCTATGCAGGACTTCCAGGCATAGACTTTAATGAGAACTGCATAATTGTGGACACGGCCCCATTGGCACAATTCACCCCAGGTAGCAGGTTATCATCAACTCCCACCCTGCTCAGGTCTGACATGAATATCAGTCAAGATTCCTGTGCACCATTGGTAAACGACCACCCACGTTTAGATGGTAATGATTCACAAGTGACATATCAATCACTGAGAGGGACAAAAGCGATAGCACTCCCGTGAGAACCCGGGGCCAAAAAGCCAAAAGAAAATTGAAGCACCTAGACACTGAGTCAGCATTAAAAACATACAGAACTAAAGGAGGGCCCAAGCGCAATCGGAGGGCTCCTGCCCCCGCAGAACAGGAAAGGAATAAGGGGAAAGATGAAATTATGGCAGCAAAAACTCTCCCCACAGAAGTTACTGCAGCATCAGGGAATGAGGCATTTTGGGGAAGGATGGAGACATTATTGTCCACCCTCCTAGGTCCAATTAATCAACAAATTTTAAATTTGGACAAAAGGTTTAAAGTGTTGGATGATCGTGTATCAAAATTGGGGACAGGGCAGATTTCAACTAATAAAGTTGATGTTGGGACATTAGGTTCTACCAAGGCCAAAAACAGTGGCCCCAATACTAATAACAATTCAAAAATAGTGGCCCATAACAAACCAATCCCAACCACGCCCGCACCTAGTACAAGTAAAAATCAACCCCCACCCAAACATGCTCCTAATTTAAACACAACTAAAACTGCTAGTGTGACAGGGACTGACCCTAATACTGACAAAAGTAAAAGGGTTCCAACCCATCAACCTAAGAACAATCCCCAAAATCGCACTGTAATTCAACCAGAATCTAACATACCAAACAATATGAAGAAGATGCCTACCCGCATCAATCTCCCCCCTGAATGCGGGGCATATGTGTTGATTCTGGTCAATGTGCCTAAACTAAAGAATGACCAAGAGGAAAATCACACTACTCTTAATAATAGGATCCTCCACTGGCTATCCACTAATTGTAATTTCCCACTGGAAGGAGCAAGGGAGATCATCCAAACACAAAGAGTCGGGTGGGTGGGTCCCCTGAGCAAAAAGTTCGAGGGAGACTGCGTAGTCATAAACTTTAGGTCCCCACAATGGGCTCAAAAAACCCTCGCTAACGCACCACTACCCTCACCCTGGGAATTTAACACGACTTTGCTCCCCCTGGGCTATTTTTATAGACACTTAGCCCCAGCTCCTAATCCCATGTTTAATCCGGCCGCGCAACTCCAGGAGCGAAATCTTGGAATCAGGGATCTGTATCCATCCCATCAATTGAACCAGCGCTATCAGGCTAAACTCATGGGACATTCGACGCCATATCCACACTTCCCCATTATGCCGCGGCACAACTACAGTGAGAGGCCATACTTCACTCCCAATGTAAATTCCAATTCTGGATACAATGAGTTGAGGTCTATATATAACATTCCAACCTATAATCGGTTCGAATATGCCTTCTCTAATTTAGAAGAACAGGACTGACTGGGGATAAAGGGTAGTAGTGATGAATGTCGAGTTGTAAGCGCCGATATTGAGGAACATTCATCCTCGGTGTCGGCTATTTCAACTCAGGAAATACTGGTACAAAACCACATTACTACACCTGCAACTACTGAAGAGGTTGTATTTTCTACATCAACTACCCCCACGCAGAGTACAGCTAAGAATGTTAGAAGTAAACCAATTAGACATACCAAGCATTGCGATCTATCCATTCTTTGCTGGAATGTGGCAGGGCTAGAGTCAAGATTGTCAAATCCAGAATGGGCCCAGATACTGGACGGCAAAGTCATTATTATGTTCCAGGAGACTTGGGCCGTGGAGAATCTACACATTGAAGGGTACCACTGTTTCAGTGTGACAGCACCCAAGCCAGACTTTGGACGTGCAGTGGGAGGCCTGTTTATTGGCATCAAGACACTGGCCCGAGGCACAATCACAGACCTTTCAAGAGGACACCCGAATATACTGATTTTAGAGCTCAAGCAAAAGACCCGGATTTATTTAATCAACTTTTATAACAATGACTTTTGTTCTGTTCCCAACAAAAACTTTGAAGCACTCTCTAAGACTCTACGGAACCTTGAAACCAGTTTTGTACCTGGGGAGGAAACAGGGATCCTCATTGGGGGGGACTTTAACGCAAAAATTGTTAAGAATAGTACTACCGCAGACAGAAACCACTCAGATCAGGCCGAACGCAGGGGTATTGAACTAGCTAATATACTAACTGAGCACACTTTAAGCAATGTTATGGATATAAGCCATGTTCCCACCAAACTCCATGCCCCTACGTTCAGAGGGCGGGACTGTTCTTCTACAATTGATTTCATTTTTATGTCCCCACAACTTTTAGACCATGTGACAAAATTCACAGCGATAGAAACCTCGTTTGGTGACCATAACCCCCTCAATGTAATGCTAAAGTTAGGCAGTAATAAGGTATATGCAGACTTAAACGGGGCAAGAGATATCACACCCACAGTCGATGGGCTGCGCCTGAAATGGAGGGGAGTCGATAGCAGGGCCGTATTAGAAAGTGTAAACAGGGCACACCCTAACCTAATTAATTCTTGCCTGACTATGGATGGGAACTGCCAGAGGATAATTGATGATTTCGGTAAACTGTGTTCAGCAATAAAAGCTTCTTTGTCAGTCCCATTACCCAAAGAGCAGAAAGAACCCAGGTGGTTTGACTCTGCCTGTTCACTAGCAAATAGGGAACTGCGCAGGGCACTAACCACTAAACCAAGGTGTCCAGCAGAGGTCCAGGGAGCCATGAAATTTTATAAACTAAAGATAGCCGAAAGGAAGGCCGTACTATTAAAAGAACAATGGGACTGGCTGGTTGGGAGCGCTAATCTGAAAAACAGCAGACTTTTTTGGTCAGCTGTTAAAAAAACGCGTGAAATGGGCAAACAAGTAACCCCAATCAGTTGCAACATAACTAGCAACTCTTGGGAGGCCCTCTTCTCTAAAATATATGCCGCCCCACCTGAAGACATACCTGGCTCTCCCCGAGGTGAGCTTCATGGTTTAAAAATAGATCTTCATGAGGTATTGATAGCCATCAAAGAGAGCCTTGGAAACAAGGCGCCAGGTCCCGGTGGGTTACCCATAGATGTAATTAAGCATAGTCCAGACCTATGGGCACCTATCCTCCTTAATGTTTTTAACAGCCTCCCTACAGTCCCCATGCCCAATACCTGGGCCACTAGCATTATAGTTCCAATTTTTAAAAAAGGGGTGAGATCGGACCCAGTGAACTATCGTCCGATTTCTCTTCTAGATAATACTCTAAAAATCTTGGGACGTATAATTTACAACAGGGTGGCAGAGTGGTCCGAAGACACGGGTCTATTGGACCCCTGCCAGATGGGATTCAGAAGCAGGGTGGGGACGGTCGAGCAATGCTTGAATCTGAAACTGATCATCGATAAGTATAGCATTGCCCGATCGTCCCCTATCTACCTTGCATTCATGGATCTTTCATCCGCTTTTGATCTAGTGAATAGATCTAAACTGTGGGCAATTCTTTTGAATTATGGACTGGACGAGGCCCTTGTTAATTTCCTGGCATACCTCCACACTGATCTCAAAGCGCAAGTCAGGATTGGGGCGTATCTGGACCCATCAATATCGGCAGAGGGGTGAGACAGGGGTGCGTTTTAGCACCCCTGCTGTTTATCATCTACATTAATGACCTGGCTAAAGCTCTAAAACAAGTGACTAGTGATGTACCAACTATCCAGGGGCTTCCATTGCCAGTTTTATTATACGCTGACGATGTGGTCCTGATGGGACGAACACCTAATGCCCTCCGTCTACTTGTTAAAGGCTTCGTCCAATACATGGAGGGCTTAGACCTGCGCGTCAATTTAAAAAAAATCTTTTATCATGCCATGTGGACCAGGGAAACGCAAACTCAATACTATACATATAGGGACAGATAAATTAGAATCTGTTACCTCATTCCCATACCTTGGTTTGGTTTTCGCTGCGAACGGCTCATGGAGTGGGCATAAGGCCCACGCCATGGGCAAGTTCTCGAAAGCAAACAATTCTATTCTGAGTTTGTACCGACCTAAGAAAATAGGTGCCACTAGAGCTATTTAAATTTTTTTTAACTTACAGTGCCGACCAGTAGCCACATACGGGGCTGAGGTTTGGGGATTGGGAAAAAGCCCCGGCATCCAGTGAGAAGGTCGATTCTGCAGGAAAATACTGGGTGCCCCAATTTCCTCCTCTGAATTAATTTGTCATGAGGAACTTAACCTCCCCTACGTATATGACTTTATTAGATCTAGACCAGCTCTCTTCTGGATAAGGAGCTGGAGGAATGATTCAGCCACCCTAACACAAAATATCATAAAAGACTGTCTTAAATGTGATCACGGCATGTCAATCCCCTGGCTCGCGGGTGTTTTAAAAACACTGAGCGATGTGAACAGGGAAGATCTATTCTCCGATCCTAGTAAGATTGAATTTAAAGATAAAACTGAGGTCAAACAAGCACTGTACGCACTTTATAGTTCAGATCGAATGGAAAAAGAAACTCTCAAATCAACTGTTGTGATTTATCAGAGAAATGACTTGAACAGGAGTAATCTTGCACGATACCTCACCTTACCTATGACTAACTGGGAGAGATCATTGCTGTTCCGGCTAAGGGCGGGCTCTGTAAAATTCCTGCTGGGATTTCCCCTGGGCTATCAGCATACAACAGATTATAATCCATGCCCGTGTGACGGTATTAGTAAACAGAATGACTTGCACTTTCTATTCTTTTGCAAATTTTATTTAAAATATATCAATTGGTTTTTAACTCCGTATTTTAGGAAACACAGACCCCTTTCGTTAGGGGAATCTTATTCAATGTTACTGTCCCTGGACACAGATGAATTAATTTTCCGCACTAGCACTTTTTCGAGACTTATCACACGTGTACGTAAAACAATGGAAAACTCCTGAAAAGTGTCTTATGAGAATTGCATCAGTTTTTAACAATTTATGAATTGTATATATTTGTTTTCGTTGTGCAAATGTATGTGTTTTTATTGTATGTACTTTTATGAATTTTATGAAATTCGAATAAAGGTCTTTTGAACTTGAACTTGATAGGCCTTGAATATTTATTGGGTATTCTTTCAGTGCTAATGGTTGTTAAGCACATTTACCTGAAAAATGTGCTTTAAGATTTACAGTTTGGCCTCTTTTATTCCACATTTTCTCCCCAGGAGGGATAAGACTCAATCACTTCCTTCACTACAATTCAGGTCAATTATTACCCTTCCCTTCTTCCCCCAGCCACTTTGAAGTCAGCAGGCTTAGTATTAACATTCAATAATGTTGCTAAACAGAGGAGAACTTTTACTTTAAGAAGAAAAAGGACTTGATTCTACACAGAGGGAAATGCAAGCCACAAACTGTACGGTACATAAGGAAATTATTAAGGAGCGCAATATAGAGATTTTGCAATCAATAGACCTTTTCTACTTCGCAATTTCACAATCAAGGTCTCACTCCCTAAATTCCAACCAGATGCTGCAGGCAACGGGTGAGCCCCCATAATGCCCGTCTCTGAATTGGTCACCACTGAAGTGATGCCCCACAGTGGGGGCCTGAGGATGCTGCGATGCCGTCCTTTAAAACATGTCCCCTGTCCTGGTGACATGGTCACGTACTGGGCTGAAAGGTGCTTTGATCTCTCCGAGGGCTTCTTGGCACTACAGACACTGGGTTCCACATTGACATTCTCATCACTAACAGCCAGGAGAAGAGAAATCCCTGCCAACCTCCTGGCAGCAGGAATACAGCAGAGGATTATGGTAAGAAACTGGCTCTATATACACTGCACCAGAGTGAGGTACAGAGGGTATGGAGTCCAAGTGTCTCCAGAGGATGGCAGAGGTTAAAGTTAGATAGAACCTTACTCTCTAAAGTGGTAGCTTGGTCGAGCAGTAAGGCAGTATCAGAGGATAGTGTAAAGCATTTGATGTACACACTCAGTCAGCAAAAATGAATTCACACACTCAAGAACTGAACTCTAGGCCAATTTTTTTTGTATAAAAAGTATACTGTTGTTTAATTTCTAGAACCAAGCAAGCCTGGTGCAGGTAAGCATAAAAATACTTTTCAGTAGTAAATTACTTGAATGAACACAGTTCAAAATTGCAGTATAACTTGTACTGGTTTTGGTTACAGTTTTAAGTAAGCAGTTTGCAACCCATTGCTGGTATAGTACATTCAAATGAATTGGCTTTTTAAGTAAAATGCAGTTAATTACTTTTTTTGATTACTTTTGCTAACACAGGGCTGGATCCTGGATTCAGCCCTGGGACATTTCCTGAAAACAGGTGAGTGAATACATTTTAATTAGAAGTACGATTTTTAAAGAATATTATTGTATTTCAAAAGTTGACATAAAAACTTTTTCACATAGAATCACCAATGTTATCCTATGGGATTAAATTCACTTAGCAGGTAAGTTAGGTTATCGTTACGTTTTCGCACTCATTGCTGGATCCTGGATTCAGCACTGGGACATTTCCTGAAAACAGTTGAGAAAATGCGTTTTGGTTATTCGGCTGATTTTTAAAGGATATTTCTAGTTTTCAAAAGTCGACACTTGGAAACTTTTTGGGAGAAATAGTGTCAATGTTATCCTATGACGAAAAAATGGTTATCGCTTTCCAGGTAGATAATCAGTCTTTGGAGTTAGGGTTCTGGGGTTAGACTCAGGGGTCTCCCAGGGTCAGTGATGCACTGTTGTTGCACCCTCAGTGGCACTCGGGCAGCCGAGTGCAGAGTGTTGACGCCCAATGTTATCCTATTGGGAATAGGGGGGCTCCCGTTAGTGGCTACTGGCAAGCAGGCCACAGGATTGTGGAAGCTCCTAGGTTAAACTCAGGGAAAGTTGGGGACCAAGTTAGCACAAAAGGGGCACCCTCAGCGGCACTAGGGCAGCCGGCAGCAGGGTGTTGTTTTCAGGTCGGGTGCCCTGTTGATTTCAATGGGGTTTCTACGGGACAAAGAAACACTGCAGACTCGAGAACAAGGATCTTCCAGGAGGGACCACCACTTCAAGGGGTAAGTTGGGATTTAGAGGGATGGACACTGCTGGGTTGGGCACACAAGGTTGTGGGGCGTCAGGTGCAGGGGTGCCTTTGGACGTCGTATTTTCTTTTCCGTTCTGGTCGCGGTAGGGGGGTCCCTCTAGATTGAGGCTGCAGACGTCATCTGGAGGCTAGAGGTAGGTCAGGGGTCACCGGATCTTGGGTCAGAATCACCGGGAGGACCTCCTCGTGGCATTTTTTCACTCTAGCTCTGGCCGGGTTCGGCAGGTGCAGAGTGGGCTGGAGTCACAGTTCCTGGCTGGCACCAGAAGCTGCAGTTCAAACACGTCCAGTGTTCATGGTAGAAACAGCTTGGAAAGTGAATGCAGGCAGGTCCTCTGTTTTTTTTAGGTTCCTGGCCGCTGGACACGCCGTGGTTTTGCAGGAGCAGGTTTGAGGGGGAGACAGGCCTGCAGGGCTGGGGCCAAGTCAGTGGACATCATTCTCTTGTAAGCTCTGCACGGTTCTCGGCCTTCCTCTTCTCTTCTTTTCTTGTGGTTGCTGGATCTGAGGAAGGAAGGTTCAGGGTGCCCCTAAATGCTAAGTTTAGGGGCATTACAGGTAGGTAAAGGGCAGGGCCCAATGGGTCCCTTCCCTGGAGTGGGGAGGGGGGCAGGAGCCTGTCCCTGGTTGGCTGGGTCTCCCCATCCTCAAGATGGCGGGGACTCAAGGTTGTGCTTCACCTCACCACCCACACCTTAGGGGTGGAGATGGCAGAGGTGGGCACACCTCTCTTCCTCACTTGATTTTCCTGACCGGTTCACCCGCCCAAAGTGGGGGGGTAGAACCAGTGGGGACCAGTTGCTGAAAGCAGCAAATGGTCTGGAGAGGCTCACAAAGGAAGTCTGCCTTTGAAGCCTCTCCTTCGTGAACCCTGCCCATCCTGGGGGAGGAGGCTTGGCACCTCGTTCCGGGATGTACTTTGTTTCAGGCCCCCAAGAGCAGCAAGATCTCGACCCAGGGGTCCAGAAACATGTCTGGGGATATATGATGTTACAACGCGGACTATTACAACGCATACCGTTACAACGCGGATTTTACAACGCGGATACTGTAACAACGCATGTATTTACAACGCATTTTTTTACAACGCAGGTACCTTTACAACGCAGACCATTACAACGTAAGTATTGGTAAGTATATATTAATATTAATATTATAATAGTAACTTAATTTTTAAAAATATAATTTAATGTAATTTTAAATAATTTAATTTCCGTTAATAAATTTAAATTTAAATTAATATTACTTTATTTTTACCCTGTACCCCTGTACCCCAGAAACTCAAAACTGACCCTAAACCCCAAAAATAAATTAAAGTAATTTTATTAAATATAATTTAAATTAATTATTGTAAATTAAAAAAATTATAACTTTATTTTTACCCTGTACCCCTGTACCCCAAAAACTCAAAACTGACCCTCAACCCCAAAAATAATGCAATGTAATATAATTTAATTTATTTTCTATTAAATAATTTAATTTAAAATTAATTTTAATTTATTTTTACCCTGTACCCCAAAAACTGAAAACTGACCCTGAACCCTAAAAATACCCCTTTACCCAAAAACTGAAAACTGACCCTGAACCCTAAAAATAACCCTTTACCCAAAAACTGAAAACTGACCCTGAACCCTAAAAATACCCCTTTACCCAAAAACTGAAAACTGACCCTGAACCCTAAGAATACCCCTTTACCCAAAAACTAAAAACTGACCCTGAACCCTAAAAATACCCCTTTACCCAAAAACTGAAAACTGACCCTGAACCCTAAAAATACCCCTTTACCCAAAAACTGAAAACTGACCCTGAACCCTAAAAATACCCCTTTACCCAAAAACTGAAAGCTGACCCTGAACCCTAAAAATACCCCTTTACCCAAAAACTGAAAACTGACCCTGAACCCTAAAAATACCCCTTTACCCAAAAACTAAAAACTGACCCTGAACCCTAAAAATACCCCTTTACCCAAAAACTGAAAACTGACCCTGAACCCTAAAAATACCCCTTTACCCAAAAACTGAAAACTGACCCTGAACCCTAAAAATACCCCTTTACCCAAAAACTAAAAACTGACCCTGAACCCTAAAAATACCCCTTTACCCTAAAACCCAAAACTGACCCTGAACCCTAAAAATACCCCTTTACCCCAAACATATAACATTTAAACTATAACTATATACTTACCAATACTTACGTTGTAATGGTATGCGTTGTAAAGGTGCTAGAGCGCGCAGTTGCCCCGGGTCACCCGAGTTACCAATTCTTTACACGCACTGGGCCCTTGGCGTGCAAAAACCTTTATTACCACACAAATTTGTTTGGGTGACCTGGGTGAGGATTTCTCCTCCTGCACGCTGCTAAGAGTAATCAAAGTTTGGATTTACCTCTGCTTACCATGTACCCGACTTACCACAGGCACAATTCTTACGACGGACCTAGAGCTATCAGGGAAAATAGTAGACAGGCCTAACATCAAGTACTTTTTATAATCAGAAAAATACTTTCTACAATTCTGTAAAATGACCACAGACACCTGATGAAGTTTAAAACTTTATATTAGATTTCAAAGAGAAGATGCCAAGATAATAAGCGATACACAGAATAATATATCAAACATTAAAATCAACACCAATAGGTAACTTTGCATCAAAAATATGACCATTAGGATATATGGGAAGACTAAAGGTAGAAGTTTTTAGAACAAAACTAGTCACTGCAATTTTATACTAGAACATAGAAATGGGGATGGGACCTAGAACATGTACTTAACCTAAGTGTTTAAACTATTCTTGCTAAGTTCACTGCAATCCACTAAAAGAAAGGGAAGAACGGGAGCATGCTATTATTTTATAAAATCATTGAACTTCTAAAGGAGAGGGGGAGAGAGGGAACCAACTAAGAATTCAGACACATATATTTGATATTTCAACGGCAATAGAACAATATCACAGGTAAGAATGCTATAACAGATCAGACAAAAGGTGAGAGAGAGATAGAGATACGCAAACCCACAATCAATAATTACCTAGTTCAGATTGAAGACCAACCCTGGCCACGGGTCAGTTGGGAAGACGGGGACAGGGACCCTCAGAAAAGGAATGCCAAATGCGAGCAGGTACAGCTCACGGACAGTAGGGACAGGATACCCCTCAGGTTCAGGTCAAGGACTGGGCCTCCCAGGGTACGGCCAACACCCACAGCTTCGGACAGCAACGCCTGCGTTACCCCCTCCTGCAAGTAATCCGCCAGAAACCCCGATTGGATTTTCGAATTCCCCAGCAAAGTGCTTCGCCAGCACTCAGGATTTTCCACCCCTTAGGAGATTGTGGAAAGTATAGACAAAGTGCTCCGCAGCACTTTCAGAATGAGCACCTATTGAGATCGTAGGGTCAGTGACAGGTCTGCTACTCGGACAAGTCGGACAACTTTCCTAAGCTAAACTAGGACAATTATACTGGTTTGGGGACCCTTAGACCACCCACTAATGTTGCAAGTGACATTTTCCCACATTGTGATTGGTCAGGAGTGGTGGTGCGGTCATTACCACCTCCTAGAAATCAACGTTCCCATCATAATTATTCAATTTTGCACACCCGCCCCCCTGGTTCACGTTCCCAGGCATAGGAATACAGAAGACAATGCAAGAGTCCAGCATATAGCAACAGTGTATGACAATTCAAGGTGTAATCTTGCATCTTCGGGATGGGTTCCCAGGCGCATCGGGCTCCAGGAGCCAGCTGGCTAGTTTTAGCTTCTGCGCAGTTAGGACTCTCCCTGGTCAGCTGACAGGGTTCAGAGGAGCCTCAGCATGGCGTCGCTCATGTATGCCCCAGCCCACAAAGACGCGGTACATGAAAAGTAAGCGGAAACAAATTAAAATCATACATAAAAATGATCGCACTGTATACCATGATAAAATCTAACCAACCCTCATTTTATAATGACTATAGCATTATGGATTAGTGCGAAAAGTCAGATAGGCAAAAGCAGCAGTAGCAAGCAGAGAGCGTGGTGAGAGACAAGCGGCCATATTTTGCATCAGTGCGCATGAGCACAGAATCCCTCCAGAATGCGAGTGCGTCACATCACATGGGTATGACCGACGCATGCGCAGACTGAATGTCAGCGAAGCAGCCATTTTAAGTGCAAGCTTCGTTTTAGTACGGAAAAACAAACAAGCAAGCATCCTGGGGACACCCGCGTGTTGGGAAAACACTTTATAAATGACGAATAATGAGGTTAATATTATTATGCAGTTTAGACAAGGGTTTTGCATACGAGCAAGGCGCTTTACGTGCGAATCCTTGCTCCATCAATCCCCTCTTTGATGATATTTACTATCATCACTACATGAAGGAAACAGATGCCAACTTTTCTCATTCATCCACATCGTCCATTTCAATTTCAATAAACTTATTGTTTAGTTTTCTTTCAGCTTCTCTATGAGAGTGGTGATTTTTCGCCTTTTTGTAAATTGCACTCTTTAACTCTTCTAGTTCTAGTTCATCAATGTTTCTTTTCACCCCCCTCTGATTTACTGTATATTTCTTTTTGCACTTTTGGCATTTGCAGCAGATAAAAATGATCAACACAATCACACCTATTATAACTATTGGCATCAGTATTTTCCATAAAAGATTTTTACCTAAGTTAGTAAACCAACTACCTATAGAGGAGAGACCTCCAGTCAGTCTCGTCCAGGCACTGTCAACCTCCAATGGTTTGAGTTCCTTTTCCAAATTAGTTATGTTCTTTACATATTGTTTTAATTCGATACTTTTATCAGGAATGTAAGTGCAACAATGTTGCGCTTTCAGCATTCTACAGACTCCGCCCTCTTTTGCTAATAGAGTGTCAAGGGCAAGACGGTTTTGTAAAACCATTGATCTGATCGCAACCATTTCAGTATTGACCAGCAGGAAACCAGCAGCAGTGTCCGTTGATAGCCGGTCCACTACTGTAGACAATTTGCAGATTCTATGGGTGTTCAGAACTACCCCCATTCCAGGTATCAGTGCACTAAAAATATCACCTATAATTTCACCTACACTTTCACGTCTACTACGCACTAAGCCATTAGTTTCTTCATCGCTTCCAGCTGCATTATTCACATGGTATATTTTCGGGAAAACAATGCCAAAGTAGCAGCTTCCATACCAGTGATCCGGCAATTTGAAATAAGCCTTGTTCCCACATATATAATATATTCCGGGAAACACAGGCTCTGACCCATTTTTGAAACCCCAACCTCCAATTACCTTGTAATTATGTTCACACTCGCTGGAACCGATGAATACATTGTTATAGTACTCTGTCTTTTCCCTATGGATACAAAGTTTCCCCTTTCTTTCAAAATCCAGCAACAAGGCAGGACTAGCTTCGCCTTCCGAGGTGTTATCCATGTGCTCCGCCCACCTAGGGATTCTATCCTTCTCGTCATTTGCCTTCTTCTGAAACTTTTCTCTCCTTCTGTCTGCCATCTTTATAAACATCTTTTCCTGCTCTTGCAGTGAACAGGTCAGATTATCTTCTCTTGCTTGATCTAAATCTATGTTACCCATAGTCAGGAAATATTCTCCCATATAGCGGGTCACGTCACTTGTAGTATGTACACGGTTCAAGTGTCCTCTAACAGGAAGTTCAGAAAATACTACGTCATCATTTGAATAATAGTACTGCAAGGTGCTTCTATAGAACAAGCTAGCTAATATACTACAGGAGATTCCATAGGTCAAAGGTAGATGGTGGTATGTCACGCCTTCAGCCACTGAGGTTGGTAGCTTCATGCAGACATAACAGTCCTCTATTTCCATTGCTTCTACATAATGCACTAACAAGTTAGCAAAAACATTTAGATGCGTCCTGTTTCTCATTTTGTGAAAATGGAGTCCATCCTCATCTGGTGCTTCTAATTTAGGTCGTGTGTGTGTCAGTCCTACTCGTTTGTCGCGTCTTTCTAGGCTTCGTGGTGTTTCTGCAGTCTGTACAACCCCTACGTCTACTGCTTCGGGTTCAGTAGGGGACAAGTTAGGATTTTTACTTATCATAAAAGGTAGAAACACTGTTAGTCCTATCCACATTACTATTAGCATGGCTATACTACACACGCATATCTTACAACAGGTTTTGAGACACCCACACCGGGATCTCCCAGAGACATTCGGATCAGACATATTTAGCTTACAGGTGGCTTTTGCTGCCCTTCTTCGTTTCTTTGCACCAAAGGCTCACTTCGGGGCTCTCTCAAGGAGGGTCTTCGTCCGAACTCCGATCAGCAATGGACTCGTTGTCACTGTTGCCACTGTGGTGTGGCTCGTCAATTTCCTCCAACACAAAGTACGTCCACTCAGGGCTCCGATACAGTCGGTTCTGTTTCTTTATTCTGTCGCTCTTTCTCAGTGATTTGCCTTGGGCTGCATTTCTTTCACCTTGAGCCCTTTTCCGGTCTTTATCGTTTTCTTCGACTGTCTTTAGTCTGAGCCTTAGTCTCTTGACGTATCGGGGTGCACTTCTTCCTCCGTGCCTCCCAGTGGTTGAGGAGACTTCGCCCTCTTCGTGCACTCTTTTCACCTTTTGTGGTGGCACCTCTGTTTTCCTGCCTGTCTGACTAGTTCCAGGTCTTTCGTCTACTTCTTCTGCCTGGTCCCTAATCTGTCCCTGCTCAGATTCAAATCGCACTTTCTTTTTATTTCTGGTTACTGTTGTTTCCGTTGTCTGAGCACTTTGATCTAGTTCTATCTGTTCCTGTTCATGCTCTTCGATCTCTTCGTTTTCTTCTGCATGAACGTCAGCTCTGATTTCTAACTGTCCCTCTCCACTCTCAGGAGTTTCAGGAGTAGTTTCGATGTCCTGATCTGACCCTACTTGGCCTACGTCCTGATCAGGGGTGTTGTGGCTTTCGTTGACCTGACCTTCGTCCTCTATTTCTGACTCACCTGGACTATCCCACTCACTGTCTAAGTAAGAATATTTCCGGGTTCGTATTGGATCATGAACCGGTTCGTCGGCGGGATACCATTCAACGTCTCGACTTGTGCTCGGCAGTTCGATGTCAGCTAGCTCCGGACTCTCTTCCTCGGAAGCCTCTTCGGCTGCTCTGCCTTCAGCTCCAGTCGCGTTTTCTCCAGATACCCGCTTTGTGTGGCTGGCGTGGATCCACTTCGGTACACCAGCACACTTCACAGCAGTGGTAGTGACGAGGATCACTTGTCGCGGCTTTCCCCACCTTGGCTTCAGGCAACTGCTCCGGGTGTGTTTCTTTAACACCACCCAGTCTCCTGGTTGCAGTTTGTGTGCTGGAGTCTTTGGCCACTCGTCTTCTGTCTCTCCAATCTGCTGAGAGAGAGAACGCACTTGGTCACCCAGCTGCTTGCAGTATTCTAGCACCATATCATCAGAAATGCTTAGCAGTTTGTTTCCGGGTACCCATGCCTGGCGCATCACTCTTCCCATCAACACTTCATGGGGACTTAGGCCAGTCTTTCGGTTCGGGATACTTCTCAAACTCATCAGCACAAGGGGTAAAGCCTCTATCCAGTTCATTTTTGTGGAATCACACATTTTTCCCAATCTGGACTTCAGTGTGCCATTTATTTGTTCCACTACCCCAGAAGCCTCTGGATGGTAGGCGCAGTGCAATCTTTGTTTCATTTTGAATGCTTTACAGAGTTCCTCTAGGACATCGTTGGCAAAATGCCCACCTTGGTCCGTTTCGATTGTCTCTGGGATCCCATACCTAGGTATCAACTCCCTGAGCAATAACTTGGCTGTGGTGATAGCGTCATTTTTCTTAGCTGGATATGCTTCCACCCACCTGGAGAATAGACAAACTATGACTAAGATATATCTATATCCTTTGCATCTGGGCATGGTTATGAAGTCTGCCTGCATTCTAACGAAGGGACCTACTGCCTTTCCAATAGTGCTCTGTTCCACTACAGTCTTTTTTCCTGCATTGAATTGCTGACACACTAGGCACCTCTGGCAAAGCCTTTCCGCCTGGTTCCTGAACCTTGAATTACAGAACACCTGTTCAAACACCCGACACATCGCGTCTCTTCCCATATGTGTTGGCTCATGTATCATTCTGATCATGGGGTCGATCAAACTATCAGGCAGTACAGGCACCCCAGTCGGATTTACCACCACACCATCTTCTCTCAACTCGCATCCATTTGCGGCCCACCTGCCTTTTTCTTGCCTGTCTGTGGCTTGTTGCAACTCCTTTAATTCTTCCCACGTTGACACATTCTCAAACAACATAAGTTGGCAGCTGGTTCCATCCCACAGGGCAATTTGTAGGGACATATGGTGTCGGGCACAAAACTGTGCAATTTGGTCAGCGTACCTATTACCGGCAGTCACATCATCATTTCCAGATCTGTGAGCCGCACACTTGACCACAGCCAATTCTTTGGGTAATTGGATAGCTTCCAGTAAGTCATGCACCACCTTCCCATTTCTGATAGGTGTGCCTGAGGAAGTCATGAATTCTCTTTGTAGCCACAACTGGCCGAAGTCATGAACGACCCCAAAACAATACTGGCTGTCTGTATAAACAGTTATTCTCTTGTTCTTACCCCTCTTACAGGCTCTGGTTAACGCGATGAGCTCTGCCACTTGTGCAGATTTCACCTCGCGCATGTAAGATGCTTCGATGGTTCCTGTCAGTGTAACCACAGCATAGGCAGCACTCAGACTCCCACTCTCATGTCTCAAACACGAGCCATCCACGAACATTGTTTTATCCCCGTCAAGTAGCGCTATTTCACGGATGTCGGGACGGGGTTTTGTGCTATATTCAGTCAGATCGATGCAATTATGTTCCCCGTTCTCATCAGATTCTACATCCAGAGGGATAGGTAACAGTGTCGCAGGGTTTAGGACATTGCACCGGGAAATAGTTACATTTTCAGCACCAATCAAAATTCTCTCATACTTAGTCAGCCGACTAGGTGTGAGGTACTGGGTCTTAGTTCTAGTCAGCAGGATGACAACAGAATGAGGAACATAGACAGTGACGGGATGTCCCATGACAATGTTCTCACTCTGTTCCAGACTGACGCAAGTAGCAGCAACGGCTTTTAAGCATCCAGGCAATCCAGCAGCCACCGGATCTAGGGTGGCCGAAAAGTAGGCTACTGGTCTTCTGACTAATCCGTGCTCCTGGGTCAGGACTGAAAGAGCACAATTCTCTCTCGTGTCACAGAACAGCACAAAGGGCTTAGTGTACTCCGGCATACCCAATGCAGGTGCGGTACATAGACAGTTTCTTAGAGTCACCCAAGCATTCATGCTTACACTATCCCAATGGACGGGGTCTTCTACTCCTTTCTTTGTCATATTTATCAGGGGTCGGGCTAGAGCCGCAAATCCTACAATCCATTGTCTGCAGTAACCCACAACTCCCAAGAACATTCTCACCTCTTTCTGGGTTCTGGGCAGTTCCATTGTTTTGATTATTTTGATCCTTTCGGTAGTGACCTTCCTGATTCCTTTTTCTATCTGGTGCCCCAGATACTTTACTGAGTTTTTACAGAATTGTAACTTGTCAGGCGACACTTTATGTCCTCCTTTTCCTAAGTGATTCAGCAAGGCAATTGTGTCAGTGACACAGTCAGTTTGGGTTTTAGATGCCACTAACAGGTCATCTATGTACTGTACCAAAACGGACTCTCTTGGCAGCACTAGGGATTCAAGGCACTTTTTCAGTATCTGGTTGAAAATCGATGGACTTTCGGTGTACCCCTGAGGGACACGATTCCAGACATAGATATGGCTGTCAAATTCAAAACTGAAAAGGAATTTGCTTTCTGGATGCAATGGGATGGAAAAGAAAGCGTGGCATAGGTCAATGACAGTGAACCATTCTGCATTCCAGGGAATCTGATATAGAATTACTGCAGGGTTGGGCACAATAGGACAGCAAGGCACAACAATTTGGTTTACCTTGCGCAAATCTTGCACCACCCGGTACTTTCCACTAGGCTTTTTGATCCCAATGATAGGCGAATTACAGGGGCTGCTCAACACTTCTTCTATTATTTCTGCTTCGAGCAGCCTCGTAATTTCAGTCGCTACTCCTGCCTTTACTTCGGCACTCATTTTGTACTGTCTTGTTTTGGGGTATACAGCATTTGTTTTTATGGCTATTTTCACTGGGTCCACATTTGCCATCAGGCCTACATCTTTTCCTGTGAAATCCCACACTTCTGGTACTACTCTTAACTGGAGTTCTTCAGGTAAATCCTCAATTGTCAAAGGCTTGATATCAGCATCTTGTCTGACCAACATCAGTTTGTACAGGCCATCTTCGTCGGGGGTCTGAATTTCTACGCCATTTGGTGTGCAGAAAATGGTACAACGCATCTTGCACAACAAATCACGTCCTAGCAGGTTCACAGGACTGGAATCACAGACCACAAATCTGTGCATTTCCTTAAAATTTCCTATAGAAATTTCCATTGGTTCAGTTACAGGGGTACTTATTATCTTATTTGAGACGCCCACTACTTGGATTGCTTCTCCCGAGAGGGGTAGGTTAGGAACATCCACTGTTCTTACAGTCGATCTGGTAGCACCAGTGTCCAACAGAAAGGTGACGTCTTTTCCCTCAACCTTTCCTTCAATGTATGGTCCAGTCTGGTCTACCGGTAAGGAGGCGCCAAGTACGCACTCCTCATCCTCCCCTCTCAGGCCCCGTCAATCTTGATCCTCACAAAGGAAGGTATCATTTAGCAAGTACTGTGGAATGATTGCGTTTCTTTCACTCTCAACCTCCCATACTTCCGCCCTCTCATTCTGCTGACCCTGACTCTTAAAATTCTGTCTGGGAGCGCGGGGTACTGGAGGTAATTTTACCTGTTGCTGGGTTTTTCTTGTCCCCTCTTTCGGCACCTGCGGATTTAAACCATTTACAGGGGCATTACCGGCCTGTAGGTGTGGACACTCGTCTCGCCAATGCCCCAGCTGGCCGCACCCATGGCACGGAAACTTTTTCATGGCCTCTTCACGACTCATTTTAGGTCTGGGTTTTCCTCCCCCCCCAGTATTGTTATTCTGAACATTATTATCAGAAGTCATTTTACTTAACTGTTTTTCTTGCTGTTCAGCTAATTTCACCTGTGCCCACATTACTTTCTCCTTGAGGGCCTTCTTTTTATTTTCGATTTCATCTTCGCAGTATTTTGCATATTTCAGGACATCATCTATGGGCTTTCCCTGCCAACTGATTTTGTTATCTCGAATCCATTGTGAGATTTCAGGCCTTAATCCTAGCACAAATCTGTAACTGAAATGGGTCATGTCTTTCATGTCTACATTATCGATACCACTGTAAGTTTTGAATACCTGTAGTAACCTTTCATAGAATGAATGCACCGTTTCATCACGTTCCTGGGTGGTTCTATCTATTCGGGTCCAATCTGTCTCCTTTGCTGGCACCTTTTTCTTAAGGTACTGTATGACCTGGTCATATTTCCTCATTACATCCGGTGAAGGGGCTCCCGTTTTCTCATCTCTGGGATATTCCTCACTAGGCCAATCAATTTCTATTTTACATTCCGTCCACAGATCTACAGGGACCACAATGTCGAAAAACCCATCCAGGTCTTTCAGCAGACATTTCTGAACTTTTATGAAACGTTCTACCTGTCTGTACCAGTCAACTGGTTTCTCACGTAATTTCGGGAAGTCGTTTGTAAATGACACAATGTCTTGTCTGGACCAAGGGACATGGACATATTTTCCTCCCGGGACCTCTCTCATGGGGCACAATTTTTCTGTTTGGGTTACTTCCTTTAATACAAATTCTGAAGTTACTGACCCAGCCCTGCTGCCTTCCTTTTTCTTTGCCCACCTGGTTCTCCATTTTCCCACTTCGCCCCATTTCTGCAGGATTTTCAACAATTCTCTTACTTGGATCTGTTTTCCCATCACATTCAGGCTTTCTAAATCCTTGTCTGAAAAGTCCACTCTGTAGGGTTTCTGAAGAATTTTGGAGCGACTAGCATCAACTCCCATTTCTGTGGCGGTATCCATTATCTTTTCATGGAGCACCCTAGCACTCCGGGTAAGACTTTTACTGATGAATAGTAACTCTTCTTCATTATACGAGCTTAGGCGCTCAACTCCTACGTTCCCAGCCATCATTTCTTCTATTTCTATTCTTAATTTATATATTTCCAATGTTTTAGGTTGGGGAGTGGTCTCCTTCTCTAGCTCCTTTGTCCATCTGTCCAATTCTTCAGGGAAACTAAAGTGGCACTCCTAACCCCAGTTGCACTTTCAATCACCACCTCCTTTTGTCTGGGCTGGCTTCTTGTCCCTGCTATACTAGCCCTCGATTCCCTAATGGGCAGATCCATCAGAACCACAGAATCACACTCACTTTCCTGATCCTCATCTATGAATACTTCCTTCCTCGGGGTCTGGATGCTAGGAGTAGGCAGTATTGGGGTGATAACAGGAGGATGGGGACTAGTCAGGTCATTTCTATACAGTGGAATAGCAGGACCAATAGTTACCGGAATAGTCAAGGAATCAGGATGGGGATGCATCTGGGCAATGGTTCGAACTAATTCTTCTCGCTGTTTGGTCAGGGCTTCTTTCTCTTTTTCCTGCAACCCCCTTTCTGCAGAACTGCCATGCAATACCTGAGGTACTAAGGACGGATAAATACTCGGGGCAGTCGGAGCAACCAATCGAGGGGGATTTTCTCCGAATGGCTGATAATTTGGGACTGTGGATTTAGGTCTGCAAAACCCATCCCTTTCACTGGTTTTACTGCCTGTGGCCGTTCCGTCTGTATCACTGTCCCTCCTATTTCTGGGATAATTTGTAAAGGGATTTTGAGAATGCACCGGTTCTAATTCGGCAACATAGGGAGGTGGATTCTTCATTAACAAATCTTCCAGGTGTTCATCTTCGATGTCCCCCATAGGTGCTAGGTGATGGGTCTTTTCTTTACATTTTCCTCTCTTCTCTTCTAATACCCCCATCATAGGGAACAGCCCTTCAGTCAACATAGATTGCCTCCACTGTTTCATTTTCTGCTCTTTGGTTGGCGTTGGAAGCCTGGGATACCATTTACTCACTCCCTTATCCATCCGGGGTTTATCTCGCTCTGCCGCCTCAATCTCCCATTCCTCCAAAGCTTCGTACTGGGTCAACCTGGGTCTAGGGTGCAATTCATTCATGCGGGTCCTTAAGTTAAACAGGATCCGACCATTAAATGTACCTTCAACAGGGAATGCTAGGACTCCGTCATCTACAGTATACTTTGCCCAATTTTCTAACCAGACACAAGTGTGATACCCTTTATCGAACAACATGAATGAAGCAGGAGTATTTGGCGGGGGAATGAGTACGCCTTCCCTCGTTCTAATGGGCTTGTCAGTTTTGAAAAAATTCTTTACTTTATCGGAGAATGACAGTTTTCTCTTTATTCCATACATCATGTGCGGTCTACCTCTTAAAGTCTGCTCCTTATGAAATCCTAGGTACTTGGGATTTGGTATGAAGTCTGGATACCACATACAACTCTCCAGACTCGCTTCTAGCTCGGCTGGATTAATCTTGTTTACCTTTGTGCTTCCAATGCTAGCGCGACTTTTATTTCGCACCACCCAATCAGGTCAGAAAATACAAATACTGTTAACCAATGGGTGCGCGGCCTTTTCGCAAGACAGAGTCTCACGCTTCGGCACTCACCCCTCCTTTACAAATTCAGCTCCACTACCCACCCGCTGTTTTGACCAATACCAGCGCGGCACGGAGTGACGTCAGAGCAGCTCTCCGACTGACTCCCTCCTTCACAAGGTAACGGAAACTTTTTACTCTCTCTAAAGTGCGAGTGCACGTTTTAGTTAACAACACACAACGTTTGCCACTATGTCTGAGTGTTCTAAATAGAGAAAAGACTTTTCTTTCGCTACTAGTAAACCACTTCTGTCTACTTTTCATTCACTCTGGATAGACTTCGTTGCCTGTCCCTTCACACTAGTAACATAGAACCCGTTATTCTTCTGACTCATCCACCTTAGTCGGGGATATGTACTGAACCAGGATTTCACCAGCGAACTATTTTACTTACCAGACAAGCCTCAGAGACCCTACTACTCCTTCCGTATGCGACCCTTACTAGGTGATATCGCAATGAAAGTTTTATAAAGGACTCGTAGCTATCATTCACTCTAAAACGAAAAAGGTCCTAATTAGTGCTTCTAGTTACTCCTTTAACCCTGCACTAATGATTCAAACCCTAGTGACTTCAACAGCTAACCGGATTCTACTCACCGTTAGCTAAAATACTTCCCCGGGGATTCAGACTACACTGAACACTTACAAACAATTCTGGGTTAATTCAACATGCAACATTTATAACAGCAATGCAAAAATCATATACATTAACATATAAATCCTTAAAACATTTCAAATTTTTGAATCAATACAGTAGAAAATCAGCAGCACTCTTAATCTTCACGGTTTGTTTATGACCTATCCTGTCTACCTAATCTAACTAGTCCAAACCATCCTCTGGCTGCCAGAAAATTACTGCTAGAGCGCGCAGTTGCCCCGGGTCACCCGAGTTACCAATTCTTTACACGCACTGGGCCCTTGGCGTGCAAAAACCTTTATTACCACACAAATTTGTTTGGGTGACCTGGGTGAGGATTTCTCCTCCTGCACGCTGCTAAGAGTAATCAAAGTTTGGATTTACCTCTGCTTACCATGTACCCGACTTACCACAGGCACAATTCTTACGACGGACCTAGAGCTATCAGGGAAAATAGTAGACAGGCCTAACATCAAGTACTTTTTATAATCAGAAAAATACTTTCTACAATTCTGTAAAATGACCACAGACACCTGATGAAGTTTAAAACTTTATATTAGATTTCAAAGAGAAGATGCCAAGATAATAAGCGATACACAGAATAATATATCAAACATTAAAATCAACACCAATAGGTAACTTTGCATCAAAAATATGACCATTAGGATATATGGGAAGACTAAAGGTAGAAGTTTTTAGAACAAAACTAGTCACTGCAATTTTATACTAGAACATAGAAATGGGGATGGGACCTAGAACATGTACTTAACCTAAGTGTTTAAACTATTCTTGCTAAGTTCACTGCAATCCACTAAAAGAAAGGGAAGAACGGGAGCATGCTATTATTTTATAAAATCATTGAACTTCTAAAGGAGAGGGGGAGAGAGGGAACCAACTAAGAATTCAGACACATATATTTGATATTTCAACGGCAATAGAACAATATCACAGGTAAGAATGCTATAACAGATCAGACAAAAGGTGAGAGAGAGATAGAGATACGCAAACCCACAATCAATAATTACCTAGTTCAGATTGAAGACCAACCCTGGCCACGGGTCAGTTGGGAAGACGGGGACAGGGACCCTCAGAAAAGGAATGCCAAATGCGAGCAGGTACAGCTCACGGGCAGTCAGGACAGGATACCCCTCAGGTTCAGGTCAAGGACTGGGCCTCCCAGGGTACGGCCAACACCCACAGCTTCGGACAGCAACGCCTGCGTTACCCCCTCCTGCAAGTAATCCGCCAGAAACCCCGATTGGATTTTCGAATTCCCCAGCAAAGTGCTTCGCCAGCACTCAGGATTTTCCACCCCTTAGGAGATTGTGGAAAGTATAGACAAAGTGCTCCGCAGCACTTTCAGAATGAGCACCTATTGAGATCGTAGGGTCAGTGACAGGTCTGCTACTCGGACAAGTCGGACAACTTTCCTAAGCTAAACTAGGACAATTATACTGGTTTGGGGACCCTTAGACCACCCACTAATGTTGCAAGTGACATTTTCCCACATTGTGATTGGTCAGGAGTGGTGGTGCGGTCATTACCACCTCCTAGAAATCAACGTTCCCATCATAATTATTCAATTTTGCACACCCGCCCCCCTGGTTCACGTTCCCAGGCATAGGAATACAGAAGACAATGCAAGAGTCCAGCATATAGCAACAGTGTATGACAATTCAAGGTGTAATCTTGCATCTTCGGGATGGGTTCCCAGGCGCATCGGGCTCCAGGAGCCAGCTGGCTAGTTTTAGCTTCTGCGCAGTTAGGACTCTCCCTGGTCAGCTGACAGGGTTCAGAGGAGCCTCAGCATGGCGTCGCTCATGTATGCCCCAGCCCACAAAGACGCGGTACATGAAAAGTAAGCGGAAACAAATTAAAATCATACATAAAAATGATCGCACTGTATACCATGATAAAATCTAACCAACCCTCATTTTATAATGACTATAGCATTATGGATTAGTGCGAAAAGTCAGATAGGCAAAAGCAGCAGTAGCAAGCAGAGAGCGTGGTGAGAGACAAGCGGCCATATTTTGCATCAGTGCGCATGAGCACAGAATCCCTCCAGAATGCGAGTGCGTCACATCACATGGGTATGACCGACGCATGCGCAGACTGAATGTCAGCGAAGCAGCCATTTTAAGTGCAAGCTTCGTTTTAGTACGGAAAAACAAACAAGCAAGCATCCTGGGGACACCCGCGTGTTGGGAAAACACTTTATAAATGACGAATAATGAGGTTAATATTATTATGCAGTTTAGACAAGGGTTTTGCATACGAGCAAGGCGCTTTACGTGCGAATCCTTGCTCCATCAAAGGTACCTGCGTTGTAAAAAAATGCGTTGTAAAAACATGAGTTGTAACAGTATCTGCGTTGTAATAGATGCGTTGTAACAGTAGTGCGTTGTAAAAAATGCGTTGTAACAGGTGCACACCATGTCTGGTGGTGGCAGCCTAGGCAGACAGTCAGGTCACTGGGTGTTGGTCGAGTTTCAGGGGGCATCATTAAGACGCCCTCTGTCGTGAATTTTACATTGAATCCCACACTGGCATCAGTGTGGGTTTAATGTGCTGATAAGTTCGATACCAAACTTTCCAGTCTTCAGTGTAGCCATTATCGTGCGGTGGAGTTCGTGATGACAAACTCCCAGCACCATATACTCTTAATTGCAGCACTGCACTTACAGTGCCCAGGAATGGACTTGGGTATTGTAGGGGTACAGGGCTCATGCACCTGTACCCTCACCACTGGCATAGGGCACCCAGCTAGAGGGTTGACTGATGTATGCCAAGGCAGTGGTTTGTGGGCATGGCACACAGGGATGTGTGCCATGTCGACTCTTCACTTTGTTCTGCACCAAGACACGCAGTCTGCAAAGGCAGTGTGTGAGTGTCAGGGTGCAGGACCTCTAAGGGTGGCACAATAAGTGCTGCCACCCTTAGGGCCTTCTCTGGTCACCGTGACCTGGGTACCTGTGGTACCATTTACCAGGGGTTGACCAGTGGCCAGATATGCCAAATGGGTTCATTTTGGGGAAGAACACAAGCCCTGGGAACCTGATTGGCAGGGTCCCAGGGCACACCAAGAAAAAGGTGCATCAGTAGTGTGGCAAAAAGGGGGGTGAGGGGGGTACTCCAACAGAAACCCACTTTCCTACAGTTATGGGTTGAAATTAATGGTGGTGCCTCAAAGAATTGAACTGATCACTGGAAACAGAAAGTGAATAGGTGCCGAGTGTCTGATGGCAGAGAGACAGTGAGGGAGGCTGGACAGGAGGCGGGAGTTCAGAGTTCAGAAGGGGGAGAGGGTCTGAGTGCTTCGGCAAAGAGGTGACAGAAAGGCTGGGCTAGGAGGTGGTGTTACCAAGGAAAATGGTGTGAAAGGAGGTAAGACAGGGACTGGTACTTTTACTGTCTTGCGAGTTTTATGACGGAACCCTTTTGGCTCCTCACAGACTCCGTGGAGCTGTGACGTAGGTGTCGGGTGGGATGCAATGAAAGCTTGTTTTAGAATCTGGAGTCCGCAGTTTCATGAAGGCGAATAAAGACGTGCAATATTTGACTAGGAGTGTGGCGCAGTCGTTGGCAGGTACCCAGGCTGGGGAAGAAGCTCTAGTACTAACCCTAAGGGGGCCTCTCTGGTAGGAATAATCACGGTGAGTGCGAAGAGCACAAGGACACAGAGAAAGAGTGATTAGATGTGCAGCAGGACAACCAGCCCAGCAATGTATGACGGGTATCTTCCAGGCGAGAGTAGCGCGCACAGGCGGGTGGCTTATATGCCATCACATCACCACCATTATTTCCCCAGATTAGTAACTCATCATCATTTTCCCATATCCAGAGTTTGCTTCCTATCCCTAACTCCCACAACAGATGTACCCGCCGTCGGCTCAACTCTGTACCTGTAAACATAACTACAATGGTTACCCCAAACATAAATGACATTATCTTACACTAGCTGTGTATTCAATGTATGCTAGCCATAACCCCGGATTCCATTAAAGTACACTATGGTATATCCTCAGAGTAGGCCAGTGGGAGACAATTGTTGCCATCTCTTGCACAAACTGTGGCACAGTGCCCCACAAGGGTCCACCAACCCCAGAGCCACGCGTGCCCCCATAGATTCTGAGTTTGAATATTGTAATGCTCAAATCCAACCTTCTCATATCTTTAGGCTTGAGAGGGTGTAGACTGCTTCTATTGAGCTCATTAAAGGGACTCCCACAAGAGGCAACGTCTCCACAGGCACTGTCCCTGCACTGGGGACTGCTCAACACCCGCTCGGTCCACAGACACGCAACAGAACTCTGGGACCTAATCGACACTGCGTCACCTGACATCGCCTTCCTCACTGAAACATGGATGAACACTTCATCAGCTCCCGACATCGCCATAGCCATACCGGACACTTACAAGATTATCCGCAAAGACCGCACCAATCAAACAGGAGGAGGCATCGCCATCATCCACAGGAACACCATCAAAATCACAACCAGCTCAGACGTCAATCTTGCAACCGCCGAACATCTCCACTTCCAGATCCACACCGACCCCAGGACCACACTGAGAGGCACCCTCATCTACAGGCCTCCAGGTATCCGCACTCAATTCAGCGATGACATCACGTACTTCATCAGCCCACACGCCCTAGCCTCCGAGAACTACATTCTTCTAGGAGACCTCAACTACCACCTTGAAAACAAACACAACAGCAACACCATCACCATTCTGGACAACCTGGCCAACCTCGGACTCAAACAACTTGTGAACACCCCCACCCACATAGCCGGACACACGCTAGACCCTATCTTCACTTCCAGCAAGCACATCTCCTTCGATCGCACCACAACTCTCCATTGGACGGACCACAGCTGTGTTCACTTCAGCTACAAAACCACCCTGAACCACAACCGCCAACAACCTATTCCTCGGAGAAACTGGAACAAAATCACCTCCGACCAACTCCTCACATCACTCAACCAAAACCCTCCCACCCTCTCATTGGACCCAAACCAAGCGGCCACCAAACTCAAGCAATGGATCACCCACAGCGCTGACGAATTAGCACCCCTGAAAAAGCACCAGATTAGGTCAGCCAGCAAAAAGGCTCCCTGATTCAATGATGACCTTAAAAAATCCAAGAAGCTATGCCGCACCCTGGAGAAGATATGGAGAAAAAACCCAACCCCAGACAACATGGCCTCCCTCAAGTCAGCCACCCGCAAACACCACCAACTGATCCGATCCGCTAAGAAATCATCATTCAAGGACCGTCTCGACAACAACACTCATAACAGCAAGGAACTCTTCAACATCGTCAAAGAATTCACCAACCCCACCGCTGCATCTAATGACATTACTCCCTCCCAAGACCTCTGCGACGCGTTATCCTCCTTCTTCTACAACAAAATTGCCGACATCCACAACAGCTTCGAAAATTCTCCCAGCGATCAACCCTCCCCACCCCCCTCAGACCCTAACCCGCCAACTAACAACCTCAGCGCCTGGAACCCAATTACCACTGAAGACACCATTCGCCTCATGAACTCAATCCACTCTGGCTCGCCCACTGACCCCTGCCCCCACCACATCTTCAACAAAGCTGACTCCATCATCGCACCCCATCTCCGTGATGTCATCAACTGCTCGTTCAACTCTGCCACCTTTCCAGAAAGCTGGAAACACGCCGAACTCAGTGCCCTTCTGAAGAAACCCACAGCAGACCCCTCTGAACTTAAAAACTACCGACCCATATCCCTCCTCCCATTCCCGGCCAAAGTCATCGAGAAAACCGTCAACAGCCAGCTCGCCGCCTTCCTTGAATCCAACAACTCCCTTGATCCATCTCAATCTGGATTCCGAGCCAAACACAGCACCGAAACCGCCCTCATTGCAGCGACCGACGACATCCGAGCACTCCTGGATAACGGAGAAACAGTGGCCCTAATCCTACTCGACCTATCCGCCGCTTTCGACACTGTCTGCCACAGCACCCTTGTACATCGCCTCAGCAACATCGGCTTACAAGGAAAAGCCTTGGACTGGATCACCTCATTCCTCGCTGGTAGAACTCAAAGAGTCTGACTTTCCACATTCTACTCAGAGGCCACCGAAGTCATCTGCGGCGTACCTCAAGGATCCTCACTCAGTCCCACCCTCTTCAACGTCTACATGAGTCCTCTCGCCTCCATCTCACGTCAACACAACCTCAACATCATCTCTTACGCCAACGACACCCAGTTAATCCTTTCCCTCACCAAAGACCCAAACACCGCCAAAACCAATCTTCACGAAGGCATGAAAGAAGTAGCCGAATGGATGAAACATAGCCGCCTAAAACTCAACTCAGACAAAACGGAGGTGCTCATCCTAGGATCCTCCCCCTCTGCCTGGGACGACTCCTGGTGGCCTTACGCTCTGGGCACAGCACCCACACCCACAGACCACGCACGCAACCTGGGCTTCATCCTAGACTCCTCTCTCTCGATGTCCAAACAAGTCAACGCCGTCTAGTCCTCCTAATTCAACGTACTCCGCATTCTCAAAAAGATCTTCCGCTGGATTCCCTTCGAGACAAGTAAGACTGTCACCCACGCTCTGGTTACGAGTCGACTGGATTATGGAAACACACTTTACGCCGGAACCACAGCAAAATGACAGAAAAAACTCCAGCGCATCCAAAACGCGTCAGCGAGACTCATATTAGACATCCCACGCCATGATCACATCACCGAACATCTAAAAGACCTCCACTGGCTCCCCGTTAACAAAAGAATTACTTTCCGCCTTCTCACCCACGCACACAAAGCCCTCTACAACCTAGGACCCGAATGCCTCAACACTCGACTGTCCTTCCACAAACCCACCTGCCAACTGAGATCGTCCAATCTTGCCCTCACCGCAGTCCCGCACATCCGGAAATCCACCATGGGTGGCAGATCCTTCTCCTTCCTGGCTGCCAAGACCTGGAACTCACTCCCCACCAACCTCCGCCTTACCCAGAACCACCTCTCTTTCAGAAAAGAACTTAAAACCTGGCTGTTCGACAAATAATGAACCCCTTCTCCCAGCGCCTTGAGACCCTCCGGGTGAGTAGTGCGCTTTACAAAGGCTTGAACTTGAACTTGAACTATAGAGAATATTTTTTAGAAACCATACCAAGACTGCACAGAGCTATTAAGTTAAAAAGTTTTAACTTCTTACCCCATCAAAAAATATAAAAAATGTATTTAAAGAATCTTATACATGTACGCGAGGCATGTTTTGGAATTAATTCTTAATTAAGTATTCAATTAAGACGACAATCACAAGATATTGTCTAGAAATGTTGCAAGAAGCGCCACTAATCTATGATGTTAAAAACAATTATAAGAAAGTTTTGTCTTTTGTGGGTGAAAAACATTAGAGCACGATAAGGGGTAAGATGGTTACATAAGGCAAGGAGACAAGTGGACAAATTAAAATAAAGGCCAAGCTAAGTTATTGTAAATACTCTATAGGGGACAGGGTATAGATACTTTGAACCTCTAGGCCTGGTGTTGGGGTCCCAGAGGGACCCACCTGACGGAAAACGCTTTTTAAAATTTTGCTGCAAAGTCACAGAGGATCGCGAATTCACTGATGGTCCGTGAATCCGTGGTAAAATTTCCCATTTACATAAAAAAAACTGGGGTGGACCACGGCCCTGTGGGGCAGCGTATATGTTAGGAGGCATGGCCACCCTCTCGAAGCCTCTGAGAGCCACGGGGACCCCAATCCCTGGAGCTAACAGCTAAATAAATGGGAGTGGGGAGTGCACCCCCCTCCCTGAGCCTAAAAAGGCCAGAGGATCCAATTGTCTGGGGCCAATAACTCGATAAAGGGGAGGGGGCTATGCAGCCCCCCAAACCAAGCTTGAAGAGGCCAGGGCTTCAAATAACTAGACGTGGAAGAGGTCGCACGGCCCCCCTCACAGAGCCATTGTATGGCCCCAGGGACCCCATCTTCCAGAGACGGCTCAGTGACGATGTCCCAGGGTCCCCAACCCTGTAAACTATCTGTTTCCCTGCCCACAGGGTAAATGAAAATAATGCCGGCTACTCCGCAGAACCATAGGGCTGCTTGCAGGGAGATGACAAGGCCATGGGGGACCTGGGATTTCCCCTGCAGCCCCCTATATAAAACATTAAAAACATTGAGTGTCCCTGGTGGGACCAGGACACTCATAAAAAAAGTTAATAAATAGCAAAAATGTGAATGATAAATGAGTGGCTGCAGCCACCCATTAATTATTTACTGCTCCTTCAAGGAGGCCCCCTGCCCAGAATGCCCTTCGAGATTTATTTACATTATTTTGTTTTTGATGAAGTCCCTAGAAGAGTCAGGGACACCACCATTTTATTGTAAATGTTGTGGGTGGTGGGGGGCTGCAGGGAGTTGTGCAGCCCCCAGCAACACTAAATAAAAACAGTGAGTCTCGTGGATCATTGAAACCATGACCCAGGAAAATTCTCCATATTTTTTTAAACATTTCCCAGGCTAGAACCTTTGCTCGACAGCTGAGATTGCAGTGCCATCTAGGGGGAGGGTTGTATGGTGCATTTTATGCGGCCGTAAACGTATATCATAAAATAAAAGGTATACTCAGAGACATGTTTGTCTTGTTTTTTTCTTAAAGAATTTATCTGATTATTTATTCTCATGGTTTTCAGTTTTCACCACCAAAATGTAATTAAAAAACTATGCACAAAGAAAGAGTTACAGACATGTAGTTTAATAAAACTTTATTAAATATGTTTTAAGTATAAATATTAATAACCATTGCATTGTGTGTATTACTAAAATAAACATTTGATTGAAAATATTGTACATTTCTGGAGAAAGTTGATACATCTGCTTTATATCTAGGGGGCTAGGTGTGGAGCGGGAGGAAAAGTGGAAGGATGCAGGCCAGGGCCTGCAGCCAATCCCCGCCGTGCACAGCCAAAGGCCATGCTCACCAGGGGGTTGATTTTATGTATGGTAATAAAATATTACTTTACGTTAAAAAAAAATAGAAATTCATCGAAAAAAATGAAAGGTTAAAGTAACGGTATAGTAAGGTGATAATTTCAGTCACAACGTTATGTTTTGAACTAAAAATAACACAATTCTACAGTTATAGCTTTCACTGTTAACTACAGCTTGCACCCCTTCTATGCACTGCTTATGACCTCACATATTACATCACTCATGACATGGTCTCCGACATCATTGATGACATCACTGATGACAACTCAAATGACATCATTCTTGACAACACTGATGACATCAACCAAGGTAATTTAGTACACAATACTCTGTAAAAGAGTATGATAATAGAGTTGCAAAATTAGGTACAAATAGCTCAAAATAACGTAGAGCATCATTAATGTCATCCCACATACAGCCCCATAGGTGAGGAAAGCTTCCATTATGTACAACAGTGAGCCTATTCCGTGCACTTCCAGGGTAGCCAACCTTGTATTGGTAGTCAACCACAAATAGATTTGTAAGCCCTACAGCACACAGTGTTCACTGTCTTCACTGCTGTTCTGAGAAAAGCCAACTTCCTCCAAAAACAATGGACAGTCTTTAGCCTGTGTCAAACCCCTAACAGTTAGCAAACCTCTTGTGAGATATAAAGTAAACATGAGTAAAAAAAAATGGGTGCTGTAAACAGTGTTTACCCTACGCAGAGGCTTTACCCAGGACCACACTGTTTGCAGCGAGGCAAACTCTCATGGGGAACACACCACAGATCATTTTCAAGAATCTAGTTAGAACTCTGGGGCATATTACCAAGGGTGGCGATAGGCAATTATCGCCGGTTTAGCGGTCGTTTTCGGCCGCTAAGCTGCCATAATTCTATCGCTCTATTAGCAAGCTGTCGCTAACTGATGTTAGCGACAGCTTTCAGGCGATTGCGAGCGGTTTGGGGCCTGCTTTGCATGTCAGCGATATTTATCGCTAATGACATGCAAAGTGGGCATACCCAACCTGTTAGCGATTGAAAGCAGTTGCTAGCGTCGCTATCACCTATTACCAAGGCAGGCGTAGCGATGGAAATATTCCCGCTATCGCCAAAAACCAACACCTGCTCAGACCAGTTCTTAGCCATGTTATGCAATGGGAGTTGGATAACATGGCTAAGAGCATTTTGTCGCTAATGCGTGAATATCGCTGTATTCTCAGCAATATTCACGCATTTCGCCTGATTTTTATCGCTTTTGAGATAAACCTTGCTAATAGCAAGTTATCTCAGCGATAACAACTGGTGATGCGCGGCGATAAAAATATTGCCGCTAACCCTACTTAGCGATAAATATCGCTATTTGTTGGTAATATGCCCCTCTGTTCGTTGTTTGCAAACCTACTCACTGTAAACAACGAAGGCCTGAAGCTGATGAATGTCAAACTACTCATCTACTCACAGCCTTCATTCTCCACTAAACACCTTATAGAAAAATCGTCTTTAGAGGCAAATTAAGCAGGTATATATTAAACCTGGCCTCTTTTGTGTGGTTTACCCCAGTGGCGGCTCCTCCGCTAGGGCCGAGGAGCGTCGCCCTCTGCTCTTAGAGCAGTGGAAAATAAAATTATAACAGCAAGGGTATTATCATTACAACTTTCATTGCTGCGGGCTGGGGTGAGGTGGGTGGGCTTGTTGCTCAGGACTTTGGCGGGGAACGGGAGCAGCAAGATGGGGCCATAGTTCTGGAGGTAGTTGGGGACTGCAGAGGGTTTCTTGAGGAGGGGTCCGACCTCTGAGTGCTTCCAGGTGTCGGAGAAGGTGGCTGTGGAGATGGAGGAGTTGAGGATGGAGGTGAGCTGGTGGCTGATCTCGTCGCTTCTGAGGTTGAAGAGTCGATGGTGGCACGGGTCGGTGGGTGCACCTGAGTGGATGGAGTTCATTAAGGCCTTGGTGTTTGCTGTGTGGTGAGTGGGAGGCCGGTGGCTGTCTTTGCAGGAGTAGGGATGCTGAGGAGGTTGGTGGCCTGGTGCTTGAAGTTCCTGTAAACTGTGGCTATATTGTTGCGGAAGTTGATTGCAAAGGCGTCGCAGAGTCCCTGTGAGGGCGGAGTTGAGTTTCCTGTGGCTGATGGGCAGGTGAACTCTCTGACGATGGCGAAGAGTTCCTTGGTCTGGTTGCGATGTGTCATGGCACTTTTTTGTGGTTTTAAGTAGGTGGTGGTAGTTGTTGAGGGCAGATTTGAAGATGGCTCGATCCCTGTTGTTTTTGCTCCAACACCATTTTCTTTTCAGTTGTTTGCATCTGCATTTGGCCGTGCTGAGTTCTGGGGTGCACCAGCTGGCTTGTTTGGTGGGAGCAACTTGGTCGGTGGCACAGGCAGTTAATGCATTGAAGTTCTCTACGGCCTGGTTCAGGTTGGTGGAGGCACCAGGCTGGGAGAGACTGAGGGTGTTGGTCCATTGGTGCTGAGTGACCTTGGTCCAGCTGTGGAAAGTGCCGCTGTGGCGGTTGGTGGTGGTGCAGGGGGATCCGGCGATAGTAAAGTGTACCATGGAATGAGCGGACCAGGTGAGTTTTTTGGTGCGGCTGTATCTGATTCTGTTGCTGGACATTAAACTCTGGTCCAGGGTGTGTCCAGGTCTGTGCATGGCATCTGAGACCAGTTGCGTGAGGCCGATGTTGTCCATTCGTTACAGTAGGTCGGTGGAGTTGTTGTCTGTGGGGTCATCCAGGTGAAAGTTGAGGTTTCCCAAAAAGACATAGGGGCCTATTAGCATATTGGGTGGATCACCCTTGCCGGGACGGCGGTGGTGACTGCCGCCCGGTGGTGACGATATGTCCGCCAGATGCTCCCGTTTCACACCCCGCCATATTAGTAAGATGAGGGGCACCGCAGGGGACAGAAAGACCATCTGCTGCTTTTCCACCGGTTGCATTCCGGGCCAGGGGGAAAAGGCCCTCAATATGGTGGCAGTGCCTTGCAGGCACCCCCATCCATATTAGGATGTGCAATAATAAAGGCCTTTCCATGGAAAGGCTGGCGGGAATTGCTTTGGGGGGGCCGTTACGGGCCCCCGGGGGGCTGCCGGGGTGGGATGCTGCACTTTGATTGGCATACACATTGTAAATTGTTGTGTCTTGTAAAGCGCACTGCTACCCGGAGGCCTCGTAGCGCTATAGACCGCTGGGGAACCCGTCCTGGCTTTCCCTGTGAGATAGTCCCTCCTGGGGGTCTCCAAGGTGAAACCAGGCATCCCCGGCGTTTGTGTGGGGCCGTTGTGGAGATGAGGCAAGCTAATGCCCAGAGTTGCCGAGTGTGCTCCCTGGTCGGAGTAGGCACCGATGCGAGAATTATCAGTCCGCTGATCCTGGTCCAAGACCCTGCCGCGTCGGGAATCGAACCCTGGTCCCGGGCCGTTCTCTGCACTCGGGTCTGCCGCCTCTAACCAGTGAGCCACACCTCTCCACATGGTGGCAGGTACCACATTGTGCCTGTCAAGTTCTGCATGCCAATGCACAAAGTGTATATTTTGCATTGTGGCGGGTGCTGCATACAGCACCGTTCGCCACAATGTAAAATATGTGGGATGCGACCGCCAAGGTGGCGGTCGCGTCCTAATGTGCCTAGCGGGACCGCCGCACCTCTGGCGGTCAGTCCTGTGTACCATTATGGTGGCGTGTGGACAAAGTTTGCCCGCCATCGTAATAAAACCCATAGTGCTCTAACTCGATGGTGAGCGGGGTGATGAATTCAGTGATGGTGTCCCTGAGGCAGGTTTGCAGTGCTGGGGGTCTGTATGCAAGGGTGCTTCTGATGCAGGTTTTGCGGTCGGTATGGAGCTGGAGATTCCGGTGTTCCATGAATGGCGTGGTTTTGTCTTCAGTGGTCGTAAAGATGATTACTTCCTTGTGTACGATGGTGATGCCGTCTCCGTGTCGGTTGGTGTGGTCATGGTGTTTCATCTTGTAGCTGGTGGGAGTTGTGATTGTGATGTCTGGGGCTGACGCGGGGTGAGCCAGGTCTCTTTGATTAAGGTCACATTAGAGCGAGGTTGGAAATGGTGTCCCAGGCTTCAGTGGCATGTTTGCAGCGATCTTTCATTGATCAGGAGGCATCTGAGTTTATCAGGTGGTCTCGGGAAGCGAGGATGGCCAAGTGTAGGATTCTGCTATGGCGGTCATTCCTAGGAAGGTGGTGAATCGGCAGCAGAGACAGGTGAAGGGTCCCACTGTGGAGCGAGGAGATACGAGGCAGCAGTTGTTGATTCCGGGGTCTAGGGCGTGGAGGTCAGTGGGAAGAACCTGTTGGGAGTCTGGCGGACCAGGATTCCTGGTGCTCAGTGGAGTCCAGTCACAGACAGGCTTGCATTTGGTGCATCATGCTGTAGCCTCAAATAAATAGATCTTGAGAGGGGCACTGGGGAAGCATAGGAGCAGGGAAACGGCACAGGGAAAATGGCGACAGGGAAAATGGCGGCAGGAAAATTGGCAAAGGCGCTGGACTTGGGGCACCTTGGAGCACTGGAGACCTGGGTTCTGTCGCAAGCAGGCAGGAGGGATGTGCTGGCTGGTGAAGGCGGTCTCGCGGGGCTAGGAGCACCCTGGCCGACAGCGAGGAGCAGCCATCCTTGAGGGGGGAGCTGGCAGCTTACAGGATGCCTTTGAGTTTACATGTGTATACAGGCAGTGCAAACAAGTGGAGATGCAGTTTATGTGTCTGCTAGGCCCAATTTTTTGGTTACAATTATTCTGGTCTTCATCAGGGCCCCTCTCTCTCCCGGGGAGGCATCATAGTTAGTATGAGAGCGCATTCACAGGTGAAGATCCAGGGGCTCGAGCCCACCCAGCTCGACCCCCTTGCCTCAGTTCCAGCTTCTGCAACTCTTCTCCCAAAATAACCATAACCTAGAGCCCATGGTTGGTTTGGGCAATCATCCAGTGCAGTAACAGCTCTCCGGTTTCCCGGGTGAGATTGACGCTGCCTGTCCTTTGGCCTGTATCCACTCAGGCTAGTGTGCTTGCTCGGTCCTACCAGGACAGGGGGGTCTGTGAGAGCTGGCTCCATTTGCAAAGGTTTCAGACATCTGTCTGCAGACCCAGGGTCAGCTTCCAGGCCATGCAGCTCATGAAAGGTCTGCAGATCACATGACTCTTCCTCTCATGACCCAGGCCAGCCAACAGGCATGTGCCTGCCAACTCTCTAGCACATGCATGTGAGTAGTTGATTGCTACTTCTGCTGCCTGCTTGCTGGTGTCATCCAAACCTCTCCAGGTCAGAATCCAGTCTGAGCCAAAAGTGGGGCTTGGGTTCGCCCCTGCAGCATTGTATGCGACGCCTCAAAGTGCCAGAGACCATTGTGGTGGGGGCCACACCACCACACACATCTCATTCATTTTGGGGCTACAGCGGCTGGTGAATCGACAGTTGGGAGCAGCTGATAGGTGCTATCTGCAAGTGCTGTAACTGGGCTGCACCATTCTGGTCTTGCATATGTTATGTTATGTTATGTTATGTTATGTTATGTTATGTGATGTTATGTTATGTTATGTTATGTTATGTTATGTTAGGTGATGTTATGTTATGTTATGTTATGTTATGTTATGTTATGTTATGTTATGGTATGGTATGGTATGTTATGTTATGTTATGTTATGTTATGTTATGTTATGTTATGTTATGTTGTGTTATGTTATGTTATGTTATGTTGTGTTATGTTGTGTTATGTTGTGTTATGGGATGGTATAGTATGTTATGATATGTTATGATATGTTATGTTATGTTATGTTGTGTTATGTTGTGTTATGTTATGTTATGGGATGGTATAGTATGTTATGATATGTTATGATATGTTATGTTATGTTATGTTATGTTGTGTTATGTTGTGTTATGTTATGTTATGGGATGGTATAGTATGTTATGATATGTTATGTTATGTTATGTTATGTTATGTTATGTTGTGTTATGTTGTGTTATGTTGTGTTATGTTATGTTATGTTGTGTTATGTTGTGTTATGTTGTGTTATGTTGTGTTATGTTGTGTTATGTTGTGTTATGTTGTGTTATGTTGTGTTATGTTGTGTTATGTTGTGTTATGGGATGGTATAGTATGTTATGATATGTTATGTTATGTTGTGTTATGTTGTGTTATGTTGTGTTATGTTATGTTATGGGATGGTATAGTATGTTATGATATGTTATGTTATGTTATGTTATGTTATGTTATGTTATGTTATGTTGTGTTATGTTATGTTGTGTTATGTTGTGTTATGTTGTGTTATGTTGTGTTATGTTATGTTGTAGCAGGGTTTCCGTTCTCCCACAGAACTGTGCATAGAGATCTAGAACCTCAGTGAGTTAGGATGATCCAAAACTCATCTCAGTGTCAGAAATCCCCTTACCTAGCTAGCTACAGTGTCTCATGGATCATTATGGAATGATTCATGTCTTAGACAAACCAGAACATGATCTTTAGAATACCTCAGGAATCGTGGAACACATGAACACTCTTTCGTTATATAATCATTTCAAACCAAAACTGAGAGTCAAAGAACACAAGTGCAAGTTTGAAATATTTATTATTCAATGCAAAGTTCTCAAACGCAGTATCTTGTATAATACCAAAATGCAGATTATAAAAATCAGAGTCAGCAGCATAGTCACTAATCCATAGTAAGCAAAAGGTGCTAGCATGTTATAATGCAAAATCTATAGAAATCTATATCACCTATATTTCGCGCACCCTATCTAGCATATTATTTTATATCTAAGAAGGTCTCATTCGGGCTTTAGCAGGGCGGCCCCATACCTCTCAATGTCAGTAGGAGCAGATCACATCAACAGCTACCAGCTCTCTTCATGCGCAGCACCAAGTGTCTACGTTCATTCCGTGTAACTCGTAGAGCCCAAAATGTTGGCATCAACATTTTTTGTGTTATGTCTAATGTGGTGCGAGGATCAGGCCTCCCAGCAACCTTGTGTTAGGTTAATTTTAGAGTGTGCAGCTCTCAGTGTGCAGACAGTTGTACCAAGTGTACCAGGCAAAGCTGATAGCATAGAAATAACATATTATTCTCAAATAAACCACCTCACCGCTTCTGGGTTGAAAGCGACAACAACAAGTATGTGTCGTGTGCAAAACTGAAGCCGAAGGAAAAAAGGCTGTTTAAACATGTAATGCACTCATGCTAACTTAACGCAATATATGTAACGAAGTATCCATATGACACCCCCCCATTGGTCCGAGCACCGTCAAACATAAGGGAAAAGGCAATACTAAATCAGATACAAAAATTGAAAGCAAAGTTCAATAATCTTGAGCTAAAATAAGCTAAAAATATGTATGAATGAATATGTATGAATGCCTACAGTGGCCTCAAGTCTAAAAATAAAAACAAAACTTTCGAACCAAAAGTTATTCGCCAGGTCTCAAAAATATGAAATGTAGGACCAGGCTGCATCAATCCAAATGTCCGTAAGAGAGAAAAAAAAAAACAAGGCACTTATCCGATATCCAAAGTCATGTGCCACATTGACGTTATCCTCAGCGACATCACGTGATTGAACTCTCCATCAGCTGAACACAGTCCATCCCTCCAATTCAGCGAGGGGAAAGTCATATTTCACAACAAAGCACTCCTCCCAGGCATGTCATGATTGGAAAGTATATGCAAAGAAAGTTGCAACAGCCTCCAGTATGAAATCACTGCCATCATCCGAAAATAGTTCAGCAATCCAATTCAGCAATGAGAAAGAACATACGTGCTCCTCCAGCATCGGATCCTCCTGTAACGTCAGAGGACAACTCGGTGGGTTCACCAGATCGCTGTGTGTCAGAAAGGCATCCGCCGCTGCAGAGATCTCCCATTGGCCCAGAACTCCATTTATCGCTGCCAAGGCCATAACTCTTTCGCCAGAACAGATCAGCTCATGAGCCACCACGGGACGCATTAGTTGATCAAAATCGACGTCAGGAGCAGTCCTCAAGCATAGGCACAAATCAATGGCCCAATCGAACTCGCAGCTCAGGCAGTGAAACACAGGTTGGACACACGTGAAGTCGGTGAACCGAAATGACAATCTATAGGCCGTGCTTAATGCTGCAAGCGGCAATGTTCCATAGTAATTGAGCATCCGATTACGGCACAGTGTTAGGAGGCGTTGAACGGCGTCTTGCGCAGGATGGGCATCCATGTTTTATGAAGAAAAACACCAACAGAATGCCAGCGGCTACAGCCAGCAACACAGGTAGTCCTCCAAACAAACTCGAAAAAATAGTGTGGAAAAACGTGGGAATGATACCAAAAACTTTTTCAAACGTAGTCACGAGGCCACTGCTTACCAATTTAAAAAAATGTGCAAGGCCAGTCGTGGAAGAAGCATTAAAAATCTGGTGCACCAGCTCACAGAAATGAAACGGCAAATCAGTATTTAAAAGCGCCTGCACCTCTGTGCGGGTGTTAGCTATGTGAAGGACATAAGTTTCCCGGGCCGAACTCAGGGTCACTTGTTTTTGAGACAAAAGGGCCCTTATTCTGCTTAAACCATTGAATTTTGCTTCCAAGGTTGGAATCCGTGGCCAGATGGAGACATCTGAAGAACCATGCGTGGGTGGGTATAGAACATTCTTGCAACACACCACACGCTCTGATACAGTTACCACATAAGCCACACCAATTAATAACCCACAACATAACTCGTTGTTTAAAAGCAAATAACTACCATTAACCAATAATGTAAATGTGGGAACCACTGCTGGAACTGGCGTGCCTTTTAAAACACATGCTAAATTAGGGCGGTCCTGATTACAAGAACCGTGTAACTGAATGTGTCTGCATATTAATGAATGGTCAGGTGACTGTGTGCATTCCTCACCATTAAGATTCACTTCTTTTCCATCCTTCAGACATCTGTATGTGTATGGTAAGGACCATGCCTCATGTAGGAATGCATTGCCTAGTGGTTCATACCGTCCTATAGCAATATACCGCATACAGTTAGTAAATTTATATAAGGGAAATGGTAATGTAATTAATCCATGAATAAGCCACGTGGCAGTAGTGGTTTCAGCAACAGAGAAAGGCAAGGATTCTAGCTTCTCAATATGTAACATAGAAAATGAAGCATCACGCATTGAAAGCATGCGCTGTTTTTCAGTCAGATTAAAAAGGGCGAAAAGGGATGAAACGTTCAATGAGGTCCAGGGAAACCGACCAGCCTTAAGTGTCTGTAGGGTCCAGGCAAACTGCATTACAGAGCGCAATTGATTTTGACCATGGTATAACGTGGACACTTCATCATGTACAATATCAACAACAGAAGAAACAATATTATCCAATGTGTAAACCCTGGAAGAAAGCATGTTAATACTGTTATCGACCACTGCAAGCACTTTTTCCAAATTCGCTTGATCAATAGCCCTCAGGCGTTTAGCTGCCTCAACTTGTGAAAATTTCCAAATTTCATTGTAAACAGCATAAAGAAAGCGTTTAGATCTACCTCTAGCAGGGCCTTTTATAAAGTCATTCAGTTCTATATTCTCATTCAAACGTGACAGATGCAGTTTTACTGCAGCCAAAGTGGAATGTTGTAACCAATTCTGACACAATTTGCCCACTGAATAAGTAGTAACCGTGTGATCTGTTTCAAAACGGGGATCCGGCCTGATGTGTTTAAAACCTTCAGACAAACCCAAAAAACGACGTTGGCAAGAATCAGAGCTTCTTTGCCACAAAAGCCACCCATCTGGATCAAAACTGGAAATATTAAAGGAGGAATTGTGCAACAGGTCTCGCATCTCACTTATGGACAATGTAGTGAAATTATTCCAGCCTGAATATTCTTCCAAATCAGGGATGGTTGGTGCATTTAACTTTTTAGATGTAGCCAATCCAAAACATGTTGTCTGGGAAATAGTAGAATTTAGAAACAACATGTGATTCGGGATGAGACATGCACGATGCAAAGCCTCAGTGCCTTGTACCTGCCAATCTTTGGTACCCCAAACCGATTTAAGGTCAATAGCTTCCTTCCATAACTCATAGCCATCTACAGCTAACCTGTCTAGAAAGGACTTTGAATACAGCAATTTTGTATCGGTAAGTCTGACTTTGGACATGGACTTCTGTTTTACTTTAAAATAAAACGACTCAGGATTTGATTGATTAAAATCTGTAAAATATGAGTATTTTCCCAGAAATGTACTCGAGCTCCCTTGCAAAGGCGCAGGACAATGTTCCCACTGTGTGTAGTTCACCGGAACCCTCCCGGAACTTGTTTTGTGTAAGAAATGATTCCCATAATGTTGATAACAAAACAAATCACCATAATTAACAGAATCCAAGTACAAATCCTCAGCATCAAAGGCCGCATAATATTTCAAATCAGAGAATAAAGCTTCTACTGCCAGAAGATCCCAACCATCAGAACGAATATTTTGCTGAATTACATCTCCCATGTTTACTCTAAGCACATTAGGAACATTAATAACTTCCGTGGGGCCATGTATCTGAAACCTAACCGCATCCCACACAATCCCATCAAGGACAGGCCAAGCAGTAATCTCGACTGAATGTAAGTCTCTCTTTAGTCTGTGTGCTGAATGTGAGGAGGAAAGAGGGGCCAATGTTCCATTAAGGTACCGAATTCCTGTTCTTTCTTCCACATAATGGCCATCGATCAGGCGGAAAAAATAAAACACAAAACCAATTGACATAAAAAGATAAAATGAAAATAGTATCAGCCAAATGTATGTCCAAGGTGGAATTAAAAAATGTTTTTTAAACAACGTGGCATATTTTGCAATCGTGGATGGTTTCTTTGAAAGTTCCGAATCAGAGTCAAAAGAGAATCTGGATTGGTTAGCCAAACGAGCTTGTAAATCGGACATAGATAAATCAGCAGGATCTGCATAGGTCACCTCATCAATGTTAGTAACAGGAATAGTATTTAATAAAGGACTGGATATGGCAGGCATCTCGAGGGACACCTCCTGATCTGCACCAGATGTAATAGCCAGCACAGAGTGCCTCACCATGGAAGGACAGGATACAGCCGGTGTCATGCTATGAAGAATCGGCCACCCTGTGTGTCTTGACATTGTCAATAGAAATAAATCTGTTTTCTTTACGACCTGGAAGTGGTGGTAAAATGACTGTTCTTGTGCCCTTCACTCCAAGGACTCGAACCAGCGCTCGATATGAGGGACCAAACTCTTTCTTGTTATCGATCTTCTCTCGAACCAGTTCTCCAACTTGGGGTAGCCAGCCAACTACCGGGATCTGCAACGCATCATCCGACGTGGAGGGCAAGTGTTCCTTTGCAAGACTGTCTCTGGTCTTTTGTAGATCCTGTAAAACATTGCAATGTTCATCTACGTCAAAGGCCGCGGCCTGGGCCTGGCAGTCTGCACCATCAAGGTCAGGGACGTACATCTTGATACCAAAGAGCATTTCGTATGGGGTCCGCCCACCCAGAGACCTTCTAGGGAGATTATTAAGCGCACGCTGCACGCCATAGAGGTGGGTCAGCCAGTTTCTACCAGTGCCTATAACACGGGCTGTCAAAGATTGCTTTAAGTCGCGGTTCATTCGTTCTACTACAGAATTGCCCTCAGGCCTGTAGGGACTTGAAAACTTCACCTGTACTCCCAACGAAACCATAGCATCCTTATACGCCTTAGAGGCGAAAGCCGGACCCTGGTCCGAATGGAAAGCACCACAAGCAAAGATTCCCACAAAGACACGCAAATCCTTAATGACAGTTCGCGAATCAGCGCTTCGATGCGGCCACACCCATACAAAGCGTGTGCATGAGTCAACTGCTACTAAGATGTATTTATACGCAGTATCAGAAGAAAAAGGACCGCAGTGATCCAAATAAACACATCCAAGTGGTTTATTAGAGATGTACAACTGTGTCTGAGGCGGACGCGCAGCAGTAGAAGGCTTGATCTGCTGACAAATGTCACACATTAGGACATAATCGCGCGTCTGTTTGTACAGTCCCCGCCACCAGAACCTCTGTTGTAGCTGAGATACAGTGGCTGAGACGCCCGCATGCGCAGACGCCACACCTTCATGAGCCGCTGTAATCAGAGAAGCTCTGCGATCCGAGTTGGGAACTAGACGCTCTCCAACTTCAGGAATTTTCACATAAGGAACCTTATCGGGACTTAAGTGGTATGTGTACTTCGAAGGGAACCCCGCAGGATATTTACCTCCCTTCTCCGTGGCAGCAACAGCCGCCAAGATGTCATCATCTATTTTGCTTTTGGACCTCGTGACTGCTGCAACTAAGTATTTTGATACCGCTGACTTCGCTGCTTCATCAGCAAGCGAGTTGCCAACAGCGTGGACCCCCACGCGCTGGTGGCCAAGAGTATGAATCACAAACACGAGCGGCAGTTTCTCTTTAAGTTCCGCCACTCGGACCCAGATCATTTTATGTTTTATTGTGCTACCCTTGGAATCACGAAAATCATTCTGAATCCAAAAGAACAAGTTCTCATTGTAAGACTGGACACAGTAGTAAGAATCACTTACGATTAAAGTCGTCACACAAGGATCAGCGTACTCCAATGCGAGCATAAGAGCACGAAGCTCTGCTAATTGTGCGGTGCAGTCCCCTAGTGTTTGCGTGTGCACAACACTGGACTTGAACTCATCGTTCACCATGGCACCGACTACAATGGCGCAAGCGGAAACGTAGGCATGTTTAGAGCCATGCGCAACCTGCGCCGAACCATCCGTGTAAATGATACAATGGAAATCCTCCAACGGCCGCATTGCTAAAGGAGCAGGATGAACAAATTCATACTGTAAATACTCCTGCGACCGTAAAGCGGCGTCAAAAATAAACGTGACATCCTGAGATGTCAAGGATGTAGCCCACTGAATCCACCGAGGGTGCAAAGCTTTAGAATTCGGTACACTGGCTTTCGTGACCGCCTCCAAGGCAGGACACGGGGTAACCACCAACATGCGCTTTCCCTGCGACAGGGCACGTTCCTTAAGAATTGCCATCTGCACAGCCGTTAAAACTTTCTCTACAGTGGAAAAACGCAGTTCAGCCGAAGTGTACAAGTGTGACTTGTAAGCAATAGGTACAGTATCCCCTTCATTAAAAGTCAGGTACGTGAAACCCACCGTCCCAGGGATAATTCTTATCACCAGGTTGGTCTGGTTATCACGAGTCTGTAAGTAGTCAGAAGCGAGCATATCAGCCTGCAAGGACTGCAGAATGGCTGAATGCTCAGGCAGCCAGCATGATTTGGAAAAAGATGGTTGTACCAAGGCATATAAAGGCTTGATACGCTGGGCATATTCCGGAATGTATGTCCTCCCGAAATTCAAAAAACCCAGTAAAGACTGTAATTTTTTCAGCGTTGTCGGAGAGCGCAACTGCGCGCATTTCTCCAGGAATTGAGGAGCCAACCCCTTTCCTTCGTGGTTAAGTTCATAACCCAGAAACAACACTGTGTACTCCGCAATGTGTGATTTTGCAAAGTTAAACTTGTAACCCATGTCTGCAAAGTTACAAATTATGCTGTTTACTCGACACAGATGCACCCAAAGTTCGTCGTCTGTGAGATAAATGTCATCCACATACGAACAAGCAACTGGATCGAAGCTCTCCAAAAGAGAGACTATGCGGGCGGAAAACACTCCGGGACTATTTTTATATCCCATTGGGAGTCGTTTAAACATTTTTTGTACGCCGCCGCATGTAAAACTGGTCCATTGGGAACTTAGACCATCTAATCTATGTGCATAAAAACCATTGGAAATGTCAAGCGTGGTTTTGAACCGTTTACGCTCAAGACTATTTACTAGGGCAGAGCCGTGAGTATTCTGTACTGCACAGTTACGGCAATGCGAGTTCAAATGCCGGTAATCCAAAACCAGACGATATGAGCCGTCCGGCTTGTTAACAGTAAAAAGGGGATTATTCATTGGTGACACACATGTTTCAATAACACCTTGATATTCTAATTGTTCAAGGATAGCCGCGACCGAAGCTTTAGCTTCACGCCGTATGGGATACTGGGGTTGTGGCTGCGGCTGTGACCGTAAAGGAATCTCATGGCTAGGGGACAATTTATCCCAGCCACACTGATTTCGGTACACAGCCGGCGCAAGCGCCAGAGCCCACTCCTCTGCAAAATGCAGCGCCTCCACTCTCGATACAGTGTGCGCGAAACTGGGGAGGATCACCTCCTCCCCTCGCGGAGCTGCGAGAACAAAAGGTGGGGGCCAGTCAGCCTCCGAAAGCAAAATGTCATACGTATCCGAAAGATTTTCCCAAAATACCCCTTTTACAGTTCGCTGCATGTCACCTTCAATTAACAGGACAATTTCAAAAAGTCTTTCAGGGGGAGCAATATGTGTATCAGCTGTTTCAATCACAATAAAAGTCTCAGTCGCTGTCACCTTCAACAGTGGACGGAGGGCCTCTCTCACTATGGTAATCTCTGCCGCGCTGTCCAGCAAGGTCAGAGCCCACGTCAGATTCCGAAGCCGCGTTCTCACTATCTGGGGCATATCGATGCGCCGTTAAGGCTGCGACTTTCTTCTTGGCAAACTGCGGTCTCTTTGGCGTAGAGTCGTCCCGCTGATCCCCTTCACTTCGCGTGCGGGGCTTGCCACGTCCTTGCTGGCCACCCCTGCCCCTGCCGCCCCCTCCACCACCGGTTGACGGAGCCGATGAGTCCTGAAAGGAACGAGGAGAGCGTTGGTCAGAAGCCTGAAATCTCTCAGGCGATTTAATCGTCGCGCGATCGCGCAAATCATAAACTCGATCTGACTGCGCAGGCTGCGAAGGCGTAGGACTAGAAACCTGTGTCTGCTGTTGTTGTTGCTTACCCTGATTCTTCTTTTTAGGCCAATTTTGTTTTTTGGACTTGGGTTGTTCACCCGTTTCCGAAGACTGTCCCTGGGGCTGCTTCTTCTCTTTTTCAGAAAAAGCTTTTAAACCCTTAGAAGTGCGGCCAACCATTTTATAAGCCGCCACAATAATTCTTGCCAGCTGACGGGGTTTCTCGGCATCGGGAATTAACGCCAGAGCATTGGCCACCTGAAAGTTCACTGCATCCCCCTTGACATTTGCAAGGATAAGACCGCAAACCGTCTCAAACGAGCCGCTCAGGCGCATACCCAATTCAACCGCCGACTCCGGTCCGTGATCATCCTGAACACGTTTAAGGACCGCAGAAAGGTTTGACACAGACGGGGTGCCATAGCACCTCGAGTAAACCGCTGCAAAAGTCTTACCCCATGTTTCACAGTCAGCAAGTTCAGGGGCTAAATCTTTCGGTAAACTAAGCGTAAGAATCCGGTGTTTTTCACCCGGAGTTGTATTAGGAAACACAGCTTCCAACTGGTCGAATTTCTCGGCAAGCCAGTAAGGAAAATCATCCTTATTATCTGGCTTTCTGCCCATAACGGAATTCACCAAGACAGGACTGATTTTCAAACCAGCCTGTTCTGCCCGAAGCTGCGCCCCTGCGGGGACTGCGCCATGAATATTACGACCAATGTAATGAACAAGCGCTCTAATCACTCCAACCGCGACATCACGAAGACGCCGCAGGTCACCCACATTACAAGTGGCGCGATTAGGATGAGGAGTAAATCCACCCAAAGCGGGCCAATTTGTGCCCGGAATGGACAAAGGACCTAACCTCGGAGCCGTTAAAGAATGGGGTAGGGCGCCACCAAACCAAACTCCGTGCTGCCAAGCGTCGATAGGTACTTCCAGTGCCCTGTACGGAGCATAAGCCGCCGGTACATCCGAGGCAGTGTATGAATGGAAGACACCCGAATTAGCGTCCACTGCCGGAAATGTCACCCAGGAATAAAACAATTCGTACGGGTACGCATGTTCCGCACTCACCACTAGAACCACAGCCAAGCCTTCCGCAGGTACATTATATGCCCGCAAGTGGTCGCGAACCGCGACGCGGCTATGCTGCGCTATGTCCACGGCCATGTTAGCACAGGAAGTGAAAAGAGACAAAGAGCAGTTTGTAGCACAACTGGGTAGTAATTCAAAGAAACCGTTTTTAGAAGAATTCAAGCTTGAAAAGACCCATGTAAAAAATAGGTAGGTTTTTCCGACACCACCGTTTACCGGAAACGGGAATGAAGGTGTCAAGGTATGAATGATATACTACTCGAGTGTCATGAAATAAGGCCAACCAAACCGTTGGGCGCCATGTAGCAGGGTTTCCGTTCTCCCACAGAACTGTGCATAGAGATCTAGAACCTCAGTGAGTTAGGATGATCCAAAACTCATCTCAGTGTCAGAAATCCCCTTACCTAGCTAGCTACAGTGTCTCATGGATCATTATGGAATGATTCATGTCTTAGACAAACCAGAACATGATCTTTAGAATACCTCAGGAATCGTGGAACACATGAACACTCTTTCGTTATATAATCATTTCAAACCAAAACTGAGAGTCAAAGAACACAAGTGCAAGTTTGAAATATTTATTATTCAATGCAAAGTTCTCAAACGCAGTATCTTGTATAATACCAAAATGCAGATTATAAAAATCAGAGTCAGCAGCATAGTCACTAATCCATAGTAAGCAAAAGGTGCTAGCATGTTATAATGCAAAATCTATAGAAATCTATATCACCTATATTTCGCGCACCCTATCTAGCATATTATTTTATATCTAAGAAGGTCTCATTCGGGCTTTAGCAGGGCGGCCCCATACCTCTCAATGTCAGTAGGAGCAGATCACATCAACAGCTACCAGCTCTCTTCATGCGCAGCACCAAGTGTCTACGTTCATTCCGTGTAACTCTATCTTAAACCCGCGTAGAGCCCAAAATGTTGGCATCAACATTATTTGTGTTATGTCTAATGTGGTGCGAGGATCAGGCCTCCCAGCAACCTTGTGTTAGGTTAATTTTAGAGTGTGCAGCTCTCAGTGTGCAGACAGTTGTACCAAGTGTACCAGGCAAAGCTGATAGCATAGAAATAACATATTATTCTCAAATAAACCACCTCACCGCTTCTGGGTTGAAAGCGACAACAACAAGTATGTGTCGTGTGCAAAACTGAAGCCGAAGGAAAAAAGGCTGTTTAAACATGTAATGCACTCATGCTAACTTAACGCAATATATGTAACGAAGTATCCATATGACAATGTTATGTTGTGTTATGTTGTGTTATGTTGTGTTATGTTGTGTTATGTTGTGTTATGTTGTGTTATGTTGTGTTATGTTGTGTTATGTTGTGTTATGTTATGTTATGTTGTGTTATGTTGTGTTATGTTATGTTATGGGATGGTATAGTATGTTATGTTAGGTGATGTTATGTTATGTTATGTTATGTTATGTTGTGTTATGTTGTGTTATGTTATGTTGTGTTATGTTGTGTTATGTTGTGTTATGTTGTGTTATGTTATGTTAGGTGATGTTATGTTGTGTTATGTTGTGTTATGTTATGTTGTGTTATGTTGTGTTATGTTGTGTTATGTTGTGTTATGTTATGTTAGGTGATGTTATGTTGTGTTATGTTGTGTTATGTTGTGTTATGTTGTGTTATGTTGTGTTATGTTGTGTTATGTTGTGTTATGTTGTGTTATGTTGTGTTATGTTGTGTTATGTTGTGTTATGTTGTGTTATGTTATGTTGTGTTATGTTGTGTTATGTTATGTTATGTTATGTTATGTTATGTTGTGTTATGTTATGTTATGTTATGTTATGTTATGGGATGGTATAGTATGTTATGTTATGTTATGTTATGTTATGTTATGTTATGTTATGTTGTGTTATGTTGTGTTATGTTATGTTGTGTTATGTTATGTTATGTTATGTTATGTTATGTTATGTTGTGTTATGTTATGTTATGTTATGTTATGTTATGTTATGTTATGTTATGGGATGGTATAGTATGTTATGATATGTTATGATATGTTATGTTATGTTATGTTATGTTATGTTATGTTGTGTTATGTTGTGTTATGTTATGTTATGGGATGGTATAGTATGTTATGTTATGTTATGTTATGTTATGTTATGTTGTGTTGTGTTGTGTTATGTAATGTTATGTTATGTTATGGGATGGTATAGTATGTTATGATATGTTATGATATGTTATGTTATGTTATGTTATGTTATGTTATGTTGTGTTATGTAATGTTATGTTATGTTATGGGATGGTATAGTATGTTATGTTATGTTATGTTATGTTATGTTATGTTGTGTTATGTAATGTTATGTTGTGTTATGTTATGTTATGGGATGGTATAGTATGTTATGATATGTTATGTTATGTTATGTTATGTTATGTTGTGTTATGTTGTGTTATGTTATGTTATGTTATGTTATGTTGTGTTATGTTGTGTTATGTTGTGTTATGTTGTGTTATGTTGTGTTATGTTGTGTTATGTTATGTTGTGTTATGTTATGATATGTTATGTTATGTTATGTTATGTTATGTTGTGTTATGTTAGGTGATGTTATGTTATGTTATGTTATGTTATGTTATGTTATGTTATGTTATGTTGTGTTATGTAATGTTATGTTATGTTATGGGATGGTATAGTATGTTATGATATGTTATGATATGTTATGTTATGTTATGTTATGTTATGTTATGTTGTGTTATGTTATGTTATGGGATGGTATAGTATGTTATGATATGTTATGATATGTTATGTTATGTTATGTTATGTTATGTTATGTTGTGTTGTGTTGTGTTGTGTTGTGTTATGTTATGGGATGGTATAGTATGTTATGATATGTTATGATATGTTATGTTATGTTATGTTATGTTATGTTATGTTGTGTTATGTTATGTTATGGGATGGTATAGTATGTTATGATATGTTATGTTATGTTATGTTATGTTATGTTATGTTGTGTTATGTTGTGTTATGTTGTGTTATGTTATGTTATGTTGTGTTATGTTGTGTTATGTTGTGTTATGTTGTGTTATGTTGTGTTATGTTGTGTTATGTTGTGTTATGTTGTGTTATGTTGTGTTGTGTTGTGTTATGTTGTGTTATGTTATGTTGTGTTATGTTGTGTTATGTTGTGTTATGTTGTGTTATGTTATGTTATGTTATGTTATGTTGTGTTATGTTGTGTTATGTTATGTTATGTTATGTTATGTTATGTTATGTTAGGTGATGTTATGTTATGTTATGTTATGTTGTGTTATGTGGTGTTATGTTGTGTTATGTTGTGTTATGTTGTGTTATCTTGTGTTATGTTGTGTTATGTTGTGTTATGTTATGTTATGTTATGGGATGGTATAGTATGTTATGATATGTTATGTTATGTTGTGTTGTGTTGTGTTATGTTGTGTTATGTTGTGTTATGTTATGTTATGTTATGTTATGTTATGTTATGTTGTGTTGTGTTGTGTTGTGTTGTGTTGTGTTATGTTATGTTATGTTATGTTATGGGATGGTATAGTATGTTATGTTATGTTATGTTATGTTATGTTATGTTGTGTTATGTTATGTTATGGGATGGTATAGTATGTTATGATATGTTATGATATGTTATGTTATGTTATGTTATGTTATGTTATGTTATGTTATGTTGTGTTATGTTGTGTTATGTTGTGTTATGTTGTGTTATGTTGTGTTATGTTGTGTTATGTTGTGTTATGTTGTGTTATGTTGTGTTATGTTATGTTATGGGATGGTATAGTATGTTATGATATGTTATGATATGTTATGTTATGTTATGTTATGTTAAGTTATGTTATGTTATGTTATGTTGTGTTATGTTATGTTATGGGATCGTATAGTATGTTATGATATGTTATGATATGTTATGTTATGTTATGTTATGTTATGTTATGTTATGTTATGTTGTGTTGTGTTGCGTTGTGTTGTGTTGTGTTGTGTTATGTTATGTTATGTTATGTTATGTTATGGGATGGTATAGTATGTTATGTTATGTTATGTTATGTTATGTTGTGTTATGTTATGTTATGTTATGGGATGGTATAGTATGTTATGATATGTTATGATATGTTATGTTATGTTATGTTATGTTATGTTATGTTATGTTGTGTTGTGTTATGTTATGTTATGGGATGGTATAGTATGTTATGATATGTTATGTTATGTTATGTTATGTTGTGTTATGTTATGTTATGGGATGGTATAGTATGTTATGATATGTTATGTTATGTTATGTTGTGTTATGTTGTGTTATGTTGTGTTATGTTATGTTATGTTATGTTATGTTGTGTTATGTTGTGTTATGTTGTGTTATGTTGTGTTATGTTGTGTTATGTTGTGTTATGTTGTGTTATGTTGTGTTATGTTGTGTTATGTTGTGTTATGTTATGTTATGTTATGTTATGTTGTGTTATGTTATGTTGTGTTATGTTGTGTTATGTTATGTTATGTTATGTTATGTTATGTTATGTTATGTTATGTGATGTTATGTGATGTTATGTGATGTTATGTGATGTTATGTGATGTTATGTGATGTTATGTGATGTTATGTGATGTTATGTGATGTTATGTGATGTTATGTGATGTTATGTTATGTTATGTTATGTTGTGTTGTGTTGTGTTGTGTTGTGTTGTGTTGTGTTGTGTTGTGTTGTGTTATGTTGTGTTATGTTGTGTTATGTTATGTTATGGGATGGTATAGTATGTTATGTTATGTTATGTTATGTTGTGTTATGTTGTGTTATGTTGTGTTATGTTGTGTTATGTTGTGTTATGTTGTGTTATGTTGTGTTATGTTATGTTATGTTATGTTATGTTAGGTGATGTTATGTTATGTTATGTTATGTTATGTTATGTTATCTTATGTTATGTTATGTTATGTTATGTTATGTTATGTTATGTTATGTTATGGGATGGTATAGTATGTTATGATATGTTATGATATGTTATGTTATGTTATGTTATGTTATGTTGTGTTATGTTGTGTTATGTTGTGTTATGTTGTGTTATGTTATGTTATGGGATGGTATAGTATGTTATGTTATGTTATGTTGTGTTATGTTATGTTATGTTATGTTATGTTATGTTATGGGATGGTATGGGATGGTATAGTATGTTATGATATGTTATGTTATGTTATGTTATGTTATGTTATGTTATGTTATGGGATGGTATAGTATGTTATGATATGTTATGATATGTTATGTTATGTTGTGTTATGTTGTGTTATGTTGTGTTATGTTATGTTATGTTATGTTATGGGATGGTATAGTATGTTATGATATGTTATGTTATGTTATGTTGTGTTGTGTTGTGTTGTGTTGTGTTGTGTTGTGTTGTGTTATGTTATGTTAACAGCATTTCTACAGCGCAAAACAACTCACTCCCAAAAGAGTATCACAGCGCTAGGCGCAAAAAAACGGATGGAAAAGCACCTTTTCAAAATTGCTATGTTTTCAGCATTATCTTGAATATTCCAAAGTCAGAACAGACACGAGGGGGGGTGGGGGGGGGGGGGGGTTCCAGTGGTGCGGGGCTCGATAAGAGAAGGAATCCCTAATCACCCTTGCAAGTTCCTTTCTTCTAATTTGCTATAATCACATGTCATTAGATTTGAATCTTTATCGTTCACAAAGTAAAGCTGTGCACACACATAAGAGACCCAGAAATACTGGCCCATTGTCAAAAGGTCCTAGTGTACAATATATTGCTGTTTATGTCTTTTACTTTCATCACTCTCAATGCACACGTCACCTTCTGACTCTGTCTCATAGCACTCTGCCTCACAGCACAGTTGAACTCTGCTGACCCCGTCTGTTCAACACAGGGGTCCTGCTCCCACCTTCATATACTTGAAGCCCAAGAGGTTGCTTTCTTATGGTGTTTCCTCTCTGGGACAGCCAGGAGCAACACAAACCAATATCCCCAAGCATGTGCTAGCATTGAGCCAGGCTCCGCCCCTGCTGATCAGGCCACTAGCCAGCTCGTGCATTGGGGAAGAGGGGGGGGCAGTCAGACTCAAAGCCACTTTTGTGTGTGGAAAAGGCTGCTTTATTGAAACAGGTGCACATTACAATACCGTACCTGGCAACTGCTTTACAAAACTAAAACCTCGCTATACATCCAATACCTAACCCCTGCTCCTACCACCACCCCATAGATCTCCTCAACAAGCCCCCACGCTGCCATTAACATATTACAAACTTTTTATTGCAATTAAAAATTCATAATTAAAAATACACAAAACTGTAATTAGTCTAATGTCCACAACCTAACCTTAAACTACGTGCCCGCCCTTTCCCTGCCCCCAACTTTCAATGCCACCCTAACTTTTGCCAACTCCTGGCAAAAATTTGCAAACCTGTACCACCCAGAAAAAGGGGTGGGTGTGCACACTACCCTTTTTCTGCCACCCCTCTCTTGCTAACCAATAATTTCCCCTCACGTGTGCTGCTGTACGTTCAACGTAGCCAGAACTTCCCTGATCTCCAAAAGATACAAATCCATGCCGATCCTAAATAGGTGTACACCATCCTCTCTAAACAACTCGAATGTGTCAAAACGTATCTCATTATGGCAAATCCTACCAAAGCCAAGATCCCGACAAAAATGAGCCATTTCACTGTTGACTTTACGTATTGCCCTATCTACCGCCCCTGGATTTACTGATCCTCTCCAAACTCTCCGAGGCACAAACTCGGCCCACAACACGAAACACCCTGCCCACTTCTCTTTGATAAGAGCTAAATCCTTCTTCATGCTGCGCATAAGTACTCCACCCTTTTCTTCGCACAAATCGTTTTCCCCTAAACCCAAAATATGCGGGCACCTGCCGCCCACCAATAGTCTATTCAGATATGGGACCAGCTCCTTCCAACACATTCCCCCCTTTCCTTTTTCAGGTAATTTTGAACACACACTAGTTATATCCAAGGTACTGACGAAATTAGCTCTGTTGAGCCTGTTCTGGAGCCTATTTTTAAAGAAGTGCCCCACGACCCAAATAACCATTTCTTCCATCTCAGGGCCGGACACTAAACCTAAAACGACAAATATGTGCATAAATTTCACATGTTACTGTTCACCACGTGCACATCCTCCCCCAACCTTCAAACCTAGTGCTTGTAACAATGTGAAGACCAGCGACCCAGCTGCAAAATTTCATCCTGTGCCCACCCTCTGTTGCTCGCCTGTGATGATGCCCCAATGCGGAAGGAGTGTGTCCCATTCCTGCCAACGTCTCGGCAATTGTGACTCTTGATAGACCTCTGTCAATGAGGTCCAATATAAATTCTATCACGTCCTCAGCTCACAACCACCCTTCAGCATGCCTCTGAGCCCCGAATGCAAGAATTGTCTCCATGCCAAGATGTACGCTGCTCTAGTGGAGTCCGCAAGCGACCCTACCACCAATTGTAACATCCAACATTGCCTACGAACCACAGATGTGGAGGCATGGGCGTCGGGGTCCTGTTGGCGTCCTTGGCTAGCCCATGGAATCTCCTCCACTGTGAGTGAGACAAAGTTTCTACAATGTCATTGTCCACCCCGGTACGTACAAGGCTTTGAAAGTGATATCATACTATAAGCAACCCAACACAAAAGCTCTCAACAGCTTCAGCACTTGTTTATCTCTGGTGGACTGCCGATTCATGATCTCTACCACTGCCATATTGTCTACCCTAAACTGCACCTTCTTGTGGGCCAGTTTTTCCCCCCAAAGTGTCACTGCTACCACCAGGGTAAAACATTTTAAGAAGGCGATGCTCCTGTCCCAGGGTGCTGATAATTGTTCCCCACACCACCTCCCTTTCCAAAACAGTCTGAAGCCCATGTTACCTGCCACATCTGAAAAAATGTGCACGTCCCATTCTAAGTCCTTGCCCCTTGCTAGGGGAATTTCATTAAATGACTGTTAGAACACCCTTCACATCCTCAAGTCCTCCATCACTCCGGCTGAGAGCCGAATGTGATGGTAAGGTAAATATTTTCCTGACAAGACTCGTCCTAATCTCCTACAGAAAGTGCTACCAGCCTTCACTACTCTGAACGCAAAGGTGAGGTGACCTAAGAGGACCTGAATATCCTTGACCGTCACTTTCTCCCAGGATAGCATGTCCCGCAACAAGGTTAGAATTTAGGGGCAATAACCAAGGAGGGCGATAGGCGAATATCGCAGCGTTAGCGGCCGTTTTCCACCGCTAAGCTGCGATAATTCTATCGCCCTATTAACAAGCTGTCGCTAACAGCGACAGCTTGTAGGTGAAAGCGAGCGGTTTGGGGCCCGCTTTGCATGTCAGCGATATTTATCGCTAATGGCATGCAAAGTGGGCGTACCCGACCCGTTAACGACTAACAGCAGTCACTAACGTCGCTATCGCCTATTAGCAAGGCAGGCGTAGCGATGGAAATATTCGTGCTAAGCGCGAATATCTCCAAATACTAACACCTGCCCAGACCAGTTCTTAGCAATGTTATCCAATGGGAGGTGGATAACATGGCTAAGAGCATTTTGTCGCTAATGCATGAATATCGCTGTATTCTCAGCGATATTCACGCATTTCACTGCTATCGCCTGGATTTTTATCGCTTTGGAGACAAACCTTGCTAATAGCAAGTTATCTCAGCGATAAAAAACGGTGATGCGCGGCGATAAAAATATTGCCGCTAACTCTACTTAGCGATAATTATCGCTATTTGTTGGTAATATGCCCCTTTGTCCTTCTTAGCCTGTGGCAAACATGCTTGCATTTCCTTTGAATCAATCTCGATTCCCGAAAATGACAGTTCCGTGCTAGGGCCCACTGTTTTTTCCAATGCCAGCATCAACCCAATCTCCCCATCAGCTCTTGGAAACCTTCCAGTGCTTCTTGGCATTCCACTAAGCCAGGGGAACCAACAAAGAAAAAGCATCCAGGTAGTGCACCACCCACTGGTACCTAGTGCGTCATGAAAACAGCCACTGCAGAAAGGTGGTGAAACACTCAATGCACAGGAAATGGAGCAGCCCATCGGTAGTGTTTTGTCCATGTACAACTTTCCCTCAAAGTGGATACCCAGAAGTTCCCAGTCATCTGAATGGACTGGAAGCAACCGAACCTCAGATTTTATACCACATTTTGCCATTGTGCGGCTGTGCCCGCTGACGCTACCAGGGACATGGCCACATCAACTGATGAGTAGGATACCGTGGCCGCCTTCTCATCGATTAAATCATTAGCCGAATTCCGTTCTGGCCATGACAGATGTTGAATGAGCCTGTACTGTCCCAACTCCTTTTTCGGCACTACTCCCAGGGGAGAAGTAATCAGCTTGTCCATGGGCCATTCTTGTAAGAACCCGCCATTCTCCCCTCCTGCACCTCTCTATCCAATTTGTCTTGCACTGCCTGCTTATGTTCCTCAGCTGATCGCAAACTCTCTGCCCATCTCCTGGTCCATGGACCCGTGTATCCCAAACAAAACCCCTCTCAAACCCCCCGTAACACCCTACCTGCCCCCTGATTTTCATAGCACTGTAGCCACGGTTCCAGATTTTCTAATCTATCCGGAGTATGAGCCCTTTGGCCCAACCCCCGGTGTTTCGTTACTCCCTCGAGCGCCCAAAAACTACTGTTGGCGACCTCCTGTGTTACCGCCTGACTGCCACCATTGGTGCCCACCCTGATGGTATGAATGTTGAATGTTGAATGTTACAGGATTTCTAAAGCGCATAGCTGCCTGTGAGCGTCCCAGCGCTAGGTAAGTACAGACAGAGTCATAAGGGGGTATCCTGCCCCAAAGCAATTGACCAGTGCATGCCCACCCCCACACTTATCTCATGGCGAAATTTACAATAATCACGTGTGCATAGTCCTTTATTGAAGTCCCAGCAAGCCCTTCCTGCTCCTGGCTGACTCTTCCTTGTGCCCCCCACCCCTCCCTGGGTGGGTGGCCCCTGAAATAGTCCGTGAACTATGGACAGCCTACTGGCTGTGAAAATCATTTCCCCCCTTTTGCCGCCCCCATTGTTTGTTGCCACAAATCTGCATCCAGATCCGCCGATTCTCCTCGAGGTCCTATGCTTGGCGTGCCCTGAACTCCTCCTCATATTGGCCCATGCGTATCCCCCACCAGTAATGTGCACTGTCCTGATTACATCCATATATTTAAACAGCGCCACGCAACACTCTGGGTATTTTTCACAGTAGACACCTGCATAAATGATGGGAGTGTCCAATTCACTGTTGGCAACTGCACTTTTGGCCGGTTTGCCAACTCATATTACTCTTCTTTGGATTCCTCTTTAGTCCTGACTTCCCTGTGCAAAGGTTTTAACATCTCTACATACTCTCCCTTCCAAATGCACTCTTTTGTTAACGGCATCCAGTGCGCCCCTAAAGGTTTTGTTACCCCCATGTACGTGAGTTTTTTAAATTTCAATTCCTTGCTCTCAGGGCCATCCTTTTTTATACTCTTTCTTGTTTCTTTCTCCCAATACTTTTCCTGTCTTAGCCCCATTTTCTAATTTCGTAGGCCCTTTGTTTCCTGCGTTGCCAGTGCCCACACCCATGCCCGTGACATACTCCCCCCGCAGTCTACCCTTCCCCTCCTTATGCAGCACCCTGCATCTATCCCAATCGACAACATTACAGGTTTCCTTTTTGTGTTTTCTGCCTTACCTGGCTGCAAGGAGAGTGCCCGTAATGTTGCAGTCCACTTCGCCACTGGCCCTCTCCCTTCCATTGCTCTTGCAGGCTTTGCAGCAGACCGCGATGCCCTTACTTGCTTTTCTGACGGCCCCTATTACACACTATGCAACACGTCAGAGTGCCCACAACCCTTTCCTCCTCCTCCCTTAGCTCAGCTTCTTCAAGGCTCTCTTCATCAAAATTCAGCACTTCATCTCCGTGACCCCAAACCTGCAGCCACATGTGGCCTTTCCGTATCTCACTCTGCAGGGCCCTGGCGGCTCCCCATCTCTGGCCCCCCCTTTGGCTTTCCGCTGGGCGGCTGACTGTATTCTACGGTGCCCTTCTGGCCCCTCTATGCGCTGCTTGACATTCCTCTGTGCCCCGTGAGTCCTGATATACCCTCCGGGCGTTGTGTGGTACTGAACATTCTGGACCCGTGTTATAAACATCGTCGTATCATGACGATTTTGGTGTCAGCAGACCGCAAATGACGAGTGTAGTGTGTCTGAGTGTTTTCGCATGAATCGATCTAAGAGAACACTCTGTATTCAAGAATTTAGTTTGAATCCTCGGGTTCCATTTTGTGAACGTCAGCCATTTTGTGATTGCCCTCACACAGGCCAAATGACTAAGGCCGAAACGAGTCTAAAGGACACGTACACCTTTGCTGACTCCTCTGTGACCTGGGCAAGCTGACTCTACTGCCTGAAGCCAAACCTGTTCGGCCAGTTCCTCTCCCAGTGGCCGAATGAGATTAGTATCAAAGCACAACATGTCATAAACCTTTCATCGCACACAAACCATGCCTAATCTTACACACACCTGTCCCTGTTTCTTTCTTTATGGCTTGCTTTACGAGGAGGAGGTGCCCGTTTTTATTGGGGGTCCGTCGATATCTGATGAGAAAACTAGGCCTTGTTGGGTAATTGATTGTGGGCTGGACAACTAAAATATGGGTTTGTCATCATGACTCTGCTTTTTCTTTGTAGTGAACATATGTGAATGGCCAACTGTAAAATAAGGATTGTTTGCCTAAAGCATAATATTTTGTATAAAAGAGAAGGCTGGCTTTGTAAGTTTGAGCAGTCTCCTGAGAACATACACCGTGTTGTACTTCTAGGATACCTGTTACTGGCTGCAGCCAATAAATATGATCTTTGACTTCACCGAGAAGACTCTGTGTTTCTGTAGTCTGAAACAGGAAGAACTCAAAGTCTTCGGGTGTGTTCCCTGGCACCGCTGGGTTCTGAAAAATCCGGTACTTCAGTTGGGGCCAGTGAGGTCGTTCTGAGCCTACTTATGCTGGTCCGACGGGCACCCTTGGTGGTATCGGGTGTGCCATTCTGGGCCCAGCCCTCTCTTTGCCTCCGTGCCAATGAGCCACCCCCAGCTCTGCTGAGTTGGCTGATCTGTGCCACTCGCTGGCGTGCAAAGCAAAAATGTGGACTGGTGTGCTGGATCCCTGCCAAGAACCTGCCTGCCGAATCTCCTCTTCCTCCCTTGCCTCTACCATTCCTGCCTTAGACCCACTTCTAACTCCATATCCTGCTCACCCATTCCCTGCTCTCCCTCTTCTTCCCCGCTCCATTCTAGCAACTCGGCGACCAACGTCAACCCGGCCCCTCCCCACCATACTTGACTTTTCCCCAGACCGAGTCCCTGGCACTCTCTCACCTGCCCTGTCCCCAGGCACCCTCCCCTGCCCTCATACCCCCTTCAACCATTGCATGGACCCCCCTTTTGCCATGTAGGCATATCATTGTGATACTGTATTCCCCCTCTCACACCTTCCCCCCACAACTGAAAAATATCTAGGCCCTCCCAAGCATGAGGGCCCTCAGTGGGCTCCTGTTCTTCCGGCACTTCTTCATCCCTGTCTTCCTCCCACTCTTGCTCCCCGTCAGAAAACCCCTGGTCCCCCTGGGGGCCTGTCCATTCCCTATCAGGACATGCCTGCTAGTTACCACCGCTAGTATCCCCCCTCTATCCGCACCTTGCACTCTGTCGCTGTGTGCCTTTCTCCAGGGCTCCCATTGCCCTTATGGGGGCGGCGATACCCGGTGGGTCGGTCACACCGCCTCCGCCAATTCTGCTGCCTCTGCGACCAGTAGATCCAGCCGCCCAGCTTCTTTCGAGAGGCGCATTGCCTCCCGGACCTCTCGTCCGCCATTGCCGGTGAGTCAAATAAAAACGAACCTCTCCTATCCCTCACTGCTAACACGAAGCACAAGGCCTAACACCAAAACTTTCTACAGTGCAGAAACCCTACTCTTAGCCACCAAGACACCAAACCTAAAATGGTGGCAGGGAGCCCAACAACCTTAACCTTTATAGCCCTTGGGCTGTAATTGGGCTATACCCAAAACAGCCCAATAATCGCAAAATGGCAGTCCCCCGGACTGCCCCACCTCTCCCAATCTGCCCAAGGGGCAGACCTCCCTGCAGTCGGCTGCCCCCCAAGCCACCTTTCAGCATTCAGGTTTCCGGGCCTCTGTAATGCACCGTGTTTGCTGCCTTGCCTTTGCCTGTCATTGGTCGCTTAACATTGAAAGCTTTTTCACTTTTCCCTTCGTTTTTCTGTTTTCCAAGCTGTACACATCAGTACTGTTACCCGGGGCACTGCCGGCCTTGGGCATGGGCGAGCTCGGACCTGGCCCTGGACGCCAATATACCGAGGGGCGCAGCATGGAGCTGCCTGACTTAATGTCATGCAAACAGAAACTTGTTCATTGCACTTTGTCTCAATCGGGTCCCACTAAAGATTTGATTTTGTAATGAGCCCTTAATGTACCTCAGCATAATTTTAGCACTCTATCACCACCCTGCCCTCTTCCCGTCTTCCTCACACCTCTTGCTGTCGCACTGAAGTGCCTCCGTCTCCCACAAAAATTCCAAATATTCTTTCAGCCAGGGCGCTGTCTGATTTAGGGCCGGCCCTGCCCACAGGTACCTGCTCTTCCGTGGTTGTTTCCAACATGAAGGAATTGACCCACTAAGGTCACCCGGGTCACTCTCGACCTCCTCTAGCCTTCCAAGAATGAAGAGTCGATGACGCAGTAGAGAATACAAGCAGACTAGTTTATTTGCAAAGTACACTGCAGGGGAGTTGAAGTACCGGGTTTTTAAGAACCCAGCGGTGCCAGGGAGAACACCCAAAGACTTCGAGTCCTTCCTGTTTCAGACTACAGAAACACAGAGTCTTCTTGGTGAAGTCAAAGATCGTATTTATTGGCTGCACCCAGTAACAGGTATCCTAGAAGTACAACACGGTGTATGTTCTTAGGTGACTGCTCAAAATTACAAAGCCAGTCTTCTCCTTATATACAAAATAATATGCTTCAGGCAAACATTCCTTATTTTACAGTAGACCATTCACATATTTTTACTACAAAGAAAAAGCAGAGTCATGATGACAAGCCCACATTTCAGTTTGTCTAGTCCACAATCAATTACCCGTCAAGGCCCAGAACTTTCATCAGATATCGACGGACCCCCAATAAAAACGGGCACCTCCTCCTCGTAAAGCAGGTCATAAAGAAGAAACAGAGACAGGTGTGTGTGAGATTAGGCATGGTTTGTGTGCGATGAACGGTTTATGACATGTTGTGCCTTGATACTAATCTCATTCGGCCACTGGGAGTGGAACTGACCGTACAAAACACATCAAGAGCAGACCAGGTCTAGAAATGGTGTGTAGCCATGCCGGAGACCACGAAGCAGTCAGTTGTATGTGTGAACAAATGTTGCTGAGTAACAGAAGCTAGGACAATAGCTAGGACACATCCCATCAGCCCACCCTTGTGGTGGAATTTCATCATGTGGGAGGTGGTGGTCACTCTCAACCTCGCCCGACCATATAGTGCCGGGAATCAAAGCCAAAACTCTGGCCATGATGTTCATCAAATAGTAAGAATGAAAATGAAAATAAAAGTGCAGTGCTAAAGTGATCGTGATGGATAAAATTAACTACTAAGACTCAGGAAACGTTCAAACTGAAGTCTAGGTGTCAAAAATTAAAAACACGCTGAGTAGTTGAAGACCGAAACTACTCAATGGCGCTGTGCAGAACGGTCAACATGTTTCAGCCTATAGGGGAATTACCCCGGCTTTCTTCAGGACCTATAGTATGGAATTGCTACTGCAGCTAACAGTGATTTGTGAACTGAAAAGTAACATAAACTGTACATATCTACCAGGTACCCAGCGGTGCCAGGGAGAACACCCAAAGACTTCGAGTCCTTCCTGTTTCAGACTACAGAAACACAGAGGCTTCTTGGTGAAGTCAAAGATCGTATTTATTGGCTGCAGCCAGTAACAGGTATCCTAGAAGTACAACAGCATGTATGTTCTCAGGAGACTGCTCAAAATAATATGCTTCAGGCAAACATTCCTTATTTTACAGTAGACCATTCACATATTTTTACTACAAAGAAAAAGCAGAGTCATGATGACAAGCCCACATTTCAGTTTGTCCAGTCCACAATCAATTACCCGGCAAGGCCCAGAACTTTCATTAGCTATCGACGGACCCCCAATAAAAACTGGCACCTCCTCCTCGTAAAGCAGGTCATAAAGAAGAAACAGAGACAGGTGTGTGTGAGATTAGGCATGGTTTGTGTGCGATGAACGGTTTATGACATGTTGTGCCTTGATACTAATCTCATTCGGCCACTGGGAGTGGAACTGACCGAACAGGTTTGGCTTCAGGCAGTGGAGTCGGCTTGCCCAGGTCACAAAGGAGTCAGCAAAAGTGTACGTGTCCTTCAGATCGAATTTTAGCCTTAGTTATTTGGCTATGTGAGGGCAATCACAAAATGGCTGCCGTTCACAAAATGGAACCCGAGGGCTCAGGACGAAAACTCCGATTTCAGGGTGATTTCGTCACTCGAACATGACGGAAATGCTTGTGCATAGTATTTAAACCATTACCGGTCTGCTGATACCAAAATCGTCATGATTCGACGATGTTTATAACACGGGTCCAGAATTTTCAGTACCACAGACCCTCCTTTTGCCCTTACATAGGCAATAACCTACACTCACGCTAATCTGAGTCCAGGTCTATATTCATAAAGTCATTGAGATGTTGCTGTAGCATCATCCTATTATTTAGTTCGTTTCTTGATACAGGTTTCCTTACACACGATGTAGCACAGAGGCCACATATTGCAGGAGCACACTGTACACACAGACAAAACAGGAAAAGGATGGCTAAGATCATCCCAATGACTATCAGAATCTTCCATCCCCAGGCAGATATCAGTTCCCAGAACCATCCCATCAATGACCAGTCTCCTTCATCCACGTGAATGGATTCAGAGATTTTATGCAGTTTGGAAATGGCCTGGTATACTGTCGGAGCGTTATCTGGGATGAAAATACAACAACTTGATTGGATCACTTTACATACCCCACCTCGGTCTGCTAGTATGACGTCTAATGCGACCCGGTTCTGAAGAGTCATAAGGCGATCCGACTGGAGCTCAGCAGTCAAGTTACTAAGGGCACCAGCAGTTTCAACTACGGTGGATTCAACCACCCTTGTCAATTGCCTTATGTTCCTGCTGTTCACCATAGGCCCCCAAAACGGCAGAAAACCTTTTACAAAATCTCCGAATTCTTGTCCTGCAGTGTCTTCTTTACTGATGACACCTCTAACTATCCTTGTCCTGTGGTAATCTGCCGCGGCCGAGTAGGTGGGAGGCAACAGGAACGACACAAAACATGTGCCCGAGAAGTCAGGGGGCAACCATGTATAGGCTCTATCATGGCAGATGAAATAGGTACCCTTAGCTGCTACAAATGGAGGGGAAGTCCGAGATGCGAAAACATATGTTTCGGTGCAGACACTTCTCCCTAACTGAGCTCTGGGATTTTTGCCATTACCTTGCAGACATAGGTGACCCTGATGGGGTACAATCCAAATCGCAGAGGATCTTTTTGCTCGTTGGTTCTCACTCAGAGTAATCCCATATCCTGTTATGTTCCATCTATCGTAAGCTTGTAACTCATCTCTGGGAATCTTTCTATAGGTGTCAATGTTTCTACTCATATTCGTGATTCCTACTACCAATGCCTTGTTGCTCGAGTTACTTCTCGTGGAACGTGGGGGATATGGTTCGATGGCATATATGAACATCGTTTGAAACGCCCACAAAGAACCATTGTAGCTAAATGGTAAGACCAAGTATGGGATACCTTTGTCTGTCGTATGTGGCATAAGACCACACACCCAACAGTTAGTTGTGTTTACTACTAATTGGTGTTGGTGTAACAGTTGAATGAAAGAGTTATTGAAAAACTCTAATCTTCTAGAGGACTCATGTTCAGGCAGAGGGTGAAAAGAATGTGAGGAAACAGTAGAAGGAGGTATTGGCTGTGTAGTGGGTGCAAACGTTACTTGAAAAGAGAATAAAACATATCCTATTAAAAACATCATTACACTAAGCAACATAAAAATACACAATATTAAAAATCGTTTCTTTGTCATAAGTATGCACATTCTGGCTTTAAAGTTCATTTGTTTGGCAGGTCTCTCCATCTTGAAAAACTCCATCCTCTCTAATTGCTGCCCGCGGCGGTAGGGTGTTCTATGCTAAAGAGTGCTTCTGTCAGTCCAGGGCAACTCCCTTAGACCAACCAGAACTGTCGACCTCACGTCTTCAGCTGCACCCCAAAGACTTGGGCAACCGCGACCCTAGCAGCGGAACCTGGATGGCAGTTCAAAAAACAAAAATGAGCAAGTTTCCCAGATGAGAGAGCTGCGCTTTCAAAAATAGTAAACAGAAATATTTTTATTTGTCCATAGTCATAGTTCTCGGCCTCAAATTGTAACGGTTTCTTCCAGGTGCTGTCTGGTCTTGGAATAAGAGTTCAGGCTCTGTAGCGTTCAATCGAATTGACGGAGGCACAGCTTCTTGCAAGATATTGTCGCTTTCCTGTTCAGAAATTGTTCCTTTTACACGTGCATCGCTAAAAGGTAGAAAACGAGGCACAGTCTCAGTTTCAGAGTCAGCGATCCCCTCCTGGACCCTACGGTCGTACGGAAGAGGCAGTGGGACCCTCTTACAATGAATGCCGTGGATCCAGTGTTTCTTCCCTTCTACTCGAACAGCTGATCTTGTTGAGAGAAGGACTAGATGAGGGCCGGTCCAACGGGGTTGGTCATTCTTTGTTCGCTGAAAATTTCTAATCAGCACCCAGGATCCAGGATCGATCGGATGTCCTGGAGCTTCAGAGGCCTGAGGCAGAGTGTCGTGGACCTGTTGGTGTAAAACACGCAATTTAGCCGTCAATTCATACAAATAATCAAGCAGTACAGGGTGTTCGATCTCGCTATATTTGGTTGGCCTTCGCACTCCCCATATGTTGGCCGGGCGGCCAAACACAATTTCATAGGGACTAAGTCCCACTCGCGAGTGAACAGTCATTCTCGTTGATAGGAGTGCTAAGGGCAGAGCGTCAGGCCATTTAAGACCAGTACTCGCTTGAATCTTGGCCAGTTTCAGTTTTAGTGTGCCATTATAGCACTCTACTAGTCCAGCTGATTGGGGGTGATTTGCAGCGTGGAACTTTTGCTGAATGCCTAGCCCCTCACATACTTTCTTCATCACTCGACCCACAAATTCACTCCCATTATCACTCCAGACCATTCTCGGCATTCCGAATCTAGGGAAAAATTCTTTGACAAGGGCTTTAGCTGTGGATAAGGCAGTATTGTCCTTTAAGGGATATGCTTATACCCATCTTGAAAAGGCACAAACAACAACGAGTACGTATTTCAAATTGTTGCACCTTTTCATGTGGATGAAATCTAGCTGCAAAATCTCGAACGGATACGTTGGAGGCGCAAAATGACCAGCTGGAGTTGGGGTTCCTCTACCAGGATTGTATTTCAGACACACCATACAATTCTTGACCACATTCTCTGCACACTTAGGAATTCCAGCATTTTGCCATACTGGAGCTAACAACTTACAAATCCCTTTCACACTGATATGAGCCATTCCATGAGCCATTGTCACCACTGCAAGCACATACGCATCGGGTAACAACCATCGCTGATGTTCTGACAATTCAACCCAACAACCATTTGCATCCAATTTACCCGTACTTTCTCTCCACACACTCAATTCTTTCTCTGTAGTTTCAGCTTGAATGGATTTCACGCTCTCAATCGTATCTTCACACATTCCAACGTCACCAATCCATCTTGCAGGGCCTGCAACATACATTCGACTCATCACATTCCTTGCAGTTTCTTTCGCAACTTCATCCGCGAATGCATTTCCGCGACCAACATCATCCGTAACCTTTTTGTGTGCACTGCATTTCACAATCGCAACTTGTAACGGCAAGGTCAGTGACTCGAGAAGCTCATTCACCAACTGACCATGCTGGATCTTAGCACCATGCGAAGTCAGGAACCCACGTTCTTTCCACAATCGTCCAAAACTGTGAGCCACACCTAATGCATACTGACTGTTTGTGTACACATTCACTCGTTTTCCTTTCTCCAACACACACGCTCTTGTAAGTGCAATCAGCTCTGCTGCTTGCGCTGAATTGTGTGGGATACGTGCAGCTTCAACAATCGTATGCAAAGTCGTCACAGCATATGGTGTAGTCGTATCACCATTCGGTAGCTTGAAACACGAACCATCAACCCACAAAGTACCATCACATTCTGGAAGAGGAGTATCCCTAAGATCTATCCTCCCTTTCGTTTCTTCTTCTGTCCTGAGACAGCAATCATGCTTTTCGACCTCATCTGTTTCTACTGAAATCGGCAATAACGTGGCTGGGTTTAACGTATTGCACCTTTTTATGTGCACATGACTCGCTAACAGTGTCAGCTCATAACCTGACAATCGAGCACTAGTTAAGTGCTGTGTCTTTGTTCTGCTTAACAGAGTGTCCACCGCATGTGGAACCATCACAATCAACATGTTATTCATCACTAACCCAGCAGACTGTCGAATAGAAACAGCTGCTGCGGCAGTGGCTTTCAAGCAACTCGGCAACGCCTTAGCTACCGGATCCAAAGTCGACGAAAAATACGCGCATTGACGCTGCTTGTCCCCAAAAGACTGTGTCAACACTGACAATGCACAACCTTCTTTCTCATGGACATATAATGTAAAAGGCTTACTGTAGTCGGGGGTACCCAACAGAGGAGCCGAACACAATGCATCACGCAATTCGGAAAAACTTTTCTGACACTCTTCAGACCACGGAATGGGATTCGGTGTATCTTTACAAGTTAATGCCACCAACGGTTTGGCCAATAAGGAAAAATTCGGTATCCATTGCCTGCAATATGATGTAATGCCCAAGAAAGCACGCACTTCTCTCTGTGTCCTTGGCACACTCAATTTTGCAATTGCCTGAATTCTTTCTGGGGTCAGTTTCCTTCCCTCCTTCGATAAGAGATGACCTAAGTAGGTCACTTCTTGTCGACAATATTGCAATTTTGAAAGAGAGACTTTGTGATGCAGATCACACAAATGACGCAACAAAAACAGTGTGGCTTCTTTACAAATCTCCTCAGTATCTGCAGCGATTAGCAAATCGTCGACGTACTGAATAAGAGTAGCGCCATCAGGTAAAACAATCGTATCTAGCTGTGTTTTTAAAGCCTGACTGTATATCGATGGACTTTCACAGTAGCCTTGAGGAGCGCGTTTGAAGCGGAAGCTTCGGACTCCTAAACTGAAGCCAAAAATATCCCTGCTTTCCTCGGCAATCGGGATGCTGAAGAAAGCATTCTTCAAGTCAATCACCGAGAACCTGTGGTTCCGTGGTTTACGAACTGGGTTCGATGGTTCCGAACCCGTTCGTTAAAGATCGTCGGAAATGGACAATTTTGGTGTCAGCAGACCGCAAATGGCGAGTGTAGCGTGTCTGAGTGTTTTCGTATGAATCGATATAGGAGAACACTCTCTATTCAAGGATTTAGTTTGAACCTCCGGGTTCCATTTTGTATACGGCAGCCATTTTGTGTGGTTGCCCTAACATAGGCCCGATGACTGTGGCCGATGTCCTTGAGACACGTACGCCTTAGCTGACTTCTGGGTGACCTGGCCGAACTGACTCCTTGCCCGAGGCTGACCTCGCTGAGCCAGTTCCTTGTTCAGCAGCTGGCCTGATAAAGATCAAAGAGCAGGACATGCCCGAGTTTATGGTACACTGCTCCCACCTTTCTATCTCCTCCCCAATCTGCTTCTGCCTTTCCTTTACGACATAATCATTGATTTGGGTCGAAGGCTTTATGATGGGTTTGTCCGGCCTGATCGAACAGGAAACTTGGGAATGTGCGTGGTCATTTCTGGTGGGCTGGACAACGGAAAACGGGATTGTCTTTCATCATCGTCATTCGCTACTCTTGAAATGTTACATTGCCATTTGTCAGTTTTCGATGCACCGAATGTAAATTGGAATGTTGCCTGAGGCTTGATTTTTGGCATAAAAGACCATGCTCCGCTTATTGAATTTGTGCAGTCTCTGACGAACTACCCGTGTGTACTTCGTAGATCTCTGTTCCTGGTTGCAGCCAATAAACTTTTGTCTTTGATGTCATCAAGAAGTATCCCGTGTCTCTGTTTTCCAAGACAGGTGAACTCGAAGGTATTAGGCGTTCTCCCTGACGCCGCTGGGTTCTAAAAACCCGGTCCTTCAGTTGGCGCCCAACGTGGGGCGACTTCAGCGGTACCGGTCCAAGCCAGAGGTTCGTGAGAAGCTTCGTGTGAAAATTCTGGAGGAAGGCCAGCCACTTCATCGACCCCTGTATGTCGTCGTGGTCCGAAAGTCTTTGCTGCGAGGTTTCCCGCTTTCCGACGGCTACGAAGGACTGCTGCCCTGACTGTCGCCCTGTTTTGGAGCCTTAGACGTTTGTAGAGCGAGACGATTGACGGGTCTTCTGGTGACGCCATCGACATTTCAGTTAAGTATAAGCGGAGCGTCTCCCAGTCCTTAGTTTGTTTTTTATCTTTTAGTGGATAGCTTTGATTTGGTACCTGCAGGTCCCAAAGCCAAGGGATTCGTGTATTCACGAGATTATCGTTTCTAGATTCCCCTTGTTGTTTGAAGCTAGACTAGTGAGCAAGATGCCTGGTTTTAGCAGTTTTAGAAACTTGTTTAGTTGTGGTGCATTGAAGGACTCCCGGTTAGAGGATTCGTGTCCGGTTCCTCCGATCGGAACTCCTATATACGAATTGTATGTGAAGCATGGTGTGGGTCCTATTAGCTATAATGAGATCTGGGTAAAATATACGAAGAGTGACGGTGTCCTACAATGGCCCCGTTACGGTAGTTTTGAAACGGAAATTTTAGATAACCTTGAGGTGAAGTTGTTCAAGAAGAAAGCCCGGCCGGCGATGTTTGACTCTTTCCGCATATGGAGCAAAGAAGCCAAACAGAAAGAAATAAAATTAGCGAAAAAGAATAAGAGAGGTATGTCAATGGTGCAAGCTGCCATTGCATACAGAGATAATGAAGAAGAACAAGAAAGTGAACAGATGCTTAGAGTGAGGAAGTTAGCGGTAGATAGATGCTATCCAGTCTTGCCGTCTAAAGAACAGAAAGCCGAGAAAGATCTTACGAAAGATCCTTTAATGTCACATCTGTTAAATTTTCACCGCCCCCTTATGTGCAGAATGCTACGGCACCACCGCCACCAGTCGTGGCTGTGCAATTGCCGGTTGTTTTGCCTCCTGTGATTCCTCTACAGCCAGCTCCTTCGTTGGCTACTGTTCCTTTGGCGCAGCCTCCTCAGGGGCCGCCAACTTTGCCTTCTCCTACGACTGCTACTTCTATGCCTGTCCCTACTACTGCTTCTATGCCTGTTCCGACTTTGGATTCTTCTACTACTGTTTCATCTTCCCTTATTCTTCTGACTACTCCTTCTCCTAGACAGCGGATGACTGCTGCCTTTTCCGGTTTTCTGACTCCTTGGTTGGGACAATTGGGTATGTCTCCAGTGAGTGAGCGTCGACAGCTGCGTAGTCAGTTGCCTGACTCGGATGAACGAATGGTTTTGGATCACATGGCACGTAGATGGGTAACGTACACGTCTCAGTACGATCTTGAGGGTATCATGGATATCTTCCGGCAATGGGAAGTACCTAAGCAACTATATGTTTTTGAGACCATGTGTGCGTTTCTCCATGATCAATGGATGGACGAGGTGGGTAAACCCCCTGAAGAGTTGTTTCGATTGCGTTCTGAGTTTGCGAAGGGCACGATTGTGAGTCTCCTCGACATCGAGAGAGCGGTGTTGTCGTTATTATCATTTCGAAATGATGCTTCTTCTGAACGACTGTTTGAGCCCGATTCATCAGTTGGGAGAAAAGCGCGCCAGTATCTGATGCGAGAGGTTCCTCCGGTTTGGAGACCTGCTGATGCAAATGCTCATCCACCTGTTGTTGCACACTTCCAGCGAGTGTGGGTACATGTTCCTTGGAAGCGTGCTGAAGTGCTAGCGCTTAAGCAGACTTTTCCTGATCCGAGAAAAAATCCTGCGGGATATTATAAAGAGCTTACGCAAACTGTGAGTTCGTGTGTTATGAATTTGGCGGACATAGATATGTTGTTTGGAAATGTTGTTCCACAGCCCATCTGGAATGTCATTCGACATACGGATCATGATAATGAATTGGGTGATTCGTGGGTGAATCTTGTTGCTGCGAATGATAGACAAGTTGGAGGTGTAAGCCTGAAAATATCATTACTGAACTTCCTGGTAGGATTATTACTTTTATGAAGACTTTGATGCCTGAAGTACGTGTTAATTGGGACAAGTTGTCTGCATGTAAGCAGAAGAAAGATGAGACTTTGTCAGATTTCTTCTCGCGTTTCGAAGAAACGTTCGTTGATCATAGTGGTCAGGATATGGCAACCGAAGGTGGTCAGAGGTTGTTTGTCGACAAGTTCGTACACAATCTTCTTCCTGAGTTATGCACTAAGTTGAAGGATTCTGAGAGTGCTTGGCCTGTTTCTACATCGGCACAGATTCTAGCCACAGCTCAATATTATGAGAATAGACGTAAGGATGAGTTAGAGAAAGCAGATAAGAAGACTAAGGAATTGAAGACTAAAGTTCTTCTACAACAAGCTTATCCGCCCCGTGTTAATAATCAGCGTGATTACCAGCAACCGCAACAGTATTCGAGGAACTCGCAAAGAAACGAGACTCCTCAACAGCGTTTTCCGTATGGCCCTAATCAGTGTGCGTATTGTAAGGAAGAAGGTCATTACAAGAATAGTTGTCCGGTCTTGCTACAACGAGGGAATAGTACTCCTGGTGTACGAGGTAGAGGTGCTCAGCAAGCGCCTAGAGGTAGGGGTCGCGGTCAGAATGTGCGTCCTTTACCTCCGCAGAATTCAATGAACAGTTTCGACCAACAGCAGACTTCGTCTGGTAGGACTACACAATACTATGTGGACGATTACTATGTTGAGGGTGATGAAGCACATGGTAATGATTGTTAGGACAGCCATGGACAAAGAGAGGGAGTTGTTTCAGTTCCAGTAGATCAGAGCGGACCTTACGTTGAGGTGATTGCATCAGGTGTGTCAGAGCCTTTTCTGCTAGACACTGGTGCTACGAAGAGTTCGATTATGCATTCTAAACTCCCTGGCGCACCTTTGTCTGGCTTTAATAATGTTTCTGTAGGTTTTTCTGGCGCCCCCGTTACAAATCCGATTTCTGCTCCATTGCCCCTTTCTGTTGGTCCTCGTAGGTTTGAAGCACCCCTTCTTTTGACTACAGGTTGTAATGAGAATTTGCTGGGATTAGACTTGTTAAAGAGATTGTATGCAACTTTGTACTGTTCTCCGTCGGGAGTACATCTTACCTTGGGTGAGAGTGTGATTTCTCCGATGTATATATCGAAAGATTGTCCTCCATCGGAATTGTCTTCATTACCAGATTCACTGTGGGCTACGGGTCCGAATGATGTGGGCCTGTTAGATATTCCCCCATATGTTGTTACATTGAAGGCGAATGCTAAGTTACCACGCATTCCGCAGTATCGCATTTCGAGTGATGGTGAGCGTGCACTTTTAGCGATCATTTATGATCTGATTGACAAGGGTATCATTGAAGAGACTCAAGGTAACGTGTGCAATAGTCCTGTTTTGCCGGTTCTGAAGAGAACTGATCCTTCACAGCCTCCTGTATATAGATTTGTCATCGATCTTCGTGAAGTGAACAAGATTGTTGTTCCTCAATTTCCTGTTGTGCCCGACATTACTGCATTATTGACTCTGATTCCAGCTTCTGCCACCTGGTTTTCGGTGATTGACCTGAAGAATGCTTTCTTCAGCATCCCGATTGCCATGGAGAGCAGGGACATCTTTGGATTCTCTTTAGGAGGACGCAGTTTCCGCTTTAAGCGCGCTCCTCAAGGCTATTGTGAGAGTCCATCGATTTACAGTCAAGCTTTAAAGACACAACTTGATCTGTTGGGTTTACCGGAAGGTGCAGCCCTTATTCAATATGTTGATGATTTGTTAGTTGCCGCCGATACTGAGGAGATTTGTAAGGATGCCACTTTGTCTTTATTGCGACATTTATCTGATTGTCATCATAAAGTTTCTCTCTCGAAGTTGCAATTCTGTCGACAAGAAGTTACCTACCTAGGTCACCTCTTATCGAAGGAGAGAAGGAAACTGACCCAAGAAAGAATTCAAGCTATTGCGAAAATGAGTGTTCCTACGACACAGAGAGGAGTACGCGCGTTTTTGGGTATTACGTCGTACTGTAGGCAGTGGATCCCCAATTTTTCTCTGTTAGCAAAGCCTTTGATAGCTCTTACTGTTAAGGATACTCCAAATCCTATTCCTTGGACTGACGAATGTCAGACGAGCTTTTCTGAACTACGCAATGCGTTGTGTTCGGCTCCTGTGTTGGGTACTCCCGACTACAGTAAGCCTTTCACATTGTATGTCCACGAGAGAGAGGGATGTGCATTGTCGGTTTTGACTCAGCAGTTTGGCAATAAGCAACGCCCATGTGCGTACTTTTCGTCGACTTTAGATCCTGTAGCTAGAGCGTTGCCGAGCTGTTTGAGAGCCACAGCGGCAGCGGCTGTTTCAATTCGACAATCTGCTGGTTTGGTTATGGATAACACGTTAGTGGTTATGGTTCCACATGCAGTGGATACCTTGTTGAATCGTACCAAGACACAGCATTTAACTAGTGCTCGGTTGTCAGGGTATGAGCTTACACTGTTTGCGAGTCTTGTACACATAAAAAGGTGTAATACCTTAAACCCAGCTACATTGTTGCCGATTTCGCTTGAGACAGATGACGATAGTGAAGAACAGCACAACTGTTTTCTAAGAACCGAAGAAGAGACGAAAGGGAGAGTGGACCTTAGGGACACTCCTCTTCCTGATTGTGATGATGCTTTGTGGGTTGATGGTTCGTGTTTTAAGTTGCCGAATGGTGATACGACTGCAGCATATGCTGTGACAACTTTGCATACGGTTGTTGAAGCTGCACATATCCCTCACAACTCCGCACAAGCGGCTGAATTGATCGCACTTACGAGAGCATGTGTGTTGGCGAAAGGGAAACGAGTGAATGTGTATACGGATAGTCAGTATGCGTTTGGTGTGGCTCATAGCTTTGGACGTTTGTGGCGTGGACGTGGATATTTGACATCGCATGGGACTAAGATCCAGCATGGGCAACTGGTGAATGAACTTCTTGAATCTCTTACGTTACCATTGCAAGTAGCGATTGTGAAATGCAGTGCCCATAAAAGGGTTACGGATGATGTTGGTCGTGGTAATGCGTTTGCGGATGAAGTTGCGAAAGAAACTGCTAGAAATGTGATGAGTCGAATGTATGTTGCGGGTCCGGCGAGATGGGTTCCAGAGAAGAGTATGTGTGAAGATACTATTGAGAGCGTGAAATCTATTCAGGGTGAGGCCACAGAGAAAGAGTTGGATGAATGGAGAGAGAGTAAGGGTAGATTGGATTCGAATGGTTGTTGGATTGATTTGTCAGAACATCAGAGATGGTTGCTGCCTAACGCGTATGTGCTTCCGGTTGTTACAATGGCTCATGGAATGACACATATTAGCGTGAAAGGGATTTGTAAGTTGTTGGCTCCGGTTTGGTAGAATGTGGGAATTCCCAAATGTGCAGAGAATTTGGTCAGAAACTGTATGGTATGTTTGATGCATAATCCTGGTAAGGGAACTCCAACACCAGCTGGTCATTTTGCTCCTCCTACGTATCCGTTCGAAGCTTTGCAGCTAGATTTTATCCATATGGAGAGATGCAACAACTTGAAATATGTGTTAGTGGTTGTTTGCTCCTTTTCTAGATGGGTAGAAGCTTACCCCCTTAAGGACAATACTGCTTTGTCCACAGCGAAGGCTTTGATAAAAGAGTTTTTCCCGAGATTTGGAATGCCGAGAATTATCTGGAGTGATAATGGGAGTGAATTTGTGGGTCAAGTTATGAAGAGAGTGTGTGAGGGTCTCGGGATTAGGCAGAAATTCCACGCTGCAAACCACCCCCAATCAGCTGGTTTAGTCGAGTGTTATAATGGCACTCTTAAGTTAAAATTGGCCAAAATTCAAGCGAGCACTGGTTTGCAATGGCCAGATGCCTTGCCTTTAGCACTTCTGTCTACAAGGATGACTGTGCATTCACGAATGGGCTTGAGTCCGTATGAGGTTGTGTTTGGTCGCCCAGCGAATATTTGGGGCGTACCAAGACCAACGAGATTTAGAGACCTCAAGTATCCTGTGTTGCTTGACTATTTGTGTGAACTGACAACTAAAATGAGTGTTTTACTCCAACAGGTGCATGACAGTCTTCCGCAAGCTTCAGAGGATCCGGGGCACTCTATTGAACCTGGCTCTTGGGTGTTTGTACGCAACTTTCAGCGGACCAAGAACGAGCAGCCCCGTTGGACGGGGCCCTATCAATGTATGTATGTATGTATAGGCATTTATATAGCGCACTACTTACCCGGAGGGTCCCAAGGCGCTTCGACCGCTGCAAAACCCTTCCTGGCTTCCCTGAGAGATGGTCCCTTAATGGGTATCTCCAGGGTGAGACCAGGCATCCCCGGCGGTCTGGTGGGGCCGTTAGTGAAGATGAGGCAAGCTAATGCCCAGAGTTGCCGAGTGTGATCGCTGATCAGAGTGGGCACCGAGGCGAGAGAATTATCGAGTCCGCTGACCCTGGTCCAGAAACCTGCCGCGCCGGGAATCGAACCCTGGTCCCGGGCCGTCCTCTGCTCTCGGGTCTGCCGCCTCTAACCAGTGAGCCACACTACTTCACTATCAAGTACTCTTGTCAACAAGATCTGCGGTCCGAGTGCAAGGCAAACGCAACTGGATCCACGGATCGCACACCAAAAGGGCACCTTTGCCCTTGCCATATGATAAGTGGGTCCAGGAGGGACTTGCAGACTCTGAAACAGAAGTTGTCCCACGGTTTATACCGTTCAGCGATGCTAGACTGATTGGAACAAATTCAGAGAAAGAGAGCGACAGAATTTTGCAAGCATCAGTACCCCCTGCAGATCGATTGGACACTACAGAGCCTTCTGTTCGCTGACCAAGCATTAGCTGGAAGAAATCGCTATAATCTGAGACCGAGAGTTACGGACAAATAACTAAAGACTAATAAAGTTTGATGATTTTTTTGTTTTCAGGTTAACTCTCCACCAAGGATCTACTTATTTTTGTTTTTCTTGAACCGCCATCCGGTTCTCGCTGCTAGGGTCGCGGTTGCTACCAGTCTTGGGAGTGCAAGCCTGAGACACTAGGTCTTGGGTTCTGTTGGTCTGAGGCAGCTTTCCTGGGTTCAGCGGAGGCACTCCTGAGCAGAATCAACCAACCACCGCGGGCAGCACATTTAGTTTAGGATGGATTTCTTTGAGTTGGAGAGACCTGTACAGACATTGACTTTTAGAAAACGAATGTGCAAAATGATATCGAAGAGAAGTTTTTTGATACCATGTTTATTTTTACTATTGAGCCTTATGATATTTATAGCTGGCTATGTAACATTTGCTTTTAAAATGACGTTTAATTCCACTGTTCAACCTACACCTTCACCTACCATTTCTTCTTCCCATTCTTTCCATCCTTTGCCTGAGCATGAGGTAGTCAGACGATTGGAATTTGCTAACAATTCTTTCATCCAACTTCTGCACCAACACCAGTTAGTGATTAATACTACAAACTGCTGGATTTGTGGTTTGATGCCCCACACAACTGATAAGGGTATTCCCTATTTAGTTTTGCCTTTTAGTTTTAATGGTTCGATTTGGGCTTACCGAGCGATGTTTATCTATGCCCATAGTGTCTACCCCCAACGTTCATTGAAAGACAATCCAAAGAATAGCGCCATAGTCAAAGGCATTGTCGACATGATTAGAGGGATTAGCTCGTATGAGACTATTCCGAAGGATGAGACACTAGCCTACATTGGTTGGAACGTTACTGGATATGGAGTTAGTCTGAGTGTTAACCAGCGAGCGAAAAGTTCTCCACCGATTTGGATAGTGCCCCATCGGGGCCACTATTGTTTGCAGGGCAACGGTAAGAATCCGAAGGCTCAGTTAGGGAAGAGTGTTTGCGCTGAGACTTATGTATTTGCGTCTCAGTCTTCCCCAGCGTTCCTAGCTGCCAAGGGTACCTACTTTGTTTGCTACGACAAAGCATATACATGGTTGCCCCCCGACTTCTCAGGCACATGTTTTGTTTCCTTTCTGTTACCTCCCACTTTTACAGCTGTGGCAGATTACCACAAGACGAGAGTTGCTAGAGGTGTCTTTAGTCAAGAAGACACTGCAGGGCAAGAGTTGGGAGATTTCTTTAAGGGTTTTCTGCCGTTCTGGGGACCTATGGCTAACAGTAGGAATATTCGCCAGTTGACGAGAGTGGTTGAGTCCACCATAGTCGAAACTGCTGGTGCCCTTGGTAACCTGACTGCTGAGCTCCAGTCGGATAGACTTATGACACTTCAAAATAGAGTTGCCCTTGATGTTATTCTAGCAGATCGAGGTGGAGTTTGCAAGCTGATTCAATCAAGCTGCTGTGTTTTCATTCCAGACAACGCTCCTTCAGTCTTCCAGGCCATTTCCAAATTGCATAAAATTTCCAACTCTGTCCATTTGGACAAAGGAGATTGGTCTTTGATGGGATGGTTATGGGGATTGATATCCACTTGGGGTTGGAAGATTTTGATGGTTATTGGAATGGTCTTGGCAATACTTTTTATGTTTTGTCTCTGTGTACAGTGTGCTCCTGCTATTTGTGGCCTCTGTGCTACTTCGTGTGCAAGGAGACCTGTCCAGAGAGATTAACATGGGTTTGGGTCTGTTGCCTATGATAGGGCAAAAGAAGGGTCTGTGGTTCCGTGGTTTACGAACTGGGTTCGATGGTTCCGAACCCGTTCGTTAAAGATCGTCGGAAATGGACGATTTTGGTGTCAGCAGACCGCAAATGGCGAGTGTAGCGTGTCTGAGTGTTTTCGTATGAATCGATATAGGAGAACACTCTCTATTCAAGGATTTAGTTTGAACCTCCGGGTTCCATTTTGTATACGGCATCCATTTTGTGTGGTTGCCCTAACATAGGCCCGATGACTGTGGCCGAACGAGTACTTGAGACAAGTACGCCTTAGCTGACTTCTGGGTGACCTGGCCGAACTGACTCCTTGCCCGAGGCTGACCTCGCTGAGCCAGTTCCTTATTCAGCAGCTGGCCTGATAAAGATCAAAGAGCAGGACATGCCCGAGTTTATGGTACACTGCTCCCACCTTTCTATCTCCTCCCCAATCTGCTTCTGCCTATCCTTTACGACATAATTATTGATTTGGGTCGAAGGCTTTATGATGGGGTTGTCCGGCCTGATCGAACAGGAAACTTGGGAATGTGCGTGGTCATTTCTGGTGGGCTGGACAACGGAAAATGGGATTGTCTTTCATCATCGTCATTCGCTACTCTTGAAATGTTACATTGCCATTGGTCAGTTTTCGATGCACCGAATGTAAATTGGAATGTTGCCTGAGGCTTGATTTTTGGCATAAAAGACCATGCTCCGCTTATTGAATTTGTGCAGTCTCTGACGAACTACCCGTGTGTACTTCGTAGATCTCTGTTCCTGGTTGCAGCCAATAAACTTTTGTCTTTGACGTCATCAAGAAGTATCCCGTGTCTCTGTTTTCCAAGACAGGTGAAGTCGAAGGTATTAGGCGTTCTCCCTGACGCCGCTGGGTTCTAAAAACCCGGTCCTTCAAACCAAGTCGCTAAAGATGGAATCATAGTCAAGAGGGCAGTGATATCAGGGACAACTGGAAACTGTGGCACAACTATTTTATTGACTTCCCTAAGATCAATCACGAACCTGTAAACAGGTGGCTGAGAAGGATCAGTACGCTTCAAAGCAGGCAGAACAGGACTATTACAAACGTTGCCTCTTGTCTCTTCAATGACATCTTTTTCAATCAGATCATAAATGATCGCTAACAACGCCTTTTCACCTTCGCTAGAGATCTTGTATTGGGGAATGCGTGGCATTCTAACATTGGCTTTCAATGTTACAACATATGGCGCTATTTCCAAGAGACCCACATCATTAGGACCAGTAGCCCAAAGAATATCCGGAAGAGAGGACAATTCTGTCGGAAGTTTATCCTTCGACAAATACATGGGAGAAACCACTTTCTTACCTAGTGTAAGTTGTACTCCCGAAGGAGAACAGTACAAAGTCGCATATAATCTTTTCAACAGATCCAATCCCAACAAGTTGTCACCACAACCTGTTGTAAGAATAAGGGGTGCTTCGAATTCACAAGGTCCAACAGAAAGAGACATAGGGCTAGAAATCGGGTTGCTAACCGGGGCGCCAGAAAAACCTACTGAAACATTCATTTCGCCAGACAAAGGTGCGCCAGGGAGTTTTGAGTGCATAATAGAACTCTTTGTAGCACCAGTATCCAACAGAAAAGGCTCTGACACACCTGATGTAATCACCTCAACATAAGGTCCACTCTGATCTACTGGAACTGAAACAACTCCCTCTCTTTGTCCATGGCTGTCCTAGCAATCATTACCTTCCATATTCTCATCTTCTGCATAGCAGTCATCAGCATAGTACTGAGCCGTCCTACCAGACGCGTTATTCTGCTGGTCAAAACTATTCATCGAATTCTGAGGCGGGAAGGAACGAGCGTTCTGGGGAAAATTTCCACGTCCCCTACCTCTAGGAGCTTGTTGAACACCCCGACCTCTTGCACCAGAAGCACCATTCGTACGCTGTAACAAAACCGGACAACTACTCTTGAAATGACCCTCTTCTTTACAATACGCACACTGATTGGGTCCATACGGTAAACGTTGTTGAGAAGACTCGTTTCTTTGCGAGTTTCTCGAATATTGCTGAGGTTGCTGATAATCGCGCTGATTATTAGTACGTGGTGGATAAGCTTGCTGTAGAAGGACTTTAGTCTTCAATTCCTTAGTCTTTTTATCCGCTTTCTCTTACTCAACTTTGCGCCTATTTTCATAGTACTGGGCCGTAGCTAAAATCTGTGCTGACGTGGAAACAGCCCAAGCACTCTCAGAATCCTTCAACTTATTGCACAATTCAGGAAGCAAATTATGTACAAATTTGTCAACAAACAATCTCTGGCCACCCTCAGTAGCCATATCCTGACCACTATGATCTACGAAAGTCTCTTCAAACTGCGTGAAAAAGTCAGACACAGTCTCGTCTTTCTTCTGCTTACATGTAGACAACTTGTCCCAATTAACATGCAATTCGGGCATTAAAGTCTTCATGTACATAATAATCTTATCAGGAAGTTCAGTAATTAAATCCTCAGGCTTAGCACCGCCTACTTGCCTATTGTCGGCATCTCTAAGATTAACCCATGTATCACCTAATTCAACCACATGATCCGTATGACGGATCTTACTCCAAATGGGTTGTGGAACAACATTGCCAAACAACATGTCGATGTCCGCCAAATTCATAATACACGAACCCACAGTCTGAGTCAACTCTTTATAGTACCCTGCTGGATTTTTACGTGGATCAGGTAAAGACTGGTTAATAGCTAAAACTTCAGCACGTTTCCAGGGAACATGTACCCAGACACGCTGAAAATGAGCTGGTACAAGTGGCGGAACAATACCTGGACCAGCAGCCACTTCTTCCTTCCACACCGGGAGAACTTCTCTCATTAGATATTGTCTTGCCTTTCTCCCAACTAAAGAATTAGGCTAAAACAATTGTTGAGAAGGAGACTCACTCCTCAATGACAACAACATCGCGACCGCTTTTCCAACATCAGTTGGACTCACAATAGCTCCCTTCGCAAACTCGGAGCGTATGCGATACAACTCGTTAGGAGCTTGTCCCACTTCCTCATCCCACTTTTCGACAAGAAACGCACACATCGTATCGAAAACGTACCGTTGCTTCGGTGCTTCCCATTGAAGGAAACCAAACATAACACCCTCAAGATCATACTGTGTATCGTACATAATCCATTTACGTGCCATGTGGTCTAAAATCGTACGCTCATCCATATTTGGCAACTGACTACGTGACTGTCTACGCTCAGTAGCAGGGGACATACCCAATTGTCCCAACAAAGGAGAAAAGAAACCAGAAACAGCAGCAGTCATTCGCTGTCTTGTAGAAGGAGAAGATGGAAAAACGAGAGAAGATGGAGCAATAGAGGAAGAATCCAAAGTCGGAGCAGAAGATGTGTTAGAAACAGGCGTGGGAGTAACAGACAAAGGAGGAGGCAAAGTTGGCGGCCCCTGAGGAGGCTGCGCCAAAGGAACAGTAGCCAACGGAAGAGGAGCTGGCTGTGGAGGAATCACAGGTGGCACAATAACCGGTGGTTGTACGGCCACAACTGGTGGCGGTGGTGCCATAGCATTTTAAGCATAAGGGGGTGGCGAACTCAAAAGATGTGACATTAAAGGATCTTTCTCAAGATCTTTCCTTGCTTCCTGTTCTTTAGTTGGCAAAACTGGGTAGCATCTATCTACCGCTAACTTCTTTACTCTTTTCATCTGTTCGCTTTCTTGCTCTTCTTCGTTATCCCTAAATGCAACAGCAGCTTGTACCATTGACATACCTCGTTCTCGTTTATTTTTCTTCGCTAATTTAATTTCTCTCTGTTTGGCTTCTTTGCGCCATATGCGAAAAGAGTCAAACATCGCCGGCCGGGCTTTCTTCTTAAAAAGTTTAACCTCTAGATTATCCAAAATCTCCGTGTCAAAACTACCATATTGTGGCCATTTTAAAACACCATCCTTTCTGGTGTATCGGATCCATACTTCGTTATATGCGATAGGCCTACGCCATGTTTCACATATAATTCATAGGTCGGAGTTCCAATCGGAGGAACCGGACATGAGTCCTCCAACCGGGAATCCCTATTACAACCAAAACAAAACAACTTTCCAAGTCTGCTAAGACCAGGCATCTTCGCTCGCTAGTCTAGCTTCAAACTTCAAAGGATTATCGAATACGATAGTCTCGTGAATACACGAGTCCTTCGGCTTTGGCACTTGCAAGTTCCAAACAAAGCGATCCTGAAGGATACCCAAAAACTAAGAACCAAACTAAGGACTGGGAGACGCTCCACTTATATTTAACTGAGGTATCGATGACGTCACCAGAAGACTCGTCTAACGTTTCGCTCTACCAATCATCAAGGGTCCAAAACAGGGCGATAGTCAGGGCAGCAGTCCTTCGTAGCCGTTGGGACGCTGGGAACCTCGCAGCAAAGACTTTCGGACCACGTCGTCATACAGGGGTCGATGAAGTGGCGGCCTTCCTCCAGAATTTTCACACAAAGCTCCTCACGAACCTCTGGCTTGGACCGGTACCGCTGATACCGCCCCACGTGGGGCGCCAACTGAAGTACCGGGTTTTTAAGAACCCAGTGGTGCCAGGGAGAACACCCAAAGACTTTGAGTCCTTCCTGTTTCAGACTACAGAAACACAGAGTCTTCTTGGTGAAGTCAAAGATCGTATTTATTGGCTGCAGCCAGTAACAGGTATCCTAGAAGTACAACAGCATGTATGTTCTCAGGAGACTGCTCAAAATAATATGCTTCAGGCAAACATTCCTTATTTTACAGTAGACCATTCACATATTTTTACCTCAAAGAAAAAGCAGAGTCATGATGACAAGCCCACATTTCAGTTTGTCCAGTCCACAATCAATTACCCGGCAAGGCCCAGAACTTTCATTAGATATCGACGGACCCCCAATAAAAACGGGCACCTCCTCCTCGTAAAGCAGGTCATAAAGAAGAAACAGAGACAGGTGTGTGTGAGATTAGGCATGGTTTGTGTGCGATGAACGGTTTATGACATGTTGTGCCTTGATACTAATCTCATTCGGCCACTGGGAGTGGAACTGACCGAACAGGTTTGGCTTCAGGCAGTGGAGTCGGCTTGCCCAGGTCACAAAGGAGTCAGCAAAGGTGTACGTGTCCTTCAGATCAAATTTTAGCCTTAGTTATTTGGCTGTGTGAGGGCAATCACAAAATGGCTGCCGTTCACAAAATGGAACCCGAGGGCTCAGGACGAAAACTCCGATTTCAGGGTGATTTCGTCACTCGAACATGACGGAAATGCTTGTGCATAGTATTTAAACCATTACCGGTCTGCTGATAACAAAATCGTGATGATTTGACGATGTTTATAACATGGGTCCAGAATTTTCAGTACCACAGAGTCCAGTCTGACCAGCCTCCTATAATGGCTGACGAGGGACTGCCTCTAACAAACAAAAAGTTACATCATGTATGTTACGGAGCCCACAAAGACCTGCCTACTATGGAAAAATACAATGGGGGCATAGAACATAAGTTTTGATTCCGCAGCCTGGTACAAGCTATCTACTATCCAAGGTCGTCCGGCCTTTCCTCCCTTCTAGACAGATGGGAGAAGGCCTCTATGTAACAGAAAAGGCATGCGATAATGAGCACGTTTCAGCATTGGGGAAACTAAACTTACCAAGGACCATTTCTCGTAAATGAGCAAGTAACAGTTTCGATTACTAAAGAAAATGGTGTCTTCGAGAGCTAAAATGGTGGCGCAGATGTCAACCTAACTAATGCAACATCTGGCTTTACTGATTGGGCCTACACACAATATGCAGATATAATATATTAGCCATATAAATGCTAACATAATATTGGGTAAAACACGAATAAGATGATGATGTTACGTTTCAATTCTATCAGACACGCTGACCTCCTGAATCCAATTGTGGTTGGCGTTCCAATGCAGGAGGAATCCATTCCGAGAAGCTCCAGGCAATGTTTTACTTTCAGCTAATGCCTTTTCTTTTTTTTGTTTTTTGCAGGTCTTTGATTACCATGCTGACATTTTGTCATAGATCAATAGAGGCCAAAAAACAGACTCTAGTCTGGCTTTCAGTGTGTTGCAACAGTATATTCTTGGATTCTTGCTCTGTACCAGTGTCCGCTGCTTTCCTCGTCCTCTGATGTTTGCTTCCAGTTGGCCATTCCTGCCTCCTGAGAGCTTTTTTTCACTTCTGTATACATATTCTTTTTTACTGTGAGTACTGGAATATTTCCATTTGCCCCTCTTGGACTGGTCTGAACACACTATAATCCTGTCTAGATCAGGCTCAAGGAGCGGCGGCCCTACCTTGGATTCAAGGAAAGACCTCCACCACAGCTCCTCCTGAGACCTACTCTTGACACTACTACAAATCAGTTCCCTTAACTAAAAGCCATACCCATTAGAAAAGTGACAGTTTTTGGCTTTGCCAATGCCTGTTTTTAGGTGGAGCATACCAGACTGTGTCAGCTGTTGGGCTGCACGTGTCCTGTTGTGGGCTTACCAAGAACTTACAGGGGCTTAGAGCCCGCCCATTGCCTACCATTGGTTGGCTTTATAGTCACTCTTATTGGATGTCCTTGCAAAGCTTGTCCATATTGTGTTGGCCCGCCCCTGGAGCGGAGCCTCTTTACCATCTCTCTAATTGGCTGGCTATTATCCTTCCACTGCTCACTCTGAGGGAACTACTTTTATAATTCTATTTAGGCCCTCAATGACAGTGCATGCTTTCTCAAGGTCACTCCCACCTGCTCTCTCCCCCTTGCCAAGCACCTGCCCCCCCCCCCCTGCGCTCCATGTTGCTGTCTCCCTTCTGTTGCAAGAGCTCTGTGTGCTTCTCCCCCACCCCCAAACTCCATCCCTGATCCATGGTCTGTGTTGCTTCTATGTTTTTCACCCAATGCGGCTCTCCCTTCTGTGCTGTTTCCCACTCTGTCCTCTCCCCATTGGCTCCCACTCCCATTCCTCCATTGCCCACACACCGATCTTCTTTTTTCTATTTTTCTGCTGGGTGTGGGGAGGACCGGGCAGCTAATTCTACTTTGGTGGATTAAAAAACCCGCCTCCATCGTTTTGTAGGAGCGGACACGGAAGGACGCATGCAGACTCCTACATAAGGATCTGAAGCCGGCACTGCACATTTTTTGCTAATTACTATCTTTACTTTAGCCATGCTGCTGAGCGACTTGAAATGCACAGTCTCGCCGAAAGGCATCAGCGTAGCCAACTGATCTCAAAGGGTAGACCTATTAGCTTTGCCAAGGTTTGTTCTAGCGTTTACTCTCTTTTAACCCGGAATTGGCGTCGTCTTAGTTTCTTTGAATGTGTTTTATTGTCTGGTCTCCTTTTCTCTCGTCTTTTACATCGTGTTTTCTCCTGGGCTCTGATTCTGACAGAGTTAATAAAAAGATGTTCTTCTCTTGTAATTTACGAGCTCTCCACACCTGAGCAGAGCCCGTCGGGCCTTTATGAGAAAATGACAGCGTGCGTGACCCCTGCTGACCTAAAGCGGCGGGGGGAGGCCCGGGCGCTTCCAAGCTCTGCAGGAGGCGGCACCGAGGGTCGGTGCAGGCAGCGAGCATCACAGACCATAAAAGTGTCAGCACTTTGTAACTCTTCAGGGACACCGCGTGCCTCGGAGGCAGCGCCTCTCCTGGGGGCGAGGGCAGGTGGGTGCTGCGGGACGCATGCGCCCTGCGCGCCGGAGCATCTGCCCTGCTGGATCCCATGAGCGCCATCTCCAGGCCCAGCGGGGGGCCGACATGTCCCAGACACCCCAACCCTGTCCATCACCCCCGGCTCCTCTGAGACAGATCTGCACCCTGAAAGGAGAAGTCACCCCGCACCGTGCATCATCTAAGCATGAGAGTCAGAGACAGCCCAGTCTGAGGGTCTGGCATCAGCCTGGATATGGCCGCGAGAGACGAGGGGCTCTCAGCCCTTCCAGGCATGAGGGTCGGAACAACCCCGCTCTGTAGGTCGGGCATCAGCCTGCATATGGCTGCGAGAACCGAGATACCATCAGCCCTCGCAGCATGAAGGTCAGAGACAGCCCTGCTCTGATGCTCGGCGGGTTTGGCAGTAGCCTGCACATGGTTTCGGAATCCGAGGGCCCCCAGTCCTTCCAGACACGAAGGCCTGGCTCCCAGACCCACCTCATCCATCACTGTCTGAGCTTTGCTTTCCCATGTGCGCTGCCGGCCCAGCCCTCCCGGCTGGGGTCCTGGCTACAGACCAGGCGGATCTCCCCACCCACCTCTGGTGGGATGAGGGGTGGGTGACGGGAGCCCCCACCGAGGACCCTTGAAGGGCGGAAGCCGAGCTGGGGGCAGATGGCCCGATTCACAGAACTAACTTAAGACAAAATCCTAAACTTACTACCATTTTGGTATTCACAGAAGGCACTTAGAAAATTCGCTTTTTTTTGTGCGAATTCTTAGTGTTCCTTAATTGCGATTAGCAAATTGCGAATCGCAATTAAGGAATACTTTCCCATTCATTTCTATGGGCCAGGAGGCTCATCGGAATGAATGGGAAGGTATTCTCAATTTTGCGATTCGCAATTTGAAAATCGCAAATTGAGAATAAGTTCAAGGGTGCAGGGGTGTCAAAAGGACACCCTGTTGCACCCCTGAAATATGCATGGGTGCACATGTGGCGCACATACATGCCGTAAGGGCATGTATGTGCGTCACATGGCACTTTGAAAAATGCTGAAATGTGCATTTTTCAAGACATTCACAACTTACCACCCACTAGAAGTTGGTGGTATTTTGCCATTCCTTAAGGGCATTTTGCAAATTTTTTTGGCTTCATACATTGCATTTAGGGAATCGCAAAATTTACGATTCCTTAAATGCAAATGCAAAATAAGGAATCACAAATTTTGCGATTCCTTATTTTGCACCAGATTTTACTTCATACATATCATTTTTCTAATTTGCATTCGCAAAGGCCGAATTTCAGCCTTTGCAAATGCAAATTTGCCTCATACATATGGCACTTACTCATTTCGGTATTCACAGAAGTTAGGAGTCCTAACTTTAGGACTCCTAAATGCCTTCTGTGAATACCGAAAGTCTTAAAGTTAGGATTTTTCTCAGTTTAGGAGTAGTAAAGTTAGGACTCCTAACCTCTGTGAATGCCGAAATGAGTAAGTGCCTTCTCTGAATACCGAAATGAGTAAGTGTCTTCTGTGAATACCAAAATGGTGGGAAGTTTAGGATTTTTCCTTAAGTTAGTTCTGTGAATCGGGCGCAGAGTTTTGACGCGGATAGAGCAGACATATTCCAAAGGTGAGGAAGCCGCAGTGTGGAGTATTGACAGGGCCGTCTGGGGGCAGAGCACAGCCCTGGAGACCACCCCAGAATCAGCTTACTGCCCCCTGCAGCGTACTTCCCCTGCAGCTTACTGCCCCTGCAGCTTAATGTCTCTACAGCTTACTGCCCCTGCAGCTTACTGCCCCCTGACGCTTACTGGCACCTGCAGCTTACTGCCCCCTGCAGCTTACTGCCCCTGCATCTTACTGCCCCTGCAGCTTACTGCCCCCTGCAGCTTACTGTCTCTACAGCTTACTGCCCCCTGCATCTTACTGCCCCTGCAGCTTACTGCCCCCTGCAGCTTACTGTCCCCTGCAGCTTGCTGCCCCTGCAGCTTACTGGCCCCTGCAGCTTACTGGCCCCTGCAGCTTACTGCCCCCTGCAGTTTACTGTCTCTACAGCTTACTGCCCCCTGCGGCTTACTGAGCCCTGCAGCTCACTGTGTCTACAGCTTACTGCCCCCTGCAGCTTATTGCCCCCTGCATTTTACTACCCTGCAGCTTACTGCCCCTGCTGGTCGCTGCCCCTGCAGACCTGTCTAACAGAATCAGTCTGCACATGGAGGTGTGAAGCAGAGAAGGGTCGGTCCAATGCCACAAACACACACACACACACATCTCAGTAATTCTGAATTCAGCCAGGGCTTCCTTATTTCAGAATTGAAACGTTTCAATTCTAAATATCCACAACGGTATTTTGCTTCGTGTTTGCCACAGCTAAAGAGCATTGCAAAGCCGGCTTGTTTGTCCCAGTCCTTAGGCTAACAAGCCCTGAGTTGGCCCCTCCCAACATGGCCGCCACTTCCTGTCCCTCCCAACATGGCCGCCACTTCCTGCCCTGTGACCATTAGAGGTGGGGCCAACCCATCTTACTTCTTGTAAAACTTTACCAGAGGCATTGGAGACATTTTAGCACACAACATGTATCTAAAAGATGTTAATGCCGCCTCCTGTGAAGCTCTAACCCAACATTTTATAATTTGTTATAGTTTCTATTTCATTTTTATTGGGCTTGTGGTATCTGCTGTGTGTAGCCAATTAGCCGGGCTGGAGCCATTAGAGGTCCTTCCATCTCCGGGTTCACTCCCCCCCCCCCGCTCTGAGGAGATCTCTCCTGAAAGGACCAGTCGTCCACCTCGGGTCCCTTGGGATTCACCTCCGGTCCTGCCAGCAGGGCAGGGGCCCCTGTCCAAGCTCTGGAGTCAAGAGCATCAACGTTTCTGACTTTACAACTCTTTTTTCCTAATGGATATTTCCTAGTTTCGCAGATTAGGGGACACTGGGGTTCTTCCACCTTATTTCTTGAAGATCATTTAGGACAAAGTGGTACTGAGGCCAACCTTACTTTTCTTTCCAAAGTCTTCTCGCCTTTTCATGCGCCTCAGGAACTAGCGCTTTCTCTGTTCTCTCCATCTCCTTCTTCCGAGTAAATTCATTAAATCTACAAGTGTCCTTTCCATCTACTTGCAAGGGACCTTGTCTTTTTCGACAGGTAGATTCTATTTCGTCATTTTTGACACAACAAACAAGGACCACCCATCACCTTCTTCTTTCCCTCTGAAGTGGTGCTTAGAAGGACCTTTTCTTGAGCCTGTGAAAGATCCGGGCTCTAGTTCCTGCTCCAGTCCAGGGTCCCTTCCCAAGGCGTGGTCCCTCTTCCTGGGCAGCCTTTAAGGGGGCTTCCCTTAGGTCACCTGGACACATATATTTATCACTATAAGTTGCGTGTGGGTGAGGGGATGTCCTCCTTTTGTGGTCCAGCGGTCATCTCTGCAATACAGTATTTTCCTTTGCTTATAGGTCAATAAATGTGCCTGTGGTGAGGCAAGCTTTTATGATTCGTCAGTTTACTGTTTTTTTACGCTACTTGGGTCTAGGCTCTTTATCATAAGGACTGCGATAAGGAATGTAGGTGCGGAAGAAAGATGAACGACAGCAGTCTTCAGTGGTGCGAGGCGTAGTCGTTTTCATTGCAGTCCAACAAATTCCCAACCTCCACCCCAGTAGAGTCATATCTGGGAGAGAAGTAAAGATTGTGACTCTGTTAATTCACGTTATGCCTTAGTATCTCAGGAAGCCGGATGGTTTGGCTTCCCCTTTATAGGTCAAGGGGCATGAAGTACTATGGCGGCCATGTTGGGACGGGCCGACTCTGAGTGTTATATTTATATAGGTGAAATGTGTACTCTAACGAGGCATAGGTTAGATATCGTAAATACTGTGACGAGGAAGGCTATGATTTGGGGTAAGGACAATTGCTGGTAAGTAATCAGAGCTTGTCTTAAGCCACGCCCATAACTACAGAGGCCACGCCTCCTAGTCATAATTCCTTATTGGATTTCTTTGGCCACGCCCATTTGAGAGATTCCCCCTCCCTCCAAAATAAATACACACACACCTTTTTCATATCATTTAAAACACTGGTTATTTTTTAACTTGCATCCTGGGTGAGGAAAAGGTGTTGGGGCCCCTTCGATGTGAGTGCCACAACGTCCATGGTTGCAGCTGACAAGTGACCGCAAGTCTTGAAGCTGGCTTCTAAGTGCTCCTGACTTTACAAGCACCAGAGCGACTGGAGTGAAGCAGCCCTGAGCAATCGTGTAAAAGGGACTATCTATTTTTCACCCATCTTTGTGCAGCAGTGCCTCTCAGAAGCTGGACAAAATTTGTGTCTGTTTGTGTTTTTCAATTAGGTTAATATCTGCATTGCGTTAATACCAACACCTGAGAAACGCCAAGAAGGACTCGCTGACCACTGACCACTCACCTCGAACCAGCTCCAACCACAGCAAAGAACTCTTCAGCATCGTCAAAAAGTTATCCAACCCCTCAGCATCCGAGAACTCCATCACCCCCTCCGAGGACCTATGTGGCACCCTCGCAGACTCCTTTTACAGGAAAGTATCCACCATCTACTGACACTTTGACCCTCAGACACCCATAGCCAGCATCCACATCCTCCCCAACCACACCAACACCAAGTGGAACACAAAAATTAATATGTGGGACCAACTCACCACGCAAAACACCACCACCATCATGAGCTCCATCCACTGAGGAGCACCCAGGGACGCCTGCCCCCACCTTATTTTCATCATGAAGAGCAGCACCATCAGCAAGCAACTCATCTCAACCCTCAACTCCTCCATCACCTCTGCCTCCGCCCCAGAGGCGAGGAAATCAAATCGCTCCAAAAAAGCCCACCGCAAACTCAGAAGAATTCAAGAACTACCGGCCCACCTCTCTGCTCCCGTTTCCTGCAAAAGGTTTAGAAAAAGCAATGACGTGTGCCAACTCAGCAACCACCCAGAGAACAACAATATCTTGGATCCATCCTATGCTGGCTTCCGCTGAGATCACAGCACAGAGACCGCCCTAATCACAGCCACCGCTGACATCAGGCCTCTCCTAGATGGGGGATCTCTCGGCAGCCTTCAATGCCGTATTACACCTCACCCTCCCACCAGGACTCCACCAGAAGGGGTTCCAAGGGCATGCCCTCAAGTGGATCGCATCCTTCCTCACCAGAAGAGCCCAGAGCGTCCGCCTTCCACCCTACACCTCAGGCCCAAAAAACATCATCTGCAGCATTCCCCAAGGGTTCTCCCCGGCCCACTGTCTTCATCACACACATGGCTCCTCTGGCCACCCTGGTCAGAACTTATGATATGAACAGCATGTCATACGCGGACAAGACTCAGCTTATCCTGTCCCTGTCAGTGAACCCCACAAACACCAACGCCAATTTGCACATGTGGTTGACCAACGTAGCCAGCTGGATGCAAAACAACTGCCTCAATCTCAACACCAACAAAACAGAGATACTCATCTTTAGGTGCAACACATCCCTGTGGGACAACTCCTGGTGGCCGGAAGAACCAGGCCCTGCACCCACACACACAGAACATTCAAGGCCCCTCAGCATCATAATGAGCAGCAAGCTAACCATGAGGAAACAGATGCACGCTGAGTCCTCAGCCTTCTTCCTCACTCTCCACATACTCTGTTAAATCTTCGAGTGGATTCCAAACAGCAACAGTTGCACCAGACTCCTTTTTAGGTCTCGCCTGCCAATGCGCTTGTTCTGGTGGATACCAGGCCTTCATCACCAGCCGCCTGGACTACGGCAATACCCTTTATGTGGGAATCACCGCACAGCTGCTCAACTGAATTTAGACCATCCAGAACACAGCATCAAGGCTCGTCCTCGACCTACCAAGGATGACCCACATCACCCCCCACCTCAGAACCCTTCCCTGGCTCCCATTCATAACAGGTGCCAGTTGAAGATGCTAACCAACACATACGAAGCCCTATGACTAGCCTACGTTGACCACAGAGTAAACTCGCACCACACCCTCAAACATCTGTGCTCTGCCTCCCTCTTCCGGGACCACACTCCCTGTGTCCACCAAAGCAGGAGCGGGGGCCACTCCCACCTGTCCGTCTCCGTCTCCACCTTCAAACCACTCCCACCCTGCAGGATTATTCAACTCTCCCCCCGCCCAGCAGCAGCAAACCCCCTCTCCCCGCCAGCGCCTGGATACCTCATGCATGACGAGTAGCGCTATACAAATCCATATTGGCTGCATTTTATTTTATTTGAATAACAAGCAAATAACTGGGTGTCAAGAGAAACAAATAGGGGTCAAACATTGTTTGCTGTTGTACCTTCTGTTGTTACAAGAGGGTACAAATTAGGTGCAAAATTACACCCAATGCACACTGCAAACATATTTTCAACCATGATATTTTTGCGCCTACTGTTTATGTGCGGTCTTATATAACAGAAGTGACCCTTAACCCATCGAACCTGGGTATCTCGTAAATGCGAGCAGTGACATCACTGTTTATTCGGACTCTGTATAAATGGTACCGATGAGGACCGCTGTACTCCCCCTTTCCAATGACAGAGGTGCAGGTACCCAGTACCTGCCCATTTAAAACCCTGCCTAATGGAATGATGGAAAAAGGATACTTCAAGTCCCAGCATGCTTAGCATCTAGGAGTGTTGATGGTGTGCCTCATGGCACTATGATCGGTCCTCTGCCCCCCTGGGCACCAGCCTCTCCCCCCTCACAGGCACGGGACGGACGGTGGTCACCCAGCCATCCGCTTGTACTTTGGAGAAACAGATACAGCCGAGCTTTGATATTAAAATATTTACGACGGAGAAGAAAAGACGGTGAAAAGTGATCCCAGCTATTAACTGCTGCTTTGTTGTGCAGTCCAGCTCTAACTGGAACCAGGTCCGGCCTTTGGCGCAGATGCAGAGATGAATGAACTGATGCAGAGATGAATGAATGCGGAGGGCCGGAGTGGTTCGGGTGCAGTGAGGAGTGCACCCAGGGCCGGCTGGGAACCCAAAGCAGCCCTGGCAAATCTTGTTAGACCATCCCCATACGGTGCATAGCGATCGAGCCCGAACACTGCAAGGGGGCTTGAGGGGTGGTCTCACCCCAAAAACATTTGGGAAAAAATTGCAAAAAGTGTGCATTCTACAACACATCTTTCATTATATTCAATTGTATTAGCTTTTAAAGCATAGTAAATGATGACTTTACTGTGACCCAGGATACAACAATCTTTGTTGGGGCTCTTCAATCATTCCCCCAGTGCCTCTCGTCTCTCCACAGATCCTCTCTCACATGTATTTCATTTGTTTTATAGCGCCTCTCATACCCAATGTAGGGTGTCGGAGCATTTTACATCGCACACACATACAGAGACAATGAACTATGCGTGTGTAATTCAGTGTATAGAAAATGTTATTTAAGACAAAGGGGCCTATAAGGTGTAGGATTCACGTCATCCTCACTGGCAGGACTTTTTTAGGGTTCTTGGTCTGGGGAAGCAAAAACTCAGGATTTAGAATGTAACACAGTGGTTAGGGTTGGCTTTACTAATAAGCATTTATTTCTGTCCCAACAAACCCTTTTTTAGCCAAATTATAATAATGAAAGACTGGGAAAAAACATAACTTTCTAACCTAGATTACGACTGTGACTTATGAACTGCACGGCAGCAAAGGGATCTCTGTGGGCCCCTTTAAGTACCCCTGCCTGATGGCTTGGCACGCAAAGAGGAGCATAGTCCCTTTTAACCCCATCCATGCGACCTAGACTCCCCTCCGGTGCTGAGCCCTTATGAAAACGGGCGTGGTCATGACGGAACGGTTCCGTCATAAGCACAGCTCGACTGATGCTCATGACGGAACCGTTCCGTCATGAGCATCAAAGGGGTTAATTACCCTGCCTATGGGCTGAGTATGAAGTGAGGGGTTTTCCACCTTCTAATTACCCCACCTGATGGCTGAGTACGACGTGAGGTGCTTACCCCGTTTTAATTATTCCGGTCAGACGACCGAGCAGCAGTGAGAGGTGTACCCCTTTTAATTACCCCGAATAGCTGGGTATGAAGTGAGGGGTGTACACCCTTTAATCACACCTTGTTGTCAGGAAACCCTAAGTTCAAGTCCATCTCTCATGTCATCAAGAAGTATCACTGGCTTTTGGTGAAGAATCGTATAAAATGTACGGCATTATGCATTGCTTTTTAGGCCTCCCGTAACTCTGGACCCCAATTTCTAACAAAGGAGCCAGCAACCTATGCTCCGAACCGAGCACTTCGCTCAGCCACTGCACTCTTGCTGAAGGTAGCGGGCACCAAAACTGCCTCTTGAGGCTATAAGCGATTTATCGTCGCCACTGCAAAGCTTTGGAACTCTCTTCCGTTAGAGATCAGATCCTGTCAGTCCTTGCGATCCTTCAGAAAAATGTCAAAATCTTGGCTGTTCAATCAATAACTCTCTGTCTGGTACATGCCGCTGTCCGCAGTGCCGAGACACCCACAGGTATTTGAGCGCTCTACAAATCTCAAAAAATAAATAAATTACCCATGCCTGGTTGCTCAGTATGAAGGGGTGTACCCTCTTTTTTACCCATGCCTGATGGCTGTGTATATAGTGAGGGGAGTTCCCCTTTTAGTTACTCCGCATGGCTAAGTATGAAGTGAGGGGTGTACCCCCTTTTTAATAACTCCGCATGGCTGGGTTTGAAGTGAGTTGCATACCCCCTTTCATTACCCATGCCTGATGGCTGGGTAGGCAGTTAGGGGTGTACCACCTTTTTAATAACTTTGCATGGCTGGGTATGAAGTGAGTTGCATACCCCCTTTCATTACCCATGCCCAATGGCTGGGCAGGCAGTGAGGGGTGTACCCCCTTTTTAATTACTCCGCATGGCTGGGTGTGAAGTGAGTTGCATACCCCCTTTCACTACCCATGCCTGATGGCTGGGCAGGCAGTGAGGGGTGTACCCCCTTTTTTAATTACTTCGCATGACTGGGTATGAAGTGAGTTGCATACCCACTTTCACTACCCATGCCTGATGGCTGGGCAGGCAGTGAGGGGTGCACCCCCTTTTTTAATTACTCCGCATGGCTGGGTATGAAATGAGTTGCATACCCACTTTCACTACCCATGCCTGATGGCTGGGCAGGCAGTGAGGGGTGCACCCCCTTTTTTAATTACTCCGCATGGCTGGGTATGAAATGAGTTGCATACCCACTTTCACTACCCAGCGCTGATGGCTGGGCAGGCAGTGAGGGGTGCACCCCCTTTTTTAATTACTCCGCATGGCTGGGTGTGAAGTGAGTTGCATACCCACTTTCACTACCCAGCGCTGATGGCCGGGCAGGCAGTGAGGGGTGTACCCCCTTTTTAATTACTCTGCATGGCTGGGTATGAAGTGAGTTGCATACCCACTTTCACTACCCATGCCTGATGGCTGGGCAGGCAGTGAGGGGTGTACCCCCTTTTTAATTACTCTGCATGGCTGGGTATGAAGTGAGTTGCATACCCACTTTCACTAACCATGCCTGATGGCTGGGTAGGCAGTGAGGGGTGTACCCCCTTTTTAATTACTCCACATGGCTGGGTATGAAGTGAGTTGCATACCCACTTTCACTAACCATGCCTGATGGCTGGGTAGACAGTGAGGGGTGTACCCCCTTTTTAATTACTCCACATGGCTGGGTATGAAGTGAGTTGCATACCCACTTTCACGAACCATGCCTGATGGCTGGGTAGACAGTGAGGGGTGTACCCCCTTTTTAATTGCTCCGCATGGCTGGGTAAGAAATGAGTTGCATACCCACTTTCACTACCCATGCCTGATGGCTGGGTAGGCAGTGAGGGGTGTACCCAGGGGCGGACTGACCCATAAGCCAATCAGGCGATGCCGGAGGATCTGGTCTGAGAGGTCAGTGGATGAGCCTGTTTATTGGCTGTTGGTGGGCCGGTTTTATGGTCTGCTGAGCTGGTATTTCACAGTTGATGTTCCTGATATAACAAACATTGCCTGCTGCAAGCACAAATCCACGCAGTGCAAAAACATGTATACTGCGTGACTTTCCACGTACAAATCTACCCCAGTGCGCACACATTGACTGTATGGTTTAGCTTTGTAATTCACTAATGGAGGCCAATTTTACGTTATGATGGTCCCTGTTTTCTGTCCCAGCCCGACGCTGAGTGCACCCCATGTCCGATGGCTGTGCAGCAGTGAGGGAGGGGGGGGGGAGGGGGGGGCTCCCTTTTATTCCGTCTCTGGTCCTGCGGCTAGAACCCGGAGCTCGCCCCCGCCGACCCTTCAGCCTCTGTGCGGACTTTCAAAAGCGTCTTAAAGCTCTGCCCCTCCAGAGACACCTCCAGGTCATGACCCTCACGGCCGCGGCGTTCACGAAAGCTCAATTTGATGAATGTGTGTTCTGTACTTACTTGCATCACCCTCATTGTGCACCTGCCGTTTTTATAATCCTGGCTGTATCTGTGACATATTGATATGTAAATTCCACCGCACCGACCTAGAAGACGGTTACTCACTTGGTTCTATTGTAAAGCGCTCTGACGCCTCTGGGTAAAGTTCGCGCTGCATAAAACGGCATTAAATAAATAAATACAATGGGGACTGGGTACACAGTGAGGGTCGTGACCCCTTGAATGACCCCTTCCTGGCGGCTGGAGGGGGACCCAAGGACGTGTTTGGGGTCCTTTAGGGGTGGGGAGCAGGGGCCCAGCCTTCTTCAGTCACGGAGGGGGGGGCAGGGGTCCGGCCTTCTTCAGTCACGGAGGGGGTCCAGCCTTCTTCTTCTTCACTCATGGAGGGAGGGGGGCGGGCGGGGTCTTCGCCTGAAAATCCCACCATAGACTTCCCAGCCAGTGCAATGCTGCCATTGAAAAGGTTACGGACAGCGCCGCCTCGTGGCTGCCACTGGGAATCACAGCGCTCTGTCAAGCGGTCCTAGAGCGCCATCTACCGACATTGATTGGAATGGAAATGAAAGGGGCTGTTTTTGCAGCCTGCGAAATTTCTAAATGGGCACCTACACTTGAGCGAAGACATTACCAATAATAAAATATATATATAGATATAAAAACTTAAGACGGCTGGGAGGTGTCACGCATGTAGATCTAGGGCCCTCATTGTCTCTCGCGTGACCCTTTCATTGGACAGACTCTCCTGGGACTCGCAAGGTTCTCATGAATATTTTTTTTTTTTTGTATCCTGCCCTTATATACTATCAGTACTATACCTACACTTACACCTTGTACTTTGTAATTCACCGTATATACCGCATGCTACTATTGTGTATCAAGTGCACTTGCACCTATTGACACTATGGTTTTAGGGCATGTGAGTCCCCATCCGAAATGGCCCAGTAGATATTTGTTGGTGTTGGAAATCGCTTTGCATATAGTATATTCTCCGCACCCTGCCCTGAGCACCTCTACTGATAATCTTAAGATGTTGAGGCTGGTTTGCACACCTAGGCTTTGCTAGTCCCAAACGGCACATTAGCTCTGATATCCTCACCTTAACGTCCGGACTATGTGCCCCCTTTATGCCCTTCTATTTCTCTTCTCCACCGCTTTCCCAGTAACACCTTCCTCTTATCCCCCCCACACTCCTTCGCCACTTTTCACCATCATGGCCACCCCCCGAGTTAAGGCTGGAACTAATTGCTACAAAATCATTTATCCTCCTAGCCTGTCTAAAGCCGCAACTAAACGATGGAAACATAACACTATTGAACGTTTCCCAGATTCCCTTTTTGTGGATCAATTTTACAATAGTCGTTTTGGGAGGCTAAAAAATGATTTCATTTTCTTCACTCATGACATCCCCTCCTGGTCCAACAGTTTTTACTATTCCCTCAACGTCACCTCCTCCTCCTCTATCCCCCATGGGAAAAAACTAAAAATTTCCCCCTCTGCTTGCTTCAAAGGTAACCTCACTATCTCACTCTACAACAACGGTACTGTCCTGATCCAAGGCACAGACAACTGCCTCTCGCTCTTTGACTGCCTCTTCCCCTCCTTACTCCCCTCCTCTGCAACCGGATTCCCCCATCACTCTCCTTCCAGCTCCACCCATTACTCCCTTTCTCCTCCGCAGACCCCACCTCACTCCAATTGGCGGCTCCCTCGAGGAGCACAGGTCGGCCCCCTTCCCTCCCCCTCCCTTGTGACCTCCCCTCCTATTCTTCCCCCCTCACAGTATATCCCTTCACACATCATTTCAACCCTACCACAAGCCAATACGCTCCTCGTCCCATCTGCACCATCCCGTTTCTCCAATCTCTTCTCCTCCCCCATCTTCCTTCCCATTACCCCCCTTTTTAGCCCACCTCTCCTCCGTCCCTCTCCCCAAGTGTACTTTCCTTATGCTCCCCTCACCCCTTCCATCCCTCCCCCTTACCCCCTCCTCCCCTCGTTATTCACCCCGTCCTCTCCTCAATCCCACCGCATCTCTCTCCTCCCTCCTACTCCGCCAGGAATGCTGCACTACTCCCCTTCCCCGCCCGGTAACCCCCTCCACTTCCCTCCCTCGGGCCCAGAAGAACCACTTCCTCTCTTCAACTCCCCTTTCTCCCAACACCCCTCACTCTGCCTGATGCCCGTTCCCTCGCAGCCACCTCTCCTAGCTGACAGGTCCTCCACAACCACCTCACCTCTTTTCCTCCCAAACCTCCAACATTCTCATGACGCCACACAGGCCTCCCCTCTCATTCTACCCAACCGCCGAGTTCCGCACACCTCTCCCCCTAAATTTGTCCTTAATTCCTCTCCCTCTTGCAACACCAACATAGACAACTCTCCCTTAACCTCCGTTTCACTAACTCCCGCTCTCACCCACTACCCTTCCCCACTTATGAACCCCACACCCAAAATTACCTCCTTTCCTGCCACCTCTCCCTGCCTGCCACCACCCACTCCACCCCCCCTTGTTTCAATAGAGCCACCCAACCTTCCCCAACCCAACCTTCCGTGCTCTGCCCCATTCTCTCTGGAAAACACACTAGGCTCTCTTATCACCTCCATCTCCCAGCTTACAGCTGCCATTTCACTTTTATGCTCTAAGATTGTCACCCCTTCTTGCACCGCTACTCCTTCCCAACTTCCCACGAGATGCACCTCGCCCCCTCACCCCAGTACAGCCAAGCTTAACCTATCGTCGGGAAACTCTGTTAACTCACTCAAGCCTTTGAGCGCCACCCCTCCTCAACCGACATACCCTAGCAACCCCACTATCTATGCCATTCCGATCATCACCTCTGTCAGAACAAAGCATCCACCTAAAACCCCCCGAGCACCCCCTCATAAGTACAATATCCCGATCACCCTTCAGAGCCCTAGTGCCCCCGTCACCAAAACAGTCTTGACAGAGCTGCGCTGTATGCTTCACAACTGCAGATCTGCAGTAAAACACAAACTTGAAATCTCCGACACCATCACCCTTCACAAACTTGACATGCTCTTCCTCACAGAGACCTGGTTCAAAGATACATCTCACTCTATATTTGATCTCCTATTACCCACAGGCTACTCTTTACTTAGGAATGACAGAACTGACAACACGGGGGGAGGTGTTGCAGTCATCTTTAGAAACACCCTCCAACTCAAGGCCTCTCCTAACAGCTCCTCCAAAACCTTTGAATGCCTTTCTCTTGAGCTTCAATTGCAACACCGTTCACCCCTCAGATTCCATGTCATTTACCGCCCGCCTCGTAGTGGACCTTCGTTTATGGATGAACTCACCGACTTCATCAGCGACCAATACTCGCGAAGTGACAATCAGACCTTCGTGGGTGACTTCAATCTCCACTGGGGAGTACCGCAAGACTCCTCTGCGAACTCACTGGCCACTTTCCTATCTACTAACGATCTTATCCAACACTGCACTGAATCAACCCATTCTAAGGGCTCAATCCTGGACCTTGTTATTTCTAAAGCAGGCATGCTTTCTACCACTACCCCAATTCATGTAGATTGGTCTGACCACCTCCTCATCCCATTCTCTCTTCAACTTTCACACTCTATAACTCTTGGCCAACCCAAGAGGACCATCTCATGGTTCCGGGATGCTAAAAATATTGATGTCGGTCCACTCTGTGAATCAGCTTTGCTATCTCTTCCAAGGCTCGACCCGAACCTAGATGTTGACGAACTCACCTCCCAAAGCCTCATAGTTCTTGCAGCTGAAATTAATAAAGTCGCTCCACTCAAAAGCAAAAGGTTAAGGCCCACTCCCTCAGCACCTTGGTTCAACAAATCCCTTTATGAGGAAAGGAAGCAGCTAAGATCCCTGGAGAAACAATGGAGGCAAGTGCCCTCCTCCGACAATCTGGCCAAGCTTCGCTCAGCAAGATCCAAGTACCACAAGCACATCTTCCTTGGGAAAGCGACACACTTCAAAACCCTCCTTGACTCCGCCAAAAATAGACCCAAAAAACTATTTGATCTCATCAAACTGCCTAACGGCTCTCCCCCAACCTCCAAGGTGGAGGATTCTACAAAGAGAGCAGCGGATTTTGCTATTTTCTACGATGAAAAAGTGAAATCACTTGTGGATCAGGTCGCTCATCCTACCCCTCCAGAGGAGCGCAAATCCTTAGCCATTTGGCAGAACTTTGACCCCATATCTGAAGATGCCCTTCTCAAGTGCATACGAGAAACGAAGCCATCCAACCATTCTCTTGACCCTATCCCCAGTGCCATTGCCATTGACTTCTATACCCATTCCCTCTCCTATTGGACCACTCTGATCAACCTCTCCCTCTGGCAAGGCTCCCTTCCTGCCTCCTTCAAAACTGGGCAGGTCACCCCTCTTCTGAAAAAACCCACTGCTGATGCGAAGGACCTCAACAACTTCCGCCCCATCACTAACCTTCCCTTTCTGGCGAAGATCACAGAAAGATGTGTAGCAAAACAACTCTCTCGTTATATCAAGGACAATGATCTTCTTGACAATTGTCAGTCCGGCTTCATCCAAAACTGCAGCACTGAAACAGCCCTACTGCAAGTGGTTGATGACGCGTTGAGGATACTCAATTCAGGGGGGTCCTGTCTGCTAATTCTCCTTGACCTTTCCGCAGCCTTTGACACTGTCAATCACAATACCCTCCTCAATATTCTTCAACAGAGAATGGGCATGGAGGGCACTGTGCTTAAATGGTTTGCATCCTTCCTTTCTGGCAGATCCCAAATGATCAAAATAGCGAACAGTCTTTCACCTCCTGTGGCGGTAGGTCATGGTTTTTCCCCAAGGCTCGATACTTGCTCCCACACTGTTCAATCTCTATTTAGAACCACTGGGAAATCTCCTAAGTAAATCCGGGATTCACTATCATCTTTATGCTGAAGACACTCAACTCTACCTCAAGATTGCCTCTACTCACGATCTTTCCATCCTAAGCTCCACTCTCGACTCCATTCAAAACTGGATGTCAACTCATCAACTGATTCTGAATCCCTCCAAAACTGAATTCCTCCTCTTCTCCTCCTCACTCTCTCCTCCCCCGGTTCAATCATGGATGGATCAGATGAATCTACTAAACAATAAACCCATCATTGTCGACAGCGCTAAATCCCTTGGTGTCATACTAGACAAAAAACTTAATCTAATTCCCCACATCAATTCCATTGCGAAATCAGCTTGATACCAACTGCGCCTTCTTTGGGGAATCCGTCGCTTCTTCGCGGAGCGGGACCTTATAACCCTGGTGCAAGCACTGGTCCTCTCCAGACTCGACTACTGCAATTCTCTTCTTACTGGCCTCCCCAAATCCCACTTGTCCCCACTTAAGTCTGTTTTCCACTCACCAACTCGTTTCATTTATGGGGCCAAAAGAAGCGATCACATCACACCGATGCTATCTACCCTCCACTGGCTTCCCATCGAGGCTAGAGCTATCTACAAGACTGCTTGTATCACCCACAAAGCCTTGCACTCCTCTTCTCCTCGCTACCTGGCGAATAAACTGAAACTCTCTGGAGGCTCTAGACCTTCACGCAATGCGGAGAATCTACTGCTTGAACCTCCCACTTTCAAGAAGGAAAGAACGATGGCCCAATCCTTTTCAGGCAACGCAGTGAGAATCTGGAACTCATTTCTGCCTCAGCTCCGGACCACCGCCTCCTCCCAGGCCTTTAAAAGGGACCTCAAAGCTCTCCTCCTCCAGAGACACCTCCAAAAGTAACTCTCTTCTGTCTGAAGGAAGATCTCCCACTACTGATAATTTCTACTTCTCATGTCCATGGAAGTGCCTTCCCAGTGTGTTCTTGCGGTTAGAGTGTTTGCCTTTTATTGCAGTATTATCCATGTACTTGTGTTTGGTACCCTCTTTCAACTTGCACTCACCACTTTGCCCCTGTAACACACGGTTTGCTTCCTCTCACAGGTTTTTTACCTTTGATACTTGCACAAGTGCCACTTTTGCCTACGTAATCGTTTGTTCTTGTGCTTGAGTGTCTAACATATATTGCAGTATTATACCGCAAATTATACTCTATTTTCTCTTGTAGCCTGCACACTTGTCACTTTTCCCTCCTGTGCACTTTTTACTACCTCATGTATTTTTGGTAGCCCACATTTTTACTACCTCATGTATTTTGTTTGCTCACAAGTGTCAATTACCTTGTCTACCTCATGTATTTTTTGTTTCTCACAATTTTTACTACCTCATGTATTCTTGGTTGCTCACAATTATCACTTTACCGTATGTAACGTAACGAATGCCTCTGCAATCTGTTGCTCGTGTAACGTTCTCAGTTTGTATCTTTTCTGTTCCTATTGTGAAGCGCTCTGACACCTTCGGGTAAAGTCCGCGCTATATAAAATTGCATAAATAAATAAATAAATAAATAAATAAATAAATAAATAAATAAATAAATATTCAAAGGTGTCTCTAGTCTGGATCTTCTCCCCCCCCCACAGCCCCCGATCCGAGGAAGCAGCGGCTGCGGCCTGGGTGCAGACTCGACCCCCCGCATCAGGGCTGCACAGGGGGGGGTGGGGGGGGGGGGCAGACCCAGGGCCTGCAGCAGGCACAGGCCTGCACTGCCTGTTAAGAGGCACAGGCCTGGGCTTCACAGGCAGCCTCGTTCGCTCATCAGCAGTCACTCACCTATCAACTGCTCCCATGACACCACGTGGGGCACCCTCAGTCAAGCCCAGTTATTGAGCTAAAAGCAAGGGGCATCCTGGGACTTGTAGTTTCCGTTTCCCATCATAGGTAGTGGTCTATAAATGTGAGGACGGGGGCTGCTGCTGAGTTGGGGGCTGTCTCAAGATGTCACGCATCAGGCGGGCCTCTTGCTGCTATGGCTGTCTGTCCCGGCCTCTGCACAATGTTTAATGTATGAATCAGGCGTCGCTTCTATGAGCACGTGACTGAGATCCGCGCGGCCAGCACAGAGACTCTTCCGTTCAGTGACTCCCTAGCAGAGAACACACATCTTCAGCAGACGACCCCTCCTTCAACAGTTCCAGCAGCTGCCTCAGGTCTTGTCAACGCAGCTTCAAAGCTCCCAAAACTCCCAAATCCACCTTTATTGTAAAAATCTTCCATTACAACCCATCAGTCCTGTTTCTCGTACGTGCAGCTCAGTAAATACAAAGGGGCTCATTTATGAGGCCGTGCGTCACTTTTGCGCTGCTGGTGCGCCACTTTTGTGACGCACTGGCGGTGTAAAAAATGCGTCATGTTGCGTCACATTTACAAAGTGACACATCTAGGTGGATGCATCACTTTCTAAACCCCTGCGCCACATTATACCTGAGCCAGGTATAATGTATGCAAGGGGGGCGTATTGACACAAGGAAGGGTCATAGAAGTGACGCAGTGAAGTCTATGGGATTTCACTACGCAACTTCTAGGACGCCATTGCGTCAAAATCTTGCGCCTGCCTCACAGCAGGCGTAAGACTGACACAGGCCCTTTCACATGGGGCTTACCCCATGTGAAAGGACGCATTGCTGTAGTTGCGTCACTTTTGTGACAAACTCCAGCAATGCATCACTTTTGTGTCTACAGATACGTTATAAATACTGACGTATCTGTAACTCCTTGCGCAATGATGCGTCATACTGTAAATATGACACATCCAGCATGTCGCAAGGAGGGTGCATTGATAAGTGGCGCATCACTGTTTTCACGCAGTGATGCACCACTTTTCATAACTGAGGCCTAAAGTACTTGTTTCGAGTATGCTGTGCAAGTTACTAAACAGTCACGCTCAGCAGCACCAGTTTGCATTTACCACCATGCCTGCAGGTTTGCTGTTTTTTTTTTTTTTGGCATTTTGCTGTTTTTAAGTGTTTCGCTAACAACATAATGCTGGCTGTGCCTCTTATGCCACCTATGCCTTTGTATAGAGAGGGCCCTCGCTGCAGGGATCGGTTGGTTACGTTCTCTGTCATGCAGTGAACATCCTTCGATAGTGAGAAGGCTGCGCTCCCAGCCAGGTGGGTTGAGATAAGGGCCTCGTGGGGTATCTCTGCAGGTGACATATGCCCATCCTGGACTTATCATAGAATCATAATATAAAACGCAGTTAAGGAGTTTGTACTTTTAAGCATTTACAAAAAGGACCTTTAAAATCCTAGGGCAATGTTTAAAACGGCTTTCTTGTGGTGAAACAGCCATTGTGCTGTTTAGTTTTAAAATAAACACACACAATATTTAGCTTCACAGCAAAAATCAAACGCTAGCCCTCAAACCAATAGTGAGGCTTATTTACAAGCCCATTGCGGTGCACCAGTGTCACCTTTTTTAGACACAGCAGCGATATGCTGAGCCATATCCATGAGGCCACGCAAAAACACTTTCCTTGGCTTTTTGAGGCCTGGTAGATATGGGGGAAGACAAAGCCGCACGAGTCGCTGCCTCGCCGTACCCTGTGTCAGAGAGGCGCTCCGTGGGTGGAGGGTGGGCGTTCCCACGTAATACAAATGGATTTTAGTCCATCCCCAAATTTACAAATACTTGTAAACCTGTGAATTTGTCAAAAGCCAACGCCTTCGCAGGGGAGTTACTTCTCCTTGTTTTTCCTCTTTCTTTGTGAGCTGCATTCCGCAGCATACAGTGGACTAACACGCCTCCATTTATTGTTTTGCTGCAGGGAGGTGCCCCTTCCTGCAGGTGTAGACACCTGTGCACCATGGTGCGAGGGTGCCTGCGTTGGTGCAAGGCAGTCCATTGTGCGCCAGCTCAGGGGAAAAGGGCAGGAATGCGTCATATCTCATAGATACAGCACTGTAGTGTAGTTCCTAGTTTCCCACTAGGCCCTGCGCATTGGAATAACATAAACAGTAGTATCGACGTAGAAGTGCGGATCTTCCAGGCCTCTACTGACTATGCTAAACTTAATTGGGTTTGTTACCAACTAGCTCAGAGGTCACTGGAAACTTTCTTGACTGAAATAGGAAGTGATCAGCTTCCCTGGTACAGACAAGAAGGGATTCAGCTTTCCAACAACCGTGCAACATGACAACTTTGCTCCTCAGATCAAGAGTCGATCTCTAGGGTCGTGTGAAACAATAGACATAGATTTCACTCAGTCAGTCTAGTGCAGTTTACTTTCACAGTATGTAGAGAATAGAGAGACGGGCGTGTATCAATAAAGGGTTAACATTTATTGAACAGTCTTTCTTCTCGTACAAGAGAAATGTATTGCCACAATTGCAATAACTGTTATTATAAAAAGTACGTACAGTAAGATAAGTATTGCGAAATAGAACTGTAAAAGCATTGATATGGTTTCTTAGCCATACAATGGTTTAAAAGTAATAAAACATATATACAGTCATATATACATTAGGCTAACATACTCAACTGGTGCTTCTAACTAAGCCTACCCCAGTGTGCCTGACCTAAGCCTAACACGTGAGAAGGGGAGTAAGTAAGTAGCTTAAGTTAAGTTGGTTTTGCCAAGGTTTGTTTCAAGAATTCTCGTCTAAGGGTTTAGTCAACACCATACCTCTGAATAGAATGATGGAGGATTGGTATCTCCTTCAGGGGTCTCTCTCGATATCCCAGCCACCCGCGAGGGTAAACCGGAAGCGCCGGGACTGGATTTCTTGGCACGAGAAAGGCAGCGGCTTCTCTCAGCGCGTCGAGGAAGGAGGGGTGACAGCGTCCGCGGGCAGCTGGGCTGGATGTCTTCGCAGAGGACGGCTGCTCGGCTCCTCAAGCGTACTGCACCATAGGTCGCGCTGTAGCGGCGATAATGGTAATCAGCAGCTTCACCACCACAGGATAGCAGGCTGCAGCGACAGAGTGCTAGTTTTTACCAACACAGGGTCATGCAGGCAGCTGGCATCAGCAACAGGCAACGAACTCGCAGTTCGTATCTCTCTCTCTTTGCTTAAGGCAACGTTGGTAATATTTACACCTGACAGGTGCCGGGTTTGACGCAAGTTTGCTGGACATAAGACGTCAATTAAAGATGTCACTAGGAAGTGACAGTTATCAGTTGCTCATTAGAGTTCCATTACTAATCAAAACATAGCAAGCAGGGATTTCCAGGTTTGCTAAGTTTTTATCTTGTTGAAGAACTCGGAGTGTTATCTAGGAATATCAGATAGTGACTGCTGCTCTGTCATTGCACTAATTGGTCGCAAAGGAAGTAGCAGAGAGTCATGCTGGAATGTGGCTCTGTTCGTGTGAGGCCAGAGATGACTTTTCAGAAAATCGCACTTGAACGGTTATGCCAATATAGGGAATAAATGGATTTATAGCCGAATAGGGGCATAAGGTCACAGTATCGATCAGGAACCTAGATAAGCACGCAACACCCACTCCACGTTTTCATGTCCATCAAAATTACTAAAACTAAAGAAATTAGATGTATGTGTAACATTGCCCACCCCAAAATACATAAATGCATTCGAAATAGGCGTACTTGTAATACATGGAATTTAGGTACTGTACGTTTTTTAAAGCATAGTAATCATTCAAAAGGTATTGCATATGAAATCAATGAACGATTATGCAAAAAGAATTACACATGAAGTATCTCTGACAGAAGAAATGCGAGATAAATCATCACATAAAAATGCATTGTAATAACATGTGTGCTAGAGGCTGGTGTTATGTTGTTATGTCTCTAGATGTGCTTAGAAATAGAAGTGTGAAGCTTCTGTTCTTTAAGAATAGTTTTTACGTTAAGCAAAGAATTATTCGTGCCAAAAAGAGAGGGTCAATATTTAAAAAAAATTGTCCAATTCAAAGAAAATAGATTTTCCAAAGCTCCTGGCAGTTTTTGTTGATCAAAACTGAAGGCCGTGGGGGCGTGGCTTGACGGGCGAGGATGGCGGTCGCAGCTTAGCAGAGCTCCCGCCGGCCCGAACTCACCTTCATCATTTATCCTGGCCCCCGAGCCCGCAGGAGATTCATTGCTCTTGCCATCGTTCCAGGAGTGTGCACTGCTCTCTCCGGTGCCGTGGTCCTGCAGCTTAGTCTCCACAGGGACCCTGAGGCGCTGATAGCAGTTTGCGGCCCGGCGCCTGGCCGTGAGCCGCGGACCTCGATTTTGGAGACGCCGGGTGACATCTGCCGGAGTGCCGCCGGGGGTGACGTCAGCGGTGCGGACCCCGGACGGCCCTGAAACACTTGGACCCCGGGCCCGTGGGTGAAGCCTGGTGTACACCGTCGGTCCGGAGGTGGGCCCTGTCTTCTCCGGTGCCTGGATCTGGCGGCTCCGTCCCCTCTGGGACCCTGGGGCGCCGGCGGCGATCTGCGGCCTAGCGGCTGGTTGGAGGCCGGGGACCTTGATTTTGGGACCACTGAGGGGCGGCTGTGGGCCCGCGGCTGTGTGGCATCGGCGGCACGGACCCTGGCCGAGCCTGGCAACACTGGACTACTGGGGGAGTACGGAGGTGCCCCCCCCTGCCCCCTCTGGTTCTGAGCACTTTGGTGGGTGACACGGCGTAGTGGGGGCCTGTCCGGTCCTGTGGAGCCGAGACCTCGAGCTTTGTCACGCCGGTACCTGCGAGGGACACAGTGCTGTGGGGGCCCGTCCAGGCGTGTGAAGCCGGGGGCCTTGAGTGTCGTGGCGCCGTAATCACATTGGCCTGCCGCACTTTCTATACGGACACTGAACCCGACGCCCGGACGTGGGACCGGGAGCTCCCTGTGCCTGTTGGTGTGGACACGCTGCCCAGGACCTCCTGACCCTGCCTGCCCCGTCCGGTGTGACGCTCCGCTGTGTCAGTGAGCGGCCATGACCGGGGGTGGTGGCGGGGGCCCGCCTAAGCAGGGCCCCATGGACAAATTTGCCGGGCCCAGTGGTGGCGCTGGGGCGTCCGGCGGCGGTGGCGGTTCAGGGCCGGACAACGCTGCAATCCTGGCGGCCATTACACAATCCCGGGACATGCTTGATGCAAAAATTGGGGCTGTGGGAGCGGACGTTACGCTGCTTCGCCAGGACCTCCGAAATGCAGTGGCGCGGATTACCGAGACTGAATCACGAATCTCGGTGACTGAAACGGACATCGGCGCCCTTAAGAAAAGAATGGCAGAGGTGGAGTGTGTCCAGAAGACGCTTGCGGCCCGGGTGGAGGATGCCGAAGGGCGTGCACGGAGAAATAACCTCCGCTTTATTGGCTTTCCGGAGAGGTGCGAGAAAGATGGCGTGGAGCGGTTCCTGACCCACTGGCTGGAGGGCTGGGTCCCTGAGGGGACGCTGTCGGCATGCTTTGTGATTGAACGGGCACACAGGGCCCTGACTCAACGGCCGCCTGAGGGGGAGCGTCCGCGGCCGGTCATTGCTCGGCTGCTGAACTATCATGACCGCGATGCCATACTGCGGGAGGCGAGGAACAAGGGCTCGCTTACTTATGAAAATCACGCCATAATGATCTTCCCAGACTACACGAAAATGGTTCAGCAGCAGCGACAATCCTTTGTGGCCGCTAAGGCTAAATTGCGAGGCCTGAAGCTCCAATACTCTCTCCTGTACCCGGCCCGATTGCGGGTGGTACATCAGTCCCGAACGCACTTCTTCGATACACCTGAGGAGGTATTTCGTTGGACCGACGAGACGGTGCGACTTCGGCCACATGCCCAGCCGGGGCTGGACCCTGGCGGGTCCCAGAGATCATCGCCGGAGCGGACGGACCGTACTAGCCGGAGGGGACGACATCGGAGGTCCAGATCCAAGAAACGCTCAGCCTCCGCTAGTGCGATGCAGACTAACGGCGCTCCTGACTCTGAACACTCGGATGCTGGCAGCTGAATCCCGGCGGGGTCTGGACGTTGGTGTTGCCCTATGCCGGACCGGATCGGCTGGTGAGACTGTTCCATGTGACATTATTTGTGCACGTTTATATGCTCCTGAGACACTCTGAGGCTCTGGGACGAGCCACTGCGGGGCTTGGGTGGCGGCTTCTATGGGCCTTAGACCCTCACGAGTAGTGGGTGTTGGTGGGGGGTGGGTGAGTGTGTGCTGATGGGGGTGTTGGGATCCATTGGTATGGTGGGCCCTGGGTTCTCTGTTCTGGACCCGGGTCTCTCCATGCAGCGACAGATACTTCACTGTTTTCTGAGGTATTGGGGTGGGGGGTGTGGGGTGCTGGGGGGGGTTGCCTGGTTGTTGGAGTTTGGGGAGGTTTGGGTTAGGGGGGGCCTGGGAGGTGTTGGGGTACTGAGTGTTTGGGTTGGGAGGGTGGGACCACACGTGTCTATAGATCTTGATTTTGTTACTTCAGGGGGTGCGCCAGGGTGGGACGGAGGGCTGGATAATGGACACTGTCTTGATCATGGCTGATACTGCGAATATGCCTCCTCAACAGACCCTGCGTGTTGTGACGTGGAATGTGAGGGGTATCCTGGACAAAATCAAGCGTGGGGCGGTGCTGCGTTGGGGGAAAAGAGAGATGGTGGATGTGCTGCTGCTTCAGGAGACCCATATGCTGGGCTCCAAGGCCCTTAGCCTCCAGAGGTTCGGATTTCAGCAGGTGTACCATGCGGGCTTCACAAGGGGCTCGCGGGGGGTGGCCATCTTGGTTCACCGCAGGGTGGCCTATGTGCATGAAAAGCAATGGATTGATCCCCAGGGCCGGTACATTTTCATTAGAGGTCAGTTGGGCACCGAACAGGTGGTTTTTGGTAGCGTGTACGCCCCCCCCCTTTACAGTGGGCCTTGTCTGAGCGGCTGTTCGCGCTTTGGGATGAGATTCCGGAGGCCCTGACCGTAGTGGGAGGCGATTGGAACGAGGTTATGGATGTGGGCCTGGATCGTCTGAGGCGGGTGCCTGTTGTGTTGGATCCCCCCCCTGCTGCTGCTCCCACCAAATTATGTGCGACTGCGAGTGGCCTGGGCTGGGTCGATGTGTGGCGACACTTTCATCCTGCTGTGCGTGAATTCACGTATGTGTCGGCGGTGCATGGGTCCTTTTCGAGACTAGACTATTTGTTTGTGCCGGGTGCCTGTCTGAGCCGAGTCAGAGATGCGGTGATCCTCCCCAGAGGCCTATCGGATCATTCCCCTGTTCTGGCCGCCGTGGCCCTCCCCGCCGCCAGACAGCCGTTTCGGTGGCGGATATCATCTTGGCAGCTGCAGCGGCCTGAGTATGTGCATCACCTGCGTGAGGCGATTGATCATTTCTGGCGCGAGAATTTAGTTGGGGATGTGGATGCAATGGTGGTGTGGGAGGCGCTGAAACCCACGATACGGGGCATTGACATTGCTTGGTGCGTGGCTGCTCGGCGGAAACATCGAGAGGCCATTGCGACCGCCGCGGCCCGTGTGGAGGGGCTGGAGCAGCGGGGCCGGCTCGGGGGTGATGAAGGCATAGTGAGGCAGCTCTTGCAGGCCCAACAGTTGTACGCCTCCGTCCTTTACGAGGAAGCCCGACAGGCGTGGCTCGCCACGCGTAGCAGGGTCTATCAATGGGGCGACAAGTCCTGTACTATGTTGCATAGGCTGTGCCAGGCGACCTTCCAGCCCCTGGTGTTGCCGGGTCTGACGGCAGATGACGGCTCGGTTGTAACCGACCCGGATGTGCTGGCGACTAGCTTTGCCCGTTATTACGAGGCACTGTACGCTCCCCGGGATCACTTGCAGGCGGGCGGGATATCAGCATATCTTGACGACCTGCTGCCACAGGCCGTCCCTGATGAGACCAGGACCGCGTTGGACGCCCCACTTACGGCTGAGGAGCTCGGAGAAGCCCTAGGTCAACTAAATACCGGTAAGGCGCCAGGCCCGAGTGGCTACCCAAGCGAGTTCTACAAAAAGTTTCACGTCCAGTTGGGGCCCCACTACCGCCGCACCCTGGAGGCGGCACGGGCCCAGGGGGAGCTGCCACCAGATTGGCGTCATGCTGAAATAGTGGTATTTCTGAAGCCGGGCAGGGCGCCGGACAGGCATGACTCTTACAGGCCGATTTCCCTTCTTAACATAGAGGCAAAGGTCCTGGCTAAGGCGTTGGCAAACCGTCTTTTACCTCACATTGCTGGCCTGGTCCACCCCGACCAGGCTGGTTTCATGCCTCGCAGGGCCACCCGGCACTATATTCGACGAGCGCAGGCAGCGGTGGATGCCATGGGCGCTAGAAGTGAACAAGCGGCACTCCTCCTGGCGGACATGGACCGAGCCTTTGATTCGGTGAGCTGGGCATATCTGTTCGCACTGTTGGCCCGCCTCAACCTGGGGCCGGTCTTCTTGTCGTACATTCGTCTCCTTTACACTGACGTGACGGCCTCGGTCCGAGTGGCCGGTGCTACCTCTGGGCGCTTCCGTATAGGTCGCGGTACTCGGCAGGGTTGCCCGCTGTCCCCATACCTGTTCGCCCTCGCCATGGAGCCCCTGGCGTCGCGGATACGAGCAGATGCCCGGTTGCGCGGTTTCGTCTGGAGTGAGGATCTTGTAGATAGAATTGCACTGTACGCGGATGACGTCCTCCTCTTCCTCACGGATCTGCGGCAATCGGGTCCCCGGGTCCTGGAGATCATGCGGGAGTTTGGCGGGGTCTCGGGTCTTCATCTCAACCTGAATAAATCAACCCTGTGGGTGCTGGGTGGTGGGGTGGTTGCCGACCCCTGGGCTGCGGAGTTGCGAGTGGCATCGGATGGCCTCAAATATCTGGGCGTCTTCCTTTCAGAGTCGAGGGCCGTGGCCTGGGCGCGTGGAGTCTTGCCGGTGTGGGAACGGGTCCAGGCTGATGTTAAGACATGGTCCAGAATGCCACTCACTATTTTTGGTAGATCGGCCATCTTCAAGATGGTGGCGCTTCCGCGGCTCCTGTACCAACTCCAGAATTTCCCGCACCCCATTGGCCTGGAGTGGTTCCGGCAGGTCAATTCGGTGTTGGGCCGCTTCCTGTGGAGTGGCGGTGCGGCCAGGGTGGCTTTGAGGACGTGCTTTCTGTCCACATATTGTGGTGGCTTGGCCACCCCGGACCTCCTTTCCTACAACCAAGCTTCCCAACTGCTTGTCCTTAATGAATGGTGGTATGGTGATAGGAGGGATCCGGTTTATGCCCTGGAACGGTTGCTCATGGGTGACCGCACGCTCCACACCATTCTTTATTCCGCTCGCCTACGCCGGGGGTTGCCATCGGTCACCGGAGTGGTCTTTGCGGTGTGGAGGCAGTCACTGCGTCGCATGGGATGGTGGGGCAAACTGACAGCTGAGACACCGCTTTGGCATAATGGTCTGCTCCCGGAGCTGGCGGCCCTGACCGGGTTTGAGGGTTGGGAGGCCATCGGGATTGCACAACTGGGCCAGGTCGTATCCGGCACCACCCTCAAATCCTTCGAGGAGCTTCGTACAGAGTTCCAAATGCCTCAGTCCCAGTTCTTCCGCTACCTCCAATTGCGGCATGCCCTCGCCCCGAGCGTCGCGGGTCTCGACTCCCTGCCGGAATTTAGCCCAGTCGAGGCCAAAGTGTTTATGGGGGACCTGGGGGACAAGAAAGTCTCTAGGATCTACCAGACGCTTGTTATTCACTGCTCCTCCACCCTACACTCCCTTCGGGAGGCATGGGAGGTAGACGTGGGCCCCCTGGATGAGGACGATTGGAGGGAGGCGCTAGAATCCCCACGTGGAACCGCCATTGCAGTCCGGCTCCGGCTAATCCAATTCAAATATTTGCATCGTGCTTATTACACGCGTGAACGATTGTGGAAGGCTGGGTTGATTGCATCCTCGGAATGTCTGCGCTGTGGGGCGGTGCCCGGCTCCCTGGTACACACGGTGTGGTCGTGTGGCCGACTGACTGGGTTCTGGAGGGGTGTGTGGAGTTGCCTGGCAGAGGTTCTGGGCTGGGACCTTCCCCGTACTCACCGGCTGGGCCTTTTACATATTATGGAAGGGATTGGAGGCAATGTTTATAAGCGCCATTTGTTGCTCTTGGGGTTGGTGGTGGCTAAGCGGGACCTGGCTCGGGCGTGGAAGTCAGTGAGGGCTCCCCCCCTGTCTGCATGGAAGGCTGGGCTGGATTATTTTATGGGTCTGGAGAGGCCGATCTTTGAAGCGAGGGGATGCCCGCGCAAACACTACAAAATCTGGAAGCGTTGGGCCGACTACCGTGGTCTGTCCTTGGACCCCCCGGCGGAGCTGGAGGAAGACATTTGATCGCAGAGACAATCTTGGCCTGCAGACGCAAAGCCCTGGTGGCATTACACCCGCCTGTTTTTATTTTCTTCTTTTTTGTTCTCTATGTTGCTTTCTATACACGTGTGGTAGGGGGGGTTGGGGGGGTGTTTGGAGCGGGAGGGGGGTAGTGTTGCGGGTTAGGGTAGGGTGCGGGGGAATTTCTATACTGAGCCTATTCTGGGTCTGCTCTATCACTTGCTGCCTATGTAATTACTATATTGATATTGTGGTGGTGTTTTTGGTGTATGGAGATGCCACATTCGTGATGCTCATTTGCTCAATAAAATTGGTTGTGAAAAAAAAAACTGAAGGCCGAATTCAGAGTTCATGGGAACGCTGTGTGTCGGAAAGCTTTTCAAAAGTTATTGTTTCTCTGTGGGTGAGAACATCGTATCAGACAGGCTCGCAAAGAATTGGTCTACAAAATCAGGTGATAGTTCAACCAAATTAGATAGCGCTGTAACTTGGCAGGTGTGAGAATGATTGCTGTCATCGAAGGCAGGACCAGCAATGCTCACAGAACGTTGTACCTGGATGATGTTGCTTTTGTCACTCGCTCCACTGTTACCACATGGCTGTAGCACAGGAGTCTCCACGAATGCCGTCATCAGGATTGGTAGCCGCTGGGGACAACACAATGCGTGAGCCGTTATTGGACTGAGCAAAGTATCGACGTCCATTGGTACTGCTGATGGAAGTGAAAGACAGCTGTCCAACACGCATTCATCGCCGCAAAGCATACACCGTAGCACAGGTAAAATGCAATTTTGCCATATCGGTCTGAATGAAAGGAACCAGGTCATGTTTAGATCTCTCAGCCTGGCCAATCCGAGGACGTTAGTTATCCTGTCCCTGTAGCGCATTGCTAGGATTGTCTCTTCCATTCCCATGGGAGCTATGTCTGAGCCGAGGCTTGCCATAACGTAGCAGAAGGGTCAAAAATAGAATCCCTGCAACGAGTCCCAAAAATAGTGGAATGCCGCCAAAAATGGAGTGCACAAAATTAGGAAAGATTCCCAAAATTGCCTGGAAGGGTGTTAGCAGTCCCGTAAAGACTGTCTTAAATATGCCTGGGATGCTTGTTGCACTAGACATGTTAAGGAGTTGGCTGAACATTTCTACGAAATGCACGGGGCAATTTGTTGATAAAAGGTCATGGACTTCAGTAGCCGTCCTTGCGACTATAAATGACGTTATAGGCACTGTTGTCTGTAAAAGTACAGATTTCATTTTGCTTAATGTATCAATTCGTATAGAATAGAGATTCAGACGAGGCCAGAGGGGAGTCACTATGTCTGGAGGCCCGCTCGGAAACAATGCTTGCATACAACATTTGACCATGGACGTTACTTGTATTAGATAACTTTTCCCTGGCGTCAGGCCACAACATCTGTGATCCGTTCTAAGAATGTAACTCCCGTTCGCGAGTTGCATAAAGGAGGGCTCTATCTGAGTTGCAGGTGTGACTAGCTGGTGGCATGAAAGGTTGTTTGAATTTCCATCACATGCTCCGTGTAAATTAATACCCTGACACAAAAGTATACCGCTTAGTGAATGTTTACAGTTCTCACCACTAAGAAATACATTTCTGTCGCTGTCACTATAGCAAGAATGAGTGTATGGTAATTTCCATTCGGATTTAACATATCCCTTACCCAATTGTTCATATTGGCCAGCAGGTATGTACTCAAGGCATTTATGAAATCGGAAAGTTGTTATCGGAATTGTGATAATTCCGTGTATTATCCATTCAATGACAGGACTCTCTGACATTGTCAATGGTAATCTCTCGAGTTTTTCGATGCTCAGGATTGTATAGTCTGCTCCTTTCTGTGCCAAACTGATCTGTTTATCAGTAAGGTTAAAACTGGAAAATAATGACGTTGTGTTGATTAAACGCCAAGGCACATAGCCTGAACGAAGATTTTGCAGCGTCCAGCCTAGTTCTATAATAGAGCGTAATTGAGACTGGCCATGTTGTAACATTAGCAAATCTCTGTCTATCACATCAAAGGCAGAGGATACAATATTGTCCAAAGAATATATTCTGGAAGACAGAGTCATTAACCCATTGTCTACCACAGAAAGTGATTTCTCCAAATTAATACGATCAATTTCTCGTATTTTTTCAGCAGTTTCAATTTGCTTTACTTTCCAAGCCTCGTTGTAAGCAGCATAGATACTGGTCGCTATGAAACGTTTCTGACGCTGTTTGCGTGGTCCAAGAATGAAATCGCGCAAATCAGCACCATCTTTTAATAAAGACAAGTGTTGCTTAATTTCAGCCAGTGTGGACGAGGTTAGCCATTCAAGGCAGAGCTTCCCTACACTGTATGTTGTTATAATCCCTGGATGTTGTCCCTGGGAGTATCTAGAGTCTAATCTGGTCATTTTTAAACCCTGTGTTTTATTCAGGAACCTATCTTGACAGCTATTTGTGTCTGTAGGCCAGATTAACCACTTTTTCCAATCAGGATGTGTTCTGTTGAAATGTAAAATTTGTGACACGTCTAACTCAATATCAGCCGTTGCATTTTCAGGTATTGGCTTTGGTATAGACGGTGTTTTCATGTCTTTGATTTTAGCTAGGCCAAGACAGGATGTTTGGTGTATTGTGTCATTTAAAAATAACATTTGTTCAGGTATCATGCAGGTTCTAAACAGTGCTTCTATGCCTTGCACCTGCCAATCTTTTGTACCCCAAATTGTTTTCGTTTCAATATTATTTTTCCAATAATCAAAACCAAATGTCATCATTTTGTCATAAAATGCTTCTGAATATATCAATTTAGAATTTGTCAGCATTGTTTTCATTCCTGTTTTATCTAACAGTTTATAATAAAACGTTTCTGCATCACTGGTGTTAAACCCTGAGAAGTATTTGAATTTCTCAAAAAATGCTTTAGAACTGCTTTTAGGTGGTGTAGAACAATGTTCCCATTGATTATACATAAAAACATTTCTAGGCTGTGCAGATTTATGCAAGTAATGATCCCCATAGTGGGTATAACAGAATAACTGCTCATAACTAGATGAACCTTGTAAATAATCATGATCTGTGAATCTAGCTGACATTACTAAATCAGACATCATGTCATTAATACTGTTAAAGTCCCAATCATCAGAGAATGTACTTGGTGTCACAAAGTCACTTAAGGAAACCTTTAGTTGATGAGGATACTTCAGGATTTCTACCGGACCATAGATCTCATAGTCTGTTTTCTCCCATACTACCCCACCAGGTATTGGAATTGCTGTGACCTTTACTGTTGACAGTTCTCTTTTCTTCACGTGGGATGATCTGTGTGGTTTCAGGACTAGGTTGATGTTCTGACTTGCTGTGTCCATTGTAATATATTTTCCTTCAATGAATTTTCCCAAACACAGTACCATGATGAGCCAAAGCAGGAGGAAAAATGCACCTAGACCGAACCAGAACTCTAGCCAAGGGGAAATTAGGTAGATTTCCTTCAGTTGATGAAAGAGTTCCGTTGCTTTTTCTTTAAAAGACTTTTTTGTTTCTGGCATCACTTCGGGGTCGTTAAAATCTTCAGAGAAGTTGTCGAAGTTGATGAAATAACCAGAGGCAGTTCTGTCAATTGATGGGATTGTTCTTTCAATCTGTCTCTCGGTAGCACTTTCTGATGCCACATTAGTGTAGACTGGTGTTGTTTCTTGACGAACTGTTTCAATCTGTGTTTCAAGAGGCACGAGTTCCATGGCATTATTGCATAGTCCTTCATTGTGCACTGCAGGCTGATCGAATGTGATTAGTCTTTCAGTTTGAACCTCTTGGATTGTTGCAAGTTTGGGTATTCTGTTGTTTCTTGGGAGTCCACTGGGCCTACTGTTGATTATAGGCCACATGCTTGTGGTTTTACCAGATCGATAGACACGACTCTGTTCTCCTTTTTACCAGCAAGGGGCGGTAGCACAACTGATCTTGTTCCGGTGACTGCTAAGACAGGTACTGCTTTTCTGTAAGAAGGCCCAAATCCCTTCTTCACCGCGATCTTTTCTCTGACTAGATCCCCAATCTTTGGAATCCAGACAGGCCTTGCTGGGGCTGTTGCGGGTGGTGCCTCGTCAGTGGTACTTGGCTGTTGCTTTAATTTTATGTTGCTTAATGATTTTCTTGTTTCATTCAGTTCCTGTAAAACAGCCAAACGATCCTTTACATCAAAGTGCGTTGTTTCTTCTTGTACCACTGACATCTGACTATCGAGGTCCTGAACGTTCATTCTAATTCCGAACAATAGTTCGTATGGGCTGAAACCTTTTAGAGAATTTCTTGGCATGTTGTTAAGACTAGTCTGGACACTTATTAAATGTTTGACCCACCCAGCGCCTGAACCTAATACCTTCGCTGTTATAGATTGCTTTATGTCCCGGTTTTTTCTTTCTACCACACTATTCCCTTCGGGGTGCGACGGACAAGAATACTGCAACCCAATTCCCATGCTGGCCATGGCCTCCTTATAAGCTCGAGAGCTGAAAGCAGGACCCTGGTCAGAATGGAACGTGGTAATTGCGTATGTGCCGATAAAGACTCGCAAATCTTTTATAACCGTTCTAGCGTCAGCCGAGCGCTGGGGGCCTCATTTTTTAAGTGCTTTTCGTCTTAACTGTGTACACTGGGACGCGCTACTCTTCTTTGTTTGCGCAGATAGACCGCGTTATGCAGTCTATCAGGATTTCTGAAACTATACTTGCCGGTTCATCACTGCGATTTCTGTTGCAGTCTGGACAGTTTTTTGCGAAGTCATTAATTCCTTCACTCATGTCCGGCCACCAGTACTCTGATTGCAATTCTTTCAGAGAGGCTTTGATTGTTTGGTGTCTCAGACCCAACCCCATGTGCGCTTCCAGTAATAGGAAGCCCCTCCGGCTCCTGTTTGGAATTACTCTGTCCCCCACTCCAGGGATTCGAGCAAAAGGAACGGAGTTTGCATCGATTATGTATGCATAATTGAGTGGATAGTTTACGGGTAGTGCTGCACAGTCGCCTTTTACGGTCGTTTTTACTGCCAGCATGGTTTCCCCGTCTATGTACTTATCTGTACGCTTTTTTGTGGCTACGGAAGCCGGTTTAGTTACTTCCGCGGTGGCTGTATTAGCCAATGAATTCCCTGCAACGTGAACGCCATCACGTTGAAGACTCTGTGCGTGAATCACGTGAGTCTTTTGTAGTTCTTTGTGTAAAAGAGCTACCTCGTTCCAGAGCTTTTTATGCTTTATTGTGGCACCTGTGTCATCTTTGTAGTCGTTTTCGATCCAACTCTGCAGTTTATTGTTGTAAGAGTTGACGCAAAAATGAGAATCGCACACTATAAGTGTGGGGAATTCGCGTTCTGCATTTTCGAGCGCCATCTTTAAAGATCTGATTTCAGTTCTTTGAACCGAACAGTTTCTTACAGATTCAGTTTTTGTTACTTTCGGTCTGAATTTACCGCACAGCCAACGACCTTTAATGATCGCACATGCTGCATTGTAGGATTTGCTCTCTACATTAAAATGCTGTACAAAGCTATCTGTATAGATTATACAGGCGTATTGTGGGAGAGGCAAAATTTCGATTGGCAGAGGATATTCTTCTTCATATTCTAAATCATTCAGTTCTTTGTATTGCTGGGCGAAATAGTATTTCACGTCTTCCGCTCCAAGAGAATCTATGCACTGTATCCACTTCGGATCCAGTGACACTGTAGGCAGGTTTACTGGGCTGAATAGCGCCTCGAAGGCGGATTCCGCTGTAAGGATATTAATCCGTTTGCCGTGTGCTAGTTCTCGTTCATTTGCCAATGCGATTTGCACTGCTTTCACAGTTCTTTCTGTGGGAATGAATGTTTTTTCTGCTTGTGTGTACAAGTGAGATTTAATTGAAATTGGTACCTTTTCTCCCTCATTAGAGGTTAGGTACGTGAATCCGCATCTTCCTGGGATGACTCGGATTACAAGATCGATCGTGTTGTCGCGCGTATCTAATTTACTTTTTGCTAACATGTCTGTTTGCTGTGATCTCAAAATTTCTGTGTGTTTTTGAGTCCAATTGATTTGTTTTAAATCAGGTTTAATTAGTTCGTAGAGAGGTTTAACCCTCTCTGCGTAGTTTAGAATGTAAGTTCTTCCGAAATTCAGAAAACCTAGTATTGATTGTAAATTCTTCAGCGTTTTTGGAGCTTGGAGTACAGCGCACTTCTCTAAGAAGTTGTCCGCTAGGCTTTTCCCTTCACTTGATAATTCGTACCCTAAGAATAGTACTGTCAGATGGGCAATTCGGGACTTTTTAAAGTTGAATTTGTAACCCTCTGCTGCGAACCCAAGTATAATGGTGTTCACTCTTTTCAAGTGAGTATCCAAGTCGTCGTCTGTGAGATAAATATCATCTACGTAAGATAATGCTTCATCATCATAGATTTGTAGTAACTCTGTTACCCTAGCTGAGAATAGTCCTGGGCTGTTCTTGAACCCCTGTGGGAGTCGACAGAATTTTTTCTGTGACCCAAATGCAGAGAAAGCGGTCAAATATCTGCTTTCTGGTGCAATGTTTTGACAAAAGAAACCATTAGAAATGTCTAATGTCGTTTTATATTTTTTCCTAACTATATTATTCATTAGGGCTGCACTATGCGAGTTTTGTACTGCAAAAGTTTTGCAACATGTATTAAGATGTCTGTAGTCCAAAACTAGACGATATGAATTGTCTGGCTTGGAGACAGGAAACAAAGGATTGTTCATTTGAGAGGTGCATGTTTCAATCACCCCCTGGTACTCAAGTTGATCTAAGATCTCCCTGACTTGTTTTTTAGCTTCTTGCTTTATGGGATACTGCCGTTGGGAAGTTGGTTCACTTTTTAATTGGATTTTGTGAGGCGGTGAATCCTCATCCCATCCTACATGATTTTTATACAATGCAGGTGCCTGGGCTACTGCCCATTTCCTTGCATATGTATATTTTTTGTGAATCGGAATGTGATTCGAGAAGGCAGGCATAATCACTTCTTCGCCACGAGGGCACTCCCTGACAAACTCCGGGGGCCAATCTTTTTCAGCTAACAGAATATCATAGCCTTTTGAGAGCTTATCCCAAAATAGACCCTTAATTTTCCTAGTCTTATACGCAATGTTATTTAGTATATTTTATGGGGCTCGCTAAGTCTGGCGTCGGCAGTTTCAACCTGAATGTATTCATTCGTGTCCACTGTCTCCAGATGACTCATCAAGATCTTGCGCGCTATACTGATTTCTGCTGCACTGTCCAACATTGTCAATGCCCACTCCCCGTTTTTCAACTGTGTCCTCAGTATTCTCGGCATGGTTGATTACTCTAATACTGGCTACCTTCTTTTTCTGAAATTGAGATTTCTTATTTTGAGCAGGTTCCTTGTCTTTGGACTTGGTGTGCTCTCCTGGGTCTGACCGTCCTCTTCTTTCCGAATTCTGTGGAAGAGATCGAGAGGGACGTGTATCAATACTTTGATATCTATCAGGTTTTTTTAGATTATCCCTATTTCTAAGGTTATATCTTTTCTCAGAGGGCTCCCTCTGGGGAGACTGGCGTTCTCGAGTCGGAGTTCTTTCCCTCCGTCGAGGAGACCTTCCTCTGGACTGGAAAACTTTTTCCTTGGGAGTGGATTGTTTATTTCCATCCCAGCTCTTTTTAGGAGTGTTTAAATTATTTTTAATAAATAATTTTTCAGGATTTTTGAGCAGTTGGGGCTTAACTGGTTTCCCACCCAAGCTGTCTCTACCTAACTCTTCATAGCATTTTTCTATGATTTTTGCAAGTTCAACAGGATCTTTTATATCTGTTTCCCTCAACTTCTGGCGGATCGCCACAGATGCTGCTTCTCCCTTTATGTTGGCTAATAATATAGCCGTGACCTGCTTGAAGTCTTTCAGTAATTTCATACCTAGATTTAAAGCGGGCTCTGGACCGAATTCATTTTGAATCTGTTTTAGCACTTCTGGTATTACCGCCATAGACGGAACACCGTGTGTTTTTGTGTAAATGGAAGCAAAGACTGTACCCCAAGTGTCACAGTCCTCCACGTGTGGTGCGATTCCCATAGGAAGGCAGATGGTCAAGATTCTGTGTTTCTCAATAGGGGTAGTATCAGGAAATATTGCCTCTATTTGAGTGATTTTCTGGGCTAACCAGAAAGGAATTTGTTCCCGTTTTACGGGTGTTTTACCAAGACATGACTGTATGTTCTGTGGTGTAATTTTATTTGTGTTCCCCTGATGAGGGGTCAGCTGGTGTGAATTAACAGCTGGCTGGACTGTTGCAGTCCGTATTACATATTGGACTAATTGCCTATGTATTTTTATTAATGTGTTTAGCTGTTCTAACAGCTCTTCTCTAGACATTCTTGCAATGTCAGGATGTGGTGTGTAGCTGGCTAGAACCGGCCACGTGGCTCCTGGTCTACCTAGTGGACCGAGCCTAGTTATTTGATCAGTATGTTTTAGGGCACCATTAAACCAGAGCAGGTGCTCTTGAAATTTAAGTGGGATTTCAATCTCCTCGAAAGGAGCGTACTCTCCCGGAGGTTCCTCTATTTTGTAATAGTGAAACTCCTGTGTTATAGCGTTTACCGCTGGAAAGTTTATCCATGAATAGAATACCTCTGTCTGCCGATATTCGTGAGCCTCTATCACGAAAATTACTGTACCACCTTGAGGTGTCAGTCCGTTTTCTATAAGTTTTAAAGTTATAGATCTTCTTAACTGGACCGGGATGATAATAGCATCCGGGTCTGTGTATTCGGGACCTTGCTGAGTCGCATCTACTGCGGCCCCAGTGGTTCCGTTTTCTCCTGGCATTGTAAAAATGCGAGGTTTGCAGAGTAGGTCTCCAAGGAGACAAAGATTAGGTGCACAATATTTTGGAACACTGTATCCTTCAACGTTGAATAAACCAGAGCTTTACATAGGAATCTCTTCCTACTAAGGTCGGGCGGATTTTAACCTTTCACCCACTCCAGACGTCTATTGGAGTATTTACGGGAGAAAGGGGTGTGAAATATGCACGACTGAGTTACTCTACAAGTCTTGCGTTAGTTTATCGCCTTACCAAACGTTGGGCGCCATGTAGTGTAGTTCCTAGTTTCCCACTAGGCCCTGCGCATTGGAATAACATAAACAGTAGTATCGACGTGGAACCGCGGATATTCCAGGCCTCCACTGACTATGCTAAACTTAATTGGGTTGTGTTACCAACTAGCTCAGAGGTCACTGGAAACTTTCTTCTCTGCATAGGAAGTGATCAGCTTCCTTGGCACAGACAAGAAGGGATTCAGTTTTCCAACAACCGTGCAACATGACAACTTTGCTCCTCAGATCAAGAGTCGATCTCTAGGGTCGTGTGAAACAATAGACATAGATTTCACTCAGTCAGTCTAGTGCAGTTTACTTTCACAGTATGTAGAGAATAGAGAGACGGGCGTGTATCAATAAAGGGTTAACATTTATTGAACAGTCTTTCTTCTCGTACAAGAGAAATGTATTGCCACAATTGCAATAACTGTTATTATAAAAAGTACGTACAGTAAGATAAGTATTGCGAAATAGAACTGTAAAAGCATTGATATGGTTTCTTAGCCATACAATGGTTTAAAAGTAATAAAACATATATACAGTCATATATACATTAGGCTAACATACTCAACTGGTGCTTCTAACTAATCCTACCCCAGTGTGCCTGACCTAAGCCTAACACGTGAAAGGGGAGTAAGTAAGTAGCTTTAAGTTAAGTTGGTTATGCCAAGGTTTGTTTCAAGAATTCTCGTCTAAGGGTTTAGTCAACACCATACCTCTGAATAGAATGATGGAGGATTGGTATCTCCTTCAGGGGTCTCTCTCGATATCCCAGTCACCCGCGAGGGTAAACCGGAAGCGCCGGGACTGGATTTCTCTGCACGAGAAAGGCAGCGGCTTCTCTCAGCGCGTCGAGGAAGGAGGGGTGACAGCGTCCGCGGGCAGCTGGAATCGGCTGGATGTCTTCGCAGAGGACGGCTGCTCGGCTCCTCAAGTGTACTGCACCATAGGTCGCGCTGTAGCGGCGATAATGGTAATCAGCAGCTTCACCACCACAGGATAGCAGGCTGCAGCGACAGAGTGCTAGTTTTTACCAACACAGGGTCATGCAGGCAGCTGGCATCAGCAACAGTAGCTTGCAGCTCACAGCTCACAGCTCACATTGCTTAAGGCAACGTTGGTAATATTTATACCTGACAGGTGCCGGGTTTGACGCAAGTTTGCTGGACATAAGACGTCAATTAAAGATGTCACTAGGAAGTGACAGTTATCAGTTGCTCATTAGAGTTCCATTACTAATCAAAACATAGCAAGCGGAGATTTCCAGGTTTGCTAAGTTTTTATCTTGTTGAAGAACTCGGAGTGTTATCTAGGAATATCAGATAGTGACTGCTGCTCTGTCATTGCACTAATTGGTCGCAAAGGAAGTAGCAGAGAGTCATGCTGGAATGTGGCTCTGTTCGTGTGAGGCCAGAGATGACTTTTCAGAAAATCGCACTTGAACGGTTATGCCAATATAGGGAATAAATGGATTTATAGCCGAATAGGGGCATAAGGTCACAGTATCGATCAGGAACCTAGATAAGCACGCAACAGCACATTCATGCCCTTTTCTTTTGACGCAGGGCTGCCCTGCATCAAAAATAGTGAATAAGCTTCTATGTTCTCAGCCGTTGATGAAAAGCAGCGTGACTCCCAAGACTTTCGATGCCGCTTGGTGCAAACCACCTCTAATTCACCTTAAGATTTAGTGATCAAAATAACGAGGCAGGCGCTGGCAACTGGAAGGCGGAGAACAGGTTTATTTCTCTAGAGGAGAGTACATCACATCAGACACCGGGGCTATCGCCAGGAGGTTCTCTAACTGCATATCTGTGGCATGGCCTTTTATATGCTTTTTCGTCAGTTTATTACATGGTCAAACATTCCTGGCATCCGTTTATTGCATAGTCAAACATCCTTGGAATCCCCGCCTCAAGCTAGTTCCCACATAAACCCAGCCGCAATCGTCCCTCCACCCAGATTAATCAGATGATCGCTATCTTGCAGCTGGACATTCCAATAGGATCAAAAAGTATGTGGGATCGGTCAGATCTAAGGGTTCGTTTCTTTGAAAAGATCAGGCCCCTTTGTTGGTGAAACAAGCCCTGCCGTATGCAGGTAATAAACAATGTCCACAGGGGTTGGTTAGTGCCTGGGACCGGATGGAGTGGCCAGGTGCAGGGAAGTGACTCCGGGGCATTGTCATGCTGACAAGGTTTTACAACCCTGGTACATGTGTTCAGGCTTGGTCAGAGCGCGGGGGATGATAGCGAGGTCGGGGTGACTCACAGGTGACCAGTAAAGCATGACATGGCAGCGATGCCTAAAATGGTTGCCGCTTACGAGCTCGCAGAGGCCTTCGCTAAGCAAGATGGTGCCGGCAATGTTCATATTTGTCGTTTTATTTTCTACAGTCCTCCCTTTGAACATAGTCCCGCCAGCTTGCTAGTCTATCTCAATGTCCATAATGTCCTGTATCTCTATATCGTTTATTACTCTCATCTTCGTGAGCTCAATGTCCATAGTCTTAGGGTGCAAGGAGTTCAGGCAAATTGAACACAAAAGTGGTATACAATGTATCCCCAAACAACAACCACATATTTTTAATATTGGAACCAAGAGGATCATCATTATTTTCCAGCCCCATTCTTTCAAAATGCCCCAAAACCATCTTCCAAGTGTCCAAGTTTCAGACTCCTGATGGATTTCTGACTCCAGCCTGTGGAGGTGTTCAATTGCCTTGTAAACAGAGGGTGAGTTGTCAGGGACGTAAGTACAGCAACTGGCTCCGATGATGCGGCATGCTCCTCCATGATCTGCTAGTACCACATCTAGAACAATGCAGTTCTGTAAAGCCACCAGGCGGACTGCCTAAAGCTCAGCTGTGTTGTTGGTGAGGATGCCAACAGTGACATTCAAGGCTGTTTCAACTGCTTGAGTTAGGTGTCGGATGGCTCGGCTGTTTGCCATCGGACCCCATAGCGGGCCGAGTCCTTTTGCCGCGTCGAGGAACTGTGATGTGGCGGAGTCTGCTTGTTCTGTGTCTTTGGAATGCCTTTCTCTGTGATGGTCTGCAGGTGCTGTGTAGGTTGGAAGCAGAACAAAAGCGATGTAGCACGTGCCCCCCCAGCCTTTTGGGAGCCCGGTGTAGGCTTTGGTACCACAGTTGAAGTACATGTTGAGTGATGCAACAAATGAAGGGGGGTTGGAAGTGTTCAGAGTCTTCGTTATTTGGCAAGAGCTGTGACCCACAATCTTCAATCAATCAATCAATCAATCAATCAATCAGAGGTTTTATATAGCGCGCTACTCACCCGGAGGGTCTCAAGGCACTGGGGGGGGGGGGGGGGTACGCTACTGCTCGAACAGCCAGGTCTTGAGCTGCTTCCTGAAGGCGAGGTGGTCTTGGGTCAGGCGGAGGCGGGTCGGAAGGGAGTTCCAAGTCTTGGCGGCCAGGTAGAAGAAGGACCTTCCTCCTGTGGTGGCTCTTCGGATGCGGGGGACGGCGGCGAGGGCGTGGCTGGTCGATCGAAGCTGGCGTTTGGGAGCGTAGAAGTTGAGGCGGCTGTTGAGGTATCCTGGGCCTTGGTTGTATAGGGCTTTGTGTGCGTGGGTGAAGAGCCGGAAGGTGATTCTCTTGTTGACCGGGAGCCAGTGCAGGTCTCTCAGGTGGCCGGAGATGTGGCTGCGGCGGGGGATGTCCAGGATGAGTTGTGCTGAGGTGTTCTGGATCCGCTGGAGTCTCTTCTGGAGTTTGGCGGTGGTTCCGGCGTAGAGGGAGTTGCCGTAGTACAGACGGCTGGTGACTAGGGCCTGGGTGACCGTCTTCCTGGTCTCGGAAGGGATCCATCGGAAGATCTTGCGTAGCATGCGCAGGATGTTGAAGCATGACGAGGAGACGGCGTTGACTTGTCTGTACTTGGAGAGGGAGGAGTCCAGGATGAAGCCCAGGTTGCGTGCGTGGTCTGTTGGTTTGGGTGCGCTGCCCAGGGCGGGGGGCCACCAGGAGTCGTCCCAGGCGGAGTGTGAGGATCCTAGGATGAGGACTTCCGTCTTGTCCGAGTTCAGTTTTAGGCGGCTGTTCGACATCCATTTGGCCACGTCTGTCATCCCTTCGTGCAGGTTGGCTCTGGCGGTGGTGGGGTCGTTGGTGAGGGAGAGGATCAGCTGGGTGTTGTCGGCGTAGGAGATGATGTTGAGGTTGTGCTGGCGTGCAGTGGCTGCGAGGGGGCTCATGTAGACGTTGAAGAGTGTTGGGCTGAGCGAGCAGCCTTGAGGAACGCCGCAGATGACTTCGGTGGCCTCCGTTCTGAACGGGGGGAGGCGGACTCTCTGTGTCCTTCCGGCGAGGAAGGAGATGATCCACTCCAGTGCCTTCTCCTGGATTCCGATGTTGCTGAGGCGCTGTACTAGGGTACGGTGGCAGACGGTGTCGAAGGCCGCGAGAGGTCCAGGAGGATGAGGGCCGCCGTTTCTCCGTTGTCGAGCAGGGCTCGGATATCATCGGTAGCTGCGATCAGGGCGGTCTCAGTGCTGTGGTTGGCCCGGAAGCCAGACTGCGAGAGGTCGAGGGAACCGTTCGTCTCGAGGAAGGCGGCCAGTTGCTTGTTGACGGTCTTCTCGATGACTTTAGCCGGAAACGGGAGCAGCGAGATGGGGCGGTAGTTCTTGAGGTCAGTGGGGTCGGCTGATGGTTTCTTGAGTAGAGCGCTGAGTTCGGCGTGCTTCCAGCTCTCCGGGAAGGTGGCGGTGTCGAAGGAGGTGTTGATGATGTCCCGCAGGTGGGGTGCGATGACAGTGTCGGCCTTGTTGAAGACGTGGTGAGGGCAGGGGTCTGTCGGAGATCCGGAGTGGATGGAGTTCATCGTGCGGGTGGTGTCTTCGATGCTGATCGGGGTCCAGGCGCGGAGGGTGGTGGTGGGGGGCGGTGGTTCTGTCGTTGCGTGCTTCGGTTGAGTGCTGAAGCTGTTGTGGATGTCCGCGATCTTGTTGTGGAAGTAGGAGGCGAGGGAGTTGCAGAGGTCTTGCGAGGGGGGTGATGTCGTTGTTTCCGGCGTTGGGGTTGGAGAGCTCTTTCACGATGTTGAAGAGTTCCTTGCTGTTGTGTGCGTTGTTGTCCAGTCGTTCCTTGAATGCGGTTTTCTTGGTGGTGCGGATCAGTTGGTGGTGTTTTTGGGTTGCGAGCTTGAGGGCAGTCATGTTGTCCGGTGTTGGGTCTCTGCGCCAGGTTTTCTCGAGTGCTCTGCAGTTCTTCTTGGAGCTCTTGAGTTCGTCGTTAAACCATGGGGCTTTCTTGCTGCCGGGTCTGCTCGGCGGGGTCTTCAGCGGGGCAAGGTCATCTGCGCAGTCGCTGATCCATTTCGTGAGGTTGGTGGCCGCTTGGCTGGGGTTCGTTGTGCTGGTGGGAGGCTTCTTGCTCAGGGAAGTTGCGAGCTGGTCAGCTGTGATCTTGTTCCAGCTTCTGCGGGGAACCTGTTGCTGGTGATGGTGGAGCGTGGTCCTTCTGAAGCTGAAGTGGACGCAGCTGTGGTCCGTCCAGTGGAGTCCCGTGGCGTGGCTGAAGGCGATGTCGTTGCTGGAAGAGAAGATCGGGTCGAGTGTGTGTCCGGCGTAGTGGGTGGGGATGGTCACCAGTTGCTTGAGTCTGAGGTTAGCGAGGTGGTCCAGCAGGGTGGGGGTGTTGCGGTTGTTGTTGTTCTCCAGGTGGAAGTTGAGGTCCCCGAGGAGGATGTAGTCAGCGGAGAGGAGGGCGTGCGGGCTGATGAAGTCGGCAATGTCTTCGCTGAATTGTGTGCGTGGTCCCAGGGGTCTGTAGATGAGGGTGCCTTTGAGGGTTGTCTTGGGGTTGATGTGGATCTGGAAGTGCAGGTGCTCGGCGGTTGCGAGGGTGTCGTCGGCGTTGGTCGTGATGCGGATGGTGTTCCTGAGGATGATGGCGATGCCTCCTCCTGTCTGGTTGACGCGGTCCCTCCGGATGATCTTGTATACGTCCGGAATGGCGATGTCGGGCGCTGAGGAGGCGTTCATCCAGGTTTCTGTGAGGAAGGCGACGTCTGGGGCTGTGGTGTCGAGCAGGTTCCAGAGCTCGACGGCGTGTCTGTGGACGGAGCGGGTGTTGAGCAGGATGCACTTCAGGTGGGTGCTGTTGGTGTTTGGCTTGGTGGGTGCTGGTGTGGCTTGGGTCCGGTTGCAGGTGAACTTGCAGGAGTGGCAGCTGAAGGGTCCGTGGGTGCGTCTCGGTGTTGCTCGGTAGCATCCCGGGGATCGGCCAGTGTTGAGTGCGTTGAGTTCGGTGGCGTTGTAGGTCCGGGGGGTTGGTTTCTGGTTGTGGGGGCCAGGGGTCCTGGTGCTGGGCGCGGTCCAGGCGCGGACGGGCGCAGACGGGCTTACCTTTGGCGCACCTTCGGCGCTCATTCGGTGCGCCCACTGCGCGTGCACGCTGCGCTTGGGCCACTCTGCCATGTGTGGAGAGTGGGGGGGGCGGAGCGAGGGAGGGGCAGCTGGGAGGCGGGGAGCGGGGCGGCGAATGGGGAGGGCTGCAGAGGAGAGGGGCGGGGAGCGGGGAGGTGGCGGGAAGCGCGTCAGGGGCCGGGGGCGCCAAAAACACAGGGGGACAATATTACAGTACTAACAGAACGGGGATACAAAAATAAAACAGGGGGCTGACAAAACTACAATACTGAACTAGAGCGGGGATACAGAAAATAAAACAGGGGGATAACAGTACACCGGGGGAAACAGCGACGGAGTTACAGAGGTACAATCTTATCAGGAGCCGAAGCACAAGGGGAGACAGGAGGAACGCGGTAACAGCGCGGCGCAGGCGGGGCAAGGGCAGCAATCAGCGGGTCACAGCTGGCAGGGTCCTGGCTGCGGGCAGCGGCGGCACTGGAAGGAGCGAGGGGCAGCCTGGTCGCACTCACGAGGAGTGTGCGAGGTGCGTGGGGGTGACCGGCCCAGAGGTCCAATGGCCTTCGATGCAGACAAGGCCTGAGACGTTCGCCACAGATAGGGCCACCGTCAGAGTTGCAGCAGTTCGTTTCTTTAGAAAGGAAAAGGTAGGTCTGGCTGGGTTGTTGTACACTTGCATTTCAACTCGTTCTTTGGCGGGAATGTTCATTGGAAAGGTTGCATTCGAAGTCAGAGGGCAGAAGGGAGCGGATGTTCTTCCCGTTTTGTTCAGCCAGAACTCGTTGTAAAATTGTTTGATTGTCCCATCGGATGTGGCAATGTCTTTGTAGCTATCTTGCAGGAGCATTAACCAGTCGAGGCAAGATCCATGAACAGAAAAGGGTGAAGGGATGAAAGCAATGGAATGTTCAGTGGCATGAGGTAGCAACCCACAGATCCAACAGTTTGTGCCATTAGCAGCAAGATTGTGCTGGTGCAATAATTGTACGAAAGAATTATTCCAGAATTCTTGGCGTCGTTCTCGGAGGCGCGGTGACAGTGACACCAGATAGTGTTCTTTCTTGTCTTGGTGGTAGATTGCATGGTGGGTGACATTGTCCTGTAAGCGGGAGCACTCTCTTCAATGATCCAGACTGTGACCATCAGCAAGAGGCAGATGAGAGATGCTCCCACAAGGGTTATTGTCTTTGTACTGTGCAATTTGGCAAGTTTGGAGTCGTCGCAGTGGTTCTTCGGTCGTCTGGGTTCTTCCATCACCTTCAAGAGGGTCGACGACTGGAAGGGCCATATACTTTCGTCTAGCGTTTCTCCTGGTAGCATTTGTAGTGTTAGCTACCGTTTTGAGACTTTTGACTCAGTTATTGGCCTGCTTGTCAGAGCACTCTCCTTTCGTCGATCTCAAATTGTACCCTTTCTTGGATGGTACTGTGGGGTCGGGAAACTCTGCCAGTTCAAATGTCTCTGTCTGTGGGTAGCAACTCAGAGCTGGTCGGTCGTTTGTCAGGAGCTCTTCTTGGCTATTCACTTCTTCGGGGGCCGTCAGTGTCGGAGATATCTTCTTACAGTGGTGTGCATGAAGCCAGTTTCTTTTCTCTTCCACTCGCAGGGCAGTTCGGGTGGTGATCAAGACTTGCCAGGGGCCCGTCCACCTTGGTTCCAGACTCTTCGACCTCTGAAAATTTCACGTCAGCGCGAAGTCCCCAGGCTTGATATCGTGTCTTGGGCCCCTGTACACGTCTGGTATGGCTTGCTGCACCTGTTGGTGGATAAGTGTTAGTTCGTTCGTTAATTTGTACAAATAGTCAGACATTAGTATGTCCGGGACATCATTGATGGAGGTTGGCTTTGGTGCCACCCAAATGTTCATAGGCCTGCCGAAGACTACTTCGTAAGGAGTCAGTGTGTGTTTGGTTGGGGTGGAGCGCATTGACAGCAATGCCAGTGGGAGGGCATCCGGCCATTTCAACCCAATCGTGGCGACTATTTTTGCTAGCTTCAGTTTTAGTGTGGCGTTGTGTCTCTCTACCAGGCCCGCTGATTGGGGTGGAAAACGGCATGGAACTTTTGCTTTACCCCCAACCCTTTCAGTATGTTTTGTGTAACTTCTGCTACGAAGTGGGGGCCATTGTTGCTCCATAAAATTCTACAAAGGCCATATCGGGGGAAGAACTCTTTCAGTAATACCTTTGCAGTAGCTAAGGTGGTGTTGTCACGGGTGGGGTAGGCCTCCACCCATTTGCTAAAGGCGCACACGATCACTAGGACGCATTTTAGACCATGGCACCTCTCTAGCTGGATGTAATCCATCTGGAGGACTTTGAAGGGGTGATCAGGGACTCCAAACCCTCCCCGTGGTACTATGGTCCCTTTACCCGGGTTGTGTTGCAGGCATACTATGCATTGCTGTACTAGGCGTTTTGCTGATTCTGCTATCTTGCTGTTAATGCATACTCTGGTGATCAGTTCGGTCATGGGGGCAGATCCTATGTGCTGGTAAATGTGCCATGGTCAATATGGGGATCAGATAGGCATTAGTTAGCAGCCATTTGTTTCCGTCTTTTGTCCTCCAGCAGCCTTACTCGTCTTTCAGTCCCACCCGAGCTCATTCAGTCAGTTCGTCCTGTGTGCCTGTCGTTTGTATGTCCCTTACAGTCGTTCTAGCATCAGTCCATTGTTCTGCTTGTGACCTGGTCACGTAAATTAGTGTCGTGGTTCTGTCCTGGGCTGTGGTTCGGGCAGTAATGTTGGCTAATGCGTTTCCCTGTCCAATGAGGTCGGTCACTTTCTTATGTGCCTAGCATTTAATCACTGCTAGCTGCTTGGGGAGGAGGACTGCTTCTGTCAAGGATGGTTGTGCCGTGTGAAGTCAGGAACCCTCTTTCTCTCCACAGGAGCCCAAAATGGTGAACCACCCCGAAGGCGTACTGGCTATCAGTGTATATGTTGACTGTCATACCAGATGCTAAAATACACGCTTGTGTGAGAGCAATGAGCTCTGGGCGGATCGTTGGGCAATGCGGGCTGTCTCTAGGATGGTTCGGGCTGTGGTGACAGCATATGCGGCTGAGGTGGTGCCATCGGAGAGTTTGATGTACAAGCCGTCTACCCATAGTTCCCCATCTGGCTCTGAAAAGGCAGTGTCTCTGAGATCCACTCTACTCTTTGTTTGTTCGCCAGTGAGGGTCACACAGGCATGTAGGGGAGTCACACCAGGGTCAGTTTCGGGTAGAGATAACAATGTGGCTGGATTGAGAGTGGTGCATCGCTTCAGGGTGATGGGTGGTGCTAGCCGGGTCAACTCGTAACCTGTCAGTTGTGCGCTACTCAAGTGTTGGGTCTTGGTCTGGTTCAGTAGCGTGTCGACTGCATGGGGTACTAACACACAGTGATTGGATTGGAGAGCACTATTCCTTCGCTCTGGCGTATGGATACTGCTGCAGCTGCCACAGCGCACAAACACGCTGGCAATGCTCTAGCTACTGGGTCGAGGGTGCCAGAGAAATATGCACAAGGGCGATGTTTGTGACCAATTGATTGTGCTGAGACGGACAATGCACATCCCTCCCTTTCATGTGTGTAAAGGAAGAATGGTTTGGAGTAGTCTGGGGTTCCTAGAACAGATGCCGAACAAAGTGCATCTGTTATGTTATGTTATGTTATGTTATGTTATGCGATTTTATTAGGCGCACAGATGCTCCAGCAAAGGAGCGTCCTGGCGCCCGACAAGGTAGCAGCACAACACAACGAAAACAACAAACAGAGAAATTTAAAACTAAGGGAATAAAAAGGTTTTCACCGCACGGCGAAAGGAAAGCAGATCCCTAAGGGCACGAATCGCCGGGGGAAGGGAGTTCCAAAGCACCGCCGCACGGACTTGGAAAGAGCGTCCGCCAGCTCTGCTCCGCTTAAAACGGGGAACAACAGCCAGTTCTAGGTCAGCAGATCTTAAAGCTCGCGCTGGGATGTAATGCACCAGGAGTTTGGAAAGAATCATGGCTGGAGACCCCTTGAGTATTTTATAGGCAACACAGAGGACCTTAAACTGAATCCGCTGAGCCACCGGGAGCCAGTGCAACGAGCGCAGGGTACTGGAAGTGGGGCACGATCTAGGTAATCCTACCACCGATCTCGCAATTCTTTGAATGCTGACTGGCATTCGGGTGTCCAGGGGAAATGTGAGGGGGTGTCTTTGGCTAGGAGGGAGAGAAGGGGTTTGACAATGAGGCTAAAGTTCGGTAACCACTGTCGGCAGAATGAGGTGAGGCGTATCAGAGAGCTGACTTGCTTCTGATTCTTGGGAACGGGAGTGTCTAGAATTGCCTGGATCCTGTCTGGTGTGAATTTCCTCCTTTCTTTTGATAAGAGGTGAGCTAAATATGTTACCTGTGGTTTGCAGAACTGCAATCTCTTTCGAGAAACTTTGTGGCCATTTTCTGCGAGGAAGTGTAGGAGTTGGATGGTGGCTGTGATGGCTAGTGGAGTGGTGTCTGCTGCTAGAAGGATATCGTCTACATACTGTATCAACACCACCCTGTCTGGTTATTGAACGGTATCTAACTGTCTTTTGAGCGCCTGGCTATAGATGCTTGGGCTCTCGGTGTACCCCTGGGGTGCTCGACAAAATCTATATGAGCGGGATCTTAGAGTGAATCCAAAAAGATAGCGACTGTCTTGGTGAATTGGCATGGAGAAGAAGGCATTCTTGAGATTGATAACGGTGAAAGTGGTAGCAGTTGACGGAATTAGGGTCACAATGGTGGTGATGTCAGAAAATACTGGGTACTGTGGTGTTACTATTTTGTTCATCTCCCGCAGGTCGATGATGAAGCGCTAGGCTTTTCCATCTCCCTCTCCCTGTCTCTTTATGATCGGTAAAATAGGACTATTACAAACATTGCTCACTACCTCTTCTACCACTCCTGCCTCTACTAGTGACTGTATGATCTCGGTCAAGGCTTTCTCGCCCTCTGGCGATATCTTGTACTGGGGTATTTTCGATAAGGTTGCTTCTTGTCGTATTGTCACGTGTACTGGGTCAATCATCATTCGTCCTACGTCTGAATCAGCCCTAGCCCATAGATGCGAGGGTAAAGTGTCTAGTAGGGATGTGTCTGTCTCAGAAATGGGAAACATGTGTTGGGATTGATTATCTCTTGGGTGTTGGTGATTGTCATATAAGATGACTCACACTCCGTCTGGCGAACATCTGATAGTCGCACGTAAATGCTTCAGTAGATCGAGACCCATAATGGCGTCTGGAGTGTTGGAGGAGAGAAGGAACGTTGTGCCGATAACATTGTTTTCAAGTTTGAAGGGGATCGGTCTGGACAAAGGGTTGGTGTTGGAGTTCTGGACTTTTTGGTTCCGTCCAGAGGTGTCAGGGTACAACACCCAAAGACCCCGGAGTTCCACCTGCCTTGGTGCACAAATGAACAGAAACACGGGCTTCTCGATGGTGGCGTCAAAGACCAAAGGTTTATTACTGCAGGGACACAGAAGTCACAGAATCTACACACGGGCAGAAACTAGGAGCCTGTTCGATTTGTACAAAGTGGGTTGCTCCTTATATACGGTTTTTTATGCTAGGGGCAAATTCTTTACATGTAATACATTCCAAAAACCTTTGTGTCTAAAACAATAAATATTTGGTGTTACACAGGAACCGTCGATAATATCTGAGGCCAAACATTGCGAAGAGAGGGGTTCCCACTAGTTTGTCACAATTCCCTGTCAATATTGCATTCAGGACCCGGACCGCCTCATCGTAAAGTTCGTTACCTCCCCCTAATAAAGATTCAGAAAGAAAGAAACAGAGCCAGGTGTGGAAGATAGAAAAGTGGGATAAGGGATGTTTGTGGGTTGTAAATGGGCAAGGCTACCGACTTCGGCCGCCTAATCATGATCAGGTACAATGGACACGAAGACCAGTTTGGCAGGACTGGCCTCGGGCAGAGGAGGCAGCCTTTGTCGAGTCATGCAGCTACAGCGTGATCTGGTTTAAGGTGCACGTGTCATGTAAAAGGTGAATCTCCGGCTACGGTTACGTGTCCTTAATCAAAGTGGAGTGGATGAAGTGATCAGAGGCTATTGCATATGTGAGGGCAAGGAAACACAAAATGGCGGCCATGTTCTAAGATGGATGCCGTGGGTGTATCAGAAATATGTCAATGGAAGGAGTGCTCTTGCTTGTAGCCTAGCGAAAACACTAGGATATACTAAATGGATCATTTGCGGTTCACTGATACCAATATTAGGTATTTCCGACAAACTTGAAAACACGGGTTCAAGTCGTCACGGAACCGTCACGGAACCTCAGTGTAGGGCGTACCGTCAAATCCTATCGAGGTTATATGTGAGCCAGACAAGGGTGCCCTTGGAATCAGTAGTTTGGATAGCGCACTACGAGTTGCTCCTGTGTCTACCAAAAATGGCGACTCTGTGCCCAGGACCTCACGATGGTGAGGGCTCTGTTGAAGAAGCCCAACCTCGACCAGAACAACTTGGCGAACTACCGTCCCATCTCCTTACTCCCCTGGCTGAGCAAACTGCTTGAGAGGCACGTAAATAACACCTTGATGAACTATTTGGAGTCTAATAGTCTTCTGCAGGCCTCTCAGACAGGGTTCCGTCCTCTGCATGGGACTGAAACGCTCTCTTAGCGGTGACGGAAGAGGCAAGAGCTGTGTTGGACCGGGGAGGAAAAGTCGCCATCATCCTTTTAGATCTCAGCGCCGCGTTCGACATGGTGAACCATGTCACGCTATTACAACGACTGGCGGACATGGGCGTGTCGGGCGCGGCCCTGGAATGGCTGACATCCTTCCTGGCTGACCGTTTCTTCCAGGTCTTTGAGGGCGAGGCGGTGTCTCCTAAACACCCACTCAGGTGTGGGGTCCCTCAGGGCTCCTCCCTGAGCCCTACCCTGTTTAATGCCTACATGGAACCCCTAGACAGCATAGTCCATCCCTTCGGTGTGCGTATCGTCACCTACGCGGACGATACCCAACTGGTGGTCTCTCTAGACCACTCTGAGGGTTCGTCCCACACCTTAGGCCCCTGTCTGGAGGCTGTTGCCAGATGGATGCAATCTTCCTGCCTAAAACTTAACGGGGAGAAGACAGACGTCATCCTATTGGGCAATCCTTCTCCCTCTGTTCTTGCATCCATCTGGCCACCATGTTTGGGCCTGCCCCCCGTCCCCAAGTCCCAAATAAAAAGCCTCGGGATCTGGTTCGATAAAGCTTTGGACTTTTCAGTCCAAGTCACAAAGACCGCCGCCACCTGCTTTGGGCTTATGAGGATGTTGCGGAAGGTGCTCCCTCTGCTCCCATTCCAGGCAAGGAGGATCCTAGTCCAGGCCCTCATACTCTCCCGCCTGGATTACGGAAATGCCCTCTACATGGGAGCTCCGACCTTTGCCACCCAGAAGCTCCAAGTCACACAAAATAGTGCGGCCCGCCTACTCTATAACCTCCCTCGCTGGCAGTCAGCGAGGAATGCCCTAAGGGAGCTTCACTGGCTCCCTATAGTGGCAAGAGTACAATTTATGGCTATGTGTATCCTACACAAAGCCTTTCATCGCACAGGTCCCGCCATTCTGCATCCCTTGGCTACTCCCTACGTCCCGTCCCGTTCCCTCCGTTCCTGCACCCTCCGGCTGGCCACTTCTGCCAGGGTCAGGAAAGCTCGATGGGGAGGCCGCTCTTTTTCCCATACTGCGGCCAAACTCTGGAACACCCTCCCTCTATCCCTTCGAGGCAACAGTAACCACCTGTCCTTCAGGAAAGCCTTGAAAACACACTTGTATGTCAAATTCTGCTGACCTGCCCTGAGCCTGCGTTAAGCAAATTCAGTCACAAGCGCTATGAGGCCTCCGGGTAGTTTAGCGCTATACAAGTGCAATTTTCATTAATTCATTCACCTTTACGGTAACATAAGGGCCTTGTTGGTCAACACAGAGCTTGACTGGATCCCTCCCTTGCCCCTGGCTGTCCTATGCAAAGTCATACATGTTGTCGTAATCTGTCTGTTGACACTGGTTCTGTCTAGGGCGGTCAAATGCGTTCACTCTTCGCTACCTTCACTTGCGTACCCTCTCCCATGTCCTCTTCCTCTCTGTCCATTTGTTATTTCCCTTATCTCTATGCCCCTACCAGCTCCTGATAAGGCCGGGCATTGGGATTTCCAGTGTCCGTATTCCTTGCAAAATACGCATTGATCCTGTCCTAAGTCCTGGCGTCGTACATATGGTGTCAATGAGTCATTTCTAGGAGGCTGTACTCTAGGGACATTCTGTTGGTATCCTCCTTTATACGGTTCCCGTCCTGTATTCCCGCCTTGGAGTTGGGATATCATTACTCTTTCCTTCAAGTCCTTCTTTTTCCTTTCTATGGCCCTGTCATTCTCGTTTTTCTGATGTTCTTAATACTGGGCCATTTGGAGAATAGCCGCTGGCTTAGATGCTGCCCAGCTACTTTTGCTAGTTTGTAATTTTTGTGATACCTCCGGCAGCAGTTCTTTGACGTATTTTTGCACGAATAAGTGGTGTCCGGTCGCAGTGGACATGTCCTGTCCACTGTAATCGGAGAACACTGTTTCGAATCTCGAGAAATACTCGGGGACATCCTCTTGTGGTTTCTGGCGGCACGCTGTTACTATGGACCAGTCTATCTTTTTCTCCGGTATCAGTGTTTTTACCTTCTGCGCTATTTTATCAGTGAGGTCCAATATAGCTTTAACTGGTTTTTGGCCAGGATTCCGCTGTTTATCTAATGTGCTGAGTTGTTCCCAGGTGTGACCGAGCAATTCTGTGTGGTCTATCCTCCTAATCTGCTTCCACACATCGGGTAGCAAACATAACCCGAAGAACAAGTCAATGTCAGCAAGTGTCATTATTGTGGACCCCAGAGCAGTACCTAGTTCTGTGTAAAAGGTGGTGGGATTCTTTCGCAAATCTGGAAGAGATTTACGGAACGTCAGGATGTCCTGTCTGTCCCATGGCTGATACACCCAATTGTAGACCACCCTTCCTTTAGCGTCCTGATGGTTTATGTCATCATTAGTCCCTTGTCCCCTAGGGGGGACCCAATACGGAGCGGCTTCCTTTATCTGGATCATGTTGTCTAGCTTCTCTATTGGGGGTGTTACTGGCTTCGATGCTCTGTCTGTATCTATCTGCCCTTGTTCTACGAGGCGGGGGAATACTTCTAAAGTGGACAGAAAGAGTTCTGCTACATCGTTGTTGTTTTCTTCTCCTATGTCGACTTTTCTATAAAGAGCCATTAGCCTCCCGGGTCCTACATCCTGATATTTCTCTTCATAGGCAGTAAGTGTGTAGTAGCAGAAGTGCACAATGAAAAAAAGTTTGTGGCGCTCGACATAAGAATTGCATATGTCAGTCAGATACTCTTCCGTTTCTCTTCTCTTCACTAGGGTTTTGATTATCTTGTCAATGTTTGCCCGCTCGTGCGTACTTAATCGTGGAACCCTGGGCAACTCTTTTTCTATTGATCCTATTTCTACTAATGCATTCGTTGATAAGGCACTTGGTGCAAGTGGCTCGACTGGAGCGGAAATGGTTGTGTCGTCTCCGTTGGTACCTTTCTGTTCTTGGTGCTGTACTATGGGATGAGTAGGTGCATAAGGAGGTGGCATGTAGATGATCGGGGGATCCAACAAGAGGTCATCATTTATTCTATGTTGAGCCGGTAACTCGAGGTAAAGAGTTGAAGGTGTTCTAACAGGGCACTGGCCTGATATTTTCGATTCTTGGTCATTTCTATCACTCTCTTTCTTTTATATCTTCCTCTAACTTTTTACAAGCTTGGTGAGCTGCTTTTCGCATCTCTTTATCTAGTCTAGCTTCGTTTCTTCTCTTTCGTTGGGTTGCTTCTTTCTGCCACAGACCAAAGTTGTCAAGCATGGTTGGCGTAGCTTTCTTTTTGTGGAGCGCTATTTCTAAGATTTCTATTTTAGCGAGATCAAAAGATCCCGTCAGTGGCCACTGACTTACCCAGTCCTTTCTAGTGTATTTGCGCCATAGTTTGCTATAAGCAACGATGGCTACTCCATATTTAACATACATGTCCTTATTAGGGGTCCCTTCCGGGGGTGCTGGATGACTGACCTCTAACAAACGGTCCGGTCCAAAACAATCAAACAAGTTTGAGAAGATAGGCATGACGTACAAGTGGTCAATATAAATATCTCAATAGGTTGTGGACAAAGGTCCCCACTACCTGTCCTTCGCTGCCTGCAAAGAGGGAATATTCCTATTCTACATTGTTTGCAAGCAGGGAATATCTCAATTACTACCAATAACTTCAAAGAGCCACATACTAGTATTCGAGCAAACAATTTCAATACAATCAAACAATCAGTTGTATCGTATATCACAACCTTACCCAGACCGTTATGGACAGTTTCTTTGTCGTCCCCTTCCAGCGCCCGTTTGTCCTCTCACTCCAAAAAATGCGGTGTTCCTGTAAGGTCCCAGTCAGGACCGCAGGTCACTCGAGAGAGGTCCGTTCGGAACCGGTGAAGTTCAGTTGATCGGCAGCCAGACAAGGGTCTCTTTCAGGCAGGTTGTTGGAGCTGGCCTCGTGGCGTGGTTCCCCCCGATCCTCAGCGCCCCATTTGCTCAGTCCCGCACCCAGAAACCCTGGTCGTCCTGTCCATGTCCGCCCAAACGCCGACGATCAGCCCCGGCATACCCCCGTACTCTTCCCCGGCCCTGCGCGCCAGACCGCGCATTGCCCCATAGGCCCACCGGCAGCCATTTTCCCTTCCCGAGATCCCCTCTCCCTGGGCCTAGCCTGACCCCCAGCCCCAGCGACACTCAGGCTCCAGACACGCCAGCCCCCGCTGGGAGGGTGAGGGCTACCCGAGTGAGATAAGACAGGGAGTTTCGATTACACCTCCGGCCTACCCTGAGAGACTGGTTTCTGTCACACCCGAGGTTCCGTGAATCCTGAACCTGTTCAATAAAGGCCGTCGTATCTAGACGATTTTGGTATCAGCAAACCGCAAATGACGAGTGCGGTATGCATGAGTGTTTTCTTCATGTTACACCGATGGATTCACTGTGTATTTGACGATCTTGTCTGAACCCTTGGGTTCCATTTTGTGTGCGGCAGCCATTTTGTGGATTGCCCTCACATTGGCTGATGACTACAGGATGACTGTGGCCAAACAAGTCTCTAGGGACACATACACCTTAGCTGACTTCTGTGTGACCTGGCCGAGCTGACTCCCTTGCCCGAGGCTAAACTTGTTGAGCCAGTTCCTTGTTAGGCAGCTGGTCAGATAGAGATCAAAGAACAGGAGATTGTAAAGTTTGGTATGCACATACGCACCCCTTATCCTACCTCTCATCTGTTTCTGTTCCTTTTTTATGACCTGTTTACGACCTGGGTTTGTCCAGATTGTGTGGGAAGGTATGTTGGGTTTTTTGCATGCTTGCATAAGCTAGTACTCCCCCTTACTTTTGTGCTGAGTCATGTAACTCTAAAACGTATATAAGACCTCTTTTATCTGTATTTCTCAGACGGCCTCATTCAATTGCTAAGGCAGTTGGGTGACGTAGCCTCACTTAATTAAGTTTAATAAAGATGTCTGTTCATATTTCAGCTTCTGTGCCAAGTTCTTAATTGATATTAGTAAGACCCCTGAGAATGAAGATTTTCAATTTCCTCAAATGGCGCCCAACGGGGGGCTTCATCAGAGAAGTGACTTTCTGTGGGAGTGATCTTGCCAGGAGACTGAAATCTACTGAGGGAAACAGAACAGGATTCTACTAAGAAGGCACTCTGTGCACGAGGATTCTGGAGATTCTTTTTCTGCAGCTCAGTATATTTCTGATCTTCCTGATTTTGATCCTCCACATGATGTCACTCCTGATGGAGAACCTTTTTGGCGTGAGTATTTTAAAAAGACCGTTTGGTCATGTAGAACTTGACAGTTAGAATTTGGATAACGTTTTGATTAGTAAAAGTAAGAATTAAGTATAAGTGGGTCGATCCCAGTCCTTTGTTCTTTGGTTCGGTGGTTCTTTGCTTAGTTTGTTTTGTCCTTAGTTTTATTTGAAGATTGCAATTTTCAAAAACCGAGGGTCTTGTATATTTACGAGTGTATCGATAGAGATAGCCCCTTGAAGTTTGAAGCTAGATTAGTGAGCTATAAGATGCCTGATCTTAGCAAATTTGAAGATTTGTGTTGGCCAACTTTGTAAACGTTTGGATTAGCCGGCTTCCCCTAAAGGGAATATTTAAATAGGTTAGATTTAAAAAACATATTTCTTCCTTGGTGATTTTGTATCCCCAGGGAATTAAAATATGACATAATACAAAACAAAAATCCTTTGTTCCGCGCAGTTTTATGAATGGAGATATGCAGACCGATTTTTTGTGTTCTGCCAGCCAAAGCTAGTGAATTAAGTGTATTTTTGGCTTCCTGCACATACAGCGGTCTGTTGGACTGTTTTTGCAGTCTTTTGGAACACTATTGAGAAGTGTTTCTTGTAAATATGACTCACAACTAGTATTCGCAAATGGTTTGGTTCAAGTACAGTGTGTGTGAGCTGCTCTTCATTTCTGTCTTGAGTATTGATTTGTGGGTCAAATGTGTGTTTAAATGTCTATGTGGTTTTCCCATTAGTGCAGCTTCTGTTAGTGAATAGCGATGGCGCTATTCACGAAAATGCATGGCGCGCTGTATTGTGTGTCCTGAATGTTTGAACACTTTCTGTTTCTGTCTGAAATAAGCTCAATGTGTGGTTGTGGGTTTCTTGATGTTTTCAGTCTGTTAAGTAAAATGTTAGATTAATTAATATTAGGTGGAAATTAAATGAGAATGCAGCAATTTGCCAAGCAACATGCTAAAATCTCTATATGTTGCTATTTAATTTATAGACTAAGCAAAAACGCATATGTGCAAAATGTTAAATGCCTAAAATAGATAAAGATAAAATTCGCATTCACTAGGAATCTGAAAGGCCTCAAAAATAAATGTTGTGTTATTTTTAGAAAAACGAATTTATAGCATTTTTGTACATATATGCATTGTACTACATGGAAAAGGCAAACACTTCAGCTAAAGTGCATTTTTGCTACATTTAAATGCATCTTATTACACACGCATTTTAAACTTTGAAATGTCTGTTTTCAGTAAGACTGAAAGCGTGCTCAGATGTGCAGGGCTTTGACTGCCGTTAAGGAAGCAGATGTTGTTTTTCAAAGGCCATGGATAACATCGGACTGTTTATTTAGCCAGGGTTTAGCTGTTAGTTAATAAAGGTTTGAATTTTGCATTTCAGAATAGTTTTTTACAAGGTTACAAAAATAAGGTTCATTATTTTGTATCACAGGAAGACATTTCAATCGTGGTTTTCCTCTCTTTAAGCATTTTTTTTAAGCATTCTTGGTTCTCCAGCTAAATAAGAAAATCCTTTTATAGAATGTGGCGCGAAAATCTGTCTTGTTTTAAGTTAGGCTATTGTGCTTAGGCTTATAAATGAATGCGTCTAAAATGATAGGCAAGGGATGCAGCTCGCTTTTATATGTGGAAATATAAAAAACGATTGGGTTTATTAAAAATAATTAATACATTTTGAAAAATAATTATTAAAAATAAGTGCTACAAAATTCGTTTTTCACTATTTATGAAGCTTAATGCTCATACTATGACATCCTAGCATTATAATTTAATTTAAGTTGTGTTACACTGCATAATGTGGACATTAGCAATATGGAATTTTTACTTAGCGCAGGCGTACAAAACTCATTTTTCTAAGTATTTACATGGGATATGTCTGCTTAAAAATCTCTGTAATTTGTAAAGAACATTCTGAGGATGATTAATATGTATAACAAGTATAGGATATCTATTTTAAGTGCCCCAAACATCCTCGGACACAAAACAGTTCTCTGACACAAACCACCTAAATTGCATCCTGCTCAACACCCGCTCGGTCCACAGGCACGCCATCGACCTCTGGAATCTACTTGACACCATCTCTCCAGACGTCGCCTTCCTAACAGAAACATGGATGAACGCCACATCAGCCCCAGACATCACCATTGCCATCCCGGAAGGTTACAAGATCATCCGTAAGGACCGCACCGACCAAACAGGAGGAGGCATCGCTATTGTCCATAAGAAATCCATCCGCATCTCAACCAGCTCAGACGTCAATCTCGTTAACGCAGAACACCTTCACTTCCAGATCCACATCGACCCCAAGACCACACTCAGAGACACCCTCCTCTACAGGCCACCAGGACCCGTACACAATTCAGTGAAGACATCACAGACTTTATCACCCCACACGCCCTCCCCTCCGAGGATTACATTCTTTTGGGAGACCTCAACTTTCACCTGGATAAGAACAACGGCCGCAACGCCACCACCCTTCTGGACAATCTCGCCAACCTCAGACTCAAACAACTTGTCACTACCCCCACCCACACTGCAGGTCACACACTCGACCCTATCTTCACCTCCAGCAAACATGTCTCCTTTAGCCACACCACAGCTCTCCTTTGGACGGACCACAGCTGCGTTCACTTTACCTACCATAAGACCACAACCCACAACCATCCTCAACCCACTCTGCGAAGGAACTGGAACAAAATCACCATCGACCAGATCTCCTCATCGCTTCTTCAAAACCCCCCTACCCACTCCTCAAACCCTGACCAAGCAGCCATTAACCTCACCCAATGGCTATCCAACAGCGCCGACATCCTAGCACCGTTGAAAAAACGTCAAATCAAACTAGGCAGCAAAAAAGCCTCCTGGTTCAACGATGATCTTAAGAAATCTAAGAAACTCTGTCGCTCCCTTGAGAAGGCCTGGAAAAAAGACCCTAACACCAGCACCAAGGACGCCTTCAAAAACGCCACCCGTATACACCACCAACTGATCCGGACTGCCAAGAAAGCCGCTTTCAAGGACCGACTAGATAATAACGCCCACAACAGCAAGGAATTATTCAACATCGTCAAGGAATTTTCCAACCCTTCAGCCAACTCCAACGACATCACCCCCTCCCAAGCCCTCTGCAACTCCCTAGCTTCATTCTTCCACAACAAGATCGCAGACATCCACAACAGCTTCGACAACCGACCCGAAGACAAACACACCCAACCCTCGGCAGAACCTCCACCCCCCTTGAACATCCTCAATGACTGGAACCCAATCTCCACTGAAGACACCATCCGTCTGATGAACTCTATCCACACAGGATCCCCCACAGACCCATGCCCTCACCACATCTTCAACAAAGCAGACTCCACCATAGCACCGCACCTCCGAGACATGATCAACTGCTCCCTCAACTCCGCCACCTTCCCGGAAAGCTGGAAACACGCCGAACTCAGCGCCCTTCTGAAAAAACCCACAGCTGACCCCACCGAACTCAAAAAGTACCACCCCATCTCGCTCCTTCCTTTCCCGGCCAAAGTCATCGAGAAAGCTGTCAACAATCAGCTCGCCGCCTTCCTTGAAACCAACAAATCCCTCGACTCCTCACAGTCCGGATTCCGAGCAAAACACAGCACTGAGACCGCACTCATCACAGCTACAGACGACATTCGTACTCTACTGGACAATGGAGACACAGTCGCCCTCCTCCTCCTTGACCTCTCCGCAGCCTTCGACACAGTCTGTCATAGCACCCTGCTACAACGCCTCAGAAACATCGGAATCCAAGGAAAAGCACTGGAATGGATCACCTCATTCCTTACCGGAAGAACTCAGAGAGTCCGCCTTCCACCATTCAAATCAGAGGCCACTGAAGTCATTTGCGGCGTGCCACAAGGATCTTCACTCAGCCCCACCCTCTTCTACGTAGAGGGTGGAGAAGTGTGGCTCAGGGGTTAGAGGTGGCAGGCCCGGAAGCTGAGATCGGCCCTGGACCAGGGTTCAATTCCCCGCCTCGGCGGGTCTTGGGCTCAAAAAATTCCACGGACTCGATAGTTCTCGCTCCGGTGCCTTCTCAACTCATGGGTTCACACTCTGCGACTCTGGGCAATAGCTTGCTTAATCTCCACAACGGCCCCTCGCGGCGGGATGCCTGGCTTTCACCTTGTGGATACCCTGCCGGGGTTATCTCACAGGGGAATACCAGGACGGGTTCCCTAAGCAAGCGCCGGGAAACCCTTTGTGGGTAGCTGTGCGCTATATAAGCTCAAATACATTTACATTTACACATTTACGTATACATGAGCCCCCTCGCGACCATTGCACGCCAAAACAACCTCAACATCATCTCCTACGCTGATGACACTCAACTGATCCTCTCACTCACCAAAGACCCGAACACCGCCAAAACCAACCTACATGAAGGAATGAAAGAAGTAACCGAGTGGATGAAGCACAGCCGTCTGAAACTGAACTCAGACAAAACAGAAGTCCTTATATTAGGTACCTCCCCCTCCACCTGGGATGACTCTTGGTAGCCAGAGGCCCTTGGAAAAGCACCCATCCCGACGGACCACGCACGGAACTTGGGCGTCATCCTGGACTCATCTCTCTCGATGAACAGACAAGTCAACGCCGTTTCATCATCTTGCTTCAACATTCTTCGCATGCTCAAAAAAACATTTCGCTGGATTCCCACCGAAACTAGAAAAACGGTCACCCACGCACTGGTCACGAGCCGCCTGGACTACGGAAACACCCTTTACGCCGGTACCACCGCAAAAAATCAGAAAAAACTCCAACGCATCCAGAACGCATCAGCCAGACTCATACTAGACATCCCGCGTAAAGACCACATTTCTAGTCACCTGAAAAACCTCCACTGGCTCCCCGTTAATAAGAGGATAACATTCCGCCTCCTAACCCACGCTCACAAAGCACTTTACGAACTTGAACCCGAATGCCTCAACACACGACTTTCCTTCTACACCCCCTCCCGCCAGCTACTCTCCTCCAACCAAGCCCTTGCTGTTGTACCTCGCATCAACAAAACCACCATGGGAGGAAGATCCTTCTCCTACCTAGCAGCTAAAACCTGGAACTCACTTCCCACTCACCTCCGCCTCACTCAAAACCACCCAGCATTCAGAAAGCAACTTAAAACTTGGATTTTCGACCAATAATTCCCCACCCTTCTTCAAGCACCTTGAGACCCTCTGGGTATGTAGCGCGCTATATAAATTTTCTGACTTGACTTGACTTGACTTAAAGTCAAATTTGGGTAAAATAGTCCATTTAAAAAAGTATTTTTGCCATTTAAAATAGCTTTAAAGTGCATTAGGCCTCAGTAAATGCATACATTTAGGTATAATTTAAATTCGCAGGTTGTCCCCATTTGGGTTTACTTTTAAATGGCCCAGTGAGATCCAATTAGGGTTGCTGAAATACGTACCATTGCAACAAGCATTTGTTCTAAAAACTGGTATATGTGTTATTAGGTTCTGTGAATCATTCACAGTAAATGTAGTAGGCCTTCTGTCTTAGTCAGCCTCAGAATGAGCAGACACTGTAGGCTAGGAGAACAGGCTGCTCAAGTTGCGCTAAGATGCTACCTTAAGTTTTCCTGTAAACAATGGAAGAGGCTGTCATGTTGACATTTGTGATATTTTAAATTCGAGCCTTGTCTCTGTGGAATGCAGAATGACCTTGCTAAACAGGCCTCTGAAAGGTGGGATTTCTGGTTTCTCCACAAGAACATCAACAAAATTAAAGAACTTAATTCCAAAGGGACAATATAAAAAAAATGGTTTATTTGAAAATCTCAACCTCATGACATTTGTATTTCTGCTCTAAGAAATAATGTCTGCTAGTTGCTTTATTTGACAGAAAATGATTGACATTTTGAAGGCTACATGAATAATAGAGAACGATTTGCCAATTAAGAATTATTCTTTACAGTGGAGATTGTGGCACAGGGCTAACATGGAGTATCAGTGAAAGGATTTTACTTTTGAAAAGTTATAAGGGCTTCATGTTGCAAGGTGACTGACAAGATGGTAACAGTTAAGTAATGGAAATTTATTTTTGGGTCTGTTAATATGTATTATGTTGTGTCTTCTGATTAAAAGTTATAATTGATATTCGTTTGATTATGCAAAATGTTCCTCTTTTGTGTGTTGTGTATTTTTTTTGCTTTTTCCTACAGATCATTCATGGATTGTTCTGGGTGATTTCAAGAAATCAAGACACATGAGTTTGGTTGGTTGAAAACAGATGTGTTTTTGTGTAATTTCTTTGAAAAGAAATGTTTGTGCATTTTACGTATTCTTGCATTTTATCCTTTTATGAATTGTTCCTGCTGGTCATGTGTGTCAGAAGTGACACACAGTAAGTTGCATTTGACAGCCAAATCTCCACTACCTGTTGATCTGCTGTCAAAAAGAGGGTTAGGATTTTAAACCTGACAAATTAAGAAGGCCCAAATGACCCGGATATTGGGTTTTGGGACATGGTATTGTGCGTCACAGCTCATTTACATATGTTATTGTTTTGTCTATGCTTTTTGTGCTTGATGCTTGATATACAGCAAGTATATCTGATGGCTTGACATGTGCGTTATGCATGTTTTTGTTTCATGTTGCTGCTTTTGATATAATTACAAGTTTTACCTGTGTTGTGAAGGGATATACATGACGATGTGTATCGCTACACTACAGCTGGGTTGATTTGCTAAATTTCACCAATATGATATTTTCATTTTTGTGAACAAGACACAGACAACACTTCACCAGTGTATGTCAAATTTGGCTATAAATAGTATTCAAAAAAATTAAAGAGATATACAGGATCAAAATGTGTCACTTGCTCCCTCTTCCCTTAAAGGAACAGGCAGCACTAAAATGATGTATCCTGATTGGACGTAAGGATAAAATTATAGATCTGTGACTCTTGTACATGGTGACCTAATTTCTATATTACATTACTCAGTTTTGTTCTGCTTCCTAAGTAGTGTATGGCTTTGTATCATAAAGGAAACCAGGTTTCATTTTTTCCCTGAAGAAGGAACTGGAACATTAGCTAAGGTTACCGTATATGGTGTAGCGGCCAGCGGTAGAGTTACATTTTTTAAACTATTGTGATTTTTTTGTGTATCACTCACACTCTTGGTATTGTGTTACATGCTTGACTATCACCCAAGTAATTTCTTGTTCTTCCTATACATTTTTCTTTTTGTCACTACTCCTCTCACCAATGTCGCATCATGCCTAGTTATTGGGGATTTTACCTGTAACCTAGTCCCATTTCTCTTTTCCATATTTCTTTCACTAGTCAGCTTTTTTATTATTGTTCATGTATTGTTTTGGTTTACACTTGTATGATCAGACTTTTTTTTAGAATTTTCTTTAGGCCTACTTTGATGTTTCCCAGTCTAACTGTCAGGGTAGTGACGGACTGGTTAACTGACTCAATATTATAGTAAGATAAGCTTTCCACCTCAATAGGAGACACCTTTCGTTTTTTTGAATATGACAAATTCAATGCCTATTCTAATTTGGTTCTTAGTTCCTTTTTCTGCTGCTTTAATTTTTGATGGACCAGATGTATTTTAAATAATGGAAATACCAGGAATTCTCTAGTTCTTGTCTTTTGTTTCTGCATCTTGATCATTAGCTTTTGTATTGTATAGTCCACCTGATGCACAATTATTAAAGTGAGGTATCTACACGTCCCTGATAAAATGTATTATGTGATCTCTCTTTTGAGGTGTTCTAGATAAGGAATTTAGGAACACCTATATGTAATCATTGAGGGAAAATGTGTTTGCCCCATTAGACAATGCCAGCATATGTGAAGACATCCATTTAGATAAAATTCTCGTGTAGTTATCTACCCTTAGATGATGGAGGATATGCTCTCACACGGAAACCCAATTGAAAAGCCTAGAGACACTGTTTTGCCTACTGCCTTTATATTTGTATTGCTTTTTGAGAATGACAGTGTATTCTAGACCAAAATTGTCTTATGGCGTGTGGCCACTCCTTTGAAGATCGCAGGCCACCTGTTTGCAGTCCCCTTGTTATACAATGAACTGTTTAAAGCATCGCACTTGCTTCATCAGAAGGCGTTCAGCATCAGAAAAGAAGGAGGAGCTGGTTTTGCCACATAACCAGCATTTCAGTGAAAAAGAGCGCCTGTTATGTGCTGGTTAACCTCTGACAGTGTGCAGTTCCTTGAGCCCCTTAGCCTGAGTTTTTGGCCACACACACCCTTTTCCCTTTGCTCTAATGGAAGTGCAGTGCACCGGCAGATCCAAGATTGACAAAAGGCACTACTTTCTGGTGCACATGAAAGAGCAGCCTGAGCGTCCTCTGACACTAAATGATGAGTGTTGGAGCCTGAGAATGGTCCCGGGTCTGCACGAGATGATCTGTGCCCTTGATCAATGGAGAGCACACTACCTGTAGTGCCTGCCGCAAAAGAGAGATACTGGTGCACTGCCTTGGGACATTGAGACTTTTGAATGAGCTATGAGTGTTTGCCAGGAGGGCACTCCAATGGATCATGAAAGGCTTGAATGAAGAGGCCCATGCGGAAGAAAACAACAAAAGAAGATTTGATGGACAATAGAAGTCTGCCAGAGAGGCTTTTTGAACGGACGCTGGGCATAGTTGGTTTCACAAGAGGTTTCCGTATGATTGTATAGACTAGGTGTTAGGAAACTGATTGTTTTGCTGGCATTGTTTTAAAGTACTATTCTGTTTAGTAAAAGCAGAATAAAGTCCATTTTCTGTGGAAGAGTACCCCCTTTTCACCTCAGAGCATTGATGAGGGTCACCACTATTTCACCTGAACATACAAAAATTACTGAAATACATAGAAGCCCTAAAAAAATGTTACTAGATAATTTTAGGATTTGCTTTTTGCTTAGGGTTGTGAAAAATTATTATTTCATTTGTAATAGTGGTCACTACTTTCTCCGGTTGTCTATATGTTCTTAATAACGTGTTTTCTAGTGTTTTTTTAAACATGACGTTGTCATTTATGGGTGGGATTGTTTTTCTCTACTCAATTGCCTTCTGCACCCACCTCCCAACTTATGTCTTTTCCTACTACTGCTTCTTTGCACTCTTTTCACCCTTTTCCTGAACATGGGCAGGTTAGAAGATCAGAATTCGTAAGCAATTCTTTTGTACAGCTTTTTGCATCAACACCAGTTAGTAGTGAACATCATTAATTGTTGAGGTGTTTGATCTTATGTCACCTACTGCAGATAGAGGTATTCCCTATTTTGTCCTGCCATATGTGGCCTTTGTGCTACTACATGTGTAAGGAGACGTGTCCCGAGAGAGTTGCTAAGTAATAGGATTATGCTCCAGCAACAGCTTGATGACCTGATGAATATAGACCTGGATTCAGATTCACATGAGTTTAGGTTATTGCCTATGTAAGGGCAAAAGGAGGGTCTGAGGTTCCGTGAATCCTGAACCTGTTTAATAAAGGCTGTCGTATCTAGATGATTTTGATATCAGCGAACCGCAAATGACGAGTGCGGTATGCATGAGTGTTTTCGTCATGTTACACCGATGGATTCACTGTGCATTTGACGATCTTGTCTGAACCCTTGGGTTCCATTTTGTGTGCGGCAGCCATTTTGTGGATTGCCCTCACATAGGCTGATGACTACAGGATGACTGTGGCCAAACAAGTCTCTAGGGACACATACACCTTAGCTGACTTCTGTGTGACCTGGCCGAGCTGACTCCCTTGCCCGAGGCTAAACTTGTTGAGCCAGTTCCTTGTTAGGCAGCTGGTCAGATAGAGATCAAAGAACAGGAGATTGTAAAGTTTGGTATGCACATACACATCCCTTATCCTACCTCTCATCTGTTTCTGTTCCTTTTTTATGACCTGTTTACAACCTGGGTTTGTCCAGATTGTGTGGGAAGGTATGTTGGGTTTTTTGCATGCTTGCATAAGCTAAGACTGCCCCTTAATTTTGTGCTGAGTCATGTAACTCTAAAACAAAAGACCTCTGTTATCTGTATTCCTCAGACTGCCTCATTCAATTGCTAAGGCAGTTGGGTGATGTAGCCTCACTTAATTAAGTTTAATAAATATGTCTGTTCATATTTCAGCTTCTGTGCCAAGTTCTTTATTGATATTAGTAAGACCCCTGAGAATGAAGATTTTCTATTTTATCACACCTCTGGCCATTCCATGGGAGCCGGTTTCGATCGCACCTCTGGCCTCCCCGAGTGCTGGCTCCAGACCCTGCTGGGCGTCTGGGAATTCCCGGACGCATCTTCCAAGAGATCAAAGGGCCTACCGCCGGACCTCACCAACGACCAGCCCTCAAGGCCCAAGACCTCCGCCTGCGAGGGTCCGGACATCAATGGGCCACTGGACTATATCAAGGCTCGCCCAAGAACTAGCGGGCAGTTGTATCCTGGACAAGAAAGCCCTGTTGATCTGATTGCGGCTGACCCTTGGGGAAAACTGAACTTTGGAACTCTTCGAGCCCTGCTGACTCTGTCGCGGCTCTTCATCGCATCTATGGAACCGGAACATCGGAGCCCTGCTGACCTCGTCGCGGCTCGATCTTGAACCTTAAAAATCTGCATCGAACATCCCGAGCCCTGCTGACGTGGTCGCGGCTCCCCAAGAACTATCCTCCGATCTAGCCCTGCTGACTTCGTCGCGGCTCGAGGAATACTCTGGTCTGGCTAGAACATCAACACTACCAACTTGAACTGCGTTGATCTGAAGTGAGTAGGGCATCCAGTGCGATTATCATCTCCCGTATCCCCCCGGCTCGAGGATTGAGAGCTGTGCGCAGGGTACACAGCGTACTGAACAAACAACTAAGACTGCCCCGCTTCCCTATTACCCGAATCTCCGAGACTTTCCGATCCCTCGATCACCTGTAAATAAGAGTGTTGATTCCTTTTCCTGTTCATAAAGAACGTGTTACTGAAAACCTACATTGTGGTGTCCGTTCGTAAGTGTGGTGTGACCTCAGTGTGTACAATTCATTACTCGAAGTCCTCCCGAGTGGGGACCTCTCGTTAAGGCTCGGCATTATTGGCAGGAGAGGTGGGTCACGGAGCCGTCGGGTAGACATAACCTGACCTCCTGGGGCTGCCCCTTCTAACACGGGTGCACTCCAATCGTTTAGATGTTCACTCCGTCGTTAGGACCTCTCTCACCGGACCCACGTGTCGCTGATGGGCCCGACGTTGGTAAGCCAATTGATGAAAAGCATCGTAACTCCCAAGACTTTCGATGCCGCTTGTGTCAGGAGCAAGAGCAGCGATCTAAGACTTAGACAAAATGTAGCCCATTGAAGGTTCCTACCTACATTTCCTCACTATAGCCAGTTAAGGAGAGTTGTTTCCTTGACTCTGATTAATCTGGTCTTGCAATTATTAGCGGTTGGTAGGCCGCGGTATTTCAAGATGGCCGCCATCCGATCTTCTATGGCTTAGCGGTCTAGTTGACTTTGCGCGGTTGAGTGCAGCTGTGAAGACACTCGCTCGCGCTATCAACTGCGCACTTCAATGAGGATTTCTTAGGTGAAGCAGCGTATTCTTCAGCGTCTGCAAGTTCGAAGAGCTGAGTTTGTGTTAGGTCAGAATTCGAGAGAAGTACAGAAGAACTAAGCTAAGTGTACTTTGACTGTGCCATTGGAGAAGATATTTTGCAGTATTTTGAAAGCTGAGATAGCGTGTCTAAATTTTGGGCATGTATTTCAGTCAATACATTCTGGAAAAGGTTCTGCAGAAAAGAGAATAGACTAATAGAACATTTTCATCTAGTGAAAGGTCATGAGGTTATGACTGTTTAATAACCTATATCCTTCCCCACTGAGTCAGTCACTCCATCTCCTACTTCTAGCCCCCCTGAGTCTCCATCTTTCCTTGCATTCAACAAACTAAACATGGACGAGGCTATTAGACTGCTCATCGCCTGCAAATCTGGCGCTCCCTCTGATCCTGTTCCCGCCAAAATCATGGGAGAACTGGCACCTTCACTGGCCTGCCCTTTCCTTACCGTCTGGAATGCCTCCCTTCACCATGGCTTCTTCCCCACCACCTGGAAGGAGGCACTGGTGATCCCTATTTTGAAAAAGGCAGACGCAGACCCCACTGTCTTCTCCAACTACCGTCCCATTTCCCTCCTTCCTAAACCTGCCAAAGTCCTGGAAAAAGCAGTACAGCTCCAACTTACGGACTACTTAGAAAACCACTCTCTGCTTCATGGATCCCAATCCGGTTTCAGAGCAGGATTTAGTACCGAAACGGCCCTGCTGGAGGTATCTGAGACCATTCGGGAGTGTGTGGACAGGGGCGAGGAGGCCATGCTGGTTCTCCTCGACCTGTCCGCAGCTTTCGATACGGTCTCTCACCCCATCCTCCTGGACCGCCTCAGGCAGATAGGCATCGGTGGCTCTGCCCTCGGCTGGATCGAGTCCTTTCTCTCATCCAGAAGCCAAAGAGTACTGCTACGCCCCTTCATGTCAGAGGAAAAACCTCTGTCATGTGGGGTGCCACAGGGCTCCGCCCTTAGCCCCCTATTCTTCAACGTCTATCTGGCCCCCCTGGCTGACGTCGTTGAGTCCTGCGGAGTCAGGGTGGTATCCTACGCCGACGACACACAGTTGGTGTTTTCCTTCCGGGACCACTCGGACTCCGCATTTCTCAACTTTCGCCAATGCCTGAATAACATCAGCGGCTGGATGACTACGAACCACTTGAGATTGAATGCAGATAAAACGGAGGTCCTGTTTTTCAATCAGAAAACCTCTATTCCCTCTTCTTGGTGGTGGCCGACAGCTCTCGATCCTGCCCCAACCCCGGTTCGCTCGGCGCGGAATCTGGGCTTCCAATTTGATGACTCCTTGTCATGTAAAACCCAGATCAATAAGGTTACCTCCGCCTGCTTCATGAAACTACGGATGATAAAAAAGATCCTCCCGTACCTTCCCACGGATTCCCGCCGCACAGTCACCCAGGCCCTCATTACGTCCCACCTGGACTATGCTAATAGCCTCTATGCAGGGGCTCCGCAGTACCTGATTGGTCGACTGCAGATTGTCCAGAATGCTGCAGCCAGACTGATCGGTAACATCCCTTACCGTCAATCTGTCTCTGCATATCGAAGGCAACTCCACTGGCTCCCTGTGGCTAGCCGCATCCAGTTTAAGGTCCTCACCCTTACCTATCGAGCCGTCAACAACTTCGGCCCTACTTACCTGAAAAATCGGGTCTCGATATCCTGCTCCACCAGATCCTTAAGGTCCAATGACCTCCGCCTCCTGATCTCGCCCCGTTTCAGACTTTCCAGAACCGGAGGCAGAGGTTTCGGTGTCATTGCTGCCAGACTTTGGAACTCCCTTCCACTTGAGCTGAGGTTCTGCCCCTCTGAAACCATCTTCCGAGCCAAACTCAAAACCTGGCTCTTCTCCGGACTTTAGATTCCCTTGCATCACTTTTTTCCTCTTCCCTTTTCCACTCAGTAACCCCTGGATTTTAGCGCCGGGACACCCCTTCGGGGGTAGCTGCGCGCTTTACAAACTCCATAAAATAAATAAATAAAAATAAATAATATAGACTAATATTCGTCGTTGGAGTATTTCAGCGTCTTGTTAGTAGGTGTGGGCGGAAAATCCGTTCCGCTCGCGGATTTTGCGGATTTTCGGGAAATCCGCAATCCGCGAGATTTGCGAATTTCCCGCAAAATCCGCAAATCCGCGAGCAGCGGATTTTGCTCGCACTGCTCGCACTGTTCGCGTGAGTTCGCGCCCCGCGAATAAGTGCAAAATTGCAGAAATACGATTTTAGCAAAACTGAAAGTAACTACTTACCAGGTTCAAAAGTTCAGGCACATCATTAGTAGCCATTTCCTGTAGTGCTTCCTGAGGGGCCCCTCCAGAGTTCAGTTGCCAGTTGAAACTATTATGTGACCCTGCTCTGAACCTCAGAATAGTTACACATATGCCACAAAGGTCCTGAATTACAGCTAAGGGAGACAAGCAGGAGCCAGGCTGGAAGTTAAAATCCATTAATCAGCCCCTAATTCATTATTGTCAGTTGGGGCAGGGCAGGTGTTGTAACTAATTTTGCAACAATGAAAGCACTTAGCAAGTGCAAAAGATCACTAATCAGGGCGCACTAAGGAAGCAGGTGCCAGCTAAAAAAATATTCTGTGACACATTAATCAGCCCCAAATTAATTCAGGTCACTTGAGGCAGGGAAGGTGTGCTTTGCTTTGCCGAAAATAATGTACACTGGACAACCAGAGGGTGTGATGATGAAACAGAGGGTGGCATGGGTGGGCCAGAGGGTGGCATGAGTAGTCAGAGAGTGGCAGTGGTGACAGAGAGTGGCAGTGATGAAGAAGAGTGTCCCAAACAGGCTGGACACGTAGAAACAACAAGTTCGCAAAACTTGCGACCCGACAGGTAAGTTCGCAAATTGCGAAATTGTAAAAACCCTCGCGAACTGGCAGAAACACGGGCGAACACAAAAAAAAAAAAAATCCGCAAATTCGCGGGAATTCGCGGATTTTGCGGATTGCGAATCCGCAAATCCGCAAAATTCGCGAACGCGAGATCCGGAAAATTCGCTCATGCCTACTTGTTAGTCAGAGAGTCTGCAAAAGTTCCAATTTTCTAATTCTGAACTAAGATAAGATAGTAGAGACTACTGCAAGTAGATATAATTATATATATATAATTGTACTTACCGACAATTCCTGAGGAGTCTTCGTTATGAAAAGTTAGAAAGAGACAAGATTTACTTTTGTCTATGGAAAAAGGAAGTACAGGGATATTCAACGTTAGGTGCAAGGTCGGGGTGATTCACAGGTGACCAGCAGAGTATGAAATGGCCGCGATGTCTAAAATGGTTGCTGCTTACGCGCACGTAAAGGACCTCACTAAGCAAGATGGCGCCGGCAATGTTCATATTTGTCGTATTATTTTCTACACTGTGGTTACACATACATTACATGGTGCTTTTTAGAACCGGAACCAATTTTTAAAACAAGAAACGTTTGCGACCCACTGACCTTTGCTGGACATGAGACGGGCGATTTTTAATTGTAACTGGTGAAAAAACAGGCTTTTTGCAGGTTCACCCCACTGTTTGCCCCCATTTTGACTACTAAGCACTGGTGTAATGACACTGAGATGCCCTGAGCCCTGCTAATTAGGACGCAGTGCATGTCGTTGACCCTTAGAAATGTGATGGAAAATCATCCAGCTGCAATTGTCTTACCATAAGTTAGCTATAGGTCCCTAGTATATGACACTAATGGTACCCTGTGACTGAAAGACTCCCACAGGGCCCGCAGCAGTTTTTGTGCCACCCTGAAGAAAACCCGCCTCCCAGCCTGTGAAACAGGAGCCCATAATTCTATCGATGCCCAGGCCGCCGGCGCAAACCGCCTCTTAGTTCCCATGTTGAATAGTTACCAAATAAAGAGACGGGCGCTGGAAGCAGGAATCAAGAACAGAGTTTATTTCTCATGAGGAGAGCCAGTCATTTCGGACACGAAACACGGTGTCTTTCAGGAGGTGCTCTGACAAGTGAGCTGAGACTCCTTCTTTTATACCTTACAAAACTCTTGACATTACAATCAGGACAGGGTGACGCAAGAGAAAAGACATCCCTATAATCCTCGTGTCAATCCTACCCCACATGTGTTCTCAATAGGGACCCTTGACCTGCTGATAAGAGGGGAGGGCAATCACGCAGCTGAGTGTTCCGTCAACAGTTTAGGATGTGCGCGCCTGATCATAGCCAGGGGGTGGGGTGGCCAGGATCAATAGTGGGTCATTTGAAGAGGAGTGACTTCATACAATAAGGGCAGTAAATGGTATTCTCCTGACTCAGGCGATGGCCTCGGACATGTGTGGTCAGCCGGACTCGGGGGAAGGGGTCATCAAAGGAGTGGTATTCATGTCGCATGGACAATCGAGCGCGGAGGGAAGGCTTGTCAACAGAGGGGCATTCATGGAAGGAAAGGAGGTGTTGGTCAGGCGCGGCCGTGGTTCCCAAGGACAGGGTCTTGCAGAAGAAGAAGGTTTACGGCTTGCCCATGTGAGGAGAAGGGAGGGGTAGCCAGGGTGGACACAGGGACAGAGTCACATAGAGAGAGAGAGATCTTATGACCCGTACATGAGAGAGCGGGGGCAGTCAGGTGCAGCTGGGGAGGGTTATGTCAGCTAAGGCGAAGGATGCCTCTTCAAGAGGGAATGGGGGGTTTTGTGCGGGTCAAGCAGAAGAGTTGCCTTTCGCAGCAGGGTCGCGCAGAGGGAGAGGGTTTCATGGTCTATGCATGAGATACGCGCAGGAGGGAAGCCGGGGATTCCAATGGGTAGAAGGCCATGGTGCCGAGAATGGCTGTACATATGCATATGGGTACGGGCTCTTACTGGCAGAGTGACACGGTCAATAATTTACGGTATTCATGGTGCTCACGGGGAGAGGGGTGGGGGAAGAAGGGAAATGAATGCTGTTTATGTACATCAATTTCTTCAAGTTCCACAGTCGCCCCTTTTTACATTACAGCGTTCATTTTTGCAATTGGTTGGGTTACAGATAGACAGGCATCGTTGAAGAATTAGCATTCGTCGATACTAACATTTGGCATACAATCATAGACAGTTGAGGTGATGGGCGGAATGCGGCACATAGGAAATTGCATTTCGTTGAGTTCCTAACAATTAAGTGCACTACATAGCATAAATGTTTCTGGCTTAAAAATGTGACCAATGAACAGTTTTGACCAAGCAGTTGAGAGCGGAATTCAGTTCAATACACAAGATCTCTTCGTCACAGTGTCTTTTTATCAGTGAGCCATCACTGGTAGGCTCTAGTCCGTGTACTTTCGTTGGCGCTGTTGAGCACCGGCGGTGGAGCTATAGGTCCAGCTCGGTTCTATCCTTACGCGTTGCAGGGTGCGGTCAGTCCTCTGCTGTTAGACCACAGTCCTGTTCCCTAAACAATCCGTTTGGTGGCGCCTTATGCTCGGCACCTATATTTTCCGTGGCAACACCCTATTCCCATATGAATGCAGTTCTTCCTTTTGGCAAAAAGTCACGTGGAAAAGAGGGTGAGTGTGGTTCAAATAGTCGATAGGAGAGAAGGCGGAGTTGGGTCAGAGTTCCTGGGACACACAAAAGGGACCAAGGGAGCAAAGGATAACAAGCAGGCAGGCCCATCAATCGGGCCCAAAGAAGGGGGGCAGAGACTCCAGGCACACGTGGGTTAGCAGACGAAGGGCTTCAAGGCGGCCCATCATTTTTCATTTTCCACGTTGAAATTGCGGTCTCGTCCCGTATCTTGTTGCTCTGCAGCTCCACCTTTGGTCGACGTCACACGTGTCTCAAGATCTGCAGCCAGGCTGTACGTCACATCTGACCCTTCTCCTTCGGTGATCGTGAATCTTTAAATAGGTACAAAACAAGCTTTAGAGAACTGGTCAGGGGAAGACATTTATGCATGTGAATTCCTCCCTCACTCCAACGCACTTGGGAGATACGCTCATTGGTCACAGTCAGAGGTTCATTTACCAAGCAGTGCATATGTCGGCGTTCCTACTGAGTTCATGCCAAGTTTTATTCATTGTCTACACAGGTCACATATGGAGGAAAGTCAGACTCTTATCAACTGTGTATTTCATCAAACTCTACATTTCGGAGCCTCCAGGGAGACTCGTCTTTCTAACCTGAGCCGTAACAGTCTAACATTTCCCTTCAAGGCTGGCTAACTTTTTCAAACAGGGCGGGGGCGCTATCATCGAGAGTCAGGGTAAAACAGTTTTTCCTTTTTCGAGGGACAACAGTTGCGCATGGTCATTATGTTTACATCCGGGACAGTAGCTGGGGGTCGATCAAAATGGGGCGGGGATGCATCGGGTGCTCGCGCTTGGGTGAAGAAGGGGGTGGGGCAATCTGGGCGTTCGGGGGTCAATCTAGACGTTGGCGTTCGTCTCTGAAGAACAGAAATGAGGTGCCATTGACATACAGTTCCCCCATAAATGGCCAGATTTGGGGGACCTTAGTCGTCTTACCTGTCCTTTCCTTCTCAGCCAATTCAAGTTCATTCATTTTGCAGAAAGGAGAGGTAGTAATATGGCGAGATACAATTATTTTAGTTTCGGTCAATTTCGCTGAACACCTTCGTGTTCAATAAGTATCCAATCAAAACTGGTGCCGGTGGGGCACAATTTTACCACAAAGAGGGAGAGAAGATAGGGAGACTCTCATAGAGAGTGAGAGTCGTCCGCAATCTAAACGAGCCATTCGGTACACGTATGACATGTAGAGAGAGAGAGAGAGAGAGAGAGAGAGAGAGAGAGAGAGAGAGAGAGAGAGAGAGAGAGAGAGACGTGTACGAAAATAGGTCATTTAGTGCGCTCACAACACAGAACAGCAAAGGTCAGGTAACACGTAAATACAGACAGAGGGAAGACATAAATCCGTACATTACATACACACAAACTCAGACAGGGAAGACAGCACATGTACTACACATATATAAGACATTCACGACAAAACAGAAAACAACAGGTGGCCAACAAAATCCATATTATATCCTACGTATCTTTACTATCCTATTTATCTACGTGCTTAGCTCTTTCTACCCTTCCCTCCTTTTCCTTCTCGCTTGTTATGTCTGCGAGCGTTCTCAATTGCCAATACTTACACCTCGGTTGGTCGATCAGAAATTAGCCTGGTCGTGCTATTTACCCATGGTTGATCTTAAACCATTTTTTCAGTTCCTTCCTTTGGTGGGAAGTTCTCCAGGCTGAGGCAACGGCAAGTATTGATCGGGAGAACAGTCGGACAGCTTGGCTACATCTATAAGAGTGTGAGAAAGGGGGGGGGGCAGTGCATTTTGAACATCAGCAACATTTCTAACTTCCCAGACGGGTGGTGCCGTGGTAACCCTTACCCACACATTTTTCTTTGTCCTTTCCCTACCTAGTCAAATGTCTAGTTACATTATCTAACGTGTTATGTCTAGTCAATTTTCGTCATACAGTACCCGTCCAATTTCTATGTCAGTCCCTCCTCCCAGTCGCTATGTTCTAAGGAGGAACAGTCATGTTTAAGTCTACGTCTTTTAAAAACTTATCGTTATAACGACTACACACATATTCCCTCTTTCCCTTTTCGTCGGTGGTTCGACCATCGCTCTCCCACACTTCAGCCGACGTTCTGACGTGGCCTGCAGAAGGGAGGAGAAAGAAGGGGTGGGGGGGCAGCATTCAAAACACATCAGCATGCAGTAGTCCGAAAATGTTTTTACCTACCACTTACTCGACCTCTCTCCACGTACTGCATTTCGTTACCATCTCGGCGTTTAAGCCCAGAGGGACCAGTGGTCAGATAGATAATCATTGACGATCTGCGTATCTACATGAGTTACTTGGTCGCAACCCTCTTTGTTGGGTGCAAGGGTGACGGTCAGGTGGCATTTCTGTGGTGTCGTTTTAAGGGCGTCTAAAACACTTTTCCGGCTGCCTGTGACACATAATGTAGCTGCTAAATATCTGATCCTTTTTAACCTTCAGCTTTCATCATACTTATTCTTCGCTCATTGTAGTAAAACATCCAAAACTCATTAATGCAACTGCTACAACTATACTTTCCCTTTCAAAATACTTTTAATAAAAAGTGTTGAGGTACAAATACAGGCCTACAACTCAGTGGGCCGGCTACGAAGCAGATTGAAACTGTACATAAGAAGAACGAAGTTGGTGGCAGTTCATTGCATAAAGTGCAGCAGTGCAATAAAATCGTATTAAACTTCCCTACAAAGCAAGCATGATGCATGTCAGTAATTCATTTTAATAAATTCATAAATTCATTATCCAATGTTCATTCATTACCTAAATTACACCAATTCATTTTCCACATCATAATCAGTACCCACCCTAAGTCAGTTCATTGTCCAAGCACATACTCAATATCCTTCATATCTACTTTCATTATCCAAGAAACCGCATACGTATCTCGGGACAAAAAGCTGTGCGGTCAGGGTGCAGCAAAGTTTACTCAAAAAGTCTAATTTCGTGTCGGCGCCATTTTGGGCGAGGTCAGGCTGGTTCCAGCATAGTCAGAATGTCTCCAGTCTCGCATGGTTGGACCAGAACCTTCCGTTGGCAGTTCAAAAAGTTTTGTGCTATGTGGTTAACAGTCTAACAATATGGACCATTAGTCAAAGAGTGGGGAGGGCGGCAACAATTTTCCTACCGGGTCATTCTGGTGTTCCACCGGAACTGAACAAGTCTGTGCCGTGGCTGCATTTTAGCCATTTCCAATCCAAGGCTGGCGCCGGCAGGAGTTGCACCGATGTCGTGGTTCCCAGTGAGGGGGGCGGGGCGCCCATGCGGAGGGATCGGGGTGCCCCCCAGCTCTTATAGAATCTTCAAGGTTGAGGAGAGGAGGCATGGGGTGTGTGCCCGTCCTGGGCAAAAGACCGCTTTTTGATGTTGACCCTCTTTAAGTAAGAGCATTGGGGTGTCGCTGGAAGCCTCCACCTGGAGGGAGGTGGGGGAGGCTCGTTCGCGCCGCCTCCCCCTTCCAGCGACCCCGCGCCGTTCTTCGGCTCCAGCGCTTCGGTATTGGCCGTGCCAGCCATTGAAGATGGGGGGGGGGGGGGGTCGGTGGCTGTGGCAAGACATCCCCCCCCTTTTTTGACATGTGGCGGGACTACCTGTAACTATCCAGGCGTTGGCATGTGGCGGGACTACCTGCAACTGTCAGGCGTTGGGTGTAGTTGCGGCCATTATTGCACAAAGAAATGCCGCCATCCTCGCTTTGGCTTCGCCCTTCAACGAAAGCCGGATCGGGTGAGAGAGAGGGGTGGTCGGTGGCCGAGGCAAGACAGCCCCCTCTCTCCCCGTGGCCTGCAGGGCGGCAGAAGAGGAGAGATGGAGAGGTCCTTGTCATTCTTTGGACCGCCTGCCCAACATCATCTCCTACTGACCGCGGCCAGGCGAGCCCCTCGTGCCTCGAGGCCTCGCCTTCCGGATGGGCGTAACCGCGGACCTGTTGCACTTCGGGAGCTTCCGGAATGGGGGTAGGTACCTATTGAATTATTTCTATTTCATGTGACCGTTATTTGGGCGTGGCGGGCAATGAGGCAGACATGTTGGGAGCAGGAATAGGCAGTGGAGCCTAGCTACCTCGTGGCTATTTTTTTTTTGCTGTCAAACTTTTCGTCATTTTATATTTCTTATTACGAACTATTTCTAATGTTTCTTATTTTTAGTGAAGTCAAAAGCTCATCAGGGGGTTACTGACTTAGCCTGATTTCTTTTTATTTTTCTTTCTCTTCCTTAGCGTGTTTCGAGCTAAAGTTTTCTGTTAGTAGGGAACGGTGATCACTTCATATTTTTATGTGTCCTTTTCACTAGGGGTACTTCTGGACGGACCAGACGAGTTCCCTCCAATAAATGGTCCGGGGTGGAACGAGATTATCGATCAAAAGGGGAACATATATTCCTTCATTAGGGTATCATCCTGGACAGACCGAGCGATGTACTTCCACTTACTAGGGTAGCCTCCTGGACGGACCAGATGGTCTACTTCCACTAAATGGCCCATGAGCGGGGAGCATATGTCCTCCATAAGGGTAGTCTCCTGGGCGGACCATGCGAGCTACCCCCCAAATAACCAAACAGTGGGGAGTGGGTAGGACTGACGAATTCACAAAGGGGCATAACCTACCCTTTACTACTTGCAAAGACTAGATAGAATATTTCTATTCCACGTTGATTGCAGGCAGAAAATACCTCAAACGAAACAATTCCTGGAACAACAATGTCCAGGCAACCAACCAATCAGTGGGGAGAAAAACAGGCATGACGGATTACAACGGGGACAAATGTCTGCATTACCTGCCCTTCGCTATCCAGAAAGGAAGACAGAATATTTCTACTCGTCTCAGTTTGTAGACAGGGAAGATCTCAAAGAGCAACAATCGATTATTAATCGATTTCAAACAATCAGTGGGGAGAAAAGTAGGCATGACGGATTACAACGGGGACAAAAGTCTGCATTACCTACCCTTCTCTATCTGCAAAGAGGGACGAACGTTCCTATTCACCGCCGTTTGCAAACAGAGAATGTCTCGTTCTCAAGAAGAGAACCAATATGTCAAGTAGCATTCAAAGCTAAATGAACCAATACCAACAATATCAGTATACAAATACCGATTTCAATACAATCAATCAATCAATCAGGTGGATAGAACCACCCTACCAATCAGGCGTAAAAACACCCTACTTAATCTTACCCGGACCGGACCATACGGACAGTTCTTCGTGTTCCTCCTCCAGCGCCCGATCGTTCTCTTACTCCGTGTAGCATTCCTGTGGGATTCCAGTCAGGACAATAGGTCACTCAAGAGAGGTCCGTTCAGAATTGGTGAAGTTCTTTCGATCGGCAGCCGGGCTAGGGCCCTCTCAAGGCAGGTATACTCCGATCATTTTAGATGTTCACTTCTTCGTCTGGATCTCTCTTACCGGACCTTATGTCACTGATGGACCCCGCGTTGGGACGCCAATTGTGAAACAGGAGCCCATAATTCTATCGATGCCCAGGCCGCCGGCGCAAACCGCCTCTTAGTTCCCATGTTGAATAGTTACCAAATAAAGAGACGGGCGCTGGAAGCAGGAATCAAGAACAGAGTTTATTTCTCATGAGGAGAGCCAGTCATTTCGGACACGAAACACGGTGTCTTTCAGGAGGTGCTCTGACAAGTGAGCTGAGACTCCTTCTTTTATACCTTACAAAACTCTTGACATTACAATCAGGACAGGGTGACGCAAGAGAAAAGACATCCCTATAATCCTCGTGTCAATCCTACCCCACATGTGTTCTCAATAGGGACCCTTGACCTGCTGATAAGAGGGGAGGGCAATCACGCAGCTGAGTGTTCCGTCAACAGTTTAGGATGTGCGCGCCTGATCATAGCCAGGGGGTGGGGTGGCCAGGATCAATAGTGGGTCTTTTGAAGAGGAGTGACTTCATACAATAAGGGCAGTAAATGGTATTCTCCTGACTCAGGCGATGGCCTCGGACATGTGTGGTCAGCCGGACTCGGGGGAAGGGGTCATCAAAGGAGTGGTATTCATGTCGCATGGACAATCGAGCGCGGAGGGAAGGCTTGTCAACAGAGGGGCATTCATGGAAGGAAAGGAGGTGTTGGTCAGGCGCGGCCGTGGTTCCCAAGGACAGGGTCTTGCAGAAGAAGAAGGTTTACGGCTTGCCCATGTGAGGAGAAGGGAGGGGTAGCCAGGGTGGACACAGGGACAGAGTCACATAGAGAGAGAGAGATCTTATGACCCATACATGAGAGAGCGGGGGCAGTCAGGTGCAGCTGGGGAGGGTTATGTCAGCTAAGGCGAAGGATGCCTCTTCAAGAGGGAATGGGGGGTTTTGTGCGGGTCAAGCAGAAGAGTTGCCTTTCGCAGCAGGGTCGCGCAGAGGGAGAGGGTTTCATGGTCTATGCATGAGATACGCGCAGGAGGGAAGCCGGGGATTCCAATGGGTAGAAGGCCATGGTGCCGAGAATATTTACAACAAGGGGTTAGTCTGCCCTGTTCCCATGATGCACTGGGCCAGGGACAGACTGATTTGCATATAGCCAGATTCTGAGCTGGGATGGGGCAGTGAGATAAATAACGGTGATGGATCAAGCCCTGATCTTTGGACTGGGTAAGAGTGGTCTGCTCAATTCAGACACTCTGTTCATCACCACCCCCTTTTGTAAATCGATTTTGGCCACTATAGGTGTGGCAGGGTATGCTCAGACATGAGTCCCTTTCTCACTGCTCCATCAGGATTCAAGCAAGCCGGGCCGAAGAGGCTGAAATGCCAGAAACCGGTCCCCGGTAGCTTGTCTCCTTTCTGGTAAAGAATTGGCTTGGTAGTTTAGTCTGCCCTGTTCCCATGATGCACTGGGCCAGGGACAGACTGATTTGCATATAGCCAGATTCTGAGCTGGGATGGGGCAGTGAGATAAATAACGGTGATGGATCAAGCCCTGATCTTTGGACTGGGTAAGAGTGGTCTGCTCAATTCAGACACTCTGTTCATCACCACCCCCTTTTGTAAATCGATGGTGCCGAGAATGGCTGTACATATGCATATGGGTACGGGCTCTTACTGGCAGAGTGACACGGTCAATAATTTACGGTATTCATGGTGCTCACGGGGAGAGGGGTGGGGGAAGAAGGGAAATGAATGCTGTTTATGTACATCAATTTCTTCAAGTTCCACAAGCCTGCCGCAGCAGACTGCTAGCGCAGTTTAAAACTGCTGACTCAGGTTTGCTATCAAAGCAATGTCCAGGCCCAAACCTTCCTTTTTAATACGTATGTCACCCCTATGGTGGGCCTATCGAGTCCAAAGGCAGGGTGCAGTTCATTAACCGCATCGCTGCGGCGCTAATTCTCCGCCTTGCGCGGGCGGAGTCATGACGGAACGGTTCCGTCATCCAAACAGCTCAACCGACGTGCATGACGGAACCGTTCCGTCAACAGCATCGAAGGGGTTAAAAGGTAGAATGTGTCTTACACGGTCTAATAGTAGTAACTCGCAATTGTCGTTTTTACACTGAGAGAAGCTAGTAGCCTCATTGGCAAGTAGATGGTTACAAGCTGACGACTCAGTTGTGCTAACTTCTAAACAGCGCTACTAACAGCCGTACTTCAAGGTATCTCACAGCTCATTACGCTAAATATGACTTGATGTAACTTTTTGCCTGATCAACGTTTAGAAAGTTGCACTCTGTTGCCCAAGTCTTCGAGTGGCCATCTGCAGATGCTGGCCACCAGATAGGCTCCTGCCCGCCTGGGGAGACCAGTGAAGGTCTCTCTGGACAGGTCGCGATAGAGGCCTGCCATTGGAGGAGTGGTACCTGATCCCGACAGGAAGCCACTCTCTCTCTCTGTTGTTCTTGAGTGAGACCTCACTTTGTTGCTGTGTTATCCGTCCCCATATCTCTCCGCCGTGAGCGTCCTTGTCTCCTTGTGTCCCCTTCACCAGTGTCTCCCTGTCCCCACCAGAGTCATTTTAGAGGTTTTCTCTCCCCACCAGAGCCTGCAGTGAGGATTCTGACCCCGGGTCCTGTGTCTGGACTCGTTGGTTCTTAGACAGAAGGATGCAGAGGTGATCAGAGATGTGCGGCCTTATCCAGGGATAGCGGAAGAGGGCAGGGTCGACCTCTGCTGCTGTGAGCGATGTGGGATAGCTCTGCTGTCTGAGACAGGTGTGGGATAGCTCTGCTGTCTGAGACGGGTGAGGGATAGCTCTGCTATCTGAGATGGGTGAGGGATGGCTCTGCTGTCTGAGACAAATGAGGGGTAGCTCTGCTGTCTGAGACAGGTGAGTGATACCTCTGCTGTCTGAGACAGGTATGGGATAGCTCTGCTGTCTGAGACAGGTAAGGGATATCTCTGTTGTCTGTGATGGGTGAGGGATAGCCCTGGTGTCTGAGACGAGTGAGGGATGGTTCTGCTGTCCGAGACGGGTTAGGGATAGCCCTGATGTCTGAGATGGGTGAGGTATGTCCCTGCTGTTTGAGACGGGTGAGGGCTAGCCCTGCTGTCTGAGACAAGTGAGGGATGGCTCTGCTGTCAGAGATGGGTGAGGGATAACTCTGCTGCCTTTACTCTCAGATGTGAGGAACCTCGCCTGCCTGAGAGAGGTGAGCGGTACCTCTGATATCTTCACTCTTAGGTAATAATTACCTCGGTGAGCGATAGCTCTGCTGTCTTCACTCTTAGGTGAGACGTACCTCGAAGAGCTATAGCTCTGCTTCCCTACTCAGCGAGACATCAGCAGGAAGAGCAATGGAGTAATCTGCCACGGTTCAAGGGTGGCTCAGATGTCGTTGATAAGCGAGTGATAGATGGGATGACTGTGGTAGGTGAGGGGTGTGAGAAGTTGGCCTGGCATATGCTGTCCACTATTGTAGTGGGTACCTTGCACCAGTCCAAACTACCCTTATTGATGGTAGGTTTAAAGACAAGCTATATAGAAAGCTATCCTAGTGGTAGCTGTGGAGAGCAGCCTTCAGGTTAAGTCTTGAAGGAATGTAAAGCAGCTTGTTTTACCAGGATATATTCTCGTGAATGACCAGATGAAAGGAGAACCACACCAGCTATATATATAAAATATATGTATTTAATCTAAACACATCCCTCTACTCTCTTTATGAGGCTAGAGGCAAAAGTACATTCAGTAAACTTATTTAGCACACAGTAAATTAGCATAATATACGTTGAGCCCTAGGGGCGTACCAAACCATATATTAAGAAAGTGGTATAAGAACCACTACTGACATAGATACCAGGCCTAGGGCCTTTAGAACCACTGGGGCCACCAGGAACCACCCAAGGTAGTGACACAGAGGACCCACGGGGGACGCGTGCAGTGTCTGAACACAGCCGCGAATCACCATTAACTTCTATGGGGAAAGTCACGGTTGGAATTTTAAGAGGACTTGGAGCAAACCCCTTTAGAACTAGGAGGTTCCAGAGTCAAAACCCACAGGAGCACCGGAGTACACGAGTTACCTCACCCAGGGAAGCCGGGTGCATAGGTGTCTTTTCGTGTCGGGTTTCGCCGTCGATTACAATGGCAATCTGCTGCAAAGTGCTGCTGACGTCCAAGTGGAAAGTGTACGGATGGATCCAAGGGTGGATTGGAGCTCTGAAGAACGTGAAAGCAGAGGGGACAAAGTCTGGGTGACAAGCCAGTGACCAGGAAGACGATGAGCGGGTGCCCACCAATGTCTTGTGCTTGCAGGTGAAGAAGGTGAAGCTTGACTCTTCAGCCATGAAGACCAGGAGGTGTCGACGACAACCAGGTGATGTATTCGAGCTATACGACAAGGGATGTCAAGTGCTGCAGATTCGGTTTTCGTATTGGACCCAACAAGCCTTGGCAACAGCAAACCACGCAGAAAACAGAGAATGGCTTTGGTAAAGACCAGCAAGGTCTGAGGGACCCACCATTCGGTGGGGAGTCTGGGCACGTCTGGAGCAACCAGGGAAGCCCAAAGAAAAGTAGAGTTACCTTCGTGGGGACCCACCAGTCGACGGACCAGGGATCGCAAAGGAGCGTCAAGCAGAAATGCGAGAAGCGGGCTCAAGGAACACTAGGGGAGTATAGGCCCACTATCTTTGGTGCAGATGGGGCTCGGGGCTTGGACTACAGTAGCCCAATGCACGGTGTCCAGGAGTTCCGGTTCTACGTCACTCGTGAGGGATGCGGGTCTCAGCTTTGCTGGGATCTCGTGTCGGCCTCTGAGAAGTTTGGAAGTCGTGAGTCGCATATACTTCGGGTTCCAGCGGGAGCCTCTGAAATGCAGACCGGCAAGATGCTTCTTTGGTGCCTGTTTGAACAGGGGGGTCACTCCTTGACACCAAGGGAGATTTTTCCATCTTCTAGTTGTGTAGAATGTCGAAGTTCCAGGATATATGTATCAGAGTTTCATCCAGGTCTAAAGTCCTGTTGCCAGGGGTCCCTTACTTATACTGAAGAAAGGGTTTGGACATACTCTGGGGACCCACCTATGGGAGGGACTGGGAAGAGGGGTGGTTACACCCCTTTCCCTTTGTCCAGTTTCACGCCACAGCAGGGGCTGAGTGCCCCCGCAACTGGTTTGAACCTGGGTATGCACAGGGACACCAAGTGTGCCCCCAGCACTGTCTGAAAAGCATTCTCTGAATGCACCCACCTAGCCCCAATAAACTAAAGTCTGTCTGGGAGGTGGTTACATCCCCCTGTGACAGGAAACCTATTGTCCAGGCCTCCCCTGCTGGAGTTTCGTCCAGCAGCAGGCGGTCAGACTCGTGTCTGTGGCTGCAGCATCCATTTTGTGATGCTGGGGCTCTTTTAAACTTTTACCGGTTAGACCAGTGTGTACATGTCTCTCCCTCTAGAAGGGTGAAGTTCTACCCCCGCTGCCAGGACTGGCGGGGGATAGGATTCCAAAGTGTTTGACACCAAACATGACATATTTCCATGCAGCCATTCCAAAGTTAGCATTTCCTGCGAGGTTATAATGCACTTAAGAGTATATGGTCTGGCTGCATTCCAGAACAGCCTCAGAGAATAGATTCCGAAAGCCAAGCACTCTGCCTTCAGGATTGATATGGCCTGCCATAGGGGTGACTGATAGGTTTATATGTGTCAGTGATTTAAAGGAAGATATAGGTAACCTATATCTTAGTAAGGGATACATGCACCATCTTACCCAAGCTGCAGTAGCAGACCAGTGGTGCCATTCTGGAAGTCTTCCTAGGAGGCTTCCCAGCAGTGGCATAATACATGCTTCAGCCCCTGGTAGGCCTCTGGGATACCTATGCCCTTAGTACCTAAGGTACCATATACTAGGGACTCACAAGGGTAACCCAGTTATCAATCTGGAGTGCCTCTAAAGTACATGCAATCGTTTTAGAGAGAAAGCAGCTAGGCTGGGGTCCTGGATAGCAGGGCTCCAGCCAGACTAAAGTCGAAAAACAGTGAAACACCAGCAAAAAGTGGGGGTAACCATAGTAAGCAGACCCTACTCTCAATCAATCAATCAATCAAAGACATTTGTAGAGCGCACTACCTACCCGTAGGGTCTCGAGGCGCTTAGGGGGGGGGGAGTGCAGTTACTGCTCGAACAGCCAGGTCTTGAGCTTCTTCCTGAAGGAGAGGTGGTCTAGGGTCAGGCGCAGGTCGGCCGGGAGGGAGTTCCAGGTCTTGGCGGCCAGGTAGGAGAAGGACCTTCCTCCTGTTGTGGCTCTACGGATGCGTGGGACGGCGGCGAGGGCTTGGCTGGCAGATCGGAGGTGGCGTTTGGGAGCGTAGAAGTTGATCCGGTGGTTGAGGTAGCTCGGGCCTTGATCGTGAAGGGCTTTGTGTGCGTGGGTGAGGAGCCGGAAGGTGATTCTTTTGTTGACGGGGAGCCAGTGCAGGTCTCTCAGGTGTCCGGAGATGTGGCTGTTCCGTGGGATGTCGAGGATGAGTCTGGCAGAGGCGTTCTGGATCCGCTGGAGTCTCTTCTGGAGCTTGGCGGTGGTTCCGGCGTAGAGGGCGTTGCCGTAGTCCAGTCGGCTGGTGACGAGGGCCTGGGTGACGGTCTTCCTGGTCTCCGTGGGGATCCACCAGAAGATCTTCCGAAGCATGCGCAGGATGTTGAAGCACGACGAGGAGACGGCGTTGACTTGCCTGGTCATGGAGAGGGAGGAGTCCAGGATGAAGCCCAGGTTGCGTGCGTGGTCCGTCGGTTTGGGTGCGGTGCCCAGGGCGGGGGGCCACCAGGAGTCGTCCCAGGCGGAGGGCGAGGAGCCCAGGATGAGGACCTCCGTCTTGTCTGAGTTCAGTTTCAGGCGGCTCGTCGTCATCCACTCGGCTACCTCTTTCATCCCATCGTGCAGGTTGGCTCTGGCGGCGGCGGGGTCGTTGGTCAGGGAGAGGATCAGCTGGGTGTCGTCGGCGTAGGAGATTATGTTGAGGTTGTGTTGGCGTGCGATGGCCGCGAGGGGGCTCATGTAGACGTTGAAGAGTGTAGGGCTCAGCGAGGATCCTTGAGGGACGCCGCAGATGACTTCGGTGGCCTCTGACTTGTACGGTGGTAGGCGGACTCTCTGTGTTCTTCCGTCGAGGAAGGAGACGATCCATTCCAGTGCCTTCTCCTGGATTCCGACGTTGCAGAGGCGCTGCACTAGGGTGCGGTGGCAGACCGTGTCGAAAGCCGCGGAGAGGTCTAGGAGGATGAGGGCCGCTGTTTCTCCGTTGTCCATCAGGGCTCGGATGTCGTCGGTGGCGGCGATGAGGGCGGTCTCGGTGCTGTGGTTGGCCCGGAATCCGGACTGCGAGGGGTCGAGGGATCCGTTCGTCTCAAGGAAGGCGGCCAGCTGTTTGTTGACGGTCTTCTCGATGACTTTGGCTGGAAACGGGAGTAGAGAGATGGGGCGGTAATTCTTGAGTTCGGTGGGGTCTGCCGTGGGTTTCTTGAGTAGAGCGCTGAGTTTGGCGTGCTTCCAGCTCTCGGGGAAGGTGGCGGTGTCGAATGAGGTGTTGATAATGTCCCGCAGGTGGGGTGCGATGGCAGCGTCGGCTTTGTTGAAGACGTGGTGAGGGCAGGGGTCGGTCGGAGATCCGGAGTGGACGGAGTTCATCGTGCGGACGGTGTCTTCGGTGCTGATCGGGGTCCAGGCTCGGAGGGTGGTGGTGGGCGGCGTTGCTGTGGTCGTGGCCTGGGTCGGATGGGTGCTGAAGCTGTTGTGTATGTCCGCGATCTTGTTGTGGAAGTAGGAGGCGAGGGAGTTGCAGAGGTCTTGCGAAGGGGTGATGTCGTTGTTTCCGGCGCTGGGGTTGGAGAGCTCTTTCACGATGTTGAAGAGTTCCTTGCAGTTGTGTGCGTTGTTATCCAGTCGGTTCTTGAAAGCCGTTTTCTTGGCGGTGCGGATCAGTTGGTGGTGTTTCCGGGTGGCGAGCTTGAGGGTGGTCCTGTTGTCTGGTGTGGGTTCCTTTCTCCAGACTTTCTCGAGGGCTCGGCAGTTCTTCTTGGAGCTCTTGAGTTCGTCGGTGAACCATGGGGCTTTCTTACTGCCGGGTCTGCTGGGCGGGGCCCTCAGGGGGGCGAGTTCGTCCGCGCAGTTGCTGATCCACTTCGTTAGGTTGTCGGCGGCCTGGCTGGGGTTTGCTGAGCTGGCCGGAGGGTGCTGGCTCAGGGAAGCGGCGAGCTGGTCGGCTGTGATCTTGTTCCAGCTTCTTCGCCTACAAGGGATAGCTTTCTAATGGCTGTGAGAGATATCTCTGCTGTCTGTGCTGAGTGCGGAGTGGGCCGTTCTCAGGGGGGTGTTCTGGGGGTAGAGGGGGGTGCCCATACAGTGTTCCCTCTGTAACTTCCGGTGCGTGCTCGGACTCGCCTCACAAGCACTGCCGGTGCGGTCTGGCCTACGTGCCCCATCACTAGTACGCACATTCACCTCTGTAGTAGCTTGAGGTTGTTCAAAGGTCTTATTTATTATAAAGGATGACCCATGTAGTAGCTTGGGTTTGTTAAGAATCCTATCTTCTAGAATGTGTGTTACTGCATTCACTCAGCAGTTCCGGTGCGACCAGGAGCATCTCTGGGGGGCGAGAGGGGCACAGAGCGCACACCTCGGGTTTAAGGCCAGGATTCTGAGGAAAGACAGACGGACAGCAGTTTCAGTGCTTGTTCCGCCGGCACCGTCACGCGCACATTCACTGGCATGCAATGGGTGGGGTGGGACCGGGGTCACTGGGGTGGGATCTGGTGCGGACAGAGGGGCGGGGCGTTGCAGCGCCCTGGGCCGAGAACACCCCGTGCCCAGCGCTGCAATACTCACAGAATGAGGGGCAAGGAGACTCCGGACACGGAAGAGGGGACGACACGTGCCTGAAGACACTTAGCCTCAGTGACATACACAGCTCTGGGGGCAGAGAGGCACCCTGAGGCCTGGGGGCAGAGAGGTACCCTGGGGTCTGGGGCCAGAGAGGTACCCTGAGGTCTGGCGCAGAGAGGTACCCTGAGGCCTGGGGGTAGAGAGGTACCCTGAGGTCTGGGGGCAGAGAGGTACCCTGAGGTCAGGGGGCAGAGAGGTACCCTGAGGTCTGGGGGCAGAGAGGTACCCTGAGGTCTGGGGGAAGAGAGGTACCCTGAGGTCTGTGCCAGAGAGGTACCCTGAGGTCTGGGGGCAGAGAGGCACCCTGAGGTCTGGGGGCAGAGAGGCACCCTGAGGTCTGGGGGCAGAGAGGTACCCTGAGGTCTGGCGCAGAGAGGTACCCTGAGACCTGGGGGTAGAGAGGTACCCTGAGGTCTGTGGCCAGAGAGGTACCCTGAGGTCTGGGGGCAGAGAGGTACCCTGAGGTCTGGGGGCAGAGAGGTACCCTGAGGTCTGGGGGCAGAGAGGTACCCTGAGGCCTGGGGGTAGAGAGGTACCCTGAGGTCTGTGGCCAGAGAGGTACCCTGAGGTCTGGGGGCAGAGAGGTACCCTGAGGTCTGGGGGCAGAGAGGTACCCTGAGGTCTGGGGACAGAGAGGTACCCTGAGGTCTGGGGGCAGAGAGGCACCCTGAGGTCTGTGGGCAGAGAGGCACCCTGAGGTCTGGGGGCAGAGATGTACCCTGAGGTCTGGGGATAGAGAGGTACCCTGAGGTCTGGGGATAGAGAGGTACCCTGAGGTCTGGGGTCAGAGAGGTACCCTGAGGTCTGGGGCCAGAGAGGTACCCTGAGGTCTGGGGCCAGAGAGGTACCCTGAGGTCTGGGGCAGAGAGGTACCCTGAGGTCTGGGGGTAGAGAGGTACCCTGTGTCTGGGGCAGAGAGGTACCGATCTGGGGCAGAGAGGTACCCTGAGGTCTGGGGGCAGAGAGGTACCCTGAGGTCTGGGGGTAGAGAGGTACCCTGAGGTCTGGGGCAGAGAGGTACCCTGAGGTCTGGGGCAGAGAGGTACCCTGAGGTCTTGGGGCAGGGAGGAACCCTGAGGCCTGGGGCCAGAGAGGTACCCTGAGGTCTGGGGCCAGAGAGGTACCCTGAAGCCTGGGGCCAGAGAGGTACCCTGAGGTCTGGGGCCAGAGAGGTACACTGAGGCCTGGGGGCAGAAAGGTACACTGAGACCTGGGGGCAGAGAGGTACCCTGAGGTCTGGGGGTAGAGAGGTACCCTGAGGTCTGGGGGCAGAGAGGTATCCTGAGGTCTGGGTGTAGAGAGGTACCCTGAGGTCTGGGGCAGAGAGGTACCCTGAGGTCTGGGGCAGAGAGGTACCCTGGGGTCTGGGGCAGAGAGGTACCCTGAGGTCTTGGGGCAGAGAGGCACCCTGAGGCCTGGGGCCAGAGAGGTACCCTGAGGTCTGGGGGTAGAGAGGTACCCTGAGGTCTGGGGCAGAGAGGTACCCTGAGGTCTTGGGGCAGAGAGGTACCCTGAGGTCTGGGGCCAGAGAGGTACCCTGAGGTCTGGGGCAGAGAGGTACCCTGAGGTCTGGGGGCAGAGAGGTACCCTGAGGTCTGGGGGTAGAGAGATACACTGAGGCCTGGGGGCAGAAAGGTACCCTGAGACCTGGGGGCAGAGAGGTACCCTGAGGTCTGGGGCAGAGAGGTACCCTGAGGTCTGGGGGTAGAGAGGTACCCTGAGGTCTGGGGCAGAGAGGTACCGATCTGGGGCAGAGAGGTACCCTGAGGTCTAGGGGCAGAGAGGTACCCTGAGGTCTGGGGGTAGAGAGGTACCCTGAGGTCTGGGGCAGAGAGGTACCCTGAGGTCTGGGGGTAGAGAGGTGCCCTTAGGTCTGGGGCAGAGAGGTACCCTGAGGTCTGGGGCCAGAGAGGTACCCTGAGGTCTTGGGGCAGAGAGGAACCCTGAGGCCTGGGGCCCGAGAGGTACCCTGAGGTCTGGGGCCAGAGAGGTACCCGGAGGTCTGGGGCAGAGAGGTACCCTGAGGTCTGGGGGTAGAGAGGTACCCTGAGGTCTGGGGCAGAGAGGTACCCTGAGGTCTGGGGCCAGAGAGGTACCCTGAGGTCTGGGGCAGAGAGGTACCCTGAGGTCTGGGGGCAGAGAGGTACCCTGAGGTCTGGGGGTAGAGAGGTACCCTGAGGCCTGGGGGCAGAGAGGTACCCTGAGGCCTGGGGGCAGAGAGGTACCCTGAGGTCTGGGGCAGAGAGGTACCCTGAGGTCTGTGGCCAGAGAGGTACCCTGAGGTCTGGGGCAGAGAGGTACCCTGAGGTCTGGGGGCAGAGATGTACCCTGAGGTCTGATCACCCTCAGGTGGGGGAGGTGTCTGCAAGGTTTACGTCAGTTGACGGGCGAGCACCCCTGTTCCAGGTAGGGCAGACCTGGTGAACTTTGACCCCACCGAGCTTTACGTATGTTCTTTTCTGCTAATGATGATTCAAGCCGGGTCACTATGGACTGACTTCCGCTCCATGTGCTCTTCAAGGGCGTGGCCTATTGAGCTGTTTCTATCCTAGCGTAGCGCATTGAAGCCCCCGTCGCGCAATAACCACTCCACGCATCAGTTTGCGTAAAAGTCCATTTATTAGGACAGGCATGACATTCACAATAAACAGAACATCATTAACTTAAACAATCCCCCCAACATCCTGCCTTTCAACCGTCATCCACTCACGTGCTCCACCAGCCACTCCCAAATCACACCACGACCTCTTTGCATCTCATTCACTTCCCCTTTTCACTTTCCAACTCCTCCGTCATTTCCATCCATCGCACTCCTGTCTACCACTCTCTCCCATCCTGCACCTGTAACCCCTTCCCTGGAAGGGTGATTCTGCCCGTCATGGACTCCCCACCCCTCCCAGTTCCCGGAAACACCCCCCATCGTGCCATCCTGTCCTAAACTGGCATGTTGCCCAACATGGCAACGTCAACAACAACACCCAGCTTCCCCTTCCAGCCATGTAGGGTGGGTGGGTGGCAAAACTGACTTCTCCCTGAGGCACCGGGGACAGGAAAAGGAAGTCGTTCCCCTCCTGTCCCCCTAAATAGCCTCCTAACTAACCCCTCCCACCCCTGACCTAACCCTAACTACTTCCTGCCTGTCCCTAACCTCGTGCGAACTCCCCGGGGAAAAGACTGGTCTGCCGGCCAGCTTTCCCCCGGGGGCCGCAGTGGCCAACGGACAGTGTACATGTCCCAACAAGCACCCCTTTATTTTAGTCGATGCCCCTGCGCCTTCATTTTCAGTAGCCCCCTAGGGCAGCCAGGATTGTCGGGTAGTCCGATACTTCCTATTCAGTAGCCAGGTCTGGAGGCAGAGGGGAGGTCTGGAGGCAGAGGGCAGGGCTGGTGGTAGTGGGCAGGGTTGAGGCAGTGGGCATGGCTGGTGGCGGTGGGCAGGGCTGGTGGCAGAGAGCAGGGCTGGTGGTGGTGGGCAGGGTTGGTGGCAGTGGGCAGGGTTGAGGCAGTGGGCATTGCTGGTGGCGGTGGGCAGGCCTGGTGGCAGAGAGCAGGGCTGGTGGTGGTGGGCAGGGTTGGTGGCAGTGGGCAGGGTTGAGGCAGTGGGCATGGCTGGTGGCGGTGGGCAGGGCTGGTGGCAGTGAGCAGGGTTGGTGGCAGTGGGCAGGGTTGGTGGCAGTGGGCATAGCTGGTGGCAGTGAGCAGGGTTGAGGCAGTGGGCATGGCTGATGATGGTGGGCAGGGCCGGTGGCAGTGGGCAGGGTTGAGGCAGTGGGCATGGCTGGTGGCGGTGGGCAGGGCTGGTGGCAGTGAGCAGGGTTGGTGGCAGTGGGCAGGGTTGGTGGCTGTGGGCAGAGCTGAGGCTGTTAGCACTGTGCACAGATGTGGGCAGAGTTGCTGGCAGCGCAGCTGGTGGCAGAGGGCAGAGTGTAACTCACTGAGGGCTCCTGCAATCACCGGGGGGACTGAAGAGGCCATGCCTGCCAACTTCTAGTTGTGCAGCGCCGGCCTGCCTGTGGCAGCCCCGCCCTGTCTGTGGCAACGCCGCGCTGTCCATGGCAGCGCCGCCCTGTCCGTGGCAGCGCTGCCCTGTCTGTGGCAGTGCCTTGCTGTCCATGGCGGCGCCACCCTGTCCGTGGCAGCGCTGCCCTGTCTGTGGCAGCGCCGCCCTGTCCGTGGCAGCACCGGCTCTGCCCACTGCTGACCCGTGCAGACAGCAGCCGGCGCACTTGCCTTCATTTACATTATGAGAAAGGCCCTGAGGCGCAGCGCGGAGTTCAGGAAACGCAGAGTTTTTCTGGAATGTGTATTAACGACAACTTCAATATCATCAGCGAGGAGCCCCAGACGGGTCCACGCTGCGCACAAACTCCTGGAAAACATGAAAATATGAAACAAAATCCCAGGACAGTTCGACCGCTGCACTCGATGCAAAGAGCAAGGTTTCCTGAACACACGCGTGTCCACGGCTCCAAGGAAGAGGCCATGTAGCTGTAGGGTCATGGCTAGGACAGGGAGCTGGGACAGAGCCAGGGTCTGTCAGTCTGTCTGTAGTCTGTGGGTACAGCGCCTGCCCTCAACGCCTCCTTCTCTCAGGCTGCCCTGCACAAGGCATGGGACAGAGCCAGGGTCTGTGTGTCTGTCTGTGGGTACAGCGCCTGCTCTCACCGCCTGAAGCTGCGCCTCCTTCTCTCAGGCTGCCCTGCACAAGGCATGGGACAGAGCCAGGGTCTGTGTGTCTGTCTGTGGGTACAGCGCCTGCTCTCACCGCCTGAAGCTGCGCCTCCTTCTCTCAGGCTGCCCTGCACAAGGCATGGGACAGAGCCAAGTCTGTCTGTGGGTACAGCGCCTGCCCTCAATGCCTGAAGCTGCGCCTCCTTCTCTCAGGCCGCGCTGCACTGCACAAGGCATGGGACAGAGCCAGGTCTGTGGGTCTGTCTGTGGGTATGTTAGGTTTGATATTCCCCTTCTCGTTGTGCACTTATATTAGGTTAGCAATATGTGGCTAAATAGACGCCATTTGCATTCATGTTATGCAACCCACTGAGTTATCTTGGCATCAGATAGGCTTTAGTTAGCTTGCTTCAGCAAAATGCTGTACTTTGTTCTCATTTTCCCTCCTGCTCAAGGCTGTAACCCAACATGCTAATGAACTGATTTTCTTTCTCTGCATTCCAATCTCAAGGTGCCGCTCTGCTCCCATGTTAGGAGACACTGAGACTTGGCACAGTGGCCTTGAGGACTGATAGTGCACCCATCTGGCAGGTGTTAGCTCGGATCACTGACATAATATCGAGGCACAAAATATAGACTACTAAAAATATCGATGCCAAAATATCGACAGACAAAATATCGACTTCCTATCTACAAACTGGTAAGTACAAAAATATCGACTCCAAAATATCGTTTAAAAATATATACTTTGTAAAAATATCGAATTTCTTCAAAATAACGTAAATTAAAAAAAATATTAAAAATAAATATCTAAAATATATTTAATAATACTTAAATAACCTTAACATTATTAAATAATTAATTTAAGTTATAAAAAAAATACTATTTTATTTGTTAATATATATATATATATATATATATATATATATATATATATAAATATATATATATATATATATATATATATATAGAAACATATTATTATTAAAAAATATACAACATTATTACCGTAGGATGGCAGGAGTGTAAAAATTACTGTTCCCACTCTAGAGAGTGCAAAAGTAGGGAAAGCGTTGGATAGCGTAGGGGTAAGAATTACTATTCCCACTCCAGTGAGTGCAACAGTAGGGAAAGCGTTGGATAGCGTAGGGGTAAAAATTACTATTCCCACTCCAGAGAGTTGTAATGACCGGATTCTCAGACCAAGCAGACTACCAACCGTAGCTAACCCAGTCGTCACGTAACCACACTCTTCTCAGGTCACTATATACATGATATCTAGAATACTCACCTGAGAAGGTGAAAAAGAGCTATTTACAAGCCTGTACAATCAAAGATACCACTAACATCTAATGGATTCCATATCTTATCCTATAATTACCTCATCTTATATTCTTTAACGTCACCCGACGATATCTTTAATGTCACCCGACGATATCTTTAACGTCACCCGACGATCTCTTTAACGTCACCCGACGATATCTTTAACGTCACCCGACGATCTACACTAATAGGGATTCACCTTTAAAAGTTATTTCCCAAATGAAGTTCACACTCTCCCGCCATCATCAGTTACCTTTTCAGAAGGGCATATACCATCCTTCTGTATGTCAGCACCTGGCTAAAAGGAAAGGTTAATCTCATTCATAAAAACAACATTCAAAGATATTTATCATTAAATCTTTATTCTACAATTAAGCATGACAGAATGAGCAAAAAAGAAACATGAGTTAAGTTAGTCGCCACCTATAACCTAAAAAGGGGATAAGAATGAATGATTAGATATGTTCTACACTAAGCTCAGAACGCCTCACCTTAGACGTGTGTCTTTCCATCTCAGCAGCGGAGCTGATCCCTCTCTCTCTTTCTCTTTGTCTTCAAAATGCTCGGGACTCTGGTCTCCCTCTATGGCTCACGAATACACGTCTGCACCGCTATGCCTCATCTACGCTGCCATGGTTCCGAAAATGCTCGAACCCTCTTCTGGACTAAGTCTCTGCCACTCCTGTATGATGTCACTACAGGACCCTTAGTCACTTTCCTTCTTCGTTTCAGGATTTCAATTAGCAGATGGTATCAGTCTTTCTGCTATACAGATCAACAAGAGAGAGAGGACTAGATAAGCTAGCCTGTATCCCCAGTTTATATATATCAATCAATAAAGGCTAGCTAGTTTAAGGGAAATTTTCGGGCGCCGCGGATGGACGAATAGGTCCCAGGAGGAACCAGACCGAACTACTCGGTCTCTTTCTCTGCCAGGCGACCCATGAGGCTTTTTACATTGAAATAACAGAAAAAGCTTGAGGGAATCCCCCTCTAACAGTTACAGCGCCTTAGCGTGCGCGACACATAGTGAAAATAACAACACTCACTTAATATAGTTTATTATAATTTTGCACTTTTCACCCTCTTTGGTCCTGAGGAAAGCCAGCTTACAACAAAAGGCACTGGCTGAAACATGTAGACCACACTGGACGCTGGAGGTCATTGTAACTCTCCCTTAAAACGTCCTATTGCCTTTTTAACCTGCTAACAGAGGCCCAGTTTAATAAATATTGCTAAACCCTCGGGTGCTGGGACCTCCTGGATAGCATTTTAATTTTTCACCTTCACACCCCTTCACTGCACACTCAGCAAAATACCAGCTCCGCAGTCACCTGGCGTTGAAGCACACCCGGGGCACATTCGGTGCCACTGTGGTGGGCCCGATGATGAAGCATGCCACCGACTAGGTCGGTGGGTGAGGGCTTTCAAAGGAAAACAGTGTTTTTTCCGCATATTGTTACTGCTGACGTACCTGAGTCTCCAAAATATTTCCCTTAAACTAGCTAGCCTTTATTGATTGATATATCAGTCTCTCTGCAGCAGCCTTCAGACCAACTTCTTCTGTCTACTCCACACGTTACTTTCTCTCATCTCACTGCTCGCTCATTGATAATATAGAGCTCTCTTTCTCTATGGAAAATTCCGGTATTAGGCCGACTCCCACCAAATTCCTGTACCAGTCCCCGGCTCCCTTCGCCTTCCACAGTGGCCACCTGCGTATTGCGTCTAGAGCCGGGGAGACAAACACATTCCTTTGATAAGGGCCAGTCTTGACCGGTTCCTCACTAGAAAATAGCAGGCTAAATTCTAAACACTACCTTTACCCTGCAAGCGCCTCGGACAGTCGAGCCAGAGTTACAAAATGGCTTCTCTCTAGCTTTCGGGCCTGTAGGCCCAAGAAAACGGAAAAAGGCACTAAACCCTGTCAAAGCGCATAGTTAAGCCCCACAAATGAACGCAAATGCAACTAGGACTGAGATGTTAGTGGATTATAGTCACCACCAGTCTGAAAATAGACTAAAATTACCCTGTCGCTACAAGAGTGCAACAGTAGGGAAAACGTTGGATAGCGTAGGGGTAAAAATTACTATTCCCACTCCAGTGAGTGCAACAGTAGGGAAAGCGTTGGATAGCGTAGGGGTAAAAATTACTGTTCCCATTCCAGAGAGTGCAACAGTAGGGAAAGCGTTGGATAGCGTAGGGGTGAAAATTACTATTCCCAATCCAGAGAGTGCAACAGTAGGGAAAGCATTGGATAGAGTAGGGATAAAAATTACTATTCCCACTCCAGAGAGTGCAACAGTAGGGAAAGCGTTGGATAGCGTAAAGGTAAAAATTACTATTCCCATTCTAGTGAGTGCAACAGTAGGGAAAGTAAATATTTTATAATTATTTAAAATATATATATATATTAATATCTATAACAAATTAATTAAAAGTAATTACCAATTTAATATAATATAATAATTAATCAATTAAAAATACAAATTAAAATTAATTATTACAATTAGATACCTATTAATACAAATTAACAATTAATTAATAAGCAATTTAAATTAATTAACAATTAATTCAAAATAAATACCAATAAAAAATTTACATATTTAATTAATTATAATTAAATTACTTCCCACCCTATTCCCCTATAAACCCACAACCCGCTTCAGAATTAAATTACACAAAAATTAAATAACATAAAATTAATTAATTAAAATAAATTATAACATAAATACACACTTTTCATGCATATATTAACATAAAAACACTATAAACTATTCGATAATATTGAAAATTCGATAATTTTAATAACCTATATTATATACCTCAATATTTTGACTTTCTATATTTTAAAATTTGATATTACATTACTTACCTTAAAAACAATATTTTTGATGACTATATTCTGTCCATTCGATATTTTGTCCATCCTATATTTTGAAGTAGATATTTTGTCCATTCAATATTTTGAAGTCGATATTTTGACCGTTAGCTCATCTCTCTGTACCGCCTTTGTTCATGCCCGTCTCAAGCTGGTATCTTTCCATTAGAGGCCTGACCGAAGTCTCCAGAAGGGTTTATTATGTATTAGCGTACCCTGGGGCATCAGTCCCCTCGGAAGACATCCCAGGGTGAAGGCCTGCCTGGGCTCCTCTGCAGAGGGTATACTGAATAAAGTAAGTTGGCATTCTCTACTGTCTGACCGATTCTTCATTTTGGGGAAGGCATAGCAGGTGGTTGTATATAACCCATGTGGCCCTAGGGGGCACAGTCCTTAAGTTTGTGCCCAAACAGGGACCTCGCAAAGTGATCTCCTCACCCGTAACCGGGTTGTAGGGGCCCGTGGTGGTGTCTGGTCAGTTGGGCGGATCAGAGTCCCGTATACACAAGACCGAGCCCCGCCCTTCCCATTAGACTGATCCTCGGCTAGTGGTCACTGGCTGGGGTCCTGAGAAGGCAAATCCTTGGAGCCGACCGTTTGGTATGAAGAGTCAACAGTGGAGAATAACTTGTCTCGACCTGAGTGCACCAGGTGAGTGACTTGGTTCTTGGAAAAAAGGTGCCTTTCTTGGTCGGCATGAGCCTTTGGGTTTTGTCCTGATGCAGTCTTGGGACTGCTTGTCTGCAGTTTCTGAACTGCCTTGTTTGAATGACACAAGTCGACTGGCTGTGTCTTGGTACAGTTTAATACTGTCTTGGTTTGTACGTGGTGGGTTTGGGACCCTTGTAAAGCACACAGAGTATGTGCGAGCAGTCTGACAGACCATTTGGTAACTCGGCTTGGGTTTTGAAAAAGGTCTGGGGCTAAAGCCTGTGCTCTTGAACTTGGTACGGTCTTTAGACTGTTGTTCTGAATGTGAGGCAGCCTCTGAGCTGATGTGTGATTCGTTTGTGTGTCTGGGTGCTGTGGGGTCTGTGGACAGGTGCAGATGATGGGGTTGGTGAAATGTTTGGTTGAGTGGGTAGCGACTGTGTTTTGCAGACAGTTGGGTTTGAGTTGTGAGTAATTTTTTTTTCTTTTGTGCAGTTGTTAGTGTTGTTGTCCGTTAGGGACAGTGTGTGTGTCTTATATTACGATGCCTTGTTTAAGTAAATTAGGATGTTTCGGATGTTGTTCTACCGATGCTCAGTTGGAAGAGAGCCAGCCCACGCCTCCGGAGGGTACCCCAAATGTTGACATATATGTGAAGCATTGTATTGGCTCCATTATGGTTAGCACATTGTGAAACAAAAATATACAAGGGACAATATATTTTCTGCAGGACAAATTGTTTGCTAAAAGGAGAAGGCAGTCCATATTAGCCTCTTTGAGAGTGTGGCAGAAAGAAGCAATGCAGCGGTGCATGCGAGCAGAGAAAGAGGCTCGAAGGAAGCAGACACAGACTATTACGCAAAAGGCGGTAGCCTATGAAAAAGAAAAGACAAAGAAAGGCGTAGAGTGCGCAGATAGGAAATTCTGACTTCAGACTGACAAGTGTTATGTTACTAGGGAGGAGGAGGATGAGCTAGTTGAGGAACTTTTGGATTCTCGCCCTCCACCACCCTTGCCCCCCAGCAGATATATCTACAGTCCCCACATCCCAGCCCTCGACTCTTGGAGCTGTTACCTCTGATGCGGCCTTTCTAGTACTACTGCCTCAGCCCCAGCCCCACTTGCCTCCCTTGTATTCCTGCCAGCCACAGGAGCAGACACTGTTACTTCCCCTGTTCTGTCTCTTCAATCACCTGCCTTGTCTCATAGCTCTGTTTCGTCCACTACACCCCCTTTCGCACCTACAACTCTGTCTCCCTACATGATGGTACCTGTCTCTGCATCCATCTCTTCCCCTGTGAGTGAAACGCCTCAAACACCATTGAATACTGAAACACCTGCACGTGGAATTCCTGGAGCCAATTGGGAAGCAGCGCGAGATTACATGGGGAAAGTGCTAATGCGCTCTGCTGTGGGCACTGAGGAGAAACAGATGGTGGCACATCAGGCAGCCCAACGGGCCTGGTACCCGATCTATAGTGTGGAGGATATGTGGAGTGTGATGAAAGATTATGAGCCCTTCATACAGCAGCATGCCCTTAAGCACATGTCCGCCAAGCTGATAGAACTGTGGGAACAGTGTTTCCAGGGTACGCACCGCAGATTATCTATGACATACGAGACAGTGTGTAAGCTACAGACATGCCTCCGAATGAAGTTTTTAGCAATATGTCTACACTGTGGGTTACCGAGACAGGTTACTCCAAAAAGTCCCAATGTTAGGGACACAGCACCCCATGAGGAAAGTCCATCCCATCTATCATCCTGAAATACCGGAACTGCGCGACTCCACGGATACTGTAATAAGACCGCGTGTCGAAACTCGGTTTCAAGAGCAATATATCTACACTCCTTGGAAAAGGAGTGAGGTCCTTTCCCTAAAGAGCAAGTTGCCAGATCCAAGAAAAAAAAACACTGCATATTAGAAGGAATTGATGGAGGCGGCCTTCTCCACAGTAATGACTCTAGCTGACATAGAGTTATTTTTCGGCTTGTTGGTACCAGTGGATATATGGAGACAGGTCCACACGCAGGACCAGGCGTTGGAGCTGGGTGGCACATGGGATGAGTTCAAAGCGTGGGATAAGGAGAGCAAGCCCGTTGAGAAGCCAAAGGCAAAGCTACTGGCTTTACCGGGGCGTATTATCTCTTATATGCACTCTCTTAGCCCACCAAAGAGAGTGGATTGGGATAAGTTGACTACGTGTCTTCAGAAGAAGGCCGAGAGTGTGTTGGATTTCTTTACTAGATTTGAAGGGGTGTTTCTATTTTAGTGGCCAGGATTTGTCACAGGACTGTGGTGTCCATTTGTTTGTGGACAGATTTATTACTAATCTTCTCCCTGAGGTTGCCACTAGGTTGCAGGCCTCGGAGAGTACCTAGACGACTTCCTCCCTGTCAGTCATATTGAGTATGGACCAGTATTATGAATGAATGAATGAATGAATGAATGAATGAATGAATGAATGAATGAATGAATGAATGAATGAATGAATGAATGAATTATGAGCATAGAGAGAATGAGGACAAAGAAAAGGTGGAGAAGAAGTCAAAAGATTTGAAAACGAGGGTGTTGACGCAGCAAGTTGAAAGAGGAGGGGGTAGAGGACGTGGTTCGGGTTCAGGTCTACAGCCATCTGGATCTAACTAACCCTGGGCATAAGACTACGCTACGCTCGCGTAGTTTGTGTAGTTTGCCCAACTACACGCTACATGAATTGCACGTTGCACAGTGCAAAAGGCATATTTATTTATTTATTTTACACATTTGTAGAGCGCTCTGTTACCCGGAGGTGTCCTGGCGCTAGAAGGATAGGCTGGTGTGAAGGAGCGTACTTACAGAGTGAAGAGCCAAGTTTTAAGTCCTCTTCTAAAGACCATCAGGTCCTGAGTCTGTCTGAGCACAAGTGGGAGTTTATTCCAGGCCTCTGCCGCTCCAAGAGAAAAGCTCCTACCACCCCAGCGAGCTTTTTTAGTTCTGGGGACTGTGACCAGGGCCAGTTGTCCTGACCTCAGAGTTCTTGCTGGTTTGTGCCAGCGGAAAAGAGATTTCAGGTGCCTGGGGCCTGTATCGTGGAGGGCTTTGAAAACCATGCATACCGCCTTGAAAATGATTCTTTTACGGATGGGTAGCCAGTGTAATTTTACCAGATCTTGGGATACCGAGGAAAATTTGGGTGTGTCAGTGATAAGGCGGGCGGCTGCATTTTGCAGTAGTTGGAGTTTGTTGAGAACGCTCTGCTGGGCGTTTAGCATCAGACTGTTGCAATAGTCTAGGCATGAAAGCACTAGACCTGTGACAATTGTTTTCCTATGTTTCTTCTCCAAATATGGTAGAATTTTTCTGATGGTTTTGAGTGTGAAGTGGAGAGAGGAGGAGAGGGCGTTCACCTGGGATTTGAAGGTCAGGGTGGAATCCACCAGAATCCCGAGATTCTTCACTTTGTCCACCGGCTCTGGGAGAGGTCCCATTTCGTCTGGCCACCATCTCGGGGACCAGAAGTTATCTTTGGCACCAAAGAGCAGGACCTCGGTCTTTGAGGAGTTTAGCTTAAGACAACTTTGAGCCATCCAGCGGCCTACTTCGGACATGCAGTTTCTGAATCTGTCTGCGGTGTTTTCTGTGTTGCCGGGAAGAAGGGACACCACAATCTGTGTGTCATCGGCGTATGCCGTGAGTTGAAAGCCAAATGATCGAATTACCGGGGCGAGGGTGGACACATACACATTGAAAAGGGTTGGGCTTAAAGAGGACCCCTGGGGGACACCACAGGGAAGTACAAAAGGGCGTGATTCGTAGCTGCCCAGTGCCACTGTCTGGGATCTATCAGATAGGAAGGCTTGAAGGATTTTTAGAGCCTTTCCCTGAATTCCACAGGCCCTCAACCGGTCCACCAATAATTTATGGTGGACCGTGTCGAAGGCCGCAGAGAGGTCCAGTAGGATCAGGGCTGCTCTGCCCCCTGCATCCATCACCAGCCTGATATCTTCCATGGATTTAATCAGGGCGGATTCCGTGCTGTGCTCCTCCCGAAATCCGTGTTGGGAGGAATCAAGTACATCTGCTGATTTTAAGAAGGAACTAAGTTGTGCATTCAGGTGACCTTCTATTATTTTGGCCGGGAGGGGGAGTCTGGCAATTGGCCGATAATTATTCATCTCAGTGATGTCTAGATTGTTTTTTTTTAGCAAGGGTAGGATGGAGGCTTGCTTCCACCTTGAGGGGTATTCACCTATCTCCAGCATCTGGTTAAGGAGAGGAGTGAGGCCCCTGGCAATTGCATCTGGTGCCAGTTTCGTTATTGCTGTAGGGCAGGGATCATGAGGGGAGCCTGATTTAATTTTTAGTAGGCGTAGAGGGCATTTTTTGCTTGCTCGCCGTCCTCAACGTCAAGTTGGCGACCACGAGCGAGCAAAATGATATCCCGGTGAGACTTTTTCCTCATTCGCGATCAGCAACATCAAATTGCCAATTGCGAGCGTGGAAAATAAACTTCCCGGGGATATTCTCAACGCGGGGAAGTCAGGTTTCTCATTGCGAGTGGTCGCGTATTCTGATGACCGCTCACAGTGAGAAACTACCAGTCCGCATTGAGAAAACTGCAGCTCGAGTACAAATCTACTTGAGTGGCTGAAAACGACCGCTTGCACTATACAAGATGCTGTTTGCAATGATTGCACAGTGCTGACAAGCATCTGGCACAGTGCAATCAGTGCAAACAGCATTTTCCCTACCACACTACACAGTTTGCGTAGCTATGCGTAGCGCAAAGTGCACTTCATGTAGCTACGCGTAGCGCGACTATGCAAACTATGCCGAGGGTTAGATCTAACAGAGTTGGTACGTCAGGTACACCTGTGGGACCCAATCAATGTGTTTACTGTCTGAAAGAGTGACATTGTCGGAACAAGTGCCAAGAATTTTTGCAGAGAGGTGGGGCTTCAAGAGGCCGGGGTTTCGGGGGACGAGGATGTGAAGAGGAGGCCGTGGGGGGATGCAGTCAGAGGATATGTCTTACAATAGAGAGAGCGGGAACTATTTTGATGACCCACGGGTAAGACAATACTACCATGATGACTATGATATAGACGAGGTGACTGGTTTGTCTCACAGTTAGGACAGCCAGGGGCAGAGCAAGGGACCGGTTCCGGTGCCTATAGATCAGCGTGGACCTTACGTTACTGCAGATTTACAAGGTACTACCGAAAGTATTTTAGGTGACACAGAGCTATGAATAGCTCTGTTTCAGCTCACTAGTCCCGGGGCAGCTCTGTCTGGCCATAACAATGTTTTGGTGGGTTTCTCAGGTGTACCGGTTGTTAGCCCCATTTCCAAGCCTCTTGCCTTGACTATTGGCCCTTTTACGGTTGACTCACCATTTCTACTGACGTCACATTGTGGGGAAAGCTTACTTGGGCTGGACCTGTTACAAAGGTTGCATGCAACAATTTATTGTTCCCCCGACGGTGTTTATGTGACTCTTGGCCCGCAAGTGGCCTGTGCTAAGCAATGCCTCGCCAAAGATGCCCCCCTTCCTCTCGAGTTTCGAAATGTGCCACAGACACTATGGGCTACAGGTGATACTGATTTGGGGTTGCTTTAGATCCCGCCAGTCTCTATACAGATCAAGGATAATGCCAGATTGCCCCAAATTCCCCAATACAAGATATCACAGGCAGGCGAGAGGGCCTTGTTGCAGATAATACAGGAGTAGATTAAGTCTGCCGTGGTTGAAGAGACAGCAGCGAATGTGTGCAATATCCCTATTCTCCCTATCCTAAAAAAAAACCCTTGGACTCCTCTGATGCCCATCCCAACGTTTATTGCTTCGTCATCGACCTTTGAGAGATTTTTAAAATAGTGGTTTCCCAGTATCCTGTGGTCCCAGACATTACCACGAACCTGACCATGATCCCCTCTCAGCCAAATTCTTTTCAGTGATAGATCTGAAGAATGCTTTATTTAGCATTCCAATCCATCCAAGTAGCAGATATCTCTTTGGATTTGCAGTAGCCGGTCGGAGCTTTGGATTCTGTCGTGCTTCACAAGGCTATACAGAAAGCCAGAGTATTTATAGTCAAGCTTTGAAAACACAATTGGATTCTTTGGAACTTCCCCTTGGTAATGTGTTGCTGCAATACGTTGACGATCTCCTTGTGGCCTTGGACACTGAAACAGGATGTAAAGAGGCCACAGTTAAGTTACTACTGCATTTCGCAAATCATGCACACAAGGTGTCCTTATCTAAATTCCAATATTGTCGACAGGAGGTCACCTACTTAGGTCACCTTCTGTTAAACACCTGAGAAAATAGCTGCTATTACTAATATGCCTGTGCCCAAGACCCAACGTGAGGTACGCGCGTTTCTGGGGATAACTTCGTATTGTCGGCACTGGATCTCAAACTTCTCCATACTAAAAAAAACCCTTCTTTACCTCACTACCAAGGATGCGCATGAACCCCTTCCTTGGACACTTGCATGCCTGCAAGCTTTAGCACAATTAAAGGTTGTGCTTTACTCTGCTCCTGTGCTTGGCACTCTTGACTACCAGAAGCCTTTTGTGCTCTATGTACATGAGGCGGACAGTTGCACGCTTTCTGTTCTAATGCAAGGTTTCAGTGGTCAGCAGAGACCCAGCGCTTATTTCTCGGCTATCCTTGATAATGTCGCAGGAGCTGCCTGAGAGCTGCCGCGGCAGCAGCGGCATCTATCGGACAATATGCAGGTCTCGTCCTTGATACTGACCTCACAGTTATGGTACCTCTTGCTGTGGACACGTTATTGAACAAGACAAAGACCCAGCACCTCACAAGTGCACGTCTTACTGGATATGAGCTAACGTTCTTTGCTCCTCACATTGCCATCAAAAGATGCGCTACCTTGAACCCAGCCACATTACTACCCCTCCCTTCAGAAGAAAAGGACAATGATGTCCATGATTAGTTATTTCATACCGAGCAGGAAACGAAGGGATAAGTAGACCTGACTGATGATCTCTCATCAGACCCCAAGGGGAACTATATATTGATGGATTTCAAATTGCTGGATGGCACTACGACTGCAGCTTATGCAATCACCACGTTAGACACTGTAGTTGAGACGTCTCGCATTCCATACCAGTCGGCCCATGCGCTAGAGTTAGGGCCTGTGAAGTGAGTGAGGGACTGGCTGTTAATGTCTACACTGACAGCCAGTATGCATTCGGGGTGATCCATAATAATTTTGGATCCCTCTGGGCAGAGAGAGGGTTCCTGACAAAGGAATTTTTGAGTATTGAATTACGTTTCTTTCATGCTTGCATTTGCTATGTTTCAGTTTTACAATATGAATGACTATGTAACGCTCTTCTTCCCACTTAGAATTGTAAAGACCTTGCCGGATATAAATAAAGCTTTTAGCCACCTATGCTAAAAGGAGGGTCTGTTAGGTTTGAAATTACCCTTCCCGTTGTCACTTATACTAGGTTAGCAATATGTGGCTAAATAGACGCCATTTGTATTCATGTTATCAACCAACTAAGTTATCCGGGCAACATGTAGGCTTAGGTTAGCTTAGGTGACTCCATTTTGTATTTCGCAATCACTAGAAGACTATTTTGTTTGTGCTCGTACTAGGATTCATTTCTCTGCTCGCTTGCCTCAGCAAAACATTGCACTTCTTTATTATTTTATCTCCTGCTCAAGGCTGTAACCCGACTTGCTAATGAACCAATTTTCTTTCTCTGCATTCCAATCTCAAGGTGCCGCTCTGCTCCCACGTTAGGAGACGCTGAGACTCTGTACAGTGGCCTTGGAGTACGGATAGTGCACCCCTCTGGCAGGTGTTAGCTCATCTCTCTGTACCTCCTTTGTTCATGTCCGGCTCAAGCCTGTAACTTTCCGTTAGAGGCCTGGCCGAAGTCTCCAGAAGGGTTTATTATGTATTAGCGTACCCTGGGGCATCAGTTCCCTCAGCAGACATCTCAGGGGGAAGGCCTTACTGGGCTCCTCTGCAGAGGGTATACTGAATAAAGTAACATTCGTATTCTCTACTGTCTGACCGATTCTTCACTTTGGGGAAGTGTTAAATTTGGGGGTCTCTAGTTGGCACAGGTAGGTACTTGTGGCAAATAGGGTCCCTTGCCTCTAGTCAGGGTAAGGGGGATTACACTCCTAAAATAACCCCTGCTCACCCCCTTGGTAGCTTGGCACAAGCATACAGGCTTATCTCAGAGGCAGTGTGTAAAGCATTTGTGTACACATACAGTAACTCAGTGACAACCCTACAAATGGACACCACACAAGGTTTTATATAAAAAATAAATATTCTTTATATAGACTTAACACAAGACCACAAACAACAAAAATCCACAATACTGTAATTAAAATTGTAGTTTTAGCTTAGTTCTGTTCAGTTCTTAAAATGCAACACTTTGAGCCAATGTAACTTACGATGCGTTACGCTTCCACAACAAAAGTGTTGCAACGATGGAAATGCAGCAAAGCTCCGGTGCAAATAAATAAAGACGTGCATATCTTTCAGATGCGGCACACTTCTCGGATGATGCAAGAAGTCTCAAAATGAACTATTGAATTAAATAAAATTCAAAGATTGCAAGAATGAAAACAAGAATTAACTCAAGTATAAATTAGTGTGGAATCCTCATTTTTTCAAATAGAGGAGAATAGGCTTGTGTGCCCATGGGGATGCGACTAATGCAACATTAGAAGCACGTCTTATGTCCCTGAGACTTCAGCAGGAGGCAAGCTCTGTTCCAAGCACTTGAAGATCCTTATAAGTTAATGAAAGTACACAAAGTCCCTTTCTCCTCTCTTTGGCAGTCAGGCAACTACTGCAGGCCAATCCCCCAAGCAGCACTTCAGCTTGGGAATAGTCTCTCCTCAGTTTCTTCAGGTTCCTCTCCTCAGTAAAGGTTTCTTCTTGTTGTCCAAAAGTGATCTAATTTCATGGGATCAGGGTCCCAATATTTATACCTCCAAATCCTTTGTTCTCCGAGGGGAGAGGGTCCTTTGCCCAGTCCAAACCAGTTATGAAGCACTCTGTTTACATGACTCCTTCTTTCCTTTCACAGTGCAGGGCAGAAACATCAGATGCCCCACAGGAGGTGGAGCCAGCATTGTGGAGGGAAAGCACAGCCCTGGAGCACTTTGTTGACATGCTTTCTTCTCTCCTTTCACAGTGCAGGGCGAAGACATCAGACGCACCCCAGGGGGTGGAGCTAGCATTGTGGAGGGAAAGCACAGCCCTGGAGCACTTTCTTGGCATGATTCCTTCTCTCCTTTCACAGAGCAGAGACCTCAGACGCACCACAGGGGGTGGAGCCAGCACTGTGGGGGGCAGGCACAGCCCTATTCAGGTCCCAAGTGCAACTGCTCCCTCCCATCTAGATGCAGATCTCTTTATTCACCACTGGGCTGACTCACCCTGTCTCCTGGAATCCCCAGCCCTGTCACTAACAAATCCCAGACAATGGAATACACAAACTAGCAGAGGCAGGCTTTGGATAGTTAGACAAGAAAATACCTACTTTATAAAAGTGGTATTTTCAAACACAGAATGTTGAAACCAAATTCACTAAAAGATGTATTTTATCATTCTGAGTTCAGGCAAACTAAACTCAAATTTTTACCATGTTCCCTGAGTCTGTTAGGATTATAAAATGTAATATTCTAACAGCCCATTCTGGCCTATGGAGAACAGGTAGCCTTGCAATAGTGAAACATGAAAATGGCTGTAATTCACTATTAGGACATGCCACGCATACCAGGGCATGTCCTACCTTAAACTTACAATGCACCCTGCCCTTGGGCCTACCACAGGGGTGTCTGATATGAAGAAACTTGAAGGTTTAGGAACTGGCAAGTGGGTGCACTTGCCCAGTCAGCATGGCAGTACCAGACTGCACACAGGCTTTGCAATGGCAGGCCTTAGACACACTTTTACAGTCACTAATCCATACATCAACCTATAATAGGGAGAGCATATGCACTTTACCACTGATCAGCAGTGGTAAAGTGCCCAGAGTCAAAAAACCCACGTAAACAGGTCAGAGAAAGTACAGGAGGAAGGCAAAAAGTTCAGGGATGACCCTGAAAAAAGGGCCAAGTCCAACAGGAAGGCATAGCAGGTGGTTGTATATAACCCGCGTGGCCCTAGAAGGCCCCGTCCTTTAGGTACAGCGCTTTCCCTCAACGCCTGAAGCTACAGCTCTTTCTCTCAGTCTGCCCTGCACAAGGCATGGGACAGAGCCAGGTCTGTGGGTCTCTCTGTGGGTACAGCGCCTGCCCTCAATGCCTCCTTCTCTCAGGCTGCCCTGCACAAGGCATGGGACAGAGCCAGGTCTGTGGGTCTGTGTTTGGGTACAGATCCCGTACTCAGCACCTTATGCTGCACTCCCTTCTCTCACGCCCCGCTGCACAAGGCATGGGACAGGGAGTTGGGACAGAGCCAGGTCTGTGGGTCTGTCGGTGGGTACGGCACCTGCCCTCAACGCCTGAAGCTGCGCTCCCTTCTCTCAGGCCGCGCTGCACAAGGCATGGGACAGGGAGTTGGGACAGAGCCAGGTCTGTGGGTCTGTCGGTGGGTACGGCGCCTGCCCTCAACGCCTGAATCTGCGCTCCCTTCTTTCCGGCCGCGCTGCACAATATATGGGACACGGAGCTGGGACAGAGCTAGGTCTGTGTGTCTGTCTGTGGGTACAGCGCCTGATCTCAATGCCTGAAGCTGCACCTCCTTCTCTCAGGCCGCTCTTCACAAGGCATGGGACAGAGCCAGGTCTGTGGGTCTGTCTGTGGGTACATAGAGCGCCTGCCCTCAATGCCTGATGCTTCGCTTCCTTCTCTCAGGGCGCTCTACACAAGGCAATGGTCTGGAAGCTTGGGACAGAGCCAGGTCTGTGGGTACAGGGCCTGCCCTCAATGCCTACCTCACCCAGGACGCGCTGCAAAAGGCATGGGACAGAGCCAGGTCTGTGGGTCTGTCTGTGGGTACAGCGCCTGCCCTCAACACCTGAAGCTGTGCCTCCTTCTCTCAGGACACGCTGCACAAGGCGTGGGACAGAGCCAGGTCTGTGGGTGTGGTACTGTAAATTTTGTACCCGTGTTATAAACTTCGTCGTAGCATAACGATTTTGGAATTGGCAGACCGCAAATGATTAGAATACCATGCACAAGCATTTTCGTCATATTCAGGTGACGAAATCACCCTGAAATGAGAGTTTCCGTCCCGAACCCTCGGGTTCCATTTTGTGAACGGCAGCCATTTTGTGATTGCCCTCACCTAGGCTCAATGACTAAAGCCGAAATCGAGTCAAAAGGACACGTATACCTTCGCTGACTCCTCTGTGACCTGGGCAAGCTGACTCCACTGCCCAAGGTCAAACCTGTTCGGTCAGTTCCTTTCCCAGTGGCCGAATGAGATTAGCATCAAGGTGCAACATGCCGTAAACCTTTCATCGCACACAAACCATGCCTAATCTCACTCACACCTGTCCCTGTTTCTTTCTTTATGACTTGCTTTACGAGGAGGAGGTGCCCGTTTTTATTGGGGGTCCGGCGATATCTGATGGAAATACTGGCCCTTGCCGGGAAATTGATTATGGACTTGTCATCATGACTCTGCTTTTTCTTTGTAGTGAAAATATGTGAATGGTCAACTGTAAAATAAGGAATGTTTGCCTAAAGCATAATATTTTGTATAAAAAGAGAAGGCTGGCTTTGTAAGATTGAGCAGTCTCCTGAGAACATACACCGTGTTGTACTTCTAGGATACCTGTTACTGGTTGCAGCCAATAAATACAATCTTTGACTTCACCAAGAAGACTCTGTGTTTCTGTAGTCTGAAACAGGAAGAACTCGAAGTCTTTGGGTGTGTTCCCTGGCACCGCTGGGTTCCGAAAAACCCATTACTTCATGGGTCTGTCTGTGGGTAATGCGCCTGCCCTCAACGCCTGAAGCTGCGCCTCCTTCTCTCAGGCCTCGCTGCACAAGGCACAGGAGGGGGACACAGCACAGAAGGACAACTACACCCGACCAGGTGAAAGGGGAAACAGGGAGATGGAAAAAAAACAAAGATAGAAACACAGAAAACAAGAACACTTCAGATAAAAGAGACATGTGGTAGGTAGGGAGAAAGAGAAAGCAAGTGAGAGAGACGGCCCTGATCGCAGACACTGATGACATAATGGCCCTACTGGAGTGCAGCAAAACAGCAGCCCTCATCCTCCTCGGCCTGTCAGCCTTCGACACCGTCTCCCACCACAGCTTGACTCCACCTGATCGGAATCCAGTGAGACGCCCTCAAATGGATCACCTCATACCTACCTGGAAGAACCCAGAGAATCTGTCTCGCACCGTTCACCTCGTAACCCAAGGAGACCATCTACGGTGTCCCACAGGAATCATCCCTCAGCCCCGCCCTCTTCAACACATATGCGACCCTCATGGCCAACATCGTCAGATCGAACAAATTCAACATCATCTCCCACGACGTCAACACCCAGCTCATCCTCTCGCTGTCAGAAGAACCCTCCGCCACCAGAACCAACCTTCACAGATGTATGATGAACGTTGGGGACTGGATGAAGGACAACTATCTTTAGCTCGAAATGGACAAGACAGAAGTCCTCATCTTTGAGAACAACACCTTGCCATGGACTGATGTGCGGTGGCCTACTGAACTCGTCTCCTCCCCACCCCGACACACCATGCCTGCAACCTCGGCGTCATTTTGGACAGCAAGCTCTCTATGAAAAACAAGTCACACACGTTCTCATCTGCCTGCTTCCACTCTCTACCCATTCTCCGCAAGATCTTCAGGGGGCTCTCGGTCAACACGTGAAGCGCCGTCACGCAGGCTGGACTACAGGACTACACTTTACGTAGGAATCACTACACACCTCCGGAAGGGACTACAAACAATGGAAAACTCAGCGTCATGACTCATCCTCGATCTCCCCAGATGGACACACACCACCCGCACCTCAAGAAGCTGCACTGGCTCCCGATCCAGAAGAGATACCAGCTCAAGATGCTGATCTACGCCTACAAGGCCATGAACAGCGAGGGACCAGCCTACATCAACAAATGAATAACCTTCCATCAAACAACCAGACACCTACGATCTGCCTCCCTTTCCCTCGCAGACACCCCCGATCCAACAGCAAAGGATCTCCCTCTCACGCCTAAGGGGGGGGGGAGGGGGGCAGAGCTTGGAGTGAACCCACCTGCCTCCTGGGAACCCGCACAGCTCTGGGACTGCAGGAAAGGCCTCGGACCTGGCTGTGGCCTGTGTGCGAAAGAACAGAGCACTGCGAAGCAGCTAGCAACTCCAGCGCCGCGAGGCCCTCACGGATGATTTGCGGCGCTTCATAAGTCCTAATTGATTGAGAGAGCTAGACAAGAAAGACAGAGCGGGAAACCAACAGAGAGAAGGGCAGGGACAAAGAGAGAAAGAAACTGTGAGAAAGACAAGAATAGAGGAAAATCGAATGAGAGCGGAAGAGACAAGACATCTCTTTAAGTTCAAGAAAAGGTTTATTAAAAAAAATTAATATGGTCATAAAACCAATACTTCGTAAATGCAGTTATTTGTTGATACAAAGACGCATAAGGGTGAGGAGACAAGACATCTTGACTGGGGAGACAGACTTCATTCGCTCCCTGTCTTTACTGGCACACACTCTCCGTGGGTGTCAGGGCGCTTTACGGTGCACCACAGACATAGAGTGACCATGTCTTATAGACACAAATCAGGTGAAAGCAAGGTCAAGAAAGGAGACGGACAGAGTTCAGTGACAAACACAAACATATCATCAGGGGCAGTGCCCTGTTAGCAGATTCAGGAAGATGTGACCACGTCGAGGTCAGAGAAGGGGCCTGGTCACGGTCAGCCATCTTGAGGTCAGAGAAGGGGCCTGGTCACGGTCAGCCATCTTGAAGTCACAAGAATGGTGCACGCTTCACACGAGTGTGTTTTTGAAAAAACGTCAACCTCACGAGAAGTAAAACCCATGCTGAGGAAGCAGGGCCTGGGGCCCGTCCCTTCCAGTCCTGGTACTTGCACCGGTGCTGGGTCTGCGCAACCTGTGAGGTGACCCACAGCCCAAGGGGAGTCTGGGCCATTGCGAGACTCGGAGCCCCATCCATGGACGTCATTCAGGGGTTGCCAGGGGTCGCAGCTGCTACCCCTGGCTTGCCCTTAGCGATCCCTGGCTCTACAGTTTGCAACCCCTGTCCACAGAGGTGGCAGAATCAGTGCCAAGAAGACAGAGGTATGTTGTTAAAAACATGTATTGGTTCATCGGACTCTGAATTTGAACACCATATCCCTATTCAGGAAGTTGGTCAAATATTCGTTTAAATTCCTAATGAGCCATACATTCGATTGTAGCTTTTATAGTGCATTTCAAATGAAATGAAATGAAATGAAATGCATTGTGTATATATCCAACCATTTATGGACTATGAAGCTATTTCAACTTTGCTTGTATAAATTTAAAAAAGAATATATCATTGTATCTATAATTAAAGATTCTATTTTTGAGACAAAATCGTTTCTGGTCTCATATGGTTATTACACAGTTTAGGTCCCCATTTCTAATTGTTTCCTAAATGTTTATTTGCATGTATTGTTTATACGCCCTGATTTAGGAATTTGTTTCAGGGGTAACCCTTTTCTTTACACATGAGCAGAGCTGAAAGCAATGATCTGGAAAAGGGAAGCCAAGAATTGGAATATGGGCCCCCGGAAACCTTACTGGTGGTGACAGCTAACAAGCCTGCTCTAAAACATTTCACTACAGTATGGATTAATACCCCTGTAACAAGGAAAAACAAAAATGAGGGAAACTGGAGGGGTCGGCGGTGAGGTGAAAATGGATATTTAGATTCCTTGGGGCAGATTTATGAAGGACTTGCGCCGCCGGTGCGTCACTTTTTCCCATGTTAAAAATGACGCACCAGCGGCGCAAGGCCTTCATAAATCTGCCCCCTTGAGTGTTAAACTGGAGTGCAGCGTTTTGCCCTCCCTCTTCCTGATTGGTAGAAAATCCCATTCCAAGATGGCTGCCGATTTGTGGTCACGTGCAGCTGAAGCCAGAGGCTGTCAGGCCTTCTTTGAGCTTGTCTGCTCCCAGACAGGGTTTGTACTTTAACAGCTCATGACAAAGTAGTTTAATTTCCGTCCTCGCGCCATCTGGGCCTTTTTATCAACTTGTCGACTCCGCCTCCCTGGTATTCTGTCCAGACATTGCAAATGTTCAAAAACAAATGATGCACAATACAATTCAAAAGGATTAGCTTTGATGCCGGGCCTCCTGCACGGATTTCTGATGCATGCAGCGCGTGGCCCAGGTGGGCACCAGCTGGGCAGGTGCAAGCGATGAAGCGCCTTGGGGTGGGTTAGTGAGCGGCTCATCCATCAGGCCTTTGCCTCCCACGTGCGCGTCTGGTTTGCGTTGAAGAAGCTTTGCAGCAATGGCCTCAGAACAGGATGCATCGACTGCACATGCTTCCGCCTGTGCTGGGTGTCCTGCCTCCCTCCACGCATCACATCTATGCCTCAACCAAGCCCAGCTCCAGGAATTTTTATTTGGGTGGGCCAAGGGTGCATTCGGGTGGGCCACTGCTGGCCGGATTTATTGCTTATATATCTAGCCAGGCCTGCTTCCGGGCCCTCCTTTATCTCTTCTTAGTCTTACAAGGCCCAGTAAAACGCACTCTTTTCCAAATCTCTTTCTAAATGTTATCACTCTCAAAAAGTGCTTTTTTCCATGTAATGTCCCTTTGATGGGAAGAGGAGGTTTCTGAGGTGGGAGTATCAGGCAAATGACACTTCTCGGGCTCCCTCTGCGCGATCCTTCAGGGATAAACCCTCTTCATTACTACCTCCAACTGACCCCAGACTCTGCAACATACTCCCTCACAGGCTTGATTATCCACTACTCCTCTCCAGTGCACCTTATCTCACAGCTGACCTTGGGCCATATCAGGCACCATCGGGCTAAACTTAAATTTTTCACGGTTACAACATTAGTAAAATCACCTTCATACTTAGCCCCTTGCCTGCTCATGACAGAACCACTCCGTTATGAGCCACGGGCGGCGTGTGCTCATGACGTCGTGGTTACATCATGCGGCTACCGCTCCGCCCACTCAGCATTGATTTACCGCATGTGTGGGCGAATTAATGAGCAGGCGTGGCCGTGACGGAACCACGCCGTCATGAGCACACGCCGTCAGTGACTCATGACGGCGTGGTTCCATCACGACCACAGCGGCGCCGCCGTGAAATTTGTGCCTCGGCCAAGGGGTTAAAACATTGAATATAGCAGTAAATATAATTAGCACAAACTTCAAAGTATGTTCCACATTAGCCATTATGGCCCGACGGCTAATTAAATAAACAAAAACAGAAAGACCATGACAGGGCCCGCTTCAGCACTGAAGCGAAAGTATTTTTTGGCGCCATGCCAATAACCTCTTTCTCCGTAAATACCTTTACTACCACCTTCCAACAGTGCCCCTCATCCCTCCATGCCCCCCCCACTGACCTCCTCATCGGATTCCCTCACTGCCACCCTCCACCAGTGCCCCATATCTCCCCATAGCCCCTCCCCTTTATGACCTCCTCCTCAGATTCCCTCACTGCCACCCTCCACCAGTGCCCTTCATCTCTTTGTAGCCCCTCTCCCTCATGACCTCCTTCTCAGACTCCCTCACTACCACCCTCCATCAGTGCCCCTCATCTCTCCCTAGCTCACCCTCCACCCCATGACCTCTTTCTCGGATTCCCTCACTTCCACCCTCCTCCAGTGCCCTCATCTCTACGTAGCTCCTCTCTCATATGCATTTCATTTGTTGTATAGCTCTACGCATATCAGTGTAGTGTGTGTCACAGTACTTTACACCACGCACACATTATACAGAGACAATGAATCATACAAGTATGTAAGTCAGTCTACAGGGAATGTCACATAAACCAATGAGGATTACAAGTTGCATGAATCACATGTCATCCATACTGGTGGGCGGGATATTTTAAGAGGGGTTGGTCAGGGGAAACACAAACATAGGATTTAAAGAGTATTCCATGGGGTCAGCTTTACTGATAAAAATGTATATCTGCCCAAACATACTCATTTTAGCAATATTAGAATACTACTAGCTCCAATTTTACATTGCTAGGTGACCTCAATTTACATCTTTATTCCCTTTGCGACCATATAGCTATGGAACTGATGGACGATCTAGCGGCCCTTCAATTAGATCAACGGGTTGATGTACCCACACATATCAAAGGGCACCTTTTAGACCCTATCTTCAGCAACTGCACTCAACTAGTGGTCGTTCAATCCATTTGTCTACCCTGGACAGACCACTTTCTCATCCCTTTTACATGGACAACGTGCAAATCACTACCCCCTGTTCCCCTGATCAGGAACTCTAGAAATTGGGCCAGATTACCAGTTGACCTCTAGCTCCATAACCTGATGCACACTTGTCCATTGCGCAATGATGACCCGAGTATAGCTAATCAAGAATATGAGGATTGGATATCTACATCTCTTGAAGCTACCCTCCCTATCCGTAAAGTTGCATCAAAACATTTGCATAAAACTGCCCCCTGGTTCTCAAAATCCCTCAGAGACAAAAAACGCCTCTGCAGAAGATTAGAGAGAAGATAGCGTCTGGACTACGCACCGGATGCTAAAACCCAATATAGAGAGGCAATTAACTCCTACAAAAGCGATGTAAAATCCTCCCAGTCAGCTTATTTTTCAGGAAAGCTCATGGAAGCTAAATCCAAACCCAGGGAAATCTTCCATATAGTAAAAAGTCTCACTAAAATCTCTACTTCACTTAAGCTTACTGCCAAAACTACAGCTCACTGTAATGATCTGGCAGAATTTTTTCACCAGAAGGTAAATCTAATCTATTCCTCCTTCCCGGTCACAGTAACTAACCCTAGTGCAATGGGACAGGGGAATCTGGAGGTGGTGCCCTTTCGATCTCCAGCGATATTAGATCACTTGCCTTTGTTGGATTCCGAATCCCTGGACCAATTAGCTCACCAAGTAAAATCAGGATCACCATGCGATCCAGCCCCGCCAGAAATAATGCTGTTGGCTACACAAGTTGTGCTTCCCACTATTATGAATCTCTTAAACGCCTCCATCACCTCCTGCACTGTCCCACCTGCATGGAAAAAGGCCGAGGTCCGGGCTCTGCTGAAAAAAATCTAACCTCGATCTTGAGGATCACGGCAGCTATCGTCCCATCTCTCTGCTCCCATGGGTGAGCAAAATTCTCGAGAAACATGTCAACATCCACTTAATGGATTTTCTCGAGAATAATCAGCTGCTAGATGCCACTCAAACAGGCTTCCGACCTAAGCACGGAACAGAAACCAACCTGATAGCAGTTACTAAGGATACCCAAAAGATCTTGGATCAAGGGGGATCAGTGGCAGTGGTCCTCCTTGACCTCAGTGCTGCTTTCGATACGGTCAGCCATGCCACCTTGCTGAACCGTTTATCCGATGTAGGAATAGCAGGCGGGGCACTGCAGTGGCTCGAATCATTCTTGAGCTCTCGGTCTTTTCAGATCTTTGATGGAGATGCTGTCTCAACAACCAGGCCATTGAACTGCGAAGTCCCGCAGGGCTCCTCCTTAAGCCCTGCGCTTTTCAACATCTATATGAGACCACTAGCTGAGGTTGTTCATCCGTTTGGCATTAAAATCATCTCATATGCGGATGACACTCAGCTAGTGGTTTCTCTGGCGCAGGAGGATGGCCAATCAGCCCCATCGAGACTATTGAATTGTTTGGAGGCAGTTAAGGGATGGATGACATCATCCTCCCTTAAACTTAACGGGGATAAAACGGAGCTGATGCTCCTGGGATCCCCATCTCCGGAACATTTCAACTCTCTTTGGCCCCCCAGCCTAGTCAGCCTTCCCCCCCCCAAGGACACCATAAAGAGCTTAGGAGTCTGGTTGGATAAGGCTCTTTCCTTCAACATTCAGGCCACTAAACTGTCTGCAACCTGTTTTGGCCTTCTCCGGATGTTGAGGAAAGTTCTTCCTCTCCTGCCTATGGAGGCCAAACAGGTGGCCGTCCAGGGCCTTATTCAATCCCGGCTGGACTGCAATAATGCTCTATATGTCGGCGCTCCGGACTACACATTACGAAAGCTGCAGATTGTGCAGAACTGCAGCGCTTGAACTCTGCTCCAGCTGCCCCGCAGACAATCAGCTAAACCGGGGCTGATCAAGCTACACTGGCTACCTGCACGACAGAAAATCATCTTCAAGGCAATGTGCATTTCTCACCAGTCCTTTTGGGGCACAGGTCCAGCAATTGGCCGCCAACTTATAACCCAGTACCATCCCACCAGAAATCTCAGATCAAGCCAGTCTTTTCTGGCCTCAGTTCCCAGAATAAAAAGAGCAAGAGCTGGTGTAGGATGTTCTCCCTTAATGCTGCCAAACATTGGAATTCCCTTCCCCTCAAACTCAGATCCAACCCTAATCTCCTTTCGTTCTGGAAACAGTTAAAAACTCTTCTGTTTCATGCCCACCATTAATCCTCCTAGTTAACCCTCTTTTGTTCAGTGAACATACCTTCCATCAGCGCTTGGACGCCCTTGGGCAGCAATCGCGCTTTACAAATACCCATTTAATTTCATTTCATTTCAAAGACTGAGGAAGTTCTAACTATATCACAAAACAAAAAAAGCGAAGTTCTAACTATACATTCATGTTTGTAGGCAGCTCTTTGGTGACAGTTCATTGGTCACTGTCCTATGTTAGGATTGTAACTTCTGAACTGCAAATAACACAAGGATTTCTGTGACAAGGACAGTAACCCACTGAGCTATCTACATAACATACAGTTCATCTGCATTTAAAAAATATTAGAACATTGGAACGTTGGGAGCTCCATTGCAGACAATGGAGTGCTCGGGCTGATAATGGCTGGTATAAGCCCGGAGCTCCAACATTCCAATGCTTCTTTGTTCTCAGCTCTGGCTATGAACAAAGGCTTCACGGAGCCTGAGGGGATTCCAATCCCCTCACGCTCCCATAAGGCTTTGTTCTTTTTTGTTAGAACATTCTGCCCTCTAGTGGCAGAATGTTCTAATAGCCTTATAGCCCTTCGTACCTGGTCTATACCGGCTATTAAAGTCCCTCTCCCTTGTTAAAGGCCCTTGCCTTCGGCTCGGGCCTTTAACGCTGGAGAGGGCCTTATAGCCCCCTCAACAGTGGGCTATAAGGCTATATTAACAGACAAATGATTTCTCCCCAGCAGGATCATTAATCACCAGCGTGATCTGGGCATGTTGTATCGTCTTATTGTTGTCCTGCATTGGCCATGATAATGATAAAAACTGTTTAAATGAAGCACACACGAAGTATGTGTCCTGCTGGGCCTGTGCAGATTTTAAAAAGAGAAAAAATGTAGTAACACATTCTCTTACCTGCTCCATTAGTCAAACTTTGTGTCACAGCCTGATGTGATAAGCAACGACAGGGGTCAGGAAAGGTGACTAAGAATAAACAAACTTATTTTCTCCTGTGCTGCATAGAAAAAGAAATATCAACGCAGCAGGACAGTAGACAAAGGTTTTCCAAAGGTTACCATTGTCAAAGAAAGGATTTGTCACCTTTCGCCATGCAGAGATGAAGGGGTGGAAAAATAAACATAGCCTCGTTAACATGTAAATGGTCTTTTAAGACCTTTGAAGTACTTGGTGTAGGAGAGTAGGGTCTGCAATCCTATGATCACCCCAGATTTTTGCTTTTTGCTTCACTGGTTTACGACTTCCCTGGCTGTGGGCCTGCTAATCAGACCCACAGCCTAGCTGTTCTCTCACTAAATTGACACGTGTACCTTAGGTGCATATACCAATTGGTACTGGGCCAGCTTATCAGACCCTGTAACTCAGGGCATGGGTGTACCCAGGGCCTACCAGGGGCTGCAGCATGTATTATGCCACCCCTGGATGGCCATCTAAATCTGCCACAACTGGCTGCACGGTAGCTGGGGCAAGGTGGTGTAATCACCCTTTGCTTTAGATATAGTATACCTGTATCTAACCCTAAAATGGACACACAGATTCCTATCAGTCGAACCTATGGCAGGCCTTGACAATCCTGAAGGCAGAGTGCTTGGAATCATGTGAGATGGTGCTCTGGCATGAGCTGAGCCCGTTTGCAGCATGCGGGACCAAGTCCTAATAGCTGTTCCATGATAACGCATACCATATACACTTAAGTGCTTTATAATCCTCGCGGTTATATGCCAACTCTGGTATCGCTTTATCAAAACATGTCGAGTAAGGTGTCATACGAATTGGAATACTAACCCCACGCCAATTCTGGCGACGGGGTTAGCATTCCACCCTTCTAGAGGGACATGACATGTTTGTAACTGTGAACCCCGGTTAAAGTTAACTCGAGCCTCAGCATCACAAAATGGATGCTGCCACCACAGACACAAGTCTGACCTCCTGCTGCTGGGAGTCCTTCCAGCGAGAAGAGCTTGGACAAAGGGTTTCTTGCCAGGGGCGGTGCTAGCACCATCCCAGACAGGGTTTTGTGTATCCTAGGTAGGCAGGGCTGAATAGGAAGGTGACTGCAAGTGGCACTTCGGTGCTCTCTGTGCATATGCCGGCTTGAACCAGTTCCAGGGGCACACCAGCCCCTGAGCTGGGGAAAGTCCGGACAAAGGGAGAGGGGTGTAACCAACCCCCTTCCTGGTCCCAACCATGGGCAGGACCTAGTCACGTACCAGCCCCTTTCTTTAGAATAAAGGTAGGAGCGGGGACCCTTCCAAATTAGATCATCTTTGAATCCTGAAACTACTTTCTACGAAAGGAACTCAAGACTTCTTCTCAAGATTTCTCCCTTGTGACTAAGGAGTAGTCACCCTGCAGCAGCAGGCACCAACTAAGTATCTTGCGGTTTGCTGAAACGTCCCCAGGCCTACTGCTCTCTCTCTAAAATGGATTCCATGTACCTTAGGTGCATATACCAATTGGTACTGGGCCACCCTATCAGTCCCTGTACCCAGGGCATAGGTGTACGCAGGGCCTACCAGGGGCTGCAGCATGTATTATGCCACCCCTGGCTGGCCATCTAAATCTGACACAACTGGCTGTACGACAGCTGGGGCAAGGTGGTGTAATCACCCCTTGCTTTAGATATAGTATACCTATATCTAACCCTAAAATGGACATTCGTATTCCTATCAGTCACTCCTATGGCAGGCCTTAACAATCCTGAAGGCAGAGTGCTTGGAATCGTGTGAGATGGTGCTCTGGCATGAGCTGAGCCTGTTTGCAGCTTGCGGAACCAAGTCCTAATAGCTGTTCCATGATAACGCATACCATATACACTCAAGTGCATTAAAATCCTCGCGGTTATATGCCAACTCTGGTATCGCTTTATCAAAACATGTCGAGTAAGGTGTCATACGAATTGGAATACTAACCCCTCGCCAATTCTGGCGACGGGGTTAGCATTCCACCCTTCTAGAGGGACACGACATGCATGTAACTGTGAACCCCGGTTAAAGTTAACTTGAGCCTCAGAATCACAAAATGGATGCTGCCACCACAGACACAAGTCTGACCTCCTGCTGCTGGGAGTCCTTCCAGCGAGGAGAGCTTAGACAAAGGGTTTCCTGTCAAGGGCGGTGCTAGCACCATCCCAGACAGGGTTTTGTGTATCCTGGGTAGGCAGGGCTGAATAGGAAGGTGACTGCAAGTGGCACCCCGGTGCTCACTATGCATCTGCCGGCTAGAACCAGTTCCAGGGGCACACCAGCCCCTGAGCTGGGGAAAGTCCAGCATGGGAGAGGGGTGTAACCACCCCCCTTCCTGGTCCCACCCATGGGCAGGACCTAGTCGCGTGCCAGCCCCTTTCCTTAGTATAAAGATAGGAGCGGGCCCCCTTCCCAAATTAGATAATTCTGAATCTTGACTACTTTCCACGAAAGAACTCTTGAACCTTTCAGAAGACTCTCCCTTGTGGCTAAGGAGTACCCACCCTGCCCAGCAGGCACCACCCAAGCGCATCGCGGTTTGCTGTAAGTCTCTCCTCCGGATCAAGACTGCCCAGCTCGACGAGAACCGGCTTCCCTGGCACCTCTGACCTCTACCCACATCGTCAGCTCAGCTGAGATTCGTTCGTGTGACGAGACCTCGAGGGACCGGCCATCTTCAAGACTGCACGACGCTTGCCCAGCACGACCGCCGAGGGATCCTCGAGTGAGTGCTTTGGGGTTTGAGAAGCCCGAACCCTGAGCAGCTCCAGCACCGAAGTCCAGCCCCCCAGCATCCACCAGATCTGCGTGGGGCCCTTCTGCTCTTTGCTGCTCACCGCGTTGTCCGGCTACTTGCCTGCTGGCTTGTGGCCCTCCTGACAACGCACCACAACGACAACACTGCTGGTCTGGTTGCTCCAGACTGGCCCTTGCTCCCCTCCAACAGAGGAGTTCCCCGGACCCTCCTGGTCCACTCCAGACGCTATCTTGCGTCCACCGCGTGGGCTTGCATTTGCCAAGACTTGTTGCCCCAATCCTGGGTCCAGCGACATCGACAGCAGATACCTTCGTGGGACAGCTCGCACCTCCATCCTGGTCGCCAACAACGCCTCCTGGTCCGAGAGACTGCAGAGCCCAGCGTCGCCCACTCAACTGGTCGAGGTGACTTCGTCCGGTGCCATCCTGGTGCCCATCTAATCACTGGCTAGTGATTCAGAACTTGGTCCCCTCTGCTTACAGGTATCCTCCATCCCCGATCCAGGCTTGGATCACATCGAACTTCATCACTGGTCGCCTGCCAGCAACTTCTTCTTTCAGGCTCCATAGACTGCAACGAGGATTCCCGACGTCTTTCCAGACCTATGCAGCCACAGCCCCTGGGCTAGGTAACCTGAGCATTTCGGTGCTCCAGCATAGCTTAACTATCCAAAGGTCCAGATCCTTTTTCGTTTCAGCTCTACCTAGTCGGATTCGTCCGATAACACTAACTTTACGAAATCTAGCATTCATAGACTTTGTCCCGCATCCCGCGTGAGAGTGCACACTCTGCACCCGATCCCCCTAGGCCTCCTGCTAGTAATCTGAAGGTTCAGTAGTCCAGTCCTAGCGATCCTAAAGCCTATTAGAGTAGTACTTACCTGCTAGTAATTTCGCATTCCACTTTTAGAGTATATGGTTTTTCGTGCCCCTCGGCCAGTTGTGTAAATTGTGCGACTTTCAGTATTTTCATAAGAGCTTTGTATTGTGCTTAGCGCTCTGTCCTCATAAAGAGTCCAGGGCTGTTGTGTTCTAAATAAATATACTTTTATATTCATAACAACTTGTGTGGTGTCCTTTCACTTGGTGTTCAAGGGGTATATGTGATGGTATAACAGCTGACTTAACACGCCCTCTAGAGTCTAGCCTAAAGACTGCTCTTGTCCATGCTACTAGGATAGCTGGTCTACGGTTGACTTACAACCAATCATCAATAAGGGTTGTTTGGACAGATACATAGTGATCACTAGAATAGTGAGCACTGCATATCAGGCCACCTTCTCACATTGGTGAGCAGCGGTTGGGATTTGAGCTTGCTGTTGTTTTACCATACGTATCCTAAGAATATCATTTGAAAGATCACATAAGTACCCAGGTACATATAACTTAGCTTAGAATACTCTGAGTTCTACTGAACCAGCTGTTGCAGCTCCTCAAGGCTTAGCACACCTTGGCTACAACTCTTAGCAAGGGATCAGTAGGCAAACAAATAGTGTAGGTAGGTGCATCACTTACACCACACTAGAAGCATGTCAGACAAAGGAGGGAACACAGAGGCCCCCCTTGTGTCAGTTGACCCTCCACAGGTCATATCAAGATATGCTGCTCTTAGCTTCCAGGAGATGAGACAAATCTGTACATCCAGTAAGCTAAAACAGGGTTCTAACCCTACAATTCCCTTTCTGATTGGTCTCTTAGAGACTTATGATGCCAGAAGGACTGCTAACACAGACCCTTCTAATCCAGATGGGAACATGCCCCCTTAGAGGGAACCCTTGGGGACCCTGACCTCCAACTCAATGGAACAGTTAGTGCAGGAGGGGAGGAGGATCAGGAATTGTCAGGGGATGAGGCAGACAAGGGTCAGGTAGAAGTCAGTAGACTCACCAGGACCTACTTAAGCAGGCATGAGAATGGATTTGGGGGACCCCCAGGGCCACTCTCAGGCAGGCTTAACATTGGGAGTGGACGAGTTAGGTCTCTATCCAGAGGCTCTAACAGATCCATTCGAACCAATGGCTCTCAGACCTCTTCTCACAGAGGGATTACATCCCCTCAGAGAAGAGAGCATGCAGCTAAGATGAGGGAAGTCAATCTGAGGATTGAAAGGGAAGAACTTGCCCTGGCCAAAGAGAGGCTTGCCCTTGCTAGAGAGCAAAAATTGTGTGGGCTAGATCCCACTGGTGGCCGCATTTTACCTAGAGAAAAGGACAGGAGTTTAGACACTAGACACCTGAGTAAGATAGTGCCCCCCTTTAAACAAGGGGATGATATCCACAAATGGATAACTGCTTTGGAGAGGGCCTGCACTGTCCAGTGCGTCCCCCAGAGTCAGTGGGCAGCTATCTTGTGGCTCTCCTTTGAAGGCAAAGGTAGAGATAAGCTCCTCACTACTAGAGCTGAGGATGCTAACAATTACCAAGTCCTGAAAAATACATTGATAGATGGGTTTGGCTTAACCACTGAGCAGTACAGGTTGCTGTTCAGGGATACCCAGAAAACTCAGTCTCAGGATTGGTCTGATTTTGTGGATTGTGCCACTAAGGCTTTGGAGGGATGGTTGCTGGGCAGTAAGGTTACTGATTACACAGGATTGTATAATCTGATCATGAGGGAACAGATCTTAAACAATTGTCAGAACCAGTTGTTGCATCAGCACCTTGTTGACTCAGATCTGACCTCTCCCCAAGAATTGGGAAAGAAGGCAGACAGATGGGTCAGAACAAGGGTTAAGCAGAACCAGGGCCAGAACCAGGGTGGCCAGAAGAAAGCAGTCCAAAAGGGTAATACTAAGAATGAGCAAAATGACCGGAAGTCTTCGACAGGCCCCCAACAAACCAAAGAGGGTGGGGGTCAGGCTTCCCAGAAGAAGAAGACTCAAGAAGGCCAGTCTAAAAGGTGGTGCCAATACTGTAAAAGTAAAACTCACTGGTTTAGTGAGTGCACCAAGAAAGGAGGGCAAACTCCTGCCACTGCAGCCCCTAAGGCACCTGCACCCCCTAGTACAGTCAGCAGTGGTAGTGCACCTCCCAAGGGATTAGTTGGGTTAACCTTGGGATCTGAGGGGTATGACAACTTAGTTGGCACACTCACTCAGGCTGTCTTTGTCTGTACAGGTGATATGGATATATCCCCTGATGCAAGTCCCAATACTTTGGGCAAATACAGGCAGACACCTTTTATAAATGGAAAGATGGCTCAGGCCGATAGGGACACTTGTGCCAGTGTCACAATGGTGACACCTAACTTTGTGGACCCTGGACAGATCATACTAGGTACAGACTACCTAGTGACCAATGCTAGCAATGTCACTACCCACCATAGTATGGCAATTGTAGCTTTCTCCTGGGGAGGGGTAAGTGGCCAAAAGAAGGTTGTTGTTAGTTCAGACCTCCCAGTTGAATGTTTGTTGGGCAATGATTTGGAGTCATCACTATGGTCAGAAGTGGAACAGAGGACTCACATGGAGATGTTAGGTGTGCCTGCACATGTCCTTGCTGTGACTAGGTCACAGGCCAGAAGATTCCCCACTGAACAGGTGCTGGATCCTGGAACAACGGACCAGACACCTTCCAAGAAGAAGAGCAGTAGGGTTAAGGCATTGCCTTCCCCCTTTCCCCAGGTTGTGGATCAAGTCTCAGAGGAGGCTGACCTCAAAGAGCTGAGGGAAACTGAGCCTAAAGAACTGGAACCTGATCAGGTTGAGTTTCTAGGTTCAGGGGGACCCTCCAGAGAAGACCTGGGGAAGGAACAGTTAGCCTGCCCTTCTCTTGAACCCCTCAGACAGCAGGCTGCTGCTGAGGCTGCAGGAAACGCCACAGGTTCCCACAAGGTATACTGGGAAGATGGACTCCTGTACTCTGAGTCAAGAGACCCCAAACCTGGTGCAACCAGGAGGCTGGTCGTCCCCTTGTCACAGAGAGGTTTCCTTCTTACCTTGGCCCATGAGATTCCCCTTGCAGGACACTTAGGCCAGAACAAGACTTGGGACAGACTTGTCTCACACTTTCACTGGCCTCACATGAATGAAGATACCAAGGAGTTTTGTCGCTCCTGTGTCACTTGCCAAGCCAGTGGTAAGTCAGGTGGCACAACAAAGGCCCCCCTTATACCAATGCCTGTGGTGGGGGTGCCCTTTGAAAGAGTGGGGATTGACATTGTTGGTCCAATGGAACCCCAGACAGCATTAGGGCACAAGTTTATACTGGTGGTGGTGGACCATGCCACCAGGTATCCTGAAGCTATTCCCCTTAGGACCACTACAGCACCTGTTGTGGCAAGAGCCCTAGTTGGAGTGTTCTCCAGAGTGGGCTTCCCTAAGGATGTTGTCTCTGACAGGTGCAAACTTCATGTCAGGATATCTGACTGCTATGTGGAAGGAATGTGGTGTCAACTACAAGTTCACCACACCCTATCATCCACAATGCAATGGGCTTGTTGAAAGGTTCAACAGGACCCTAAAAGGGATGATTCATGGACTACCTGAAAAGCTCAGGCGTAGATGGGATGTCCTGATACCCTGCCTTTTGTTTGCTTACAGAGAGGTCCCACAGAAGGGGGTTGGCTTCAGCCCTTTTGAACTTCTGTATGGGCATCCTGTGAGAGGACCCCTGTGTTTGGTGAAGGAAGGATGGGAGAGACCTCTCAAAAAGCCTGCAACCAACATAGTGGACTATGTACTTGGTCTCCGCTCCAGGATGGCTGAGTATATGGAAAAGGCTTCTAAAAACCTTGAGGCAAGCCAAGAACTCCAAAAAGCTTGGCATGACCAAAAGGCTGTCCTGACTGTGTACAAGCCTGGACAGAAGGTGTGGGTGTTGGAGCCAGTGGCCCCAGCAGCACTCAAAGACACATGGTCTGGGCCCCACACAATCATTGAGCAAAAGGGAGAGGTCACCTACCTGGTGGACCTTGTAACTCCCAGGAGCCCCCTCAGGGTGCTCCATGTGAATAGGCTCAAGGCATATGTCGACAGGAAGGACATGAGCTTGCTCATGGCCACAGATGAGGGACAGGAGGAGGAGAGTGACCCTCTCCCAGACCTGCTCACTCAGAAGCCTGATGATGGGTCAGTGGATGGTGTTGTCTTTTGTGGCAGCCTCTCTGAACATCAGCAAAAGGATTGTAAACAAGTTCTTCAATCCTTTAGACATATGTTCTCTCTGACACCCAGTCAAACCAATTGGTGTACCCATGAGGTTGACACTGGTGACAGTCTGCCAGTTAAGAGTAAAATCTACAGGCAGCCTGATCATGTCAGAGACTGCATCAAATCTGAAGTGCAGAAAATGTTGGAGCTGGGAGTCATTGAGCCCTCAGATAGCCCTTGGGCTAGTCCAGTAGTTCTAGTGCCTAAACCTCACACCCAGGGTGGTAAGAAAGAGATGAGGTTCTGCGTAGACTACAGGGGCCTCAATGCAGTCACTAAGACTGATGCCCACCCAATACCAAGGGCAGATGAACTTATAGATAGATTGGCTTCTGCCAACTACTTAAGTACATTTGACCTGACAGCTGGGTATTGGCAAATCAGGTTAGCTGAGGACGCCAATCCTAAAACCGCATTTTCAACCCCTGGTGGGCATTATCAGTTCGTGGTGATGCCCTTTGGTCTGAAAAATGCACCTGCCACCTTCCAAAGGTTGGTGAATCAAGTCCTTACTGGGCTGGATGACTTCTGTGCGGCGTATCTTGACGATATTGCTGTCTTTAGTTCCACCTGGGAGGATCACCTGGTCCACCTGAGGATAGTGTTAGAGGCACTGCAAGCAGCAGGTCTCACTATCAAGGCCACAAAGTGCCAGATAGGGCAGACACAGGTTGTATACCTGGGCCACCTTGTGGGTGGAGGCCAGGTTCAGCCACTGGAGAGCAAGATACAATCCATCAAAGATTGGGCTCCTCCAACCACCCAGACTCAGGTTCAAGCTTTCTTGGGCCTGACTGGTTATTACAGGAAATTTGTCAGGAATTATGGATCAATTGTGACTCCACTTAATGACCTGACAAGCAAAAAGATGCCAAAGAAAGTTCAGTGGACAGCAGGCTGTCAAAAGGCATTCGATGACCTAAAGCAGGCCATGTGCACAGCCCAATCCTAAAGAGTCCAGACTACTCCAAACCATTCATTGTCCAAACAGATGCTTCTGAGATGGGTGTGGGTGCTGTTCTATCTCAGCTGAATTTCGATGGTCATGACCAGCCCATTGCTTTTATTAGCAGAAGGCTGACCCCCAGAGAGAAAAATTGGTCAGCTATTGAGAGGGAGGCCTTTGCTGTGGTTTGGGCCCTGAAGAAACTGAGGCCATACTTGTTTGGCACTCATTTCAAGATTCAGACCGACCATAAGCCCCTCTTGTGGGTAAATCAGATGAAGGATGAAAACCCCAAACTGCTTAGGTGTTCCATTTCCTTACAGGGGATGGATTTTACAGTGGAGCATAGACCTGGCACTGATCATGGCAATGCAGATGGGCTCTCCAGGTATTTCTACTTAGAGCAAGAAGTCTCACCTGGTCAAGGTTAGTTTATTGTCCCAAAGTTTGGGGGGGGGGGTCATGTAGGAGAGTAGGGTCTGCAATCCTATGATCACCCCGGATTTTTGCTTTTTGCTTCACTGGTTTACGACTTCCCTGGCTGTGGGCCTGCCAATCAGACCCACATCCTAGCTGTTCTCTCACTAAATTAACACGTGTACCTTAGGTGCATTTACCAATTGGTACTGGGCCACCTTATCAAACCCTGTAACTCAGGGCATAGGTGTACCCAGGGCCTACCAGGGGCTGCAGCATGTATTATGCCACCCCTGGCTGGCCATCTAAATCTGACACAACTGGCTGCACGACAGCTGGGGCAAGGTGGTGTAATCACCCTTTGCTTTAGATATAGTATACCTATATCTAACCCTAAAATGGACACTCGTATTCCTATCAGTCACTCCTATGGCAGGCCTTAACAATCCTGAAGGCAGAGTGCTTGGAATCGTGTGAGATGGTGCTCTGGCATGAGCTGAGCCCGTTTGCAGCTTGCGGAACCAAGTCCTAATAGCTGTTCCATGATAACACATACCATATACACTCAAGTGCATTAAAATCCTCGCGGTTATATGCCAACTCAAGTATCGCTTTATCAAAACATGTCGAGTAAGGTGTCATACGAATTGGAATACTAACCCCTCGCCAATTCTGGCGACGGGGTTAGCATTCCACCCTTCTAGAGGGACACGACATGCATGTAACTGTGAACCCCGGTTAAAGTTAACTCGAGCCTCAGCATCACAAAATGGATGCTGCCACCACAGACACAAGTCTGACCTCCTGCTGCTGGGAGTCCTTCCAGCGAGGAGAGCTTGGACAAAGGGTTTCCTGTCAGGGGCGGTGCTAGCACCATCCCAGACAGGGTTTTGTGTATCCTGGGTAGGCAGGGCTGAATAGGAAGGTGACTGCAAGTGGCACCCCGGTGCTCACTATGCATCTGCCGGCTAGAACCAGTTCCAGGGGCACACCAGCCCCTGAGCTGGGGAAAGTCCGGCATGGAAGAGGGGTGTAACCACCCCCCTTCCTGGTCCCACCCATGGGCAGGACCTAGTCGCGTGCCAGACCCTTTTCTTAGTATAAAGATAGGAGCGGGCCCCCTTCCCAAATTAGATAATTCCGAATCTTGATGACTTTCCACGAATGAACTCTTGAACCTTTCAGAAGACTCTCCCTTGTGGCTAGGGAGTAGCCACCCTGCCCAGCAGGCACTACCCAAGCGCATCGCGGTTTGCTGTAAGTCTCTCCTCTGGATCAAGACTGCCCAGCTCGACGAGACCTGGCTTCCCTGGCACCTCTGACCTCTACCTGCATCATCAGCCCAGCTGAGATTCGTGGGTGTGACGAGACCTCGAGGGACCGGCCATCTTCAAGACTGCACGACGCTTGCCCAGCACGACCGCCGAGGGATCCTCGAGTGAGTGCTTTGGGGTTTGAGAAGCCCGAACCCTGAGAAGCTCCAGCACCGAAGTCCAGCCCCCCAGCATCCACCAGATCTGCGTGGGGCCCTTCTGCTCTTTGCTGCTCACCGCGTTGTCCGGCTACTTGCCTGCTGGCTTGTGGCCCTCCTGACGACGCACCACGATGACAACACTGCTGGTCTGGTTGCTCCAGACTGGCCCTTGCTCCCCTCCAACAGAGGAGCACCCCGGACCCTCCTGGTCCACTCCAGACGCCATCTTGAGTCCACCGCGTGGGCTTGCATTTGCCAAGACTTGTTGCCCCAATCCTGGGTCCAGCGACGTCGACAGCAGATACCTTCGTGGGACAGCTCGCACCTCCATCCTGGTTGGCGACAACGCCTCCTTGTCCGAGAGACTGCAGAGCCCAGCGTCGCCCACTCAACTGGTCGAGGTGACTTCGTCCGGTGTCATCCTGGTGCCCATCTAATCACTGGAGGGTGATTCAGAACTTGGTCCCCTCTGCTTACAGGTATCCTCCATCCCCGATCCAGGCTTGGATCACATCGAACTTCATCACTGGTCGCCTGCCAGCAACTTCTTCTTTCAGGCTCCATAGACTGCAACGAGGATTCCCGACGTCTTTCCAGACCTATGCAGCCGCAGCCCCTGGGCTAGGTAACCTGAGCATTTCGGTGCTCCAGCATAGCTTAACTATCCAAAGGTCCAGATCCTTTTTCGTTTCAGCTCTACCTAGTTGGATTCGTCCCATAACACTAACTTTACGAAATCTAGCATCCATAGACTTTGTCCCGCATCCCGCGTGAGAGTGCACACTCTGCACCCGATCTCCCTAGGCCTCCTGCTCGTAATCTGAAGGTTCAGTAGTCCAGTCCTAGCGATCCTAATGCCTATTAGAGTAGTACCTACCTGCTAGTAATTTCGCATTCCACTTTTAGAGTATATGGTTTTTCGTGCCCCTCGGGCATTTGTGTAAATTGTGCGACTTTCAGTATTTTCATAAGAGCTTTGTATTGTGCTTAGCGCTCTGTCCTCATAAAGAGTCCAGGGCTGTTGTGTTCTAAATAAATATACTTTTCTTTTCATAACAACTTGTGTGGTGTCCTTTCACTTGGTGTTCAAGGGGTATATGTGATGGTATAACAGCTGGCTTAACACACCCTCTAGAGTCTAGCCTAAAGACTGCTCTTGTCCATGCTACTAGGATAGCTGGTCTACGGTTGACTTACAACCAATCATCAATAAGGGTTGTTTGGACAGATACATAGTGATCACTAGAATAGTGAGCACTGCATATCAGGCCAACTTCTCACACTTGGGTGTGGCTGCGATAATGTCTAAAACTGTCTGTGTGTGTGCACCCGGGAAGCTGTCTCGGCCCATGCTGACACACACGGCCTGTGCATTGCACGCCTGCTTCAAGCCCTCACTGCGACGACCAAGGCTCCTGTTTGGGTGGGTCAGGTTTGATTTGATTTGATTTGATTTTGAGTTTTGTAGAGCGCACAGCTACCCTAGGGCATCCCGGCGCTAGTGACCGCAGTCCTGGAGGGTGGGAAGTCATGGGGGGAATGCTCAGGGGAAGAGAAGGGTCTTCAGTCTTTTCCTAAATCTGAGGTGGTTTTGTTCTTGCCTCAGGGAGAGTGGGAGGGCATTCCACAGTCTGGGGGCATTGTACGAAAACAGGCGACCGCCTGTTCTGGCCTTACTAATTCTGGGGACTTTTGCAAGGGAGAGGGAGTTAGATCTGAGTTGTCTGATTGATTGTTGATGGGACACAAGAGGCCTGAGGATGGGAGGGCCTTCATTGTGCAGGATTCTATGGGCAATGCACAGGGTCTTGAAGTTGACCCGTTCCTTAACTGGCAGCCAGTGCAGACTTCTAAGGGCTGGCTTGGCCGAGTTCCTCGCTGCGGTTCCTGTGAGTATTCTTGCCGCCGCATTTTGTGCGCATTGAAGTCTGTGGACTACAGAGACTGGGGCCCCCAGATATAGGGCATTCCCATAGTCCAATCTGGAGTTCACCAGCCCCTGCATCAAGAGCTTCCTGGATTGAAGGGGGAGTAGATGGAGGATATTTCGTGCCATCTTCATAAGGCCAAAGCACGTTCCCGCAGTTTTCCTCGCTTGTGTTTTAAAACTGAGATCCTGGTCCAGCCATATCCCTAGGCTTTTTACTTCGGATTTTGGGTATGGTGGAGATCCCATGCATGGTGGCCAGGGAAGGGGAGTGGGGATTCAGGCTCATGTTTGGGTGGGCCTGGTCCACCCGGCCCACCCGCTAGAAACGGGCCTTGCCTCAATGCTTCTATATCTGCTCCGTTCACCCCTGCGCCTACCTCCAGCGATGCACACTTGTATTATAGTGAGTCGCACAACAGAACGCGCAGTGTTTGTGTCATATAAGGCGTCTTGTAAGTCTACCCAGGTGAAACGAGACCAATATTGGTACTTTTCCTTTGGGGATTTCCAGGTTGCTTCAATCACACCAATGTATATATTTTGAAACTCATCCATTTCCCTCTATATGACTAACAAAAATGTTGTATAATCGGCATTGTGCTTGTAAGGTGCTCTGACACTTCTTGAGAGGTAATAATTTGCGCTTTATAAAATCCCTCAAATAAATAAATAAGGCGGTGGTGTGACTGACAGATCTGGTCAAATACTTCTGGACGGAACCTTTGTTGCTTGTATCACACATGCGAGCCTCCGGCATTCACACACTCTCCAGATCTCCATCACGCAGCCATCTCGTCCTCACACATGGCTGTCCCTAAAATGTCAGTCTTAGTACGCACTATGAGTAAACATTCCAGACCCTCCATCAACCCTACATGACCAAACCCTTCGAGAATCTCAAGGCCCTATCACAGCCTCTTTTACACCTGTGTCAGCATCCTCATTTTTGAGAAGACACCAGCAAGAGCCTATAGCTCCGGGACACCCCCGTCGGGGGTAGCTGAAGACTTTATAAGTTTCAAAAATAAATAAATAATAAATATAGGCAACCATACCAAACCATACCACCACGAGGGATCAGTCATAGCCCCCAAGCCTCCCGCATAGGAATATGGTTGTTACTTGGGGACCCCAACTCCCTAACACACCAGGAGGGTTCAGCGTTTTCTCCTGGTCTTCCCGACGACTGGGATCCGTCTCTCCGCCCACCACTCTTGAAAGGCTTGAAAGTCAATAAGAAAAGAAACAAAAAAATCCACAGCACCCTGCATCTTCATGGACCTAGCTCTAAGAAACTTGACTGAAGGTGCAGGGCGGGGCTAAGGGCCATGATGGCCGCTCGGAGCTGAAGCTCCTTGGTGAACCCGCACTCCAGTATCCAGAGCAGCACGTTGCCGTGGTCATATCCCGCCGGAAACACCAGTCCCGAAATCGGAATGCTGGTGGATCACGTAGAAGGTACAACCGCCTTTCTATGATCCTGATCGGCCAAATTATGAGCTACAACGCCCCCGTGAGAAAGTATGGGAGAGTGAGGAAGATGGCGGCGTGAACTCTAGGCTCCGCTCCGGAGGACCAGACTAACCCTTTTTGTGGAGCATTTGGCCAAAGAAAAACGGATCCTGACCGATAGAAACCAGAGGCTTTTTCCACCTTGAAGAAATCTCGCCACCACTCTGATTCGGCGGGCGGACGTCAGAATGAGGGAGGAGCAAGGCCGTTAAGAAAGCAGCTTTCATGACAGATAGAAGTGGTAATAAGTAATATGGCTCCTGCGCTTGAAGGAGAAGTAAACAGTAACTTTAGAGCCCCGATGCCTCTATGCAACTGACCTGAGAGCTGCTGGGCCGTGCGGATTCGTGGGTGTTGTGCCTGCTGACATCGACGGCAATTTTGTGACCGAATTAACACTGCGCAGTTTTTTGGCTTCTAAGAGCCCCCCGTACCGGACAATAGCGGAGCAGATTCACCTCCATCCTGCATACTCGGGACTGACCTGTGAGCTGGCTGAGGATCAAGAGCTGCTGCGAGTCGGCACACCCTGATGGCCGAGAGGTGTACTCGTCACCCGGATCTGAGGGGAGCGACCCTGCCCTGCAGCCTGGTGCAGTGAGTGCTTGCTGGGGGTTGGGGTAACCCATGTGCTAAGCGCGCTCCTGGTTCCGGGACCTAGGCCTGATTCTCTGGATCGGGCCGGACTGTGGAAAGTGGCGGGGCTCACCCTGTCCTGCGGAGGCCCCATGCTTGTTCGAACACCGAGGGAACGAGCAGCCGGTGGCGAAGCCTCAAAATGGCACCCATCACTCGCGGACCCGTTCCGGGTCGCTTCATGTTCGGCGTCACTTTCCCAGCAATGGTATGAGGCCGCAGCGAAGTACTGTGCAGACAGCGCACCTCTAGCTTTGCAGCTGAGCACTGCGCCAATGTGCTGCAGACGGTGGGGCGTGGAGAAGAACGATCGACATCGGGTGCTGGAGCGCAAGGGGGATGGCGGCGCCCACCCCGAACCACTAACCATCGGAAAGCTCACCAGACCCTCCAGCACGCCTTCCCTCTCCCTGGATACTAGGGAATAACAATCGCAGACGCGCTGGCCTCAGAAAGGGGAGGCACTGCGCACACCCTCACCTACCACGTCTTCTGGCACTTTATTCTCTTTTGAACGTTCTGGAGAGCCTATGCCTGCTCCCTCTGACATACGTGTCCTCTACACAGAACCCTGCGGTTCACAAGTTGGCCTTAATGGGGTTCATGAATTTCTCCCTCAGCCTCATGATTCTGAACTATCTCCCTTGGATAATGAATGGGTTAAACACTGTTAGTTCTGAACATCATCCTCTGTAGAACATGATAACATCTGGATTGCTGATGTGCAGCGTACTATAATCTTCTGTGAATTGTGAAAAATAATTTGAATTATAAACTGTGTGCTTCATGTCCTGGATGGCAAAGCTTCTGGAATGGTCTGTGCTGGGCTTTTACCTTAGGGATGGGGCAAACTCATGGCGGCAGAGAGAAAACAGTCTGTCCCCCTAACTGATGCTGTCCGTCTCATTTAGTACTTTCTTTCTCTACTTCCTTTGCTCCTATCCCCTCTCCCCTTGCCTGCTACACCACCTGGCCCCTTGTCCTTTTGTGCCCTTTGACTAGGCACTCCTTCTCCCCTTGTTGGGGAAAGATCCAATATTTATACTCTGGAGTCTCAATGAACCCGCTGAGAGAGTCCACTGCGCCAAGGGAGCCACTCACACTTGCGGTATGGTATGGCACCCCTTGCCAAAGCACTCCCTCTCCCCTTTTTGGGGAAGGATCCTGAAAAGTAAACCTTGAAGTCACAGAGACCCCTCTGAGAGAGTCCACTGCGTAAAGGGAGCCTCCCGTAACTTAGATAGGGAAGTGATACCACTCCCCCTGGGATCACAGCTTACTGGACGTTGGACGCAGCTTTGACTCGTCTACCGGTTTGTGTCCGCGTCAACCTCCCCCTCTTTCCATGCTGTGTCTCTCACCCTCCCCTCCTCTTTCCATGCTGAGTCTCTCACCCTCCCCTCCTATTTCCCTCCTCCTTTCTCTGTCTACTTCCCCTGCTCCTAACCTCCCTCCCATGAATCTCTCCCCTCGCCTGCTTTTTCCTTTACATGTATGTCCTTTTTGTAGTATCGACCTTACATGTAACTATGTTGCCATGCTCTAATAACTGTGTGACCTTTGTAACAGTGTAACCTGCAACTATGGTCTGATACTCATGTAAAGCGCTCTGATACCTCCGGGTCTAGCCAGCGCTATATAAAATCTTAAAGAAAAAAAGATGCACTCCAGAATCCCAGTGGATACCTCTTGCGGATGGAGAGTTTTAGGCAGGCTGAGGCTCACCGGAAGAGTCGACTCCATCTTTTCCAGGGTGAGTACCCTTACCATCTGTCAACGCATTACAGGCGGCAGAGTTTCTATCATCATCCACCTTCTGCCTTCTGGTCTCCTGAGCCAACTTCTCAACTCCCAGCCTTCAAAGACCTCCCCAATACCTGCTTCTATGTTTACATTATCTATGACATCCTCATCATAGAGGCACTCACCAGACTTCTGCTGGTTCCTGCTGCTCAAGACCTTCGGTCTCATCCTCCTAGGAGACTTCACTCCCAGACCCTACTGCCATGCCAACTCAACCATCTCACCGTGAGACTGATCTTCCAAAATGCATCATCGCACCAGAGCGCTTGACTCAACACTCAACATCCAATCGGCTCCCAGGATGTGCACTCCTTGTACGAGCATCCCAAATAGTCCTTGCTCAATAACTCCTTTAACCCCTTCCCCGCGAGGCTAATTCCCCCGCTGTGCTGGGGGGAGGGGGGCGCGCACAACGCTGCGGTGCTCATGACGAGCTCAGCTCGTCACGCAGCACAGTGGCGCTGTGCTCATGAAGAGCTGAGCTTGTCATGACCACACCCGTTTCCATAGAACGCTCAGCACAGCGGGGGAATAATCCCCGCGTGTGAGCGCCGCGCTGGTCATGACGAGCTCAGCTTGTCATGAGCACAGATCGACCGTGCCTCATGACGAGTCATGAGTGCGGAAGGGGTTAATACCATCTCCGCCCACATCCAGGCATCACACACCCCAGCACCAAGACCCCACAGCATCAAATCTCTTCCCCCCTCACTCCCACTCATGCCCCTTCCATTTAGGACTTGTTCCTGCAGGGTCTTCACAGCCCCTAGAACACCTCTGTGGATCTGTAGGAAATTGGATTATCCTTTGGGGTGGACAGGTGTCCCCCCCCCAAAGGATAACAAGGAAAAGACCCCACATGTCAGAGATTCTGGAGTAAGTTAGTTAGATACACAAGGGTGTAAGCTGATGTGTATGAATTGTACAACCTTATATTATTGAATATATGACCTCTAGGCACATCACGTCAACACTGAAATCCACATCATATTAAAGTACATGAATATTTGACACACAAGAAAAATGAGTATAAACAATGATTGTGTCTAACAGTGAACAGGCATATCCTGTGCTTGCTTTAAACCTACCTTGAGCCCGATGTCCCTCCGAGCACTGGATAGATGGCCGAAACACGTTGACATCTTTAGAAGGCAGGGTACTAATAGCCCCCATTTATCGCCAATAATACCCCTTCTTGGTATCTTTTCTGTTTTCAACCCAGTCAAAGCAACCATTAATCGCTAAGGAGGGTTGCTGAAGGCTGTTTCAACTGCGGTCATTTCTCCGGCACGTGGAGATTTCATCTCTTTATATCATAAACAAACCCTGGCTCCTCTAACGCTGGTTGTAGCCTGCTTGAATTCACGAGATTTCAAGTGAGGGAATGCCCAATGAGGAGAATGAAAAAGCTTGTGCCTCGCTGCTCAGGGAAAGCGCTGTGAGTTGTTGTGGCCTATTTCAAAATCCAAGGGCATATTTTTAAATAATTTTTTGCAGTTTTACAGAACTTGGGTCCAAGCGCATTAGGTCACTTTTCAAGAGAACCAAAGCTTTACAAAAAAACTAGATTGTTGGAGCCCTCAGTGCCTGATTGGCTGAAGGGATGCCCCCTTCCGGCAGAACTACTCCTCCCGTCAAGGACAGGCGGCTACACTCACTGTACAACCCGTGCTCACCCTTGGGTAGCGGGGCACTGAGCAGACAGGCTCACTACAGACGCAATGTGTAAAAGAGATAGACACAAACAAGGGAGAGGTTACACTCCACTCAGGAGGTTTACCCGCATGTCTGAAAGCACAACGGAGTCACACAGTCTCTTGACCCGCTTCTAAACTCTCTCGGAAGTGTGTCTTCAACCCAGTCAATCTCTCTTGCTACTACCTGGCACAAAGATGTCTTTAGGAGGGGCCGCTTGTGGAGACAGCAGTGGTCTGCCATCATGAGGGTCAAAAAAGGAAACAACCAATGAATGGGGAGTGTCATACGGGAGCCTGTCGATAAAGTGAGGCGCCCAGAACAGTACAAGATGATCCGGGTCGTGCCCAGGCTACCCAGGCCCAGCACTTGGTGCGCGTTGGGATGAGTTGCACCATGCACTTCAGATTCAAACACGATGAGTTGCAAATTCCGCAGTTCCCTGGAAAGGAGGTACAATGACTGGTGCGCGTTAACATGGATTACAACAGGTAATTCCGGTCAGACACAGCGAAGAGATACGATTCCGTGCCTCCCTTAAATGTGAGCACCACATATAGTGCACAATGAAACAGGCTGCCCCAGACCAGTCTGATCAAACACACAGGTGCAATTTCAGCACAGGCGCATAATGTAGAATGGGGCACTAATCCGGCTCCACTTCCAACTCCGAGGGTTGTACCCTGTGAATCGGTCACCACGCAATCAAACAATCAGAGTACTTGTAAAGAGTGCTACTTACCCATGAGGGTCCCAAGGCGCTGAGGGGATGGGGGTGTAGAAGCTGAGTCTGCTGTTCAGGTAGGTTGGTCCGGCGTTGTGGAGTGCTTTATGTGCGTGGGAGAGTAGCTTCAAGGTGATCCTCTTGTTGATGGGGAGCCAGTGTATGTCTCTCAGGTGGGGGGTGATGTGGCTGCGGCGGGGGATGTTGACGATCAGTCGGGTGGAGGCGTTTTGGATGCGTTGTAGTATTGGCTGGGATTCCTGCATAGAGTGCGTTGCCGTAGTCCAGTCTGCTGCTGACGAGGGCCTGTGTAACCGTTTTATTTTTTTCGGTCAAGATTCATTTGCAGATCCTGCGGAGCATGCGGAGGGTGTTGTAGCAGGAGGAGGAGACTGCGTTGACCTGCTTAGAAATGGAGAGGGAGGAGTCGATGATGAATCCTAGGTTGCGTGCATGGTCAGTGGGTGTTGGTGCTGTTCCCAGTGTGGTCAGCCACCAGGAGTCGTCCCAGGCTGAGGGGGTGGGTCCGAGGATGAGGACCTCCGTCTTGTCCAAGTTCAGCATCAGACGGCTGCTCCTCATCCAGTCGGCGATGGCCTTCATTACCTCGTGAAGGTTGGTTTTGGCGGTGTGTGGGTCCTTGGTGATGGGGAGGATGTGCTGGGTGTCATCAGCGTAGGAGATGATGTTGAGGTTGTGATGTCCACTTGTGCGAGGGGGGGCATGTAGATGTTGAACAGAGTCGGGCTGAGGGATGAGCCCAGGGGAACGCCGCAGATGATGCTCGTGGCTTCGGATTGGAAGGGTGGGAGGTGGATGCTCTGGGTTCTGCCGGAGAGGAAGGACGTGGTCCAATCAAGGGCCTTCTCTTGGATTCCGGCTTCTAGGAGGCGTGTCTTTAGAGTGCGATGGCAGACCGTGTCGAAGGCGGCCGACAGGTCCAGAGGATAAGGGCTCATGTTTCGCCGTTGTCTAATTGGCACCTAATGTCGTCTGTGGTGGTGATGAGGGCTGTCTCTGTGCTGTGGTTTTGTCTGAATCCGGATTGGGATGGGTCCAGGATGTTGTTGTCTTCCAGGTGGTGGGCCAGTTGTTTGTTGACGATTTTTTCGATGACTTTTGCCGGGAACGGGAGCAGGGAGATGGGCCGGAAGTTCTTGAGGACCTTGGGGTCTGCCTAGGACTTCTTAAGGAGGGTGTTGATTTCGCCGTGCTTCCAGCTTTCCGGGAATGTCGCTGTCTCGAAGGAGATGTTGATGACCTTCGGTAGTTGGGGTGCGATGGCTGCGTCTGCTTTGTTGAATACGTGGTGTGGGCACGAGTCTGAGGAAGACCCTGAGTCGATGGAGTTCATGAACTTGCGTGTCTCGTGGTCGTTGACGTTGGACCAGAAGGTCAGGCGGATGGCGCTGGTGGTGTTCACATGGTGGGTGGAGTCTGGCATAGTCGGGGCGGTCGTGGTGTTGAAGCTGTTGTGGATGTCAGCGATCTTGTGATGGAAGAAGATGGCTAGTGAGTCGCACCGTTCTTGTGAGAGCGGGATGTCATTGGCGCTGGGGTTGGAGAGCTCCTTTACGATGCTGAAGAGCTCTTTGCTGTCATGTGCGTTGTTATCCAAGCGGTCTTTGAAGGAGGATCTCTTGGCTGATCTGATGAGGTGGTGATGTCTGCGGGTGGCGGCCTTGTGGGCTGCGTGGTTGTCCGGTGTGCGTTCGTGGAGTCATATTTTCTCCAGTTTCCGGCATGCTCGTTTGGAGGTCTGGAATTCGTCGGTGAACCAGGTGGCTCTCTTGCTGGCGTGGCTGTTGGAGAGTTTCTTGAGCGGGGCGAGGGTGTTGGCACAGTTGTCGATCGACTGTCTATGGTTGCGGGCTGTGGTGTCCGGGTTGGTGGGGTCGATGGGTGGGTTCTGGGCGAGGGTGGTGATCAGCTGATCTTCGGTGACTTTGCTCCAGCAGCAGCGAGGTAGTTGTTGGGTGCGGTGGTCCGTGGTTGGTTTCTTGAAGGTGAAATGGATGCAGTGGTGGTCGGTCCAGAGGAGTTCGGTGGTGTGGTCGAAGGCGACGTGTGTGCTTGTGGAGAAGACGGGGTCCAGCGTGTTGCTGGCGGCATGGGTGGGTGCAGTGACGAGTTGTCTGAGGCCGAGGTTGGCAAGGTTGTCGATCAGGGTGGTGGAGTTTACGTCTTTGTTGTTTTCGAGGTGGAAGTTCAGGTCCCTGAGGAGGATGTAGTCTGTGGAGGCGAGTGCGTGGGTGCTGGCGAGGTTGGCAATGGAGTCGCTGAACTATGCCCGGGGTCCAGGGGTTCTGTAAATGAGTGTTCCTCTGAGGGTGGTGTTGGGGTCGGTTTGGATCCGGAATTGTAGGTGTTTGGCAGTGTTGAGGGTGTCATCTACTGCCTTCCTTTTTCTTTGCCCACCTTGTTCTCCACTTCCCCACTTCGCCCCATTTCTGCAGGAGTTTCAACAATTCTTTTACTTGGATCTGTTTCCCCATCACATTCAGGCTTTCTAAGTCCTTGTCTGAAAAGTCCACTCTGTAGGGTTTCTGAAGAATTTTGGAGCGACTAACATCAACTCCCATTTCTGTGGCGACATCCATTATCTTTTCGTGGAGCACCCTAGCATTCCGGGTAAGATTCTTACTGATGAATAGTAACTCTTCCTCATTATACGAGCTCAGGCGCTCAACTCCCACGTTCCCAGCCATCATTTCTTCTATTTCTATTCTTAATTTATATATTTCCAATGTTTTAGGCTGAGAAGTGGTCTCCTTCTCTATCTCCTTTGTCCATCTGTCTAATTCTTCAGGGGAAACTAAAGAGGCGTTCCTAATTCCAGTTGCACTTTCAATCACCACTTCCTTTGGTCTGGGCTGACTTCTTGTCCCGACTACACAGGCCCTCGACTCCCTTATGGGCAAATCCATTAAACTTCCAGATTCACACTCACTTTCCTGATCCTCATCTATGAACACTTCTTTCCTCGGGGTCTGGAAGCTAGGAGTGGGCAGTATTGGGGTGATAACAGGAGGAAGGGGACTAATCAAGTCATTCTTATACATCGGGATAGCAGGACCAATAGTTACCGGAATGGTCAAGGAATCAGGATGGGGATGCATCTGTGCAATGGTTCTGGCTAAATCCTCTCGTTGTTTACAGAGGGCTTCTCTCTCCCTTTCCTGCAACCCCCTTTCAGCAGTATTGCCATGTAATACCTGGGGTACTAAGGATGGGTAAATACTCGGGGCAGTCGGGGTAACCAATCGAGGGGGACTTTCCCCGAATGGCTGATAATTCGGGACTGTGGACTTAGGTCTGCAAAACTCATCCCTTCCACTATGTTTACTGCTTGTAGCTGTCCTGTCTGTATCACTTTCCCTCCTACTCCGGGGGTAATTGGTAACAGAACTTTGAGAATGCACCGAATCTGATTCTGCTACATAGGGAGGTGGATCCTTCATTAACAAGTCTTCCAGGTGTTCATCTTCTACATCCCCCATAGGTGCTAGGTGATGGGTTTTTGCTTTACATTTTCCTCTTTTCTCCTCTAGTACTCCCATCATGGGAAACAGTCCTTCAGTTAACATAGACTGCCTCCACTGTTTCATTTTCTGTTCTTTTGTTGGCGTTGGAAGTCTGGGATACCACTTACTCACTCCTTTATCCATTCGGGGTTTATCTCGCTCTGCAGCCTCAATCTCCCACTCCTCCAAAGCTTCGTACTGGGTCAACCTAGGTCTAGGGTGTAATTCATTCATGCGGGTCCTTAAGTTAAACAGGATCCGACCATTAAATGTACCTTCAACAGGGAATGCCAGGACTCCGTCATCTACAGTATACTTTGCCCAATTTTCTAGCCAGATACAAGTGTGATACCCTTTATCAAACATCATAAAAGAGGCAGGGGTATTTGGCGGGGGAATGAGTACGCCTTCTCTCGTTCTAATGGGCTTGTCAGTTTTGAAAAAGTTCTTCACTTTATCCGAGAATGACAATTTTCTCTTTATTCCATACATCATGTGCGGTCTACCTCGTATAAGCTGATCCTTATGAAATCCTAGGTACTTTGGATTCGGTATGAAGTCTGGATACCACATACAACTCTCCAGACTCGCTTCTAACTCGGCTGGATTAATTTTGTTTACTTTCGTGCTTCCAATGCTAGCGCGACTTTTATTTCGCGCCACCCAATCAGGTCAGAGAATACAACTACGGTCAACCAATGGGTGCGCGGCCTTTTCGCAAGACAGAGTCTCACGCTTCGGCGCTCACCCCTCCTTCACAAATTCAGCTCCGCTACACGCCCGCTATCCTGACCAATAACAGCGCGGCACGGAGTGACGTCAGAGCAGATCTCCGACTGACTCCCGCCTTCACAAGGTAACGGAAACTTTTTACTCTCTCTAAAGTGCAAGTGCAGGTTTTAGTTATCAACACACAACGTTTGCCACTATGTCTGAGTGTTCTAAATAGAGAAAAGACTTTTCTTTCGCTACTAGTAAACCACTTCTGTCTACTTTTCATTCACTCTGGATAGACTTCTTTGCCTGTCCCTACACACTAGTAACATAGAACCCGTTATTCTTCTGACTCATCCACCTTGATCGGGGATATGTACTGAGCCAGGATTTCACCAGTGAACTATTTTACTTACCAGACAAGCCTCGGAGACCCTACTACTCCTTCCGTATGCGACCCTTACTAGGTGATATCGCAATGAAAGTTTTATAATGGACTCGTAGCTATCATTCACTCCAGAAACAAAGGTCCTAATTAGTGCTTCCAGTTATCCTTAACCCTGCACTAATACCTCAAATCTAGTGACTTCAACAGCTAACCGGATTCTACTCACCGTTAGCTAAAATACTTCCCCGGGGATTCAGACTACACTGAACATTTACAAACAATTCTGGGTTAATTCAACATGCAGAATTTATAACAGCAATGCAAATTCATGAACATTTACATAAAAAAAAACACATTTCAAAAAATACTGTAAAAATACAGTAACAATCAGCAGCACGTTTTTGTATTCACGGTTTGTTTATGACTATCCTGCCTACCTAATCTAACTAGTCCAAACCATCCTCTGCTAGCCAGAAATTACTGCTAGAGCGCGCAGTTTTCCCCAGGTCACCCGGGATACCAATTCTCTAACACGCACTGGGCCCTCGGCGTGAAGAACACATTAATTTCGTTTGGGTGAAAACTGGGTGAGGATTTCTCCTCCTGCACGCTGCTAGGAGTAATCAAGTTTGGATTTACCTCTGCTTACCATGCACCCGACTTACCACGGGCGCAATTCCTTGACGGACCTGGAGCTGTTAAGAAAAAGTAGACAGGCCTAACATCCAACACACCTAAAAAATCCGTAAAATACTTTCCACAGTTTTGTAAAATGACCACAGACACCTGATTAAGTTTGAGTTTTTATATAAGATTTCAAAGTGAAGAAGCCAAAATAATAAGCGATACACAGAGTAATATATCAAACATCAAAATCAATACCAAAAGGTAACTTTGCACAAAAAATATGACCATTAGAATATATGGGAAACTACAGGGAGAAGTTTTAGCACATACTATTCACTGCAACGTTATACTAGAACATAGGAATGAGATGGGACCTAGAACATGTACTTAACCTAAGTGTTCAGATTATTCTTGCTAAGCTCACTGCAATCCACTAAAGGAAAGGGAAAAACGGGAACATGCTATGGTTTTATAAAATCAATGAATTTCTAAAGGAGAGGGGGAGAGAAGGAACCAACTAAAATTCAGGCACATATAAGTTCAATGGCAATAAGGCAATAACACAGGTAAGAATGCTTTAACAGATCAGAGAGAGAGAGAGAGAAAAAGAGATACGCAAACCCACAATCTATATTTACCTAATTTAGATTGAAGACCAACCCTGGCCACGGGTCAGTTGGGAAGACGGGGACAGGGACCCTCAGAAAAGGAATGCCAGACTGTGAGCAGGTACAGCTCACGGAGAATAAGGACAGGATACCCCTCAGGTTCGGATCAAGGACTGGGCCTCCCAGGGTACGACCAACACCCACAGCTTCGGACAGCAACGCCTGCGTTACCCCCTCCTGCAAGTAATCTGCCAGAAACCCTGATTGGATTTCGAATTCCCCAGCAAAGTGCTTCACCAGCACTTAGGATTTTCCACCCCTTGGGAGTTTGTGGAAAGTATGGACAAAGTGCTCCGCAGCACTTTCAGGCTTGAACACCTATTGAGATCGTAGGGTCAGTGACAGATCTGCTACTCGGACAAGTCGGACAATTTTCCTAAGCTAAACTAGGGCAGTTATACAGTTTTGGGGACCCTCAGACCACCCCCTAATGTTGCAAGTGACAGTTTCCCATATTGTGATTGGTCAGGAGAGGTGGTGTGGTCTTTACCACCTCCTAAATTCAACGTTCCCATCATAATTATTCAATTTTCATACCCGCCCCCTTGGTTCACGTTCCCATGCATGGAATACAATAGTACAGGATAGTCTACAGTGGGTAGCAACAGTATTGCTTTTTCCAAGGTGAGACGCCGTATTCCCAGCGATGTTCCCAGGCGCAATGTGCTTCAGATGCCAGCTGGCTAGGTTTAGCTTCTGCGCAGTTGGAACTTTCTCCGGTCATGTGACGGTGCCCAGCAGAGCTTCAAGCATGGCTCCGCTTATGATCACCCCAGCCCACAAAGACGCGGTACATGAAAAGTAAGCGAAAACAAATTAAAATCATACATAAAAATGATCGCACTGTATACCATGATAAGAGATAACCAACCCTTACTTTTATAATAACTATAGCATTAAGGATTAATGCGAAAGAATAGATAGGCTAAAAGCTGCTGCAGTAAGCAGAGAGCGTGGTGAGAGACAAGCGGCCATATTTAGCATCAATGCGCATGAGCACAGAATCCCTCCAGAATGCGAGTGCGTCACATCACATGGGTATGACCGACGCATGCGCAGACTGAATTTGCGGCAAAGCAGCCATTTTCAGTGCAAGCTTCGTTAGTACTTGAAAAGACAAACAAGCAAGCATCCTAGGGACACCCGCGTGTAGGGGAAAACACTTTATAAATGACGAACAGTGGTGTTAATATTATTATGTAATTCAGGCAAGGGTTTTGCATACGAGCAAGGCGCTATACGTGCGAATCCTTGCTCCATCAATCCCCTCTTTGATGATATTTACTATCATCACTACATGAAGGAAACAGATGCCAACTTTTTTTTCATTCATTCATATCGTCCATTTCGATTTCAATAAACTTATTGTTTAGTTTTCTTTCAGCTTCCCTATGAGAGTGGTGATTTTTCGCCTTCTTATAAATTGCACTCTTCAGCTCCTCTAATCCTAATTCATCAATGTTTCTTTTCACCCCCCTCGGATTTACTGTATATTTCTTTTTACACTTCTGACATTTGCAGCAGATAAAAATGATCAAGACAATCACACCTATTATGACTATTGGCATCAGTATTTTCCACAAAATATTTCTACCTAGATTAGTAAACCAACTACCTATAGAGGAGAGACCTCCAGTCAGTCTTGTCCAGGCACTGTCAACCTCCAATGGTTTGAGCTCCCTTTCCAAATTAGTTATGTTCCTCACATATTGTTTTAATTCGACACTTGTATCAGGAATGTAAGTGCAACAATGTTGCGCTCTCAGCATTCTACAGACTCCGCCCTCTTTTGCTAATAGGGTGTCAAGGGCAAGACGGTTTTGTAAAACCATTGATCTGATCGCAACCATTTCAGTATTGACCAGCAGGAAACCAGCAGCAGTGTCCGTTGATAACCGGTCCACCACTGTAGACAATTTGCAGATTCTATGGGTGTTCAGAACTACCCCCATTCCAGGTATCAGTGCACTAAAAATATCACCTACAATTTCGCCTACACTTTCGCGTCTACTACGCACTAAGCCATTAGTTTCATCATCGCTTCCAGCTGCATTGTTCACATGGTATATTTTCGGGAAAACAATGCCAAAGTAGCAGCTTCCATACCAGTGATCCGGCAATTTGAAATAAGCCTTGTTCCCACATATATAATATATTCCGGGAAACAAAGGTTCTGACCCATTTTTGAAACCCCAACCTCCGATTACCTTATAATTATGTTCACACTCGCTGGAACCGATGAATACATTGTTATAGTACTCTGTCTTTTCCCTATGGATACAAAGTTTCCCCTTTCTTTCAAAATCCAGCAACAAGGCAGGACTGGCTTCGCCTTCTGAGGTGTTATCCATGTGCTCAGCCCACCTAGGGATTCTATCTTTCTCGTCATTTGCCTTCTTCTGAAACTTTTCTCTCCTTCTGTCTGCCATCTTTATAAACATCTTTTCCTGCTCTTGCAGTGAACAGGTCAGATTGTCTTCTTTTGCTTGATCTAAGTCTATGGTACCTATAGTCAGGAAATAGTCTCCCATATAGCGGGTCACGTCACTTGTAGTATGTACACGGTTCAAATGTCTTCTAATGGGAAGTTCAGAAAATACTACGTCATCATTCGAATAATAGTATTGCAAGGTGCTTCTATAGAACAAGCTAGCTAATATACTACAGGAGATTCCATAGGTCAAAGGTAGATGGTGGTATGTCACGCCTTCAGCCACTGAAGTTGGCAGCTTCATGCAGACATAACAGTCCTCTATTTCCATAGCTTCTACATAATGCACTAACAAGTTAGCAAAAACATTTAAATGCGTCCTGTTCTTCATTTTGTGAAAATGAAGTCCATCCTCATCTGGTGCTTCTAAATCAGGTCGTGTGTGTGTCAGTCCTACTCTTTTGTCGCGTCTTTCTAGTCTTCGTGGTGTTTCTGCAGTCGGTACAACCCCTACATCTACTGCTTCGGGTTCAGTAGGGGACAAGTTAGAATTCTTACTTATCATAAAAGGTAGAAAAACTGTTAGTCCTATCCACATTACTATTAGCATAGCTACACTACACAAACATATCTTACAACAGGTTTTGAGACACCCACAGCGGGATCTCCCAGAGACACTCGGATCAGACATATTTAGCTTACAGGTGGCTTTTGCTACCCCTCTTCGTTTCCTTGCACCAAAGGCTCACTTCAGGGCTCACTTAAGGAGGGTCTTCGTCCGAACTCCGATCAGCAATGGACTCGTTGTCACTGTTGCCACTGTGGTGAGGCTCGTCAATCTCTTCCAACACAAGGTACGTCCACTCAGGGCTCCGATACAGTCGGTTCTGTTTCTTTATTCTGTCGCTCTTTCTCAGCGATTTGCCTTGGGCTGCATTCCTTTCACTTAAAGCCCTTTTTCGGTCTTTATCGTTTTCTTCGACTGTCTTTAGTCTGAGCCTTAGTCTCTTGACGTATCGAGGTGTACTTCTTCCTCCGTGCCTCCCAGTGGTTGAGGAGACTTCTCCTTCTTCGTGCACTCTTTTCACTTTTTGTTGTGGCACTTCTGATTCCCTGCCTGTCTGACTAGTTCCAGGTCTTTCGTCTATCTCTTCTGCCTGGTCGCTAATCTGTCCCTGCTCAGATTCAAATCGCACTTTCTTTTTATTTCTGGTTACTGTTGTTTCCGTTGTCTGAGCACTTTGATCTAGTTCTATCTGTTCCTGTTCATGCTCTTCGATCTCTTCGTTTTCTTCTGCATGAACGTCAGCCCTAATTTCTAACTGTCCCTTTCTCGGCTCCGGAGTTTCAGGAGGAGTCTCGAGATCTTGATCTGACCCTACTTGGCCTATGTCCTGATCAGGTGTGTTGTGGCTTTCGTTGACCTGACCAGCTCCTTCTATTTCTGACTCACCTGGACTATCCCACTCACTGTCTAAGTAAGAATATTTCCGGGTTCGTATTGGATCATGAACCTGTTCGTCGGCGGGATACCATTCAACGTCTCGACTTGTGCTCGGCAGTTCGATGTCAGCTAGTTCCGGACTCTCTTCCTCGGAGGTCTCTTCAGCTGTGCTGCCTTCAGCTCCAGTCGCGTTTTCTCCAGATACCCGCTTTGTGTGGCTGGCGTGGATCCACTTCGGTACACCAGCGCACTTCACAGCAGTGGTAGTGACGAGGATCACTTGTCGTCGCTTTCCCCACCTTGGCTTCAAGCAGCTGCTCCGGGTGTGTTTCTTTAACACCACCCAGTCTCCTGGCTGTAGGTTGTGTGCTGGAGTCTTTGGCCACTCGTCTTCAGTCTCTCCAATCTGCTGAGAGAGAGAACGCACTTGGTCACCCAGCTGCTTGCAGTATTCTAGCACCATATCATCAGAAATGCTTAGCAGTTTGTTTCCGGGTACCCATGCCTGGCGCATCACTCTTCCCATCAACACCTCATGGGGACTCAGGCCAGTCTTTCGGTTCGGGATACTTCTCAAACTCATCAGCACCAGGGGTAAAGCTTCTATCCAGTTCATTTTTGTGGAATCACACATTTTTCCCAGTCTGGACTTCAGAGTGCCATTTATTTGTTCCACTACCCCAGAAGCCTCTGGGTGGTAGGCGCAGTGCAATCTTTGCTTCATTTTGAATGCTCTACAGAGTTCCAATAGGACATCGTTGGCAAAATGCCCACCTTGGTCCGTTTCGATCGTCTCTGGGATCCCATACCTAGGTATCAACTCCCTGAGCAATAATTTGGCTGTGGTGATAGCGTCATTTTTCTTAGCTGGATATGCTTCCACCCACCTGGAGAATAGACATACTATGACTAAGACATATCTATATCCGTTGCACCTGGGCATGGTTATGAAGTCTGCCTGTATTCTCACGAAGGGACCTACTGCCTTTCCAATAGTACTCTGCTTCACTACAGTCTTTTTTCCTGCATTGAATTGCTGACACACTAGGCACCTCTGGCAAAGCCTTTCCGCCTGGTCCCTGAACTTTGAATTATAGAACACTTGGTCAAACACCCGACACATCGCGTCTCTTCCCATATGTGTTGGCTCGTGTATCATTCTTACCATGGGGTCGATCAAGCTATCAGGCAGTACAGGCACCCCAGCCGGGTTTACCACCACACCGTCTTCTCGCAACTCGCATTCTTTTGCTGCCCACCTGCCTTTTTCTTGCCTGTCTGTGGCTTGTTGTATCTCTCTTAATTCTTCCCACGTTGACACATTATCAAACAACATAAGTTGGCAGCTGGTTCCATCCCACCGGGCAATTTGTAGGGACATCTGGTGTCGGGCACAAAACTGTGCAATTTGGTCAGCGTACCTATTACCGGCAGTCACATCATCATTTCCAGATCTGTGAGCCGCACACTTGACCACAGCCAATTCTTTGGGTAATTGGATGGCTTCCAGTAAGTTATGCACTACTTTCCCATTTCGGATAGGTGTGCCAGAGGAAGTCATGAATTCTCTTTGCAACCACAATTGGCCGAAGTCATGAACAACCCCGAAACAGTACTGACTGTCTGTGAAAACAGTAATTCTTTTGTTTTTTCCCCTCTTGCATGCCCGAGTTAACGCTATAAGCTCTGCCACTTGTGCAGATTTCACCTCGCGCATGTAAGATGCCTCGACGACTCCTGTCAGCGTAACCACAGCATAGGCAGCACTCAGACTCCCACTCTCATGTCTCAAACACGAGCCATCCACAAACATTGTTTTATCCCCGTCCCGTAGTGCTATTTCACGAATGTCAGGACGGGGCTTGGTGCTATATTCAGTCAGGTCAATGCAATTATGTTCCCCACCCTCATCCGATTCTGCATCCAGAGGGACAGGTAACAGTGTCGCAGGATTTAGGACATTGCACCGGGAGATAGTTACATTTTCAGCACCAATCAAAATTCTCTCATACTTAGTCAGCCGACTAGGTGTGAGGTACTGGGTCTTAGTTCTAGTCAGTAGGATGACAACAGAGTGAGGAACATAGACAGTGACAGGATGTCCCATGACGATGCTCTCACTCTGTTCTAGACTGACGCAAGTAGCAGCAACGGCTTTTAAGCAGCCAGGCAGTCCAGCCGCCACTGGATCTAGGGTGGCCGAAAAGTAGGCGACTGGTCTCCTGACTGATCCGTGCTCCTGGGTCAAGACTGAAAGAGCACAATTTTCTCTGGTGTCACAGAACAGTTCAAAGGGTTTATTGTACTCAGGCATACCCAATGCAGGTGCGGTACATAGACAGTTTCTCAGAGTTACCCAAGCATTCATGCTCTCACTGTCCCAGTGGACGGGATCTTCCACTCCTTTCTTTGTCATATTTATCAGGGGTCGGGCTAGAGCCGCAAATCCTGCAATCCATTGCCTGCAGTAACCGACAACTCCCAAGAACATTCTCACTTCTTTCTGGGTTGTGGGCAGTTCCATTGCTTTAATTATTTTGATCCTTTCGGTAGTGACCTTCCTGATTCCCTTTTCTATCTGGTGCCCCAGATATTTTACTGAGTTTTTACAGAATTGTAATTTGTCAGGCGACACTTTATGTCCTCCCTTTCCTAGGTGATTCAGCAAGGCAATTGTGTCAGTGACACAGTCAGACTGGGTTTTAGATGCCACTAACAGGTCATCTATGTACTGCACCAAAACAGACTCTCTCGGCAGCACTAGGGATTCAAGGCACTTTTTCAGTATCTGGTTGAAAATCGATGGACTTTCAGTGTACCCTTGAGGGACACGATTCCAGACATAGATATGACTGTCGAATTCAAAACTGAAAAGGAACTTGCTTTCTGGATGCAATGGGATGGAAAAGAATGCGTGGCACAGATCGATGACAGTGAACCATTCTGCGTTCCAAGGAATCTGGTAGAGTATTACTGCAGGGTTGGGTACAATAGGACAGCAAGGCACAACAATTTGGTTTACCTTGCGCAAATCTTGCACCACCCGGTACTTCCCACTAGGCTTTTTGATCCCAATGATAGGCGAATTACAAGGGCTGCTCAACACTTCTTCTATTATTCTGCTTCTAACAGCCTCGTGATTTCAGTCGCTACTCCTGCCTTCACTTCTGCACTCATTTTGTACTGTCTGGTTTTGGGGTATACAGCATTTGTTTTTATTGTTATTTTAACCGGGTCCACATTTGCCATCAGGCCTACATCTTTTCCCATGAAATCCCACACTTCGGGTACTACTCTTAGCTGGAGTTCCTCAGGTAAATCCTCAATTGTCAAAGGCTTGATATCAGCATCTTGTCTGACTAACATCAGTTTGTACAGACCATCTTCATCGGGGGTCTGAATTTCAACGCCATTTGGTGTGCAATAAATGGTACAACGCATCTTGCACAACAAATCACGTCCCAGTAGGTTTACAGGACTGGAATCACAGACCACAAATCTGTGCATTTCCTTGAAATTTCCTATGGAAATCTCCATTGGTTCAGTTACAGGGGTACTTATTATCTGATTTGATACGCCCACTACTTGGATCGCTTCTCCCGAGAGGGGTAGGTTAGGAACATCCACTGTTCTTACAGTAGATCTGGTAGCGCCAGTGTCCAACAGAAAGGTGACATCTCTTCCTTCAACCTTTCCTTCAATGTATGGTCCAGTCTGGTCTACCGGTAAGGAGGCGCCAAGTACGCACTCCTCATCCTCCCCTCTCAGGCCCCGTCAATCTTGATCTTCACAAAGGAAGGTATCACTTAGCAAGTACTGTGGAATGACTGCATTTCTTTCACTCTCAACCTCCCATACTTCCGCCCTCTCATTCTGCTGACCCTGACTCTTAAAATTCTGTCTAGGAGCGCGAGGTACTGGAGGTAATTTTACCTGTTGCTGGGTTTTCCTTGTCCCCTCTTTCGGCACCTGTGGATTTAAACCATTTACAGGGGCATTACCAGCCTGTAGGTGTGGACACTCGTCTCTCCAATGCCCCATCTGGCCGCACCCATGGCACGGAAACTTTTTCATGGCCTCCTCACGACTCATTTTAGGTCTGGGCTTTCCTCCCCCCCCAGAATTGGTATTCGGAACATTATTATCAGAAGTCATTTTACTTAACTGTTTTTCTTGCTGTTCGGCTAACTTTACCTGTGCCCACATCACTTTCTCCTTGAGGGCTTTCTTTTTATTTTCAATTTCATCTTCGCAGTATTTTGCATATTTCAGGACATCATCTATGGGCTTTCCCTGCCAACTGATTTTGTTATCTCGAATCCATTGTGATATTTCAGGCCTTAATCCTAGCACAAATCTGTAACTGAAATGGGTCATGTCTTTCATGTCCACATTATCAATACGTGATTATAATTGAAAGTAGAGAGAGCCAGGCACTGCGATTAGTAAATTTCAGTCGAAAGGTAGCAAGTTTGTAGGTGCTCTCAGGTGTCGCCCATCACTCTGGGCGAGTGTGAATAGATCAAAATGAGTGTGGCCAATGGGTCATTGGATACATCCCTGAGGCACTCGATATGATATTGTTCAAAACAATTAAATGAGCAGGCTTAATTCTTTGTCTATGTGGTTCTTACCTACAGAACCCAACAGGATTGCAAAAGGAACGAGACCATGCAATAATTGCAATAACTGCCACAGCATTATACCAGGCAACACCATAACCCATCCTATGAAAGGAAACAACATCAAATTACAAGTGACAGCAACATGTGACTCCAACAACTTGATATACCTTCTCAAATGCCCGTGCGGCAAAGTCTATGTCGGTAAGACAGAACGCAAACTAAAGACCAGGTTGAATGAACATAAATCCAACATCCGCACTCACAATCTCAAATCATCAGTTGCAGCTCATTTCTTGGAGATGAACCACAACATCTCTCAACTGAGATTCATGGCATTGGAAATCATACAGAAAAAAGAAGGCAGAGACAATAATAAAATGTTACTACAGCGAGAAAACCACTGGATTTATAAACTGAATGCAACCAAGCCTGCGGGCTTAAATGAACGCGTGGAATTTGCATGTTACCTATAAACTATAACCAAGGCAATTTTATGCCTTTTGTTCTGCTCTGAACCCAGCTGATGCATGTTCTGTTGACCTTATTCTGAATTGCGAATTCTTTATTGTTCCTTTTCATCACTAACCCGGTTCACTTTACACGATGTTTTATTTTAATTTTATTTCATCAATTTAGAGCTTTATTTAATCACCATCGCATTGCATGTAAATATTGTAGTCTGTCACCTAGTTCTATGAGGGACGAAAAAAGTCCTTCTTCAATGTTTACGGCCAATGATCATATGACCTTCCAAAACATTGGCGCGTTTACACACTCATCGCGAACAGCCGTCTCCGGCGCCCGGGAAGATTTGAAACTTCACTGAATGTAAGTAGACTGAAGCGAAATGCAACGCATATCATGCGCGCAGTCACTTGGGTTAACCTCCGTTTACAAGCCCCGCCTGGGACCGTTTAACCACTATTTTAAATTCCTTTCCGGACAAACATACCGCGTTTATACGATGTCACAGCTGCATGAACAGCATGCCTTTACCTCCGTCTTAACGTTTTTACGTTGTTGGTATCTTAACTGAGCACTTTTTCTTCACCATCAGGACATTATGCCATACCCACCACAAAAAGCACACGTTGGTGTAATTTAAATACCAGGCTTTTTAGTTTCATTTTCGCCGGTTTTCTAGAATGCATAGTTATGCTTTTTTATGCTTTTTTAATCACCCATTGGAATAAGGATTACACCTATATATACTGTTTTGTTGTAGATGCTCCCCGATGAAGGGCGGTGGCCCGAAATGCATTGGAGCGGATTATAAAATGTTTCGTTTGTGAAAATGAAAGACTCATTTGGATATAACACGTCATATGGATATGAAAATAATACCAATGATGGAATAACAAAGAAATAAAAAGAACCACATAGACAAAGAATTAAGCCTGCTCATTTAATTGTTTTGAACAATATCATATCGAGTGCCTCAGGGATGTATCCAATGACCCATTGGCCACACTCATTTTGACACATTATCAATACCACTGTAAGTTTTGAATACCTGTAGTAACCTTTCGTAAAATGAATGCACTGTCTCATCACGTTCTTGGGTTGTTCTATCTATTCGGGTCCAATCTGTCTCTTTGGCTGGCACCTTTTTCTTAAGATACTGTATGACCTGGTCATATTTCCTCATTACATCCGGTGAAGGGGCTCCCGTTCTCTCATCTCTGGGATATTCATCACTAGGCCAATCAATCTCTATTTTACATTCCGTCCACAGATCTACAGGGACCACAATATCGAAAAACCCATCCAGGTCTTTCAGCAGGCATTTCTGAACTTTTATGAAACGCTCTACCTGTCGGTACCAGTCAACTGGTTTCTCACGTAATTTCGGGAAGTCATTTGTAAATGACACAATGTCTTGTCTGGACCAAGGGACATGGACATACTTTCCTCCCGGGACCTCTCTCATGGGACACAATTTTTCTGTTGGGGTTACTTCTTTTAATACGAATTCTGAAGTTACTGACCCAGCCCTGCTGCCTTCCTTTTTCTTTGCCCACCTTGTTCTCCACTTCCCCACTTCGCCCCATTTCTGCAGGAGTTTCAACAATTCTTTTACTTGGATCTGTTTCCCCATCACATTCAGGCTTTCTAAGTCCTTGTCTGAAAAGTCCACTCTGTAGGGTTTCTGAAGAATTTTGGAGCGACTAACATCAACTCCCATTTCTGTGGCGACATCCATTATCTTTTCGTGGAGCACCCTAGCATTCCGGGTAAGATTCTTACTGATGAATAGTAACTCTTCCTCATTATACGAGCTCAGGCGCTCAACTCCCACGTTCCCAGCCATCATTTCTTCTATTTCTATTCTTAATTTATATATTTCCAATGTTTTAGGCTGAGAAGTGGTCTCCTTCTCTATCTCCTTTGTCCATCTGTCTAATTCTTCAGGGGAAACTAAAGAGGCGTTCCTAATTCCAGTTGCACTTTCAATCACCACTTCCTTTGGTCTGGGCTGACTTCTTGTCCCGACTACACAGGCCCTCGACTCCCTTATGGGCAAATCCATTAAACTTCCAGATTCACACTCACTTTCCTGATCCTCATCTATGAACACTTCTTTCCTCGGGGTCTGGAAGCTAGGAGTGGGCAGTATTGGGGTGATAACAGGAGGAAGGGGACTAATCAAGTCATTCTTATACATCGGGATAGCAGGACCAATAGTTACCGGAATGGTCAAGGAATCAGGATGGGGATGCATCTGTGCAATGGTTCTGGCTAAATCCTCTCGTTGTTTACAGAGGGCTTCTCTCTCCCTTTCCTGCAACCCCCTTTCAGCAGTATTGCCATGTAATACCTGGGGTACTAAGGATGGGTAAATACTCGGGGCAGTCGGGGTAACCAATCGAGGGGGACTTTCCCCGAATGGCTGATAATTCGGGACTGTGGACTTAGGTCTGCAAAACTCATCCCTTCCACTATGTTTACTGCTTGTAGCTGTCCTGTCTGTATCACTTTCCCTCCTACTCCGGGGGTAATTGGTAACAGAACTTTGAGAATGCACCGAATCTGATTCTGCTACATAGGGAGGTGGATCCTTCATTAACAAGTCTTCCAGGTGTTCATCTTCTACATCCCCCATAGGTGCTAGGTGATGGGTTTTTGCTTTACATTTTCCTCTTTTCTCCTCTAGTACTCCCATCATGGGAAACAGTCCTTCAGTTAACATAGACTGCCTCCACTGTTTCATTTTCTGTTCTTTTGTTGGCGTTGGAAGTCTGGGATACCACTTACTCACTCCTTTATCCATTCGGGGTTTATCTCGCTCTGCAGCCTCAATCTCCCACTCCTCCAAAGCTTCGTACTGGGTCAACCTAGGTCTAGGGTGTAATTCATTCATGCGGGTCCTTAAGTTAAACAGGATCCGACCATTAAATGTACCTTCAACAGGGAATGCCAGGACTCCGTCATCTACAGTATACTTTGCCCAATTTTCTAGCCAGATACAAGTGTGATACCCTTTATCAAACATCATAAAAGAGGCAGGGGTATTTGGCGGGGGAATGAGTACGCCTTCTCTCGTTCTAATGGGCTTGTCAGTTTTGAAAAAGTTCTTCACTTTATCCGAGAATGACAATTTTCTCTTTATTCCATACATCATGTGCGGTCTACCTCGTATAAGCTGATCCTTATGAAATCCTAGGTACTTTGGATTCGGTATGAAGTCTGGATACCACATACAACTCTCCAGACTCGCTTCTAACTCGGCTGGATTAATTTTGTTTACTTTCGTGCTTCCAATGCTAGCGCGACTTTTATTTCGCGCCACCCAATCAGGTCAGAGAATACAACTACGGTCAACCAATGGGTGCGCGGCCTTTTCGCAAGACAGAGTCTCACGCTTCGGCGCTCACCCCTCCTTCACAAATTCAGCTCCGCTACACGCCCGCTATCCTGACCAATAACAGCGCGGCACGGAGTGACGTCAGAGCAGCTCTCCGACTGACTCCCGCCTTCACAAGGTAACGGAAACTTTTTACTCTCTCTAAAGTGCAAGTGCAGGTTTTAGTTATCAACACACAACGTTTGCCACTATGTCTGAGTGTTCTAAATAGAGAAAAGACTTTTCTTTCGCTACTAGTAAACCACTTCTGTCTACTTTTCATTCACTCTGGATAGACTTCTTTGCCTGTCCCTACACACTAGTAACATAGAACCCGTTATTCTTCTGACTCATCCACCTTGATCGGGGATATGTACTGAGCCAGGATTTCACCAGTGAACTATTTTACTTACCAGACAAGCCTCGGAGACCCTACTACTCCTTCCGTATGCGACCCTTACTAGGTGATATCGCAATGAAAGTTTTATAATGGACTCGTAGCTATCATTCACTCCAGAAACAAAGGTCCTAATTAGTGCTTCCAGTTATCCTTAACCCTGCACTAATACCTCAAATCTAGTGACTTCAACAGCTAACCGGATTCTACTCACCGTTAGCTAAAATACTTCCCCGGGGATTCAGACTACACTGAACATTTACAAACAATTCTGGGTTAATTCAACATGCAGAATTTATAACAGCAATGCAAATTCATGAACATTTACATAAAAAAAAACACATTTAAAAAAATACTGTAAAAATACAGTAACAATCAGCAGCACGTTTTTGTATTCACGGTTTGTTTATGACTATCCTGCCTACCTAATCTAACTAGTCCAAACCATCCTCTGCTAGCCAGAAATTACTGCTAGAGCGCGCAGTTTTCCCCAGGTCACCCGGGATACCAATTCTCTAACACGCACTGGGCCCTCGGCGTGAAGAACACATTAATTTCGTTTGGGTGAAAACTGGGTGAGGATTTCTCCTCCTGCACGCTGCTAGGAGTAATCAAGTTTGGATTTACCTCTGCTTACCATGCACCCGACTTACCACGGGCGCAATTCCTTGACGGACCTGGAGCTGTTAAGAAAAAGTAGACAGGCCTAACATCCAACACACCTAAAAAATCCGTAAAATACTTTCCACAGTTTTGTAAAATGACCACAGACACCTGATTAAGTTTGAGTTTTTATATAAGATTTCAAAGTGAAGAAGCCAAAATAATAAGCGATACACAGAGTAATATATCAAACATCAAAATCAATACCAAAAGGTAACTTTGCACAAAAAATATGACCATTAGAATATATGGGAAACTACAGGGAGAAGTTTTAGCACATACTATTCACTGCAACGTTATACTAGAACATAGGAATGAGATGGGACCTAGAACATGTACTTAACCTAAGTGTTCAGATTATTCTTGCTAAGCTCACTGCAATCCACTAAAGGAAAGGGAAAAACGGGAACATGCTATGGTTTTATAAAATCAATGAATTTCTAAAGGAGAGGGGGAGAGAAGGAACCAACTAAAATTCAGGCACATATAAGTTCAATGGCAATAAGGCAATAACACAGGTAAGAATGCTTTAACAGATCAGAGAGAGAGAGAGAGAAAAAGAGATACGCAAACCCACAATCTATATTTACCTAATTTAGATTGAAGACCAACCCTGGCCACGGGTCAGTTGGGAAGACGGGGACAGGGACCCTCAGAAAAGGAATGCCAGACTGTGAGCAGGTACAGCTCACGGAGAATAAGGACAGGATACCCCTCAGGTTCGGATCAAGGACTGGGCCTCCCAGGGTACGACCAACACCCACAGCTTCGGACAGCAACGCCTGCGTTACCCCCTCCTGCAAGTAATCTGCCAGAAACCCTGATTGGATTTCGAATTCCCCAGCAAAGTGCTTCACCAGCACTTAGGATTTTCCACCCCTTGGGAGTTTGTGGAAAGTATGGACAAAGTGCTCCGCAGCACTTTCAGGCTTGAACACCTATTGAGATCGTAGGGTCAGTGACAGATCTGCTACTCGGACAAGTCGGACAATTTTCCTAAGCTAAACTAGGGCAGTTATACAGTTTTGGGGACCCTCAGACCACCCCCTAATGTTGCAAGTGACAGTTTCCCATATTGTGATTGGTCAGGAGAGGTGGTGTGGTCTTTACCACCTCCTAAATTCAACGTTCCCATCATAATTATTCAATTTTCATACCCGCCCCCTTGGTTCACGTTCCCATGCATGGAATACAATAGTACAGGATAGTCTACAGTGGGTAGCAACAGTATTGCTTTTTCCAAGGTGAGACGCCGTATTCCCAGCGATGTTCCCAGGCGCAATGTGCTTCAGATGCCAGCTGGCTAGGTTTAGCTTCTGCGCAGTTGGAACTTTCTCCGGTCATGTGACGGTGCCCAGCAGAGCTTCAAGCATGGCTCCGCTTATGATCACCCCAGCCCACAAAGACGCGGTACATGAAAAGTAAGCGAAAACAAATTAAAATCATACATAAAAATGATCGCACTGTATACCATGATAAGAGATAACCAACCCTTACTTTTATAATAACTATAGCATTAAGGATTAATGCGAAAGAATAGATAGGCTAAAAGCTGCTGCAGTAAGCAGAGAGCGTGGTGAGAGACAAGCGGCCATATTTAGCATCAATGCGCATGAGCACAGAATCCCTCCAGAATGCGAGTGCGTCACATCACATGGGTATGACCGACGCATGCGCAGACTGAATTTGCGGCAAAGCAGCCATTTTCAGTGCAAGCTTCGTTAGTACTTGAAAAGACAAACAAGCAAGCATCCTAGGGACACCCGCGTGTAGGGGAAAACACTTTATAAATGACGAACAGTGGTGTTAATATTATTATGTAATTCAGGCAAGGGTTTTGCATACGAGCAAGGCGCTATACGTGCGAATCCTTGCTCCATCAATCCCCTCTTTGATGATATTTACTATCATCACTACATGAAGGAAACAGATGCCAACTTTTTTTTCATTCATTCATATCGTCCATTTCGATTTCAATAAACTTATTGTTTAGTTTTCTTTCAGCTTCCCTATGAGAGTGGTGATTTTTCGCCTTCTTATAAATTGCACTCTTCAGCTCCTCTAATCCTAATTCATCAATGTTTCTTTTCACCCCCCTCGGATTTACTGTATATTTCTTTTTACACTTCTGACATTTGCAGCAGATAAAAATGATCAAGACAATCACACCTATTATGACTATTGGCATCAGTATTTTCCACAAAATATTTCTACCTAGATTAGTAAACCAACTACCTATAGCGGAGAGACCTCCAGTCAGTCTCGTCCAGGCACTGTCAACCTCCAATGGTTTGAGCTCCCTTTCCAAATTAGTTATGTTCCTCACATATTGTTTTAATTCGACACTTGTATCAGGAATGTAAGTGCAACAATGTTGCGCTCTCAGCATTCTACAGACTCCGCCCTCTTTTGCTAATAGGGTGTCAAGGGCAAGACGGTTTTGTAAAACCATTGATCTGATCGCAACCATTTCAGTATTGACCAGCAGGAAACCAGCAGCAGTGTCCGTTGATAACCGGTCCACCACTGTAGACAATTTGCAGATTCTATGGGTGTTCAGAACTACCCCCATTCCAGGTATCAGTGCACTAAAAATATCACCTACAATTTCGCCTACACTTTCGCGTCTACTACGCACTAAGCCATTAGTTTCATCATCGCTTCCAGCTGCATTGTTCACATGGTATATTTTCGGGAAAACAATGCCAAAGTAGCAGCTTCCATACCAGTGATCCGGCAATTTGAAATAAGCCTTGTTCCCACATATATAATATATTCCGGGAAACACAGGTTCTGACCCATTTTTGAAACCCCAACCTCCGATTACCTTATAATTATGTTCACACTCGCTGGAACCGATGAATACATTGTTATAGTACTCTGTCTTTTCCCTATGGATACAAAGTTTCCCCTTTCTTTCAAAATCCAGCAACAAGGCAGGACTGGCTTCGCCTTCTGAGGTGTTATCCATGTGCTCAGCCCACCTAGGGATTCTATCTTTCTCGTCATTTGCCTTCTTCTGAAACTTTTCTCTCCTTCTGTCTGCCATCTTTATAAACATCTTTTCCTGCTCTTGCAGTGAACAGGTCAGATTGTCTTCTTTTGCTTGATCTAAGTCTATGGTACCTATAGTCAGGAAATAGTCTCCCATATAGCGGGTCACGTCACTTGTAGTATGTACACGGTTCAAATGTCTTCTAATGGGAAGTTCAGAAAATACTACGTCATCATTCGAATAATAGTATTGCAAGGTGCTTCTATAGAACAAGCTAGCTAATATACTACAGGAGATTCCATAGGTCAAAGGTAGATGGTGGTATGTCACGCCTTCAGCCACTGAAGTTGGCAGCTTCATGCAGACATAACAGTCCTCTATTTCCATAGCTTCTACATAATGCACTAACAAGTTAGCAAAAACATTTAAATGCGTCCTGTTCTTCATTTTGTGAAAATGAAGTCCATCCTCATCTGGTGCTTCTAAATCAGGTCGTGTGTGTGTCAGTCCTACTCTTTTGTCGCGTCTTTCTAGTCTTCGTGGTGTTTCTGCAGTCGGTACAACCCCTACATCTACTGCTTCGGGTTCAGTAGGGGACAAGTTAGAATTCTTACTTATCATAAAAGGTAGAAAAACTGTTAGTCCTATCCACATTACTATTAGCATAGCTACACTACACAAACATATCTTACAACAGGTTTTGAGACACCCACAGCGGGATCTCCCAGAGACACTCGGATCAGACATATTTAGCTTACAGGTGGCTTTTGCTACCCCTCTTCGTTTCCTTGCACCAAAGGCTCACTTCAGGGCTCACTTAAGGAGGGTCTTCGTCCGAACTCCGATCAGCAATGGACTCGTTGTCACTGTTGCCACTGTGGTGAGGCTCGTCAATCTCTTCCAACACAAGGTACGTCCACTCAGGGCTCCGATACAGTCGGTTCTGTTTCTTTATTCTGTCGCTCTTTCTCAGCGATTTGCCTTGGGCTGCATTCCTTTCACTTAAAGCCCTTTTTCGGTCTTTATCGTTTTCTTCGACTGTCTTTAGTCTGAGCCTTAGTCTCTTGACGTATCGAGGTGTACTTCTTCCTCCGTGCCTCCCAGTGGTTGAGGAGACTTCTCCTTCTTCGTGCACTCTTTTCACTTTTTGTTGTGGCACTTCTGATTCCCTGCCTGTCTGACTAGTTCCAGGTCTTTCGTCTATCTCTTCTGCCTGGTCGCTAATCTGTCCCTGCTCAGATTCAAATCGCACTTTCTTTTTATTTCTGGTTACTGTTGTTTCCGTTGTCTGAGCACTTTGATCTAGTTCTATCTGTTCCTGTTCATGCTCTTCGATCTCTTCGTTTTCTTCTGCATGAACGTCAGCCCTAATTTCTAACTGTCCCTTTCTCGGCTCCGGAGTTTCAGGAGGAGTCTCGAGATCTTGATCTGACCCTACTTGGCCTATGTCCTGATCAGGTGTGTTGTGGCTTTCGTTGACCTGACCAGCTCCTTCTATTTCTGACTCACCTGGACTATCCCACTCACTGTCTAAGTAAGAATATTTCCGGGTTCGTATTGGATCATGAACCTGTTCGTCGGCGGGATACCATTCAACGTCTCGACTTGTGCTCGGCAGTTCGATGTCAGCTAGTTCCGGACTCTCTTCCTCGGAGGTCTCTTCAGCTGTGCTGCCTTCAGCTCCAGTCGCGTTTTCTCCAGATACCTGCTTTGTGTGGCTGGCGTGGATCCACTTCGGTACACCAGCGCACTTCACAGCAGTGGTAGTGACGAGGATCACTTGTCGTCGCTTTCCCCACCTTGGCTTCAAGCAGCTGCTCCGGGTGTGTTTCTTTAACACCACCCAGTCTCCTGGCTGTAGGTTGTGTGCTGGAGTCTTTGGCCACTCGTCTTCAGTCTCTCCAATCTGCTGAGAGAGAGAACGCACTTGGTCACCCAGCTGCTTGCAGTATTCTAGCACCATATCATCAGAAATGCTTAGCAGTTTGTTTCCGGGTACCCATGCCTGGCGCATCACTCTTCCCATCAACACCTCATGGGGACTCAGGCCAGTCTTTCGGTTCGGGATACTTCTCAAACTCATCAGCACCAGGGGTAAAGCTTCTATCCAGTTCATTTTTGTGGAATCACACATTTTTCCCAGTCTGGACTTCAGAGTGCCATTTATTTGTTCCACTACCCCAGAAGCCTCTGGGTGGTAGGCGCAGTGCAATCTTTGCTTCATTTTGAATGCTCTACAGAGTTCCAATAGGACATCGTTGGCAAAATGCCCACCTTGGTCCGTTTCGATCGTCTCTGGGATCCCATACCTAGGTATCAACTCCCTGAGCAATAATTTGGCTGTGGTGATAGCGTCATTTTTCTTAGCTGGATATGCTTCCACCCACCTGGAGAATAGACATACTATGACTAAGACATATCTATATCCGTTGCACCTGGGCATGGTTATGAAGTCTGCCTGTATTCTCACGAAGGGACCTACTGCCTTTCCAATAGTACTCTGCTTCACTACAGTCTTTTTTCCTGCATTGAATTGCTGACACACTAGGCACCTCTGGCAAAGCCTTTCCGCCTGGTCCCTGAACTTTGAATTATAGAACACTTGGTCAAACACCCGACACATCGCGTCTCTTCCCATATGTGTTGGCTCGTGTATCATTCTTACCATGGGGTCGATCAAGCTATCAGGCAGTACAGGCACCCCAGCCGGGTTTACCACCACACCGTCTTCTCGCAACTCGCATTCTTTTGCTGCCCACCTGCCTTTTTCTTGCCTGTCTGTGGCTTGTTGTATCTCTCTTAATTCTTCCCACGTTGACACATTATCAAACAACATAAGTTGGCAGCTGGTTCCATCCCACCGGGCAATTTGTAGGGACATCTGGTGTCGGGCACAAAACTGTGCAATTTGGTCAGCGTACCTATTACCGGCAGTCACATCATCATTTCCAGATCTGTGAGCCGCACACTTGACCACAGCCAATTCTTTGGGTAATTGGATGGCTTCCAGTAAGTTATGCACTACTTTCCCATTTCGGATAGGTGTGCCAGAGGAAGTCATGAATTCTCTTTGCAACCACAATTGGCCGAAGTCATGAACAACCCCGAAACAGTACTGACTGTCTGTGAAAACAGTAATTCTTTTGTTTTTTCCCCTCTTGCATGCCCGAGTTAACGCTATAAGCTCTGCCACTTGTGCAGATTTCACCTCGCGCATGTAAGATGCCTCGACGACTCCTGTCAGCGTAACCACAGCATAGGCAGCACTCAGACTCCCACTCTCATGTCTCAAACACGAGCCATCCACAAACATTGTTTTATCCCCGTCCCGTAGTGCTATTTCACGAATGTCAGGACGGGGCTTGGTGCTATATTCAGTCAGGTCAATGCAATTATGTTCCCCACCCTCATCCGATTCTGCATCCAGAGGGACAGGTAACAGTGTCGCAGGATTTAGGACATTGCACCGGGAGATAGTTACATTTTCAGCACCAATCAAAATTCTCTCATACTTAGTCAGCCGACTAGGTGTGAGGTACTGGGTCTTAGTTCTAGTCAGTAGGATGACAACAGAGTGAGGAACATAGACAGTGACAGGATGTCCCATGACGATGCTCTCACTCTGTTCTAGACTGACGCAAGTAGCAGCAACGGCTTTTAAGCAGCCAGGCAGTCCAGCCGCCACTGGATCTAGGGTGGCCGAAAAGTAGGCGACTGGTCTCCTGACTGATCCGTGCTCCTGGGTCAAGACTGAAAGAGCACAATTTTCTCTGGTGTCACAGAACAGTTCAAAGGGTTTATTGTACTCAGGCATACCCAATGCAGGTGCGGTACATAGACAGTTTCTCAGAGTTACCCAAGCATTCATGCTCTCACTGTCCCAGTGGACGGGATCTTCCACTCCTTTCTTTGTCATATTTATCAGGGGTCGGGCTAGAGCCGCAAATCCTGCAATCCATTGCCTGCAGTAACCGACAACTCCCAAGAACATTCTCACTTCTTTCTGGGTTGTGGGCAGTTCCATTGCTTTAATTATTTTGATCCTTTCGGTAGTGACCTTCCTGATTCCCTTTTCTATCTGGTGCCCCAGATATTTTACTGAGTTTTTACAGAATTGTAATTTGTCAGGCGACACTTTATGTCCTCCCTTTCCTAGGTGATTCAGCAAGGCAATTGTGTCAGTGACACAGTCAGACTGGGTTTTAGATGCCACTAACAGGTCATCTATGTACTGCACCAAAACAGACTCTCTCGGCAGCACTAGGGATTCAAGGCACTTTTTCAGTATCTGGTTGAAAATCGATGGACTTTCAGTGTACCCTTGAGGGACACGATTCCAGACATAGATATGACTGTCGAATTCAAAACTGAAAAGGAACTTGCTTTCTGGATGCAATGGGATGGAAAAGAATGCGTGGCACAGATCGATGACAGTGAACCATTCTGCGTTCCAAGGAATCTGGTAGAGTATTACTGCAGGGTTGGGTACAATAGGACAGCAAGGCACAACAATTTGGTTTACCTTGCGCAAATCTTGCACCACCCGGTACTTCCCACTAGGCTTTTTGATCCCAATGATAGGCGAATTACAAGGGCTGCTCAACACTTCTTCTATTATTCTGCTTCTAACAGCCTCGTGATTTCAGTCGCTACTCCTGCCTTCACTTCTGCACTCATTTTGTACTGTCTGGTTTTGGGGTATACAGCATTTGTTTTTATTGCTATTTTAACTGGGTCCACATTTGCCATCAGGCCTACATCTTTTCCCGTGAAATCCCACACTTCGGGTACTACTCTTAGCTGGAGTTCCTCAGGTAAATCCTCAATTGTCAAAGGCTTGATATCAGCATCTTGTCTGACTAACATCAGTTTGTACAGACCATCTTCATCGGGGGTCTGAATTTCAACGCCATTTGGTGTGCAATAAATGGTACAACGCATCTTGCACAACAAATCACGTCCCAGTAGGTTTACAGGACTGGAATCACAGACCACAAATCTGTGCATTTCCTTGAAATTTCCTATGGAAATCTCCATTGGTTCAGTTACAGGGGTACTTATTATCTGATTTGATACGCCCACTACTTGGATCGCTTCTCCCGAGAGGGGTAGGTTAGGAACATCCACTGTTCTTACAGTAGATCTGGTAGCGCCAGTGTCCAACAGAAAGGTGACATCTCTTCCTTCAACCTTTCCTTCAATGTATGGTCCAGTCTGGTCTACCGGTAAGGAGGCGCCAAGTACGCACTCCTCATCCTCCCCTCTCAGGCCCCGTCAATCTTGATCTTCACAAAGGAAGGTATCACTTAGCAAGTACTGTGGAATGACTGCATTTCTTTCACTCTCAACCTCCCATACTTCCGCCCTCTCATTCTGCTGACCCTGACTCTTAAAATTCTGTCTAGGAGCGCGAGGTACTGGAGGTAATTTTACCTGTTGCTGGGTTTTCCTTGTCCCCTCTTTCGGCACCTGTGGATTTAAACCATTTACAGGGGCATTACCAGCCTGTAGGTGTGGACACTCGTCTCTCCAATGCCCCATCTGGCCGCACCCATGGCACGGAAACTTTTTCATGGCCTCCTCACGACTCATTTTAGGTCTGGGCTTTCCTCCCCCCCCAGAATTGGTATTCGGAACATTATTATCAGAAGTCATTTTACTTAACTGTTTTTCTTGCTGTTCGGCTAACTTTACCTGTGCCCACATCACTTTCTCCTTGAGGGCTTTCTTTTTATTTTCAATTTCATCTTCGCAGTATTTTGCATATTTCAGGACATCATCTATGGGCTTTCCCTGCCAACTGATTTTGTTATCTCGAATCCATTGTGATATTTCAGGCCTTAATCCTAGCACAAATCTGTAACTGAAATGGGTCATGTCTTTCATGTCCACATTATCAATACCACTGTAAGTTTTGAATACCTGTAGTAACCTTTCGTAAAATGAATGCACTGTCTCATCACGTTCTTGGGTTGTTCTATCTATTCGGGTCCAATCTGTCTCTTTGGCTGGCACCTTTTTCTTAAGATACTGTATGACCTGGTCATATTTCCTCATTACATCCGGTGAAGGGGCTCCCGTTCTCTCATCTCTGGGATATTCATCACTAGGCCAATCAATCTCTATTTTACATTCCGTCCACAGATCTACAGGGACCACAATATCGAAAAACCCATCCAGGTCTTTCAGCAGGCATTTCTGAACTTTTATGAAACGCTCTACCTGTCGGTACCAGTCAACTGGTTTCTCACGTAATTTCGGGAAGTCATTTGTAAATGACACAATGTCTTGTCTGGACCAAGGGACATGGACATACTTTCCTCCCGGGACCTCTCTCATGGGACACAATTTTTCTGTTGGGGTTACTTCTTTTAATACGAATTCTGAAGTTACTGACCCAGCCCTGCTGCCTTCCTTTTTCTTTGCCCACCTTGTTCTCCACTTCCCCACTTCGCCCCATTTCTGCAGGAGTTTCAACAATTCTTTTACTTGGATCTGTTTCCCCATCACATTCAGGCTTTCTAAGTCCTTGTCTGAAAAGTCCACTCTGTAGGGTTTCTGAAGAATTTTGGAGCGACTAACATCAACTCCCATTTCTGTGGCGACATCCATTATCTTTTCGTGGAGCACCCTAGCATTCCGGGTAAGATTCTTACTGATGAATAGTAACTCTTCCTCATTATACGAGCTCAGGCGCTCAACTCCCACGTTCCCAGCCATCATTTCTTCTATTTCTATTCTTAATTTATATATTTCCAATGTTTTAGGCTGAGAAGTGGTCTCCTTCTCTATCTCCTTTGTCCATCTGTCTAATTCTTCAGGGGAAACTAAAGAGGCGTTCCTAATTCCAGTTGCACTTTCAATCACCACTTCCTTTGGTCTGGGCTGACTTCTTGTCCCGACTACACAGGCCCTCGACTCCCTTATGGGCAAATCCATTAAACTTCCAGATTCACACTCACTTTCCTGATCCTCATCTATGAACACTTCTTTCCTCGGGGTCTGGAAGCTAGGAGTGGGCAGTATTGGGGTGATAACAGGAGGAAGGGGACTAATCAAGTCATTCTTATACATCGGGATAGCAGGACCAATAGTTACCGGAATGGTCAAGGAATCAGGATGGGGATGCATCTGTGCAATGGTTCTGGCTAAATCCTCTCGTTGTTTACAGAGGGCTTCTCTCTCCCTTTCCTGCAACCCCCTTTCAGCAGTATTGCCATGTAATACCTGGGGTACTAAGGATGGGTAAATACTCGGGGCAGTCGGGGTAACCAATCGAGGGGGACTTTCCCCGAATGGCTGATAATTCGGGACTGTGGACTTAGGTCTGCAAAACTCATCCCTTCCACTATGTTTACTGCTTGTAGCTGTCCTGTCTGTATCACTTTCCCTCCTACTCCGGGGGTAATTGGTAACAGAACTTTGAGAATGCACCGAATCTGATTCTGCTACATAGGGAGGTGGATCCTTCATTAACAAGTCTTCCAGGTGTTCATCTTCTACATCCCCCATAGGTGCTAGGTGATGGGTTTTTGCTTTACATTTTCCTCTTTTCTCCTCTAGTACTCCCATCATGGGAAACAGTCCTTCAGTTAACATAGACTGCCTCCACTGTTTCATTTTCTGTTCTTTTGTTGGCGTTGGAAGTCTGGGATACCACTTACTCACTCCTTTATCCATTCGGGGTTTATCTCGCTCTGCAGCCTCAATCTCCCACTCCTCCAAAGCTTCGTACTGGGTCAACCTAGGTCTAGGGTGTAATTCATTCATGCGGGTCCTTAAGTTAAACAGGATCCGACCATTAAATGTACCTTCAACAGGGAATGCCAGGACTCCGTCATCTACAGTATACTTTGCCCAATTTTCTAGCCAGATACAAGTGTGATACCCTTTATCAAACATCATAAAAGAGGCAGGGGTATTTGGCAGGGGAATGAGTACGCCTTCTCTCGTTCTAATGGGCTTGTCAGTTTTGAAAAAGTTCTTCACTTTATCCGAGAATGACAATTTTCTCTTTATTCCATACATCATGTGCGGTCTACCTTGTATAAGCTGATCCTTATGAAATCCTAGGTACTTTGGATTCGGTATGAAGTCTGGATACCACATACAACTCTCCAGACTCGCTTCTAACTCGGCTGGATTAATTTTGTTTACTTTCGTGCTTCCAATGCTAGCGCGACTTTTATTTCGCGCCACCCAATCAGGTCAGAGAATACAACTACGGTCAACCAATGGGTGCGCGGCCTTTTCGCAAGACAGAGTCTCACGCTTCGGCGCTCACCCCTCCTTCACAAATTCAGCTCCGCTACACGCCCGCTATCCTGACCAATAACAGCGCGGCACGGAGTGACGTCAGAGCAGCTCTCCGACTGACTCCCGCCTTCACAAGGTAACGGAAACTTTTTACTCTCTCTAAAGTGCAAGTGCAGGTTTTAGTTATCAACACACAACGTTTGCCACTATGTCTGAGTGTTCTAAATAGAGAAAAGACTTTTCTTTCGCTACTAGTAAACCACTTCTGTCTACTTTTCATTCACTCTGGATAGACTTCTTTGCCTGTCCCTACACACTAGTAACATAGAACCCGTTATTCTTCTGACTCATCCACCTTGATCGGGGATATGTACTGAGCCAGGATTTCACCAGTGAACTATTTTACTTACCAGACAAGCCTCGGAGACCCTACTACTCCTTCCGTATGCGACCCTTACTAGGTGATATCGCAATGAAAGTTTTATAATGGACTCGTAGCTATCATTCACTCCAGAAACAAAGGTCCTAATTAGTGCTTCCAGTTATCCTTAACCCTGCACTAATACCTCAAATCTAGTGACTTCAACAGCTAACCGGATTCTACTCACCGTTAGCTAAAATACTTCCCCGGGGATTCAGACTACACTGAACATTTACAAACAATTCTGGGTTAATTCAACATGCAGAATTTATAACAGCAATGCAAATTCATGAACATTTACATAAAAAAAAACACATTTCAAAAAATACTGTAAAAATACAGTAACAATCAGCAGCACGTTTTTGTATTCACGGTTTGTTTATGACTATCCTGCCTACCTAATCTAACTAGTCCAAACCATCCTCTGCTAGCCAGAAATTACTGCTAGAGCGCGCAGTTTTCCCCAGGTCACCCGGGATACCAATTCTCTAACACGCACTGGGCCCTCGGCGTGAAGAACACATTAATTTCGTTTGGGTGAAAACTGGGTGAGGATTTCTCCTCCTGCACGCTGCTAGGAGTAATCAAGTTTGGATTTACCTCTGCTTACCATGCACCCGACTTACCACGGGCGCAATTCCTTGACGGACCTGGAGCTGTTAAGAAAAAGTAGACAGGCCTAACATCCAACACACCTAAAAAATCCGTAAAATACTTTCCACAGTTTTGTAAAATGACCACAGACACCTGATTAAGTTTGAGTTTTTATATAAGATTTCAAAGTGAAGAAGCCAAAATAATAAGCGATACACAGAGTAATATATCAAACATCAAAATCAATACCAAAAGGTAACTTTGCACAAAAAATATGACCATTAGAATATATGGGAAACTACAGGGAGAAGTTTTAGCACATACTATTCACTGCAACGTTATACTAGAACATAGGAATGAGATGGGACCTAGAACATGTACTTAACCTAAGTGTTCAGATTATTCTTGCTAAGCTCACTGCAATCCACTAAAGGAAAGGGAAAAACGGGAACATGCTATGGTTTTATAAAATCAATGAATTTCTAAAGGAGAGGGGGAGAGAAGGAACCAACTAAAATTCAGGCACATATAAGTTCAATGGCAATAAGGCAATAACACAGGTAAGAATGCTTTAACAGATCAGAGAGAGAGAGAGAGAAAAAGAGATACGCAAACCCACAATCTATATTTACCTAATTTAGATTGAAGACCAACCCTGGCCACGGGTCAGTTGGGAAGACGGGGACAGGGACCCTCAGAAAAGGAATGCCAGACTGTGAGCAGGTACAGCTCACGGAGAATAAGGACAGGATACCCCTCAGGTTCGGATCAAGGACTGGGCCTCCCAGGGTACGACCAACACCCACAGCTTCGGACAGCAACGCCTGCGTTACCCCCTCCTGCAAGTAATCTGCCAGAAACCCTGATTGGATTTCGAATTCCCCAGCAAAGTGCTTCACCAGCACTTAGGATTTTCCACCCCTTGGGAGTTTGTGGAAAGTATGGACAAAGTGCTCCGCAGCACTTTCAGGCTTGAACACCTATTGAGATCGTAGGGTCAGTGACAGGTCTGCTACTCGGACAAGTCGGACAATTTTCCTAAGCTAAACTAGGGCAGTTATACAGTTTTGGGGACCCTCAGACCACCCCCTAATGTTGCAAGTGACAGTTTCCCATATTGTGATTGGTCAGGAGAGGTGGTGTGGTCTTTACCACCTCCTAAATTCAAGGTTCCCATCATAATTATTCAATTTTCATACCCGCCCCCTTGGTTCACGTTCCCATGCATGGAATACAATAGTACAGGATAGTCTACAGTGGGTAGCAACAGTATTGCTTTTTCCAAGGTGAGACGCCGTATTCCCAGCGATGTTCCCAGGCGCAATGTGCTTCAGATGCCAGCTGGCTAGGTTTAGCTTCTGCGCAGTTGGAACTTTCTCCGGTCATGTGACGGTGCCCAGCAGAGCTTCAAGCATGGCTCCGCTTATGATCACCCCAGCCCACAAAGACGCGGTACATGAAAAGTAAGCGAAAACAAATTAAAATCATACATAAAAATGATCGCACTGTATACCATGATAAGAGATAACCAACCCTTACTTTTATAATAACTATAGCATTAAGGATTAATGCGAAAGAATAGATAGGCTAAAAGCTGCTGCAGTAAGCAGAGAGCGTGGTGAGAGACAAGCGGCCATATTTAGCATCAATGCGCATGAGCACAGAATCCCTCCAGAATGCGAGTGCGTCACATCACATGGGTATGACCGACGCATGCGCAGACTGAATTTGCGGCAAAGCAGCCATTTTCAGTGCAAGCTTCGTTAGTACTTGAAAAGACAAACAAGCAAGCATCCTAGGGACACCCGCGTGTAGGGGAAAACACTTTATAAATGACGAACAGTGGTGTTAATATTATTATGTAATTCAGGCAAGGGTTTTGCATACGAGCAAGGCGCTATACGTGCGAATCCTTGCTCCATCAGCTATTCCTCCCCTGGTTCCATTGGCGCGATCCCTGCGGGTGATCTTGTAGCCGTCTGGGATGGCTATGACTATGTCGGGCGCTGAGGAGTCGTTCCACCAGGTTTTGGTCAGGAAGGCCACGTCTGGGGCGGAGGTGTTCAGCAGATCCCAGAGCTCGACAGCGTGTTTGCGTGTGGAGCAGGTGTTGAGGAATATGCAGTGGAGGTGGTTGGGTCCAGTCCTTCGTGGTTTGGTGGTTCCATTGCAGGTGAAGCTGCAGGTGTGGCAGGAGAAGGGTCTGTGGGCCCATTTCGGGATGGCCTGGACGCAGGTGTGGTTTAGGCAGGCGTTGAGTGCGTGGAGGCTGTTGGCATTGTAGTGGAGTCTGGTGTCTGGTGCTGTCATTTTAAGGGGGAGCTCGGAGGGAGGAGCAGCTGGGAGGAGGGAGGCAGGCGTTAACGAATGGGCACGGGGGCGGGGCCGCAGGGGCAGCAGCGGCGGGAAAGGCGATCAGGGGCACGAGGGTGGCGAGGAAAGACAGTGCCCAGGAATGGGCAGCAGAGACCGAGGGTTCAAGGGTCTGGTGGAGCTGAGCTGCAGCGGGTGGGAGCGACCTACCTGGCAAGGTCAGGGGTCACTCTCCTCCTTGCGCGCTGCCGCCAAATTTAATTGGAGCTGGGAGGGAGGAGCAGCTGGGAGGCAGGAGGCAGGGGTTAACTAATGGACGCGGGGGTGAGGTCGAAGGGGCAGCAGCGGCGGTGATCAGGGGCACGGGGCAGCGAGGAAAGACAGCGCCCAGGAATGGGCAGCAGAGACCAAGGGTGCAAGTCTCTGGTGGAGCTGAGCTGCAGCATGGGGGGGGGGAGCGACCTACCTGGCAATGAGCATGTAGTTGGTGTGTTGCATGAGAGAGATGCAGTATAATCGATGAAACGGTCCCGCAACCAGTGAAATCGCTCACCACCGACTAAATGATTATGAGAGTCAAGGAACCCACAGTACAGGAACCACACATCTTAGATGCGGGAGCTCCGCACCAGACAATCCGGTCTCCAGACACAAGTCCTAGCTCCACGCATGCACCACCCTACCAGTTGAGATTCAATACCCGCGGTGGGCGCTTGATAGGACACCGCCCTCCAGGTGTCACAGGTAGATGGTGCAGGTCCCTCACAGAAGGTCTTTGATGTCTCTGAGATCTACGAGAGAACAGGAGGCCCGCGGTCGGGCTCTTGGAGCGCACACAAACGTGACGGCTATCGCGTCAGTGGTATCACCAGTTCATTATATCCTAAGGCACTTGTAGTATGGCGACGGGAAACGGCCTTAAAAACAAATATCGAACAACAAGTGGGCTTAACAACGAATCCTAAACAAAGACCTGTTCCTGAACCACGATTTCCTTAAATAATACTGTACATGGCTTAGAAGCCTGTGCGAATAAGTAAGTCAGTCTGATTTCAATTTAAAATTTTGTGTAACATATTATTTTTTTTATTTGATCTATACATTTTCCTATTAAAATTATGCAGAAGTAGATTGGATTTAGTTAAAATGTACATTGTGAGGCCAGTAGGTGGCACTGTATGCTTGTTTTTCACTGATGCATACTGACTGTTGCTCGATGTGACTGTTCTGTGTGGTTTTCACACTTCAAATGGACACAAAATGTTGGGTGGCCAATTTTTATTACATGTTTTAATTGAGACTATTGTATTTCAAAATGAAAGTATGTTCTGGGATCCGTTTTTAAAGAAATATATATATTCTGTGAGAACCTGTATTTTATATAATCGCTTTAAATAGTGCAATTTTTGTTATTTTTCCGTTTGTTAAGCCGGCTTTATAATGAGCAAAATATTATTAAAAAACAACGATGAACTTCTATTCCATTGTTTCATCGCGTCCATAACTTTCTCTCTGTAAGTTTGTCGGAATTTCAAAATACGATCCTTTGATGGCTAATTCCAAGATTTAATAACGGTTAGGAATGAAACTGGGCAGGGGGAATTTCAAAGAATGCGGCATAACAATTTCAGATGAATCAAAAAACAAAAACAGTGAGTCTAGAAAAATATATTCAAAATAGATATTTATTGAACAAAATCTTATATAAAAATATTTTTTTATTTCTTTATATATATATATATATATATATATATATCGATAGTCAAACAAGTTGATCCATTGATATTTCCAGTATATATTTCATTTTCATAAAACCAAAATTGTAATATAAAAATATTCTTGGTTCATTAAGTCATCGTTAAAGAGATAGGAGCTGATTTACGAGCCCCTTGCGCCACCCGCATGTGGTGATGGGGCCCTAGGCCCACATGATGGAATAACAGAGGGACACAGACACCAGTTAGGGAGTGGAACTCTGGCCTCGAGCACGTGCGCTCGGGTCCTTTTATTTGCAGCGTCACCTGACCCAGTGACGTCTGTGGTGGGTGGGTGTACAGTGTATGGTTACACTGTGGAACAACTAGACTGTGTCTTTACAGGACACTACATCCCTCCCAAAGTTCAGGGAAAAGAAAACAAAATGTCCAACCTGCAAGAAAACAGCATAATAACAATTTACAGCCCCAACAGGTTTTCTTCAGACGATCGGCTGGGAGAACGTTGAACAGTTCCTGGATTACAAAGTTAGTCAGATGAGCGTCACCTCAGCGGTGTACTTCAGATCATCCTTGTCTTGCTGCGCTTATGTACATTGTTCAACACTTGGGGTTATCTGGAGCAGAATAGGATTGACCCTTGAGGGGTCTCACCGGTGTTCCGAGTCCGGTGAATGACAACGCTTGTTGGTTGTTGGAGACGACTGTGGCACGAGAGGTCTTTCTTTGGATTTGCTGATCTTGATGCTTTCACACCTCCGTCCGGCCAAGTAACTTCCGACTTGCCTTTCTTGCCGGACTCCTCTCACTGGAGTCTCGAAGACTGGCCTCTCCTGCTTGGACTCTTCTCTCACTAGAGACGCTGGGAGGGCCCTCTTGCCAGACACGATGGAACCGGGTGGACCGTGCGGGGCTTCGCATGAGCCACGCAAAGGCGTCACTGAGGAACTGCCAACGGACTCACCGCCAAGTCTCTCATGATGTCCTCGGGGGTGTTGATGCCATCCGTCAGGATGGTCTTGCCGTTAGGACATGGGTTCAGTGTCTTCATCAGACCGTTTCTCGTTGCCAGGTGTTCACCTGGGGCCTTCGTGTTTCCTGTAACCTGTCGTGGAGCAGCCGCTGATGCACCTCTCCCATCCGGATTCCTCTCTCACAGGACATGCGGCCGAGGCCCTTGTCCCCTGGACTGCCACTTGATCGCGTGGGCTGTGCGGGTCGCTGCGGAACTTCGGACATGGCCACAGTCGAGTCTTGTGTAGTCCACAAGGGTGGATTGTCTAGTGCTCGGGTATGCTCTGGTTCGGCAAGCTTCAGGTTCACGGGGCACCCATACGGTTCTTCAGTGGTTGGTCTCAGGTGTGAGTTGTCAGGATTACTGGGATCCACACGGATGTTGGGATGTTCCTTGGACATCACCGATGTACCTGTGTGCTGACTGTTGCGATGCTCCTTGGACAGCACCGATGTTCCTGTGTGCTGACTGTGGTTCTCTCTCTTCCTCTGTGGAGTGATGATGTGTTACTCCATTCTTCCTCTTCGTTCTCTTCCTCGACGTGGTCAGGTCTTCTTCCTTGCTTGCTCATGCTAACCAGGCTTCTCCATGTAGCGGGCCCTCTACATGTCGTCCCCTTGGTCTTGTCCATGTGGTAGGACACTGTCTTCCCCTGGCTTGTTGACTAGACCTGTTGTCGTATCTTCCTGTTACTTGATCGCTTCTGTTGCCTTCAATCAGGATACCCTTCCTTGGTCATCGGGTTTCGATGGTTCCTTTTCCGGCGGTACTTCTGCAATTCTCTGGCGAATTGGCTTCTTGTCTTCTTCCCTTTCTTTGTGGCGCCGCACCCTTCTTCTCCCTGTTCCATCTCGCGACGCGGTCTGGTCACCGTACTGTCTTGCTCTTCCCAACCAGTCTTCTCCAGGCAGCGTGCACTCCACCTGTTTCTCTCTGGTTTGGGCATGGCTCTCCGACACTGTGATCTTCTCTTCTTGTGACTGGACCGGTCGTCGCAATCTTCCCTCTTGACTCAGAATGTTAAACTGTGGTTGTCGAAGTTCGCTGGTTCATGTTCGTGAACTGTCTTGGTGGTCGAACTTCTTTGCTTGGGTGTGACCTTTGGTGGGTCGGCTTCTTTGTGTGGGCACGACTATTGGTCGAATCGTCTTCCTGCTTGGGTGCGACCTTTGGGCAGGTCGGCTTCTTGGCTTGGGTGCGACCTTTGGGCAGGTCGGCTTCTTGGCTTGGGTGCGACCTTTTGGGCAGGACGGCTTCTTGGCTTGGGTGCGACCTTTTGGGCAGGACGGCTTCTTGGCTTGGGTACGACCATTGGCGGGTCGGCTTGTTGGGCGCGTCACGGTGTTTTGGCGTTGGCGCGCTTTGTCTGCGCGGAGGAGGGTTGCGTCACCGCTCCTGGTGCATCCTCTGGTGCATGCCGCCATGCGTGTTGACGATGGCGCTTTGGTTGCTGCGAGACGTCGCTGTCTTTCTTGGGGACCTTTGTGCGCTGTCCCGTGGCGTTGGCGTGTCGCTGTGCAGCGTCACTCTGGCGCTCTTGATTCTTGGCGCTCTTGGCACGTTCTGGCGCAGTGCTGCGCGGTCCTGTCGTGCGGGTGCGGAGTTCTTGCACTCCTGTCGCGTTCTTGCGCTTTGTGGTACGGTTCCTGCGTTGCTGGCGCGTTCCTACGCTGTCTCCTGATGTGTTCCTAGTGCTTCTGGTGCGTTCCTGCGCTTCTGGTGCGCTTCTGCGCAGTCTATTTTGTATCCTTAAAGCTATGTGGTTAGACTTGGCGCTATTCTGATATAGCAAGTCTCTTGTGCTGCTGGTTGCTGCAGGCTTGCCTTGGGGAGGGTTCCTCGATTCCTTGCGCTGTCCCTGGAGTTTCCGGTGCGTTCCTGCGCTGTCTCCTGGCGCGTTCCTGAAGGTTTAGCGCTGTATCATTGGCGCGCTTTTGTCCATGCTCTTCCTGTGCATCTTTGGTGCGGAGGGTTACGTCACAGCTCCGAGCCTCTTAGTGTTCAAAGTCGCTTCCCGTTACTTCACGGGGTGTGCTTGCTTTCTTCCGGGGTCCTGAAGCAGTGTCGGCGGTCGTCGCGCTTCTTCACTGTGTCGCGCTTGCCTGGTGGGGAGTCTCGTGGTGGTGCTCCTTTGCTTTCTTCTGGCAGCAGTGACAGCCATTGGCCACTAGGCGTCACTGTGCTTTCCTTTGGTGTGGCGTCAGTGCTTCTGAGGGATGGTGCTTCTGCTCCGTCGTCTTTCTGGTACGTGGAGTTTCTTCACTCCTTGCGCTGTCCTGCGCATCGCAGTGCTGCGTTGTCCTGGTGGTGCTTTCTTGCGGCGGTGTGGCGTTCCTGCGCCATCACTTGTCGGTGGCTTAGCGTCCCTGGGCTGCTGTGCGCACTACCAGGTGTTGGGCACCTGTGTGTGCTGTACAGTCATTCTCTCCTTGTGTTGCAGCTGTCGTCTCGCTGCAGTGTACTGCCCTGCGTCCCTCTTGGCGTACACCAGTGATTACGCTCTTTTCCCTGACACCTGGCTCGACACCCCTGTGCTCTCCCATCACTGTGCCATCTTCCTTTTGCTGTTGCCTCTATTTTACAGTTCATTCGGGCTGTAAGGCGCGATGGCGCCTGCCGGCCACTGGGTGGCGGTGTTACCTTCCTCTGAGTGTCTCCCGGGGTTCCACGTTGCTGTGGAGTCTTGACCTAGCAGGCCTCGGTGGGGCAGAGGAACAGAGGGCGACTCGTGGTGAGTGCTGCCTGCACCCAATGTCCTCAACTGCAGACACCTCCTCAGACGGCTGCGCTGCAGCCGGACCGCTTCTATCCTTGCGGTGAGTCTCTTCTTTCTTCTTGACGGCGCCGGGCACACACGCGGGTGCCGGCGGTTCTGAGTGTCGGTAGGGGTGAGGAGGGCCTTCTGATAATGCGGGTGGGCTTTTGCTAATAGCACCTGGCAGCTTTCCATGCGTGGGGCTGGGCCGCTGCTGGCTCGCAGCCTCTCCACGTGTCCATTCTCTCTGGGCCGGTGTCTCGAGGACATGCGTCCGCCTTTGCACTTCACCCGCCCGCGGCAGCTTCTTTGGTCACTCGCTGCGCGGGGCGGGGGACGCGACGTTCTGTAGTCTCTGCCGGCGCCTGCGGGTTGGCTCCCCTTAGTTTACTTAGCGTCCGCCAGCTCTCTGCACGCTGCGGGTGCTTCCTTTGGAGATTATTCACCCCGCCACCTCCACTCACACTCGCGGCGGGGGGGAGGGGACGCCTCAGGCAGGCCGCGGGTGGGCTCCGCTGGTGCTGCTTTGTTTCAAGTTTATTGTGCAAGGCGCACTGGTCAATGCGGGTAGGCTCCGCTTATTCCACAGTCATTGGGGGGGGCACACGCGGCGCCCCAGGCACTTCCCGGTTCACCTCAGGCCCACGGGCCTCTTCCATAGCTACGCCCGTGGCGGGTGGGCTCCGCTGGCTTTCCTCGGGTCCGGCCACCGGCGCAGGTGGGCACTGCCCGGTCCGCTTCTCTTCGGTGGGGTCTCGTCGTCGCGGCCGGCACAGGTGGGCACTGGCCGGTCCGCTTATTCCAATGGGGCACCTGGTTACGACCACAGCGGGTGGGCTCCGCGTGGTTCGCACTTCCTCGGCAGGCACAGCGCGTGAGGTGCGGGGTCGGCTCCCGGTCACCTCGACATCAGCGCATGGGCCCGGGGCACAGCACACGCCCCATGGGCCTCACTGCAGGCCGGCGCCGATCCTGTGGGGGAGTGGGGGGGTGCGACATCGCCTTTCAGCTCTCTCCTCTTCCCCCACGATGCTGTCCTTTCTGCTGGCACGCATGGTATTGCGTTACTGCCTCGTCGCCAATGTGGTGATGGGGCACTAGGCCCACATGATGGAATAACTGAGGGACACAGACACCAGTTAGGGAGTGGAGCTCTGGCCTCGAGCACGAGCGCTCGGGTCCTTTTATTTGCAGCGTCACCTGACCCAGTGACGTCTGTGGTGGGTGGGTGTACAGTGTATGGTTACACTGGAGAACAATAGACTGTGTCTTTGCAGGACACTACACCGCACGTCACTTTTCCTATAAAAATTACGCAAAAGTGGAGCAAGATACTTGTAAATCAGCCCCAAAGTGGTTTGATTTGGTCGTTGTTTAACCTTCGTGGTTTAGGCGCTCATTATTTAAGTGGTAGTTGTTTAATCAATGTGAACAACAAGGACCCCCTGTCTTTTTTAAGATAACATTTGAATGTGTAACTTTTTTAATAAATTGAATTTGTTTAACTCTTAATTGATTTGTGTGCTTTACATACTGGTCTGCTCCCTAGTTTTATTATTGAATGTGGTTATTTCTTCACACGTAGTTGTTTAATCATACATTCATGGCAGACAGGAGATCCATCATACGTGTGGGGGAGTACCCCATCCGCCAAGTTTTAAATCAGCCCCTCAGTGTTTAGTGGTACAAAAGGGGGTGGTAATGGATGGAGCATCTGAACCAATCAAACACTCACACCCAGTCAAAAGATCTGGGTTTAATCCGTCACCGTTCTTTAGCCCACTCTGCCACCCCAGTTCAGACATGGCCATATGCAAATCAGTCTGACCCTGTGCCTCATGGGAACAGTCCAGCCCGAACTGCCAAGCCATGCCTTCCCTGGACCGGAAACAAGCTTCCGAGGACCGGTTTCTGACATTCCAGCCGTCTTCAGCCCGGCTTGCTTGAATCCAGTGGCAAAGTGAGCCAGGGACTCACGTCTGAGCATACCCTGCCAACTTATGGCGAGTAAAGAAAAACCAAAGGAAATGATGGACGGACCGTTGACAATACAAGCACTCACCCCAGTCAACTGATCTGGGTTTAATCCATCACCAATCTTTAGCCCACTCTGCCACCCCAGTTCAGACATGGCTATATGCAAATCAGTCTGACCCTTTGCCTCATGGGAACAGTCCAGCCCGGACTACCAAGCCATGTCTTCCCTGGACTGGAAACAAGCATCCTGGGACCGGTTTCTGGCATTCCAGCCGTCTTCAGCCAGGCTTGCTTGAATCCAGTGGCAAAGGGAGCAAGGGACTCACGTCTGAGCATACCCTGCCAACTTATGGCGAACAAAGCGGTACAAAAGGGGGTGGTGATGGACGGATTCTCTAATTTTTATATTTATTTATTTATTTTTGAAACTTGTAGAACACAACAAATGCCCTTGGGCGTCTCGGCGCTATGAACTGAGCAGGATGAAGAGCTAGCTGAAGGATAGATTACCATAATACACTTCAGCTTACAGGAGAGCAACCGCCTATTGGTTAAACAGCCACGTTTTTATCAACTTGCGGAAATGCAGTAATGTCTGGCATGAACGGATCTGTGGGGGCAAAGCGTTCCACAGTCTGGCCGCTGTAACTACGAAACGCCGGTCTCCCCAAGATACTGTGTTTACTCTTGGGTCCTGTAGCTGAGAGGCAGTCATTGAGCGAAGTTGCCTATTGGGACAGTAGAATGATAGATGCTCTTTCAGGAGCTGAGGGCCCAGTTGATGTGCAGCTTTGACTGCGATACATAGAGCTTTAAATTTAACCCGGTTCTTGACCGTTAACCAGTGGTACTTCCTGATGACATGGGTTATGGGTTTAAATTTGGAGGTCCCTGATAACAGTCTTGCGGCAGCGTTCTGGACCGTTTGCAGTTTATTAATCACCCTACATTGTGCATTGGCAAACAGCCCATTACAGTAATCCAAGGAGGACATCACCAAAGTGCTGACCAACGTTTTTCCTGCAGTTTCAGGAAGATAGGGAATCCTTTTTTAATCATTTTGAGTTTATAAAAAGCCGTTGAGACTACTTGGTTAGTGTGAGATAAAAAATTCAAACTGTCGTCAAATATGACTTCTAAATTCCTAGCCTTATGTACCGGGCTGGGTAAGGTACCCAGTGGTGAAGGCCACCATGAGCCGGACCATTGCGGGGAGAGCTTTCCGAAAATGATAACCTCCGTTTTTTCAGAGTTCAGTTTCAAGCAATTGCTAGCCATCCAATTGCTGATGGCCAACATTCCTTCTTGAAAACATTCTGCCACCTTCTCTCCGTCATCAGATACTGCCAGCACCAACTGAGTGTCGTCCGCATAAGATGTAAGGCTCATCCCATAAGCTTTGATAACTCTTGCTAGGTCCGACACGTAGATATTAAAGAGTGTCGCACTGAGGGATGAGCCTTGCGGTACTCCACACGGTAGCGTCAGTTGTGTAGAGAGAAAGGGGCCTAATGTCACAGCCTGAGTCCTGTTCGTAAGAAAATACGAGAGCAGTTCTAATGCTCTATCTTGTAAGCCTATGGCCGAGACACGGTCGATGAAGGTGGCATGATCGACCGTGTCGAATGCCGCTGGAAGGTCCAACAATACAAGCAGGGCAGTACCTCCTTGATCTCTGATGATCCTTATATCTTCAGTGGCTTTAATAAGCGCAGTTTCGGTGCCGTGTGACTTACGGAACCCGAACTGCGTATCATCCAGCAGATTATGCTCCTCTATGAATTCGGAGAGCTGCCGATTCATGACCTTCTCAGTGACTTTGGCTAGAAATGGTAAACTAGCTATTGGCCTATAATTTTTAAGGTCTTCAGCATTTAAATGGGGGTTTTTTAACAGAGGTTTGAGAAAGGTGTTTTTTAACTTATCCGGATAGGTCCCTGCCAAAAACATGGCATTACAAATCTGAGTGATGACTGGGGCAGTTAATTCAATAACCGAACCAAGGACTGAGGGCGGACAGGGATCAGAGGTAGATCCTGATTTTACACTTTCCATTATTTCGATGATAAATTGCTCATTAACCTCCTTAAATTGCGTTAGGCAATAGTCTAGACGCCTAGGAGAGGTAGACTGTATTTTAGTTTCAGCGTTAGTGGAAAATTCTGAATAGATAGTGTTGACTTTTTCAAACAAGCATTTACAATGCAATAGGTTTCGCTGCATTAAAGTTTGAGTTTTTGGCATTGTATATGACAATGCATTTCATCCCAAAAAAAATGTAAACTTTGAATTGGTGTAGTGGCAAAAGTACAGGCTAACTGACTCTTCGCGCGCACCCATTCAGTTGTTGGCCTCTCAGCTGAGTCTGCCAACTCGACAAAAAAGCATTGCAAAAGCCACTGGGATGGCAGCCAATCCCAGATCTACTGGCTTTGTAAATTCAACTGGCTAGTCCTACTGTTTCAGAGCACACAGAATTATCAAATTCACACCCTAATTGCTCCCCTTCCCTATTATCCCCGTCTTGCCATGGATTGACTTCATGCAGGCCAGATGAAGGCGTTTGAAGGATCACAGTCTACCTATCATGTGCATATCGTGTCAGTGAGCTGAACTCTACCTATGTGCTGACGTGAGGGATGTGCACATAATATCGCAAAGCATTCCATGTGCTGCCCCTGCCATACGCACATGAGAATGAGGGGCTAGAATTAAATATTTTGGATCCAACGCACACTGTTAATCTTCTTTTAGTTTCAAGAAAATAGCCAAGCAAAACCACTGACCTCCATGTTTCAAACTATCACTGCGGTGAAGGGGTTCAGCTGACAATCAACCACAACCACTACACCACTCTTCACTGCCCTATACAAGTCCGTCCATCCACAATTCCAACCCTATTTGTGTAGGCATATTCTGAATATTCAACCACATGCGTGCACAGCTAATAGAATAATTTCACATGCACACAACGAAGTGTACCTTGCTTTTGGGACTGGTCCTCGAGCAATCCAGAGCTGCAAGCGGTGGTGCACACTTCCACAGCTCAGGTAGTGTTGAAGATGGCACTCCGAGCACAGTAGAGCAGCAGCTCCCACCTTCTTCATATTTCATTCACACGCATGCAATACAATACGACAAAGCAGTGTTGGCCTTTTGCTCGAAAGAAATTTCTTGACAAGTTTAGTGTTGCGACATTAAAGGTGCTATTTTTGGTTGGCGAGGGAGGGAGATGGTTTTAATTGGTTTAATTATCCAGGGCCTCAGGCCCCACTATGCTGCCCTGGGTACCACTTTAATTCGTTTTTGATGCACTGGACTCGGTTACAAACCAGAGAAACTTAAAACAAAACAAAAAAACATAATCGTTAGTCTACAGGTTGCGCTGTAATCGCCACAAGACCTAAAAATCCTGGTTCAGAAAAGAAGATACACAATTGGTTTTCGTTGCTGATACTGCGCCCATTGTGTGAGCGGGATAGGGAGGTGTGTGATTAAAGATCATCAGGGGGCGTGTTCCATGGAATCACCTTTCACACCTCATTTATTTGTTAAAAGAGCCTTTTGTGTGTTATTAATTACTGCAATTTGTTACTGCAGGGACCCCTAGTGACCAGGGAGGATGGAAATATGATTAATGACAGGCTGCAGGGAGGCTAATTAATGAAGAGCAGCCGAGTGCGCCGCGCACTCCAGATATTAATGCCGCCAAACTCCAGGACACCTCGGCCGGAGCAGGGCTAGGGGGTGGGGTGCAGAGAGCGTTAATAATCATTTGATGCTTTTTATTCTGAGAAAAACGCTTCCTTTTTACGGAACATTTCGGCAGGGAAAAGAGTATTGAAGAATTTTCTGTGCTACTTTTAAAAAGTGAAACACGTCGACCACTATGCTACTAGATTAGCACAGCAGCGGTAAAAAGTATCGAGATTTCGCATGCAGCGGCTTGCTGAAAACACGTACATTATTCATCATAAATTCATTTAGGGTAACTTTCCATTCATTTACAAACAGATTCGGAAGAGAGACCGACTGCACTGCAAATGCTTGGTTGTGCTACACATAGGCTCCTAACCAGCACTTTGACTGATGGAACTGTAAACATGAAATATGTTATAAGTACTGCGTTTAGGTCTCACCTTAGGAACCTCTCGGGTCGGGCACTGGCTACCTTAGGCACTTCTGCAGCACGTTTTCGTTCTGCTGCACTCCCATCCTTCAGAAACAGAAACCCACATGTGAAGCAATGGAGAGACTCTGGCGTGGAGTTGTGCATATCCGGTCCGGCCGGAAACATGGAACTCAGAATAGTTCCACTACGAGCAGAAGTTGGTGGTGAACAGACAGCTTTCACTATTCCAATAGGGGAAAAGAGTATTGAAGAATTTTCTGTGCTACTTTTAAAAAGTGAAACACGTCGACCACTATGCTACTAGATTAGCACAGCAGCGGTAAAAAGTATTGAGATTTCGCATGCAGCGGCTTGCTGAAAACACGTACATTATTCATCATAAATTCATTTAGGGTAACGTTCCATTCATTTACAAACAGATTCGGAAGAGAGACGTCGCATGTAATTCAATTCTCTATATTAAGCCCAGAAAATACTAACACTCCAAGATGGCTGCACCCTCTACCTATGTCTCGGAATGCTTTATGTTGACAGTAAAATAAGCCCAAACCTGACTGGTAGGCTCAGGCAAAAACAAGTCAGGTCCCGGGCCGCGCTGTGATTGGCTGACGTCGCGGGGGTGTCCCGGGCCGGCAGCCAATCACAGCGCGGCCCGGGAATGACGTCACGGGGGTGTCCCGGGCCGGCAGCCAATCGCAGCGCGGCCTGGGACAAAGGGGCGGGGGTTAAAAAAGCACCAGAAACGCCCCCGAATCGCGTTTTCTGGAGAAAGCGCGATTGACAGCCTCTGTCTCCCAATGGCTAGCCTCCATTTATGGAGCTAGCCAATGATAGACAGAGGCGGTCCAAACATCCCTACTGTAGACAATAGTTTTCGATCTGGGAGGGGCTTTGCCCCTCGCCAGGTCGAAACCTAAAAAGTAGTCTGCTAGGGAATCACACAGGGATTGTGATGGAGTCGGGGAAGTCTCCAAGGGGTGTCCTGCTAGCTTCTTAACTACTTGAAAAAATTGTTTGTTGGAGTTTTTTGCAGCTTCAATCTGAGAGATATAAAACTTTCTTTTTTCCTGAGTAATCATCATCTTATATTTGGTCAGTTCTTCCTTATAGCATGTTTTTTTCTCTGGGCTATATGACTTGCGCCAGTGTCGCTCACGGTTCCTACATTTTTGTCTTTGTTCTCTAAGGGCACCAGTGAACCAGGGTGCAGAGGGAGACGACCGGTTCATAGAGATTCTCTTGTTAGGCACCAACAGATTCATGGCATTGTTTGACCAGTTAGAATACCTGTCGATAGCGACATTAGGGTCAAGCGGGATAAGTGGACTGTTAGCAGTTAAATGTGCTGTCAGATGATCCTTGTTTATATCTTTCCAGACCTTAAATGTCCCGATCTGTTTTCCACCACCTTTTTCGCCATAATGTTATTTGCTAGTATGTTAAATATGATCGCATGATGGTCTGACCATATTAATGGCAGGATATCTATTATATGAACATGCTTTGAGTTGGTGAATATGCCATCCAGGGTATGGCCTGCCTCGTGCGAAGCTAAGGTGACCAGCTGGCTGAAGCCCAACATCTCCATATCAGACGGAAGTGCCATAGTGTCATTATTGTTCGTATTTTCCAAATGGAAATTAAAATCCCCTAGGATAGTAAAGGAGTCTTCTATCGCTAGAGATTCCATCAGGGTATTTAAGGTAGCAAGGAACTCTGTCCGTGATCCTGGGGGTCTATAAAGGAGTGCTCCTTTAAAGTTATATGAGGGGGTTATCATAATTGAAAACTGGACGGTTTCACATGAGGAGGAGGGAACGTAACATATCCTTATAGGGAAATGGTCTCGAGCAATTATGGCCAATCCGCCTCCTTTCCTATTTACTCTGTCCTGCCTTTTCACAGTATAGCCTTCCGGGATTGCCACCACCAAATCCGCTTCAGAGGCCTTATCGGTCCATGTTTCTGTTACAAAGAGAATATCAATCTTTCTGTCTATAATAAAATCTGCAATTTCCTGCCTATGTTTGCCCAAAGAGCGAGCATTTAAAAGAGCTTTGCTTATTTTCATGTTTTTACTGTTATTTAAATGGTGTGTATTGGTGGTCCTTCTAGTATGTTGTAAACTAAAAACACAATGGGTGCATGCTGTTTCCTTGGATCCGTCTGTGTTCTCAAGTTTTAAAATATTACAGTTGTTATCTCGACTAGGACAAAGCTGAAATAGCTCGTCTGCCGAATAAGTAATAACTGATTTGATTGTAAAGCGACCGAGGGGGGTGGCCCTGGGCCCGGTCTCGGCGCGGACGGGCGCAGACGGGCTTGCCTTTGGCGCGCCTTCGGTGCGCCGCCGGCACGCCCGCTGCGCGCGTCCGCTTCGCTTGAGCTGACAGGGCTGTTTAAATATTGAATGTACCTGTGAGGTATGTAGCGCTAACCTGCTCATCAGAGCAGAAATCGGAAGTAAGTGCCATCAGCCCTCCGATCAAGCGGCACAAGCCGTGTCGGACCGGGGCTCAGCACAGCGTGAGGTAAGTAGGCTAAGTTTCACACAAGTGATATCACAATTTTTTTGAAATAGCATCAAACAACAAAGGAGTTAAAAACATCTGCGTATCAGCAGAGCTTGCGGCGTCTGGTCAGCCCAAGAACACTGCTGCTGCATCTGAACCAATCACTCACACCCAGTCAACAGATCTGGGTTTAATCCATAACCGTTTGGCAGGGTATGCTCAGACGTGAGTCCCTTGCTCACTTTGCCACTGGATTCAAACAAGCCTGGCTGAAGACGGCTGTAATGCCAGAAACCGGTCCTAGGAAGATTGTTTGGCCAGGATCACAGGATGTGGAGTCAAGGCCAGGATTTGAACCTGCTGTAAGATCGACAGTTCTATCCACTGAGTCCCTCCCCCTGGCCATGACCAACCAAAGGGCCTTAAAAGAGTCCCCCTCAGCAGGGGGCAGCCGGTGCAAGGTCTGCCAGCAAGGGTTTGAGGTGGCTGACCCTCGCACCCAAGAGGCAAGACTGACCAAAAGTTTCCGGACCATCTAAAGTGTATCTGCCAGAAGAGTTGGACGTCCACATTGTAGGCCTCTACTACAGTGCGGGTGGATGCCCCTGAAAGAGGACATTACAGCTCTGTCCGTCCAGATAAGGCATCAGCATGCAAAGCCTTCCCAAGAAGAAAATACAAGATGAGAGCGGGGATTAACCTGAACAGACCCACTGACACTGGGACCGGACAGACCCACTGACACTGGGACCGGACAGACCCACTGACACTGGGACTGAACAGACCCACTGATACTGGGACCGGACAAACCCACTGACACTGGGACCGGACAGACCCACTGACACTGGGACTGAACAGACCCACTGACACTGGGACCGGCAGACCCACTGACACTGGGACCGGACAGACCCACTGACACTGGGACCGGACAGACCCACTGATACTGGACTGGACTGGACAGACCCACTGACACTGGGACCGGACAAACCCACTGACACTGGGACCGGACAGACCCACTGACACTGGGACCGGCAGACCCACTGACACTGGGACCGGACAGACCCACTGACACTGGGACCGGACAAACCCACTGACACTGGACTGGACTGGACAGACCCACTGACACTGGGACTGGACAGACCCACTGACACTGGGACTGGACAGACCCACTGATACTGGACTGGACAGACCCACTGATATTAGCCTGGACAGACCCACTGACACTGGGACTGGACAGACCCACTGATACTGGACTGGACTGGACAGACCCACTGACACTGGGACTGGACAGACCCACTGATACTGGACTGGACTGGACTGACCCACTGACACTGGGACTGGACAGACCCACTGATACTGGACTGGACAGACCCACTGATATTAGCCTGGACAGACCCACTGACACTGGGACCGGACAGACCCACTGATACTGGACTGGACTGGACAGACCCACTGACACTGGGACTGGACAGACCCACTGATACTGGACTGGACTGGACAGACCCACTGACACTGGGACTGGACAGACCCACTGATACTGGACTGGACTGGACAGACCCACTGACACAGGGACTGGACAGACCCACTGATACTGGACTGGACTGGACAGACCCACTGACACTGGGACCGGACAGACCCACTGATACTGGACTGGACTGGACAGACCCACTGACACTGGGACTGGACAGACCCACTGATACTGGACTGGACTGGACAGACCCACTGACACTGGGACTGGACAGACCCACTGATACTGGACTGGACTGGACTGACCCACTGACACTGGGACTGGACAGACCCACTGATACTGGACTGGACAGACCCACTGATATTAGCCTGGACAGACCCACTGACACTGGGACCGGACAGACCCACTGATACTGGACTGGACTGGACAGACCCACTGACACTGGGACTGGACAGACCCACTGATACTGGACTGGACTGGACAGACCCACTGACACTGGGACTGGACAGACCCACTGATACTGGACTGGACTGGACAGACCCACTGACACAGGGACTGGACAGACCCACTGATACTGGACTGGACTGGACAGACCCACTGACACTGGGACCGGACAGACCCACTGATACTGGACTGGACTGGACAGACCCACTGACACTGGGACTGGACAGACCCACTGATACTGGACTGGACTGGACAGACCCACTGACACTGGGACTGGACAGACCCACTGATACTGGACTGGACTGGACAGACCCACTGACACTGGGACTGGACAGACCCACTGATACTGGACTGGACTGGACAGACCCACTGACACTGGGACTGGACAGACCCACTTATACTGGACTGGACGGACCCACTGATATTAGCCTGGACAGACCCACTGACACTGGGACTGGACAGATCCACGGACACTGGGACTGAACAGACCCACTGACACTGGGACCGGACAGACCCTATGACACTGGGGCCGGACAGACTCACTGACACTGGGACCGAACAGACCCACTGACACTGGGACCGGACAGACCCTCTGACATTGGGACCGGACAGACTCACTGACACTGGGACTGAACAGACCCACTGACACTGGGACTGAACAGACCCACTGACACTGGGACCGGACAGACCCACTGACACTGGGACTGGACAGACCCACTGACACTGGGACCGGACAGACCCTATGACACTGGGGCCGGACAGACTCACTGACACTGGGACCGAACAGACCCACTGACACTGGGACCGGACAGACCCTCTGACACTGGGGCCGGACAGACTCACTGACACTGGGACTGAACAGACCCACTGACACTGGGACTGAACAGACCCACTGATACTGAGACCGGACAGACCCACTGACACTGGGACCGGACAGACCCACTGACACTGGGACCGGACAGACCCACTGACACTGGGACCGGACAGACCCACTGACACTGGGACCGGACAGACCCACTGACACTGGGACTGAACAGACCCACTGACACTGGGACTGAACAGACCCACTGACACTGGGACTGAACAGACCCACTGATACTGGGACCGGACAGGCCCACTGACACTGGGACCGGACAGACCCACTGACACTGGGACCGGACAGACCCACTGACACTGGGACTGAACAGACCCACTGACACTGGGACCGGACAGACCCACTGACACTGGGACCGGACAGACCCACTGACACTGGGACCGGACAGGCCCACTGACACTGGGACCGGACAGACCCACTGACACTGGGACTGAACAGACCCACTGACACTGGGACTGAACAGACCCACTGATACTGGGACCGGACAGATCCACTGACACTGGGACCGGACAGACCCACTGACACTGGGACCGGACAGACCCACTGACACTGGGACCGGACAGACCCACTGACACTGGGACTGAACAGACCCACTGATACTGGGACTGGACCGACCCACTGACACTGGGACCGGACAGACCCACCGACACTGGGACCGGACAGACCCACTAACACTGGGACTGGACAGACCCGCTGACACTGGGACCGGACAGACCCACTGACACTGGGACTGAACAGACCCACTGATACTGGGACAGGACAGACCCACTGACACTGGGACCAGACAGACCCACCGACACTGGGACCGGACAGACCCACTAACACTGGGACTGGACAGACCCGCTGACACTGGGACCGGACAGACCCACTGACACTGGAACTGAACAGACCCACTGATACTGGGACTGGACAGACCCACCGACACTGGGACCGGACAGACCCACCGACACTGGGACCGGACAGACCCACTAACACTGGGACTGGACAGACCCGCTGACACTGGGACTGGACAGACCCACTGACACTGGGATTGGACAGGCCCACGAATACTGGGACTGGACAGACCCACTGACACTGGGACCGGACCCACTGATACTGGGACTGGACAGACCTACGGATGCTGGGACTGGACCCACTGATAGTGGGACTGGACAGACCCACTGATACTGGACTGGACAGACTCAGTGACACTGAGACTGGACAGACCCACTGATGTATGTATGTATGTATGTATAACACACTTATAAAGCGCTTGCTGTCACCCGACGGGCATCCTGGCGCTGAGATCTAACAGGTCCTGAGGCACAGTCAAGAAAAGGATCAGAGAGTGATTATCCTAACCTGGGAAATAAATGAGTTTTTAAAAGTTTTTTAAAAGAAAGGAGGTCTCCCACGCATCTAAGCGACAGTGGCAAGTCGTTCCACAATTTAGATGCCGTGAAACCAAACGAACGGCCACCCATTCGCTTTCTCCGAAACTTAGGAACAACCGCCAAATGAGCGGAGGCAGAGCGGAGAGCTCTTGCGGGGATGTACCATGTAAACATCTCCTGCAGGGGCAACGGTCCAGAGTCATGTAGAGCCCGGAAGACCAAACAGAGCGCCTTAAATTCGATCCGTTGAGGGATAGGGAGCCAGTGTAAATCTCTAAGAGCTGCAGAGGAGGAGTCAGAGCGGCGGCGGGAGAGTGCTAACTTAGCCGCGAAGTTCTGCACTCTTTGCAACTTACCTATCGCCGTGGCAGGTGCCCCCAGAAGTAGTGCATTGCAGTAATCCAGTCTGCTAAGGATAATGCTGCGCACTACTTCTGGTCTGGCATTAACAGGGAGCAAAGGAAGAATCTTCCTGAGAGAGCGCAGAAGGCCCATGCAAGTGGATACTGTTTTATCAATGAAACCGTCCAGTTGAAGACTTGGTTCCATTGTCACTCCTAGATTCCGGACCGAGGTGGCTACTGCCGCCGTGCCCTGAAAGGAGGAAGGCCAAAAATCTTGTGGCAAAGATCGAGGGACCCGGTCCACTGAGCAGTGTAACACCTCTGTCTTAGTGCTGTTAAATTGCAGCGAGTTGTTGCTCAGCCATGTTGCCGTGGTGACCATGCAATGGTGCAAGGTCTCCAAGGACACCGCATTCTCCCCTTCAAAGGAGAAAATAAGCTGGGTGTCATCAGCGTAGTTGGTGACTGAAATGCCAAAAGTTTTTATTAACTTGATCAGGGGGCGGAGGTATAGATTAAAAAGGATGGGGCTGATGGCCGAGCCCTGGGGTACTCCCTGACCAACCCTTTTAACAATGGATTTATAGGGGGGCAGGGCAACCACCTGATGTCTGTTATCCAGGTATGAAACCAGCCAATCCCGGGAGGTGCCCGTCACCCCCACCTCCTCCAATCTCCTGGTCAAGATGGCGTGGCTGACCGTATCGAATGCTGCCGATATGTCGAGCAGCACTAAAAAGGCTGCTCGTCCATAGTCGGCACGCGAACGAAGGTCGCTCAGGACAGTCACCAAAGCTGTTTCGGTTCCATGCGCTGGTCTAAAACCGAACTGCGCCGCATCCAGACACTCGTTACCTTCCAGAAAACTGGACAGGTGTCTTGTGACCAGTTTTTCCAAGATCTTAATCGGAAAGGGAAGTAGCGATATAGGTCTGTAGTTGGCGGGACAGAGGGGATCCAATGATTCTTTCTTCAGTAAAGGAGAAACAACTGCTAGTTTCCAGCTTTCCGGGACCTGGGCCGAGCTAAGAGATTGGCAACAGATTGCGTGGAGAGGCGAGTATAACTCTTCTCGAAAAGCTTTCCAGAGTTTGTGTGGGATTACATCAAGAGGGGACCCAGAGGAAACACTATCCGCTAGGGCACCAAACTCTGCAAGAGACGGGAGCGGGAAACTTTCCAGCCTGGCTTTCCCAGCCTCCAACTCCAATATAGGAGGAGAAGCAACCTCAGGTGTCATAGGATTTAGGTTGCTCAAGATGGTCGTGATCTTATCCTCAAAGGCCTTAGCCAACTGATACTGGGACTGGACAGACCCACTGATACTGGGACTGGACAGACACGCTGACACTGGGACTGGACAGACACGCTGATACTGGACTGGACAGACCCACTGATACTGGACTGGACAGACCCAGTGACACTGAGACTGGACAGACCCACTGACACTGGGACTGGACAGACCCACTGAAACTGGGACTGGACAGACCCACTGACACTGGACTGAAAAGACCCACTGATACTGGACTGGACAGACCCACCGATACTGGACTGGACAGACCCACTGACACTGAGACTGGACAGACCCACTGATACTGGACTGGACAGACCCACTGACACTGGAACTGGACCCGCTGATACTGGGACTGGACAGACACGCTGACACTGGGACCGGACAAACCCACTGACACTGGGACCGGACAGACCTACGGATACTGGGACTGGACAGACCCAGTGATACTGGGACTGGACAGACCCACGGATACTGGGACTGGACCCACTGATACTGGGACTGGACAGACCTACGGATGCTGGGACTGGACCCACTGATACTGGGACTGGACAGACCCACTGACACTGGGACCGGACAGACCAACTAACACTGGGACTGGACAGACCCGCTGACACTGGGACTGGACAGACCCACTGACACTGGGATTGGACAGACCCACGAATACTGGGACTGGACAGACCCAATGACACTGGGACCGGACCCACTGATACTGGGACTGGACAGACCTACGGATGCTGGGACTGGACCCACTGATAGTGGGACTGGACAGACCCACTGATACTGGACTGGACAGACCCAGTGACACTGAGACTGGACAGACCCACTGATACTGGGACTGGACAGACCCACTGATACTGGGACTGGACAGACACGCTGACACTGGGACTGGACAGACACGCTGATACTGGACTGGACAGACCCACTGATACTGGACTGGACAGACCCAGTGACACTGAGACTGGACAGACCCACTGACACTGGGACTGGACAGACCCACTGAAACTGGGACTGGACAGACCCACTGACACTGGACTGAAAAGACCCACTGATACTGGACTGCACAGACCCACCGATACTGGACTGGACAGACCCACTGACACTGAGACTGGACAGACCCACTGATACTGGACTGGACAGACCCACTGATACTGGACTGGACAGACCCACTGACACTGGAACTGGACCCGCTGATACTGGGACTGGACAGACACGCTGACACTGGGACCGGACAAACCCATTGACACTGGGACCGGACAGACCTACGGATACTGGACAGACCCAGTGATACTGGGACTGGACAGACCCACGGATACTGGGACTGGACCCACTGATACTGGGACTGGACAGACCCACTGATACTGGGACTGGACCCACTGATACTGGGACTGGACAGACCTACGGATGCTGGGACTGGACCCACTGATAGTGGGACTGGACAGACCCACTGATACTGGACTGGACAGACCCAGTGACACTGAGACTGGACAGACCCACTGATACTGGGACTGGACAGACCCACTGATACTGGGACTGGACAGACACGCTGACACTGGGACTGGACAGACACGCTGATACTGGACTGGACAGACCCACTGATACTGGACTGGACAGACCCAGTGACACTGGGACTGGACAGACCCACTGAAACTGGGACTGGACAGACCCACTGACACTGGACTGAAAAGACCCACTGATACTGGACTGGACAGACCCACCGATACTGGACTGGACAGACCCACTGACACTGAGACTGGACAGACCCACTGATACTGGACTGGACAGACCCACTGATACTGGACTGGACAGACCCACTGAAACTGGGACTGGACAGACCCACTGACACTGGACTGAAAAGACCCACTGATACTGGACTGGACAGACCCACCGATACTGGACTGGACAGACCCACTGACACTGAGACTGGACAGACCCACTGATACTGGACTGGACAAACCCACTGATACTGGACTAGACAGACCCACTGACACTGGAACTGGACCCGCTGATACTGGGACTGGACAGACACGCTGACACTGGGACCGGACAAACCCACTGACACTGGGACCGGACAGACCTACGGATACTGGGACTGGACAGACCCAGTGATACTGGGACTGGACAGACCCACGGATACTTGACTGGACAGACCCACTGATATTGGGACTGGACAGACCCACTAACACAGGGACTGGACAGACCCACGGATACTTAACTGGACAGACCCACTGACACTGGGACTATACCCACTGATACAGGGACTGGACAGACCCCCCTGATACTGGGACTGGACAGACCCACAGGTACTGGGACTGGACAGACCCACGGATATTGGGACTGGACAGACCCACTGATACTTGACTGGACAGACCCACTGATATTGGGACTGGACAGACCCACTGATACTTGACTGGACAGACCCACTGATATTGGGACTGGACAGACCCACTGACACTAGGACTGGACAGACCCACGGATACTGGACTGGACTGACCCACTGACACTGGGACTGGACAGACCAACTGACACAGGGACTGGACAGACCCACTGATATTGGGACTGGACAGACCCACTGATACTGGGACCGGACAGACCCACGGATACTGGGACTGGACAGACCCAGTGATATTGGGACTGGACAGACCCACTGATATTGGGACTGGACAGACCCACGGATACTGGGACTGGACAGACCCACTGATACTGGGACTGGACAGATCCACGGATACTGGGACCGGACAGACCCACGGATACTGGGACTGGACAGACCCACGGATACTGGGACTGGACAGACCCAGTGATATTGAGACTGGACAGACCCACTGATACTGGGACTGGACAGACCCACGGATACTGGGACTGGACAGACCCAGTGATATTGGGACTGGACAGACCCACTGATACTGGGACTGGACAGACCCATGGATACTGGGACTGGACAGACCCACTGATACTGGGACTGGACCCACTGATACTGGACTGGACAGACCCATGATACTGGGACTGGACAGACCCACGGATACTGGGACTGGACAGACCCACTGATACTGGGACTGGACAGACCCACTGATACTGGGACTGGACAGACCCACTGATATTGGGACTGGACAGACCCACTGACACTGTGACTGGACAGACCCACTGACACTGGGACTGGACAGACCCACTGACACAGGGACTGGACAGACCCACTGATATTGGGACTGGACAGACCCACGGATACTGGGACTGGACAGACCCAGTGATATTGGGACTGGACAGACCCACGGATACTGGGACTGGACAGACCCACGGATACTGGGACTGGACAGACCCAGTGATATTGGGACTGGACAGACCCACGGATATTGGGACTGGACAGACCCACGGATACTGGGACTGGACAGACCCACTGATATTGGGACTGGACAGACCCACTGATATTGGGACTGGACAGACCCATGGATACTGGGACTGGGCAGACCCACTGATATTGGGACTGGACAGACCTACGGATACTGGGACTGGACAGACCCACTGATACTGGGACTGGACAGACCTACGGATACTGGGACTGGACAGACCCACTGATACTGGGACTGGACAGACCCACTGATACAGGGACTGGACAGACCCACTGATACTGGGACTGGACAGACCCACTGATATTGGGACTGGACAGACCCTCTGACACTGGGACCGAACAAACCCACTGACACTGGGACCGGACAGACCCACTGACACTGGGACTGGACAGAACCAGGGATACTGGGACTGGACAGACCCACTGATACTGGGACTGGACAGACCTACGGATACTGGGACTGGACAGACCCACGGATACTGGGACTGGACAGACCCACTGATACTGGGACTGGACAGACCTACGGATACTGGGACTGGACAGACCCACGGGTAGTGGGACTGGACAGACCCACTGATACTGGGACTGGACAGACCTACGGATACTGGGACTGGACAGACCCACGGATACTGGGACTGGACAGACACACTGATACTGGGACTGGACAGACCTACGGATACTGGGACTGGACAGACCCACTGATACTGGGACTGGACAGACCCATGGATACTGGGACTGGACAGACCCACTGATACTGGGACTGGACAGACCTACGGATACTGGGACTGGACAGACCCACTGATACTGGGACTGGACAGACCTACGGATACTGGGACTGGACAGACCCACTGATACTGGACTGGACAGACCCACTGATACTGGGACTGGACAGACCTACGGATACTGGGACTGGACAGACCCACTGATATTGGGACTGGACAGACCCACGGATACTGGGACTGGACAGACCCACTGATATTGGGACTGGACAGACCCACTGATATTGGGACTGGACAGACCCACTGATACTGGGACTGGACAGACCTACTGATACTGGGACTGGACAGACCCACTGATATTGGGACTGGACAGACCCACTGATATTGGGACTGGACAGACCCACGGATACTGGGACTGGACAGACCCACTGATACTGGGACTGGACAGACCTACGGATACTGGGACTGGACAGACCCACTGATACTGGGACTGGACAGACCCACTGATACTGGGACTGGACAGACACGCTGACACTGGGACTGGACAGACACGCTGATATTGGGACTGGTACTGGACAGACCCACTGATACTGGACTGGACAGACCTACGGATACTGGGACTGGACAGACCCACTGATACTGGGACTGGACAGACCCACTGATACTGGGACTGGACAGACACGCTGATATTGGGACTGGACAGACCCACTGATACTGGGACTGGACAGACCTACGGATACTGGGACTGGACAGACCCACTGATATTGGGACTGGACAGACCCACTGATACTGGGACTGGACAGACCTACGGATACTGGGACTGGACAGACCCACTGATATTGGGACTGGACAGACCCACGGATACTGGGACTGGACAGACCCACTGATACTGGGACTGGACAGACCCACTGATATTGGGACTGGACAGACCCACTGATACTGGGACTGGACAGACCTACGGATACTGGGACTGGACAGACCCACTGATATTGGGACTGGACAGACCCACTGATATTGGGACTGGACAGACCCACGGATACTGGGACTGGAGAGACCCACTGATACTGGGACTGGACAGACCTACGGATACTGGGACTGGACAGACCCACTGATACTGGGACTGGACAGACCCACTGATACTGGGACTGGACAGACACGCTGACACTGGGACTGGACAGACACGCTGATATTGGGACTGGACAGACCCACTGACACTTGGACTGGACAGACACGCTGATACTGGGACTGGATAGACCCACTGACACTGGGACTGGACAGACCCACTGACACAGGGACTGGAAAGACCCACTGATATTGGGACTGGACAGACCCACGGATACTGGGACTGGACCCACTGATACTGGGACTGGACCCACTGATACTGGGACTGGACAGACCTACGGATACTGGGACTGGACAGACCCACTGATACTGGGACTGGACAGACCCACTGATATTGGGACTGGACAGACCCACGGATAATGGGACTGGACAGACACGCTGACACTGGGACTGGACAGACCCAGTGACACTGAGACCGGACAAACCCACTGACACTGGGACCGGACAGACCTACGGATACTGGGACTGGACAGACCCAGGGATACTGGGACTGGACAGACCCACGGATACTTGACTGGACAGACCCACTGATATTGGGACTGGACCCACTGATACAGGGACTGGACAGACCCCCTGATACTGGGACTGGACAGACCCACGGGTACTGGGACTGGACAGACCCACGGATATTGGGACTGGACAGACCCACTGATACTTGACTGGACAGACCCACTGATATTGGGACTGGACAGACCCACTGACACAGGGACTGGACAGACCCACGGATACTTAACTGGACAGACCCACTGATACTGGGACTGGACAGACCCACTGACACTGGGACTGGACCCACTGATACAGGGACTGGACAGACCCCCTGATACTGGGACTGGACAGACCCACTGGTACTGGGACTGGACAGACCCACGGATATTGGGACTGGACAGACCCACTGATACAGGACTGGACAGACCCACTGATACTGGACTGGACTGGACAGACCCACTGATACTGGGACTGGACAGATCCACGGATACTGGGACTGGACAGACCCACTGATACTGGGACTGGACAGATCCACGGATACTGGGACTGGACAGACCCACTGATATTGGGACTGGACAGACCCACGGATACTGGACTGGACAGACCCACTGATACAGGGACTGGACAGACCCACTGATACTGGGACTGGACAGATCCACGGATACTGGGACTGGACAGACCCACTGATATTGGGACTGGACAGACCCACGGATACTGGGACTGGACAGACCCACTGATACTGGGACTGGACAGACCCACTGACACTGGGACTGGACAGACCCACTGATATTGGGACTGGACAGACCCACTGATACTGGGACTGGACAGACCCACTGATACCGGGACTGGACAGACCCACTGACACTGGGACTGGACAGACCCACTGACACAGGGACTGGACAGACCCACTGATATTGGGACTGGACAGACCGACTGACACAGGGACTGGACAGACCCACGGATACTGGGACTGGACAGACCCACGGATACTGGGACTGGACAGACCCAGTGATATTGGGACTGGACAGACCCACGGATACTGGGATTGGACAGACCCACTGATATTGGGACTGGACAGACCCACTGATATTGGGACTGGACAGACCCAGTGATATTGGGCCTGGACACACCCACGGATACTGGGACTGGAGAGACCCACTGATACTGGGACTGGACAGACCTACGGATACTGGGACTGGACAGACCCACTGATACTGGGACTGGACAGACCCACTGATACTGGGACTGGACAGACACGCTGACACTGGGACTGGACAGACACGCTGATATTGGGACTGGACAGACCCACTGACACTTGGACTGGACAGACACGCTGATACTGGGACTGGATAGACCCACTGACACTGGGACTGGACAGACCCACTGACACAGGGACTGGACAGACCCACTGATACTTGACTGGACAGACCCACTGATATTGGGACTGGACAGACCCACTGACACTAGGACTGGACAGACCCACGGATACTGGACTGGACTGACCCACTGACACTGGGACTGGACAGACCAACTGACACAGGGACTGGACAGACCCACTGATATTGGGACTGGACAGACCCACTGATACTGGGACCGGACAGACCCACGGATACTGGGACTGGACAGACCCAGTGATATTGGGACTGGACAGACCCACTGATATTGGGACTGGACAGACCCACGGATACTGGGACTGGACAGACCCACTGATACTGGGACTGGACAGATCCATGGATACTGGGACCGGACAGACCCACGGATACTGGGACTGGACAGACCCACGGATACTGGGACTGGACAGACCCAGTGATATTGAGACTGGACAGACCCACTGATACTGGGACTGGACAGACCCACGGATACTGGGACTGGACAGACCCAGTGATATTGGGACTGGACAGACCCACTGATACTGGGACTGGACAGACCCATGGATACTGGGACTGGACAGACCCACTGATACTGGGACTGGACCCACTGATACTGGACTGGACAGACCCATGATACTGGGACTGGACAGACCCACGGATACTGGGACTGGACAGACCCACTGATACTGGGACTGGACAGACCCACTGATACTGGGACTGGACAGACCCACTGATATTGGGACTGGACAGACCCACTGACACTGTGACTGGACAGACCCACTGACACTGGGACTGGACAGACCCACTGACACAGGGACTGGACAGACCCACTGATATTGGGACTGGACAGACCCACGGATACTGGGACTGGACAGACCCAGTGATATTGGGACTGGACAGACCCACGGATACTGGGACTGGACAGACCCACGGATACTGGGACTGGACAGACCCAGTGATATTGGGACTGGACAGACCCACGGATATTGGGACTGGACAGACCCACGGATACTGGGACTGGACAGACCCACTGATATTGGGACTGGACAGACCCACTGATATTGGGACTGGACAGACCCATGGATACTGGGACTGGGCAGACCCACTGATATTGGGACTGGACAGACCTACGGATACTGGGACTGGACAGACCCACTGATACTGGGACTGGACAGACCTACGGATACTGGGACTGGACAGACCCACTGATACTGGGACTGGACAGACCCACTGATACAGGGACTGGACAGACCCACTGATACTGGGACTGGACAGACCCACTGATATTGGGACTGGACAGACCCTCTGACACTGGGACCGAACAAACCCACTGACACTGGGACCGGACAGACCCACTGACACTGGGACTGGACAGAACCAGGGATACTGGGACTGGACAGACCCACTGATACTGGGACTGGACAGACCTACGGATACTGGGACTGGACAGACCCACGGATACTGGGACTGGACAGACCCACTGATACTGGGACTGGACAGACCTACGGATACTGGGACTGGACAGACCCACGGGTAGTGGGACTGGACAGACCCACTGATACTGGGACTGGACAGACCTACGGATACTGGGACTGGACAGACCCACGGATACTGGGACTGGACAGACACACTGATACTGGGACTGGACAGACCTACGGATACTGGGACTGGACAGACCCACTGATACTGGGACTGGACAGACCCATGGATACTGGGACTGGACAGACCCACTGATACTGGGACTGGACAGACCTACGGATACTGGGACTGGACAGACCCACTGATACTGGGACTGGACAGACCTACGGATACTGGGACTGGACAGACCCACTGATACTGGACTGGACAGACCCACTGATACTGGGACTGGACAGACCTACGGATACTGGGACTGGACAGACCCACTGATATTGGGACTGGACAGACCCACGGATACTGGGACTGGACAGACCCACTGATATTGGGACTGGACAGACCCACTGATATTGGGACTGGACAGACCCACTGATACTGGGACTGGACAGACCTACTGATACTGGGACTGGACAGACCCACTGATATTGGGACTGGACAGACCCACTGATATTGGGACTGGACAGACCCACGGATACTGGGACTGGACAGACCCACTGATACTGGGACTGGACAGACCTACGGATACTGGGACTGGACAGACCCACTGATACTGGGACTGGACAGACCCACTGATACTGGGACTGGACAGACACGCTGACACTGGGACTGGACAGACACGCTGATATTGGGACTGGTACTGGACAGACCCACTGATACTGGACTGGACAGACCTACGGATACTGGGACTGGACAGACCCACTGATACTGGGACTGGACAGACCCACTGATACTGGGACTGGACAGACACGCTGACACTGGGACTGGACAGACACGCTGATATTGGGACTGGACAGACCCACTGATACTGGGACTGGACAGACCTACGGATACTGGGACTGGACAGACCCACTGATATTGGGACTGGACAGACCCACTGATACTGGGACTGGACAGACCTACGGATACTGGGACTGGACAGACCCACTGATATTGGGACTGGACAGACCCACGGATACTGGGACTGGACAGACCCACTGATACTGGGACTGGACAGACCCACTGATATTGGGACTGGACAGACCCACTGATACTGGGACTGGACAGACCTACGGATACTGGGACTGGACAGACCCACTGATATTGGGACTGGACAGACCCACTGATATTGGGACTGGACAGACCCACGGATACTGGGACTGGAGAGACCCACTGATACTGGGACTGGACAGACCTACGGATACTGGGACTGGACAGACCCACTGATACTGGGACTGGACAGACCCACTGATACTGGGACTGGACAGACACGCTGACACTGGGACTGGACAGACACGCTGATATTGGGACTGGACAGACCCACTGACACTTGGACTGGACAGACACGCTGATACTGGGACTGGATAGACCCACTGACACTGGGACTGGACAGACCCACTGACACAGGGACTGGACAGACCCACTGATATTGGGACTGGACAGACCCACGGATACTGGGACTGGACCCACTGATACTGGGACTGGACCCACTGATACTGGGACTGGACAGACCTACGGATACTGGGACTGGACAGACCCACTGATACTGGGACTGGACAGACCCACTGATATTGGGACTGGACAGACCCACGGATAATGGGACTGGACAGACACGCTGACACTGGGACTGGACAGACCCAGTGACACTGAGACCGGACAAACCCACTGACACTGGGACCGGACAGACCTACGGATACTGGGACTGGACAGACCCAGGGATACTGGGACTGGACAGACCCACGGATACTTGACTGGACAGACCCACTGATATTGGGACTGGACCCACTGATACAGGGACTGGACAGACCCCCTGATACTGGGACTGGACAGACCCACGGGTACTGGGACTGGACAGACCCACGGATATTGGGACTGGACAGACCCACTGATACTTGACTGGACAGACCCACTGATATTGGGACTGGACAGACCCACTGACACAGGGACTGGACAGACCCACGGATACTTAACTGGACAGACCCACTGATACTGGGACTGGACAGACCCACTGACACTGGGACTGGACCCACTGATACAGGGACTGGACAGACCCCCTGATACTGGGACTGGACAGACCCACTGGTACTGGGACTGGACAGACCCACGGATATTGGGACTGGACAGACCCACTGATACAGGACTGGACAGACCCACTGATACTGGACTGGACTGGACAGACCCACTGATACTGGGACTGGACAGATCCACGGATACTGGGACTGGACAGACCCACTGATACTGGGACTGGACAGATCCACGGATACTGGGACTGGACAGACCCACTGATATTGGGACTGGACAGACCCACGGATACTGGACTGGACAGACCCACTGATACAGGGACTGGACAGACCCACTGATACTGGGACTGGACAGATCCACGGATACTGGGACTGGACAGACCCACTGATATTGGGACTGGACAGACCCACGGATACTGGGACTGGACAGACCCACAGATACTGGGACTGGACAGACCCACTGACACTGGGACTGGACAGACCCACTGATATTGGGACTGGACAGACCCACTGATACTGGGACTGGACAGACCCACTGATACCGGGACTGGACAGACCCACTGACACTGGGACTGGACAGACCCACTGACACAGGGACTGGACAGACCCACTGATATTGGGACTGGACAGACCGACTGACACAGGGACTGGACAGACCCACGGATACTGGGACTGGACAGACCCACGGATACTGGGACTGGACAGACCCAGTGATATTGGGACTGGACAGACCCACGGATACTGGGATTGGACAGACCCACTGATATTGGGACTGGACAGACCCACTGATATTGGGACTGGACAGACCCAGTGATATTGGGACTGGACAGACCCACGGATACTGGGACTGGAGAGACCCACTGATACTGGGACTGGACAGACCTACGGATACTGGGACTGGACAGACCCACTGATACTGGGACTGGACAGACCCACTGATACTGGGACTGGACAGACACGCTGACACTGGGACTGGACAGACACGCTGATACTGGGACTGGACAGACCCACTGACACTTGGACTGGACAGACACGCTGATACTGGGACTGGATAGACCCACTGACACTGGGACTGGACAGACCCACTGACACAGGGACTGGACAGACCCACTGATATTGGGACTGGACAGACCCACGGATACTGGGACTGGACCCACTGATACTGGGACTGGACCCACTGATACTGGGACTGGACAGACCTACGGATACTGGGACTGGACAGACCCACTGATACTGGGACTGGACAGACCCACTGATACTGGACTGGACAGACCCACTGATATTGGGACTGGACAGACCCACGGATAATGGGACTGGACAGACACGCTGACACTGGGACTGGACAGACCCAGTGACACTGAGACCGGACAAACCCACTGACACTGGGACCGGACAGACCTACGGATACTGGGACTGGACAGACCCAGGGATACTGGGACTGGACAGACCCACGGATACTTGACTGGACAGACCCACTGATATTGGGACTGGACCCACTGATACAGGGACTGGACAGACCCCCTGATACTGGGACTGGACAGACCCACGGGTACTGGGACTGGACAGACCCACGGATATTGGGACTGGACAGACCCACTGATACTTGACTGGACAGACCCACTGATATTGGGACTGGACAGACCCACTGACACAGGGACTGGACAGACCCACGGATACTTAACTGGACAGACCCACTGATACTGGGACTGGACAGACCCACTGACACTGGGACTGGACCCACTGATACAGGGACTGGACAGACCCCCTGATACTGGGACTGGACAGACCCACTGGTACTGGGACTGGACAGACCCACGGATATTGGGACTGGACAGACCCACTGATACAGGACTGGACAGACCCACTGATACTGGACTGGACTGGACAGACCCACTGATACTGGGACTGGACAGATCCACGGATACTGGGACTGGACAGACCCACTGATACTGGGACTGGACAGATCCACGGATACTGGGACTGGACAGACCCACTGATATTGGGACTGGACAGACCCACGGATACTGGACTGGACAGACCCACTGATACAGGGACTGGACAGACCCACTGATACTGGGACTGGACAGATCCACGGATACTGGGACTGGACAGACCCACTGATATTGGGACTGGACAGACCCACGGATACTGGGACTGGACAGACCCACTGATACTGGGACTGGACAGACCCACTGACACTGGGACTGGACAGACCCACTGATATTGGGACTGGACAGACCCACTGATACTGGGACTGGACAGACCCACTGATACCGGGACTGGACAGACCCACTGACACTGGGACTGGACAGACCCACTGACACAGGGACTGGACAGACCCACTGATATTGGGACTGGACAGACCGACTGACACAGGGACTGGACAGACCCACGGATACTGGGACTGGACAGACCCACGGATACTGGGACTGGACAGACCCAGTGATATTGGGACTGGACAGACCCACGGATACTGGGATTGGACAGACCCACTGATATTGGGACTGGACAGACCCACTGATATTGGGACTGGACAGACCCAGTGATATTGGGACTGGACAGACCCACGGATACTGGGACTGGAGAGACCCACTGATACTGGGACTGGACAGACCTACGGATACTGGGACTGGACAGACCCACTGATACTGGGACTGGACAGACCCACTGATACTGGGACTGGACAGACACGCTGACACTGGGACTGGACAGACACGCTGATATTGGGACTGGACAGACCCACTGACACTTGGACTGGACAGACACGCTGATACTGGGACTGGATAGACCCACTGACACTGGGACTGGACAGACCCACTGACACAGGGACTGGACAGACCCACTGATATTGGGACTGGACAGACCCACGGATACTGGGACTGGACCCACTGATACTGGGACTGGACCCACTGATACTGGGACTGGACAGACCTACGGATACTGGGACTGGACAGACCCACTGATACTGGGACTGGACAGACCCACTGATACTGGACTGGACAGACCCACTGATATTGGGACTGGACAGACCCACGGATAATGGGACTGGACAGACACGCTGACACTGGGACTGGACAGACCCAGTGACACTGAGACCGGACAAACCCACTGACACTGGGACCGGACAGACCTACGGATACTGGGACTGGACAGACCCAGGGATACTGGGACTGGACAGACCCACGGATACTTGACTGGACAGACCCACTGATATTGGGACTGGACCCACTGATACAGGGACTGGACAGACCCCCTGATACTGGGACTGGACAGACCGACTGACACAGGGACTGGACAGACCCACGGATACTGGGACTGGACAGACCCACGGATACTGGGACTGGACAGACCCAGTGATATTGGGACTGGACAGACCCACGGATACTGGGATTGGACAGACCCACTGATATTGGGACTGGACAGACCCACTGATATTGGGACTGGACAGACCCAGTGATATTGGGACTGGACAGACCCACGGATACTGGGACTGGAGAGACCCACTGATACTGGGACTGGACAGACCTACGGATACTGGGACTGGACAGACCCACTGATACTGGGACTGGACAGACCCACTGATACTGGGACTGGACAGACACGCTGACACTGGGACTGGACAGACACGCTGATATTGGGACTGGACAGACCCACTGACACTTGGACTGGACAGACACGCTGATACTGGGACTGGATAGACCCACTGACACTGGGACTGGACAGACCCACTGACACAGGGACTGGACAGACCCACTGATATTGGGACTGGACAGACCCACGGATACTGGGACTGGACCCACTGATACTGGGACTGGACCCACTGATACTGGGACTGGACAGACCTACGGATACTGGGACTGGACAGACCCACTGATACTGGGACTGGACAGACCCACTGATACTGGACTGGACAGACCCACTGATATTGGGACTGGACAGACCCACGGATAATGGGACTGGACAGACACGCTGACACTGGGACTGGACAGACCCAGTGACACTGAGACCGGACAAACCCACTGACACTGGGACCGGACAGACCTACGGATACTGGGACTGGACAGACCCAGGGATACTGGGACTGGACAGACCCACGGATACTTGACTGGACAGACCCACTGATATTGGGACTGGACCCACTGATACAGGGACTGGACAGACCCCCTGATACTGGGACTGGACAGACCCACGGGTACTGGGACTGGACAGACCCACGGATATTGGGACTGGACAGACCCACTGATACTTGACTGGACAGACCCACTGATATTGGGACTGGACAGACCCACTGACACAGGGACTGGACAGACCCACGGATACTTAACTGGACAGACCCACTGATACTGGGACTGGACAGACCCACTGACACTGGGACTGGACCCACTGAAACAGGGACTGGACAGACCCCCTGATACTGGGACTGGACAGACCCACTGGTACTGGGACTGGACAGACCCACGGATATTGGGACTGGACAGACCCACTGATACAGGACTGGACAGACCCACTGATACTGGACTGGACTGGACAGACCCACTGATACTGGGACTGGACAGATCCACGGATACTGGGACTGGACAGACCCACTGATACTGGGACTGGACAGATCCACGGATACTGGGACTGGACAGACCCACTGATATTGGGACTGGACAGACCCACGGATACTGGACTGGACAGACCCACTGATACAGGGACTGGACAGACCCACTGATACTGGGACTGGACAGATCCACGGATACTGGGACTGGACAGACCCACTGATATTGGGACTGGACAGACCCACGGATACTGGGACTGGACAGACCCACTGATACTGGGACTGGACAGACCCACTGACACTGGGACTGGACAGACCCACTGATATTGGGACTGGACAGACCCACTGATACTGGGACTGGACAGACCCACTGATACCGGGACTGGACAGACCCACTGACACTGGGACTGGACAGACCCACTGACACAGGGACTGGACAGACCCACTGATATTGGGACTGGACAGACCGACTGACACAGGGACTGGACAGACCCACGGATACTGGGACTGGACAGACCCACGGATACTGGGACTGGACAGACCCAGTGATATTGGGACTGGACAGACCCACGGATACTGGGATTGGACAGACCCACTGATATTGGGACTGGACAGACCCACTGATATTGGGACTGGACAGACCCACTGATATTGGGACTGGACAGACCCACGGATACTGGGACTGGAGAGACCCACTGATACTGGGACTGGACAGACCTACGGATACTGGGACTGGACAGACCCACTGATACTGGGACTGGACAGACCCACTGATACTGGGACTGGACAGACACGCTGACACTGGGACTGGACAGACACGCTGATATTGGGACTGGACAGACCCACTGACACTTGGACTGGACAGACACGCTGATACTGGGACTGGATAGACCCACTGACACTGGGACTGGACAGACCCACTGACACAGGGACTGGACAGACCCACTGATATTGGGACTGGACAGACCCACGGATACTGGGACTGGACCCACTGATACTGGGACTGGACCCACTGATATTGGGACTGGACAGACCTACGGATACTGGGACTGGACAGACCCACTGATACTGGGACTGGACAGACCCACTGATACTGGACTGGACAGACCCACTGATATTGGGACTGGACAGACCCACGGATAATGGGACTGGACAGACACGCTGACACTGGGACTGGACAGACCCAGTGACACTGAGACCGGACAAACCCACTGACACTGGGACCGGACAGACCTACGGATACTGGGACTGGACAGACCCAGGGATACTGGGACTGGACAGACCCACGGATACTTGACTGGACAGACCCACTGATATTGGGACTGGACCCACTGATACAGGGACTGGACAGACCCCCTGATACTGGGACTGGACAGACCGACTGACACAGGGACTGGACAGACCCACGGATACTGGGACTGGACAGACCCACGGATACTGGGACTGGACAGACCCAGTGATATTGGGACTGGACAGACCCACGGATACTGGGATTGGACAGACCCACTGATATTGGGACTGGACAGACCCACTGATATTGGGACTGGACAGACCCAGTGATATTGGGACTGGACAGACCCACGGATACTGGGACTGGAGAGACCCACTGATACTGGGACTGGACAGATCTACGGATACTGGGACTGGACAGACCCACTGATACTGGGACTGGACAGACCCACTGATACTGGGACTGGACAGACACGCTGACACTGGGACTGGACAGACACGCTGATATTGGGACTGGACAGACCCACTGACACTTGGACTGGACAGACACGCTGATACTGGGACTGGATAGACCCACTGACACTGGGACTGGACAGACCCACTGACACAGGGACTGGACAGACCCACTGATATTGGGACTGGACAGACCCACGGATACTGGGACTGGACCCACTGATACTGGGACTGGACCCACTGATACTGGGACTGGACAGACCTACGGATACTGGGACTGGACAGACCCACTGATACTGGGACTGGACAGACCCACTGATACTGGACTGGACAGACCCACTGATATTGGGACTGGACAGACCCACGGATAATGGGACTGGACAGACACGCTGACACTGGGACTGGACAGACCCAGTGACACTGAGACCGGACAAACCCACTGACACTGGGACCGGACAGACCTACGGATACTGGGACTGGACAGACCCAGGGATACTGGGACTGGACAGACCCACGAATACTTGACTGGACAGACCCACTGATATTGGGACTGGACCCACTGATACAGGGACTGGACAGACCCCCTGATACTGGGACTGGACAGAGATATTGGGACTGGACAGACCCACTGATACTTGACTGGACAGACCCACTGATATTGGGACTGGACAGACCCACTGACACAGGGACTGGACAGACCCACGGATACTTAACTGGACAGACCCACTGATACTGGGACTGGACAGACCCACTGACACTGGGACTGGACCCACTGATACAGGGACTGGACAGACCCCCTGATACTGGGACTGGACAGACCCACTGGTACTGGGACTGGACAGACCCACGGATATTGGGACTGGACAGACCCACTGATACAGGACTGGACAGACCCACTGATACTGGACTGGACTGGACAGACCCACTGATACTGGGACTGGACAGATCCACGGATACTGGGACTGGACAGACCCACTGATACTGGGACTGGACAGATCCACGGATACTGGGACTGGACAGACCCACTGATATTGGGACTGGACAGACCCACGGATACTGGACTGGACAGACCCACTGATACAGGGACTGGACAGACCCACTGATACTGGGACTGGACAGATCCACGGATACTGGGACTGGACAGACCCACTGATATTGGGACTGGACAGACCCACGGATACTGGGACTGGACAGACCCACTGATACTGGGACTGGACAGACCCACTGACACTGGGACTGGACAGACCCACTGATATTGGGACTGGACAGACCCACTGATACTGGGACTGGACAGACCCACTGATACCGGGACTGGACAGACCCACTGACACTGGGACTGGACAGACCCACTGACACAGGGACTGGACAGACCCACTGATATTGGGACTGGACAGACCGACTGACACAGGGACTGGACAGACCCACGGATACTGGGACTGGACAGACCCACTGATACTGGGACTGGACAGACCTACCGACACTGGGACCGGACAGACCCACTAACACTGGGACTGGACAGACCCACGAATACTGGGACTGGACAGACCCACTGATATTGGGACTGGACAGACCCACTGATACTTGACTGGACAGACCTACGGATACTAGGACTGGACAGACCCACTGATACTCGGACTGGACAGACCTACGGATACTAGGACTGGACAGACCCACTGATACTCTGACTGGACAGATTCCCATCTGTCAGCCATAAACCAAGACACCGGTGGCCTCTGATACCTCCTTACAATAAAATATCTGTTTTACTGGAATGTCATTTGTACCGAGATGCACCGATGCTTCTTGTATTCTATCTCATTTGTATGTGGAGGAAGCTTGCACTGCAGCAGCGTACAGATTCAGTCTGAGAGAAGCTTGCAGAGGTGCTGCCTCTACGTGTGAGGGAGACTGTGTCTGCAGATATGTGAGCTTGTACAGCTGATGGGCTCAAAAAAGAGAGAGAGACAGAGAGATTGAGAGAGACAGGAGGAGAGAGAGAGAGAGAAAGAGAGAGAGAGAGAGACGGGGAGAGAGAGGGGAAGAGAGAGAGAGAGAGAGAGAGAGAGAGAGAGAGAGAGAGAGAGAGAGAGAGAGAGAGGAAGAGGGAGAGGGAGAGGGAGAGGGAGAGGGAGAGGGAGAGGGAGAGGGAGAGGGAGAGGGAGAGGGAGAGGGAGAGGGAGAGGGAGAGGGAGAGGGAGAGGGAGAGGGAGAGGGAGAGGGAGAGGGAGAGGGAGAGAGAGAGAGAGAGAGGGAGAGGGAGAGGGAGAGGGAGAGGGAGAGGGAGAGGGAGAGGGAGAGGGAGAGAGAGAGAGAGAGAGAGAGAGAGAGAGAGAGAGAGAGAGAGAGAGAGAGAGAGAGAGAGGGAGAGGGAGAGGGAGAGGGAGAGGGAGAGGGAGAGGGAGAGGGAGAGGGGAGGGAGAGAGAGAGAGTGAGAGAAAGAGTGAGAGAGAGAAAGAGTGAGAGAGAGAGAGAGAGAGAGAGAGAGAGAGTGAGATAGAGAGAGACAGGAGGAGAGAGAGAGAGAGAAAGAGAGAGAGAGAGAGAGACGGGGGAGAGAGAGGGGAAGAGAGAGAGAGAGAGAGAGAGAGAGAGAGAGAGAGAGAGAGAGAGAGAGAGAGAGAGAAGGAGAGAGAGAGCCGTGGGAATGAAAGAGAGAGAGACACAGGGAGGAGAGAGAAAGAGTGAGGGAGAGATGGGGGAGAGAGAAGGAGAGAGAGAGAGCCCTGCACATTCAGGACGAGGACAGGACACGGTCACACGCAATGGAAGTGCATTTCCTGCATCCCATTGGCTGGATTTCAGACTCTGAAGTGACCGGGTGGAGACAGCTCTACCCATAGAAGTTCCATGAAGACTGTGTGGGTGTGGGCTGAGGATTAGATCTTCCTGCGATATTTGGTGGAGGGTAAGGGTGGGGGCGGGGCTGCAGTTTCTGTTGTTCAAGGTTAAGATTAGGACATGACGTTTCTAGTCTTACACTTTCTCTTTACCAATCTTAGTTATCCGGTGACCTGAACCAAAACTACATCTCCCAGGATGCAATGATTGGGTCAATGGCAGCTCGGGCTGGATAGGTGGCGCTCCAGTGACGTGGGCTCGAGTGGTACAGGGGCCTGTATTCAGCATCAGCCGCGTGCCCCGCGCCACTGCCCCCGACAAGCCCCAAAGAGGCTGAACCCGCGGTGGTTGTCACCCGCCTCTGAGAGCTGCTGCCACCGCCTTTACATGGGAATAGTATTCAGTACTTTTGCTCGGATGTCTTCAAGCTAAAAGGGCCCCCCTCAGTGAATGTGCCTCTTCCGTTTGTACCCAAACACCGAAGGGGATCCCGGGGGTGGGGGCAGGACACTCACAAACCAGGAGAGACAGGGCCCAAAAGCTTTGTGCCAGGAGAGAGGCTCGTGGGGGAGGGGGCACCTGCTGACAGGGCAGCTCACCAGGGCGCACGGGGAGCCCCGCCCCCACCCAGGCCAGGGGTGGTTGTGCCACCCAGGGCCCCCTCCTCGCCCTGGGCCAGTAGCAGCACAAACTCAGCAGCAGGGGACAAAGGGTGGCGTTTAACCCCCTCCTGGCTGTGCGCTCCGCGCCATACAGAGTAAATAACCCAGCAGCAGGCCTCTGCGCCACGAGGCTGTCACTGGGAGCTGCTCACTGCACTCGGGGCCCCTGCAGCTGCAAGGGGGGCTAGGCGTGGGAGGAGTCCCACCGACCGCTGGACACCGCAGGCTGGACGCCTTGGACTTGGAGGAGAGGTGAGTGCCCACTGCCCAAGTACCCCCTTCAGCTACCCGGAGGTTTCCCGGCGCTTGCCTTGGGAACCCGTCCTGGCTTTTCCCTGTGAGATAGCCCCTACAAGGCATCCCCAAGGTGAAAGCCAGGCATCCCGCCGCAGGGGGCCGTTGTGGAGATTAAGCAAGCTTAATGCCCAGAGTTGCAGAGTGAGAACCCGTGAGTCGAGAAGGCACCGGAGCGAGAATTATCGAGTCCGTGGACATTTGAGCTCAAGACCCTGCCGCGTCGGGAATTGAACCCTGGTCCCGGGTCTGACCTCAGCTTCCGGGTCTGCCTGCTCTAACCAGTGAGCCACACTTCTCCTTCAAACACAGGTGCAAGAGAGATGCATTTACATTGAAACAAAAGCGGCAAACGATGTACATTCGTATTTTGATGACCGAGAATTAATGAAGTCCCCTGGAACCCACAGGTGCCGGCTGGCGTGTCCTCTGTGGCACATTCAGCTAAAGCATGGCGTGTTCGGCTCCTAGAGAGTTGCTTTTTTGTACATTTTTTCCTTGTCCCCTTTATTCTGGAGACCTGCTGTGGTAAACTACTGAAGCTGTGGGGCCTGCTGACTCTTGACACCTGGTGTAGTTGTGTATTGATGCTGTGGGTTCTGTTGACTCTGTAGACCTGCTGTGGGTCTGTACTGATGCTGTGGAAGCTGTTGACTCTGAAGACCATCTGCTGTTCTCTTTTAATATTGTGGATGCTGTGACTCTGGAGACCGGCTGTGGTTGTGTACTAATGCTGTGGATACCTTTGATTCTGCAGACTTGCTGTGGGTCTGTATTGATGCTGTGGGTTCTGTTGATTCTGTAGACCTGCTGTGGTTCTCTACTGATGCTGTGGGTGCTGTTGACTCCGGTGACCTGCAGTGGTTCTATACTGATGCTGTGGGTGCCTTTTGATTCTGTAGACCTGCTGTGGTTCTATACTGATGCTGTGTGTGCCTTCGATTCTGTAGACCTGCTGTGGTTCTATACTTATGCAGTGGGTGGCTTTGATTCTGTAGACTTGCTGTGGTTCTATACTGATGCTGTGGGTTCTGTTGATTCTGTAGACCTGCTGTGGTTCTCTACTGATGCTGTGGGTGCTGTTGACTCCGGTGACCTGCAGTGGTTCTATACTGATGCTGTGGGTGCCTTTTGATTCTGTAGACCTGCTGTGGTTCTATACTGATGCTGTGGGTGCTGTTGACTCCGGTGACCTGCAGTGGTTCTATACTGATGCTGTGGGTGCCTTTTGATTCTGTAGACCTGCTGTGGTTCTATACTGATGCTGTGTGTGCCTTCGATTCTGTAGACCTGCTGTGGTTCTATACTTATGCAGTGGGTGGCTTTGATTCTGTAGACTTGCTGTGGTTCTATACTGATGCTGTGTGTGCCTTCGATTCTGTAGACCTGCTGTGGTTCTATACTGATGCTGTGGGTACCTTTGATTCTGTAGACCTGCTGTGGTTCTATACTGATGCTGTGGGTACCTTTGATTCTATAGACCTGCTGCGGCTCTATACTGATGCTGTGGGTGCCTTTGATTCTGATGACCTGCTGTGGTAATCTACTGATGCTGTGGGTGCTATTGACTCTGGAGAGTGGCTGTGGTTCTGTACTAATGATGTAGGTGCCTTTGATTCTATAGACTTCCTGTTGTTCTATACTGATGCTGTGGGTTCTGTTGACTTTGTAGACCTGCTGTGGTTGTGTACTGATGCTGTGGGTGCTGTTGACTCTGGTGACCTGCTGTGGTTGTGTACTGATGCTGTGGGTACCGTTGATTCTGTAGACCTGCTGCGGTTCTATACTGATGCTGTGGGTGCCTTTGATTCTGATGACCCGCTGTGGTAATCTACTGATGCTGTGGGTGCTTTTGCCTCTGGTGACCTGCAGTGGTTTTGTACTGGTGCTATGGGTGCTGTTGACTCTGCTGACCTGCTGTGGTTTTGTACTGGTGCTGTGGGTACTGTTGACACTGAAGACCGGCTGTGGTTTTTTACTGATGCTTTGGGTGCTATTGAGTCTGGAGAGTGGCTGTGGTTGTGTACTAATGATGTAGGTGCCTTTGATTCTATAGACTTCCTGTTGTTCTATACTGATGCTGTGGGTTCTGTTGACTCTGGTGACCTGCTGTGGTTCTATATGGATGCTGTGGGTACGTTTGACTCTAGAGACCTGCTACAGTTAGTATGTGATGCTGTGGGTGCCTTTGATTCTGTAGACCTGCTGTGGTTCTATACTGATGCTGTGGGTGCCCTTGATTCTGTAGACTTGCTGTGGTTCTATACTGGTGCTGTGGGTGCCTTTGATTCTGTAGACCTGCTGTGGTTCTATACTGATGCTGTGGGTGCCTTTGATTCTGATGACCCGCTGTGGTAATCTACTGATGCTGTGGGTCCTGTTGACTCTGGAGACCTGTTGTGGTTTTGTACTGATGCTGTGGGTGCTGTTGACTCTGGTGACCTACAGTGGTTTTGTACTGGCGTTATGGGTGTTGTTGACTCTTCTGACCTGCTGCGGTTGTGTACTGATTCTGTGGGTGCCTTTGATTCTGATGACCCGCTGTGGTAATCTACTGATGCTGTGGGTCCTGTTGACTCTGGAGACCTGTTGTGGTTCTGTACTGGTGCTGTGGGTGCTGTTGACTCTAGTGACCTTCTGTGGTAATTTACTGATGCTGTGGGTACTGTTGACACTGGTGACCTGCTGTGGTTTTTTACTGATGTTTTGGGTGCTGTTGACTCGGGGGACCGGCTGTGGTTGTGTACCAATGCTGTGGGTGCCTTTGATTCTGTAGACTTGCTGTAGTTCTACGCTGATGCTGTGGGTGCTGTTGACTCTGGAGACCGGCTGCAGTTGTGTAGTGATGCTGTGGGTCCTGTTGGTTCTGGAGATCGGCTGCAGTTGTGTAGCGATGCTGTGGGTCCTGTTGGTTCTGGAGATCGGCTGCAGTTGTGTAGCGATGCTGTGGGTCCTGTTGGCTCTGGAGACATGCTGCAGTTGTGTACTGATGCTGTGGGTGCCTTTGATTCTGTAGACTTGCAGTCGTTCTATACCATAGGTCTTCAAACCTTTGGATCCTGAGTCCCCCCTGTCAAAATTTCCAGCCTCCTGAATTTTTGTTCGAGAACTTGGAACTCCTCATCACCGACAACCACAAACACCCTCAGTTTGATGGCAAATCATTTTTACAGAGGGGAAATATTATTAAACAGTCTTTAGCAAACTAAAGGTTTGTGGGTGATTGTAGTAGTTCAGAGTCACAGACTTACTACACAGTTCAGACAAAAATTCTACAAAAAGAATTGCCCCAAAATGCACAACTATACTCTATTTTTCCTAAACAAAACATAATTGACAAAACTTGATAACACATTTCTGAACTAATGTGATGGGTGTGCCTGTTTTTCTCCAGAGAGACTGTCAATTTGTGGATGTATTTTTGCATCCTCTTGAAACAGGGTGGAGCGGTGTCCACCTTAGGCTGCAGCTACCAATAAATACAGCCACTAATCACCCCATCCCAGGTGACCTTATTATATGGATACATTAACTTGACGTTACTGGGCTGCAACCCCAAGTAAGAAAACCTCTTGAAACAGCAGCTGAGAAAGTAGGGTTTGGAACAACAACCCTTGGTAAAGAACAGGCACTCAATTGCCACCACGAATCAAAGAAACTGATGACGAGAGAGAGTTTACAGGAGGCTGCCCACTAAACAGGACTGCCATATTAGGCCCCTCCCCAGCTGCTTGGTCAGGGTGGTGATGAGGGTGGACAGGAGGCCTCAGATGAGCTAAGAATAAAGTTTAACAAAGGACACCAGCCAAAGGTAATGTATCAGAATTGCTCATTTTCCAGTGAGCTGCATGTCGAGGAAATTGTAATCATGTGACAGTGCCACCATTTACAGAACAAAGGCAGGTAAACAGATGCCATTCACCTCTGCAAACTAAGGCAGAACCCATTTTCAACATTGTCACTTACATCGTGTTTAGGGCCTAGCATGGTGCACAGGAGGTCAAAGTTCATAGATTTGTTTTTGAAGGAGACTACAAGGTTAGTAGGACTTGGCAAAATTACCTATAAATGTTGCCAACCTGAAATGATTTTTCCTGAAAAAATATCCAAAGGTATGTAGCGGAGCCCCTCTGATATGATTTGTGGTAGTTCTTGTAGCTGTGTAGCACTGGCAGGAGTGAAATTAGGTGTAGCAGTCAGAGCAGTTGGAGCAGTAGGAATAGTTGCTTTAAGGGTAATAGTATTAATATCAGTATCAAGTTTGACGTGCCAAGAAATAGTAATATGCCATCAAAGTATCCCCAGACCACAATACAAAAATGCAATAACTGGGCCAGAATTAAGGGTCATGGAAAAAAAGTGGAATCATTGTGCTAAGACTGAAAATAAACATTCACTGAGAAGGGAAGTTATATGAATGTAGAAGGTAAAATGAGTTTAAATTTGGCTCAACTACACATGATAGTCAAACAAGCATTGGCATAGCCAATAGGTCTCGTCTTTGGGACCTTATAAGTGTTTAGCTATTCAACAGTTGATATTGCACCAAGAATTATGGGCCCGATTCACAGAATGAACTTAAGACTCAATCCTAAACTTACTACTATTTTGGTATTCACAGAATGCACTTACTACTTTTGGTATACACAGAAGTTAGGATTTTGTCTTAAGTTTGGCTTAAAATAAGTCAATTTTAACGAGAGTGTTATTTCAAAGATCTTAAATTCCGCCTGTGTGGACCACTGTTTGAGGCTAAATGATGAAGTACACAGACCAAGACCCGGTAACGCCCCCACGACCCCTGGACACATCTGATTAATTTACAGAAATGTAATTCATTTTTAGTCACCGAACACAGGGGCTCAGACATGAATTATGCAATATTGCCAGTGACGTCCTCTTCCAATTGCTTTTATTATTGTCCCACATTAAAAGTCGTTCTTTTTTTTTTAGAGCAGGTCAAATAAGGAGCCAAGCCTGATGAGTCAAAAATTAGCATATTTCACTCTCTGTTCCCGCTACGCCGAAATGCATGTCATTCAAACGTAAAGCGAATAACTTAAAAAAAAGCGAAAAAACAAGGAAGTCTAGGAAAGTGAGCAAGTACATCACACACCACAGGTGCATATTTATGGCCCCAGTAGTTCCCGGCATTTTCTGGTGTGCATCCTGCAGCTTTTCTGATTGGAGGACAGTCGTCAATGTCCTCCAATCAGAGAGCTCCTTGAGATGCACTGTTCGGAATCCAAAACGAAGAGTAAACGTTTTGGTTGCCGGATCCAGGCAGAAGTGCAACGGGAAGACGCGACCCCCTTTCCACAAATCCACGCCCCACCTGGGGGTCGCGCCCCACAGATTGAGATCCCTGTTCTATACTGATGCTGTGGGTGCATTTGATTCTGTAGACCTGCTGTGGTTCTATACTGATGCTATGGGTGCATTTGATTCTGTAAACCTGCTGTGGTTCTGTACTAATGCTGTGGGTGCGTTTGACTCTAGAGACCTGCTGCAGTTGGTAACATGATGTTGCGGGTGCTGTAGACTCTAGAGACCTGCTGTGGTTCTATACTGATGCTCTGGGTGCCTTTGATTCTGTACACCTGCTATGGTTCTATACTGATGCTGTGGGTGCCTTTGATTCTGATGCCCCGCTGTGGTAATCTACTGATGCTGTGGGTCCTGTTGACTCTGGAGACCTGTTGTGGTTGTGTACTGATGCGGTGGGTGCTGTTGACTCTGGTGACCTGCAGTGGTTTTGTACTGGTGCTATGGGTGCTGTTGACTCTGCTGACCTGCTGTGGTAATCTACTGATGCTGTGGGTCCTGTTGACTCTGGAGACCTGTTGTGGTTGGGTACTGATGCTGTGGGTGCTGTTGACACTAGTGCCCTTCTGTGGTAATCTACTGATGCTGTGGGTCCTGTTGACTCTGGAGACCTGTTGTGGTTGGGTACTGATGCTGTGGGTGCTGTTGACTCTAGTGCCCTTCTGTGGTAATCTACTGATGCTGTGGGTGCTGTTGACACTGGTGACCTGCTGTGGTTTTTTACTGATGCTTTGGGTGCTGTTGACTCTGGAGACCGGCTGTGGTTGTATACTAATGCTGTGGGTGCCTTTGATTCTGTAGACTTGCTGTGGTTCTATACTGATGCTGTGGGGTCTGTTGACTTTGTAGACCTGCTGTGGTTGTGTACCGATGCTGTGGGTGCTGTTGACCTGCTGTGGTTGTGTACTGATGCCGTGGGTGCCTTTGATTCTGTAGACCTGCTGTGGTTCTATACTGATGCTGTGGGTGCCTTCGTTTCTGTAGACCTGCTGTGGTTCTATACTGATGCTGTGGGTGCATTTGACTCTAGAGACCTGCTACGGTTGGTTACATGATGCTGTGGGTGTTGTAGACTCTGGAGACCTGCTGTGGTTTTATACTGATGCTGCAGGTGCCTTTGATTCTGTAGACCTTCTGTGGTTCTATACTGATGCTGTGGGTGCCTTTGATTCTGTAGACCTGCTGCGGTTCTGTATTTATGCTGTTGACTCTGGAGACCTGTTGTGGTTTTGTACTGATGTTATCGGTGCTGTTCATTCGGTAGACCAGCTGTGGTTGTGTACTGATGCTGTGGGTGCTGTTGACTTTGGAGACCTGGAGTAGTCCTGTACTGATGCTGTGGGTGCATTTGATTCTGTAGACCTGCTGCGGTTCTATACTGATGCTGTGGGTGCCTTTGATTCTGTAGACCTGCTGTGTTTCTGTACTAATACTGTGAGTGTGTTTGACTCTAGAGACCTGCTACGGTTGGTTACGTGATGCTGTGGATGCTGTAGGCTCTGGAGACCTGCTGTGGTTCTACACTGATGCTGTGGGTTCTGTTGAATCTGGAGACCTGTTGTGGTTTTGTACTGATGCAGTGGGTGCTGTTGACTCTGGTGACCTGCTGTGGTTCTCTACTAATGCTGTGGGTGCTGTTGACTCCGGAGACCTGCTGTGGTTCTATACTGATGCTGTGGGTGCCTTTTGATTCTGTAGACCTGCTGTGGTTGTGTATTGATGCTGTGGTTGCTGTTGACTCTGGAGACCTGCTGTGGTAATCTACTCATGCTGTGCGTGCTGTTGACTCTAGGAACCTGCTGTGGTAATCTACTGATGCTATGGGTGCTGTTGACACGTGACCTGCTGTGGTTTTGTACTGGTGCTGTGGGTACTGTTTACTCTGCAGACCTGCTGCAGTTGTGTACTGATGCTGTGGGTGCCTTTTATTCTTTAGACCTGCTGTGGTTCTATACTGATGCTGTGGGCGCTGTTGACACTGGTGACCTGCTGTGAATTTTTACTGATGCTTTGGGTGCTATTGACTCTGGAGACCGACTGTGGTTGTGTACTGATGATGTGGGTGTGTTGGGCTTGGCCCTTCTGGCAGGTTCACCCCTAAACTTTTTGCTTTTAATGGTGACCTGGTGTTAGTGATTTTTGGCTTCTGCACACTTTACCACTGTGTCCCAGGGTAAAAGTGCGTGCATGTAGTGAGGTTGGCCTGTCCTCCCATAGGAATGCTTGGGGAATGTATGTGTCCCTGGTAGTTCCTGATGCGTAGGGAGTGCAAGGTCGATTTTGGTATGTGCGGACTCGTGTGATCAAATGCTGCGCGATATTGCGTGCGGCGTTAATGTACCTAGTTTGGAAGTGCCACTTCTAGAAGTTGGCCTGTCTGGGTATAAAAGGTAAATTGGCTGTCTGGCTTGTGATTGGCTGTGACTGGCTGGTGTGCCTGGATCCATGAGTCAGGATGGGTCTGCCCCGATGGTAAATGGGAGATCTGCATGAGTGATGTGAGAGAGGGGTGCACCTGGGAAATGAATAGGGCTGGGCTTTCCCCCACACAATGCTAGCTCCGCCCCCTGTGGTGCGACTGATGACCCTACCCATCCTGTGAATAGGCAGAGGGGCTGAGCAAAACAAAGTGCTCAGGAACCAGTTGTATCTGGTTCGCCCCTTGCCTGCACCCATGCAAACAAAGGATTTCTGGGTATAAGAAGGGGCTGTGACCCCATACAAAATGTTCTCTTGCCTGATCCTATCTTGGAGGGGGCCTGCTGCTGCTGTGCGCCAGGAGGACCGCCACTGGGACTGCCTCCCTATCGGAAGGGCCCTGTGAGCTGGCCCCTGGACCCAGCCTTTGCCCCCCCCCCCACCTCCTGAAGGACATTTGCTTGACTTTGAGGGACACTAGCGCTGGGGAGCGCTTTGCTCTACTTCTGTGTACCTGCAGCACCTGGGAGCTCTGGATTTGTCCCCCTAGCGCTTGGGAGCACTTTCTTTCCATTTGCCAGGTGCGCTGTGGTTGTTGCCTGCAGCCCTGAGCTGCACTCGCCGTCCACTAGGGAATACCCGGCGTGGGGATCCCCCTTTTGCTAACTTGCGGCACGGGTGCCCACTCCGCACTGCCTGCGGCATATTTTGCCCATATTCGCATTTTTTTAAGCGGGTACCTACCCCGCATTGCCCAGCTGAAGGAGACCACCAGGAACCCCGAGGGTCGCCGCGCTGCCAGCGGCGACCCGGAAGTCAGGCATCCTTGCGCCTGACGGTGGGCGGGACTTCCCGCTTGGTTAGAGGAAGCCCTGCGTACGCCACCATTGCTGGAGAGCCCAGAGTGAGGCAGGACACCGAAGGAGAGGCAGAGGTGAGCCCCGCCTCCCAGGACAGGAGACGAGGGGAGATGCCGCAGATAGGAGTCGCCTCCTCCCAACCAGCTGGTGAGTGCGGGCGTCCCCGTGGGTTGCTCCTCAGCTCCGGGTAGCACTTCCTCTGTGGCAGAGTCCACTAGAGGCTCAGGGGGCATTGTGGTGTATATCGAGTCCCCCGAGCGGGACTCCAACGAAGAGGGCATTATCGTAAGAGCCCAGGAGGCTCTAACACCCCCAGGCATATTTTACTTCGGAGCCCCCGAGAGGCTCTGGGGGCCATGGTTCTCGAGTCCCCCAGGGAGGGACTCCAACGTTACTTTCCACATTTAGGGGGCATTCCTGAGGGTAGAGTGGCACGGGTTGGCAGCGGGCCGCTCCCACAGTGGGCGCATTTTCATCAAGCCCACGAGGCTCCCGGACCCACAAGTAAAGACTTGTGGGTCCGGGAGCCTCGTGGGTCCAAGGGGCCATCTTTGTTCAGAGCCCACGAGGCTCACGGGGGCACCGTTGTCTTGGTCCTAGAGCCTGCAAGGCTCCTGAGGCTCCCACGTTGTTTTGGCCCCATTGATCGATTTTAGCCCCAGAGGAGAGCCAGGAGGCACGCTGGTGCCAGTCTCAGTTCTACAGCTGCCCAGCACTTAGTGGGCAGCTGCTTCATATAGGCCCTTGCATCTTCTTCCTTGCCTACCTGACATTTTGGACACAGGGCGTTTCAGCCCCAGAGAGGTCAGTTGGCCTGGGGGACAGTTGCTTGTGCAAATACTTAACTCACATTGCCTCCAGGATTAGCCTTGCTGCTCGTGTCACGTTGCTAAGGGGGTGAGCAGGGGTTATCTTTGGAGTGTAACTTCCTTGCCCTAACTAGAGTGGTGGTTTCTGCATGACTTTGGCGCAAGCCTCAGCCAACCAGAAATCTAATTTCTAACAGGGTGCCTTTGATTCTGTAGTCTTACTGTGGTTCTATACTGATGCTCTGGGTGCATTGGGTTCTTTAGACCCGTTATAGGTCTGTATTGATGCTGTGGGTTCTGTTGACTCTGGAGACCTGCTGTGGTTGTGTACCCATGTTGTGAGTGCTGTTGACTCTGTAGACCTGCTGTGGTTCTATACTGATGCGGTGGGTGCTGTTGATTCTAGAGCCCTGCTGTGGTTGTGTACCGATGCTGTGGGTGCTGTTGATTCTGGTGAACTGCTGTGGTTGTGTACTGATGTTGTGGGTGCTGTTGACTCTGGAGACCTGCTGAGGTAATCTACTGATGCTGTGGGTGCTGTAGACTCTGAAGACCTGCTGTGGTTTGATGCTATGGGTTCTGTTGACTCTAGGGACCTGCTGTGGTAATCTACTGATGCTGTGGTTGCTGTTGACACTGGTGACCTGCTGCAGTTGTGTAATGATGCTGTGGGTGCCTTTGATTCTGTAGACCTGCTGTGGTTCTATGTCGATGCTGGGGGTGCTGTTGTTTCTGGTGACCTGCTGTGGTTGCATAGAGATGCTGTGGGTGCCTTTGATTATGTAGACTTGCTGTGGTTCTATACTGATGCTGTGGGTGTCTTTTATTCTGTAGACCTGCTGTGGTTCTATACTGAAGCTGTGGGTGCCTAGCTGTGTTGAGTTATTGAATATGTTATAAATCTTTGTACTCTGTGTACAGGTGACAGTAGACTTGTGTTTATTACATAATGTTATTTTAGCCATTGTTTTTTTTTAGCATATATTCACTGAGAAAACTATAGGTTTCAGGGATGTTCTAGTTAGAAATTAGCATTTAAAAAATCTTGGAAATTCACTGGAAAAAAACTCAGGTTTCAGGGATGTTGTAGTTAGTTGCACATTTCAGTTGTACAAAAACAGAGAACTTTGGTGGTTATAGTTAGTTGAGCTAACTATAACTCGTGCCCCCGCAATGCACTGATGATGAAGTCACATATCACATCATTCATGACATGGTCAGTGACATCACTGATGACATCTCAAATGACATCACAGATGACATCATCCAGTGACTGTGTTTCTGTAAAGTTTCAATAGGTCATATATATATATATATATATATATATACCAAGTTGTATTGAAGAATGAGTGGGTGTACACGTGTCTGAATGGATCATCTAATAGGTGTGTGACTGACTGCATAAGTCAGTGATTAAACATGTCTTACTGAATGCATGGGTTATTGACTAAAATGAATGTTTGTATCAGTCTGTCAGTTGGTTTGTAAGCGGCTGCATGAGTTGGTGAGTAGATACATGAGGGTCTATATGAGTTATTGATTGGTTGTCTGAGTATCTGAATGGGTGCCTGAGTGTCTGTGTGGGTGTGTGGGGGGGTGACTCTGTGCATAGATGTATGAATGGGTGATCCCTGGGTGTATCGGTTCAAGAGTGCATCTGTGAAGGGCTGTTTCTGTGGGTGAGTATATTTATGGGTGTGTTGGTGAGTGAATGGATGTCTCAGTGATACATGTGTGAGTAACTGCATATGTGAAAGGCAGTATATGAGCATGTTGGGAGTATATAAATGACTACATGTGAAAGTGAGTGAATGTGAGAGTGGCTGTATAGATGAGTGTGTGCTTGTATCCGTGATTGTATAAGGGAGTAAGTATGTGTTAGTATCTGTATGAATAATTGAGATGGTGTGTGTATAACTGAATAGGTGAATAAACGGGAGTGTGATTGATTCTTTGCATGATTGACTAGGTGTGTAAGTAACTCTATGGATGAGTGGCAGTGTGTGGGTGTCTGTATAGGTGTATGAGTGCATATGATTGAGGAGGAGGGGTAGAGAAAGAGGCAATAGGGGTGCAGAAAGAAGCAAGAGAGGTACACAAAGAAACAAAAGAGGTGCAGAAAGAAGCAACAGAGGCACAGAAAGAGGCAAGAGGAGTGCAGAAAGAGGGTAGAGGGGTGCAGAGAGGCACAGAGGGTGCATAACGAAGCAAGAGAGATGCAGAAAGAAGCAACAGAGATGCAGAAAGGAGGAAGTGGGGAAGGAGAAACAGGCAAGAGGATACGAAAGAAGCAAGACAGTTGCAGAAAGAAGCAAAAGAAATGCAGAAAAAAGGAACAGCGCAGAAAGAGGCAAAAGGGTTGCAGAAAGAAGGGACAGAGATGCAGAAAGAAGCTAAAGAAGTATAGAAAGAAGCAACAGTGGTGCAGAAAGAGGGATGATGGGTGGAAAAAGTGCCCAAAGAAGTGCAGAAAGAAGCAACAGATGCAAAAAGGGGGAACAGGGTTAGAGACAGTGGCAAGAGGGGTACAGAAAGAGACAAGGTGGAGAAAGAGGCAAGAGAGGTGCAGAAAGAAACAGAAGAAGTACAGAAAGAAGAAACAGAGGTGCAGAAAGAGACAGGAGGGGTGCAGAAAGAGGCAAGAGAGGCGCAGAAAGAAGCAAGGGTGGTTTGCACACCATTAGTACCAATTTAACACCCACATTTAGTAATAAGCAACAGGTGACCATTCTATGTTTGCAAAGGACCTTCCACCACGCCGTAACACTTGTCGCTGCATTTTTGGTAAAGTTTGATCCGTTTGAGCTAGAAACAAGGCTTTTTTGTTCAAATCTGCAGATTAGGCAGTAGATGATGAATTATGTGGCTAATGCGGAAAATGTAAAATTGTGCGAAAGTCAGTGCAGCCAAACAGTTGCATAATTCCAGGGGCCCTGCTCATACCTCTGACTAGGTCCAGAAGTGCTCCTCAGTGATTCCTTTTCTATTTTGTCTCGTGAGTTCATAGTTGAGCTTCTATGGAAAGGAGGAAGACTAAACCTCAGGTTACTACTCCATAACACAGACTACCAAACCACATAATTACTCTTCATAACACATAATCCCACTTGCCGTAATTCATATGAACTAAATACCACAAACTTTCTATCCACATAATTTCACTACACACAACCTACATCCACTACACTCCAAGAAACCTCAATGAAACACTTTTAGATTTACAAACCTAATAGCTCAAAATCTTGTAAATATGAGACCTATCACATTACAAATCTTTAACTGTTCGTCGTGTTTACAGAGTAGTGGAGAAAGAGGTCTGGGCCTCCAACCAGCGCTCTGGTATTCCGCTGTGTAGGCTTTACAGGAGGTACTAGAAGGGCTTCTTGGCCCCAAACTCCCTCAAGAGTAAAGTGGACTTCATCCCTTAACCAGTACTATGCCAGGAGGCTCGTTTGCAGAGTAGTGGAGAAAGATGAGCGTGGCCTCCAAAGACCTCTTAGGGATTTACTGGAGGTGACAGGAGGGATAGTTAGCCCCCAAGGTCAATCTTGGGGGCCAACTACCCCTCCTATTACCTGAAGAAAGTCCCACAAAACAGGATTGCTAAGTTCTCAAAGCAGGCCACGCCCCCTTTCCCCACCACTGTGCAAACGCACGTCCTGGCGTGATCTGGGTTGGGGAATTCAGTCCTCTTGAATCCTGAGGGTCCTTGGGGGTTAACTAGTCAACCAGGTACCTCCAGTAAGCCCCACACAGCCCCCTTTTTACACCCCACAGCAAACGCGCCTCCTGGCATTCTGCTGCTCGGGGATGAAGTCCATCTGTGTCTTGAGGTTCTCCGAACACAAGGAGACCTCATCACCCCACTAGCAGTGTGCCAAGAGGCGCGTTTGCGGAGTGGTGTAAAAAGGGGTATGGCCTTGGACCACCTTTCAGCAATCCCACTGTGTAGGGCTTACTAGAGGTATCCAGTGGGCTAGTTGGACCCCAGGGAGCCTCAGGATTCAAGGGGACTTTTGTCCCTAACTAGGAGGCGCGTTTGCATGATGGTGCAGGGAGGGGGTGGGGCCTCTCTCAAGACGCCAGCTTTTGTAAAATGTGCTTTTTGGAAGGGGGGCTGTGTGACCCCCCCTTCCCTTTATTATTTTTGGGCACCCCATCCCCAGAACCTGAGCATTATTTTCCTTTAAAAAAAAAAAAAAAAAGTAGGAAGGGGGCATCTGGGCCCCCATCCCATGGCCGATTTTGGCCCCGGGGACTCCATCCCCCGAGGCATGGCAACATATTTATTTTAAAAAATATCTTTTTTTAACCCCTTCCGTGCTCCCGTCGGCCGTTGGGAGCACTCCCTCCCCAGTGGCTGACGCAGCCCCGCCCACCCTTTAGAACGCCCGCACCGCGGTGGAAAAACCACCGCAGTTAAGGCGTTAAAGAGGGGGCTGCGTGGTCCCCCTCCTGAGGTCAGTTTTGGCCCGGGGACCCCATCACTTGATGCCATGCCTTATTATTTATTTGTCATTTTTTTAAATACAAAAGGGAGGTATCCTTTCCCTGACCCATATTTTGGCTCGGGAACCCCACCCCCCAGGCCCTGGCCTCTTTGATGGGGACTGTGGGGGAAGCCCAATGCCCCCATGGTCCCTGCCGGCTCCACATCTCCTGTGGTTTAATTCTTAAAGCCCCGGGGAGGTGGAAGCCCCCGGGGCTGCGTTGTGGGAGGCATAAGCCCCCCCACACCTTTTAATTATAATAAAGACCTGGGGAGGTGGCTACAGGGGGCTATGTGCCCTCAGCATATAATCAGCCTGGCCCCGGGGAGGTGGCGGTCTCTGGGGCTTCGGGGTCACCCGCAGGCCCCCTCACTATATTTTGTGATTGCCCCCGGGACCTGGCCCATCCGGGGGCTTAATTAAACTAAGAGTGAGAGACAGCGGTTTGTTCTTTTTATTTTGGGCCGGATGAGTGCACCCAGTGCAAATTCAGGTGAGTTATTTATCAAAGAAATGCTTTTTTGTAGGCCACAGAGGTCCCTGTGGGACCCCCTGAGCAGGCCTAGGGGGTCGGGTGTTTATACCCTGCCCCTTTTCTTGGTTTTTACCTTTTTTTTAAACTGTTTTCTTGTCACTCTGTTGCAGAGTCACAAGGTGGCTGCCAACAACTTTCTGGTTTGGAGTGTTGGCAGCCAATCTGAATGAAGCACATGCTCTGGAGGAGTCTCAAATCCCCCGTGGTGTTCAGATATAGATATTTTTATTTTTCTATTTTCTCAGCAACTACTGAACAGATTTCACAATTTCAAAAAACATAAGCTTCCTGAACCAAGACCTACTTTTTTGCTGAATTTGGTGTAATTCCATTCATCCGTCTGGGCTGTAGCTTTGTCTAAAGTTCCAATGGAAATTAACATGGGGAAAACGCGTTTTGGTAACCTCTTTTCTTTTTTCGGCTCTCACCTGACGAATCACACCGAAACTTTCAAGACAGGAGCTGATCTCAGTGAGGCACTTCTTTTGAAAAGTTCACAAAGATTCATCAAACGTAACCAAAGATATTATCAAAAGAAAAAACGCTTTTCGATTAGAAACAAGATGCTAACTATAACTACATACAGGCGACTATATAATATATTTATACTATAATTACTGAAAAAAACAACAGATAAAGTAACGTTCTTGTTGGGGAATGAAGTCGCCTTGGGACCTTGGGGGCCAACCAGCCCTCCTGTCACATCCACTAAGTCCCACATAGCTGGATTGCTGAGGGGCCTTTAGAGGCCACCCTCCGTACTCCACCACTCAAAAAACACGCCTGAGGCTGCTAGTCTTGAAAATCTTAAGATTCGACATTGCACTGTGTGCCATGCCTCCCATACAATGGTAAATAACAAGGACCCCCTGATTGTGGATCAATTTCCTGGGTCAGGGCAAGCAATATAATGACAAGTAACAACCCCAGGCAAATCAAAATTGCAAAGTGTAATGAAAACCAGCAAATTAAAAATGACACTTTACTAAAAAACGATTTTCATAAAAAAAATCATCAGAGTATTCAATAATTTTCTTAATACAAATTACACAAAAAATGCATATATTTTCTAAAAAAAACATATACATACTAATTTAAACAGACATGAACAAACATTTAAAAATGATGGTAAGGGTGAAGTAGTGACGGTTTCTTCAGCGCGTTTCAACACCAAGTGTCTTCGTCAGGAAAGTACCATCATATAATTAATCTAAAATTAAAATTAGAATAGACAGTCTTTAATACAGATTTTTACAGACTTAAGTACATTATTAATTGCCGGTACATACATAGTCATAGTTCTAATTTTTTAAAAACAAAACAGTTTTTGAATTTACATTAGGGAGTACCCTGGAGTGGACTTCGAGGAAACCGAATTCAAGACAGAGCGTGTAAAGAGATAGCGCATATAGGCCAAGAACTAGATACCCAAGATGAAGGTAACTAAGACTGAATCTTGCCAATTATTAGATGATAACATTTTTGTATGAGCTAACAGTAAAAATAACCGCTTGTCTATAGGGCGGTACTGTAATGTTGTTATAGCAGCAAAACACAGGATGGGGGCTGGCCGCATTTCGATATCCATTTTGTTCAAGGCAAAAGTGTCTTATGATATAAAAGAACTAAACATTAAGGTGCGCAGAGAACAAGGATGCGATTCTATAAGTTTATAAGTGATCTCACCTGAAAAATTGAGCTTACGGCACTGCACCGTCAGGTTCTGATTTGTCTTAGGGATATTTGTGGTAATAGGGCGAGCGTGTCAATCACTATAAAAACGCTAAGAACAAAAAGACATGAATGAATAAAGTTTATATAAAAGGCAAGAGGGGGAAAAACGTTTGTATTCTTACTACAGGAACAATGTGGTTAATAAAATTCAAACATTATCCTAGCGTAGAGCAAATAATAAAATAGTTTGCCAATGGAGTCCCCCATTATGTTTAGACAAATATCTTGCGCATTGGCAGGCCACTTCATGTTGAGCAGAGACGTTACAGATTACCAGATGCACTATAGCACCATGAATATTATCTGTTAAGGTTACACAACAGTGTGTATACAAGAAGGAGAAATTAACCTTACTTTTATTTCATGCGCCACAATTCGTAGGACATTTTTATATAAATAGCTGTCAGCTTTCTCGCACTGTTTGCCCCCTCATTTTGATCTGTGACTTTCACCTCTAGAGCGCTAACGCGGAGCCAGGAACTTTACCTGACCCACCAGAAGATTAGCGCTCTAGTTGTTAAGGGTGTTGCACACTGCTGCCCCCCCCCCCTCCACTTTCTGCCGCCTACTTAGCCACGGATGTGGCGAACGCGCAGCGGGCGTGCCAAAGGCGGGCTAAAGGTAAGCCCGTCTGCGCCCGTCTGCGCCCGTCTGCGCCCGTCCGCACCGCGACAGGTACAGGCCATGCTGGACAAATTCCGACAAAACTGACTTCTCAAGTTTAACCTTCCTAGTAGGTGTTTGTGCTGTACCCCAATGGGTCGGATATGGGACCCTTTTTCTTGCAGAACTTGTAGGTGGACCACACCATGGTCCCAACCTGACCCTCTGCCCCATCTAGATACTACTCCTTCCAGTCTTCATAATTTTAAAGGGGGGCTTATTAACACCTTGGCTGCTAGGTGTTTTCCCCTCCTGTGCTGCAGGCCCCCACTTTCCCATTGTTCATGACGAGCTCAGCTCGTCATCAGCACAGCTCAACCGTGCATCATGACGAGCTGAGCTCGTCATCAGCATGGAAAGGGTTAATGCTCGTTCCATGTGCCGCCATAGTCAAGATATCAAGGATTTAATCCTTGATTATTATCTAGATTTTCTTTTTATAACCGAGACGTGGCTCAATGACTCCAGCAATCCAGATTTAGCGATTGCTCTTCCGCTTGGATACGCCATTTTTAGACAGGATAGGCTGAGTGGAAGAGGAGGCGGAGTGTCCTTAGCTATTAGAAACTCCCTGAAATGTCACACATTCAACTTGGGCCTCCTTAAAGGTGCTGAAGGCATAGGCTGTTCGATCATGCTTAATGTGGCCGCGGACTTCACTGGAGGCATAATGTATCGCCCCCCTGGTAGTGCAACCATGTTCTTAGAGTCCCTGGGAGAATCTTTAGGCCAACTCCTACTCCGTTATCCACATTTTACAATCCTGGGTGACTTCAACCTTTAATTGGAACCTAAAATTGACGCCCAGGCCATTAATTTCTATCAGACACTTGAAATTTTTGGCTCCACCAAAATGTGACCCACGCCACGCACTGTGCTGGACACACTCTCGATGGGGTTTGCTCTAACTTCCCCTCTCTGGTGACACAGATGCCTATCCCGCAAATTTGGACGGATCATTGTTTTATCCCGTTCAATATCAGCGTGCCTCGCCCTTTGAAAATTGTAAAAGCAATCCAGCAGCCCCCATCCAATTTGAATTGGAGGGTGGTAGCTGAAAGTATTAAGCTCAAGCCTCCGCTGCAGTCGCAGGTTCCCAGCTTGTCAGGGGAAGTGGTCCAGGATTCAAAAACGTTCCACACCTGGATGCAGCAAGTTATTAAATATCTGGTTCCCCCAAAGTGCCCCTCCTCAAAGGAGAAAAGGTACACACAGTCCCTTGCTGAAACACATTTATTGTGCAAAAAAAGTGAACGTATCACCCGATAGCTAAAGTCCTCTATGTAAAACATAGGAAAGCATATTTCTCTAGCATTAAAATTGCCAAGAAGGACTATTACACTAAAGCTATTGAAGAAGCCCAACAAAAACAAAAAACTGTTTTCTCCATAGTGAAATCCTTCACACACCCGAAAGCCCTCCAGTCTGAAATCCCGCCGTCTCAAGGTTTTTGCAACCAGATTGCTGATTACTTTAAGGAGAAAATCAAACTTCTACAGTGGGATTTCCCTTCCATCCCTTTGCCCTCTATGCAAGGCCACTGTGATACTATGGAGATAAAAGACCACACTTTTAGCATGTTTAAACCGGTTTCTCTTTTACAAACTTGCGAAGCCATTATGGCCTGCAAATCAGGGGCGCCCTCTGACTCCTGTCCCCCACGGATCCTGCTCCAGATAATTGACATAGTTAACCCCAGTATAAATGTTATAGTCAATGCCTCAATTAATTTAGGTACTGTCCCCCCCCCCCCGATTGGAAAAAAGCAGTAGTCAAATCGTTGATGAAAAAACAAAACAAAATTATTACTGACCTCTCTAATCTTCGACCAATATCCCTCCTCCCAGTTCTTGGAAAGATAACAGAGCATATGGTCTACCAAGAGCTAAGGAACTTGGTCGAAACGCATAATATTCTTCATCCTCAGCAGTCGGGCTTTCGCCCAAGGCATTCAACTGAAACGGCCCTCATCGAACTCACTGAGTCCATCAAACTTTTACAGGATGAAGGTAAAAACGCCGTCCTGATAATACTAGATCTAACAGCGGCGTTTAACACCATTTCCCATAAAATATGGATTGGGAGGTTGAGAGAAATAGGTATTCCAGAGGTTGCCCTTGACTGGATAAATTCTTTCTTATCCGAGAGATCACAAACCATTTCATTGGGACCCTTCCTTTCAAACGAAAAAAAAGGTCACATCTGGAGTTCCGCAAGGCTCCATTTTGAGTCCATTGTTATTTAATATTTACATGGTGCCCCTCATCACTTTAATTGAATCATATGGGATACTAGTAACATTGTATGCCGATGACACCCAATGGATTGTATCCCTAGATAAGAACTATACAATGCGGAACAGAATTTTCAGAACTGCCTGACGGATGTCTTTTTGTGGATGGAAAATAATCACCTACAATGTAACGCTAACAAGACGGAAATACTGCCCATGGGTAAAAATGTCAACTTCAGCCCAAATAAATGGTGGCCAGAGGGTACCCCTGCACCACCTCCTTCGGTGGAAGTAGCCAGAAATCTGGGGGTCTTTTTTGATTCCGCACTGTCCTTCGACCATCATGTAAGGAACGTCACGGGAAGTTGCTTTAGCATTATATAATCTCTAAAGAAATGTTTTGACTTCCTCCCCACCGAATCAAGAAAGGCGGTGGCAGTGGCCCTCATACTTTCACATCTCGATTATTGTAACGGTCTTATGGCAGGGGTTAAAAAGGTTATGTTAAGAAAACTGCAGAGCGTGCAACACGCCGCTGCCAGACTGGTACTTAAATTACCCAGAAAATCCTCCGCATCCACAGCCCTTAGGACTTTGCACTGGCTGCCCCTTCACAAGAGGATTTTGTTTAAAATCCTTCTGACCACCTTCCGAGCTCTTAGCAACATCGGCCCAAGGTATCTCTCAAGAAGATACACCTGTTACACTCCTACCAAGTGTTGATATCAGTAGGCTGTAACCTCATCACCATCCCTAAATTTCACTACAAAACCAAGGGGGGGGGAAACCCTTCTTGTCTTGGCCTCGAAAGCTTGGAATGCCATGCCTAAAGAACTTAGACTCATGGATTTAGAGAGCCCTTTTAGGAGACAACTGAAACATGGAATTTCAATTTACCTGCTGCCTATGCAATGGACGCCATCTAGTGCTCACGGCTGAGTCTCAGACCACCCTTAGCGCCAGGATGCTTCTTCCGGAGCGACAGTTTGCGCTTTAAAAAATACCATATACAAAATACAAATACAAAATACAAACCCAACCAACTTTTGCGGATTTTGTCTCCGCCTTTGTTGTTAGGAATGGTTATTTTTTCCAATACTCGCCATTTTATATCTGTTGGGGAATGTTGGAAATCAATGTAATGTTTTACCAATTGGGCTGTCAGTTTGCATGTATTTATTGCTGATCTATGTTCGGTTAGACGAACTTTGGTGGCTCTGGGGGTTTCCTCAACATAGCCGAGGTTACAGGGTCATGGAATCAGATAAATAACTTTTTTGCATTGCAGTTCCACAGTTCCTTAGCTTGAATTTTGAAACTGTTAAACATAATTTCTTCGCCTGTCAAAATATTGGAACAGGACTGACAGGATGAACACCTTACTGTACCTTTGATTGGATTATTGCCATCTATTGCCTCCCATACACTGCATAATAAAGGAATAGATAAGTCGCCTGCACTGCAGAACTTTAGCCCTAAAGCAAGGGGCACTACGTCCTACGTATGGGCAGATCTGCCCCTACACTGGCCAGTCTCTTCTGGGATGTTGTAAATGCATCAACCAGTGAAGATTTATAAAGTGAGGGTTTAAGGACTTGTTTACTGTTGTGTTTTTCTTTTACACAAAAACGGGGAGAAAGCAAGGAAAAAGCACTCAAAAAATGGGGGAAAGCAGAAAATGAGGAGAAAGCAGGGAGAAGGCACTAAGAAGCATTTACAATGCAATGGTCTCGGCATTATTAAAGGTAGAGCTATTGGCATTGCTCATGACATTTTTTTTCATTTTTTTTAAAAACATAAATAAATGGTATTGTCATTTACAATGGCAATAGGTGAGCATTTGAGAGTAGTAGATAGTATTCGCGGACACAGAGACACACACACAGAAAGCCACACACACACCCAGAGAGCCACACACACACCCAGAGAGCCACACACACACCCAGAGAGCCACACACACACACACCCAGAGAGCCACACACACACACCCAGAGAGCCACACACACACACCCAGAGAGCCACACACACACCCAGAGAGCCACACACACACACACACCCAGAGAGCCACACACACACCCAGAGAGCCACACACACACACCCAGAGAGCCACACACACACACCCAGAGAGCCACACACACACACCCAGAGAGCCACACACACACACCCAGAGAGCCACACACACACCCAGAGAGCCACACACACACCCAGAGAGCCACACACACACACCCAGAGAGACACACACACACCCAGAGAGCCACACACACACAGAGCCCCCCCACACACACACACACACACAGAGCCCCCCCACATACACAAACATACAGAGCCCCTCACACACAGAGAGAGCCCCGCACACACACAGAGAGAAAGAAATAAATGGTATTGTCAATTACAATGGCAATAGGTGAGCACTAGAGAGTAGTAGAGAGTATTCGTGGACACAGAGCCACACACACACCCAGAGAGCCACACACACACCCAGAGAGCCACACACACACCCAGAGAGCCACACACACACCCAGAGAGACACCCACACACCCAGAGAGCCACACACACACAGAGCCCCCCCCACACACACACAGAGCCCCCCCCACACACACACACACACATACAGAGCCCCTCACACACAGAGAGAGCCCCTCACACACAGAGAGAGCCCCGCACACACACACAGAGAAAAACATAAATGGTATTGTCAATTACAATGGCAATAGGTGAGCATTAGAGAGTAGTAGAGAGTATTCGCGGACACAGAGCCACACACACACCCAGCCACACACACACCCAGAGAGCCACACACACACCCAGAGAGCCACACACACAGAGCCACACACACACACCCAGAGAGACACACACACACCTAGAGAGACACACACACACCCAGAGAGACACACACACACACCCAGAGAGCCACACACACACAGAGCCCCCCCCCACACACACACAGAGAGAGCCCCCCCACACACACACATACAGAGCCCCTCACACACAGAGAGAGCCCCGCACACACAAAGAGAGAAAAACATAAATGGTATTGTCAATTACAATGGCAATAGGTGAGCAGTAGAGAGTATTCGCGGACACAGAACCACACACACAAAGCCACACACCCACACACACACAGAGCCACACACACACACACACAGAGCCACACACACACACACACAGAGCCACACACACACACACAGACCCACACACACACACACACAGACCCACACACATACAGAGACCCACACACACACACACACACACAGAGCCACACACACACAGCCACACAAACACAGAGAGAGCCACACACACACAGAGAGTCACACACATACTCAGAGAGTCACACACATACTCAGAGAACCCCCCCCCACACACACAGAGCCCCCCCACACACAGAGCCCCCCACACACACAGAGCCCCCCACACATACAGAGCCCCCCCACACACACACAGAGCCCCCCCACACACACACAGAGCCCCCCCACACACACAGAGCCCCCCCCACACACATAGCCCCCCCCCACACACACAGAGCCCCCCCCCCACACACACAGAGCCCCCCCACACACACAGAGCCCCCCACACACACAGAGCCCCCCCCACACACAGAGCCCCCCACACACACACACAGAGCCCCACACACACACACAGAGCCCCACACACACACAGAGAGCCCCCCCACACACACAGAGAGCCCCTCACACACAGATAGAGCCACGCACACACACAGACAGAGCCACGCACACACACAGACAGAGCCATGCTACTTGTCTTGGCCTGTGTCCAATAAAAGCTTCTGACTGGACTGGGCAGTTATGCCATCCACTGGAGCAAGCATGGTGCGTAGGAAGTCAGTACATGTGCTTCATGAATACCCTGGCTGACAGACAGCAAAGGTGTGAGCCATTAGTGCCTTCAGTTGTAGAATAAGGTTCTCCCTCCCCCCCATCTCCCACACAAATGGGCACATAACCTAGGTCTGGGGTCAGGCTGTCCGTCGCCAAAGCCCCATTCCTGTACAAAGGCCACGCACTCTGCGTCAGACCACATTACTTCCCAGGTATGAGCCATGCACTCACCCCACCCTCTTGTACACACAGTGGACCGGTATCAGCAGGGAGGGGATAGCCCCCTGCCCAGGCACAGACTCACCTCCAGCTCTGTGTCACCAGACTAGGACACCCCGATCTCGCTGGGGAAAGACAAACTGGGTAAGGGCAGCAAAGACAAACTGGGTAAGGGCAGCAGAAGGCACAAAGGGCGAAGGCAGCAGAAGACACAAGGTAAATGCAGTAGAATACACAGAGGATAACGTCGGCAGAAAGGGCAAGGGCTGCAGAAGACACAGAGTAAGGGCAGCGGAAAGCCCAGGACATAAGAGCCGCTTTGGAGCCAGAAGAGGACAGGCGAATGCTGAAAGGGTAAGGTCAGCAGAATATGAATTGATAACGAAGGAAGATAATTAAGGTATGAAAGTCAAAGGAAACATGTAGGAGGCCCACGTTATACTAAAAGGAGAATACACAGTGTATGGGAAGAGTGTCCAGATGGGACATAACGCAGGGGACGAAACGTGCTGTCAGGTCTCCACTTATAAGAACACACAAACAAGATCCTGCCTGCCAACCAACTTTATGGAACACTTTATGCGTCCGGCATAGTTTACACCTTTGAACAAATCTAGTCAGCAAAGCCCTGTTTCAACACTTCGTTTCCTCAGTTTTCGTTCAATTATGTGCACTGAAATGTGGTCGTGTCTCGGTCACAGCTCCTAAAGCTCCGAGCCTGCAGCCATTTCTGTGGTTCCTGCCCGTGGTGGTGCCAGGCAGCTGCAACACCTGCTCTGCCCCGGGAGACCCCACAACAGTGGGTGGGGGTGTCCAAGGGACCGTGGTGTAAGCTCCGGCCGGCGCCGGACAAGGAGAGAGGAGTCAGGGAAGCTTCACCAACAAAGGGGTTAACACTCGGATCTGTACCACGGACTCCTGGAGGCGGCTGGTCCTCCATCACTCACCTCACTCCATGGGACAGTGCCGTCTCCCTGGTGGCCGGGGGGCAGCGCTACGGGTGAACAACGGCCAGACAGGGCCGGGAATCCCGGGCGCACAAAGTCCCGTCCTCCGGCCGCCGCACGGATCCCTCGTCCATAGCTCCTCGCAGCCCCGGATCGGTGCTCTCCGGTCCCACAGCGCCTCGGACAGATGGAGCTCGGCTCTGCCCGGCCTGCTGTCTGAGGCAGGAGGAGGGTCCGGCGCTCGCACTCCACTCCGGCTCCTCTGGAAAGCTTTTCTTCTTTGCCGAAAATGGCAGAGTGGCTGGAGCTCCTGCCCGCAGCTGCACAGGGCCCAGCGGAGATCAGTATTGCACCTGAAGGAGAGGGCACCGAGTGTTGGTGCCCCCTGCGCTACAGACCCGCGTTAGATATGAGGGAGGCGGAATAAAGCCCGGCAGCCCGGGCGAGGAGGAAGGGAGTCCCGCAGCCTCGGCCCTGCTTGTCTTGTCTCAGCCCCTCACACAGCTCTGCTGAATGGGGAAAGGCAGCAGTGAAGTTCGGTCCTCCTCTGAAAACAAGTTTAAAAAAATGGCTGCCGCAAAGCTCCAACATTTTCGTGATTCGGGGGCGTGATTTTTGTTGTGTGACGGATGGCGTCACAGATAGAAAGAACGCAAAAAAACACGCCCCGAATCCGAAAAAGACGGGGCTTGCACCGAGTGACGCCCCTCTCCTCCAATGGCTGGCCAGCATTTACTAGGCCAGCCAATGGAGAAGAGGGGCGGGTTCCAAGCCCCCTCTAAGAAACATTAAATCTTCGGGCTCTGCCCACACTGCTTACGCAGTGAGACGGAGTCCTCAACCTAAAAACCAGGTAAAAAGCAAAGAGAAGACAGGAGCAAGAGCGATGCAGCGGCACGGGGAGAGCGGGCCTGTATTAGGGCCAGATGTTGGTGGCCCATTACCGGTCGGTAAACCCGAAATTCAGTAAATTTCAGGTTTACCGACCGGTATTGAGCCATTTGCTGTGTAGGGGAGATTCGGTAAATACCGAATCGGTATTTACCGATTCTGTATTTACGGAATCATCATTTACCGATTCTGTATTTACCGAATCGGTAAATGACATGTAGGAAGCACTTTGAAGAGTGCTTCTGTGCTTTAAGGATTCGTTATTTACCACCAACTATTAGTTGGTGGTAAATAACGAATACCTCTGTAAATGCAAATCTGTGCATTTACACCAGTGCCATGTGGCACACATACATGCCCTAAGGGCATGTATGTGTGCCACATCTGCACATAAGCACTAATCAGGGGTGCAACCGGGTGTCTATGTGACACCCTGCCACCCTTGACTCTTTCCCTATTTTACCGAATCAGTATTTACCGATTCGGTAATTCCCATTGATTCCTATGGTTCTCCAGGCCCATAGGAATGAATGTGAATTGCCGAATCGGTAAATATCGAATTTTAACGAATCGGTAATACTTACCAAATTTTTCCCTACATAGCATTTACCGATTCTAAAATACCGAATTGGTAAAATTCAGTATTTTAGAATCTGTAAATGCACTTTACCTACATCTAGCCCTTAGTGAGGTGTTGATAGTCCCTCTACAGCCAAGTTTCGGGAAGGCTCCCCACTGAAAATGAATGATTTATTTTGAACTAAAGAGGGGTAGGACTTAAAGGATAATAAGGATGGACAGAAAAGTGAGGCGCGTGTGGTTGCCCGATGCAATCGAGAGGCGCATTGAAGACGTTCAAGGTGCGTACAAGGCTGGTCATGATAGTACGAAGGAAGTCGGGGAGTGGGTTTGAGTGACGCGCACATGGGTGACAGTATATGTCTGGTCCCTTTAGGGTGGAGGCGGGGTTTTGTAATTCAGCTCGATTAGTGGTAGCAGTGTGTGGCAAGTGGGCCGGTCACCGTTGGGCAAGGGACAGAGCGAGGCGGGAGGATGGGCACTGGATAGAGGCATAGCCTCTGGAATTATGCGATTGTTTGGCCACGGCGATTTTTCACATAATTAGTAATTGCCACATTTGCTTCATAATCCATCTGCTACACAATCTGCAGATTTCAAGAAGAAAAAAGTTTTGTTTGTAGCTCAAACCGTTCAAATGTTACTAAAAAAGCAGTGACGCGTTGCCGCGCGCCAAAAGGCCCTTTGCAAAGCTGCACAGGTCACCTCTCTGTTGCTTAAAGCTATATTTGGAAGATAAACTGAAACTAATAAGGTGCAACCAATGCCCAGACAGTGTTACCAAGTTTAAAAGTGGTGGAAAAATGAAGTTATACTATTACAAAACGTGCTGCATTATGTTGCACAACTTGCCTTTTCTTGTTGTGTAATTTACTGAACCCTGCCGCATACTGTGGCCCTCCCTTGCCGCATGATTCTAATGGCACTGAATGCAGACAGTTCGGTTGGGTGGAAGCGAAGAGTGGGTGGTTGGAGGTGGTCCGGAGGAGGACCTCGCCTGCTGTCCGAGTGGGGGCGCTCTCTGTCGGTAAACGATGAAAAGCTCCGCGAAGGTTGATAGGTTCGAGTATTGATCAGTCAGGAGTGGTCACTCGGTCAGATCAGGTTCCACTGACAGGGCTGGACTGAGAATAAGGTTTTAGATGGAAGATTGCTTGACCTAAAAGATTTATTTGTTATGTTTGTAAATGATTTGGTCTCCAGTTTTCATTTGTAGACAGTTTTATTTTTTATTCTACGTTCATTTCAGTTGAGCATAACTTGGTTTTCACTTGTTGTTCATTTGGTGTCATTGCGTCATTCAAGTGTACACCCCATGCTTGTACAGTACTTGATACTACGTTCAAAAAAATAGTTTTGGGTGTGGGTGGAGTAGTGTTGGGATTAACATAAGGTCAATCATATAACCCTTGCACACTGTTATTTGTATCCTTCCTTCTGTGTTCTGCATTGGTGTTCTGGTCTCATGTGTGTCAGGTGGACCCCGTTCACTGCCTCCTCTGTGTCAGATGGACCCGTTCACCGCCTCCTGTGTGTCAGATGGACCCCGTTCACCACCTCCTGTGTTTCTGGTGGACCCCGTTCACCACCTACTGTGCCAAGTGGACCCCGTTTACCACCTACTGTGTCAAGTAGACCCCATTCACGCCTCCTCTGTGTCAGGTGGACCCCGTTCACCGCCTCCTGTGTGTCACCTGGACCCCATTCACCACCTACTGTGTCAAGTGGACCCCATTCACTGCCTACTGTGCCAAGTGGACCCCGTTCACCGCCTCCTGTGGTTCAGGTGGACCCCGTTCACCGCCTCCTGTGTGTCAGGTGACCCCCGTTCACCGCCTCCTGTGTGTCTGGTGGACCCTGTTCATCGCCTCCTGTGTGTCAGGTGGCCCCCGTTCACCGCCTCCTGTGTGTCAGGTGGCCCCCGGTCACCGCCTCCTGTGTGTCAGGTGGCCCCCGTTCACCACCTCCTGTGTGTCAGGTGGACGCTGTTCACCGCCTCCTGTGTGGTCAGGTGGACGCTGTTCACCGCCTCCTGTGTGTCAGGTGGACCCTGTTCACCACCTCCTGTGTGTCACCTGGACCCTGTTCAACGCCTCTTCTGTGTCAGGTGGACCCCGTGCACCGCCTCCTCTGTGTCAGGGGAACGCCATTCACTGCCGCTTGTGTGTGAAGTGGACCCCGTTCACCGCCTCCTCTGTGTCTGGTGGACCCCGTTCACTGCCTCCTGTGTGTCTGGTGGACCCTGTTCATCGCCTCCTGTGTGTCAGGTGAACCCCGTTCACCACCTCCTGTGTGTTGGGTGGACCCCGTTCACCGCCTCCTCTGTGTGGGGTGGGCTCCGTTCACTGCCTCCTCTGTGTAAGGTGGACGCCGTTCACCGCCTCCTGTGTGTCAGGTGGATGCCGTTCACCGCCTCCTGTGTGTCAAGTGGACCCCGTTCACCGCCTCCTGTGTGTCAGGTGGACCCCGTTCACCGCCTCCTGTGTGTCAAGTGGACCCCGTTCACCGCCTCCTCTGTGTCTAATGGACCCCGTTCACCGCCTCCTGTGTGTCAATTGGACCCCGTTCACCGCCTCCTTTGTGTCTGGTGGACTCTGTTCACTGCCTCCTGTGTGTCAGGTGGACCCCGTTCACCGCCTCCTGTGCGTCACTTGGACCCCGTTCACCGCCTCCTCTGTGAAGGGTGGACGCCGTTCACCGCCTCCTGTGTGTCAGGTGGACACCGTTCATCGCCTCCTGTGTGTCAGGTGGACCCCGTTCACCGCCTCCTGTGCGTCACTTGGACCCCGTTCACCGCCTCCTCTGTGTCGGGTGGACGCCGCTCACCGCCTCCTCTGTGTCAGGTGGACCCCGTTCACCACCACCTCTGTGTCAGGTGGACAACGTTCACCACCTCCTCTGTGTCAGGTGGACCCCGTTCACCACCTCCTCTGTGTCAGGTGGACTCCGTACACCGCCTCCTCTGTGTCAGGTGGATACCGTGCACCGCCTCCTGTGTATCAGGTGGACGCCGTACACCGCCTCCTCTGTGTCAGGTGGACGCCGTTCACCGCCTCCTGTGTGTCAGGTGGACGCCGTACACCGCCTCCTCTGTGTCAGGTGGACCCCGTTCACCACGTACTGTGTCAAGTGGACGCTGTTCACCGCCTCCTGTGTGTCAGGTGGACCCCGTTCACCGCCTCCTGTGTGTCAGGTGGACGCCGTTCACCACCTCCTGTGTGTCAGGTGGATGCCGTTCACCACCTCCTGTGTGTCAGGTGGACGCCGTTCACCGCCACCTGTGTGTTAGGTGGACCCAGTTCACCGCCTCCTGTGTGTCAGGTGGACTCCGTTCACTGCCTCCTATGGACCCCGTTCACCGCCTCCTGTGTGTCGGGTGGACGCCGTTCACCGCCACCTGTGTGTTAGGTGGACCCAGTTCACCGCCTCCTGTGTGTCAGGTGGACTCCGTTCACCGCCTCCTATGGACCCCATTCACCACCTCCTATGGGCCCCGTTAACCGCCTTCCATGGACCCCATTCACCGCCTCCTATGGACCCCATTCATCGTCTCCTATGGACCCCATTCATCGCCTCCATCTATGGACCCCATTCACCGCCTCCTATGGACCCCATTCTTCGCCTCCATCTATGGACCCCATTCACCGCCTCCTATGGACCCCATTCTTAGCCTCCATCTATGGACCCCATTCACTGCCTCCTATGGACCCCATTTTCCACCTCCTATGGGCCCGGTTCACCGCCTCCTATGGGCCCCATTCAACGCCTGCTATGGACCCCATTCACCGCCTCCTATGGACCTGGTTCACCGCCTCCTATGGGCCCCATTCATCGCCTCCTATGGGCCCCATTCATCGCCTCCTATGGGCCCCATTCACCGCCTCCTATGGGCCCCATTCACAGCCTCCTATGGGCCCATTTCACTGCCTCCTATGGGCCCATTTCACTGCCTCCTATGGGCCCCATTCACTGCCTCCTATGGGCCCCATTCACTGCCTCCTATGGGCCCGGTGCACCGCCTCTTATGGACCCGATTCACCGCCTCCTATGGGCCCCCTTCACTGCCTCCTATGGGCCCCATTCAACGCCTCCTATGAACCCCATTCAACGCCTCCTATGAACCCCATTCACTGCCTCCTATGAACCCCATTCACTATCTCCTATGGGCTTATTTACTGCCTCCTATGAGCCCGGTTCACCGCTTCCTATATGCCCCATTCAATGCCTCCTATGGACCCCATTCACTGCCTCCGATGGACCCCATTCACTGCCTCCTGTAAGCCCCATTCATCACCTCCTATGGGCCTGGTTTACCGTCTCCTATGGGCCCCATTCACCGCCTCCTATGGACCCCATTCGCCACCTCCTATGGGCCCCGTTAACCGCCTTCCATGGACCCCATTCACCGCCTCCTATGGACCCCATTCATCGCCTCCTATGGACCCCATTCATCGCCTCCATCTATGGACCCCATTCATCGCCTCCATCTATGGACCCCATTTACCGCCTCCTATGGACCCCATTCTTCGCCTCCTATGGGCCCCATTTGCCACCTCCAATGGGCCCCAGTCACTGCCTCCTATGGCCCCGGTTCACTGCCTCCTATGGACCCCATTCACCGCCTCCTATGGGCCCCATTCACCGCCTCCTATGGGCCCCATTCACCGCCTCCTATGGGCCCCATTCACCGCCTCCTATGGGCCCCATTTGCCGCCTCCAATGGGCCCCAGTCACCGCCTCCTATGGACCCCATTCACTGCCTCCTATGGACCCCATTTTCCACATCCTATGGGCCCGGTTCACCGCCTCCTATGGGCCCCATTCAACGCCTACTATGGACCCCATTCACCGCCTCCTATGGACCTGGTTCACCGCCTCCTATGGGCCCCATTCATCGCCTCCTATGGGCCCCATTCACCGCCTCCTATGGGCTCCATTCACAGCCTCCTATGGGCCCATTTCACTGCCTCCTATGGGCCCGTTTCACTGCCTCCTATGGGCCCGTTTCACTGCCTCCTATGGGCCCCATTCACTGCCTCCTATGGGCCCGGTACACCGCCTCTTATGGACCCAATTCACCGCCTCCTATGTGCCCCATTCACTGCCTCCTATGGGCCCCCTTCACTGCCTCCTATGGGCCCCATTCAACGCCTCCTATGAACCCCATTCAACGCCTCCTATAAACCCCATTCACTGCCTCCTATGGGCTTATTTACTGCCTCCTATGAGCCCGGTTCACCGCTTCCTATATGCCCCATTCAATGCCTCCTATGGACCCCATTCACTGCCTCCTATGGACCCCATTCACTGCCTCCTATAAGCCCCATTCATCACCTCCTATGGGCCTGGTTTACCGTCTCCTATGGGCCCCATTCACTGCCTCCTATGGGCCCCATTCACTGCCTCCTATGGGCCCCATTCACTGCCTCCTATGGGCCCGGTTAACCGCCTCCTATGGACCCCATTCACCGCCTCCTATGGGCCCCATTTGCCGCCTCCTATGGGCCCCAGTCACCGCCTCCTATGGACCCCATTCACTGACTCCTATGGGCCCCATTCCCCGCCTTCTTCTATGGACCCCATTCACTGCCTCCTATGGACCGCCTTCACCGCCACCTATGGGCCCCATTCACTGCCTCCTATGGCCCCCATTCACCGCCTCCTATGGGCCTCATTCACTGCCTCCTATGGGCCCCATTCATTGCCTCCTATGGGCCCCATTCACTGCCTCCTATGGGACCGGTTCACCACCTCCTATGGACCCCGTTCACCGCCTACTATGGGCCCCTTTCATCGCCTCCTGTGGGCCCCATTCACTTCCTCCTATGGGCCCGGTTCATCGCCTCCTATGGACCCCATTCACTGCCTTCTATGGGCCCCATTCACTGACTCCTGTGGGCCCCATTCACTGCCTCCTATGGGCCCCATTCACCGCCTCGTATGGGCCCCATTCACCGCCTCCTATGGGCCCCATTCACTGACTCCTCTGGCCCCGGTGCTCCGCCTCTTATGGACCCCATTCACTGCCTCCTATAGGCCCGGTTCACCGCCTCCTATGGACGTCATTCATCGCCTCCTATGGGCCCCATTCATCGCCTCCTATAGGCCCCATTCACTGCCTCCTATAGGCTCCATTCACCACCTCCTATGGACGCCGTTCACCGCCTCCTATGGACGCCATTCACTACCTCCTATGGACTCCATTCACAGCCTCCTATGGGCCCCATTTGCCGCCTCCTATGGGCCCCATTTGCCGCCTCCAATGGGCCCCAGTCACCGCCTCCTATGGACCCCATTCACTGTGTTAGACGGGGACCTGGAAGGTCGGCCGAGGACAAGGGGAGAGGCCTCCGGTGAGGGCCGTCTCCAGCGATCGTACAGACAAGTAACTTCCCCCCCACAGATGGACACCACACAAGGATAAGGTTAACGCTTTTTATATGCAGTTCTTGAAGCAAAGTATCACGGTACAGTAGGATCGGGACACGAGGGTCCTCTCAATTCTAGTCTCTGGAAGGGGAAGGGGGTAGCGGGACAGTCTTGATACCTTTCTGGTATTGAGGTGGTCTGATGGATAGCTCACAATCCTCGAGCTCGGAGTTCTGGAAGGTCGGGCCGCGGCAGCGCCAGCAGGTCCCGATGATGGTGTAGGTTGCGGAGGGCCGCGGCAGCGCCGGCAGGTCCCGAAGACGACGTAGGTTGCAGTGGGCCGCGGCAGCGCCAGCAGGTCCCGACGAGGAGGAAGGTTGCAGAATGCCGCGGCAGCGCCAGCAGGCAGGACGATGATTCACAAGGCAGGGCTGCGGCAGCGCCAGCAGTCCGTCGAGGATGAGTTCGTCTAGGTGTCTCTCGACTCCAGGATACAACTGCCTTCCTGCTCTGGAGCTGCCCCAGTTATAGGTCTTTGAATAGAAATAGGACAACCCAATAGTCCCCAAGGAACTGGGTGAATTAAATCAAATAGAAAAAGGCTCCTTGAGGAATTATTTGTTCAAATCTCATTTACTCACTATTAAGTCTTATATAAGTACTTTGCTCAAGAAGAGGACATGAGAAGCATGGTATCTTTCAAAAAACTTTTTATATACTACTTAGAACATGATCTCTTTAGTTTTTTACCTAAGGTTAACGAAGTACAAATGATGGGCAACATAAACAACACTACAAATTCAATCTGTTTCATGTAGTGTAACACACCGTTGGTACAATATGTGATATACAAATATATACATAGAGTGCTCCTGTACATGTAGTCGGCTAATCCATAGATTTACTATATACAAATCCTTGTTTGGACAGGTGTGTCCCGGTACACCTGATCATTTAAACTTACTCCCGATTGTCAAGGGGAATTATTGTGGAGGAGTGGTTTCATTTACCTAAAGAAGCAATAGTGGATTAAGACTTTGGAAGACTTCCTGTCTAATTTCGTGTGCAACGCTTAGTCCTGAGGATGGTCTTGGTGAAATAAATACAACAGAGACCGAAACGTCGACGCATATACACCGTTTGGTTTATACCTGTCCAAACAAGGATTTGTATATAAAAAGTTTTTTGAAAGATACCATGCTTCTCATGTCCTCTTCTTGAGCAAAGTACTTATATAAGACTTAATAGTGAGTAAATGAGATTTGAACAAATAATTCCTCAAGGAGCCTTTTTCTATTTGATCCAGTTATAGGTCTGGCACCCTTTGATGTCCGGACCCTCGCACTTGGAGGTCGGGAGGTCCGGGATGAGGGAGTCCAGACACCCAGCAGGGGGGTGGAGCCAGCGCCCGGGGAGGCTGGGGGCGATCGGCACCTGGCGGGGGAGAGCCATCGACACTCCTTTCTCCCATTGACCTGCCAAGTGGTCCGTTCACCTCCTGGGTGGATGGTGGTGCCGGGATGTCGGGGCCTGGCCAGGCCCAGGGTTGGGGTCGAGCTGAGGCCACGCGGCCTCGTGGTGCAGTGTCCAAGATGGCGGCTCGGCCGGGCAATGGTGCTGACGGTGGCCCGGGCCAGTGATACAGGGATGTCCGGGAGCAGGCGTCCCGTAGGGGACGGGTTGCGGGTTGCTTCTGTGGGTCGTCGGGGTTGTTCTTCTGGTGGCACCAGGAGGGCCGGTGTCCGGGCTCTGTCAGGCGGGGAGGGAGTGAGCCCTTCACGAGGCCTGTCCAACACACTGCCTGCTATCGGCCCCATTCCCCGCATTCTTCTATGGACCCCCTTCACCGCCTCCTATGGACCGCATTCACTGCCACCTATGGGCCCCGTTCACTGCCTCCTATGGCCCCCGTTCACTGCCTCCTATGGCCCCCGTTCACTGCCTCCTATGGACCCCATTCACCGCTTCCTATGGGCCCCATTCACTGCCTCGTATGGGCCCCATTCACTGCCTCCTATGGGCCCCATTCACTGGCTCCTATGGGACCGGTTCACCACCTCCTATGGACCCCGTTCCCCTCCTACTATGGACCCCCTTCATCGCCTCCTGTGGGCCCCAATCACTTCCTCCTATGGTCCCGGTTCATCGCCTCCTATGGACCCCATTCACTGCCTTCTATGGGCCCGGTTCACTGCCTCCTGTGGGCCCCATTCACTGTCTCCTGTGGGCCCGGTTCACCGTCTCCTATGGACTCCATTCACTGCCTCCTATGGGCTCTGTTCACCGCCTCCTATGGGCCCCATTCATCACCCCCTATTGGCCCCATTCACTGCCTCCTATTGGCCCGGTTCACCGCCTCCTATAGACCTATATACCGCCTCCTGTGGGCCCCATTCATCCCCTCCTATGGGCCCCTTTCACTGCCTCCTATGGAACCCATTCACTGCCTCCTATAGGCCCCATTCACTGCCTCCTATGGGCCCAGTTCACCGCCTCCTATCGGCTCCATTCACCGCCTCCTATCGACCCCGTTCACCGCCTCCTATGGGCTCCATTCACCGCCTCCTATGGGCCCCATTCACCGCCTCCTATGGACCCCATTCACTGCCTCCTATTGGCCTGGTTCACCGCCTCCTATGGACCCCATTCACTGCCTCCGCTGGACCCGGTTCACCGCCTCCTATGGACCAGGTTCACCGCCTCCTATGGACCCCATTCACCGCCTCCTATGGACGCATTCACTGCCTCCTATGGGCCCAGTTCACCACCTCCTATTGGCCCCATTTTCCGCCTCCAAAAGGGCCCCAGTCACCGCCTCCTATGGACCCCATTCACTGCCTCCTATGGACCCCATTCACTGCCTCCTATGGGCCCCATTCCCCGCCTTCTTCTATGGACCCCATTCCCCGCCTTCTTCTATGGACCCCCTTCACCGCCACCTATGGGCCCCATTCACTGCCTCCTATGGACCCCATTCACTGCCTCCTATGGACCCCATTCACCGCCTCCTATGGACTCCATTCACCGCCTCCAATGGACCCCATTCACCGCCTCCTATCGACCCCATTCACCGCTTCCTATGGGCCCCATTTACTGCCTCCTATGGGCCCCATTCACTGCCTCCTATGGGCCCGATTCACTGCCTCCTATGGGACCGGTTCACCACCTCCTAAGGACCCCGTTCACCGCCTACTATGGGCCCCTTTCATCGCCTCCTGTGGGCCCCATTCACTTCCTCCTATGGGCCCGGTTCATCGTATCCTATGGGCCCGGTTCGTCGCCTCCTATGGACCCCATTCACTGCCTTCTATGGGCCCCATTCACTGCCTCCTGTGGGCCCCATTCACTGCCTCCTGTGGGCCCCATTCACCGCATCCTATGGGCCCCATTCACAGCATCCTATGGGCCCCATTCACCGCCTCCTATTGGCCCCATTCACTGCCTCCTCTGGTCCCGGTTCACCGCCTCCTATGGACCAGGTTCACCGCCTCCTATGGATCCCATTCACCGCCCCCTATGGACCCCATTCACTGCCTCCTATGGATCCTATTCACCGCCCCCTATGGACCCCATTCACTGCCTCCTATGGGCCCAGTTCACCGCCTCCTTTGGGCCCCATTCACCGCCTCCTATTGGTCCCATTTACTGCCTCCTATGGGCCTGGTTCACCGCCTCCTATGGACCCCATTCACTGCCTCCTCTGGACCAGGTTCACCGCCTTCTATGGATCCCATTCACCACCTCCTATGGACCCTTTTCACTGCCTCCTATGGGCCCCGTTCACCGCCTCCTATGGGCCCGGTTCACCACCTCCTATGGACCCCATTCACTGCCTCCTATGGGTCCGGTTCACCGCCTCCTATGGACCCCATTCACCACCTCCTACGGACCCCATTCACTGCCTCCTATGGGCCCGGTTCACCGCCTCCTATGGACCCCATTCACCACCTCCTATGGACCAGGTTCACCGCCTCCTATGGATCCCATTCACCACCTCCTATGGACCCCATTCACTGCCTCCTATGGGCCCGGTTCACCGCCTCCTATGGGCCCGGTTCACCGCCTCCTATGGACCCCATTCATCCCCTCCTATGGGTCCATTCATCGCCTCCTATGGGCCCCCTTCACTGCCTCCTATGGGCCCCCTTCACTGCCTCCTATAGGCTCCATTCACTGCCTCCTATGGACGCTGTTCACCGCCTCCTATGGACCCCATTCACTGCCTCCTATGGGCCCCATTCACTGGCTCCTATGGGACCGGTTCACCACCTCCTATGGACCCCGTTCCCCTCCTACTATGGACCCCCTTCATCGCCTCCTGTGGGCCCCAATCACTTCCTCCTATGGTCCCGGTTCATCGCCTCCTATGGACCCCATTCACTGCCTTCTATGGGCCCGGTTCACTGCCTCCTGTGGGCCCCATTCACTGTCTCCTGTGGGCCCGGTTCACCGTCTCCTATGGACTCCATTCACTGCCTCCTATGGGCTCTGTTCACCGCCTCCTATGGGCCCCATTCATCACCCCCTATTGGCCCCATTCACTGCCTCCTATTGGCCCGGTTCACCGCCTCCTATAGACCTATATACCGCCTCCTGTGGGCCCCACTCATCCCCTCCTATGGGCCCCTTTCACTGCCTCCTATGGAACCCATTCACTGCCTCCTATTGGCCCCATTCACTGCCTCCTATGGGCCCAGTTCACCGCCTCCTATCGGCTCCATTCACCGCCTCCTATCGACCCCGTTCACCGCCTCCTATGGGCTCCATTCACCGCCTCCTATGGGCCCCATTCACCGCCTCCTATGGACCCCATTCACTGCCTCCTATTGGCCTGGTTCACCGCCTCCTATGGACCCCATTCACTGCCTCCGCTGGACCCGGTTCACCGCCTCCTATGGACCAGGTTCACCGCCTCCTATGGACCCCATTCACCGCCTCCTATGGACGCATTCACTGCCTCCTATGGGCCCAGTTCACCACCTCCTATTGGCCCCATTTTCCGCCTCCAAAAGGGCCCCAGTCACCGCCTCCTATGGACCCCATTCACTGCCTCCTATGGACCCCATTCACTGCCTCCTATGGGCCCCATTCCCCGCCTTCTTCTATGGACCCCATTCCCCGCCTTCTTCTATGGACCCCCTTCACCGCCACCTATGGGCCCCATTCACTGCCTCCTATGGACCCCATTCACTGCCTCCTATGGACCCCATTCACCGCCTCCTATGGACTCCATTCACCGCCTCCAATGGACCCCATTCACCGCCTCCTATCGACCCCATTCACCGCTTCCTATGGGCCCCATTTACTGCCTCCTATGGGCCCCATTCACTGCCTCCTATGGGCCCGATTCACTGCCTCCTATGGGACCGGTTCACCACCTCCTAAGGACCCCGTTCACCGCCTACTATGGGCCCCTTTCATCGCCTCCTGTGGGCCCCATTCACTTCCTCCTATGGGCCCGGTTCATCGTATCCTATGGGCCCGGTTCGTCGCCTCCTATGGACCCCATTCACTGCCTTCTATGGGCCCCATTCACTGCCTCCTGTGGGCCCCATTCACTGCCTCCTGTGGGCCCCATTCACCGCATCCTATGGGCCCCATTCACAGCATCCTATGGGCCCCATTCACCGCCTCCTATTGGCCCCATTCACTGCCTCCTCTGGTCCCGGTTCACCGCCTCCTATGGACCAGGTTCACCGCCTCCTATGGATCCCATTCACCGCCCCCTATGGACCCCATTCACTGCCTCCTATGGATCCTATTCACCGCCCCCTATGGACCCCATTCACTGCCTCCTATGGGCCCAGTTCACCGCCTCCTTTGGGCCCCATTCACCGCCTCCTATTGGTCCCATTTACTGCCTCCTATGAGCCTGGTTCACCGCCTCCTATGGACCCCATTCACTGCCTCCTCTGGACCAGGTTCACCGCCTTCTATGGATCCCATTCACCACCTCCTATGGACCCTTTTCACTGCCTCCTATGGGCCCCGTTCACCGCCTCCTATGGGCCCGGTTCACCACCTCCTATGGACCCCATTCACTGCCTCCTATGGGTCCGGTTCACCGCCTCCTATGGACCCCATTCACCACCTCCTACGGACCCCATTCACTGCCTCCTATGGGCCCGGTTCACCGCCTCCTATGGACCCCATTCACCACCTCCTATGGACCAGGTTCACCGCCTCCTATGGATCCCATTCACCACCTCCTATGGACCCCATTCACTGCCTCCTATGGGCCCGGTTCACCGCCTCCTATGGGCCCGGTTCACCGCCTCCTATGGACCCCATTCATCCCCTCCTATGGGTCCATTCATCGCCTCCTATGGGCCCCCTTCACTGCCTCCTATGGGCCCCCTTCACTGCCTCCTATAGGCTCCATTCACTGCCTCCTATGGACGCTGTTCACCGCCTCCTATGGACCCCATTCACTGCCTCCTATGGACGCCATTCACAGCCTCCTATGGGCCCCATTTGCCGCCTCCTATGGGCCCCAGTCACTGCCTCCTATGGACCTCATTCACTGCCTCCTATGGGCCCCATTCCCCGCCTTCTTCTATGGACCCCATTCCCTGCCTCCTATGGACCCCATTCACCGCTTCCAATGGGCACCATTTACTGCCTCCTATTGGCCCCATTCACTGCCTCCGTTGGACCCCATTCACTGCCTCCTATGGGCCCCATTCACTGCCTCCTATGGGCCCCATTCACTGCCTCCTATGGGCCCCATTCACTGCCTCCTATGGGACCGGTTCACCACCTCCTATGGACCCCGTTCACCACCTCCTATGGACCCCGTTCACTGCCTACTATGGACCCCTGTTATCGCCTCCTGTGGGCCCCATTCACTTCCTCGTATGGTCCGGGTTCATCGTCTCCTATGGACCCCATTCACTGCCTTCTATGGGCCCGGTTCACTGCCTCCTGTGGGCCCCATTCACTGTCTCCTATGGGCCCGGTTCACCGCCTCCTATGGAGTCCATTCACTGCCTCCTATGGGCCCTGTTTACCCGCCTCATATGGGCCCCATTCATCACCTCCTATTGGCCCAATTCACTGCCTCCTATGGGCCCCATTCACCGCCTTCTATGGGCCCCATTCACTGCCTCCTATGGAACCCATTCACTGCCTCCTATAGGCCCCATTCACTGCCTCCTATGGGCCCAGTTCACCGCCTCCTATCGACCCCATTCACCGCCTCCTATCGACCCCATTCACCGCCTCCTATCGACCCCATTCACCGCCTCCTTTGGGCCCCATTCACCGCCTCCTACGGGCCCCATTCACCGCCTCCTACGGGCCCCATTCACCGCCTCCTACGGGCCCCATTCACCGCCTCCTACGGGCCCCATTCACCGCCTCCTACGGGCCCCATTCACCGCCTCCCATGGGACCCATTCACTGCCTCCTATGGGCCTGGTTCACCGCCTCTTATGGACCCCATTCCCTGCCTCCTCTGGGCCCGGTTCACCGCCTCCTACGGACCAGGTTCACCACCTCCTATGGACCCCATTCACTGCCTCCTATGGACCCCATTCACTGCCTCCTATGGGCCCGGTTCACCGCCTCCTATGGACCCCATTCATCGCCTCCTATGGGCCCCATTCATCGCCTCCTATGGGCCCCATTCACTGCCTCCTATAGGCTCGGTTCACCACCTCCTATGGGCCCGGATCACCGCCTCCTATGGACCCTATTCACCGCCTCCTATGGGCCCTGTTCACTGCCTCCTATAGGCCCCATTCACTGCCTCCTTTGGGCCCCATTTATCGCCTCCTATGGTCCCAATTCATTACCTCCTATGGGCCCCATTCATCGCCTCCTATGGGCTCCATTCATCGTCTCCTATGGACCCCATTCACCGCCTCCTATGGGCCCCATTCATCACCTCCTATGGGCCCAGTTCACCGGCTCCTATGGACCCCGTTCACCGACTCCCATGGGCCCAATTCACTAACTCCTATGTACCCCATTCATCGCCTCCTATGGGCCCCATTCATCGCCTCATATGGGCCTCATTCACTGCCTCCTATAGGCTTGGTTCACTGCCTCCTATGGACGCCGTTCACTGCCTCCTATGGACCCCATTCACCGCCTCCTATGGACGCCATTCACGCCTCCTATGGGCCCCATTCACGCCTCCTATGGGCCCCATTCACTGCCTCCTATGGGCCCCATTCATCACCTCCAATTGGCCCCATTCACCGCCTCCTATGGGCCCCATTCACGTCTCCTACGGGCCCTATTCACCGCCGCCAATGGGCCCTATTCACCGCCTCATATGGGCCCCATTCACCGCCTCCTATGGGCCCCATTCACTGCCTCCTATGGGCCCGGTTCACTGCCTCCTATGGGCCAGGTTCACTGCCTCCTATGGGCCCGGTTCACCGCCCCCTATGGGCCCCGTTCACTGCCTCCTGTGGGCCCCATTCACTGCCTCCTATGGGTCCTATTCATCGCCTCCTATGGTCCCCATTCATCGCCTCCTATGGGCCCCATTCACCACCTCCAATGGGCCCCATTCATCGCTTCCTATGGGCCCCATTCACCACCTCCTACGGGCCCCATTCACCGCCTCCCATGGACCCCATTCACCGCCTTCTATGGGCCCCATTCACTGCCTCCTATGGGCCCCAATCACCTCCTCCTATGGGCCCCATTCACTGCCTCCTATGGGCTCCATTCACTGCCTCCTATGGGCCCGGTTCACCGCCTCCTATGGGCCCCATTCACTGTCTCCTATGGGCCGGGGTTCACCGCCTCCTATGGAGTCCATTCACTGCCTCCTATGGGCCCTGTTTACCGCCTCCTATGGGCCCCATTCATCACCTCCTATTGGCCCCATTCACTGCCTCCTATGGGCCCCATTCACCGCCTCCTATGGGCCCCGTTCACTGCCTCCTATGGAACCCCTTCACTGCCTCCTATAGGCCCCATTCACTGCCTCCTATAGGCCCCATTCACTGCCTCCTATGGGCCCAGTTCACCGCCTCCTATCGACCCCATTCACCGCCTCCTATCGACCCCATTCGCCGCCTCCTTTGGGCCCCATTCACCGCCTCCTACGGGCCCCATTCACCGCCTCCTACGGGCCCCATTCACCGCCTCCTACGGGCCCCATTCACCGCCTCCTACGGGCCCCATTCACCGCCTCCTACGGGCCCCATTCACCGCCTCCCATGGGCCCCATTCACCGCCTCCCATGGGCCCCATTCACTGCCTCTTATGGACCCCATTCCCTGCCTCCTCTGGGCCCGGTTCACGGCCTCCTACGGACCAGGTTCACCGCCTCCTATGGACCCCATTCACCGCCTCCTATGGACCCCATTCACTGCCTCCTATGGGCCCGGTTCACCGCCTCCTATGGACCCCATTCATCGCCTCCTATGGGCCCCATTCATCGCCTCCTATGGGCCCCATTCACTGCCTCCTATAGGCTCGGTTCACCACCTCCTATGGACGCCGTTCACCGCCTCCTATGGACGCCATTCACTGCCTCCTATGGACGCCATTCACCGCCTGCTATGGGCCCCATTCACCGCCTCCTATGGACCCCATTCACTGCCTCCTATGGGCCCCATTCCTCACCGTCTTCGGTGGGCCCCATTCTTTGTGTCCTATGGGCCCCGTTCACTGCATCCTATGGGCTCGGTTCACCGCCTCCTATGGGCCCGGATCACCGCCTCCTATGGACCCTATTCACCGCCTCCTATGGGCCCTGTTCACTGCCTCCTATAGGCCCCATTCACTGCCTCCTGTGGGCCCCATTTATCGCCTCCTATGGTCCCCATTCATTACCTCCTATGGGCCCCATTCATCGCCTCCTATGGGCTCCATTCATCGTCCCCTATGGACCCTATTCACCGCCTCATATGGGCCCCATTCACTGCCTCCTATGGGCCCCATTCACTGCCTCCTATGGGCCCGGTTCACTGCCTCCGATGGGCCAGGTTCACTGCCTCCTATGGGCCCGGTTCACCTCTCCCTATGGGCCCAGTTCACTGCCTCCTGTGGGCCCCATTCACTGCCTCCTATGGGCCCGGTTCACCGCCTCCTATGGACCCCATTCATCGCCTCCTATGGGCCCCATTCATCGCCTCCTATGGGCCCCATTCACTGCCTCCTATAGGCTCGGTTCACCGCCTCCTATGGACGCCGTTCACCGCCTCCTATGGACGCCGTTCACCGCCTCCTATGGACCAGGTTCACCGCCTCCTATGGATCCCATTCACCGCCCCCTATGGACCCCATTCACTGCCTCCTATGGGCCCAGTTCACCGCCTCCTTTGGGCCCCATTCACCGCCTCCTATTGGTCCCATTTACTGCCTCCTATGGGCCTGGTTCACCGCCTCCTATGGACCCCATTCACTGCCTCCTCTGGACCAGGTTCACCGCCTTCTATGGATCCCATTCACCACCTCCTATGGACCCTTTTCACTGCCTCCTATGGGCCCCGTTCACCGCCTCCTATGGGCCCGGTTCACCACCTCCTATGGACCTAATTCACTGCCTCCTATGGGCCCCATTCCCCGCCTTCTTCTATGGACCCCATTCACCGCCTCCTATGGACCCCATTCCCCGCCTCCTATGGACCCCATTCACCGCTTCCAATGCGCACCATTTACTGCCTCCTATGGGCCCCATTCACTGCCTCCGTTGGACCCCATTCACTGCCTCCTATGGGCCCCATTCACTGCCTCCTATGGGCCCCATTCACTGCCTCCTATGGGACCGGTTCACCACCTCCTATGGACCCCGTTCACCACCTCCTATGGACCCCGTTCACTGCCTACTATGGACCCCTTTTATCGCCTCCTGTGGGCCCCATTCACTTCCTCGTATGGTCCGGGTTCATCGCCTCCTATGGACCCCATTCACTGCCTTCTATGGGCCCGGTTCACTGCCTCCTGTGGGCCCCATTCACTGTCTCCTATGGGCCCGGTTCACCGCCTCCTATGGAGTCCATTCACTGCCTCCTATGGGCCCTGTTTACCGCCTCCTATGGGCCCCATTCATCACCTCCTATTGGCCCAATTCACTGCCTCCTATGGGCCCCATTCACCGCCTCCTATGGGCCCCATTCACTGCCTCCTATGGGCCCCATTCACTGCCTCCTATGGAACCCATTCACTGCCTCCTATAGGCCCCATTCACTGCCTCCTATGGGCCCAGTTCACCGCCTCCTATCGACCCCATTCACCGCCTCCTATCGACCCCATTCACTGCCTCCTATCGACCCCATTCACCGCCTCCTATCGACCCCATTCACCGCCTCCTTTGGGCCCCATTCACCGCCTCCTATGGGCCCCATTCACCGCCTCCTACGGGCCCCATTCACCGCCTCCTACGGGCCCCATTCACCGCCTCCCATGGGCCCCATTCACTGCCTCCTATGGGCCTGGTTCACCGCCTCTTATGGACCCCATTCCCTGCCTCCTCTGGGCCCGGTTCACCGCCTCCTACGGACCAGGTTCACCGCCTCCTATGGACCCCATTCACCGCCTCCTATGGACCCCATTCACTGCCTCCTATGGGCCCGGTTCACCGCCTCCTATGGACCCCATTCATCGCCTCCTATGGGCCCCATTCATCGCCTCCTATGGGCCCCATTCACTGCCTCCTATAGGCTCGGTTCACCACCTCCTATGGACGCCGTTCACCGCCTCCTATGGATGCCATTCACTGCCTCCTATGGACGCCATTCACCGCCTGCTATGGGCCCCATTCGCGCCTCCTATGGACCCCATTCACTGCCTCCTATGGGCCCCATTCCCCACCTTCTTCGGTGGGCCCCATTCATCGCGTCCTATGGGCCCCGTTCACTGCATCCTATGGGCCCGGTTCACCGCCTCCTATGGGCCCGGATCACCGCCTCCTATGGACCCTATTCACCGCCTCCTATGGGCCCTGTTCACTGCCTCCTATAGGCCCCATTCACTGCCTCCTTTGGGCCCCATTTATCGCCTCTTATGGTCCCAATTCATTACCTCCTATGGGCCCCATTCATCGCCTCCTATGGGCTCCATTCATCGTCTCCTATGGACCCCATTCACCGCCTCCTATGGGCCCCATTCATCACCTCCTATGGGCCCAGTTCACCGGCTCCTATGGACCCCGTTCACCGACTCCCATGGGCCCAATTCACTAACTCCTATGTACCCCATTCATCGCCTCCTATGGGCCCCATTCATCGCCTCATATGGGCCTCATTCACTGCCTCCTATAGGCTTGGTTCACTGCCTCCTATGGACGCCGTTCACTGCCTCCTATGGACCCCATTCACCGCCTCCTATGGACGCCATTCACGCCTCCTATGGGCCCCATTCACCGCCTCCTATGGGCCCCATTCATCACCTCCAATTGGCCCCATTCACCGCCTCCTATGGGCCCCATTCACGTCTCCTACGGGCCCTATTCACCGCCTCCAATGGGCCTGGTTTACCGTCTCCTATGGGCCCCATTCACTGCCTCCTATGGGCCCAATTCACTGCCTCCTATGGGCCCCATTCACTGCCTCCTATGGGCCCGGTTAACCGCCTCCTATGGACCCCATTCACCGCCTCCTATGGGCCCCATTTGCCGCCTCCTATGGGCCAAAAATATTTACAAAAAGGGGTGGTGAGGGACAGAGTCTCTGAATTAAACAGAATACTCTCACCCAGTCAAAAGATCAGGGCTAGATCCAACACCGTTTTTTAGCTCACTGCACCATCCCAGTTTCAGAACCTGGCTGTATGCAAATTAGTCTGTTCCTGTCCCAGTGCATGATGGGAACAGGGCAAACCAAACTACAAAAGCCAATTCTTACACTGGGAAGGAAACAAGCTACCGGGGACCGGTTTCTGGCATTTCAGCCGTCTTCGGCCCGGCTTGCTTGAATCCTGATGGTGCAATGAGCAAGGGACTCACATCTGAGTATACCCTTCCACGCTTAGGGTGGACAAAAATATTTACAAAAAGGGGTGGTGAGGGACAGAATCTCTGAATTAAACAGAATACTCTCACCCAGTCAAAAGATCAGGGCTAGATCCAACACCGTTTTTTAGCTCACTGCACCATCCCAGTTTCAGAACCTGGCTGTATGCAAATTAGTCTGTTCCTGTCCCAGTGCATGATGGGAACAGGGCAAACCAAACTACAAAAGCCAATTCTTACACTGGGAAGGAAACAAGCTACCGGGGACCGGATTTTGGCATTTCAGCCGTCTTCGGCCCGGCTTGCTTGAATCCTGATGGTGCAATGAGCAAGGGACTCACATCTGAGTATACCCTTCCACGCTTAGGGTGGACAAAAATATTTACAAAAAGGGGTGGTGAGGGACCGAGTCTCTGAATTAAACAGAATACTCTCACCCAGTCAAAAGATCAGGGCTAGATCCAACACCGTTTTTTAGCTCACTGCACCATCCCAGTTTCAGAACCTGGCTGTATGCAAATTAGTCTGTTCCTGTCCCAGTGCATGATGGGAACAGGGCAAACCAAACTACAAAAGCCAATTCTTACACTGGGAAGGAAACAAGCTACCGGGGACCGGTTTCTGGCATTTCAGCCGTCTTCAGCCCGGCTTGCTTGAATCCTGATGGTGCAATGAGCAAGGGACTCACATCTGAGTATACCCTTCCACGCTTAGGGTGGACAAAAATATTTACAAAAAGGGGTGGTGAGGGACAGAGTCTCTGAATTAAACAGAATACTCTCACCCAGTCAAAAGATCAGGGCTAGATCCAACACCGTTTTTTAGCTCACTGCACCATCCCAGTTTCAGAACCTGGCTGTATGCAAATTAGTCTGTTCCTGTCCCAGTGCATGATGGGAACAGGGCAAACCAAACTACAAAAGCCAATTCTTACACTGGGAAGGAAACAAGCTACCGGGGACCGGTTTCTGGCATTTCAGCCGTCTTCGGCCCTTTTGTAAATCGTTTTTGGCCACTATAGGTGTGGCAGGGTATACTCAGACATGAGTCCCTTTCTCACTGCTCCATCAGGATTCAAGCAAGCCGGGCCGAAGAAGGCTGAAATGCCAGAAACCGGTCCCCGGTAGCTTGTCTCCTTTCTGGTGAAGAATTGGCTTGGTAGTTTAGTCTGCCCTGTTCCCATGATGCACTGGGCCAGGGACAGACTGATTTGCATATAGCCAGGTTCTGAGCTGGGATGGGGCAGTGAGATAAATAACGGTGATGGATCAAGCCCTGATCTTTGGACTGGGTAAGAGTGGTCTGCTCAATTCAGACACTCTGTTCATCACCACCCCCTTTTGTAAATCGATTTTGGCCACTATAGGTGTGGCAGGGTATACTCAGACATGAGTCCCTTTCTCACTGCTCCATCAGGATTCAAGCAAGCCGGGCCGAAGAAGGCTGAAATGCCAGAAACCGGTCCCCGGTAGCTTGTCTCCTTTCTGGTGAAGAATTGGCTTGGTAGTTTAGTCTGCCCTGTTCCCATGATGCACTGGGCCAGGGACAGACTGATTTGCATATAGCCAGGTTCTGAGCTGGGATGGGGCAGTGAGATAAATAACGGTGATGGATCAAGCCCTGATCTTTGGACTGGGTAAGAGTGGTCTGTTTAACTCAGACACTCTGTTCATCACCACCCCCTTTTGTAAATCGTTTTTGGCCACTATAGGTGTGGCAGGGTATACTCAGACATGAGTCCCTTTCTCACTGCTCCATCAGGATTCAAGCAAGCCGGGCCGAAGAAGGCTGAAATGCCAGAAACCGGTCCCCGGTAGCTTGTCTCCTTTCTGGTGAAGAATTGGCTTGGTAGTTTAGTCTGCCCTGTTCCCATGATGCACTGGGCCAGGGACAGACTGATTTGCATATAGCCAGGTTCTGAGCTGGGATGGGGCAGTGAGATAAATAACGGTGATGGATCAAGCCCTGATCTTTGGACTGGGTAAGAGTGGTCTGTTTAACTCAGACACTCTGTTCATCACCACCGCCTTTTGTAAATCGTTTTTGGCCACTATAGGTGTGGCAGGGTATACTCAGACATGAGTCCCTTTCTCACTGCTCCATCAGGATTCAAGCAAGCCGGGCCGAAGAAGGCTGAAATGCCAGAAACCGGTCCCCGGTAGCTTGTCTCCTTTCTGGTGAAGAATTGGCTTGGTAGTTTAGTCTGCCCTGTTCCCATGATGCACTGGGCCAGGGACAGACTGATTTGCATATAGCCAGGTTCTGAGCTGGGATGGGGCAGTGAGATAAATAACGGTGATGGATCAAGCCCTGATCTTTGGACTGGGTAAGAGTGGTCTGTTTAACTCAGACACTCTGTTCATCACCACCCCCTTTTGTAAATCGTTTTTGGCCACTATAGGTGTGGCAGGGTATACTCAGACATGAGTCCCTTTCTCACTGCTCCATCAGGATTCAAGCAAGCCGGGCCGAAGAAGGCTGAAATTTCAGAAACCGGTCCCCGGTAGCTTGTCTCCTTTCTGGTGAAGAATTGGCTTGGTAGTTTAGTCTGCCCTGTTCCCATGATGCACTGGGCCAGGGACAGACTGATTTGCATATAGCCAGGTTCTGAGCTGGGATGGGGCAGTGAGATAAATAACGGTGATGGATCAAGCCCTGATCTTTGGACTGGGTAAGAGTGGTCTGTTTAACTCAGACACTCTGTTCATCACCACCCCCTTTTGTAAATCGTTTTTGGCCACTATAGGTGTGGCAGGGTATACTCAGACATGAGTCCCTTTCTCACTGCTCCATCAGGATTCAAGCAAGCCGGGCCGAAGAAGGCTGAAATGCCAGAAACCGGTCCCCGGTAGCTTGTCTCCTTTCTGGTGAAGAATTGGCTTGGTAGTTTAGTCTGCCCTGTTCCCATGATGCACTGGGCCAGGGACAGACTGATTTGCATATAGCCAGGTTCTGAGCTGGGATGGGGCAGTGAGATAAATAACGGTGATGGATCAAGCCCTGATCTTTGGACTGGGTAAGAGTGGTCTGTTTAACTCAGACACTCTGTTCATCACCACCCCCTTTTGTAAATCGTTTTTGGCCACTATAGGTGTGGCAGGGTATACTCAGACATGAGTCCCTTTCTCACTGCTCCATCAGGATTCAAGCAAGCCGGGCCCAAGAAGGCTGAAATGCCAGAAACCGGTCCCCGGTAGCTTGTCTCCTTTCTGGTGAAGAATTGGCTTGGTAGTTTAGTCTGCCCTGTTCCCATGATGCACTGGGCCAGGGACAGACTGATTTGCATATAGCCAGGTTCTGAGCTGGGATGGGGCAGTGAGATAAATAATGGTGATGGATCAAGCCCTGATCTTTGGACTGGGTAAGAGTGGTCTGTTTAACTCAGACACTCTGTTCATCACCACCCCCTTTTGTAAATCGTTTTTGGCCACTATAGGTGTGGCAGGGTATACTCAGACATGAGTATACCCCTGGGCCCGGTTCACTGCCTCCTATGGGCCAGGTTCACTGCCTCCTATGGGCCCGGTTCACCGCCCCCTATGGGCCCCGTTCACTGCCTCCTGTGGGCCCCATTCACTGCCTCCTATGGGTCCTATTCATCGCCTCCTATGGTCCCCATTCATCGCCTCCTATGGGCCCCATTCACCACCTCCAATGGGCCCCATTCATCGCTTCCTATGGGCCCCATTCACCACCTCCTACGGGCCCCATTCACCGCCTCCCATGGACCCCATTCACCGCCTTCTATGGGCCCCATTCACTGCCTCCTATGGGCCCCAATCACCTCCTCCTATGGGCCCCATTCACTGCCTCCTATGGGCTCCATTCACTGCCTCCTATGGGCCCGGTTCACCGCCTCCTATGGGCCCCATTCACTGTCTCCTATGGGCCGGGGTTCACCGCCTCCTATGGAGTCCATTCACTGCCTCCTATGGGCCCTGTTTACCGCCTCCTATGGGCCCCATTCATCACCTCCTATTGGCCCCATTCACTGCCTCCTATGGGCCCCATTCACTGCCTCCTATGGGCCCCGTTCACTGCCTCCTATGGAACCCCTTCACTGCCTCCTATAGGCCCCATTCACTGCCTCCTATAGGCCCCATTCACTGCCTCCTATGGGCCCAGTTCACCGCCTCCTATCGACCCCATTCACCGCCTCCTATCGACCCCATTCACCGCCTCCTATCGACCCCATTCGCCGCCTCCTTTGGGCCCCATTCACCACCTCCTACGGGCCCCATTCACCGCCTCCTACGGGCCCCATTCACCGCCTCCTACGGGCCCCATTCACCGCCTCCTACGGGCCCCATTCACCGCCTCCCATGGGCCCCATTCACCGCCTCCCATGGGCCCCATTCACTGCCTCTTATGGACCCCATTCCCTGCCTCCTCTGGGCCCGGTTCACCGCCTCCTACGGACCAGGTTCACCGCCTCCTATGGACCCCATTCACCGCCTCCTATGGACCCCATTCACTGCCTCCTATGGGCCCGGTTCACCGCCTCCTATGGACCCCATTCATCGCCTCCTATGAGCCCCATTCATCGCCTCCTATGGGCCCCATTCACTGCCTCCTATAGGCTCGGTTCACCACCTCCTATGGACGCCGTTCACCGCCTCCTATGGACGCCATTCACTGCCTCCTATGGACGCCATTCACCGCCTGCTATGGGCCCCATTCGCCGCCTCCTATGGACCCCATTCACTGCCTCCTATGGGCCCCATTCCCCACCGTCTTCAGTGGGCCCCATTCTTTGTGTCCTATGGGCCCCGTTCACTGCATCCTATGGGCTCGGTTCACCGCCTCCTATGGGCCCGGATCACCGCCTCCTATGGACCCTATTCACCGCCTCCTATGGGCCCTGTTCACTGCCTCCTATAGGCCCCATTCACTGCCTCCTGTGGGCCCCATTTATCGCCTCCTATGGTCCCCATTCATTACCTCCTATGGGCCCCATTCATCGCCTCCTATGGGCTCCATTCATCGTCCCCTATGGACCCTATTCACCGCCTCATATGGGCCCCATTCACCGCCTCCTATGGGCCCCATTCACTGCCTCCTATGGGCCCGGTTCACTGCCTCCTATGGGCCAGGTTCACTGCCTCCTATGGGCTCGGTTCACCTCTCCCTATGGACCCAGTTCACTGCCTCCTGTGGGCCCCATTCACTGCATCCTATGGGCCCGGTTCACCGCCTCCTATGGACCCCATTCATCGCCTCCTATGGGCCCCATTCATCGCCTCCTATGGGCCCCATTCACTGCCTCCTATAGGCTCGGTTCACCGCCTCCTATGGACGCCGTTCACCGCCTCCTATGGACGCCGTTCACCGCCTCCTATGGACGCCATTCACTGCCTCCTATGGACGCCATTCACCGCCTGCTATGGGCCCCATTCGCCGCCTCCTATGGACCCCATTCACTGCCTCCTATGGGCCCCATTCCCCACCGTCTTCGGTGGGCCCCATTCTTCGCGTCCTATGGGCCCCGTTCACTGCATCCTATGGGCCCGGATCACCGCCTCCTATGGACCCTATTCACCGCCTCCTATGGGCCCTGTTCACTGCCTCCTATAGGCCCCATTGACTGCCTCCTATGGGCCCCATTTATCGCCTCCTATGGTCCCCATTCATTACCTCCTATGGGCCCCATTCATCGCCTCCTATGGGCTCCATTCATCGTCTCCTATGGACCCTATTCACCGCCTCATATGGGCCCCATTCACCGCCTCCTAGGGCCCCATTAACTGCCTCCTATGGGCCCGGTTCACTGCCTCCTATGGGCCAGGTCCACTGCCTCCTATGGGCCCGGTTCACCGCCCCCTATGGGCCCCGTTCACTGCCTCCTGTGGGCCCCATTCATCGCCTCCTATGGTCCCCATTCATCGCCTCCTATGGTCCCCATTCATCGCCTCCTATGGGCCCTATTCACCACCTCCAATGGGCCCCATTCATCGCTTCCTATGGGCCCCATTCACCACCTCCTATGGGCCCCATTCATTGCCTCCCATGGACCCCATTCACCGCCTTCTATGGGCCCCATTCACTGCCTCCTATGGGCCCCAATCACCTTCTCCTATGGGCCCCATTCACTGCCCCCTATGGGCTCCATTCACTGCCTCCTTTGGGCCCGGTTCACCGCCTCCTATGGGCCCCATTCACTGTCTCCTATGGGCCCGGTTCACCGCCTCCTATGGAGTCCATTCACTGCCTCCTATGGGCCCTGTTTACCGCCTCCTATGGGCCCCATTCATCACCTCCTATTGGCCCCTCTCACTGCCTCCTATGGGCCCCATTCACCGCCTCCTATGGGCCCCATTCACTGCCTCCTATGGAACCCATTCACTGCCTCCTATAGGCCCCATTCACTGCCTCCTATGGGCCCAGTTCACCGCCTCCTATCGACCCCATTCACCGCCTCCTATCGACCCCATTCACCGCCTCCTATCGACCCCATTCACCGCCTCCTTTGGGCCCCATTCACCGCCTCCTACGGGCCCCATTCACCGCCTCCTACGGGCCCCATTCAGCGCCTCCTATGGGCCCCATTCACCGCCTCCCATGGGCCCCATTCACTGCCTCCTATGGGCCTGGTTCACCGCCTCTTATGGACCCCATTCCCTGCCTCCTCTGGGCCCGGTTCACCGCCTCCTACGGACCAGGTTCACCGCCTCCTATGGACCCCATTCACCACCTCCTATGGACCCCATTCACCACCTCCTATGGACCCCATTCACTGCCTCCTATGGCCCGGTTCACCGCCTCCTATGGACCCCATTCATCGCCTCCTATGGGCCCCATTCATCGCCTCCTATGGGCCCCATTCACTGCCTCCTATAGGCTCGGTTCACCACCTCCTATGGACGCCGTTCACCGCCTCCTATGGACGCCATTCACTGCCTCCTATGGACGCCATTCACCGCCTGCTATGGGCCCCATTCGCCGCCTCCTATGGACCCCATTCACTGCCTCCTATGGACCCCATTCACTGCCTCCTATGGGCCCCATTCCCCACCGTCATCGGTGGGCCCCATTCATCGCGTCCTATGGGCCCCGTTCACTGCATCCTATGGGCCCGGTTCACCGCCTCCTATGGGCCCGGATCACCGCCTCCTTTGGACCCTATTCACCGCCTCCTATGGGCCCTGTTCACTGCCTCCTATAGACCCCATTCACTGCCTCCTGTGGGCCCAATTTATTGCCTCCTATGGTCCCCATTCGTAACCTCCTATGGGCCCCATTCATTGCCTCCTATGGGCTCCATTCATCGTCTCCTATGGACCCTATTCACCGCCTCCTATGGGCCCCCTTCATCACCTCCTATGGGCCCAGTTCACCGGCTCCTATGGACCCCGTTTACCGACTCCCATGGGCCCCATTCACTAACTCCTATGAACCCCATTCATTGCCTCCTATGGGCCCCATTCATCGCCTCATATGGGCCTCATTCACTGCCTCCTATAGGCTCGGTTCACTGCCTCCTATGGACGCCGTTCACTGCCTCCTATGGACCCCATTCACCGCCTCCTATGGGCCCCATTCATCACCTCCTATGGGCCCAGTTCACCGGCTCCTATGGACCCCGTTTACGCCTCCTATGGGCCCCATTCACTAACTCCTATGAACCCCATTCATCGCCTCCTATGGGCCCCATTCATCGCCTCCTATGGGCCTCATTCACTGCCTCCTATGGACGCCGTTCACTGCCTCCTATGGACGCCATTCACCGCCTCCTATGGACGCCATTCACGCCTCCTATGGGCCCCATTCACCGCCTCCTATGGGCCCCATTCACCGCCTCCTATGGGCCCTATTCACCGCCTCCTATGGGCCTCATTCACCGCCTCATATGGGCCCCATTCACCGCCTCCTATGGGCCCCATTCACTGCCTCCTATGGGCCCGGTTCACTGCCTCCTATGGGCCAGGTTCACTGCCTCCTATGGGCCCGGTTCACAGCCCCCTATGGGCCCCGTTCACTGCCTCCTGTGGGCCCCGTTCACTGCCTCCTGTGGGCCCCATTCACTGCCTCCTATGGGCCCTATTCATCGCCTCCTATGGTCCCCATTCATCACCTCCTATGGGCCCCATTCACCACCTCCAATGGGCCCCATTCATCGCTTCCTATGGGCCCCATTCACCACCTCCTATGGGCCCCATTCATTGCCTCCCATGGACCCCATTCACCGCCTTCTATGGGCCCCATTCACTGCCTCCTATGGGCCCCAATCACGTCCTCCTATGGGCCCCATTCACGTCCTCCTATGGGCCCCATTCACTGCCTCCTATGGGCTCCATTCACTGCCTCTTATGGGCTCCATTCACTGCCTCCTATGGGCCCGGTTCACCGCCTCCTATGGACCCCATTCACTGCCTCCTATGGGCACCGTTCACTGCCTCCTATCGGCCACATTCATCGTCTCCAACGGACGCTATTCCCCCCCTTCTTCTATGGACCCCTTTCACCGCCTCCTGTGTGTCAGGTGGACTCGGTTCACCGCCTCGTGTGTGTCGGGTGGACCCCGTTCACCACCTCCTCTGTGTCTGGTGAACGCCGTTCACCGCCTCCTCTGTGTCTGGTGCACTCCGTTCACCGCCTCCTGTGTGTCAGGTGGACTCCGTTCACCGCCTCCTGTGTGTCGGGTGGACCCTGTTCACCGCCTCCTGTGTGTCTGGTGGACCCCGTTCACCGCCTCCTCTGTGTCAGGTGGACTCCGTTCACCGCCTCCTTTGTGTCGGGTGGTCCCCGTTCATCTCCTCCTCTGTGTCTGGTGAACGCCGTTCACCGCCTCCTCTGTGGCTGGTGGAAGCCGTTCACTGCCTCCTGTGTGTCAGGTGGACTCCGTTCGCCGCCTCCTGTGTGTCGGGTGGACCCCGTTCACCGCCTCCTGTGTGTCGGGTGGACCCCGTTCACCGCCTCCTGTGTGTCTGGTGGACCCCGTTCACCGCCTCCTCTGTGTTTGGTGGACGCCGTTCACCGCCTCCTCTGTGTCTGGTGCACTCCGTTCACCGCCTCCTGTGTGTCAGGTGGACTCCGTTCACCGCCTCCTGTGTGTCGGGTGGACCCTGTTCACCGCCTCCTGTGTGTCTGGTGGACTCCGTTCACCGCCTCCTCTGTGTCGGGTGGTCCCCGTTTATCTCCTCCTCTGTGTCTGGTGGAAGCCGTTCACCGCCTCCTCTGTGTTTGGTGGAAGCCGTTCACTGCCTCCTCTGTGTCTGGTGGAAGCCGTTCACCGCCTCCTCTGTGTCTGGTGGATGCCGTTCACCGCCTCCTCTGTGTCTGGTTGACGCCGTTCACCGCCTCCTCTGTGTCTTGTGGAAGCCGTTCACCGCCTCCTCTGTGTCTGGTGGATGCCGTTCACCGCCTCCTCTGTGTCTGGTTGACGCCGTTCACCGCCTCCTCTGTGTCAGGTGGACTCCGTTCACCGCCTCCTTTGTGTCGGGTGGTCCCCGTTCATCTCCTCCTCTGTGTCTGGTGGAGGCCGTTCACCGCCTCCTCTGTGTCTGGTGGAAGCCGTTCACCGCCTCCTCTGTGTCTGGTGGATGCCGTTCACCGCCTCCTCTGTGTCTGGTTGACGCCGTTCCTCGCCTCCTATGGGCCCCATTCACTGCCTCCTATAGGCTCGGTTCACCACCTCCTATGGACGCCGTTCACCGCCTCCTATGGACGCCATTCACTGCCTCCTATGGACGCCATTCACCGCCTGCTATGGGCCCCATTCGCCGCCTCCTATGGACCCCATTCACTGCCTCCTATGGACCCCATTCACTGCCTCCTATGGGCCCCATTCCCCACCGTCATCGGTGGGCCCCATTCATCGCGTCCTATGGGCCCCGTTCACTGCATCCTATGGGCCCGGTTCACCGCCTCCTATGGGCCCGGATCACCGCCTCCTTTGGACCCTATTCACCGCCTCCTATGGGCCCTGTTCACTGCCTCCTATAGACCCCATTCACTGCCTCCTGTGGGCCCAATTTATTGCCTCCTATGGTCCCCATTCGTAACCTCCTATGGGCCCCATTCATTGCCTCCTATGGGCTCCATTCATCGTCTCCTATGGACCCTATTCACCGCCTCCTATGGGCCCCCTTCATCACCTCCTATGGGCCCAGTTCACCGGCTCCTATGGACCCCGTTTACCGACTCCCATGGGCCCCATTCACTAACTCCTATGAACCCCATTCATTGCCTCCTATGGGCCCCATTCATCGCCTCATATGGGCCTCATTCACTGCCTCCTATAGGCTCGGTTCACTGCCTCCTATGGACGCCGTTCACTGCCTCCTATGGACCCCATTCACCGCGTCCTATGGGCCCCATTCATCACCTCCTATGGGCCCAGTTCACCGGCTCCTATGGACCCCGTTTACGCCTCCTATGGGCCCCATTCACTAACTCCTATGAACCCCATTCATCGCCTCCTATGGGCCCCATTCATCGCCTCCTATGGGCCTCATTCACTGCCTCCTATGGACGCCGTTCACTGCCTCCTATGGACGCCATTCACCGCCTCCTATGGACGCCATTCACGCCTCCTATGGGCCCCATTCACCGCCTCCTATGGGCCCCATTCACCGCCTCCTATGGGCCCTATTCACCGCCTCCTATGGGCCTCATTCACCGCCTCATATGGGCCCCATTCACCGCCTCCTATGGGCCCCATTCACTGCCTCCTATGGGCCCGGTTCACTGCCTCCTATGGGCCAGGTTCACTGCCTCCTATGGGCCCGGTTCACAGCCCCCTATGGGCCCCGTTCACTGCCTCCTGTGGGCCCCGTTCACTGCCTCCTGTGGGCCCCATTCACTGCCTCCTATGGGCCCTATTCATCGCCTCCTATGGTCCCCATTCATCGCCTCCTATGGGCCCCATTCACCACCTCCAATGGGCCCCATTCATCGCTTCCTATGGGCCCCATTCACCACCTCCTATGGGCCCCATTCATTGCCTCCCATGGACCCCATTCACCGCCTTCTATGGGCCCCATTCACTGCCTCCTATGGGCCCCAATCACGTCCTCCTATGGGCCCCATTCACTGCCTCCTATGGGCTCCATTCACTGCCTCTTATGGGCTCCATTCACTGCCTCCTATGGGCCCGGTTCACCGCCTCCTATGGACCCCATTCACTGCCTCCTATGGGCACCGTTCACTGCCTCCTATCGGCCACATTCATCGTCTCCAACGGACGCTATTCCCCCCCTTCTTCTATGGACCCCTTTCACCGCCTCCTGTGTGTCAGGTGGACTCGGTTCACCGCCTCGTGTGTGTCGGGTGGACCCCGTTCACCACCTCCTCTGTGTCTGGTGAACGCCGTTCACCGCCTCCTCTGTGTCTGGTGCACTCCGTTCACCGCCTCCTGTGTGTCAGGTGGACTCCGTTCACCGCCTCCTGTGTGTCGGGTGGACCCTGTTCACCGCCTCCTGTGTGTCTGGTGGACCCCGTTCACCGCCTCCTCTGTGTCAGGTGGACTCCGTTCACCGCCTCCTTTGTGTCGGGTGGTCCCCGTTCATCTCCTCCTCTGTGTCTGGTGAACGCCGTTCACCGCCTCCTCTGTGGCTGGTGGAAGCCGTTCACTGCCTCCTGTGTGTCAGGTGGACTCCGTTCGCCGCCTCCTGTGTGTCGGGTGGACCCCGTTCACCGCCTCCTGTGTGTCGGGTGGACCCCGTTCACCGCCTCCTGTGTGTCTGGTGGACCCCGTTCACCGCCTCCTCTGTGTTTGGTGGACGCCGTTCACCGCCTCCTCTGTGTCTGGTGCACTCCGTTCACCGCCTCCTGTGTGTCAGGTGGACTCCGTTCACCGCCTCCTGTGTGTCGGGTGGACCCCGTTCACCGCCTCCTGTGTGTCTGGTGGACTCCGTTCACCGCCTCCTCTGTGTCGGGTGGTCCCCGTTTATCTCCTCCTCTGTGTCTGGTGGAAGCCGTTCACCGCCTCCTCTGTGTTTGGTGGAAGCCGTTCACTGCCTCCTCTGTGTCTGGTGGAAGCCGTTCACCGCCTCCTCTGTGTCTGGTGGATGCCGTTCACCGCCTCCTCTGTGTCTGGTTGACGCCGTTCACCGCCTCCTCTGTGTCTTGTGGAAGCCGTTCACCGCCTCCTCTGTGTCTGGTGGATGCCGTTCACCGCCTCCTCTGTGTCTGGTTGACGCCGTTCACCGCCTCCTCTGTGTCAGGTGGACTCCGTTCACCGCCTCCTTTGTGTCGGGTGGTCCCCGTTCATCTCCTCCTCTGTGTCTGGTGGAGGCCGTTCACCGCCTCCTCTGTGTCTGGTGGAAGCCGTTCACCGCCTCCTCTGTGTCTGGTGGATGCCGTTCACCGCCTCCTCTGTGTCTGGTTGACGCCGTTCCTCGCCTCCTATGGGCCCCATTCACTGCCTCCTATAGGCTCGGTTCACCACCTCCTATGGACGCCGTTCACCGCCTCCTATGGACGCCATTCACTGCCTCCTATGGACGCCATTCACCGCCTGCTATGGGCCCCATTCGCCGCCTCCTATGGACCCCATTCACTGCCTCCTATGGACCCCATTCACTGCCTCCTATGGGCCCCATTCCCCACCGTCATCGGTGGGCCCCATTCATCGCGTCCTATGGGCCCCGTTCACTGCATCCTATGGGCCCGGTTCACCGCCTCCTATGGGCCCGGATCACCGCCTCCTTTGGACCCTATTCACCGCCTCCTATGGGCCCTGTTCACTGCCTCCTATAGACCCCATTCACTGCCTCCTGTGGGCCCAATTTATTGCCTCCTATGGTCCCCATTCGTAACCTCCTATGGGCCCCATTCATTGCCTCCTATGGGCTCCATTCATCGTCTCCTATGGACCCTATTCACCGCCTCCTATGGGCCCCCTTCATCACCTCCTATGGGCCCAGTTCACCGGCTCCTATGGACCCCGTTTACCGACTCCCATGGGCCCCATTCACTAACTCCTATGAACCCCATTCATTGCCTCCTATGGGCCCCATTCATCGCCTCATATGGGCCTCATTCACTGCCTCCTATAGGCTCGGTTCACTGCCTCCTATGGACGCCGTTCACTGCCTCCTATGGACCCCATTCACCGCCTCCTATGGGCCCCATTCATCACCTCCTATGGGCCCAGTTCACCGGCTCCTATGGACCCCGTTTACGCCTCCTATGGGCCCCATTCACTAACTCCTATGAACCCCATTCATCGCCTCCTATGGGCCCCATTCATCGCCTCCTATGGGCCTCATTCACTGCCTCCTATGGACGCCGTTCACTGCCTCCTATGGACGCCATTCACCGCCTCCTATGGACGCCATTCACGCCTCCTATGGGCCCCATTCACCGCCTCCTATGGGCCCCATTCACCGCCTCCTATGGGCCCTATTCACCGCCTCCTATGGGCCTCATTCACCGCCTCATATGGGCCCCATTCACCGCCTCCTATGGGCCCCATTCACTGCCTCCTATGGGCCCGGTTCACTGCCTCCTATGGGCCAGGTTCACTGCCTCCTATGGGCCCGGTTCACAGCCCCCTATGGGCCCCGTTCACTGCCTCCTGTGGGCCCCGTTCACTGCCTCCTGTGGGCCCCATTCACTGCCTCCTATGGGCCCTATTCATCGCCTCCTATGGTCCCCATTCATCGCCTCCTATGGGCCCCATTCACCACCTCCAATGGGCCCCATTCATCGCTTCCTATGGGCCCCATTCACCACCTCCTATGGGCCCCATTCATTGCCTCCCATGGACCCCATTCACCGCCTTCTATGGGCCCCATTCACTGCCTCCTATGGGCCCCAATCACGTCCTCCTATGGGCCCCATTCACTGCCTCCTATGGGCTCCATTCACTGCCTCTTATGGGCTCCATTCACTGCCTCCTATGGGCCCGGTTCACCGCCTCCTATGGACCCCATTCACTGCCTCCTATGGGCACCGTTCACTGCCTCCTATCGGCCACATTCATCGTCTCCAACGGACGCTATTCCCCCCCTTCTTCTATGGACCCCTTTCACCGCCTCCTGTGTGTCAGGTGGACTCGGTTCACCGCCTCGTGTGTGTCGGGTGGACCCCGTTCACCACCTCCTCTGTGTCTGGTGAACGCCGTTCACCGCCTCCTCTGTGTCTGGTGCACTCCGTTCACCGCCTCCTGTGTGTCAGGTGGACTCCGTTCACCGCCTCCTGTGTGTCGGGTGGACCCTGTTCACCGCCTCCTGTGTGTCTGGTGGACCCCGTTCACCGCCTCCTCTGTGTCAGGTGGACTCCGTTCACCGCCTCCTTTGTGTCGGGTGGTCCCCGTTCATCTCCTCCTCTGTGTCTGGTGAACGCCGTTCACCGCCTCCTCTGTGGCTGGTGGAAGCCGTTCACTGCCTCCTGTGTGTCAGGTGGACTCCGTTCGCCGCCTCCTGTGTGTCGGGTGGACCCCGTTCACCGCCTCCTGTGTGTCGGGTGGACCCCGTTCACCGCCTCCTGTGTGTCTGGTGGACCCCGTTCACCGCCTCCTCTGTGTTTGGTGGACGCCGTTCACCGCCTCCTCTGTGTCTGGTGCACTCCGTTCACCGCCTCCTGTGTGTCAGGTGGACTCCGTTCACCGCCTCCTGTGTGTCGGGTGGACCCCGTTCACCGCCTCCTGTGTGTCTGGTGGACCCCGTTCACCGCCTCCTCTGTGTCTGGTGGACTCCGTTCACCGCCTCCTTTGTGTCGGGTGGTCCCCGTTTATCTCCTCCTCTGTGTCTGGTGGAAGCCGTTCACCGCCTCCTCTGTGTTTGGTGGAAGCCGTTCACTGCCTCCTCTGTGTCTGGTGGAAGCCGTTCACCGCCTCCTCTGTGTCTGGTGGATGCCGTTCACCGCCTCCTCTGTGTCTGGTTGACGCCGTTCACCGCCTCCTCTGTGTCTTGTGGAAGCCGTTCACCGCCTCCTCTGTGTCTGGTGGATGCCGTTCACCGCCTCCTCTGTGTCTGGTTGACGCCGTTCACCGCCTCCTCTGTGTCAGGTGGACTCCGTTCACCGCCTCCTTTGTGTCGGGTGGTCCCCGTTCATCTCCTCCTCTGTGTCTGGTGGTGGCCGTTCACCGCCTCCTCTGTGTCTGGTGGAAGCCGTTCACCGCCTCCTCTGTGTCTGGTGGATGCCGTTCACCGCCTCCTCTGTGTCTGGTTGACGCCGTTCACCGCCTCCTCTGTGTCTGGTGGAAGCCGTTCACCGCCTCCTCTGTGTCTGCCCTCCAAAGACTACATCCTTCTGGGAGACCTCAACTTTCACCTTGAAAAGATCAACGACCGCAACACCACCACCCTCTTGGACAACCTCGCCAACCTCGGACTTAAACAACTAGTCACTTCCCCCACCCACATCGCAGGTCACACACTCGACCCCATCTTCACCTCCAGCAATCATGTCTCCTTCAGCCACACTACGGATCTCCTCTGGACTGACCACAGCTGCGTTCACTTCACCTAAAACAAGCCAAAACCCACCAACCACCTCCAACCAACTCTGCAAAGAAACTGGAACAAAATCACCACCGACCAGATCTCCGCATCGCTCCTTCTAAACACCCCAGCCCACTCTTCTAACCCAAACCAAGCCGCCGCCAACCTCACCCTATGGTTATCCAACACCGCCGACACCTTAGCACCACTGAAAAAATGTCAAAGCAAACCTGGCAGCAAGAAGGCCTCATGGTTCAACGATGATCTTAAGAAGTCCAAGAAACTCTGCCGCTCCCTTGAAAAGGCCTGGAAAAAAGACCCAACCACTAGCACCAAGGACGCTTTCAAAAACGCCACCCGCACTCACCACCAACTAATCCGAAAGGCCAAGAAAACAGCATTCAAGGATCGACTTGACAACAACGCCCACAACAGCAAGGAACTTTTCAACATCGTCAAGGAATTTTCCAACCCCTCGGCCAACTCCAACGACATCACCCCCTCTCAAGCCCTCTGCGACTCCCTAGCCTCATTCTTCCACAACAAGATTGCAGACATCCACAACAGCTTCGACAACCAACCCGGAGACCAACCCACCCAACCATTTGCTGAACATTCTCCCCCCGTGAACACCCTTAACGACTGGAACCCAATCTCCACTGAGGACACAATTCGCCTGATGAATTCCATCCACTCAGGATCCCCCACAGACCCATGTCCTCATCACATCTTCAACTAAGCAGACTCCGTCATAGCACCGCACCTCCGAGACGTCATCAACTGCTCCTTCAACTCCGCCACCTTCCCGGAAGACTGGAAACACGCTGAACTCACCGCCCTTCTGAAAAAACCCACAGCGGACCCCACCGAACTCAAAAATTACCGTCCCATTTCGCTCCTTCCATTCCCGGCCAAAGTCATCGAGAAAGCTGTCAACAACCAGCTCGCCGCTTTCCTCGAAGCCAACAAATCCCTCGACTCCTCACAATCTGGCTTCCGAGCAAAACACAGCACTGAGACCGCCCTCATCGCAGCAACAGACGACATTCGAACTCTACTGGACAATAGAGACACTGTCGCCCTCATCCTCCTCGACCTCTCTGCAGCATTCGACACAGTCTGCCACAGCACCCTGTTACAACGCCTCAATAACATCGGAATACAAGGAAAAGCACTTGAATGGATCACCTCGTTCCTCACCGGAAGAACCCAGAAAGTCCGCCTTCCACCATTCAAGTCCGAGGCCACTGAAGTCATCTGTGGCGTACCACAAGGATCCTCACTCAGTCCCACCCTCTTCAACGTATACATGAGCCCCCTCGCGGCCATCGCACGCCAACACAACCTCAACATCATCTCTTACGCGGATGACACTCAACTGATCCTTTCTCTCACCAATGACCCCAGCACCGCCAAAACTAACCTACACGAAGGAATGAAAGAAGTCACCGAATGGATGAAACAAAGCCGTCTGAAACTGAACTCAGACAAAACAGAAGTCCTCATCTTAGGTACATCCCCCTCTGCATGGGACAACTCTTGGTGGCCGGAAGCCCTTGGAAAAGCACCCATCCCGACAGACCACGCACGGAACCTAGGCGTTATCCTGGATTCTTCACTCTCAATGAACAGACAAGTCAGCGCCGTATCCTCATCCTGCTTCAACATTCTTCGCATGCTCAAAAAAACATTTCGCTGGATCCCCACCGAAACAAGGAAAACAGTCACCCATGCTCTAGTCACGAGCCGACTGGACTACGGAAACACCCTCTACGCAGGTACTACCGCTAAACTCCAGAAGAAACTCCAACTAATCCAAAACGCCTCAGCCAGGATCATATTAGACATCCCACGCAACAAACACATCTCTGGTCACCTGAAAGACCTCCACTGGCTACCTGTCAATAAGAGAATCACTTTCCGACTGCTAACCCACGCACACAAATCACTCTACGACATCGGACCAGAATGCCTCAACTCACGACGGTCCTTCTACACCCCCTCCCGCCAACTACGTTCTTCCAGCCAAGCCCTCGCCACTGTACCTCGCATCAACAAGACCACCATGGGAGGCAGATCCTTCTCATACCTGGCTGCTAAAACATGGAACTCACTCCCCGCTTACCTTCGCCTCACCCAGAACCACCTAACATTCAGAAAGCAACTTAAAACGTGGATATTTGACAAGTAATCCTCCTCCCCTTTCTAAGCGCCTTGAGACCCTCTGGGTAGGTAGTGCGCTATATAAATTCTCTGACTTGACTTGACTTGACTTGTCTGGTGGACGCCGTTCACCGCCTCCTCTGTGTCTGGTGGACGCCGTTCACCGCCTCCTGTGTGTCTGGTGGACCCCGTTCACTGCCTCCTCTGTGTCTGGTGGAAGCCGTTCACCGCCTCCTCTGTGTCTGGTGGACGCCGTTCACTGCCTCCTGTGTTTCAGATGGACCCCGTTCACCGCCTCCTGTGTGTCTGGTGGACCCCGATCACCGCCTCCTCTGTGCAAGGTGGACTCCGTTCACCGCCTCCTTTGTGTCGGGTAGTCCCCGTTCACCTCCTCCTCTGTGTCTGGTGGACGCTGTTCACCGCCTCCTCTGTGTCTGGTGGTCGCCGTTCACCGCCTCCTGTGTGTCTGGTGGAAGCCGTTCACCGCCTCCTCTGTGTCTGGTGGACCCCGGTCACCGCCTCCTCTGTGTCTGGTGGACGCCGTTCACCGCCTCCTCTGTGTCTGGTGGACGCCGTTCACCGCCTCCTCTGTGTCTGGTGGATGCCGTTCACCGCCTCCTCTGTGTCTGGTGGACCCCGTTCACCGCCTCCTGTGTTTCAGATGGACCCCGTTCACCGCCTCCTGTGTTTCAGATGGACCCCGTTCACCGCCTCCTGTGTTTCAGGTGGACGCCGTTCACCGCCTCCTGTGTTTCAGATGGACCCCGTTCACCGCCTCCTGTGTTTCAGGTGGACGCCGTTCACCGCCTCCTGTGTGTCCGGGGCCTCCTGTGCGGAACACCGTGGTGGGGAGGACGGAATTCCACGTCACCCTCCTTGTGACGTCACAATCTCGCTCCATCCTGCTGAGGCCCTTCTCACCCGTTGGCGTCAAACCCCATTCAAAGCCATTATGGGCTATGGCGGCAGCAGTGAGGCGGAGAACAGCCAATCCTGGGGCTTCTGAGCTCGGACACCTACATTACATGTAACGAGGATGCTTGCAGCTCCCAGAGGCGGGCTATGACGTCACTGGATACGGACCTGGGGGCCGATCCAAGCAGTCCATCCTTTGGGCCCGGTGCAGGCGGAATGAGCGCCCACAGGTCAGAGGTCATGGTCTGTCCTCTCTGCACCCCTCGTCCCTCCTCCTTGTTTCAACCCCCCCCCCCCCCCGCCTGTAAAGAATGGATAATCCAGGAAGCCGAGGTCATTTGTTGTAAGTTGATCTTTATTTTGGTTTAAGATATAAATTGGAGAACCCCACCAGGAGCCGTATGAACTCTGCTCAGCCCGAACATCAACTGACATTCAACACACCATTCGAACATTCATGCAATCAACATTCATACACACGCGCACAGGCTGAGCAGCACTCTACATCTTCTCCCTTGTTAACAAAGAAAAGATGACTCTTCACAATATAATTATAAGATGTTACAATACAAAGTATTAAGCAAATATAAAAATATAATTAAGAACATTTATATATTCAATAGATTTAAAATCAAGTGAAGAGGTGGAGTGAAATCCTTAAACTGTAAAATACAGTAAAACCATTTTCTGAACACGCAAAAAGGACGTTGAAACAACACAACCCCTCTTCCCCCTTTTATGGAGACAATGGGTGAGCAAAATGGAAGTACGCAGAAGGAAGAGATACAAAGAAAAGAAGAAAAATGAAAGCAAGCGGTGCAAAGATCACTTGAAGAGAAATAAATGAGAACAAGAGTGAAAAAAAAAAATTGTGCAGCAAGGAAGGCGCAAAGACACAGCAGAGAAAAAAAAAGTTAACACAGCAAGAACCACCATGACACACTGATTGGCCAGACCAGGGCGAAGGTAGCTTGAATATTGAAAAAGAAAAACAAGTGCAGGAAAGAGGAAACTAGACTTAGAAGTGTGGTTAAAACTGCACAGAGTGCAGGAGAAAACGTAAAGAGAAACATACACAAAAAATGTGGAAGAAACGCAAGCATAAGTAAAACATGAAGAGAAAGGCATCAAATCTCCACACGTCTTTAAATAAGACCCATATATATAGCTAGAGAAAGCTTAGTGTGGATAATGACGCACTTAAAAAGGAACTTGACCCTTTTTTTTTTTAAAGAGACCCACACGTCTTATAATAAGACCCAAATAAATATATAGCTAAAAAGCTTAGTGTGGATAATAGTACTGAAGAATGCATTTGCATTTTTAAAGAGACCACACGTCTTAAAGTAAGACCCATATACATATAGCTTAAAAGCTTAGTGTGGTTTACAGTGTACAGTAGAAGGAACCACACGTCTTAAAATAAGACCCATATAAATAACTTAAAAAGTTGGTGTGGTGGAATGCATTTGCATTCTTCCTTTCAAAACATTAGAATTTTTTTTTTTTTAAAAATATATATATTCTTCCTCAAAAGAGACTGCATTAGCCTACTTTAAAACATCAAAAATATTTGGTGAAGCATGAAACTAAGTATGACTGTAAAATCATTTCCTTTTTAGACATGCCCGTATACAAATCATGTAACGCTTATACTAAAATACTCATTCTGAAATCACTGCAAAAATTCAAATAATTAAATACTTAAGATTAATGTAACTATAAGGATAAAGTAACTGTAGAAATATGGAAGAGAAAGGTGATATCATCTGCAAAATTCAATTGTAGAAAATCTGCATTATCAGTCTCTAACTTGAATGAGCATATGAAATAATTATTTGCGTGAAATGAAGGAAAATAACCAGTAGGTGGCACTGTAAGGCAGCAATTATGTAAGTTCCCACAGAAAACGGCATAAGGAAAGTCCGTGTATGATGTCAGCCAGAGAAACAGTACCTGCAGATAGTAAAAAATAAAACGTTCCAAGGTCCCAGAAACGAGTCGATGAACCGGAAGAAGCCACAAATATGAGTGAGTGAAAGCCGACTTCACGAATCTTTCCAAAAACCAAAAATAAAGCGATTGGCACGACACATAGTTCACAGGGAATTACCATTGGAAAACACACATTAAAAATGGCGGTACGTCTTTTACGTTGAACCGGGTGGCTCATGGCTGTACGATGCTCCTCAAATCGCTGAATAGCTGTAGTGACGCTGTAAAACGTCACAGTGGGAAGCCAAGTAAAGAAAGGTAGATGCATGAAGGTGCCTCGCGCTGGATTTGAAGCTTCAAAGCTATAACGGTAAGAGCGCGAGCAAGGTCATATGCTCTTAACTTTTAACATTTTAGTAAAGTATAATTAAGAAAATTCTCACGTTAAACACTTGACACACTGCTGTTGAAGGAAAATGTAAAACTCCCTTCCGCCTGCCGCTGAAATAAACTTAACACTCTTTTCTTCACGAAGAGGAGCAGTTCAGAAGAAATCAGAAAAGAAACACTTGTACTCCGGTTGAGGGTAACAGGTTCACCTTTCTTTCCCCGAACTGGTTAAGTATAATCTGCTTTTCAACCGGTATTCGTCATCATGCCGGTCAGGTAGTGAAAGGCTTGTTGCACCAGAGCAGTCACAAGGTGGCAGGACAGTAATCACAGGCAGCAGTCAAAAACAAACAGATAGTAAAATTAAGCAGCGACTGAATATGAGGCAGGAAGATGAGCATTACGAGAAAGGCGCTTTAAAATTGCGGGTGATCGGGCTCGTAGGAATTTGCATGCAGAGAAACCACTTGTGCGCCCTTTAAAGTTTGACTTTGCCGATTTCGAAAAATCTTCCTCACTTGATAAATTCTTTTGTTGACAAAGGGAGCGCTGCTTAAATTATGTCCCTTTTGAAAGTTGTATAATGTTAAATTTAAATAAATAACTGGCACTTACTTCTAGGGCGACCGGTGAGGTCACTAGTGGGGTTCTCGGTGCCAGTACGCATGAAATGCTTTGTTGAAGGTATTCTTTTCAGTTTGGATCCTTTTCTTAAAGTTTCACTTTTTGTTCCGTTTCGTTTTTTTTTTTTAAATGTCTTTTAAATTTACACGGAGGTCCGTTTCTGAAGTGTCGCCAAATGTAAAGAATGGATAATCCAGGAAGCCGAGGTCATTTGTTGTAAGTTGATCTTTATTTTGGTTTAAGATATAAATTGGAGAACCCCACCAGGAGCCGTATGAACTCTGCTCAGCCCGAACATCAACTGACATTCAACACACCATTCGAACATTCATGCAATCAACATTCATACACACGCGCACAGGCTGAGCAGCACTCCTCCCCACATTCAGGGGTGTCTGATGAAGAGGCTTGCTTGCACCCCGTCCTGCCTACACCTTCACTCCATCACCTCACCTGTCAGTTGGACTCCCTGGGCCTCGGGCCTCAGACATTATAATGTATGACCTTGTTAGAGGGAAGGAAGTGAGATGCAATTCGGGCTTGTTGTCAGTGACCCGGAAGAGCATCTGTTCCTTCCACTCCCAGCCTTCAACTGCCCCCAGAAGTGCATGTGCGCACATCTAATACAGAACCACATGCCCCCCTTGAACTGTCAAGCAGTGCAGTACAGGTGCCACACCTGCGTCTTGTCGAGGTATGCCCACAATCACACCTGGGTCTTCTCCAGGTGTGCCCACGCTCACACCTGAGTCTTGTCTAGATGTGCCTATGATCACACCTGGGTCTTCTCCAGGTGTGCCCACGGTCACACGTGCGTCTTGTCCAGGTGTGTGCCCACGGTCACACCTGCGTCTTGTCCAGGTGTGCCCATGGTCACACGTGCGTCTTGTCCAGGTGGGTGCCCACGGTCACACCTGCATTTTGTCGTGGTGTGCCCATTGTCACACCTGCGTCTTGTCCAGGTGTGTAGTGGAAGGAAGTTATAGCTAGAAAAGGTACTAAACTTTTGTTAGCTGAAAGAATACCCTTCTATGTCTCAATTGTAGACATATATGAGATAAGCACTCTATAACAGCCTGATAGACAAAAAGATGTTTTATATACTTATTTTAATTAGTTTATTTGAAATATTTTTTTCTTTTTGTTGACTTATACAAAGTTCATATTTTAATAGACGAATCAATGATACAAAAAGTGCATTTGAAAATCAAAAATAAATTACATGTGAATAAATTCGTAAAGTATTATCCCGGTGCACTCAATGTTTCATAAGTTTTCAACGAAGTTAGTTCAATTCATGAGAAGGTGCTCTAGTCGTCACACGTAGTCTGAACGTGCCTTGAAATGTCAAAGAATGTTGAGGGTAGAACACGCTATCCTCGAGGCTGAGCACTCATTTTACAAAGAAAACGGGTTTCTACTCAAAGTTCATTATTTTTATTTGCTTTATCCAAAGATTTTCAGTTCATAAGTTTCATATATTTGAATGAAAGATTCTGACCAACATAATTCAATTCTTATGTAGTCGTGTCATGATACGATTTTCAAATGTTTCAATACACCCAATGCATTTCGGGTCCATACCAACATGACCCTTCGTCAGGGGTCTGAAAATAAATCGCAAACAGGACCAAATTAGTCACTCTCCAATTATTGAAACAACACAATACATTACACTTTGTAACCAAAAGATAAAGGAGAGAATTCCAAATAACGCCTCATCTGAAGGTTAAATGTCACTAACTCACATGTTTTACCAGAGTTAACCACAAACTGAGTTGAGCTATTACCGACAAGTCTCACATGCACATTATTAAACATAAAACGAAAACATCATATTCTCACTTACGAGTCACAGGACGCGACTGCGTCTTCGCGGTTTTGGTTCAGTTCCCGCATTCGTAAACGGATGTTCTCATAGCCAGAATTTTGATCACGTGATCGGGACCGCAGCCAATGACGGCGCGGATCAACCGGTCATGTGACAAGAGTATCTCGGCTTCACGAACAATCGGCATGGAGTGCTCACAATGTTGAATCTCTAACTTTATGCGTTTCAACGTACAAATGGCAATACATTATGCTGACAAATTGTGTGATCTGATATTTGCTCAGAACATACTGTGACAGAAAAACAAATGAAACGATAAGCACTGCATGAATATACGGGGATCAGACATTATCGAAAGTCAATGCTCAAGCTTAATGTGTTCATAAAAAACATGCATGTTCAATCCGATCATTTAGCCCGACGGGCTGGGTTGAGTTCAATTTTTTTATCCAGTAGAATTCTGCCCTTAGTCTCTGTTTCACAGGATCCATGTCTGGGCGTTGTTGGATAGTCTCGATCACCATGAATTTCAGTTGGGAAATTTGATGCCCCATGTCTTTCCTATGGCTTGCCAAAGTAGATTTCATATTGCTTAGTCTGATATTGCTCTTGTGCTCCGTGATACGGACCTTGATCTTGCGCTCGGTTTGCCCAATATATATTTTACCACATGGGCATTTGATTAAATAGATACAGTTGGCGGTGTCACATGTACTAGAATGATGCAGATCGATTGAAAAACCTTTCGTGGGGTGCGTGATTGTTTTTCCTGTTATCACATTATTGCAATGGATGAAATTGAGGCATTTGGACATTCCTTTCCATGCTATTTTGGGCTTAGTCTGAGTGTTCAGCAATTCTTTAAGATTTTTGGACCTTTGAAAGGCAAACGTGATTTTGTTGTCAAACAAGTTGTTGAGATCAGGTTCGGTCTGAATCAAATGCCAATGTTTATTTATGATGTTTTTTATTTTGTGAGAATCCGAAGAATATTTTAAAACACAAATGGCTTTCTGTTGCGGTTGTTTGAGCTTAGGAGCCAGTAGATCATTTCTCTTCATTTTGTCAACTTTGGTTAAAGCTTTTTCCAAGATGTCTGTGGGGTAACCTCTCAGTTTATACTTTTCTGTTTATTTTTGTATTGAAATCTTTGCTTCATGTTCATTGGAAGTGATTCTTTTCAGTCTGATATATTGCGAGGTTGGCAAATGTTTCTTTAAAGCTTCAGGATGGAAGCTTTGAAATAAAAGACTAGCATTTCTGTCAGTGGATTTATGGAAGACTTTGGTGCTGATAACATTGTTGTTTAAGGTGATTTGAACATCCAAAAATGCTATGGTTTCATTTGAAATGTTGTGTGTAAACTTGATCCTTTCATTGTGGGTGTTAAGTTTGCTGATATTGGTCTCAAGTAGTTCTTTAGGTCCACGCCAAATCAAAAAGATATCGTCGATGAAACGCTTGAACATGATCAAGCCATCTGTCCAAGTTTGATTGCTCAGGATGAAATCTTTCTCAAACTTTTGCATAAAGATGTTTGCATTGGAGGGAGCTCCCCCAAAACCCATAGAGGTACCATTCGATTGGTTGAAAAATTGGCCATTCCACTCAAAATAGATGTGGTATAATGCAAATTGCATTTGTGGTTCCTTTATTCAACAATGATACTTACATTTTGGTTAACTGTTTAGATGAAATGTTAATCACTAAGTCAATTTCAGTACTTGACTCCGTGTCCTCCTGGCCACTTCCTCTTCTGTCTCTTTTTCTTTTTCTTTTTGACCTTCTGGTACATGACTTGTCGTTGGAGGAGCGTTTGCTGCCGGACTTGTGTCTAAAAAAGACGGTTGTTGAACATTGGTTGAACTGGTGGAAGGTTTAGCTATTTGTTTAGCTGTTGTACTGATTGGTGGTCGATTCTGTGAAATATCTGAATCTGAAACAACGCTTTCTTGTGACGATGTAGTACCGGGTTTTTTTGTGGTTGAGATTGCCATTTCTTTTGGTTGTATATTTCCGCCCACGTGTACACTTCTTCGAGCTTGTAATCCAAGGTGTCACGTCGATATTTTCGGATTTTTCTTTCGTTTACTTCTTTTGCGTAGCGATCTAATTTCTGATTTACATCTTCCAAGGTTTTTTCCAGATCTGGAATTTTGTTTAGCTCTTCTTTTACTGTTTTAATTTCTTCTTCAAGTTCCACCAATGCTTTTGAAAGTTCTTCCACAATCAATAAAATGAGATCCAGAGAACATTTATTTAATATCTGGTACCATTTCTCAAGAATTTTTTTGCTGTTTTTGCATAGCATAAGCTTAAGAGCTATTCTGAGTCCCCGGGGAATCGTTTGATTTTTGTGATAATGTATGAGTGTGGTCGCGTGCAACCGTTGGTTTATTTCCTTTTTGCTGATATATTCGAATTGCCTGAGTATTTGAGCAGTAGTGGTTTTTAGGTCTCGCCTGTCGATGCGCATGCGCATCGAGCTTGCGAGACTATGGGGGCTTAAACACTCTTTAACCAACTTGCAAGGAATCGTGGCGATTCCTTGCAGTGCCCGTGAAAGTTAAGCTCAATGCGCATGCGCATTGAGCTTAAAAGCGCGTGCACATGCCCCCAGCCGCCTGCCTTGCCCACTCTCTCTCTCACAGCCTCCCCCAGCTCCGCCCCCTCACTTCTTGGTTGCACGGCCGCTAGGCCGTGCCTCCCCTACTCTCCTCCCCCCTCCTCCTCTTACTCTACTCCCCCCTCCTCCTCCTACTCTCCTCCCCACTCTCTCTCTTACAGACTCTGCGTGCCTTATTCGATGCAGAGACGATTAGAGTTCACCATCCTAATTTATAGACACGAATAATAATTTTCGACGACACACTACTTTTAGGGCGACGGCTCCACTGTGTTTTTTTGGTCGAGCTGTTTTCAGTCGCTAGACCGTAAATGAAAGTTCTGCCTCTTTAAGAGCCCGGCGAGCTCTTTGTTATGGTAACACGGCAAAGCCCACATGCCCCCAGCCGCCTGCCTTGCCCACTCTCTCTCTCACAGCCTCTCCCAGCTCCGCCCCCTCACTTCTTGGTTGCACGGCCGCTAGGCCGTGCCTCCCCTACTCTCCTCCCCCCTCCTCCTCCTACTCTACTCCCCCCTCCTCCTCCTACTCTCCTCCCCACTCTCTCTCTTACAGACTCTGCGTGCCTTATTCGATGCAGAGACGATTAGAGTTCACCATCCTAATTTATAGACACGAATAATAATTTTCGACAACACACTACTTTTAGGGCGACGGCTCCACTGTGTTTTTTTGGTCGAGCTGTTTTCAGTCGCTAGACCGTAAATGAAAGTTCTGCCTCTTTAAGAGCCCGGCGAGCTCTTTGTTATGGTAACACGGCAAAGCAGAGTTCTTACTGGTTTGTAGAATGATTCTGTTCACGCCAGACTTCATTGTGGAACCGCTTTGCCTCACTCCCGCGCGCTGTCTGTAGCTGCTAACGGCAGATTCCTCTCCACTTGGAGATTGCAATGAAAATATCAGCCAATCCCGGGCCGTGCTGCCACAGAGCATCAACCTCTTACTTCAGCAGCTGGGTCGGTTAGGGACTTAGCTCAAGGACACCAGATTTATTTATTTTCAAAGTGTTGTTTCTAGGTCTCGTGCCAGTAAGGAGTATCTGCTTTACTGATGTATTTTGGTACCTGTTTTATTATTTAGTTGAAGTTCCCAACTGTTTGTCCTGTTGCGAAATTACCAAACTGCCCCTCTCCAAAGAAACTCGGGAGCAAATAGGAACACGCTCCCTTCGAGCCCTGACGTTTTTCATTTCAGCCGCATTGAATTCAGGGCAGCAATGAAATCACGGTACCACAGCCTTTTTGAGTTTTATGCGGACGGCGCATTTTTTGTAATTTCAGGCTAAAAATAGCGAATCTCGAAGGAAAGTGAGGCAAGTTTTTCACGTTGGGAGAAACACGCATGCTCTCTTTTAGATTTGCTTGATGTTCAAGGTGGTTACTATGATGTCTGTTTATTCTGCCTTCGGCACAAGCGGTGTTTAAGTGGAATTATTTATATGGCCTTACAATTGAAGATGCGGTCTAGTGGCATAGTTACTAATTAAAGGACTTGCAGCCCGCCCACTGCTTATCATTTGTTGAGTCTAGGAAATGTGAGCACTCTGTATTTTGCATCCAATTCATGGAGTACTCGGATGCAATTTTACACAGCTTAGGTTGTTTAGTTTCAAGTACAAGTAAGTAGTCCATTTCTATTTCCTTGCCTGCTAGGTCTTGTAATCCTGGACTTGTAATATGGAATTTAAAGTTACACTACCAAAAAAAGGTAACGTCACTCAGCACAAGGTGATTATTTTTTCAGTTTCTCCGACATCAGTATGTAATCAGCTAACTCTGCCTTTCCTATGTAAACACTGGCCCCATGTGTTGTATCGTAAAACGTCCTATTACAAACCTGAAAAGAGGTATCCTACTTTCAGTTTCACCCACCGCATCCACCACCACCGCATCCACCACCACATCCACCGCATCCACCACCACCACCGCATCCACCACCACATCCACCACATCCACCATCACCTCCACATCCACCATGACATCCACATCCACCACCACCACATCCACCACCACCACATCCACCACATGCACCACCAACGCATCCACCACCACATCCACCACCACATAAACCACACCCATGACCACCACATCCACCACCAGGTGCAAATGCAATGTTCTTGGATTTTCGTCACAATAAAATACACTGAACATAATCTTCACAAAATTAATTTACAAACGTTTAAGCTATTGCCATTATAAATTACAATAAATTTTATTTAAGTATTAATTATTTACAAAATTAAAAGCCATTGTTATTTGCAATATCAATACATCTAAGTCACGTAAAGACAACACACATTGCATTACAAATGCTATAGGTGTCACATTTGCGAAAGTTAAAACTATTGACATTGTAACTGACAAAGCTATTACTTTTGCTATTTTCAAAACCAACACATAAATAAAAAAAGTGTCCTTTACAATACCAATTGCTCAAACTTTCCTAATGCGAGACCTATTGCATTTCCAATGCTTGTTTGAGGAGTGATGCGTCTGGTCTCCTGTATGAGCCCATAGATTTCTTGAGCGGCTTCATCAGTGTAGACTAAGGTCTCTGCTCTATTGGCGGTTGAAAGTGCGATATCATCCATTTGCATTTTCATGTGTTCGGTGCTCCAGGGATTGGGTAGACTGGACTGATTAAATACAACGAAGTATTATCCCGGTGCACTCAATGTTTCATAAGTTTTCAACGAAGTTAGTTCAATTCATGAGAAGGTGCTCTAGTCGTCACACGTAGTCTGAACGTGCCTTGAAATGTCAAAGAATGTTGAGGGTAGAACACGCTATCCTCGAGGCTGAGCACTCATTTTACAAAGAAAACAGGTTTCTACTCAAAGTTCATTATTTTTATTTGCTTTATCCAAAATTTTTCAGTTCATAAGTTTCATATATTTGAATGAAAGATTCTGACCAACATAATTCAATTCTTATGTAGTCGTGTCATGATACGATTTTCAAATGTTTCAATACACCCAATGCTTTTCGGGTCCATACCAACATGACCCTTCGTCAGGGGTCTGAAAATAAAGTGCAAACAGGACCAAATTAGTCACTCTCCAATTATTGAAACAACACAATACATTACACTTTGTAACCAAAAGATAAAGGAGAGAATTCCAAGTAACGCCTCAACTGAAGGTTAAATGTCACTAACTCACATGCTTTACCAGAGTTAACCACAAACTGAGTTGAGCTATTACCGACAAGTCTCACATGCACATTATTAAACATAAAACGAAAACATCATATTCTCACTTACGAGTCACAGGACGCGACTGCGTCTTCGCGGTTTTGGTTCAGTTCCCGCATTCGTAAACGGATGTTCTCATAGCCAGAATTTTGATCACGTGATCGGGACCGCAGCCAATGACGGCGCGGATCAACCGGTCATGTGACAAGAGTATCTCGGCTTCACGAACAATCGGCATGGAGTGCTCACAATGTTGAATCTCTAACTTTATGCATTTCAACGTACAAATGGCAATACATTATGCTGACAAATTGCGTGATCTGATATTTGCTCAGAACATACTGTGACAGAAAAACAAATGAAACGATAAGCACTGCATGAATATACGGGGATCAGACATTATCGAAAGTCAATGCTCAAGCTTAATGTGTTCATAAAAAACATGCATGTTCAATCCGATCATTTAGCCCGACGGGCTGGGTTGAGTTCAATTTTTTTATCCAGTAGAATTCTGCCCTTAGTCTCTGTTTCACAGAATCCATGTCTGGGCGTTGTTGGATAGTCTCGATCACCATGAATTTCAGTTGGGAAATTTGATGCCCCATGTCTTTCCAATGGCTTGCCAAAGTAGATTTCATATTGCTTAGTCTGATATTGCTCTTGTGCTCCGTGATACGGACCTTGATCTTGCGCTCGGTTTGCCCAATATATATTTTACCACATGGGCATTTGATTAAATAGATACAGTTGGCGGTGTCACATGTCTAGGTCCAAAAATCTTAAAGAATTGCTGAACACTCCGACTAAGCCCAAAATAGCATGGAAAGGAATGTCCAAATGCCTCAATTTCATCCATTGCAATAATGTGATAACAGGAAAAACAATCACGCACCCCACGAAAGGTTTTTCAATCGATCTGCATCATTCTAGTACATGTGACACCGCCAACTGTATCTATTTAATCAAATGCCCATGTGGTAAAATATATATTGGGCAAACCGAGCGCAAGATCAAGGTCCGTATCACGGAGCACAAGAGCAATATCAGACTAAGCAATATGAAATCTACTTTGGCAAGCCATTGGAAAGACATGGGGCATCAAATTTCCCAACTGAAATTCATGGTGATCGAGACTATCCAACAACGCCCAGACATGGATCCTGTGAAACAGCGACTAAGGGCAGAATTCTACTTGATAAAAAAATTGAACTCAACCCAGCCCGTCGGGCTAAATGATCGGATTGAACATGCATGTTTTTTATGAACACATTAAGCTTGAGCATTGACTTTCGATAATGTCTGATCCCCGTATATTCATGCAGTGCTTATCGTTTCATTTGTTTTTCTGTCACAGTATGTTCTGAGCAAATATCAGATCACGCAATTTGTCAGCATAATGTATTGCCATTTGTACGTTGAAACGCATAAAGTTAGAGATTCAACATTGTGAGCACTCCATGCCAATTCTTCGTGAAGCCGAGATACTCTTGTCACATGACCGGTTGATCCGCGCCGTCATTGGCTGCGGTCCCGATCATGTGATCAAAATTCTGGCTATGAGAACATCCGTTTACGAACGCAAGAACTGAACCAAAACCGCGAAGACGCAGTCGCGTCCTGTGACTCGTAAGTGAGAATATGATGTTTTCGTTTTATGTTTAATAATGTGCATGTGAGACTTGTCGGTAATAGCTCAACTCAGTTTGTGGTTAACTCTGGTAAAGCATGTGAGTTAGTGACATTTAACCTTCAGATGAGGCGTTACTTGGAATTCTCTCCTTTATCTTTTGGTTACAAAGTGTAATGTATTGTGTTGTTTCAATAATTGGAGAGTGACTAATTTGGTCCTGTTTGCGCTTTATTTTCAGACCCCTGACGAAGGGTCATGTTGGTATGGACCCGAAATGCATTGGGTGTATTGAAACATTTGAAAATCGTATCATGACACGACTACATTAGAATTGAATTATGTTGGTCAGAATCTTTCATTCAAATATATGAAACTTATGAACTGAAAAATGTTGGATAAAGCAAATAAAAATAATGAACTTTGAGTAGAAACCTGTTTTCTTTGTAAAATGAGTGCTCAGCCTCGAGGATAGCGTGTTCTACCCTCAACATTCTTTAAATTCATACAGTATCAGAAACTATATACAAATCCATGAAATAGATGCAAGCGTTGATTCGGGCAGTGCGGCAGATGTCTTACAACGCGCGTTTCGGCACACAGCCTTCATCAGGTAGCCGTCCACTACTCATAATAAAGATGGCATACAGGGATATACTGTGGTTTCAGCTCAGTTGGCATGTTAAAATGCATGTAATAGGGTTCCCTGCAGATGCATGAAGATTTTATTATTAGGATCGATTTCGAGGTATCTGTTCTTGTTCTCGTTTTATGAAAACAAACAGGCCCATATATGAATAGTTTCGATGAAAAAATATGTAAGAGACTCCTCGAGTGGGACATCTAGATGAATGGCAAAGCCAGCTTCTCAGATTCATAAAGGAGAGAAAGGGCGATTGATTCAGAATGTTCGAGATTCTTAACCTGATTCGTGAATGGTTAAATCTTTACTGCTTGATAATAACCGCCAATTGTTACACGTTTTAACTGGAGGCTGCCGCTATGGTCGGCTGTGATGATGTTTCCCTTGGTCAAGAAACGATGCGGACAAACTTCCGTCTGGAAATTACTGGCTCCTAGTGGGCTCTGTGGAAACCGATGTGCGGTGTGCCCAGGATCACACCAGGGTCTTGTCCAGGTTTACCCATGATAATACCTGGGTCTTGTCCAGGTGTGCCCATGGTCACACCTGTGTGTCTTAGCCAGGTGTGTCCACGGTCACAGCTGTGTCTTGTCCTGGTGTGCCCACCAGCACACCTGTGTCTTGTCCAGGTGTGCCCACCGTCACACCTGTGTCTTGTCCAGGTGTGCCCACTGTCACACCTGTGTCTTGGGCAGGTGTGCCCATCATCACACCTGCTTCTTGTCCAGGTGTGCACACCTTTGCACCTGCGTCTTGTCCAGGTGTGCCCGCGGTCACACCTATGTGTCTTGGCCAGATGTGTGCCCATGGTCACACCTGTGTCTTGGCCAGGTGTGTGCCTACGGTCACACCTGTGTCTTGTCCAGGTGTGTGTCCACAGTCATACCTGTGTCCTGCCAAGATGTGTGCCCACGGTCACACCTGTGTCTAGTCTAGTTGTGCATACTATCACACCTGCGTCTTGTCCAGGTGTGCCCAAGGTCATACCTGCATCTTGTCCAGGTGTGCCCACTGTCACACCTGTGTTTTGTCCAGGTGTACCCACGATCACACCTGGGTCTTGTTTAGGTGTGCCCACCATCACACCTGTGTCCTTGTCCAGGTGTACCCACAGTCACACCTGTGTGTCTTGGCCAGGTGTGTCCAGGGTCACAGCTGTGTCTTTGGACAGGTGTACCCACTGTTGCACGTGCATCTTGTACAGGGGTGCCCACCGTCACACCCATGTGTCTTGGCCAGGTGTGTGCCCACGGTCACACCTGTGTCTTGTCCAGGTGTGCCCACCATCAACCCTGCTTCTTATCCAGGTGTGACCACCGTCACACCTTGTTGTGTGCCCACGGTCACACCTGCGTCTTGTCCAGGTGTGCCCACGGTCACACCTGCGTCTTGTCCAGGTGTGCCCACCTCCACACCTGCGTCTTGTCCAGGTGTGCCCACGGTCACACCTGTGTGTCTTGGCCAGGTGTACCGACCGTCCCACCTATGTGTTCTCCAGGTGTGCCCATGGTCACACCTGCGTCTTGTCCAGGTGTGCCCACCATCACGCCTGCGTCTTATCCAGGTGTACCCACCATCACACCTGCGTCTTGTCCAGGTGTGCTGAACGTCACACCTACGTCTTCTCCAGGTGTGCCCACGGTCACAACTGTGTCTTGTGCAAATGTACCGACCGTCACACCTGCGTCTTCTCCAGGTGTGCCAAAGGACACACCTGCGTCTGGTCCTGTTGTGTGCCCATCGGCACACCTGTGTCTTTGCCAGGTGTGTGACGACTGTCACACCTGCGTCTTCTCCAGGTGTGCCCACGGTCACACCTGTGTCTTGTCCAGGCGTGCCAACCATCACACCTGCGTCTTCTCCATGTGTGTGCCCACGGTTATACATGCATCTTCTCCAGGCGTGCCGACCGTCACACCTGCATCTTCTCCAGGTGTGTCCACAATCTCCAGGTGTGTGCCCATGGTCACCTGCGTCTTGTCCAGGTGTGTCCACGGTCACACCTGTGTCTTGTACAGGTGTGCCCATGGTCACACCTGCGTCTTGTCCAGGTGTTCCTGTACACCTGCGTCTTGTCCAGGTGTGCCCATGGCCACACCTGTTTCTTGTGCAGGTGTGCCCACGGTCACACCTGTGTCTTATCCAGGTGAGCCCACGGTCACACCTGCGTCTTGTCCAGGCGTGCCCATGGTGAGACCTGTGTCTTGTCCAGGTGTGTGTTCACGGTCACATCTGCATCTCGTGCAGGTGTGCCCACGGTCACACCTGCGTCTTGGCCAGCTGTGTGCCCACGGTCACACCTGCGTCTTGTCCAGGTGTGTGCCCCCGGTCACACCTGTGTCTTGGCCAGGTGTGTGCCACTGTCACACCTGCGTCTTGGCCAGCTGTGTGCCCCCGGTCACACCTGCGTCTTTTCCAGCTGTGTGCCCCCCGGTCACACCTGTGTCTTGGCCAGCTGTGTGCCCACGGTCACACCTGCGTCTTGTCCGGGTGTGTGCCCCCGGTTACACCGATGTCTTGGCCTGGTGTGTGCCCACGGTCACACCTACGTCTTTTCTAGCTGTGCGCCCGGATCTTATCACATGCTGTGTGACTGGTCTGCACCTGGCTAGAGATGGTTTAACGCGGAGGCCCCTCGGATTACGGCACAACGTATTTGTGTTGTTTCTCTGCATGTTTTTAGTGTTTGGCAGCATCGTAGGTGGTAGGGGGTGTCAGGACATATGGTGGTGCAACGCATGCCACCATCAGAACCCCCAGCGTCGTGCAGATATGAGGTGGTGTCCATGTGATAAGTCACATGTACCCCAGAGTGGGTTCTCCATGACGGCTCCCTTCTCCATCCCATCGTCACACACACACACACACACACACACACCACAGGGTGCCCTGCACAGCTCCAGCATCTGCAGGAGGCGGGGTGGGGGGAGGCCTGACCCCGGGTCCAGAACCGACGTCCTATGAGTCCGGCTCTCATCCCACAATGGTACAGTGCAGCTTCATGTTTGTATACAGTGCTTACTCCGGATAAAGCACCTAGAGGCTCTAGTGGCAGATGGCACCTCCAGTGCTTTATATTGGAAACAATAAGTGCAGATACTCCCCGCATTGGGTCTGAGCGAGGGATGGGGCAGGACCAGTGTCCTAGCTAACAGGGATGTCCATGGGCTAGCGCTGAGTGGCACGGGCCTGCGCTCTAGGCGCTTCTCGCATGCAGTAGACATGCCTACACCAGCGCTCGTCCGATTATGTGACTTGGTTGGAACTATTCTTTTCTGGTGAACCCCTCCGGAGAGAGCTGTTCTGCTTCATGTGAGTCCCTTCGCCCCCAAGGGCGTCCCAAGGGCACCAGACGTCACCACTGAACACGTCTGTAAAGATGTTATCTTTAATAAATGTCCCGCGTGCCAACTCGCGCGGGACATCTCTGTGTATTCCATGTTCTGGCATAGAATGTATTCTTTTGAGAGGTCGGTAGTTGCTGCCGAGAGAGCCACTCATCTAGACGAATAAAGAAGAGCTTGTCCACGAACCTTGTTTTCTCTTCTTTTCAACGCCCTTCCATGAGTGAGCGCCTCGGATGTGACGTTCGACAGCGGAAGCCATTCTTGCAACAGACACAGAGCGCTGTTCATTCTCAGCATGAGAGAGGTTGTCATCACTAGAAAGATAGACTCATTGGTTTTGTCAGTGGTTGTTATTATTCTCGAGACTTCTAGCAGTAAGTGGGAAAGAGCGATTAGTCACTGAGTTCATAATACGTCATCTTATGTGGTAGTAAAATACTTTTATTTGATCTGTTAAAATCTTAAAAAGAGTGGAACATACCACCATGATGAAAACGTCATAATTAAGATACAGAAAAAAATGACATTTCCTCGTGTGGGATGAAACCAACGAGCAGCGGATTATTATAACAGCAATGTAAACATGGCCATGGTTTCTGTTGAAATGAAAGTGTTAATGACAACGGAAATTAGAGAGGGAGCAAAGTTCGAAACTGCTATGCATAATGTTCTATCCAGTTTCTTAAGTCACTATAGTTTCATATCCTGGAACATTTACTGGTAAGATCTTGTTTGCGCCTAGGGCTTGTCATAGAGAGGGGCTTTGGAAGAAAGGGAGTACAGAAACAGGCCTGAAAAAGACTTGGGCCGGCTGCTTTATACCCTACTGCCAGGTTCTTATTTTGGTGTTCCATTCTTTCCAAGGTTTTGTGCTGTCTCTTTCTTTTCTAGTTCTTGTGCTGCTAGGGACAAAAAGATGACAGTGTTACAAGACAGTTGAACTGAAGAACTGCTGGGGCATTTTATGACGGCCGCTCTGCAAGTCCGGATTTGAGTTTCTCTTAAGATTGGCCTTAAAAGTGACGTCCTTAGGTTATGTAGTGCCGAACAGATGCATAATAGATGTAGTAGTGACTCTGCTCCGTTGCCACAGAGGCGGCAGTCCAGGGATGGCCAGGTCTGTAGCCGTTTTGGGGTGAGATCTTTGTTTAAAAACAAACCCAATCTCCGTGAGGTCAATTTCCGCTTGCAGTGGTCTCTGAAGCATTCTTGCAAATAGGGTTGTGGTTTCATATGCTTATAGAATGGAATCATCGACCATGCATGACTTTTACTGGCAAATATGGTTTTATCGGATTGAAACGATAATTTTTGAATTGATTTGTTTGTGATTTTTTAAAAAACAGGGTATGACGTGGGTGTTTGCTAGACTTCCTCCAGATTAAGCGTTTGAAGGGCTTGTTTTAAAATTTGGCATATTGAATTTTTGTTTGTTGGTTTATTTCTACCTCCTCCCAGCAGTGGTGGGAAAGCGTGTTGTCTCCAGCAGCCCTCATACACCAATAATATTTGGCCAGAACACCTTGTTTGGCCTGTGTCTGGTTCGTTGATCCATATTCCAGGCGTATCTGCGCCTGAGCGATGCGTTGTGGTATTAAAAAAATATTTTATACAGGCTGGACTGAGCTAGATTTAGCATTTGGGAGTCCTTAGTCTTCAGCATTTCCAAGCCATATGTTTTCGCTGGCAAAAATTTTGCAGCCACTACCGTTAGAAGATGGTTTGTTGAGCTACCACTTAGGCTTTTTTGAAAAGTTTTAAAAGCAAAGCATAATTGTTTGGTTTTTATGTTTACATGTTTTAGGTGTTGTTTGAAACTTAAATGGCGATCTAAAAGAACCTGCAGATATTTATATACTTCTGCCTGCGATAAAATACTTGAGTTTATCCTCCAGATGAATTTGGCGCATTTTAATGGGTGCTGGAAAAACATAAAACATTAGATTTTTAAAAATTGATTATCAGTTGTTCTTTTGAAATGTATATTGCTAGTTGAGCTATCAGGCGCTGTAGACCAAGCGGGGTTTAGCTCAGTCAGTCACACAATTGACAAAAAACTAGTAACAGGTCAAAATTAGGATAAATATATCATCCCATCTGTAGCTAAGTAATCAACAAAGCTTAGCATTCAACAAGAATTAGATTTGTTTATATATATTTATTAGTTATACATATTTTAACTCTTTTCTTTTTAGGTCGAGCCTGTCAATGCGCGTGCGCATTGAGCTTGCGAGAGATATTGGGGCTTAACGAGAGCTTAACCATCGGGCGATTTGATGCTGTGCCCGTGTAAAGCAAGGCTAAATGCGCAAGCGCATTGACCTAAAAAGCGCGTGCACATCAAAGCCACCAGCCTCCCTCCCACAGGCATCCCCCAGCGTGCGCTGTGCCTCAGGCATTTCTCCTCCCCTAATTACATCCCTCTTTGATCGTCTCTTGTAGCCTCTTTCCCCCTCCCTCCGCCCCATTCCAACCTCGTCAGATTGCCCTCACATCCGAGCGCCTTTCACTACAGGCCTGTAAATCTTGCTCTTATCTGGTCACAGCTGTAGAGCATTCAAATACCTTTCTATTTCCTCTTCCCTTACCAAGGACATGCTCTCACAGTTTCACGTAAAATTAGCGGATCACATTTAAATATTTGTTTGTTTCCTCAACTTGCTCTTTTTAAACAGTTTGTTTAGGTAATGAACTCTCGTATTTTAACAATTAGGAGAATGCCTGTGCCTTTCTCTTGTCACGAAAATTGTATACGGCTAAATGTGGCCTCTCTAAAAGGTCTTAGCTGTTTACTTACACCGCTGAAGATTGGTATGTGCCACAGGCTGCCAGCAGGCTTACTGCAGCCACACGCACTGGTACATATGTCATCGCAGCACTTTGCAAACTCATCCATGTGCATTACTGGCCCAACTATGGAAGTCACCTCATCTGCCTGCCGTCATCTTCCATCCTCACCGGCGCTTTTTTTTCTTGTCACTTTTGTAAAGTGCAGCGAGTTATCGATTTATTAATTATTTTTGTGGATCGTGCTTAAGTGGCAGCTTCATTATCTATAACTTTGGCCAATGTTTAAAATATATGGTGCTTCACTCACTCTGTCTCCTGTAGCCTCTTTCTCCCTCCTACCTGGCCCATCCCAACACAGCCAGATGGCACTCGCATCCGAACGCACTGCTTTAACTGCCAGGAAATCGATCTTCTAGCAATAAACAAGACCTCGGTCTTCCTTCCCTCGTGGCCTCTGGTCCAGCCTGACCCCAGCTCGTCCAAAAAATCTACTTTGCCGACTAGGCTGAAAAGTTCTGCACCAGTCCTATAGCAATTGACAATAATTTGTTAAAAGATATATATATATTTTATGTGCATTGGCCTAATGCTGTACAGCAAAAAACGGCATTAAACAACCACAAGAATGATGTTTACCAATATGATGGTTTTAGGGGGATGGCATGTTACAATGCTTTTGTAGGGGAGGGGTTGTGACGGCATTGTGAATTATTCTACTGCAGCCTTCCCAAGAAACATGCAGGAGGTGTGATGCGCTACAGTTGATGCATTTTCATTATTACCTCCTTGTTAGTCTCCCCACACACACAACCCCCCCACACACACAACCTTACACACCCACACAACCCCACCCCACACACACACAAACCCCCCATGCACACACACAACTCCACAACCCCACGAACGCAACCCCCCACACACACAACCCCCCACACACACACAACCCCCCACACACACACAACCCCACACACACACAACCCCGCACACACACAACCCCACACACACACACAACCCCCCACAAACACACACACAACCCCACACACACACAATCCCACACACACATACACACACCCACACAACCCCCACACACAGACAACCCCCACACACACACACCCACACACACACACATACAACCCCACACACACACAACCACACACCAGGATAGCAACACATAGCATAGCAAAACAAAAAATAGCATAGCATAACAAAACATAGTATAGCATAACAAAACATGGCATAACAAAACATAGCTAGGCATAACAAAACATAGCATAACAAAACAAAGCATAGCATAGCATAACAAAACACAACAAAACATAGCATAGCAAAGCAAAGCATAGCATAACACAACAAAACATAGCATAGAATAACAAAACATAACATAGCATAACCAAAGACAACGAAACATAGCATAACAAAACATAGCACAACAAAACAAAACACAGCATAGCATAGCATAATAAAGCATAACAAAACAAAACATAGCACAACCTAATGCATAGCATAGCATAGCATAACAAAACACAACAACACATAGCATAGCAAAATAGAACTTAGCATCGCATAACAAAATATAGCATAGCATAGCAAAACACAACAATACATAGCATAGCATAACAAAACACAAAAACACAGCATAGCATAACAAAACATAGCATAGCATAACAAAACACAACAAAACATAGCATAACAAAACAAAACATAGCATACCATAACAAAACATAGCATAATAAAAAAAAACATAGCATAACACAATATAGCATAGCATAGCATAGCATAGCATAACAAAACACAGCTTAGCATTGCATTACAAAACATAGCATAACACACAACAAAGCATAGCATAACAAATCACAACAAAACAGAACAGCATAACAAAGCATAGCGCAGCATAACAAAACATAGCATAGCATAACGAAACACAACAAAGCTTAGCATAGCCTAACAAAACATAGCATAGCCTAACAAAACATAGCATAGCATAGCATAACAAAACATAGCATAGCATAACACAACACACCAAAACATAGCATAACATAACAAAACAAAGCATAACAAAACACAATAAAACATAGCATAACAAAATACAAAAAACATAGCATAGCATAGCATAACAAAACATAGCATAGCAAAGCATAGTATAACAAAACAAAACATATAGCATAGCATAGTATAACAAAACAAAACATAGCATAGCATAACTAAACATAGCATAACAAAGCACAGCATAACAAAGCATAGCATAATAAAACACAACAAAACAGCATAGCATAACAAAACATAGCAAAACACAACAAAACACAGCAAAGCATAACAAAACATAGCATATCATAACAAAACATAGCATAACAAAGCATAGCATAACAAAACCTAGCATAGCATAGCAAAACACAACAAAACATAGCATAGCATAACAAAACACAACAAAGCATAGCATAGCATAATAAAACAAAGCATAGGATAGGATAGCAAAACAAAACATAGCATAGCAAAACAAAGCATGGGAGAGCAAAACAAAACATAGGATAGCAAAACAAAACATAGCATAACAAAACAAAGCATAGCATAACAAAACACAACACAACACATAGCATAACAAAACATAGCAAAACACAACAAAACATAGCATAGCATAACAAAACATAGTATAGCATAACAAAACAAAACAAAACATAGCATAGCAAATCATAGCATAACAAAACATACCATAGCATAGCAAAACATAGCATAGCATACCAAACACTACAAAACATAGCATAGCATAACAAAACACAACAAAACATAGCATAACAAAACATAGCATAGCAAAGCATAGCATAACAAAACAAAACATATAGCATAGCAAAACATAGCATAGCATACCAAACATAACAAAACATAGCATAGCATAACAAAACATAGCATAAGAAAGCATAGCATAACAAAAGATAGCACATCAAAACATAGCATAGCAAAACAAAGTATAGCATAATAAAACACAACAAAACAGCAGAGCATAGCAAAACATAGCATAGCATAACAAAGCATAGCATAGAAAAACACAGCAAAACATAGCATAGCATAACAAAGCATAGCATAGCAAAACATAGCATAACAAAACATAGCATACCATAACAAAACATAGCATAGCATAACAAAACACAGCATAGCATAGCATAACAAATCAAAGCATAGGATAGCAAAACATAGCATAGCATAACGAAGCATAGGATAGCAAAACAAACCATAGCATAGCATAGCACACAGCATCACTCAGCCTCACCACAGCATCACTCAGGGGCACCACAACATCACTATGCGCTACCACAGCATCACTGAACGCCACAGCATCACTCGTTCGCCACCACAACATCACTCCGCGCCACCACAGCATCAATCTGTGCAACCATTCAACAACAACTGGTTCAAATATGTTCTCTCAATGTTTCAAGCTTTATTACAAATGTCACAAAAAGATGCTAATATTTCACTTCTGTTCTTAGATTTTCATCACAATAAAATACACTGAACATAATCTTCACAAGTTATTTACAAAAGTTTAAGCTATTGCCATTATAAATTACAATAACTTTTATTTAAGTATTCATTATTAAAAATAATAAAAGCCATTGTTATTTGTAATATCAATACATCTAAGTCACGTAAATACAACACATATTGCATTACAAATGCTATAGTTGTCACATTTGCCAAAGTTATAACTATTGGCATTGTAAATGACAAAGCTATTTCGCTATTTTCAAAACCAACACATAAATAAAAAATGTGTCATTTACAATACCAATAGCTCAAACTTTCCCAATGCGAGACCTATTGCATTGCAAATGCTTGTTTAGTTATGCCATTCAATATTCAATACATTAAGTAACAATTCATAGAAAGCAGAACAATAAAAACTAAGACAATTGATGGAGGCAAGGCGGTAGTAAGACTACCCGTGTTTTGGCGATATCGCCTTCATCAGGTCACCGTCATATTGCACTGATTGTTGAAAGGGTATGTCTATGTCAAAGTTCAACGCTCTGGAGTAAAGAAATGTTGGACTCCAAGCTGAATGGATCATTTTCTGAAAATCATCCTTTCTCAGTTTTTATTGTTCTGCTTTCTATGAATTGTTACTTAATGTAGGGGAGAAGTGCACACAGCAGGGGAGATGTGCACACAGGAGGGGAGAGGTGCACACAGCAGGGGAGAGGTGCACACAGCAGGGGAGAGGTGCACACAGCAGGGGAGAGGCGCACACAGCAGGGGAGAGGCACACACAGCAGGGGTGAGGTGCACACAGCAGGGGAGAGGTGCACACAGCAGGGGAGAGGTGCACACAGCAGGGGAGAGGCGCACACAGGAGGGGAGAGGTGCACACAGCAGGGGAGAGGTGCACACAGCAGGGGAGAGGTGCACACAGCAGGGGAGAGGCGCACACAGCAGGGGAGAGGCACACACAGCAGGGGTGAGGTGCACACAGCAGGGGAGAGGTGCACACAGCAGGGGAGAGGTGCACACAGCAGGGGAGAGGTGCACACAGCAGGGGAGAGGCGCACACAGCAGGGGAGAGGCGCACACAACAGGAGAGAGGTGCACACAACAGGGGTGAGGTGCACACAGCAGGGGAGAGGTGCACACAGCAGGGGAGAGGCGCACACAGGAGGGGAGAGGTGCACACAGCAGGTGAGAGGTGCACACAGCAGGGGAGAGGTGCACACAGCAGGGGAGAGGCGCACACAGCAGGGGAGAGGCACACACAGCAGGGGTGAGGTGCACACAGCAGGGGAGAGGTGCACACAGCAGGGGAGAGGTGCACACAGCAGGGGAGAGGCGCACACAGCAGGGGAGAGGCGCACACAGCAGGGGAGAGGCGCACACAACAGGAGAGAGGCGCACACAACAGGGGTGAGGTGCACACAGCAGAGGAGAGGTGCACACAGCAGGGGAGAGGTGCACACAGCAGGGGAGAGGCGCACACAGCAAGGAAGAGGCGCACACAGCAAGGAAGAGGCGCACACAGCAGGGGAGAGGCGCACACAGCAGGGGAGAGGCGCACACAGCAAGGAAGAGGCGCACACAGCAGGGGAGAGGCGCACACAGCAGGGGAGAGGCGCACACAGCAAGGAAGAGGCGCACACAGCAGGGGAGAGGCGCACACAGCAGGGGAGAGGCGCACACAGCAGGGGAGAGGCGCACACAGCAGGGGAGAGGCGCACACAGCAGGGGAGAGGCGCACACAGCAGGGGAGAGGCGCACACAGGAGTGGAGAGGCACACACAGCAGGGGAGAGGCACACACAGCAGGGGAGAGGCGCACACAGCAGGGGAGAGGCGCACACAGCAGTGGAGAGGCGCACACAGGAGTGGAGAGGCGCACACAGCAGGGGAGAGGCGCACACAGCAGGGGAGAGGCGCACACAGCAGGGGAGAGGCGCACACAGCAGGAGAGAGGTGCACACAACAGGGGTGAGGTGCACACAGCAGGGGAGAAGTGCACACAGCAGGGGAGAGGTGCACACAGCAGGGGAGAGGCACACACAGCAGGGGAGAGGCACACACAGCAGGGGAGAGGCGCACACAGCAAGGAAGAGGCGCACACAGCAAGGAAGAGGCGCACACAGCAGGGGAGAGGCGCACACAGCAGGGGAGAGGCGCACACAGCAGGGGAGAGGCGCACACAGCAGGGGAGAGGCACACACAGCAGGGGAGAGGCACACACAGCAGGGGAGAGGCGCACACAGCAGGGGAGAGGTGCACACAGCAGGGGAGAGGTGCACACAGGAGGGGAGAGGTGCACACAGCAGGGGAGAGGTGCACACAGCAGGGGAGAGGTGCACACTGCAGGGGAGAGGTGCACACAGCAGGGGAGAGGTGCACACTGCAGGGGAGAGGCGCACACAGCAGTGGAGAGGCGCACACAGCAGGGGAGAGGCGCACACAGCAAGGGATGGGCGCACACAGCAGGGGAGAGGCACACACAGCAGGGGAGAGGCGCACTCAGCAGGGGAGAGGCGCACACAGCAGGGGAGAGGCGCACACAGCAGGAGAGAGGTGCACACAGCAGGAGAGAGGTGCACACAGCAGGAGAGAGGCGCACACAACAGGGGTGAGGCGCACACAGCAGGGGAGAGGCGCACACAGCAGGGGAGAGGCGCACACAGCAGGGGAGAGGCACACACAGCAGGGGAGAGGCGCACACAGCAGGGGAGAGGCGCACACAGCAGGGGAGAGGCGCACTCAGCAGGGGAGAGGCGCACACAGCAGGGGAGAGGCGCACACAGCAGGGGAGAGGCGCACACAGCAGGGGAGAGGCGCACACAGCAGGGGAGAGGCGCACACAGGAGTGGAGAGGCGCACACAGGAGTGGAGAGGCGCACACAGCAGGGGAGAGGCGCACACAGGAGGGGAGAGGCGCACACAGGAGGGGAGAGGCGCACACAGGAGGGGAGAGGCGCACACAGGAGGAGAGAGGCGCACACAGGAGGGGAGAAGTTCACACAGGAGGGGAGAAGTTCACACAGGAGGGGAGAAGTTCACACAGGAGGGGAGAGGCACACACAGGAGGGGATAGGTGCACACAGCAGGGGAGAGGCGCACACAGGAGTGGAGAGGCGCACACAGCAGGGGAGAGGCACACACAGGAGTGGAGAGGCGCACACAGCAGGGGAGAGGCGCACACAGCAGGGGAGAGGCGCACACAGCAGGGGAGAGGCGCACACAGCAGGGGAGAGGCGCACACAGCAGGGGAGAGGCACACACAGGAGGGGAGAGGCACACACAGGAGGGGAGAGGCACACACAGGAGGGGATGGGTGCACACAGCAGGGGAGAGGCACACACAGCAGGGGAGAGGCACACACAGAAGGGGAGAGGCACACACAGGAGGGGAGAAGTTCACACAGAAGGGGAGAAGTTCACACAGGAGGGGAGAGGCACACACAGGAGGGGAGAGGCGCACACAGGAGGGGAGAGGCGCACACAGGAGGGGAGAGGTGCACACAGCAGGGGAGAGGCACACACAGGAGGGGAGAGGCGCACACAGGAGGGGAGAGGCGCACACAGGAGGGGAGAGGCGCACACAGGAGGGGAGAGGCGCACACAGCAGGGGAGAGGCACACACAGCAGGGGAGATGCGCACTCAGCAGGGGAGATGCGCACTCAGCAGGGGAGAGGCGCACACAGCAGGGGAGAGGCGCACACAGCAGGGGAGAGGCGCACACAGCAGGGGAGAGGCGCACACAGGAGGGGAGAGATGTGCACACAGCACAGCAGGGAAGATAGCGGGAAAGAGGTGTACATAGCAGGGGAAAGGCGCATACAGTAGATGAGAGGTGCACACAGCAGGGAGCTGTGCACACAGCAGGGAGATGTTGCATTCAGCTGACACTTTGCCAGCTGTCAGGCAGGGTGGGCACCTGCAGACTGTGTTTTGTGGCTTGGGGTGTCTGCTCAGTCGGTGAACTCAGATTTTGTCTTGCAGGAAGAGAGACCCCAGAGCGAGGATGGCTTTGAAGACTGTGTCTAGCGCCTTGACTCCTGCCTGACGCCTTGACCCCTGCCTGACCCTGAGGCCCATGGAGACTGCAGAGGATGGACGCGGCCCCTGCCCAGCAGGAGGAGCAGGTGAGCAGCCGAGGGGCGTTGACATGCATGACTTTCATGTGCCTGGTGTGTCCTCGTGTCAGACTTATGTTAATGAGTTTTACCGTTGTTAGAATTGGGGGTCTCTGGTTGGCGCAGCTAGGTACTTGCGACAAGCAGGGACCCTCTCCTCTAAGTCAGGGCAAAGGACTACTCCTAGGAATCACCCCTGCTCACCCTCTAGGTAGTGTGGCGCAAGCAGTCAAGGCTAATCTCTGGAGTACATGTAGCTAAGCATTTACAATATCACACACAATAAGTACCAACCCATCCCACAGAGACACAAGACTGTTGATCTGTAAAAATATATGTCTTTTATTTAAACTTTCAAGGAGCTTCAAATACAGTCTTCAATGCTTTACAGATGATTCCAGTTACTTTTAAAATGCCACAGTTCTTAAATATAAGGGACAGTACCTTAGAATGCCTTCAATCACTCTCAAAAATGGCTTCCTCGTGAAAATGGTTCAAGTTACATTTAAACAAATGCCACCGTGGTTAACAGTCAAGTGTTGCATCAAAAACAGTGTCCCTGGTCTAAAATCGACTTGGCAATACTTAGAATTGGCCCCACAATGATCCGGGCAATGTATGCAGCATACTGACTCCATTCGTTGGAGTAGGTACGCCTCGTAGCGCAGAAGTAGTTCCCGTAGGGCAACCGGCAAAAGGGCCTCGCTAACCCTCACGCGTCTCGCGTATCACGTGCACGGCGCGGGTGAGGGAACCAGGCGTACGGGTGGATGTGCGGCTCGAACTGCACTGTGCGATGGATCCGAAGAGTCGCACAGTACGGCGGCCACAGCTCTGGGACCAACAGTGGACACAAGGGGTGCGTGCCTCACAGACTTCGTGTCCAGAGCACGCCGCACCTCACACGCAAACAGAACCTTAGTCTTTGAGGGGAGTGCGAGGCGAACGGCTGCAGGGTCGATCCTCGGACGTCATGGTGCCGTCAACGTTGCTGTGTGTGCTACGGCGCGACCCAGTAGATCACGGTCCTTGGGAGGACAGGCTCTCAATGTGCGCGGTGCAGATTCACAGCGCACTTCGCTCCTTGACGATCAGGGCTGCAGGGATAAGCAGTACAGCTGGTAGTTCTTCCTTCAGGAGGGATAGCGCCCACTGGTCCTGGGGCGCAGTTCAGGGAGCAAGTTCACCAGCAAGCCCTTGGAGATTGTTTAAGTTGCACAAGTTGAATTAAAGTCTTTCTCAGTCCTTTTCCTCTCTCCTTCTTGCAGCAAGGCACCCACCACAGGCCAGTCTCTCAGAATTAGAGACAGTAGTCCTCCATGCAGCTTTCCCAGGTCCTTCTCTTCAGGCAGAATTTCTTCTTGCCGTAAACAGGATCTGGTTTCTTAGGAGCAGGGCTCCTACATTTATAGTCAGTTTCTTTTGTTCTTTCAGGCCAGGGGGGCCTTTGCATAGACCATTTCATTCTCTGAGCACTTTGTTTTCCTGTTCCTGGCTTCTTCGTTCAGTGTGAGGGGCAGGGACAGCAGACGCTCCGCAGGAGGTGGAGCCAGCATTGAGATGACAAGTACCGTCAGGAGCACTCTGTTGACAGTCTTCCCTCTTCCTGGACCAGGTGCAGGGCAGAGTCATCAGTCGCTCCCCAGGGGGCGGAGTCAGCATTGTGGTGGCAGAGCACAGCCCTATTCAGAGTCAAGGGGCACTCCCCCCACTCATCATGGTGTAATCTCTCTATTCACCACCTGTCATCCCCAGCCCTGTCACACACAGAAACCAGACGACAGATACACATCAGAACAGAGGCGGGCTGAAATGGTTAGGCAAGCAAATACTAACTTTCTAAAAGTAGTATTTGCAAACACAGGATATTAAAATAACCTTTACTAAAAGACGTATTTTATTATTCTGAGTTCAGGCATAATAAACTTGACTTTCTACCATGCTCTCTGAGTCTGTTGGGATTATAAAGTGTAATAATTCCAGCAGCCCATTCTGGCCTATGGAGAATAGGTAGCCTTACAATATTGAAAAACGAAAATGGCTGTAATTCACTATTAGGACATGCCACACACATCAGGGCATGTCCTACCTTATGCTTACAATGCACCCTGCCCTTGGGCCTACCATAAGGGTGACTAATATGAAGTTAAGGGAAGGTTTAGGGACTGGCAAGTAGATGTACTTGCACAGTTACCATGACAGTACCAGACTGCACGCAGGTTCTGCAATGGCAGACCTTAGACACATTTTACTAGACCACTTCTGTGGGTGGCACAACCAGTGATGCAAGCCCACCAGCAGCATTTGTATTTACAAGCCCTGGCACTCCTGGTGCACTTTACTGGGGTCTGACAGTAAACCAAATAAACCAATCATGGAATCCAATCACATATACACTTTTCAGTAGGGAGAGCATATGCACTTTAGCACTGGTCAGCAGTGGTAAAGTGCCCAGAGTCATTAAACCAACAAAAACAGGTCCGAGAGAATATTGGAGAAAGGCAAAAAGTTCAGGGATGTCCCTGCAGAGAGGGCCAAGTCCAACAACTGTAAATTGCCAGGCACAGTCTTCTGGATATGAGTTTACCATTAGCGGGCAGGAGTGTTGTTCTGTGTATGAGTTTACCGTCAGCGGGCAGGGGTGGTGTTCTGTATATGAGATTACCGTCAGTGGGTGGGGTTGTGTTCTGTATGAGTTTACCGTCAGCGGGCGGGGTTGTGTTCTGCATGAGTTTACCGTCAGCGGGCGGGGGTGGTGTTCTGTGTATGAGTTTACCGTCAGCGGGCGGGGGTGGTCTTCTGTATATGAGTTTACCGTTAGCGGGCAGGGGATGGTGTTCTATGTATGAATATACCGTCAGGGGGCAGGGGTGGTGTTCTGCGTATGAGTTTACCGTTAGCGGGCAGGGGTGGTGTTCTGTATATGAGTTTACCGTCAGCAGACGGGGGTGGTGTTCTGTATATGAGTTTACCGTCATTGGGCAGGGGTGGTGTTCTGTATATGAGTTTACCGTTAGCGGGCAGGGGATGGTGTTCTATGTATGAGTTTACCGTCAGCGGGCAGGGGTGGTGTTCTGTGTATGAGTTTACTGTCAGCGGGCAGGGGTGGTGTTCTGTCTATGAGTTTACCGTCAGCGGGCAGGGGTGGTTTTCAGTATATGACTTTACCGTCAGCGGGCAGGGGTGGTGTTCTGTATATGAGTTTACTGTCAGGGGGCATGGGTGGTGTTCTGTGTATGAGTTTACCGTCAGCGGGCTGGGGTGGTTTTCTGTATATGTGTTTACCGTCAGTGGGCAGGAGTGGTGTTCTGTATATGCGTTTACCATCAGCGGGCAGGGGGGGTGTTCTGTGTATGAGTTTATGGTCAGCGGGCAGGGAGGTGTTCTGTGTCTGAGTTTATGGTCAGCGGGCAGGGGGGGTGTTCTGTGTATGAGTTTACCATCAGCGGGTAGGGGTGGTGTTCTGTGTATGAGTTTACCGTCAGCGGGCAGGGGTGGTGTTCTGTGTATGAGTTTACCGTCAGCGGACAGGGGTGGAGTTCTGTGTATGAGTTTACCGCCAGTGGGCAGGAGTGGTGTTCTGTATATGAGTTTACCATCAGCGGGCAGGGGGGGTGTTCTGTGTATGAATTTACCATCAGCTGGTAGGGGTGGTGTTCTGTGTATGAGTTTACCGTCAGCGGGCAGCGGTGGTGTTCAGTGTATGAGTTTACCGTCAGAAGGCAGGGGTAGTGTTCTGTGTATGAGTTTACCGTCAGCGGGCAGGGGTGGAGTTCTGTGTATGAGTTTACGGCCAGTGGGCAGGGGTGGCGTTCTGTATATGTGTTTACCGTCAGCGGGCAGGAGTGGCGTTCTGTATATGAGTTTACCGTCAGCGGGCAGGCGGGGTGTTCTTTGTATGAGTGGTGTTTTGTGTTTGAGTTTACCGTCAGCGGGCAGGGGTGGTGGTCTGTATTTGAGTTTACCGTAAGTGGGAAGGGGTGATGTTCTGTGTATGAATTTCACCATAATCTGACGGGAGTTTTCTTCTGAAGATGAGTTTACCATCAGAGGGCAGGGGGGTCTTATTTATATGAGTTTACCGTTAGCAGGCAGGGGTTAGTGTTCTATGTATGAGTTTACCATCAGTGGGCAGGGGTGGTGTTCTGTGTATGAGTTTACCTTCAGCGGGCGGGGGTGGTGTTCTGTATATCAGTTTACCGTTAGCGGGCAAGGGATGGTGTTCTATGTATGAGTTTACTGTCAGCGGGCAGGGGTGGTGTTCTGTGTATGAGTTTACCATAAGCGGGCGGGGGTGGTGTTCTGTATATGAGTTTACCGTCAGCGGGCAGAGGGGGTGTTCTGTGTATGAGTGGTGTTCTGTGTTTAAGTTTACCGTCAGCGGGCAGAGGTGGTGTTCTGTATATGAGTTTACCGTAAGTGGGAAGAGGTGATGTTCTGTGTATGAATTTCACCATAAGCTGACGGGAGTTTTCTTCTGTATATGAGTTTACAGTCAGCGGGCAGGGGTGGTCTTCTTTATTTGAGTTTACTGTAAGCTGCCATGGTAGGGTCTTGTGATGAAAGAAGGCTGAAGGGGGGGGGGCACGTATTAGATGTGAAGAGTGTCTCAGAACTCCATGGGACACCTGCCGATTTCCAAGCTCATCACCTCGTGGAGGTGAGTTGTAAGTCGAGGGTCTTCCTGTCTTTTCCAGGTCAGTGGTGGGTCCAAACCAGGAAGTGTTGGCTCTGAACAAAATTCTTATTTTTGTTCCACTGGTATCTTGTTTGTTCTGAACTTGAGATATTTACCAAACTTCCACACTGTTAGACGGACCGGGAGGGTCGGCCGAGATTACGGGGAGAGGTCTCCAGGGAGAGCCGTCTCCAACGACTGTACAGATAAGTAACTTCCCCCCCCACAGACGGACACCACACAAGATTGAAGGTTAACGAGACTTTATAGGCAATTCTTAGGTTACGTTGATATGATACAAGGAGGTCTGGACTCAGGGGTCCCCTCGGTTCTGATCTCTGGTTGAGGAAAAAGGGGTAGCGGGACAGTCTTAGTTGCCAATGAGTTAAATAGCTCTCAATCCTCGAGCTCGGTGTGTTTGCTGATCGGGCCGTGGAGGAGCCAAGCCGGTCCCGAGATGGACGAAGGATGATCGACGGGCCGTGGAGAAGCCAAGCAGGTCCCGGGATGGATGACGGATGGTCGACGGGCCGTGGAGAAGCCAAGCAGGTCCCGGGATGGATGACGGATGGTCGACGGGCCGTGGAGAAGCCAAGCAGGTCCCGATGCAGATGACGGTTACAACGGTCCGCGGCCTCGCCAGCAGATCCGGACGACGATGAAGGATGAAGGTTACGACGGCTGTGGCAGCGCCAACAGGCAGGACGATGGTGCACAGGACAGAGCTACGGCAGCGCCAGTAGTCCGTCCAGGGTGAGTTCCTCTTTACGTCTCTCGACTCCAAGATACAACTGCCTTCCTGCTCTGGAGCTGCCCCAGTTATAGGGCTGGCGGGCTTTGATGTCCGGACCCTCGCACTTGGAGGTCGGGAGGTCCGGGATGAGGGAGTCCAGACACCCAGCGGGGGGGTGGAGCCAGCGCCCGGGGAGGCGATGGGCGAGCGGCACTGGCCGGGGGAGAGCCATCGACACCTCTTTCTCCCATTGACCTGCCAAGTAGCTCGCTCACCTCCTGGGTGGAGGGTGGTGCCGGAATGTCTGAGGCCGGGCTAGGCCCAGGGTTGAGGTCGATCGGGGGCCAGGCGGCCTCGTGATGAAGTGTCCAAGATGGCGGCCCAGGCTGAGCGCATGGGTCGGCAGTGGATCGGGCCCATGAGGTGATCATGTTCGAGGGCAGGTGTCCCTGAGGGGACGTAGGACGTACAATGGTGGTGTGTGGTGCTTGTATGACTGGGCTCGGGCCTGGTCGAGCCGGGGGAGAGCGGCCCGTCATGTGGCCTGTCCAACATGCGTCCCCCCCAGCTGAAGGCGGGGAGAGTTACCCATCCTCTTGGGGACTCTCTTCGTCGAGGCGGAAAAACCGGGACAGGCCATCCGCGTTGGCGTGGTCGGACCCAGGCCGGTGTTCAACCGTGAAGTCCATACCTTGCAAGGAGATGGACCAGCGTAGCAGTTTTGGGTTTTCCCCCCGCATATGCATCAACCACTGCAGGGGTCGGTGGTCAGTCTGTACCCGAAAGTGGGTGCCAAAAAGGTAGGGCCGGAGCTTCTTGAGGGCCCATACCACAGCGAAGGCTTCCCTTTCTATGGTGCTCCAGCGTTGTTCCCGGGGTAGGAGTCTCCGGCTGATGAAGGCCACCGGTTGATCAAGGCCTTCGGTGTTCACTTGGGACAGGACTGCCCCAATGCCCTGGTCGGAGGCGTCCGTCTGGACGATGAACTCCCGGCTGTAGTCTGGGGCCTGGAGCACAGGAGCGGAACACATGGCGGCCTTTAACTGTTCGAATGCCGCTTGACACTCTGGGGTCCAATTCACTTTCTTGGGCTGATTTTTTGATGTGAGTTCGGTGAGAGGCCCCACGATGGTACCATAGTCTTTCACGAACCTTCGGTAGTAGCCCGTGAGGCCCAGGAAGGCTCGCACCTCAGTTTGAGTGATAGGGGGTTGCCAGTTCTGGATGGCGGCAATCTTCAGCTGTAGAGGGGCCACTAGGCCGCTTCCCACCTGGTGTCCGAGGTAGGTCACCGACCCTTGTCCAATTTGACATTTGCTGGCCTTGATCGTGAGGCCAGCTCGCTGAAGGGCTTGTAGTACTGCTTGGAGGTGGTGGAGGTGCTCGGTCCAATGGTGGCTGTACACAGCGATGTCGTCCAGGTAGGCGGCGCTGAACTCTTCGAGCCCCGCCAGGACCTGGTTGACGAGCCGTTGGAAAGTCGCTGGGGCATTTTTCATGCCGAAGGGCATGACCTTAAAATGATAGTGGCCATTGGGGGTGGAGAAGGCAGAACGTTCTTGTGCTCGGGATGTGAGGCCGATCTGCCAATAACCTGCCGTCAGGTCGAAGATGCTGAGGTAGCGGGCAGCGCCCATTCGGTCGACCAGTTCATCTGCCCGGGGGATGGGGTGTGCGTCCGTTCTGGTGACGTCATTCAGGCCCCGGTAGTCGACACAGAACCGGAGTTCTGGTGTGGTTCCGGGGGCGGCCGCTTTGGGGACCAGTACGACCGGGCTGGCCCATGGACTGTCTGAGGGCTCGATGACCCCGAGCGTGAGCATCTTAGCTACTTCCGCCTGGATGCAGGCCCGTACCCGATCAGGTACGCGGTAGGCCCGGTGGCGGATAGGAGGGTTGTCTCCGGTGTCCACATCGTGCACACACCAGGAAGTGACACCTGGGGTGAGGGAGAACAGACTGGCAAATCGTGATAGGAGGGCTTGGCACTCGTGGCGTTGTTCTCTGGTGAGGGACTCCGAGAGTCGGACCCCATCCACGGAGCCGTCTTGCTCCTGGGTCCGCAAGAGGTCAGGGAGAGGTTCGGAGTCGTCTTCAACCCCATTGTCTGTGGCCATCAAGAGACTGAGTTCTGTTCGCGCAAAGTGGGGTTTCAGTCTGTTGGTGTGGAGGACTCGGAGCGGATTCCGGGCGGACTCCATATCGATCAGATAGGTGGCAGGACCCTTGCGCTCGATTACCTTGAAGGGTCCCGTCCATTTGTCTTGGAGAGCGCACGGTTCTGTGGGGGACATTACCCAGACCTGTTGCCCCGGCTCGAATTCAATAGATGAGGCGTTCTGGTCATACCATTTCTTCATGTCCTCTTGACTTGTCTCTAGGTTGGCTTTTGCTAGGTCTCTGAACCTTCGGGACTGGTTGCGGAGGGTGAGGAGGTACCGGAAGACATCGGGCGGACTCTTGGCCGGAGGCATCTCCCAGCCTTCTTTGATCAGGCTGAGTGGCCCCCGTACTGGGTGCCCATAGAGCAGCTCGAATGGGCTGAAGCCTAGGGACTTCTGTGGGACCTCCCGGTAGGCGAAGAGGAGGCACGGCAGCAGCACATCCCACTGGCGACGGAGGGGCTCTTCCAATCCCCCGATCATCCCTTTTAGCGTGCGATTGAACCGCTCAACAAGTCCGTTTCCTTGGGGGTGATAGGGGGTCGTGAAGCGGTAGGTGACCCCACACTGTTGCCAGAGGGACTTCATATATTTGGAAATAAAGTTTGTGCCTCTGTCACTGACGACTTCTCGGGGGAACCCCACACGGGAGAAGATCCCCATCAGGGCCCGGCCGACCACTGGGGCTGTCACGGTCCGGAGAGGAATAGCCTCAGGGTAGCGGGTGGCGTGGTCCACTAGTACCAGGATGAAGCGATGGCCTTGTCTTGTACGCGGGTCTAGGGGTCCCACAATGTCTATTCCGACCCTCTCAAATGGGGTCGTGACTACTGGAAAGGGTTGCAGGGGGGCCTTTAATTTGCGGCCGCTCTTCCCACTGGCTTGGCACGTGGGGCAAGATCGGCAATGCTGGTGCACATCGTTTCTCATTTTTGGCCAGAAGAAGTGGGTCACTAGGCGGCTGTAGGTTTTATCTTGTCCCAGGTGCCCTGCCAGGGGGACATCGTGGGCCAGATTTAGCAGGAAGTCTCTAAAGCGGAGGGGCACCACTAGTACTCGGTTGGCCCCTAGCTCGGCGATTCGTTGCTCGCTGTACAATAGGTCATTGTCCCAGTAGACCCAATGAGTTCCGGAGGTATCCCCTGCGCTTTGGGCGAGCGCTTGTTGTCGGAGTCCCTCAAGGGAGGGACAAGTCTCCTGCTCCTGACGAAATTGTTCTTGTGTGGGTCCCCCTTCTTGAGCCCACTGGTCAAGATTAGCAAGGTCGGAAGGTTGGGCAAGTTCGAGGGGGATACCATGGTCGGGGGTCTCGGCGGGGGCGACCGGGGGCGGTGGCGCCGGCCATTCTGGTTCTTCGGGGTGAGGGTTGGCACGGGCGGCCATGGACCGGGTGGTGACGCACGCCCAGTCTGGGACGCCCAACATCCCCAAGTGTTCTTTTCGCTCCACGGCTGCCCACGGGGAGCTTTCCAGGTCATTTCCGAGGAGGCAGTCCACGGGGGCGTCGTCTCGGACCGTTACCTTCAGCATGCCGGAGACCCCTCCCCACTCAAAGGGGACGCAGGCCATCCGACACAGACTCTCTGAGTTGTCGGCGGATCGTACAGGGCAGAGAATGTTCGGTAGATATTGTTCTGGGGTCACCAGATGACAGCGGACGGCTGTCACACTGGCCCCGGTGTCTCGAAGGGCTTCGGCCCGTTGTCCATTGATGCTCACCCATTGGCTGTACTTCTGGGTGTTAGCGGGTAGGGGGACCCGCGGGACCATGTCTCTTCCCCCTAAGCACGCGAGAGTCATGGCTGCTGGCTCCCACTCTTGATACTCTTGCTCGTCTGTTTCTTGTTCCTCGGAGATCTGTTCTTCCCCTAGTGCCGCGGCGGCCACCTGGCGGGGTCTTGGACTCTGATACTGCGGGCAGCTTGGGTCGTTTGCATAGTGGCCGACTCGTTGGCATCGGTGACATGTAACATTGGCTCTGTATCCCGGTCGCGCCGGGGTGCTGCCCCGGTTGGCCGGGGGGGTGGTGCTGGTAGTGGGGGCGGCCGGAGTGTTGTCTCTTCCTCGTCCTTGGCCCCCTCCTCCTCCTCTGGGTCGGGGGTGACCATTGTTGTTCCTGTTCTGCTCGTAGGACCCATTCCGGCCCACTCTGGTGATCTCCCACCGGTCAGCTTCGGCTGCGAGCTGCCGGGGATCGGTTAACTTGCTGTCGAGGAGGTGTTGGCGTAGTTCAATGAAGCAATTGTTGGACAGATGCTCCCATACCATCAGATTGAACAGCTGCTCGTAGGTCGTGACGTTGTTCCCTCTGATCCAGCCTTCGAAGGCTCTGCTAAAGTACGTTACATAGTCCACCCAAGTTGTACCTGGAATGCGTGTGCAGTCTCGGAACCGCTGACGGTACATCTCGGGCGTGAGGCCATAGCGGGTGAGGAGGGCCGCTTTCATATGGTCGTAGGAGGTCATCTGGTGGTCTGGGAGCTGTAACAGAGTATCGCGGCCCTCATTAAGGAATTTGCCCCATAGGCCGGCTCCCCAGTCGGCTCTATCGATCCGGTGCGCAGTCATCGCGATTTCATAGGCCTTAAACCATTGCTGGATGTCGTCTTCTCGAAAATATTCTCGGACCACATCCTTGGGGATGTGCACTTTTTTCTCCGTGGTCCCTGGGGTGGACGGTCGGTCAGGCACCCCTAACTCTTTATTCTGTTTGCGCAGGTTGATCTCGGCTAGGTTCCGCTCGTGCTCGTACGTTAGTCTTTTTTCCTCGAGCTCCCTTTGCCTCTGTTTCTCCTCTCTTTCTTCTCGGAGGCGAAGGTGCTCTAAGTTTATTTTTTGCTCGGCCAATTTGAGTTCTATGTCCATCTTGAGTCGGGCCATTTCGAGTTCGTGTAGTCGGGCTTTTTCTCTTTCTTGGATCTCGTCTTGCGAGAGACTGGTTCTTTGCCCCTCAGGGCCCGTGCTGGTATTTTTCGCGGTGCTTTGCTCAGGGGCTTCGACATCCCCGGTCTCTGCCCAAGATTCTAGGGCATGCTTGAAATCGTCCTTGGTACTTAGTCCGGTGGTAGCGATACCTAGTTCGATGCAGAACTGCTTTAGTTCACGATGGCTGTATTCCTCGAGTTTTTCCATTTGGAACTTCTCAGTTGATCCGCTCTCTTTAGTTGACATTGTTGTTCGTTGTGGGGTGAGCTACTCTCTGTACGTTATGCGGTGATTCGGATCGCGCCGCTGGCCACCAATGTTAGACGGACCGGGAGGGTCGGCCGAGATTACGGGGAGAGGTCTCCAGGGAGAGCCGTCTCCAACGACTGTACAGATAAGTAACTTCCCCCCCCACAGACGGACACCACACAAGATTGAAGGTTAACGAGACTTTATAGGCAATTCTTAGGTTACGTTGATATGATACAAGGAGGTCTGGACTCAGGGGTCCCCTCGGTTCTGATCTCTGGTTGAGGAAAAAGGGGTAGCGGGACAGTCTTAGTTGCCAATGAGTTAAATAGCTCTCAATCCTCGAGCTCGGTGTGTTTGCTGATCGGGCCGTGGAGGAGCCAAGCCGGTCCCGAGATGGACGAAGGATGATCGACGGGCCGTGGAGAAGCCAAGCAGGTCCCGGGATGGATGACGGATGGTCGACGGGCCGTGGAGAAGCCAAGCAGGTCCCGGGATGGATGACGGATGGTCGACGGGCCGTGGAGAAGCCAAGCAGGTCCCGATGCAGATGACGGTTACAACGGTCCGCGGCCTCGCCAGCAGATCCGGACGACGATGAAGGATGAAGGTTACGACGGCTGTGGCAGCGCCAACAGGCAGGACGATGGTGCACAGGACAGAGCTACGGCAGCGCCAGTAGTCCGTCCAGGGTGAGTTCCTCTTTACGTCTCTCGACTCCAAGATACAACTGCCTTCCTGCTCTGGAGCTGCCCCAGTTATAGGGCTGGCGGGCTTTGATGTCCGGACCCTCGCACTTGGAGGTCGGGAGGTCCGGGATGAGGGAGTCCAGACACCCAGCGGGGGGGTGGAGCCAGCGCCCGGGGAGGCGATGGGCGAGCGGCACTGGCCGGGGGAGAGCCATCGACACCTCTTTCTCCCATTGACCTGCCAAGTAGCTCGCTCACCTCCTGGGTGGAGGGTGGTGCCGGAATGTCTGAGGCCGGGCTAGGCCCAGGGTTGAGGTCGATCGGGGGCCAGGCGGCCTCGTGATGAAGTGTCCAAGATGGCGGCCCAGGCTGAGCGCATGGGTCGGCAGTGGATCGGGCCCATGAGGTGATCATGTTCGAGGGCAGGTGTCCCTGAGGGGACGTAGGACGTACAATGGTGGTGTGTGGTGCTTGTATGACTGGGCTCGGGCCTGATCGAGCCGGGGGAGAGCGGCCCGTCATGTGGCCTGTCCAACACACACAGACCGGTTGTTTTGTTGTATCCCCGGTGTGTTTCTCTGAGCTCAGGTGGACCCCACACACCTGCATTTATTGCCGCATTCAGCCCTCTGTAGGCGGAAGCTTCTTGTGGACCATTCCAAGGCCTGCATCGGCCTTCGATCCCGCGCATGGGTACCACTGGTCGGCTTCATTGTCAGCCTCATCAGTGCGGTTATTTAATGGCTTTCCTTCCTCTTCATGTGCTTGTCCCTCCCAAGAAGCATGTCCTGTTTACCATCCTACGTCTGGCCAGTGGCGTAACAAAACTTGAGGGCGCCCCCTGCAAAGTACATGGAGGGAGCCCCCCATTCTCCACATCAGTCAAGAGCTCTCAGGCCAGCGACCCGCATACTGCAGGGGCTCACCCCAGCCATAAAAAAAGCATTCTGGTTCCTCCATTGGTCACATCCGCCCTGTCATCAGGCGATTTAAATACATCAGTAAATACTACTATGGCAGCTCCTGATACATATACCTATGACTTCTAGGCGGCATCTACCATAGACCACAGCATTCTTTGTCTCCCTAAGACTAACCGAATGCTGTCGGTGAACGCTTCTCTTCCCCCCTTCCTTACTAATAACTAATGGAGGATAACAAAAAATATATTTAGTATTTTCTTATGCAATAGCGTATCAAGCCGTTGCTGCTCGCAGTCCTCACCAGTTCCAAACGTATCCATATTCTGCTATTGCACCATCCTGTCGACCCTATTATTATCCGGAGATGTTTTTTACCCCTTCCGTGAACTGGGAAAAGCAATACTTTGCACGAAAACGAGTCCCTTTAAAACCTTTGCTACTTATACAGGCTCGCAAAGCACTCACTTGTTTTACTAACTGTTGTTGTAAAGCAAAAAGGTAACTCATTCTAGGATTGGAATTACGGCTTAGAAGTGTGGGAGTTAATACTGAGACATAGGATGATTTTTTGCATGTCTGCCAGACACCCGTTCTTCCCTGCACGCGCACACAATGCAACAATACAATTTAGCTTAACAAATTGTTCAGAAATTTACCGGAAGGTAAAGAAACAGCCCATATTATTTTTGCAAAGAAAAATAGACAAACGTCTACTGTATACCCAATGACATAAAAGCCCTAGCGTGCACAGCTTGTCCAAATCCACGCCACCTAATTCAACCCTGCCAAGTACCACGCATCTGGTGTTAGACTAACGCATTTAAGTGTGATGATCCACATCACCGCACTGAAATGCAAAATCATGCTTAACAGGCATTGTGCCTCCTCGGGTACCAGTGCTGCTAATCAATGCTGGGGTAGTATTATATCCATGCGGCCGCCGTCTGTTTTCTGGTGCTTCCCCTGTCTCCTAAACATGGTGCGGTAAATTTTGTTATGCAGTACAGCTGCCTGTGTGGTAGTCCTGTAATGAATGTCCCTCTTCCATGCCCACAACCTTTTCTGTATTTCCGTAGAGTGTCCATAAAGTTGGGTCTCATGAGGATTTGTTACAGGCGCGCATGCGCCATGCACCGGCAACGCTACGATGTCAGTCGCTTCGAGTGCGACATCTCAAACGACTGGTTCCTGACTAGAGCTAGGGGCTTTAGAAGGGCACCTGAGCTCTGGAGTGGGTGATGTTGTGACCCGGGATAACCTCCGCCTCCCTGCGGGGAGCGATGTGCAAAAATTGCCTCTCTGCATGGAGGCGCCGGGATCTAAAATTCCAACACGATGACACCACAGCTGCGAAGTGCTCAAATTTCATTGCTGTTTTGTAGGGGGGAACGGAAATCACAATGAGTAAGTATTAAGTGAGTAAGATGCAGGAGCCTGTTTCCAGGCTGATTCCTACTTGTTTTCTTTGAAACTTTCACATGGCGGTTATAGCTACTTTCAGCAGCAGACATACCGGAAAGGAAAACAAAAACTTTAATTGTGAAGGTCTCATAACTCCTGTGACCTAGGTGTATTGGCAACTCTTACCTGTGTCAGAGCGTTGATTTCTTCAGATGCAAGATAGATATATGCCTGCACTGATTAGGGGTGTTACATTGAGTAATTGCTAAATGCGTGACAATGGTTTCCGAAAGCGTTACTGTACCCAGGTGTCATTGTATTGATACCGCACATTACACTCTCGGAGTGCATAGACACAACCTCTCCTCCCCTTACTGCCATGAATTATTTCTCCTCAAAGGGTTAGTGCCTCCAGTTATCGCTCGTAGCTCCCTCTGTTACTGTGGTCAGTCCTTGCAGCCATCCAACGCCTGTTGGCCCGTCCCGCGGTCCTCAATGCTCCTCTTTTGACTAGAGTCCATCGAGAGGCATGCTCCAACAGTCTACTTCAATGCCTCATCCAGCCTCTCAAGTTCGGGCCTCTGCCTGCTGGTGGCAGACCCGAGAGGCACAATGTACACGCACACAGAAGAGGCCTCAGGTCCCCTGACGTCCAGCAGGTGTTGTATTAATGCACCTACAGACCTTGCTCCGCAGACGAGCTGATTGCGCCGCGGGTCTAGGTGCCTACCGTGGCGTAGGGAGCTGTCCTAACTCTAGTCTGGGAGCATCAGAGGCACCACTGCACACACTGCTTCAGGCTCGGATCTGCCCTCCTCTCACACTCCTGGCTAAATGGACCAAACACTTCAGCCCAGGGCAGTCTAGACCACATAGTCCTAAAACACGTTAGATCCCAGTTGCCCCTGCCGTGGACAGAAGATCACTGAGGGGCACTAGAGGGTAAGTCACTGGGTCTTACTGTGATTTTGGCATCACAGGAACGGACTGATTACTCATAGATGGAAGCAGCTCTTTTTGGAAGGTTTAATCTGACCGCAGATTAGAATTTAAAAACAACTTTGCAGCATTTCTACGCAGAGTAACCAGACATTATGGGAGGCCTGATTGGACCTTGAATAAACTGCCACTTTTAAAGCCTGGAGTCAGGGCCGGACTGGCCATAGCGGGCACCGGGCAATCCCCCGATGCGCCACATGGGTGGGGGCCGGTTTTGGGCCCCTGGGGGGCGTTTTTGTTACAGGGCCGTTTTTGCAGCATAGTTGCAAAATCGGCCTTGTACCAAAATCGGCCAAAAACCAGCCCACAAAGAGCTCGGCGGCCCCCCCCAACCCCCCGAGTGGGGAGGGGGGTGGGGCGGCGGAGCACTTTGCCGGGGCCGGTTGTGGTTCCCAGTCCGGCCCTGCCTGGAGTAAGGTGTAACCTGGCGAGGGCAAACCTCTGATTTCTGCAGAGAAGATCCTATGAATATATTTTGTAGAGTTACATTAACATGTAGCTGATGGAAAGACACCTGGCAGGCTGGTCACCGTGAGGGTGCAGAGGAATACACCTCAATTAGATCACATTATCACACTGATTCACTCATAGATGCCAAGGTTTCAGATTGGTAAGTGTGACGTTTGACGTTTTCATAATTTAACTGTAATAATGGGTGACATTCACACAGTCTGATTCCGCTCAGTTTTCAGTAGCCTGCTGTCAGCGCATTTTAGTTCAGTGACTTTCTTAGAGTTTCTAGTTGCTCAAATGGGCGTGATTTCTAATATTTATGTTTCCCTCCTCTTAATTGCTTGATTTTGCTCACGAGAAAGTGTCACTCATACACGTTAAAATGTCACTTATAATTACACTGAAATTATGAAAATGTCACACATTGCAATCTGAAAATTTGGCAGCTATGCTAAGTCTACCACACACAGCACATTTGAACATCTCATAATTCCATGGCACGCAACTCTACTATAAATAAATAATTTAACCCTACAACATTCGATACCACATAATTACAATACTAAAAATTTAAAAACACATATTTTCCACTTCACTCCATACCACATAATTCCACATCTCATAATAAGATTCCACACAACTTAATACCACTTCAAACCACGTAATGACACTCCACACAACACAATTCAACTACACATAATTCCACTTCAACCTATATAATTATACTTCACACAACATATTTACACTCCACTCCAAAACACATAATTACCCTCCACAAAATACAAGTCTGCAACATGCTGTATAATTCCACTCTGCACATTTATACACCACACCATGCCGCATAATTCCACACGTCACACAATTCCAGAATTCATCCCCACACAATTCATCACACAACATAATTACACTCCACATAATACCACTCAGAACCACATAATTTACCTCCACATAATTATGCTCTACTCCATATTGCATAAATACACTCCACATAATTACAGTCTATGCCACGTAGCAACATTCCACATAACTACACTTCAAACCATGCCTCATAATACCACTCAACATAATTTGCACTCAACAGCACACACGTCCACGTCACACAAATTGTTCTCTGCACATTTCCATTCCACACCACATAATTCAACAAACTACATAACTCAAACCAATAACACAATTACACAACACAACACATACATCTAATCTACACCACAAAATTCCACATCATGCTACAATATTTAACAGCACAACATATAAGTAAACTCCACTACACTCCACAACACAAAATACCATTCCAGACAATCTCGCTCCAAGACACACAATCCCACTCCATGACACACAATCCCACACCACATAATTCCAGTACACTCAATACCACACAATTACTATCCACATTATTACACTGCACACAATGCCACATTATTTCACTACACAGATCCAATCCACACAACACAATTCCACAACTAACTGTTCCAATCCAAACCATAAATGACTTGCATATATGCAAATTGATATATTGCAAAATCATATATTGCAAATGCTGGTTTACCTTCCAATGTGTCCCTGCAGATCCTCTTCCTCGAGGGAGCTGTAATCCTTCTCCTGCCCCTGTCGGCTCTCCTTTGTGCTGCCTCCTGCTCTCTGGGGCCCCCATCCCCATCCTTGTCCTCTCCCGTCTCAGAGGCGGTGCCCTGTGGTGAATGCTGTCTCTGGGGCCCCCACCCCCATCCTTTTTCCGGGCCTGGCTTGTGGCTCTGAGAAGAATCTCAGTGCAGGCTGCTTTAGAGCAAGCCTCTCTCTCACAGCTCTCACCAAAGAGCTGAGGGAGCTCCCTTCATTTACAGAACAGTGGGGGCCTCCCCCTGCACTGCGGTGGCTGCAGGGGTGTTTGTTACACCCCTGATAAAGGTGACATCCACACCCTCCTCGACCAAGGTCACAACACAGCCATGATCCTTTTTAGGTCTTGGCTAGTAACGCGCTGAAAGCGCGTTCTCGCCAGAATACTATAGTCGGGGACTCAGCAGTCTGAGAACGCCGAAGTGAGACAAGACCTGGCCGCGCGCAGCGTTTCCCCATAGGATAACGTTGTGCGCGCGGCCAGGTCTTGTCTCCACAGCATTGCATGCCTGACCGGATCGCGTCGCGCCCCTCTCTGGAATGCAGGGGGAGTCTGCAGAGGCGCGCGGCGCTGTTCACGAGGCACGCGGTGCTCATAAACAAGCTGGCTGCCTCTTCTCTCACCCGCCCTCCCACCTTCAGCCTCTCCCTCTTCAGTTGTTAACTCCTCCTTGTTTTCGTAGCTTTGAAAACACGCCCTCAAGGTATCACGTTAACCCCTCTCCGCCAATGCAGTGTTTTCTGAATTTCACATTTTGCGTGATCCAGAAATGCTGCCAATAATCTGCTTGTTTTATTTGAACCGGATAAAGTTGCTTGCGCAGTTAAATGCTGCGCTTTATTTGGCCTCTTGTCACTTTCGTGGAACAGAAGAGTGAAACACTGTAAATTACCCCCGCCCCCTACTTCCTACCCCAAAACCAACTATTCGGGATTGTTGTATCTTCGCCACCTACTTTTCGGAGGCAGTTTGTATGGTCATCGATTAAATTCCCAAGTTTGCATTTCTGAGCGTTTGATCCATTCTAGAACATTGCTGTTTGAAGAATAGTGCACGCTGGTGTAAATGTCTCAATAAACCGACCGCTACTGCCCAGCCTTATAAAGGGTAGGAAACTGCTTAAAATATGTATTTTTTTCTGTTAACATTTCGTGTGGCAAGACGTAGAACCTCGTAAAAACGAATCTTTTTCTGAGTGTAGAATGAATCACTAGAGCTGAGCTGAGCCGCTGGAGTCGGCTATAAGAGTTCGGACCCTCCCCTCCCCACCCTGGTAAACTCGGCCTTCAACCCTTAGGAGGTTGCTAAATCCAGTACCTTTAAATTGGAGCAAATAGTACCAATTTTTATTTAGTGCTTAGAAAAGGCACAGCTCGGTGTTTAGCGCTATGTAAATAACACCCCATTGTTATGTGAAGGTTATTTGTCTGCAAATATGAAGATATCGAGGATTCCTTGTGCTCTTAATGATGCCGCATAGGAAGCACCGTTTAACACGACGCTGGTTCATCCAGCCGCGCCGCCTTTGAAGGAAGGACTCCAAACAAAAATGCGAGTAGTTGCATGTTTTTGATGTCTCTAATTCCTGGCATTCCCGCTGCCTGTGAGAAAGGCAGGCCCGACCCCCTGTCTGACCTGATTTAAACAGCCCGGTGTGTTTTCTACCCTTCATCCTCCCGTGAATAAAAGATAACCTGACAATTCCTTCAGGCGGAGCAGCCAGACGAAGCCCAAGCAAACCAGCAGCACAGCGAGGAAAAAAGCTATAAAAAGAGAAGCTTTGCACAAATTGCTATTCTACTCGCTGAGCAGTCTGTGGATTTCTATTTGTGACTACCATTATTTTTATTAACAAAAAAATCTTTTTCTGCTCCTTTTGCGTGCGAATGATGGTGGATTTCTTTTAAGACATTTTTTGCATGGCACACAATCACTCTCTATCTCACTACCTCACAACTTCACTCTCTCTCTCTAACTCACTACCTCACTCTCGCTCTATCTCACTACCTCACTCTCTCTCTTTCTATCTCACTAACTCACTTTCACTCTCTTTCACTACCTCACTCTCTCTCGATCTCACTACATCACAACCTCACTCTCTGCTTCTATCTCACTACCTCAGAACATCCCTCTGCCTCACTACCTCTCTCTTTCACTACCTCACTCTCTCGGTCTCTCACTACCTCACTCTCTATCTACCTCACTCTCTCTCTATTTCACTCCCTCACTCTCTCTCTATCTCACTACCTCACTCTCTCTCTATCTCACTACCTCACTCTCTCTCTGCTAATGCAATAGGTCTCGCATATGCAAGCAATTAAGCTATTGCCAATATAAATGACAATGCCATTTATTTAGGGATACAAAAAAAAATGAGCAATGCCAATAGCTCTACCTATAATATTGCCGAGACCATTGCATTGTAAATGCTTGTTGATCTCAGCAGCCTTCGACACAGTCTCCCACTGCAAACTCACCGCCAGACTCCACGACGCCGGCAGACAGGGAATCTCCCTCGACTGGCTCCGCTCCTTCCTCACCGGCAGAACCCAAAGAATCAGACTTCTGACCTCCCTCTCCAAAGACACAGAGATCAACTGCGGAGTACCCCAAGGATCATCGCTCAGCCTCACGCTCTTCAACATCTACATGGCCCCCCTCGCCACCATCATCAGACAGCATGGACTCATTATAGTACCCTACGCTAATGACACCCAACTCATCCTCTCCCTCACCAAGGACCCCATCAACCCCAGACTCAGCTTCTTGGAAGGAATGTTGCATTCTAGTTGAGCAGCAGCTGCCTGAAGCTCAACTTGGAGAAGACAGAGGTCCTCAGATCCTCCCCCTCTGCACTGGACAACACCTGGTGGCCCACCGCACTCGGCAGCCCCCCACCCCTACGAACCAAGTCCAGAACCTCAGCGTCGTACTTAACTCCTTCCTCTCCATGACCCGACAGATCAACTCTGTCACCTCTACCTGTTTCAACACCTTCCGCATCCTTTGGAAGACTGTCAAATGGATCCCCCTGAAGACCAACACCCACCCACTTAAAACAAGCAGACTGGACTATGGAAATGCCCTCTATGCCAGGATCAAAAGGTCTCTGAGCCGCAAACTCCAGACCATACAGAAAGCCGCAGCCAGACTCGTCCTCGGCATCCCTCGACCCAAACACATCACCCAACACTTGCAAAACCTCCACTGGCTCCCCCTCAAGAAAAGAATAACTTTCAAAGATGCTCACCCACGCCTACAAATGCCTCCACAACACCGGACCCCAATATCTCAAAGAAAGAATCTCCTTCCATGTACCCAAGACCAAGAGAAACCTCTGACTTGCCATCCTCGTCGAACTTCTGTGCATCTGCAGAGCAAGAACAGGTGGAAGAACCTTCTCCACATCGCGACTAAGATCTGGAACGATCTCCCGATCAACATCAGAAGCGCCCCCACTCTGCACATCTTCAGGAAGACCCTCAAGACCTGGCTCTTTGACTGACCGGAGCTGCTTCCTCTCCTCACCCTCCCCCCACGGCGCCTTGAGACCCTCATGGGTGAGTAGCGTGCTTCAAAATTCCCTGATTGACTGTTTGGGATGAATGAGAGAATGGAGGTAGAGGACATTTTGAGAGATATAGGGTGAGAAACAGGATGCTGCATTGGATATGCTGAATTAGAAGAAAAGTAATAAATATATAGATCAATAAGTGCATGGAAGGTAGATAGATGCATAAAGGAAGTAAGTATATGTAGATTAAAGATGCATTAAATAAACTCCAGCTTTCAATTGTTGTTTTTATTTATTTATATATATCGTAATTCTATAGTGAAGCAATAATACTTACACTTCTTTAGCAGAACTAATGAATATCTATATCCATCTACCTATATATATATTTAAAACATAAATATGCTACATGTTTATACAAAGCAATACACATATATAGGTACACATCTATAGTACAAATAAATGCTTATATACAGAGGGTCGAAGATTTACACAGCAGTAAGTCTTGATACAATCTTTTCAAAACACCTTACAGGTTTAGCCGTCTGCTAGAATCTTGTAATAAGACAAAAAAATCATTAAACAGGGCTCGAAAAATCATAAAAACTTTACTAGACTTGCAGGTCTAGTAACTTGAATACATTACTCGATCTCACTATTATGTACTCTACCCATGAACTGGTCTCATCCTCATTGTCCCACAGTTCACTTTACAAAATCCTCTAACTTTAGTCACAGAAAGAAAAAACATGTAGGAACACAAACTGACTTTGGACCTCTGTCTCTAAAGTGGAGAAAGATGGCAAGATAATACGATTTAAAGGCAACTTTATTGCTCATTTACTTTGTGAGCAAGTGGAACACCTGTTGTCAGCTCGCCAGAATGGGTGAGTAGGCTGATAGCTCGTCCTGATTGAATCTAGTTCACTATTGCGAGTGGATTTTCTGAGCCCTGTTAGATTATAGATACATCCATTTACATAAATATATACCCATATAGATCCAAAGAGGGTCTATGGATCAGCCCTCTTCTGTCATGAGTCTAGTTAAACTCTGTTTCCATCAGTGTCCGGGCTGATAGTCTGTGCTTCAGTTTTCAATGTTGTTCTTTTATAGTAGTTTCACTTTCATTTCTTTACTTCTCCTCTTGTTATTTTCGTTTTTTGAGAGGATAGGGCTGCTTCCCAGGCATTGAAACGTCTGCTTGACGCTCATTTCATATGCCGTGTGCTGCATCCCGCGTGGTCATTTCTTCTACATCAAGCAGCCATCATGGAATGCTGTTGTCCATATTGAGTGTATCATTGTTTTACCATTCCAAGATGGCCAACGCTTTGGTTATAAATGTGGCAGCCATGCTGGACACTTAAAACAACGATAGACTATTTACAATACCACTTAGAGAAGGACACCCACTGCCATGTTTCGTTTCATTATTGGAAGTATATTCCTGCAGTGTTTGGACCGCATCATGTTGTCTTTTATTCTACTTGTTTTCTTTGAGCTCATCTAGCGTAAGTTATTGAATATGTTTGTTTTATTGTGATCAAGTCATAGGGTGAATATTAACCCTTGACAGTGAACTCCGCTCCGTTTGCGGAGTTCTCCACACTCTGTGGAGCACATGTAGTGCCCAAAAACGCTGCACCGCAGAGCGGAGAGGAGGGTTTTTTTGGAGTGGAGTTTGTTTCCTCACTCGTGCTCATCAATGCCAAGTTGGCTAGCGAGGAAAGTCCACCTCCTCGTCAGATTTTTCCTTGCTTGCGCTCGCTGAGGTCTAGTTGGCAAGCGCGAGTGAGGAAAATCTACCTCCTGGCGAGATTTCTCAACGCGGTCAGTCGGATTTCTCAATGTGAGTGGTCGCGGCAGGTTGCGCCCACTAATGCTGAGAAACCTTTCGTTCGCGTTGAGAAAGCTGCAGTTTGAGTAGAAATCTATTCGAGCAGCAGAAAGGAAGCAGCGCCCTCTTGCGCTGCGCCTGATGCTGTTTGCGATGATTTTACAACGCGAGAGTAACACCCGCCACACAAACAATTCACCATGAACGGCCTGATCCTAACGCACTCCGCCGTTCGCAGAACTCCGCGTCGTGCGGCACAGTTTTTATGTCACACCTCAGAACTCTGCGAACGCCGCCCAGTCTGAGTCTGGCTGGACGGACACAGAAGACACTTTCAATACAAATTGACGCATATTGGCATTGCCAATGCTTGTTAGTAAAGGCACGGAGTCGATAGGTCAAGTCACAGCAGCCAAGACAGACTATTTAGTCATCAGCTTCTTGGCGCACTGGGGTGCTTCGTCTTGGAACGCCCTTAAAATGGCGCCCTGTGCTCTCGCCCAAAAGCGCTTCTGGCGGAGGGTTCAGGACTCGTGACGCTAGTTGGCACCCCCGCTGGGACGCTCGCCTTGGAGGGGAGAAGTGTCTTCACTTCCGGTGTCAGTCTGTGCACTGCAGAAGCTGCAGAGGTAGGTACGTCCCACACACCTGCCCAGGGTGGCCAGCCCAGCTGTGGCCAGCAGGGGTCAGTGTCGGTCCAGGCTGGCGCTCTGCTCTCAGGGCTCCGGTCTATAGCGCTAGGAGGGAAGGGCGCCCTTCTACCCGCTGCAGCCCCCTCAGGTATGTTTAGTGCTGCCCCCCTCTACTCCCCCCGCCCCCATTCTTGGGCATCTGTTCTCCTGGTATAAGAGAAGCCCCCTCCCTTAGCTGCCTGCCCGTGGCCCCCACCAGCCCCCTCCAGGAGGCCAGTGTGCTCAGACCAGCCCACTGCCTGCTGATGCGATTACACTCTAACCATAAAGTAACCATTAACTCCCCCCGAGGTTAAAGGTCAGCACGCCCCCTCTCTCCTCACCGCAGCGGGGCCTCCAGTCGAAGGGCAGAGCTGGCACGCGCAGGTACAGCCGAGTTTAACTTTACAAACTCTCAGAACTTTAATGTAGGTTACATGTTCGTCAAATGTTTATGCATCCTGTTCATGGAATTGTGTATTCTAAATCCCCAAAACATACAAAACGTGTGTGAAACGCTCCGTGTGTTCTTAAAACATGGATCTTTCAAAGGTACTGAAATGCTATGTTGTATGGATTATTTATTTTAATCGTAATATATGCTTTTATTTGTAGACTCCAGAAGTAGGTTTGGATCCGACGTTATTTGCAGATTAAAAATTCATACAAAAATACAATCTAAATGAAAGTCTAAAAGATGCAACTTAATGGTGAAAACAAAGCACCATGTACTATTGGAACGTGTGTTCGCGTGCTTAATGGTTTTGGTATGGACAATGAATATGCTAATAATTTGGAGTTACGCGTCTGACATGCAAATGTCTGTCATTAATCTGTGTTTTGGAACTCTGAACGGCCTGTCCGCGTTATGAGCCCTCCTTGACGCCAATGCATGGTGACGTGTTTGAGTAAACTACCCACGTGTTACCCATTGACAGGGCTACCAGACTCATTAGAAATGTGCCTTTCCGTCACCACATTTCTCCCCACCTGCGGAGCCTCCATTGGCTGCCTGTCCACAGGAGGGTCGAGTTTAAAGCGCTAACAACACCTATAGAGCTACCAGGGGTAGGGGTCCCTATGTACCTTAGACAGAGAGGGCCCGATTCACAGAACTAACTTAAGACAAAATCCTAAACTTACTACTTTTGGTATTCACAGAAGTTAGGATTTTGTCTTAAGTCTGTCTTAAGTTTGTCTTAAATCTGTCTTAAGTTTGTCTTAAGACAAAATCCTAACTTCTGTGAATACCAAAATGGTAGTAAGTTTAGGATTTTGTCTTAAATTAGTTCTGGGAAGCGGGCCCAGACTCCGGAAATATCGCCAGACTCGGGTCTTGAGAGCCAATCTCCAGCAACTGCTTAGGATTCCTCGTTTTTCTAAAGCCAGGATTGACGGTCGAGCTTTCTCATGGAGAACTGCGTCTCTGGAACTCCATGCCTGACCACCTTCGTAAGTCCGAGACTGAACAAGCTTTTAGGAAATCATTTAAAACCTGGCTTTTCGGCCGCCCGTAGACCACTCCTTTCTTTCTTCCTCTGCTGAATCCGCTGTTAGCGCCGGGACACCTCCGTTGGAGGTAGCTGTGCGCTGTATACATGACCAATTGATTGATTGATTGTTTATTTTCATACTAGAAGTCCCAAACTAAAATATTGGTCACCAAAGACAAGACTAGCGTGAACACCCAAAATGAAACCGCCCTCTGGCACAAGGGCACTCATTCGTAGATGATCTGCATACATTAAAATAATGTCACCTGAAGAGGCTGGTATTCACCTGTACAAAGGCAAGAAAATCCTGGTAAAAATCTCACTAACGGTGATACAAGTACTGTATCTACTGCTTTAAATGCTCACACAGGTTAAAATATGTGGGCAGGACCAAAAGAGAGATGGAAATTAGACTATCCAAACAGAAAAGCAATATATGTAACAGAAATCCAAAGTCAACGCTTGCAACACATTTGGAGGAATTGAGACCAAACTTAATTCAATTAAACTTTCAGATTTTGGAGACCATTAAATTAGGCCAGGAAACAGAATTTGGAAGGACTATTTCAAGAAGATATTGATTGGATGAAGAAATTGGATTGCATCCAACCAAAAGGTCTCAATGATAGAATATGAATCTCAGGTTTTATTTTTTTTGTAAAACTTTTTTTCCTTTTGTTTTTTTAGGTTTTTACCCCATCTCTGTCTGTTCTTGCTTCGGAGCCAGTAGGCGTGAGCTCTAATCCAGGCTTATCTCTTTACCAAAACTGCTTGATCCTGGCAAATCTTTTAACATCCCGAAGAGTCAGTTCCCAGATCTGCTAATAATTGAGAGTGCCCTGCGGCCGTCAGTTTACAGTGTGTGACGTGCAAGACAAAGCATTCATTCATTCACTGATGAACACTATGGTCTTGCACCAGGTTTCTTTGTGCTTGTCCAAGATCACATGCGTGATGAACTAAATGTCAAGAACTGCGGTGAATGAGAGATTGCGGGGGAGTTGCGTGCAGCATGTTGTGGACAAGTTGTGTTCTGCTTGCTTCAGTGTAGAAATGCAGTGCTACAGTTTGCAAAGAGGCCATTGGTTGCAATGTGGGGATTTACCTCTACAAAAGCGAGTTTGGGCGAAGGCAGGCCCGAGGTAGAAGAAGCGAGGAGTAAAGACCGCGCTGTCAGAGGGGGTTGAACCCACAAGTAAAGGAATTGTTGGGACCGGTGCCGAAGCTGCGGCACTCTTCTTCCCAGCTGGATCCGGCACTGCACCTCTGAGGTGGACATGTCATGGTGGCCGTCTTCACCTTCGGTCGCTCAACTCCATCTTGCGTTCTAAGTTACAATCTCTGGATGCTGGCTCTATGGTTGAACCTCTAGGGTAGGCCGCCATCTCTTGATCCGGCTCAGAAGCTCTTCTGGGCCCGTGGACCTAAAGACGGCGGTGCACAAAGACCCAAGTCCTGGCCGTGGAGCCGGTGCCTCTGTGGACACCTGAGGTTCTGCACTTCTCTGGATGCTGGCTCTATGGTTGAACCTCTAAGCTAGGCCGCCATCTCTTGATCTGGCTCAGAAGCTCTTCTGGGCCCGTGGACCTAAAGACGGCGGTGCACAAAGACCGAAGTCCTGCCCGTGGAGCCGGTGCCTCTGTAGACACCTGAGGTTCTGCACTTCTCTGGATGCTGGCTCTATGGTTGAACCTCTAGACTAGGCCGCCATCTCTTGATCTGGCTCAGAAGCTCTTCTGGGCCCGTGGACCGGCAGACGGCGCTGCACAAAGACCCAAGTCCTGGCCGTGGAGCCGGTGCCTCTGTGGACACTTGAGGTTCTGCACTTCTCTGGATGCTGGCTCTATGGTTGAACCCCTATGCTAGGCCGCCATTTCTTGATCCGGCTCTGAAGCTCTTTTGGGCCCGTGGACCTGCAGACGGTGGTGCACAAAGGTCTAAGACCTGGCCGTGGAGCCTGTGCCTGTGTAGACACCTGAGGTTCTGCACCAGGAGTTCAATGTTACTTCAGCTGACCCTCAAGAAGACATTCTCCGCCCACCCTGAGCTGCTCAGGGTATCTCAGCTCAGACCTTCACTCACTTCAGGTAAGGACCACGGACGACCGTGTCGAGAGCCACGTTCATGCCGGGTGGCCTGGTCCATTCGTTCCAAGAAGCCCATCTCTGGGTCGGCTCATCGCTGTGGCCTGATGGAGGGTCTCCAGTGGAGGGGATGTACCACCTCGTCTCGCAGGGGTTTGGTTGCAGCCCCTGTATGATCCTACAGTGGTCGCAGAACGAGGCCGGTGGACACGGCGCCCTGACCTGAAGATCTCAGCTGACGCGTTTGTTAAATTTTAACCAGTTTCACAGTAACCAGGACAGTCCGAGATGGTGCACACAGTGCCTTGTGCACACACAGATGATTTGTGAGTTTGGAGCAGAACAATAAATGAATATCACGACTCTGAGCCACCCCTGGAGACCAGACCGTCAACACACTAAAGACACCATCAAGAAATTGAAAATCAACACATAGAATCTGAAAATACTATGTGTATTCTTAAAATGTATAATTCATCTATACAGTCTGGGATTATTCCAAGAACATGGAAGGAAGCATTTGTGCGGCCTATACTGAAGAAACCAATGGCACTCGTATCTGGCTCCAAGATATTGGAACGAGCTGCCTGTTCCCCTCGAAAAATCTCTATTTAACAGCTAAAAGCCTTCCTATTTTAATCACACTCTCGCGCTCTAGTCTCAGGATACAACTTCTAGGCAAGCGCCAGAGGCCCCGGGTGATTTGCGCGCTATAGAAATTAATTTAACATAACATTTAACATAACAAAATACTGCCTGAAGTCTCCCCTGCGAGGCCGCCATTCGGCTTACATTGAGCGACATCACGAGGATGAACACCTGCACAGCCCCACAAAGGAAGACCGGTGAAGGCCACACCTACACCTGGCCAGCCATGCTAGGGACAGGGGGTGACAGGGCAGAGCTCCAGGTGGGAGCAGGACTGAGGCAGAGAGAGTAAGTGATCCAGAGATGAGTCTCAGGGGTTCGACCCCTCAAGGGGGGCTGGCACCCCACCGAGTGACCCCGGCCACATTATCACCCAAGAGTAGACATCCTCATAGTGCCAATATCGGCCACACTCACCAGCCCTCCCTCAGCAACATACATGTAGCATAAATAAGCAGACAAGACAACTTTTGTTGGAGAAAATTGCTGCAGGTTTATTAGCATATACATATGCCAACATGGTGGGTTATCTTACAGGCGATCCAAAGGCAAGCCGCCCCTCGCGGCCTACCACCTGATGGGCCAACTTGCACCGTGGCCTTAGCCAATCGTTGCTTAGCGGTTGTGGTGAGGGGATAGCCCCTCCCACTTCTGATGAACCGTCGGTCCACCCTCTTGCTCACGCCCCCCCCCTACGAGAGGTGGAGCGTTCAAGCGACCCCCGGTTGTACAGGTTTCCAACCGCCCGTAGGATAGCGGGGCGCTGTCGCACCCCCAGGGTCCACCGCACAGACTTCCTAGGGATATTAGGCCTCAGCACCCTTTTGTGCTCCTGAAGAGGGTACTCCCGGGTACCTTTCCGCCTCTGGATCGCCCTGTAACTCCGCCACAGCCCTGGGTGTGGCGACCGTCGCAGCCAGGGCCCCTCACCAAGGCCGGCATTCCTACTTACATCCTGCTATTTCTAGGGCCTCTACCCTAACCAGCATGAATCAGTCCATGCTTATAATGGGCAGATGTACCCCTCGCTCTCAAAACACCCTGTGAATTTGGCGTGTAGCCCCCAGGTCTATTGAGGCCAAGTCTCCTCTGCCTAGTGAAATGACGCATAGCGCAAACTTCCTGCGCGCAGGCTCCATCGCCTCCCCTGCCAAGCTCCCTGACACAGGAGCCAGGGGTGATTTCCGACCACTGACGTTTCCCTGTCCCCCTGGATGCTAAGTTGCACCGAGTGGTCGTTGTGGTCTTCTAATCTGGTTCGTACTTTGCCACATTGACCAGACAATTCCCTTGTTATTTTAAATTATCCCTGGTGCACATAGCAAAGGTGTCACAACAGGCTTGAGGGAATAAGTGTATGGTGTCCGTCATTAGACCCTGCACCATTTCGGGAAGTGCCGACCTACAGATGCCCGGACCCTGTTATCCACCTTTGACCCTTGATACTTACACCAGTATTGGTGTCGAACTACAAGATTGTGCGTCACATGTTTCACTATAGTCCTTTTTGGTGGCTTCGCGGGGACCCATCTGTGTCCCTGCAAATGCTGTGTCACGCAGTTCAGCCCTATAATTTCCTAGCCCGTCCCTCAAAGACACCTACAGCCCGCTGCCCCCGCAGCTCAGGTGAAGGGTTTATGGCCCAGGACACCCCAGTTTGTGTTTCTAACATTAGCTCCTCTACAGGCTCCAGCTATTGTGATTAACTACCCCTGTCCTGGTAAGGCCTGCCAGAGGCCAACCCCCCCACCCCTCCTTTGGTGACTATCTTGCCATGGGGTATGTGCCCTAAGCACGGGTGTCCTCGCATACTTGCCATGAAACAAGAGGGGGAACCCCCAAACGAATACTTGCCCGTTTTTGAGCAGTTGGAACGCCCAACAATCCTTCTTCAATCATATTTGCCAAATTAAGCTCTGCCCCCCTGCTCCCCTCAGCATATTGCACCCAAAACAATAAAATAGCTAGCCGCTTCTGCCAAAGCCTGGCTATAGGACGGGATTTTTTGTCTGTCTTGGATGATCTCGAGGGTCCATCTCTTGGTGCATGCTTGCAACACTTAACCTATTCCATTAGTTGGACCGCCCACTGTCTGGCCGCTAGCCTCTCTGTCATGAGTATAAGGCCAGTTTGAGTTTTCATAGGCAACTTCCCTTCTTACCACTGTGTTGAGCATCTCCTCGTGTTTATCACATGTACTGTTCGTCCCCCTTTGCCTGGCACTTGTTGGACCCTATGAAGTTTTTAACAAGCACCGTATGCACCTGTATATACATGTTGTGCAACTAGGGGAACTGTTACTTCATCACTCGTACTTCCTGGCGTGTGAAAACTGCAACGGGAAACCTTACTTTAGTACCTGAGTAACCATCAAATGAAATACTGTCTAGGGGAAAGCTTACCAGTGGACTTAGCTAAGGGCCCGCCACTGCGTGTCAACCCAGGTTGCTGAATTTTTTACTGTTAAATATTGCCTGCCCACATCCGGACCCTTCATGTAAAATGAGTCAAACAATCGCCTACATGGCCATAAACGCACCAACCTGTGTCCAGAGGAATTAGACAAGTAGAGTCTTATTGTATCAGCCAGACCCGAAGCGGAGCCAGACTAGAAGGCCCTAGTGGGGACAGACTGGAGGAGATATGTGTGGCTAAATCAGGCCCAAAATTCTGTGCAAATTGATCCCGCATCACCATATTGCCAATGGGCCTGAGATAAGAAACTGGTGATGCATAGATGCAACTTATGTGAATGTCTCAGTGTGGGCCAGAAAGTCGCGCTTACGGAAGTCCAGACTTGACAATACCGTTGTCCCTGACCACCTGGACAGGCCCTCTCCCCTGCGGTGTGCAAACTCTATAGTGAGTCACAAGTACTGACCTTCAGATAACTACTGTAAAAGACCCCTGGGCACCCCCCTAATGATTACCATACCAGTCTTCTGCCAATCTACCCATGTGGTTAACCCTCCTGTCATCTATGAGTTAAGGCCAGTAGTTGAATAAGGTGATTGAGCACCACTGGGCTGAAGTGTAAGGATGTCATGGTAATTGCACAACCGCTACACTTAACACTGCTTCTACTTCTCCCCTACAAGAAGTCTGAACCGAGTTGGCACCTTGCCCCCCAAGAGCACTTAACCAGGAACAGCCTTCAGGCTCCTGTCCCAGAGCACGCCTGGGCCATTCCTGTTTCCGTTCCCACCTGTCCTTCTCAGAGTGGTGCCTGCGTACTTGATCCGATTGTCCTGGAATTAGAAAAAAGGTTACACTCCATCCCTGGACGTGCGGACCCAGAACCCCACACACTGGCCCCAGTGTGTTCTTCCCCTGTACCTGCTCCAAGCCCTGGCAGGCCAGCCTGCTAGGCGTGGTTTGACCATCATAGAACGAAACCCGTGGTTTCTGGAAGAGAGAACAAATCCATGAAAACAGCCCCTAACCAGCACTGACCGGTAAGACTATTGCTAACTCAATCGCCAGGATAAGAGCCCCTTACTTGAGCACCAGTTGATGTACAAAAGAACTCATTCCATTATTGCACATGGGATGCATGATTTGCCCAGACACACCATTTGTGTAAAAGAAAACGCATTTCAATATTGTCACAGGGGATGCAAGATTTTCCCACACCCTGCCATTGCTAACCGAGCGAACCCCCCCGATTAATTTCCTAGTAAATCAACAAATTGCTCAGACTCATCAGTTGTTTTAAAAGAGAAAAACATCCCTTTATTGCACAGGAGCCACCTGCTCTGCTCAGACTCACCAGTTGACTACCAATGGATTACTTCCATGGGGCGTAACCTGCGCGCCCCACAACAGGGACATTAATGACTCCAGGGGAGAACCTGGCTGTCCCAGACCCTAGCTCACTGCCGCCCCCAGTGTGCATGACCCTTCTACCTGTTGATAGTTCAGGTGGCCCCCCCCTGTGAGTCGGGCGGTTCTCCAGCGCGGTTCCTGCATGTGAGACATAAAACATCCATTAGAAGCCCTGCCCCCCCCGCCCCCCTCATATACCAATATATATTCTCTGCAATGAGGCAGGGGCCATCAATGCCCCCCACGTTACCAAGGCTAAGCCTGTTTGTCAGTTACGAGAACTAGCTTGCCCATATTACATTCCCGGAAGGAGTTGGGTGCGGCAAACACTTGCGTACGGCCAGAGGTAGTAGTGTAGTGCTGCGCCTTGAAACTAAGTCAATTATTCAAATGCTACGTCTGATAATGACCATTGCACTTTGGTGTGTGTGATTTAGTATCGCATCTTAACTGGTCCCCTTACCATTCTACCCAGGAACACCTCCTCATCCCAGGCCTTCAAACTGACCTCAAAGCTCTCCTCCTTTAAAGACACTTCCAAATACAATTCATGCCCTCTCCATTATCTGAAGGAAGTCCTTTTATTATAGCAAGTTCTATTCTCCTTGACAATGGAAGTGCCTTCCCAGTGTGTTCTTGTGGTTAGAGAGTCTGCCATTTATTGCAGTATTATCCTTCTACCTGTTTTTGGTACTCTTTTGTAACATGCACACGTCACTTTTATCTTGTAACACACTGTTTGCTACCTCTTACACCGTGTTTGCTTCCGGTACTTGCACAAGTGCCACCATTACTTACGTAACGTTTGTTCTTGTGTTTGACTGTCTGCCATGTGTTGCAGTCTTATACCTCTACTTGTACTTTGTACTCTTTTGTAACTTGCACTCCTGTCAGTATTTCCTCCTGTGCAGCACCGTTAGCTCCTCCTTGTATTATTTGCCCACGTTTGTCACTTTTCTTCATGTAACCTAGCGTTTGCTTTTGTAAGGAGTTCACCTATAGTGCTCCCATGCATCCGTTCTGTTCCTAATGTAAAGCGCCTGAGCTGCCGAGTGAGCTCTTGAGTAATGCTTCGCTGTGGGCCTGACTCAGGGAGGAGATCGCCACAGGAAATGGAGGAAGGCAAAAGGTTCCCAAGTCACCTGCCTAGACTAAAACGGGTCCGAGGATGCCCACCCACAGTCCGGCTCACCATTATAAGAAGTCCCGACTCCCGTTGTGAACCTTATCGGACGCTGCCGGGTCTGAAACTAGCCCCTTTGAAGTTACATCCTAAACCCAGTCTCTAATACCTTACAGCATGCTTGCAGCGACACTCCTGTGCACGTACCCATAGCGTACAGCACGCCAAGACCTCATCAGACTAACGGAGAGGAAGGGAATCCGATCTGGCCAGCCGCAGCAATGCTGCCAGCACTGCTTGCACGCCATCCTCTGTATGGCAGCACGAGCTCACATGCATAGCCGACGCGCCCAACTAAGACAGTACCCCGCTGCACCATTGCGCATGACCCTTGAGAGAGACCTCTGTGGCCTGAGGCACAACTGAGCTCTAAGCTCCGCTAATGACTCCATCCGAAGTGAACCAAAGAGAGCGCTCCTAAATGATGGCAACATGGTCTGGGTGTCCTTCCGCCTTACACTCAGAGGACAGACCAAGCCAAAGCTTCCGTCGCATAGTGTTATGACGACTCGCCCCGGAAGAATGAGTGATGCACCAAGGCAACAGAAAGTAGACAACAGACTTCTTGGAGTAGGCACTCGTTATTTTCCATGTGCACTGAAAACAACAACCTTGCGCACACTCTTCAAATCACGGAACCAACTCACACCGGCGCCAGATTAGCTGTTTTGTTTGCATCCCTCTTGAGGCGGAAGCCGGGAGGTTCTGTTCCTGACATCTTCGTGAATTTTGTAATTTTAAAAATACAATTATACAATTGCTTGATTTAATAAGCTTTTAGTCTTCCCCTCACCTCCCTGCTACCTGGGCCACTCTCAGCTGAGCATAGACGCTGACGAGTCGGTCCCAGGTACTAATTCCACGGCAGACATATTGGGTGGGTTCTGCCAAGGAGGTGCCAGGGGCCAGGCCGACTGATGCGTCGGACCCCTCTTACTTCTCAAGCGCTGTTTACTCCCTCCGGGCCTTGTTAGCACTTAGACCCCCCTGGCATTGCTGTCATTATAAATATGTACCGGAGGAACTGCAATATGGCTTCGACTGTCAGTGCTCTAATACTATTCAAAACTCCTCCCCCTGCCGCGCCTCTATGCATTCCGTCAGTTAGGGAGTTACAATCCTCTTCCCCCCCATTCTGGAGATTCGGGGTTTCTTATAAATGCTCGCTCATTAGTGAAAAACACCCTTGCATTTAGAGACTTTATCTCAGAAAACAAGCCTTCTTGGGCCTTCATTACTGAAACTTGGGGCTCAGAGTCAGCTGGTCCTGATTTGGTTGACGCCATCCCTGAAGGTTACACTTTTGCGAGACTCGACAGAACAGGTCGAAAAAGTGGGGGAATTGGTATTTTACATAAAACCTCCTCTACTTGCCGTATCGAATCCCTCCCCTCCCCTCAGAACTCCTTCCAGGCCGTTCATTTTTCTCTTAGTCCCTCACCCACAGTATCCCTCACGGGTATTTTAATCTATAGACCCCCGGGTCCGAGACTGGCCTTCCCCGCCAGTCTCCTAGAAATTCTCGAACCATATATTGACAAACCTAATTTCACCATCCTTGGCGATTTTAATTTTCATCTTGAAAATTCCAATTTGCCTTACACACTTTCCCTTGTGGAGTCCTTGGCCTCCTGTGGGCTTTCACAAAAGGTGGGATGCTCAACTCACTCCGCGGGTCATACACTAGATGGGGTCTTTACTAATGACCCCAGGCTGGTAGTAGGCCTTCCCATTCCCCTTTCATGGTCTGACCATAAGGCAGTCCCCTTGGAGTTCATATCTGGGCTTCTGGATCTGCCCTTAAAGGTTAATAACATCTGGACTCTGAAAAGGAATTTTAAAGGACTTAATAATGAGGCCCTTGGCCCCCTTCTAGCAAATTATATGTCCTCTTCTAAATCTGATACGGATACTGCCGCTCAGGAGCTTGTTAATATCATCTCGGAGGCAGTTAATATTCTTGCCCCCGCTAAGCCCCATTACTGTGCCAGGAAACGTACGTCAGCCCCGTGGTTCTCTGATGCCCTTAGACTACGCAGGCAGGAGTGCAGGAGGCAGGAAAGACTCTGGAGAGCCCATCTTGACCCTGATGAAAGGACCAAACATAAGAACCTCATCATAGGATATAAGGCCGCAAATTTAGCTGCCAAACAGGCATATTTTATCAATTTGACTACCTCCCTATGCTCCCCCTGAGATCTTTTTAATATTGTGGATTCCCTGTCTCTTATTCCTTCTCCTGATCCCGTTGTTGCATCTCAAAAACTTTGTGATGAGATTTCCTTGTTTTTTCACACCAAAATCGGAGACATTTATTCTGGCCTAGAAGCCCTTAATTCTATTCAGGACTCCGCTCTGTCAGCTGACCTTCCTTCAAGACCCAGCTGCCCCTTACCCCGAGAGGGCATTTATCTGACTTCCCTCTATTGTCCCATGAGGTCTTAAATGGCCTGCTTGACAACCTTAAATCGGGATCTCCCTTAGACCCCTGCCCTCTCAAAATCTTGAAAAATTGCAGAGAGGTCTTACTCTCCCCTTATCTTCATGTGATGAACTTGGCAATCACGAACGGCGTCTTCCCCGCAGCCTGGAAGCTCGCCATTGTCAAACCTCTATTAAAGAAACCCACCGTGGATCCTGGGATTCTTAAAAATTTCCGTCCAATATCCCTCCTCCCTGCCCCCGCTAAGATGCTTGAGGCCCACCTCTATCACCATCTGAGTGCCTTCCTGGGTAAAGCTAGCCTGCTAGATCCATCCCAGCATGGCTTCAGGAAGGCTCACAGCACGGAGTCGGCCCTGACAGTGGTGGTCAACAACATCCGTGCTAAGGTCGACAGAGGTCAGTCTACTATTCTTATCCTGCTCGACATTACAGCCGCGTTTGACACCCTGTCCTCCTCCATTTTGGCCATACGACTTGGTGAGATGGGAGTGGAAGGACCAGCTCTGGGTCTCCTGACATCCTTTCTTAACCAGCGTGCCCAAAAGGTCAAACTGGGTGACTTCCTTTCCCCGGCCAAGTCTTTGCATTGTTCGGTCCCGCAGGGCTCATCTTTGAGCCCCACACTCTTCAACATATATGTGGCCCCACTTGCAAGACTTGTTAGATCTTTTGGACTGGAAGTCCTGTCGTATGACGACGACACTCAGATAATGGTCTCCCTATTCCATTCTGTGGAGTCCACGGCCTTAAATTTTAAGAACTGCATGGAAGCCATGGCAGGTTGGATGACCTCGAATTTCCTCAAACTTAATGGGGAAAAAACTGAGGTCCTTGTCTTTGGGGGCAAGCAAGATCTCTGGTCGGAGGAGTGGTGGCCGCCTGCTCTGGGCACCTGCCCCAAGCCCTCCCTTCCCGCTCGGAATTTAGGGGTTACCATTGACACCACTCTTGCTTTTGACAAGCAAGTTGGCAGGACCATTTCCACTTGCTGTGGGGTACTGAAGATTCTCAGGAAACTTGTTCATTACCTCTCCCCTGATCTTGGAAACAGATTTCAGTGGCCCTCATCTCCCCTCGCTTGGACTACTGTAATGCCCTCTATCTTGGCATAAGTAAAAAGCTAATTCATCGCCTCCAAATTGTCCAAAATGCTGCAGCCAGGTTTGTGGTGGATGCCTCCAGACGTGTTTATGTCTCGGGGATTAGAAAAGATCTCCACTGGCTGCCTGTGCAGGCAAGGATCAATTTCAAGGTTCTTGTACGCACTTACCGTGCCCTTCACGGTCTGGGTGCTGAGGACACTGGATCTCTTGTATCCTTCTACACCCCTGGCAGGGACCTGCGATCAGCTCATAAAAACCTTTTGACTACACCTCGAATTGCCAAGGCAAGGTGGGGAGGGAGAGCCTTTTTCTCCCTTGCCCCCAAATTGTGGAACACGCTTCCAGCCAATCTTAAGGCCCAGCCGTCTCTTGCTCTCTTTCGAAACAATCTAAAAACCTGGCTTTTCTCAGAATCCTACCTGTAAGCTGTCTCTCCTGGGATCCCCCGACCATTCAGCTGTTTCCATCATCTACGCCTTGATGCCTCCGGGTTAAGTAGCGCCTTACAAATTCACATTCATTCATTCATTCACACAAACCACGCCACCATGTGGCCACATGCATAAGTGTCTGCGACCGTGCCAAGTGCTAGAAAACCATTGGCTCAAATCAGTGCAGAGAAAATACCGGCGAGGCAAGTGAAGGCCTTTGTCTATCTGAGGGCGACATGTTACCCAGCATGCCGCTAGGCCCAGGGGATCAGCATAAGATACCAGGGCAGCCCAACAACCCAAGCATCGATAAGCAACAACCATAGTGAATCATCAAACTCGAGCTGTACTACATAAAATGTGTTGGACTCTTGTCGTCTCTAAGACAAATGGCAAAGCGAGCTGAAGGAATCACACAGGTAAAAGGTATGCTTCTCAACTTTGCTTTTCCTGCCCAACGCACAACTTCTGCAGGATACTCTGCTACTTTAACCCCTCCAGTGTCTTCGCATCGCACTCAAAGCATGATGCTGTACGCCAAACACTTCCACCCGAGCCCTGACTTGTAACCCTTGCCCCCAGCACCACTGTTCAACTACAGGACTAAACTCGCTGCTCAGCGACACACAGGACGAAGTGTTGGGCGCCAGAGACACACTAGAGGAGTTGGTTCCTGCGGCAGAAAATCTTCCACCGCTAGCGCTACTTAGCATCTGCGCTACTTGACATCTGGACTATATGAACGACAACAATGAAGGGGGAGCCACGCGGCGCTCGCTGCCCTCCCCCAGCGTAACCCCTGGCTCCGTACGTCTCTTAACTGACGAGTAGAGGCCTGACTAAACTGGGGAAGGAGCCCTGCGAAAATCACTGCCACCACTGGAGGTAATGGTGAGGCCAGGTGCCATAGTACAGCATCTGCCTTTCAAAATAGTATCCTCATCTCTACATTTACAATCTTGTGACGGCAACTTCCTAGGACAGGGAAGCTGTCCCCGAATACCAGATCACTGTCACAGCCTCAGACGAAGGATCCCCTCCACTATCTACGCAGATCTATCCGCAGTCAAAATTCCGATACATGACACTCCTCCAGTTTTTAGTCAGCCTCCGCACCAAGTTCGTGCTTCAAAGAACAAAATGCGAGCCTTAAGCGAGGCCCGCATAAGGCCAGCCAAGCGCATCGAAGTCGTGTTAACAAAATTATAACCGCACCATGATGAGGCTCGTTTCCAAACAACTAGCGCGATTCCAGTCGGGCCCTCGCTGAGACCAGCATACACCACTCCCGCCACCACCAGAGCAGGGTCCAAACAACCGGCCGAGACGAGACCCCCGCAACCGAAAATAAACCTCCGGGGCCAACGACAGAGAAAGCGGGGAATTTATAAAGATTTCTGAGCCAAAAGAGAGGCCATTATATTATGCATTCACCATTTCTATGTCCCGTCCAAAGAATATATGACTACAGGCGGGTATCCCGTTCGTGCTGAGGAGTGGTGAGAGACTCACTGCAAAACCTCCTGAGGCCGGCCCGATCACAAGACTGGGGATGAAAGCAGTGTGCCTCAAGACCAGATGGCGTGGCCTCGGCCCGGAAAAGGGGGCGTCGAGGGCAGAGACACAGCGCCTTCCACTATACCCCTGTCTTGCAGTCAGACGGGACGACCCGACTCACCGGATATTAACGACGCATCGGAGTTGGCCGAATAAATAGCCGTCGCTACCTCCAGTACTTCTATCTCTCAGTCACGAAACCATGAGCCTGCCCAAGTACCGGGGGAAGTCCTAAACCTACCCTCTTAGGCATCAATGATCCCGCAAAGGCCTGACACCGCTTACCCCACAAGGCTTTAGAGGGGGGGGGGGCTTTACATACGTCTCTCCCTCACTTGCAGCTCCCTCGAACGACGGCGTGAATCTCCGCGTGAGGAAAGGCTGCGCTCAATCATTAATAACTCTGATTATTCACTCCTGATGTAAACTCTATACACCAGTCTCTAAAAAATGTGAAATGTTATTAACTGGATCCAGTCCTACCTCACTTAGCTAACTCAGCATTGACTCCTTACTTCCAATAATAAAGCACGATAGAAACTTCTGTTCACCAAAGCACCACAGCACTGTCTGGGCTCCATCGGAAAGAAACGAATAACAATCACTGCGCTCAAACATTTGTGGCAAGCCGCATCTCACCATCCATAGCCTCTTATTTATTTATTTATTTATTTGCTGGTTTGTATAGCGCTTGAATCAACTCCAGCTGGAGTATCTCTGCGCTTTTGGAACCGGTAATGACAGAAGTCGTGAATGAGTGAGTGGAAACTGGATCTCATTTCTGAACAGTGTAGTTTTCAAGAGTTTTCGGAACGTGAGGTGTTCTTTACATTGTCTCAGAGACAGAGGAAGTTTGTTCCATAGAGTGGGTCCAGTAATGGATAGAGCTTTACACCCGTGTCTGGTTTTTTTGGCCCGGGGGACCACTAGAAGGAGATTATTACTGGACCTGAGAGATCGTGTTGGGGCGTAGGGGACAAATTTCCGCTCGAGATAGGCGGGCCCCTGTCCATTCAGGCATTTGTGAATCAGGCAGCATATTTTAAATTTGGCTCTTTGTCGGATTGAGAGCCAGTGCAGCTGCTCAAGGAGGGGTTTTGAGGCAGTTCTCGGGGGGGCGTTGAGAACAAGGCGAGCTGCCGTATTCTGAATGACCTGTAACTTGGCCAACACCCCTTCGTTGGCAGAAAGCAACAGGCCATTGCAGTAATCGATCCGACTAAGGACCAGTGCCTGAACAAGGGTTTTCCTAGCAGAGTCAGGTAACAAAGGGAAGACTTTGCGTAATAGGCTGATGGTATGGAAGCATATTCCTGAAATGTAGTTTGTGTGTTGTTTGAGAGACAGATCTTGGTCAAACCGAATCCCCAGATTCTTCACGTCCTGTTTGGGTTCAGGAACTGCTCCTAAGTCTAGTGGCCACCACTCCAGAGTCCATAGCATTTTAGCCTCCCCGGACAACATTACCTTCGTTTTGCTGGCGTTACATTGAAGGCAGTTGGAGGACATCCAGTTTGCCACTGCTTTCATGCCTGAAGAATTCCATGGAACCCAGCACCCGTGCCCACTCAAATCAATAACGCGGGGCCACTGAAGCGACCCCACATGCCACCGGACATTACCGATGCCCTGCACCGGACGACCACCCGTGTGCAGGGCAGGGGCTTGGCGCCCGCGACCCACGCTCGGCCCCTTCACCCCCACTGTCCCCTCGCCGGAAGGCGGTGATAAGATCACACCCATTCACAACCCGACTCACCGCAAGAGAAAACCAAGTCGGTGACCGGCGCAGAAAACAGCACATCGACGCCAGACCAGGCCTCTGGACGGAACGACCAGAGGGCACCCAAACGACGACAGGGTGAGGAGACAAAGATGCCGCCAGGGGCGCGGGGAAGGAATTTATACCTCTCCCCGCCCCCACCCGGCCAGAAGTGACGAGCGGGACCCTAGCAGGGGTCGCGGAACACTGGGCTTCCCCGTGTGCCATCTTGTGGTACTAAGGGGGCCGCCCTCTTATGAGGGTCCCCTGCGGGGACGTGTCGGTCATTCCGCAAAGTGAGAGGGACATGGGACAGTGTGGGTGCTGTGCCCTGGACCTAGTCTGCATGACCCCTCACTGTGCCTCTGAAGAATGTCGAAGCACTTCAGTTCTCCAGTTGCTGATGGCTACTGGGACTGGATCCAGCGCAGGATGTCACCGCGGGAGGGAGGCCGCGAGGGGGCCTGGAATGACGTGTGGTGGCCCTGGACGGAGCCACCAGGGGGTCTTGTCTCCCAGAGACTGTTTTGTTCTCGTTTCAGATGATTGCATCGTTATCTCAGAGCACAGCATAGAAAGACCCGCAGGGACTCTGAGGACCCAAGGCCAGATGTGTCGATCCCTTTTCCAGGAGTCTCATGTGCTGCCCTGACACTGCCCCCACCCCCCCACCCTCCTCCCCACTCCTCCCAGGCGTCCTGGGGGAGTCTGCGCGCTCCAAATCAGTGAAAAACACAGTCATTGAAATTCATTCTAAGACCCAAATAATTCAAAACCCATATATTTGAAAAACAAATGTATATTAAATAAATGATACAAAATAATAGAAAAATAAACTAAAAACACATAAAAAAGGAATAATCATTTATAAGAAATGAACTTTTTAAGATCGAAAAAATAATTGTGGGCCAAATAATGAAGCCCCGTCAAAGGACATTTTTTAATATTAAAGCTTTGCAAGTAAACCAAGGGAGTGAAGTTATTTTCAAACTTAATTGCTGTAACATTTTTAAGAAAGAAGCGCCCCTCATCTCTCCATAGTCCCCTCTTGACCTCCTCCTCAGACACTCACTGCCCCCTACGCCAGCCCCCCTCATCTCTCTCTCACGTGCATATCATTTGTTGTAAAGCGCTACTCCTACCAGTGTAAGGTGTCAGAGCACTTTCCATCAGACACACATTATACAAGTTCAAGTTCGGAAATTTGTATAGCGCACTACTCACCCAGAGGGTCTCCAGGCGCTTGAGGGAGGGTGGGTGCATTACTTATCGAATCGCCAGGTTTTGAGCTGCTTTCTGAAGGAGAGGTGGTTCTGTGTGAGGCGGAGGTGAGTGGGGAGAGAATTCCAGGTTTTGTCCGCTTAGTTGGAGAAGGATCTTCCTCCCATGGTGGATCTATGGATGCGCGGAATTGCGGCGAGGGCTTGATTGGAAGATCGTAGTTGGCGGGTGGGTGTGTAGAAAGACAGTAGTGTGTTGAGGCATTCGGGTCCTAGGTCGTAGAGGGCCTTGTGTGCGTGGGTGAGGAGACGGAACGTTATTCTCTTGTTGACAGGGAGCCAGTGGAGGTCTTTCAGGTGACCGGAAATGTGTGCTTGACGGGGGATGTCCAGTATGAGTCTGGCTGAGGCGTTTTGGATGCGTTGGAGTTTTTTCTGTTGTTTGGCTGTGGTTCCGGCGTAAAGGGTATTTCCGTAATCGAGTCGGCTAGTGACCAGTGCATGGGTGACTGTCTTTCTTGTTTCGGTGGGGATCCAACGGAAGATTTTTTTGAGCATGCGTAGGATGTTGAAGCATGAAGATGATACGGCGTTGACTTGTCTGGTCATCGAGAGGGAGGAGTCTAGGATGAAGCCCAGGTTATGTGCATGATCTGTGGGTATGGGTGCTGTACCCAGGGCCGGTGGCCACCATGAGTCGTCCCAGGCAGAAGGGGATGATCTTAAGATGAGGACTTCCGTTTTGTCCGAGTTTAGTTTTAAAGGGCTGTTCTTCATCCATTCGGCTACTTCTTTCATTCCTTCGTGTAGATTGGTTTTGGCGGTGTTTGGGTCTTTGGTGAGGGAAAGGATCAGCTGGGTGTCGTCTGCGTAGGAGATGATGTTGAGGTTGTGTTGTCGCGCGATGGATGCGGGGGGACTCATGTAAACGTTGAAGAGGGTGGGACTGGGGTGATGATCCTTGTGGTACGCCGCAGATGACTTTGGTGGCTTCTGATTTGAATGGGGGGAGGCGGACTCTCTGGGTTCTTCCGGCGAGGAACGAGATGATCCAGTCCAAAGCTTTTCCTTGTATTCCGACGTTGCTGAGGCGGTGTATGAGGGTGCTATGACAGACTGTGTCGAAAGCGGTGGAGAGGTCAAGTAGGATGAGGGCAGCTGTTTCTCCGTTGTCCGGTAGTGTTCGAATGTCGTCAGTTGCTGCGATGAGGGCGGTTTCGGTGCTATGTTTGGTTTGGAAGCCGGACTGTGAAAGGTCGAGGGATTTGTTGGATTCGAGGAAGGCGGCGAGCTGGCTGTTGACGGCTTTCTCGATGACTTTGGCAGGGAATGGGAGGAGCGAAATGGGGCGGTAGTTCTTAAGTTCAGTCGGGTCTGCTGTGGGTTTCTTCAGAAGGGCGCTGAGTTTGGCATGTTTCCAGCTTTCCGGGAAGGTAGCGGAGCTGAAAGAACAGTTGATGACATAGCGGAGATGGGGTGCAATGATAAAGTCTGCTTTGTTGAAAATGTGGTGGGACATGGGTCGGTTGGTGAACCTGAGTGGATGGAGTTCATCAGGCGGATGGTGTCTTCAGTAGTAATTGGGTTCCAGGCGCAAAGGTTGTTAGGGTGCTGTTTTGGTTCGGAGGTGGGTGGAGTGGACTGTTCTTCGGACTGGTTTTCAAAGCTGTTATGTATGTCGGCGATTTTGTTGTGGAAGAATGAGGCTAAGGAGTCCCAGAGGTCTTGGGAGGGAGTGATGTTGTTGGTGCCGGCGGTGGGGTTGGTAAATTCTTTGACGATGTTGAATAGTTCCTTGCTGTTGTGGGCGTTGTTGTCGAGCCGATCCTTGAATGCTGATTTCTTGGTGGATCGGATCAATTGGTGGTGTTTGCGGGTGGCGTCCTTGAAGGTAGCCAGGTTGTCAGTGGTTGGGGTTTTTCTCCAGGTTTTCTCGAGAGTACGACATAACTTCTTGGATTTCTTAAGGTCGTCGTTGAACCAGGGGGCCTTTTTGCTACCTTGTTTGATTTGATGGTTTTTCAAGGGTGCTAATTCATCTGCGCTGTGGATGATCCATTGTGTGAGTTTGGTGGCAGCTTGGTTTGGGTCCGATGATTTGGCAGGAGGGTTTTGGTTCAGAGATGTGCAGAGTTGGTCGGTGGTGATTTTGTTCCAATTTCTTCAAGGGATAGGTTGTGGGGGTTGTGGGTCATTGTCTGCTTGTAGCTAAAGTGAACGCAGCTGTGGTCCGTCCAATGGAGAGCTGTGGTGTGATCGAAGGAGATGTGTTTGCTGGAGGTGAAGATAGGGTCGAGCGTGTGTCCGGCCAAGTGGGTGGGGGTGTCAACAAGTTGTTTGAATCCGAGATTGGCCAGGTTGTCCAGAAGGGTGGAGGTGTTGCTGTCGTTTTTCTTTTTCAGGTGGAAGTTGAGGTCTCCCAGTAGAATGTAGTTCTCGGAGGTGAGGGCATGTGGGCTGATGAAGTCAGTGATGTTTTCGCTGAATTGTGTGCGGGTTCCTGGTGGTCTGTAGATGAGGGTGCCTCTGAGTGTGGTCCTTGGGTCGGTGTGGATCTGGAAGTGAAGGTGTTCGGCGGTAGCGAGCTTGTCGTCGGAGCTGGTCGTGATTCGGATGGTGTTCTTATGGACGATGGTGATGCCTCCTTCTGTTTGGTTGGTGCGGTCCTTTCGGATGATCTTGTAGCCGTCCGGGATGGCTATGGCGATGTCGGGAGCTGATGAGGCGTTCATCCATGTTTCTGTAAGGAAGGTGATGTCCCGCGATGCAGTGTCGAGTAGGTCCCAGAGTTCGGTGGCGTGTCTGTGGACCGAGCGGGTGTTCAGCAGGATGCACTTCAGGTGGTTAGAGTCGGAGCTGTGTTTGGAATTAGTGGATTTGGTGTGGGTCCTGATGCAGGCGAACTTGCAGGAGTGGCAGGTGAAGGGTCCATGGGTGTGTCCTGGGGCGGCTTGGTGGCAGTTTGGTGGTCGGCCGGGGTTAAGGGCAAAGAGGGTTGCGGCATCGTTGGTTATGCGGGCGGAAGGGATAATGCGGGGACCAGGGGGTATGGCGCTGGGCACGGTCCAGGCGCGGACGGGCGTAGACGGGCTTACCTTTGGTGCACTTTCGGCGCGCATAGGGCGCGACCACTGCGCGTGAACGCTGCGCGCAAATCCATCTGTCATAAGTGGATAGTGTGGGGATCATACATGTGTAAATTAGTGCATAGGAAACGTCACATAAGATAAAGAGGACTGCATGGTGCAGGTGTCACAGGCCCCCGTGTCGGTAGGCTGAGACCAAGAGTGCTTGGTCTCAGCGGCGGCTCTAGGCTCATGGCGGCCCTGGGCAGGGAGCGTAGGTAGGGGTCCCCGGAAGAGGGGATCCGGGCGGGGCAGAGCGCTGAGACCAGTAAAAGGCGGTGGGGGGGCAGGGTGTTTGGAAGTGGAACAGAGCCGGAGGCCGCCAAATCCCTGCCAGTGGCCACCACGCAAATATGTATCCATCCTCAGAGGATTATTATATTAAGGATATTTATTGGTGTGGTGGCCCCTGGGGTTTGGTGGCCCTGTGCAGGTGCACAGCTTGCACATGCCTAAGGCCGCCCCTGTTGGTCTGCAGCAGCACAAACTCCGATTTTAAAACGGAACACTGAGGTTGGGTTGACTTTACTAATAAGAATTAATTTCATACCAAATGAACCCTTTTTTTTAGCAAATTTGGGATAATCACAGAATAGGGGGGAAAACCCATGCCCTGCAGTTTGCCTGCAGCTCTTTGATGACTGTTAATAGCTCGTTGTGCTATGTTAGGATTGCAACATTTAAACTGTAAGTAACAAAAGGATCTCTGCGACAAATGCAACAACCCACTGAGCTATCCACATATATGCACCTCTGTGATCTGCAGGGTGCACGCGCTTTGCGGCAGGCACATTAACCCTCTGCGCTACATTATGGTGAGTCAAAAATTCCAAAGACACAACTCCGTTCTCTCTCCAGCAGGAAGATCGAAGATCCCTGGAGACAAGGGGCTCTGCAGCGGTGGGTTTAAATCCAAAATATATTTGAAACCTTGGTGCCCCCAGGGTCAGCGCCCAGAGCGGTGGCACTGGTCGGACCACCCAAACTCCAAGATTAAAGAGAGTCACCCTTTCATGCTAAAAGGGACGGGTGGGTTAAGCCAGAATCAAAAAAGTTCCTCTTTGTACAACCTTACTTAAATGTGAGCCCAAAAAGAATCTGCCCTGGGCTCAGTTCGGATGCACTAAATATAAATATACAGTGAACGCTTGTTCTACAATAAAAAGCTCTTGCAACTGTCTCCTCACTTTAAAAAACAATCACCTTTATTTACTCTTTAAGAAAATACAATAAAGTATACAATTTCTACTCCAACTAGCATATGCAAATTAAAAAGATCAAAAGACACATTTCTTACAGTTCATCACATCCTATTGCTTGTATGATTGCAAAACATCATTGTCACCACATGTCATGAACCGTGTGATCGTGAAATGGCAGATCCTGCATAAGAACCCTCCGCCATGCTTGCAGACACTGCATGACATAGGGGTCAGTCACCCCTACAACAGGCCTCAGAGCCTAAGGTAGAGGGCACTCTATTACACGTGTGGACATATCTGCGCGGGCTGATCCGCCCCTGTGCTGGGCAGTTCAAATGCTGGCAGCACAAGTGACCTGGGAAGCCACTTTAAGCACATGTGCTGGGTACACGTCAAAACGAGTTCCCCCGCTACGTGATGGCTTCACTGGAACCAAAGATGTTTGGTATCAAACATCTCGTATTAATAAGCCCACACTGATTCTAGTGCTGGATTTATCATTACATGCACCCGGAGGGCACCATAGAGGCGTCCCCTGAAAACCTACCAACTACTAGTGTGCTGGCTGACTGGCCCTGGCCAGCCTGCCAACACAGACTAGGTTCTGGCCCCCATGGGTGAGGGTCTTTGCTCTCAGGAGATCATAAACAAAGCCTGTCAATGCAGAGGGGTTTATACCCCCTACAACAGGATGACCTGCGAATTAGCATTCCATGGCAGGGAGCTTTAAAGAGCCCGCTGCCTTTGGTATGCATATCGGGCATCCCTCAGAAGGATGGCACCCCGCTGCCCAGTGCCCATTTGGTACCTGGACGGGGGAGAAAACTAGTCAGAGAGGCGTGTTCATCCTCAGGCTAGTTCCTCCCCTAAGGTGGGATACCTGATGTGAACACAACATTTCAGAGTCTGCCATCTTTGTGTTGGCAAACATAGGAACCCTGGGACAGGTTTATTCCCACCTCCCACAGGAAGTGGTCATGTAGGGGTGTAGTTACCCCATGGGTAGGTAGGCTACTACTCTACACTACTCGAATGCACCTAATTCAAGTATTTAGGGGAGCCCCTGGCACCAAGAACTCGGATCCTCCGAGTCCAAAAGAAGCACAAAAGCAGGAACTGAGGAAGCAGAAACTGACTTGGCGCCAACTCTGCCAGCTGTTTGCCTATTCCCGACAATTGCACCAAAGTCTGCTCGTCCTGCAAGCTGCTGAGCCTCCAAAATCCTGGGAGAACTGCAAGCACTTCTAACAAGACGCTGGAACTCCGTGGACATTGGTGCTGTTCCCCTGCACCGTGCAGGCTCCACAGACCGACGTTTGAGGACTGTGGACCGTCAAAGACCCGACACCAGAAAGCACCACTCCCCCGAGCCACCTAGCCTGAGTTGAAGTGGGCCAATGGTGCCAGCATGGTCCCCAGGCACTCCAGACATAAACCCACCTTGGGGTTTCCAGCTATGGACACTGCCGGTATCCTTTGTGTGCCGGCCCCCTCTACTGCGAGTGTCTCCGGTAATGAGCACCTGATGCCTCAAGACATCTCTGCACCCTACGCCCCTGGCCTGAGCATTAGTAGACTGAAGGTTTCTTCCCGTGTCCTAGCATCATGAGGCCTGAGCTCCCTGTTGGCTCGGACCGACTGGCCTCCCAGTTTAAACCTTCAGCCTCTTTGTCAACCGCTCGATCCCTATTGGCTAACATTGTGCACCCGACGCTGTATTGCGCCACTCTCACCCCGCTGCTCTAGTGCCGCTGTAGGTGACCTGCTGGTGGCACCTTGCACCTTGTCCTGTACTCACCCTATATGCAGTATTTGCTTTTCCTCCATAAGATAACATTGCTCCCTATGAAAATTGCACTGTGTCCATTTTTGAAACCTAAAGTATTTTTTTCTTGATACATACTTACCTGATTGTATCGATTCTGGTGCCTACACATATATAAATATGCGCACAAACAAAAGTGATGCAGATAAACAAATAGTCTAGAGATTAATAATAGGGTACATTTATTGACTCCTATATTCTGGTACAATATTCCATCATATTAACATGTATTTCAATAAAGTCACATCCCCATGCTCATTTCAAGTCATAACCACAGTTAATTTATTGTAATTTTTTTATCGGGTTAAGATCAATAATCACTTTTTAGGTTAACTTAAAGAGCAAAATCCAACAAAACAAATATGCACAGTATACATTAGAAAGCATACAGAATTACACACAAAAAAAGTTGTTTCCTAACGCCCAAATTTACATAGAAAGTGTCCGATCCTACAGTACAATGCGGTCCACTGTGAGGTAATCCTCTGCGCTTTAGAGGTACCTTATCCACCTCTAAAACACTTTCTCTGTGTGCGTGTCCGTTATTACATTTGATTCGATATTCAACGGGTTCCTACTTCTCTAATTGTCGACGCGTTTCAGCCCCATTTGTTAGGCCTCATCAGGACAGGGGTGCAAGGAACAATTGCTAAAATCTGCCTTAAATTGCCGGTGCAATTATTATTCAATTTAATGCAAAAATTTATCTAACATTTTATTAATGGGCAATGAGAATCCTGTTTTGTATTTACTGCTGGCCTTTGGAAACGTACCCAAATCTCCTTTACCTTCTCCGTAGCTTATTCAGGACGAGCACAGCAGTGGTGTATTGCAAAGTGATGGGGCCCTTCTACAGCATATACAGAGGTGCCCCTTAGTCTCCTATATCTCACTGATTGTCATTGACCTTAAGTTGAATGGGACCCCCAGAAAGGTTTAGGGCCCCTGAAAGATTTTGGGGCCCCCTGCACCACAGGGGCTGTAGGAGCTTGCACTAAGCCCCTGGAGCCCAGCCCTTGTGTCATTTGGAATGCAGATCAGAAGGCGTATGGATCTTCTGTCCCTAGGAGTGTCTCTCAGCATTGAGGAGTCCTCTCTAAGTTACAGCTGAAACATGGAATTCTTATAAAGTCTCAGATGGAATAAACATATTTTCGTAGTCGTTTCTTACTTCCAAGGTGTGCCAGGGAGAGCTATGTTAGAAAAATACAGTTTCAAGGCACTAAGAACATAGCGTGGGAAGTACACGGTGGGAGAGGATAATCTTGGGTGCCCCTGGTCACCCAGGCCACATTGTTTTATCACCTGTTCTGCTGCTATGGACTAACATCAGGCATTTGCATATTGGCTTTTTCCGTGCTCCTATAGGAACAGTCCTCACTTGGACTTCCTCGAAAAAGGAAGCGGAGCCTTTCTCTCAGAAGAAAATTCTTACAGAGAAGTAGTCCATAGCAGACTGCGGCATGGTACATATTTTTTGTATACTTTTTTGTTGCATTGGAGAGGGTTGTAACAAGTTAATCGGGAGGTTCACCTCCCAGTCAGATTTTCGAACTGTTATTAAGTGTTTGCTGCCCCCCACCGGCTTCGGTAAGTGGATTTCATTCAGACTATGACAGTCCCTTGTGTGAGTCTACCTGTGATGCCGCATGTTGTGTGACACCCAAACCTGTCCTCTCGTTCACAGTTTGCAAAGGTCCGCATTCTAGGATGCCTCTGATATGCCTGTCTGACTTTGAAGACTACGCCAAGGATCACCTTCCCAAGGCCACCTGGGAGTACTATGCGGCAGGAGCGGATGAGTGCTGCACCCGAGATGACAATCTCCTGGCATTTAAGAGGTACAGAGCAGGCTGTGGGGAAGAGGCCTGGGGAGTTAAGGGGGGATGCATTCAGAAAGCTCCTCACTCCAGGAACAGTGTCTCTCGATCTACGAAGAGACAGGCATATGGTGGTGCATACGTGGTGCCCATCGCTGTACCTTGTTCTTGTACATAGATATCTCCTTTTAAATTATGAATATATTATTGTTTAGGCTCCCGTTTAGCAGCATGTCTAGAATGGTCACATTGTTGGCTGAAGAGTGTGCCAGTGGATAAAGTGTGTTTAGCTGTTTGAATCCCTTCTTTGTTTTTTTCATTGAAGTGTACAGGGTGACGACATCTATTGTCGCCAAATGAAATTTGGCTGCCAGTCACTCTCATGGAGTTTGTTTAAAGCATCCTTTGTCCGAGCGTCAGACGTGAAGGGTTGTAGCTGTCAGAATAAATATTCCCCAAGACTGGAACAGACCAAACCTATCTCTGAGATGATCTGGCGGTCAGGTGGTACAATGTCCCCCATGTGAATTTTCGGGAGACTAATAGAATTTGGACAATCTTGGGTGCTCCATGAATAGGTAATTACTGTTTCTTCTGCAGTCAGATGGCCTTTATGGCACAAGCTTTCCAGATGTTGTTTCAGAAGCAACTGGATCCTGTGCATTGGATCAGAATCCAGTGTTTTATAGCAGTACTCGTCCTGGTGTTGGCGCAGTGGCGTCTTCATGTTGACTTTTCTTTGGAGAATAATAATGTTACCTGTGGAGAAGTGTGGCTCACTGGTTAGAGCGGCAGACTCTGAAGCAGAGATCAGGCCTGGGACCAGGGTTCAAGTCCTGACGCGGCAGGGTCTTGGGCTCAATGTCCACGGACTCGATAATTCTCACCTCGGCGCCTACTCTAATCATGGGTCCCACGCTGCAACTCTGGGCAATAGCTTGCTTAATCTCCACAATGGCCCCAACAACACTGGGATTGCCTGGCTTCACCTTGGGGGTGCCCAAGAGGGGCATCTCACAGGGTTCCACAGCGTTATACAGTGCCGGGATGCCCCGTTGCTGGGGCAGCTGTGCGCTTTACAAGTATACTACAGTAACTACACACACACACACACACACCTCCTCCGTCCTCCTCCTTCATGAATATCATGTGTGTGCGAATTAAGTGAAATTTCAGCAAAGTTAAGCTTGGTCTTGAGTAATGTAACAGTGGAATTTAACACTGTGTTTTAACACAAAATGCATCTTTGTGTTTACTGTGGATGAAAGATGCATTTTGCCCCAAAAATAATGCGCAAAAGCACCACAAACAGCTGCTTGCACTCCGTCGTTCATGATGTTCCCTTGTGTTCTCAGTAAATATTTACTGTGAGTGGTTCACTCCTGATAAAGTGTTACATTTCGTGTAAAAGAGTAATGCAAAATGTTCAAAAAATTATGCTAGAGGAACACAAATGTTGTGCAGCTCTCATAAGTCTTTTTCGTGAGATTTTGCAAAGCTGACCTTTCCTGTTCAGTGGTGTTCTTCTTGTATTTCTTGACAGCTTCTCTAAGTTCTCCTTCGTTGCTGCTTGACAGAGCCCAGCAGACTTGCCCACAGGCAGGCTGGCTTCTTACAGGGTTGGCTCTGACTTGCCCCAGGGTCAGATGGGCGAGATTTGGGTGGGCACTCACGCATTATGCCCGTAAATGTGGAGGGAGGGACCGAATTACAGTGCTTCCTGGTGCTTCTGAAAACCTTAGGAGCAGAGGGCTGCAGGGGGAGGAAGTGGATTTATTATCTAAAGGGCTTTATGCTATGGCATCGCCGAGCGCAGTGATAGCGAAATCAACCTGCAGTGTGTGCAGTAAGTGGTAATCTGCATTTCAAAATTTGAGCGATGTGGAGGGGGAGCCAAGGATTCCCAGTACAAGGATCACTCCGGTGAGTACCAGGAGCTACCTTGACCAAGCCCCTGCACCTCTTTCAATCCTGTCTCCCTCCATGGATTGTTGCTGATGTGCTGTCCCTGCTTGAAGCACCTGGTGTCTGTGGCCTACCACACTGCAGCATGACTATTTGAGATCTATCTGAGGATGTGGTGTGAGTCCCAGGAGAGCTGTGGTTGCAGTGAGGTCTGCGCAAGCATCGCTGCAGTCACGCATGACTGCTCAGTGCCATGTGTGACATCCAAGCCAAGGAACCGTTGTGTCGCTCCTCCACAGGGTGCCTGTGTGGGTGCTTGTGGAGGGGAGGAAGGGGGCGAAGCACTGGAAGGAAGAGTGCCTGAAGAGAGAGTGTTAGACAATACAGACAAGGTGATACAGGGAACCTGTTGTACTTGGCCTTTCCCCTGAAATTTTTCACTTTTGCCCCCCTATTCTGAGAATGTCTCCCCCATGGGATTAAAACTGTATAGGCCATGAGTGGTGTGAGACACCTTGTTAATATGTGAAGTCATGTAATGGTGTGAGCACTTGTAAATTCCCCCCCATTGTAAAATGCACCTGACTGAAATGTACTGTGTTTAAAATGGATGCCATGGCCTTGGGTTTTGCCACCGGACTGGCATAGGTCAGCGGTCTAGATAATATTACCCAGCCACCCCTAGCTTTTGGAGGGAAAGCCTGGCACCCAGGGTGCTCACCCCCTCCCCTTGAGCCCGTTTAGGCCAGCTTTGCCAACATTCTAGAAGGTTCTGGCATTGCCTGGGAGGAGGGTATAAGTAAGGGGGATGTGCCACCAGAGAGTTGGTCCGAGCTGGGACAAGACAGAGAGGGGACCTGCTGCGAGGTGCTACCCTCACATGGGCCTGTGAGCTGGGCCCTGCACCCCTAAAAACCCCCCTCCCCTCTGCTGTCCCCTGGGCCCCTGAATTATGAGGGCCCACCCAGGTCCCTGTCGCTATTAGGGACCGTGAATTACGCCAGCGAAGCGCGAAAGGAGCGCCCAGGAGGTGAGGAAGGGGCCCCTGAGGATCTGTACTGGGACTGTCCGCCCCCCTTTGGAAGGGCTGGACTGGGAGGGGCTGCCCGGAGAGAATTGTGCCACTGAGGAACTATGTCTTGCTGACCTGCCTCAGATAAATTGCCCCTGGACTGCCTACTAAGCGCTGGGGCTGGGTGGCCTGAAGGGACTGTGAGGGGAATCGAGCTGGAGGAGCCTACCCTCGTTTTGGCGTGCTGTCCGCCATATAAATAATTAATAAAAGGGAGCCTACCCCTTATTGCGGCCGTCCTCACCGCCGCAACCCGAGGAGTGTTGGCGCTGCCTTGCGCCGGAGAGATATCGCCGAAAATCACCGCCGCGGCCCAGCGCCGTAATGGAGGGACCCCCGCTATGGTGAGCATCGTTGCGGCGGCCCCCGGTGCCAGGGGAGGGCTGCCGAAGTGAAGAGGGGCCGCGTTGGGCCCCGAGGCCGCCGTCACTCGCGTCATGTGACGAGGGCACCCGGCTGCGTCATCAGCCCGCCCCTGTCAATGCCCAGTCCAAAGATCAGGGCTTGATCCATCACCGTTTTTTAGCTCACTGCACCATCCCAGCTCAGAACTTGGCTATATGCAAATTAGTCTGACCCTGGCCCAGTGCATCATGGGAACAGGGCAGACCAAACTACCAAGCCAATTCTTATACTGGGAAGGAAACAATCTACCGGGGACCGGTTTCTGGCATTTCAGCCGTCTTTGGCCCGGCTTGCTTGAATCCTGATGGTGCAATGAGCTAGGGACTCACATCTGAGTAACGGTGATGGATCAAGCCCTGATCTTTGGACTGGGTAAGAGTGGTCTGCTTAATTCAGACACTCTGTTCATCACCACCCCCTTTTCTGAATCGTTTTTGGCCACTATAGGTGTGGCAGGGTATACTCAGACATGAGTCCCTTTCTCACTGCTCCATCAGGATTCAAGCAAGCCGGGCCGAAGACGGCTGAAATGCCAGAAACCGGTCCCCGATAGCTTGTCTCCTTTCTGGTGAAGAATTGGCTTGGTAGTTTAGTCTGCCTGTTCCCATGATGCACTGGGCCAGGGACAGACTGATTTGCATATAGCCAGGTTCTGAGCTGGGATGGGGCAGTGAGATAAATAACTGTGATGGATCAAGCCCTGATCTTTGGACTGGGTAAGAGTGGTCTGCTTAATTCAGACACTCTGTTCATCACCACCCCCTTTTCTGAATCACTGGTTAGAGCGGCAGACTCTGAAGCAGAGATCAGGCCTGGGACCAGGGTTCAAGTCCCGACGCGGCAGGGTCTTGGGCTCAATGTCCACGGACTCGATAATTCTCACCTCGGCGCCTACTCTAATCATGGGTCCCACGCTGCAACTCTGGACAATAGCTTGCTTAATCTCCACAATGGCCCCAACAACACTGGGATTGCCTGGCTTCACCTTGGGGGTGCCCAAGAGGGGCATCTCACAGGGTTCCACAGCGTTATACAGTGCCGGGACGCCCCGTTGCTGGGGCAGCTGTGCGCTTTACAAGTATACTACAGTAACTACACACACACACACACACCTCCTCCGTCCTCCTCCTTCATGAATATCAGGGGTGTGCGAATTATGTGAAATTTCAGCAAAGTTAAGCTTGGTCTTGAGTAATGTGACAGTGGCATTTTACACTGTGTTTTAACACAAAATGCATCTTTGTGTTTACTGTGGATGAAAGATGCATTTTGCCCCAAAAATAATGCGCAAAAGCACCACAAACAGCTGCTTGCACTCTGTCGTTCATGATGTTCCCTTATGTTCTCAGTAAATATTTACTGTGAGTGGTGCACTCCTGATAAAGTGTTACATTTCGTGTAAAAGAGTAATGCAAAATGTTCAAAAACATTATGCTAGAGGAACACAAATGTTGTGCAGCTCTCATAAGTCTTTTTCGTGAGATTTTGCAAAGCTGACCTTTCCTGTTCAGTGGTGTTCTTCTTGTATTTCTTGACAGCTTCTCTAAGTTCTCCTTCGTTGCTGCTTGACAGAGCCCAGCAGACTTGCCCACAGGCAGGCTGGCTTCTTACAGGTTTGGCTCTGACTTGCCCCAGGGTCAGATGGGCGAGATTTGGGTGGGCACTCACGCATTATGCCCGTAAATGTGGAGGGAGGGACCGAATTACAGTGCTTCCTGGTGCTTCTGAAAACCTTAGGAGCAGAGGGCTGCAGGGGGAGGAAGTGGATTCATTATCTAAAGGGCTTTATGCGATGGCATCGCCGAGCGCAGTGATAGCGAAATCAACCCGCAGTGTGTGCAGTAAGTGGTAATCTGCATTTCAAAATTTGAGCGATGTAGATGGGGAGCCAAGGATTACCAGTACAAGGATCACTCCGGTGAGTACCTGGAGCTACCTTGACCAAGCCCTTGCACCTCTTTCAATCCTGTCTCCCTCCATGGATTGGTGCTGATGTGCTGTCCCTGCTTGAAGCACCTGGTGTCTGTGGCCTACCACACTGCAGCATGACTATTTGAGATCTATCTGAGGATGTGGTGTGCGTCCCAGGAGAGCTGTGGTTGCAGTGAGGTCTGCGCAAGCATCGCTGCAGTCACGCCTGACTGCTCAGTGTCATGTGTGACATCCAAGCCAAGGGACCGTCGTGTTGCTCCTCAACAGGGTGCCTGTGTGGGTGCTTGTGGAGGGGAGGAAGGGGGCGAAGCACTGGAAGGAAGAGTGCCTGAAGAGAGAGTGTTAGACAATACAGACAAGGTGATACAGGGAACATGTTGGACTTGGCCTTTCCCCTGAAATTTTTCGCTTTTGCCCCCCTATTCTGAGAATGTCTCCCCCATGGGATTAAACCTGTATAGGCCATGAGTGGTGTGAGACACCTTGTTAATATGTGAAGTCATGTAATGGTGTGAGCACTTGTAAATTCCCCCCCATTGTAAAATGCACCTGACTGAAATGTACTGTGTTTAAAATGGAAGCCATGGCCATGGGTTTTGCCACCGGACTGGCATAGGTCAGCGGTCTAGATAATATTACCCAGCCACCCCTAGCTTTTGGAGGGAAAGCCTGGCACCCAGGGTGCTCACCCCCTCCCCTTGAGCCCGTTTAGGCCAGCTTTGCCAACATTCTAGAAGGTTCTGGCATTGCCTGGGAGGAGGGTATAAGTAAGGAGGATGTGCCACCAGAGAGTTGGTCAGAGCTGGGACAAGACAGAGAGGGGACCTGCTGCGAGGTGCTACCCTCACATGGGCCTGTGAGCTGGGCCCTGCACCCCTAAAAACCCCCTCCCCTCTGCTGTCCCCTGGGCCCCTGAATTATGAGGGCCAACCCAGGTACCTGTCACTATTAGGGACCGTGAATTACGCCAGCGAAGCGCGAAAGGAGCGCCCAGGAGGTGAGGAAGGGGCCCCTGAGGATCTGTACTGGGACTGTCCGCCCCCCTTTGGAAGGGCTAGACTGGGAGGAGCTGCCCGGAGAGAATTGTGCCACTGAGGAACTATGTCTTGCTGACCTGCCTCAGATAAATTGCCCCTGGACTGCCTACTAAGCGCTGGGGCTGGGTGGCCTGAAGGGACTGTGAGGGTAATCGAGCTGGAGGAGCCTACCCTCGTTTTGGCGTGCTGTCCGCCATATAAATAATTAATAAAAGGGAGCCTACCCCTTATTGCGGCCGTCCTCACCGCCGCAGCCCGAGGAGTGTTGGCACTGCCTTGCGCCGGAGAGATATCGCTGAAAATCACCGCCGCGGCCCAGCGCTGTAATGGAGGGACCCCCGCTATGGTGAGCATCGTTGCGGCGGCCCCCGGTGCCAGGAGAGGGCTGCCGAAGTGAAGAGGGGCCGCGTTGGGCCCCGAGGCCGCCGTCACTCGCGTCACGTGGCGAGGGCGCCCGGCTGCGTCATCAGCCCGCCCCTGTCAATGCCGCGCACGGATTGGTCCGCTCGGCCGGGCCTCCAGAAGGCCATGCAGGGATTGGCTGCCGGCCGGCAGCCCGAGAAGGAAGAGCCGACCCGTAGCCCTGGGTCCCCGTGAGGGAGGGGGACCCGGGTGAAGCGCTGCTGTGTTGCCGTGTTGCGCCGCCCCGCACGGATTGGCTGCTGCCCGTGGAGGGGCTCCCAGAGTGAGGAGGGAGCCCCGATTGTGCCTGCACACTGGAGCGGGTGCCCACCCAGCCGGTGAGTGCCCCCGCACCGGAAGGAAGAGAGCGGCGCATCATCTACAGGGCTCCGTGTGGGAAAGGGAGCCCTGCTGTAGTGAGGGAGGACGTTGTTGTGCGCCTTGCCGAGCCCCGATTGCGCCTGAAGACCGGAGCAGGTGTCTGCCCTGCCGGTCAGGACGCCGGAGGAAGTCCAACCAAAGCCCTGGGTCCCGGGAGGGGGCCCAGGTGAAGACCGGCACAGTGCAGCTGGGAGGCGGGGCCCTCAGGTGCTGAGGAGAAGCATCGTGGCACAGGGTCGGTGCCGGTCCCTCCCCTGCATCTAAAGAGAGCTCCAGAGGGCCCCCGTTGAGTCAAGGGAGCCCCGAGGGGGACAGCGGAGCCCGGGCCAGCCTGGAGAACAAGGAGGGAGGGGCCTCAAGGCAGATTGTCGGTGCCTGCCCTTCCTCGGTGAAGCCCCGCGCCTGCTGAGGTCCCCGAGAGAAAAGAGTCCAGGAGCAGCCGGTGAGTGGGGCCACATACGGACTGTGTAGGGTGGAGGAGAAGGCAACGGGGCACAAGGTCGGTGCTCGCCCCCCCTACCTTCTTCTTATGGACACCGGGACTGGCCCTGTTGGCCTTGAAGGTACACAGGGGACCCCTAGACTGGGCAACCTCCCCACAGTGAGAAGTGGAGGCCCGGGTTGTTTCCATAATTAGAATTAATCCCTAGGGACTGCGATCTATGATAACGCAAGTTACCCTGTGTGTTTGCCAATCTGCATGTCTAGGTCCCGGGGAGGCTTTGCCCTATGCTTAGGTTCTGTGCCCCATGGGTTATTGTTTCCCCTAAGGTGAACCTGGAAGAGTTCATGACAGTGCACTGCCTGATGTTTGTGTTGCAGGTTGGGGGCTAAGGAGTCATGTTCCCCAGGTCTTTTCCTTAAGGCTACAGCACTGGGGTTCTGCATGCCCTGTAGATCTTGCGAAGGCGGCCTAATGGTCCTATGGTTATACCCATCTGCTATTAAATGCTGTGATACCATGATGTCTTTCCTTACAAGGGTTATGCAGGATGTTGCATTTTGTAATTACAGCCTACTACCAAGGATAAAGGTCTGAGCTGGCCCTGCCTGACGCGTAGTTCCCATAGGTGGATGGTGGAAGAAACCTTGTTGTGTTCTATTACAGGTGTTCCTGCCTGATGTCAATGCAGGGTGATTCCTATTCTTTTTGCAGGAGTCGCCAATGCCAGCTATTTTGGGGTCTTACCCCTAATGTTTGATTGCATGCTCAATGGAACTTACTAATTTTCCAACTCAAGCTGGTGTCATGCCTCTTTTGTGGTGTGCCTGGGGTGTCGTCTGTGGGTACTGCGTGAGTGCTTCACATGTCCTCCGAAGTTTGGCCTGCCCGCTTGGTTCCTTGCTACCCCCCTGGAGATTTGGTAACCCCATTTCTTACAGAGCAGCAAACTAAACTTACCTCTCTCGCGGGTTAGGTACAGCAGGTAAGTAGCAATGCAACCTCCCCCACACAATAGATCGGTCCTTCAAGGACCGCAGGAGTGCAAGCGTCCCTCACTTGCGCATTAGGTGTCACACAGGCAGCAGCACTGCAAGCTTCCCTTCTACACAGGGTTGGCAGTGGTGCAACCGCTGCCTTCACACACAGCAGTGTCCTTTGTCCACACAGAGACTGCTGCTGCAAAGTCAAGAGTGTAAGTGCTCACGCGCACACACTCATGTGTGGCACACTATACACTACAGCATTACAAGCTTTGAACACACACCTCATGCTCAGCACAGACACCTACTGCCAGGCCTTACCCCCCCACACACAGAGGTCACTAGGCCTCATCCCATGTCCCTGGCTCCTCCGCATGCCCTGTGCCGGACTGCCAGTGCCCTCCCAGCCTTTCTGTCATTGAGGGGGTCAACACTCTCCCTCTACCGCCCTGAGATTTGCACAAGGAGGCTCGATTGGCAGGCGCATTCCTCCTGTCACTGTCTCTTACCTGGAGGAAGGTTGAGGTCCCCAGAAGGACCCACATCACACTCCATCTCCAGAAGCTGCACGGGCTCCCACTCAGGTTAGACGACAGTTCAAGATGCTGATCCATGCCCACGAGGCTTGTACAACGAAGGACCAGCATACATCAACAAACACCTGGTCCTCCACCAACCGACAAGACACTGTCGATCGGCCTCCCTCTGTCACCCCACAGATCCGTTGAGCCAACAGCAGAAGACGCTCCTTCTCACACCCGGCGGCCGAGACTTGGAACAACCTCCCTCCCCTGCACCTCAGCAACACACCCAGCAACATCCACTCATCCAGCAACTCAGAAGAGAACTTAAAACCTGGATGTTTCAATAATGAAACCCCCATGCAGCCGCAAACAGCACCAGCGCCTTGAAATGCTCACAAGTGATTTGCTGATCTCTATAAATGTCTGATTGATTGATTGATTGATTGATGTACATCCTCACTGCCTGTGCAGGCTCTTCACCTGGGAGTTAGGAAAGCACCTGTGGTCCCTGCCGCCCCCCACTGCCCCGGCTGCTGAGTTCATGTAGCTCGTTTGGCTGGTAAGGCCGCCCTGCCAGGTGCCACACACCGCTACACTAAAACACAGTGTGACGCATATTAATTGAAGCGCCGTGAGTCTGTGACGAGGCGCTGGACCGTAGCAGTGTTGATACTTGTGGCTGTGTTGACCCATGCAGTGAGGCGGCTGTCAGCCAGACCCCGGTTGAGGAGAGGGGTCCAGACCGCTGTAGATGCCGCCCTCTCAGCCTGCGCCCAGACTTTACTTATTATCTGGTGGTCGCTGCTATGCACACGTAATGTGTTTGATAGTAATACAGGGGCGGAGGGCGTGTGTCCTCTCAGGCAGTAGCGGGCATCCGGGTCATGCTTTGATTGGGCTGCCTGGCATCAAAGTTTTGGGTACATCTGACTTCTGCCCCCAGAGGATGTTGATCATGACTACAAGCATGGGGCAGCTTCAACAAGCTTCCGTTTCTTGTGGAATTCCAGAACTGAAGAGTTGGCTTAGATGTGCAGTGGCTTGAGGAGGGATGTAGGAGAGGGCCCGACAGCCGGCTGTGCTTCTGCCTATGCGTGAAATGTACACGAGGGGGAGTCCAAGCAGAGCAGAAGTGCCTGGTGGGTTTGTGGAAGGAGATTCAGTCGTTGAGGTAAGCTGGGCCGGCTTGTGTAGGACTTTGAAGGTGTGTGAGGGGTTTCAGCTGGGGTCATTGGGAGGGAAGTGTGATGTTTGTGCTGTGTGGATGTTGAGTGTGATCCTAGCGAGTTGTTTATCTAGACCGATGTAAAGGGTGTTTCTGTAGTCCAGTTTGCTTGGACCAGGTGACAATTTTGCAGGTCTTGGCAGGATGCCATGTGACGATTTTCCTCAGCATCTTCACGGTGTGGAAGTATGATGCTGTGATGGCGTTGACTTGTGCTGTCACGTTGAGTTGGCTGATGAAGTCAATCCCATGGTTTTTGGCATTGGTGGGAGGGCATAAGTTGGCATTGAGTATATTTGTCCACCGGGTGGGATCCCACAGCGGTTAATTCTTCCAGAAAATCGTGGCTTCTGTCTTGCCGGTGTTCAGTTTGAGGCGGTTGATCTTCATCCAGTCGGCGACCCAGGTCATGCAGACGGAGAACCTAGTCCAGGTGGTGGAGTTTAGTCTGAGAGGAAGATGATCCACTGAGTGTCGTAGGCACAGAATTGGATGTCGATCTCACAGGTACAGTAGATGCTTTGGAACGGAACCGTGAGCTGAAGAGGGTTGGACTGAGGGAGGATCCTTGTGGTACTCTGCAGATGAGGTTGATGGCATCAGAGCAGACAAGGCTGACCGGATTATTCCTGTCAGGAAGGAGCATATTCATCAGAGGGCAGAACCCTGGATTTCAAAATCAAGCCGACATTGGGTGAGGATGGGGTGGGATACCATGTTTACTTTTATAGTGACTACAAAGTGCAGCTGAGACTCACAGCACTGACTATATAGACAAGACTGCAAGTACATTTATTTTAGTTCAACCTTCTGGTGCCATGCTTTAATCATCAAATTAGATATTATTTAGACAGCTCTGAAATTGTGATTTATTCATGGGTTTGCAATTTGTATTTAAATATTAAAGCAAACAAATATTGGATTTCATTGGTTTTCCCAGTTTGTTTACAGGCATGATCACAAAATGCAGGCCAGTATAATGCTGGCCAAGTGGTAACCCTAGTTATCTCTGCATCATGGTGCTACAATTGTTTACTGCCTGTCCATCATCTTAGGAAGGGGAATTTGGTTAGGGGAGTCCCATTTCATGGGCAACAGTTGATAGGCTTTTTTTAGAGTTTCTCATTGCTCAGAAGGGGGTAATTTCTGATATTTAGATATTTACATTTACTTAAATGCTTGGATTAACTCATTAAAAAGTGTACTTTAAAGCATCACAAATTTCACATTAGAATGTCACTCATATGCTATAAGGGGTCCCTCAGGGTAGTGGCCTCAAACGGTTGACAGAAAGCAACAAGCATTTACAATGCAATGGTTTTGCCTTTGTTAAAGTTAGAGCTATTGGCATTGCTCTTGACATTATTTTTATTTATATTTTTTTTAACATAAATAAATGGCATTGTCATTTACAATGCCACTAGCTTTATCTCTCGCAAATGACACACACAAACACACACAGAGCCCCCCCACACCCACCCACACAGAGCCCCCCACACACACAGCCACACAGAGCCCCCCCCACACACAGCCACACAAAGCCCCTCACACACACAGCCACACAAAGCTTCCTACACACACAGCCACACAAAGCTTCCCACACACACAGCCACACAGAGCCCTCCACACACACCCACACAGCACAAGCAGGCAACAGGGGCACAAGGAGGCACAAGCAGGCAACAGGGGCACACTGAGGCACAAGCAGGCAACAGGGGCACACGGAGGCACAAGCAGGCAACAGGGGCACACGGAGGCACAAGCAGGCAACGGGGGCACACGGAGGCACAAACAGGCAACAGGGGCACACAGAGGCACAAGCAGGCAACAGGGGCACACGGAGGCACAAGCAGGCAACAGGGGCACACGGAGGCACAAGCAGGCAACAGGGGCACACGGAGGCACAAGCAGGCAACAGGGGCACACGGAGGCACAAGCAGGCAACAGGGGCACACGGAGGTACAAGCAGGCAACAGGGGCACACGGAGGCACACGCAGGCAAAAGGGGCACACGGAGGCACAAGCAGGCAACAGGGGCACACAGAGGCACAAGCAGGCAACAGTGTGTGCGAGGACTTGGCACGGGGAGTTGTTGCGGGAGCTGGTTATTAAAGAGCAGGACTGAAGATGTTCTAATGTAAATGAGGTGGGACAGACGGCCGGAGACACGGACAGCGGGAGGGGGGGGGGGGGGGGGGGTGCGGGAAGGAACGGGAACACGGACATTATGGAGCTGGGGGCCAGGGTCGAGTCTCGGCGTCGACAACATAATCTGTTAGGATAGTAAAGAGGCCATTGTGCAGGGGAGAGAGAATCATGAATCTTAACATTTCAAACAAATACCTTTATATCTATAAATCTCAGAAAGCGAGCATGCAAGCATGTATCTAACAGCTGATCACTTACAAGACAGCGTGCCTTTGGAGGCTAATAATACTTCTCAGCAGGAACCTCTAAAACGAAGACATTCTCGAATGGATCGCGGATTGGAATGTTTGCAGCACTATTTTTGGCTAGACATGCCTGCTAATAGACAGAAATAGTCATCTTATTTATTATTTAAAAAAAAGCCGAAGACACGTACACATTGGCAACCCCCCCAGGCCATGTGCAGAATCCCTCTAGTAATGGTGAACCGGAGTGGCTCCAGGGTGCCCCTGTGGCACTGCACAAAACAATCCTTATTGCATGCACCCCCTCATTCTTGTCCCTTCTCACGCAGGACCCTGCCTTAAATAATCCTATAACGTATGATTCTCGAATCCAGATTCATCCACATACCAGGCCTTCCTGTTAATTCACAGACCATCCACGTTCAGCGATTCCAGCGCCATTAAATACCACGGGTTACTAACTAGCCGCCCTCGGCCATTAACCAGCTCCGTTGTCATTAAAACGCACTTACTGAGCTGAGCACTCGGCACTGGTCGCCGCCGCCGGCCCTGGAGGAGTGTCACTGGGCTCGGGGATGCCACATTAGGCCACACTCACGCAGCTCATTCGCAGGCGGTGAAGACGGATGCATCATCCATGCACCGAGGCCCTCGCGCGAGCTTCTCGAAGCTGCATTAGGAAAATGACAAATCTGCGCGGAGGGGGCAACGGGAAGCGGGGCAACAGACAGCGGGAGGGGGGGCAACAGACAGCGGGAGGGGGGCAACAGACAGCGGGAGGGGGGGCAACAGACAGCGGGAGGGGGGGCAACAGACAGCGGGAGGGGGGCAACAGACAGCGGGAGGGGGGGCAACAGACAGCGGGAGGGGGGGCAACAGACAGCGGGAGGGGGGCAACAGACAGCGGGAGGGGGGCAACAGACAGCGGGAGGGGGCAACAGACAGCGGGGGGGCAACAGACAGCGGGGGCAACAGACAGCAGGGGGGGCAACAGACATCGGGACGGGACAACAGACAGCGGGAGGGGGGGCAGAGGCTGCCTTCCATTTCCCTCTCCCCTGCATCTGCCCTGCTTCCCCCGGGGCTCGCTGCATAACAAACTTGAATGCCTCTGCTATTCAATGAAAGGCATGCTTGTCAGCTAAAGGGAGTTAAAATCCTCCAGCGAACTGAAAGAAAACAGTGCCGCCTCGGAAGCAAAAAAGCACAACACCACGAAGGCATCCCTTAAAGACTCGAAATTCCAATGGCAGCAGAATATCGTTTTATGTAAAGAGTGTGTGCGAGGACTTGGCACGGGGAGTTGTTGCGGGAGCTGGTTATTAAAGAGCAGGACTGAAGATGTTCTTCTTCGTATAAATTAGAGCAGTCAGTACCCAGCTCTCTGAAGCAAAGAAATGGAAAAGGGACTTGCGTATGTACATGATAGGAAGAAACTAATCAATGTGCACTAAGGAGGGAATAAAGTGAAAAAAGACGATAAGTAAACAAGACGTGATAAATTAGTAATGATAGTGTGAAATGTACTCTGAGCGCGGTTCTATTACCAATGAAAGTTATCGGCAGAGAGTGAAATACAGAAATGCCCTCGAGCCATTCAACAAAATACGTTAAAGAACGAAAGGGTGAAGCTTAGGAACAAAGGCAATAGAAGGAACACCCAAGTAAACATGTTGAATAGTTATCCTTACTGCTGTGGTCAAATATAAGTGAAGGGTAGAAATTTGTAAGTATTCTGAGATGCAAACAGAGCTTACCCGCTCAAGTTGTGATTGGGACCGGGATTGTATTACTCTTCTGACAGTGTAAGCGTTAAGGTAAACAGAACCCGGAAGACGTGGGCTGAAATAGCGTGTGCACGGGAGCACCAAATTAGTGGGAATAGAAAGAAGCAGCGGGAGGGGGGCGGGAACGGCCACACACTGACAGCGGGGGGGGGGGGGGGAAGGGGAGCGGGAACAGACACACACGGACATAAGGCAAAAAAAACAAAGCACTCACACAAGCAGGAAGGCGGGTGCCGGCTCAATGCCGGACCAGATTCAGGGGCGTTCCCGAGGGCTTTTGGCTGACGTAGCGTGACGTAGCCAAAAGCCAAAAAATCTCGGGAACGCCCCCGAATCTGGTCCGGCATTGACGGACAGGCCCGTCTTCCAATGGCTAGCCTCCATTTATGAAAGACGGGGGCCGTTCCTGTCTCCCGTATTATTCTCATTAGGTTTTCGCCTGCGCGAAAAAGATACGCAGAGCGCATCTTTCGCCAGGCAAAACCTAAAAAGGAGAGCTTGCAGGGGCCTGGGAAACCTAGCAGGGATAATGCTGCTGATGATTGAGGGCTTTCTTCCTTTCAACCACTCTCTCATTGCCCTCTTCCCACCTTCTCTTTTGTCAACACTATATTATTTCACGCCAGAAGCTTGTAGTGTTCCCCCTGAATCCGCTTTTTCAGCAACCCCTCCATACAAAATCTTTATCAACTAATAATCCCAAATTCTCCACCTATTCTACGAGACACCCTTCATATACAAACACTGAGTAACTTTAACTACTAACTGATCTTTCCAGGAACTATCTAAGTTTTCCAAAACAAATACAACTGCAACCTATCACAAACAATACAACAGTTCATTAACCACTACCCAAGTAACCTAAAAACACGTCACTTGCCAGAAGGGAACTAGAAATCAAGGGAAGGCGCAAATGTATGCCCACAAGGTTCCCTGATCATACCTTCCGTCCACAACCCCCCACACTCAAATCATCAGACAACGCAGAAGTTACATCACCATCACCTGCCACAAAAAGCCTACACCGACCTCCCAGTCCACATTTCTTTAATCAAACAACTTCCCTTCCACCTCCAACAATAGCCACAAGTCCAGTTCGCCTCAAAATCAGCCACAACAAAATACCTTATCCCCCTCCACCCATACTACAGAACTTGACGACAAAAGAAACACAACAAAAATACCTGCTCTTCAACGCAAGATCCTTGACCAAAAAAACACTTTAACATCTTTGATCTATTCTCAGAACAACACTGGCCCTTACCTTGTCACCCGACTCCAAATAACGCTCATTCCTTCCTCTTATTATATAGACCACCATACAGCGATGCCAACTTTATAAATGTCCTACTTGATACCGTACCCAACACCCATCTTAACCACCCAAACCTATACACTCTAGAAGACCTCATGATACGGTTAAACAAGAAGAAAGACAACCACAGCTATCACAACCAACCTTGAAGACTTCAACCTCCGACAAACCTTTTCAGGCCTAACTCAATGCGTACAACACACTGTGGATGTCAGATTTGCACCCTTAGCACATGCCAAAGTTACAGACTAATCTGTCATAAGCTGGAGCGACCACAACATCATCACAATCACTCATACAGACAATGGAAAAACGAGACATCCACCAACTCAACACCCATCTTGAAAGAACACCGATAAACATGTGGCTGAAAGACATAGACACCGTCTACAACGGGATCTCCAGTGTACTGGACAAACAGATGCCAACAAAAACACATCAAGATTGACCATTAAAAGAACACCAAATGAATGAATGACAACATCAAAAGCATGAAAACACAACTCGACATACTACCACACTTGTGGAAAAAGCAAGAGATGCAATAGACAAAAGCATGCTAGAACACTATAACAGAGCGCGCAAAAGTGGTCAGCACCACGAAAAGACACCACTACTCCACACGCATGACTGAGCAGACTGTCCTTCCAAAGAACTCCAAATAATTCTGGGAATCATAGCATTAAAATACAGAAACATCACAATCAAAAGACTTTTGGGAGAAAATCCCCAATAAATTTGATCTAAAAATTTATAAAGGTTGAAAATTACCTCAAGGAGGACACGGACAACACCACAACAATCCATGACCTGTCAATCACACAAGCACACACCAATAACTATCCTTCAATGCATTCCTTCAAAAACTTGTCACAAAAAATGTCCTTGGTATTATCTTGTAGCCAGTAGGGGTGGGTGGAGTTTGCGTAATCGCGTTACCCAAATCTCTGCGAAACGGTAAAAAATCTCCACGAACACGCGGAAATTCCGCAACCACGCGGAATCGCTTGTTCGTGATGCTTTTTTACTGTTTGCAATCGCTGTTTGCGTGCTAGGGGGGAAATATCTTGCGAACACGCATTTGAGAACGCGAACAAGCAAAAAAATATGCAAAGTCGCGGAATGCAGAATTTTGGGCAATTTTGCGTTCTCTGCGGAACGCAAAATTACTCAAATTCCGTGAGCTGAACGGAATTTACTGCCCAGACCTAGTAGCCAGGCAGTAAGGATAACCATTGGACCCACCACTGGCAAAAATCTTTAAAGATGCTCCCTGTGCAAGGAGGGTCGTCCGATGCCTACTCAACAAGTCCCCAGAACTAGGGTAATTCCCACATACAATCTCACCTGTTATAACTATGTAGGTGAAACCTAAATCATTTAAAAAATGGATAGCCTATAAGAAGTCTAAAATTCAAAACTTTTGAACTGCCTTTGTGCCATAAAAACATGGATGATGAATAACCATCTGAAGCTCATTAGCACATTGGAATGCGGAGCAGTCGATTGAATACACCGGAGTGCTCCGGGCTTCCACTGGACGGGAGAGGCCCGCAGAGCAACATTCCAATGTTGTTTTTGTTCACAACTGCTGCTGTGGACAAAGGCCTCTCGGAGCCCGAGGGGATTTAAACCCCCTCGGGCTCCGAGAGGCCTTTGTTTTTAGTAATTAGAACATTCTGCCATCTAGGGGCAGAATGTTATAATAGCCTTAGAGCCCTCCTAATGAGCTCTACAGGCCATTAAAGGCTGCTACCTTGTTAAAGGCCCTTGCCTCGGGCCTTTAATGCCGGAGCAGGCCTTTAAGGGCCAGTAGAGCCCGCTAGGTCTGTCTCTCAGGCTATGATATGGCAAATATAGAGATTAGGACCTGCGGACATTGGCAAAACTACCAGCCTACACCACATGGACCAAAGAGCTTCCAGCCCCTCTGACAACATCAGGAGAAGTTAGAAACTTAGGAGTAACCATGGATTCAGATCTATATATTCATACATATCCATGATCCCTCATGCTAACAACGTTGCAAAAAGTGTCTTCAACATATTGAAAACACTACGTTGCATCTTCCCTTACCCTGCATACCAACATAACCTGCAAGCCATCCTCACACTCAATCTCCAAGCGTGAAGCCAACAGCCCATACCTTGCACACCCACACTCATAATATGCAAAATGCAACTCTTCCAAAATGCTTCTGCAAGATTTCTTCTCCGCCTTTAACCGGGAACACGCATGACATGACGCAGTCCTGCAATCACTTCACTGGATACCTATAGCTCAAAGGGCAACATTCAGGGCACTCTGCATGGTCCACAGAACCTCCCAAAGAAAAGGACCACTACACCTACAAGTTAAATTCAAGCGGCACAAACGAAACAGGACACTGCGCTCCGGGCTCACACCACTTGCCATCATACCACCGTACCCTAAGGAATCTGTAGGAGGCGCTGGCTCAGGACAAGTGGGGGTCTATGATTCTGGTGCTGTTGGACCTGTCCGCTGCCTTCGATACAGTGTCTCACGAAGTGCTTCTCGGCCGTCTGAGGGATGTAGGGCTGGGAGGTGCAGCTCTGTCTTGGGTGGAAAGCTTCCTCTCCTGCCGCTCTCAAGAAGTCAGGCTCGGCTCCCATAAATCCATCTCTAGGGAGCTCACCAGGGGTGTGCCACAGGGCTCATGCCTTAGCCCCACATTATTTAATGTGTATGTGGCCCCCCTGGCCGACTTAGTGAGGTCCTTTGGGTTTACCCCGGTATCCTACGCCGATGACACCCTCTTCTGTTCCCTTTCAAAACTTTTACACCTGCCTTGCAAAAATCCTTTGCAGAAGGCATGAGGGCTGTGTCAAAATGGATGGCCGAGAACTGCCTACAATGCAACGTGGGCAAAACAGAAGTTCTACTATTTGGGGAAGCGGTGACATTGTGGTCTGGTGAGTGGTGGCCCACAGAACTAGGACCAGTACCTGTCCCAAAGCAGACTGTCAAAAACTTAGGGGTGTTATTCGATCAAGCCTTGACTTTCAAACATCATGTCAATCAAGTTGCTGGCACATGTTTCAGGGCCATTGGACTATTGAAAAGGGTGTTCCCCTATATACCTGATAATCACAGGAAAACCCTAGTCCAGGCACTAGTGATCAGTAGATTGGACTACTGCAATGGCCTTCTTTTGTCAACCAATGAAGGCCAATTAAACAAACTGCAAGTAGTCCAAAACACGGCGGCGAGGTTAGTCCTTAATGTTCCATCTAGAACTCCCTCCCGTCCTCTACTGGCTAAACTCCACTGGTTGCCAGTGCGGCAACGCACTAAGTTTAAAATTCTGTGTACTATTCACAAATGCCTGACAGGAAAGGGCCCCAAATATCTCACTAAGGCCTTCCAACCCTATGTCCCAGGCCGATCCTTACGATCGAGTAATCTCCATTTATTACAGGTCCCTAAAATAAAAAAGTCTCGTCAGGGAGGTCGTGCTCTGGCGCACACGGGACCCGCTCTCTGTAACTCTCTTCCCCCTAAACTTAAACTCATTACTAACCACCTATCCTTTCGTAAAACCCCCAAGACCCACCTTTTCACTACTAGTTAACCTTTTCATGCCTTGCTACCTCTGAAGTGACCCGGCACGGTATAAATCTCCCTCAACTAGCAAAAGCGCGGATATACCCCTTCGGGGGTTTATTCAGGCGCTATAGAAGCACATAAATAAATAAATAAATAAATAAATAGGCCACCAAGCTCTAGAACTCACTACCACCTATCATTAGAAGCTCTCAGAAGCCCATACGCTTCGAAGACAGATGCAAGCGAGGCTATTTCCTAGATAACCCAGCAACAGATCCCAGAAAACTGTCACACCCTGAGGTGCAATCCTCAGCTTGCATCCCACAAACTGCAAACAACTCAACCAGCAAACTGCTTGCATTCTGCAGGCAAGCAAAAAAGAGCCAACCTATAGGCCACTGTGGAATTATAAAGTTATGTAGAGCCATACATAACAGTAAATGCCCACAATGATACCAAAATAATAATACACAGCAGTCGGCAATAAATTGTATCTCATACGTATTACATACACTTAAGACATATCTGCTGCAAGGGTTGTCCATCACCAGCACTGTGCAGCCACAAAACAAACATCCGCAAATGAACACACGTGGTATGGAATAACTCGGAGATCTGCCACACAACACTGGACCGCTTTGGAGGAATCTAATATAGTTCATTCCCTGCAGGCCCCAAATATCTATACCATCAGACTGCTTCTTTACATCTCACATAGAATCTGATATGGGAGGATAATGAAAGTGTCCATCCATGCAGATCTCTACACTTACCTCTCCCTCCAACCACGCCACCTCAAGTCCACAACTACTCACAAAATCTCAGATTAGACACCGAACGCAGTACCCAGAAAAGCAGACGGTATCAGCATGCTGAAAACCACAAAACTGAGCATCTGTCTCTTACACTTCATCATCCAACTGACTGCTACGTGCTGCGTCCGATAACACAACAACCGCACCTCGATGGTCACCACGCACGACATGGAAACACTTACCACATAGGATCAAAACAAAAACAACAACCTTCCAACCACACCACATACATGGTGTAGCGCTTCAGCGCCCCACAAAGGGAGTAGTAAGCACTATGTAAATGCTGCAATCCTGTACAACACACTCCCACAGTGCTTTTGCTTCATCCTGGAAGAACCCTTCTCTCTTCACATTCCTGCTCCTCTGTACTTCTGCTGCAGTTGTGGTGATCCACCCTGTAGGACCCATAATTATTGTGTTGTTTGGTTGTGATATGTTTCATGTTGTGCTCATCTGTGTAGCATATTTCTGCCATTAGTGTGGCCTTCTGGCACAGTGGATTCAGGTGTGAGGCATTCCTGTTGCCCAAAGCACGTGGTACATTGTTTGGGATGAAGGAATACACATTGTGAGTTGAAGTTTGTCCACAGGACGTGTAGGGTCAACTCCCTGCACACAACCCCTTGTGGCTGCCAGATTACAGTATGGATCTGAGAAGAGGATTGTCTGTCTTTAAGACCAGGTTCACATCCATATGTACAACTGTTCATACATATGTATGTGATTCAGTAATGCAAACCCTTTGCTACCAGGGTGAGCACTCCAGAGACATCCAGTGAGCAGGCAGCTCAGCTTCCAGTGCTGACAGGGGTTTCAGAATGAAAATGTGCGCACATGATGGCAAAATGTAGCAATTTGAGGCAAATCATTTTGGTCTATGACAGTGTTCCCCCAAACTGTGGGTGCCAACCTACTGGTGGCTCATGAACGTCTAAGGAATATATTTAAAGGTGCTTTTAAATTCAATATTTAGCTTGTTGTAGTGCGGTTAGCACACTAGCAGATGCACGTAACACGCATCCACACATCCGCAGGCCAGGCGTGGCCTGCGGGGGTCAATAAATGGAAGGCGTGCGCTCGGGCACGTCACTTCCGATGAGAACCAAGTGTGTGGGCTGTTGGCTGTCGCTGCGCGTGTCCACCCCGGCGCATGCGACCAGGCCTAATTATCAAGGCCCACGCCGGAACACCACATTGGCGACGAGCGGAGGGGGCCCAACCCTCGCCCGTTCACCGTGCATCGAGCGGTGCAGCCCGCTCGCTCCTGCGGTGCACACCGCGTGTGGCCTGACCCTGCTGGCTACACTACGGGGCCGCCGTGCCTTTTTTCCTGCCCGCCCCTCGCCTGCCAGAGGGCGCTACCCCCCCTCCAACACTGCCCTGGTGAAGAGGTGTGAGACGGGTGCCTGCCGCCACGGCCGCCGTTCCTTCCCGCTCCACACGGCGGCCGGTTGCCATACCTCACGCATCTCGCGTGATACGCGAGGTCGACGCGCCCTGCGTTTTCCCACGCATTGGGAGTGAGTGGAGGGACGAATCTTCTGCAACGGGCCCTATCATCTGCCCTGCCAAGCGGCCGCCGTGCATGTCCTGTGCAGGAGTCTGCTGAGACTTGGTGTGACTGGCTGCTGCTACCACAAGTACTGTTATCCTGTGTGGAGACCCCTGCTGCTGCTGCTCTGACCTGCACCCCTCCACTGGCCAAGGGGCGCGTGAGCCCAGACGACAAACAGTGTCTTCTTCCCGCCAAGGTACACGTGGTGCTGCGCGCCTGCGGAAGGAACTGGAGAGGTTCTGGACTCCGCCGTCATGGGGGATGAAGACGCAGGGGCTCCCATCATCAACATCCCTTTCCAGCATGCTGCCGCTGGGGTGTTGCCGCCATTCAGTGAGGCAAGTGATCCATCCACCGCCTCACCCCGCTGGAAAATTTGGTTGGAAAGGCTCGAGAACTACTTTGTAGTCACGAGGGAGACGGACGACGCGGTGAAAAGATCACTTCTTCTTCACTACGCAGGGGACGAGATCTTCAGGCTCTTCAAACACCTCCCCAACCCGACGGGGGTGACCACCTACGCTGCTGCTGTTACTGCCCTAAACAACCATTTTGACCCTCAACTAAACGTGGACTTCGAAGTCTTCAAGCTAGGGCAAGCCCGTCAGCGTGAAGGAGAATCCATGGACCAGTTCCACACTCGAGTGCGGGAGCTGGCTAGCTCCACGGATGAAGACCAGCCAAGAGCCATACGACACCAACTAATCCAGGGATGCCGAGATAAGACACTGAGGGGCCATATCCTGCGGAAACCAGGCATTTCACTGGAGGACATTCTCATCCTGGCCAGAGCACATGAACTTTCAGACGCCAGAGCAACGGCGATGGAGCAGGCCTTACACAAAACTCCCGCCAAAACGGAAACCGTCAAGGTGGAGCGTGCCGACGCAGTACGACCACGACCACGTGGCCAGGCGAAGAAGGGATACCGAAGAGACACTCCTCAAGGCCGCTGTGGATACTGCGGACATGAGCCTCACGCAGCCAAAGACTGCCCCGCTCAAGGTCAAACCTGCGGGATCTGTGGAATCCCCAATCATTTTGCGTCGGTCTGTCGCAGAAAGAGCCAACCCAGGAACTCCAAGAAATCATGGACACCCACCAAAGCTGTCCGCCAACTATCACTCACGGACCCACCCCCGGAGAGAACGGACAAATTCCTACCAATAACCTATGACGAGTCAGACTCGGAAGACGAAGAGGCGTATGTAATCTCCTTTGCCCGGGAGCTGAAACTCAGACGACGACCACAGCCAACATGTGTAGTACAGGTGGGAGAAAATGAGGTAAAAGCTATCATTGACACCGGCGCCACCGTCATGGGGCTGCAAGAATTCAACAAATTGCGTCCTCGTCCGGAAGTCCTACGCTCCAAGACTAGAATCTTTGCCTACGGAGCAGACACTCCCCTCCCTCTAAAGGGGAAAATTGTGATACCCATACGAGCTGACGAGGCTGAAGTGACCGCGACGATACACATCATCGACCGAGAAGCCGACACGCTGTTGAGCAGCCACACCGCGGAGGACTTGAAGTTGATCGCTTTCGCCAACCGCATTCGGAACCACCAGGTGGAGGAATTACTGGAGCGATTCCCTGAACTGTTCAAAGGTCTGGGCTGCATCAAATGCGACCCAATCAAGCTCCATATCGACAAGTCCGTCACTCCCACAGCCCTACGCCATCGGCGAATACCATTCCACCTGCGGCCACTGGTGGAAAAGGAACTTGAGAAACTGGAGAACATGGGGGTCATTGAAAAGGTAACAGGACCCACCCCCTGGGTTTCACCCATGGTCATAGTCGAAAAGCCTAAACACCCTGGCGAGATTCGGCTATGCATCGATATGCGGCTGCCGAACACAGCGATCAGAAGGGAGAGGCACCTAACACCCACGATGGACGACATCATAGCTGATGTGAACGGATCGAGGTGGTTCTCGAAAATCGATCTCAATGCGGGCTACCACCTCAACTTTGGAATATCGTCGGCAGCGGAGGTATTCCAGAACACCATCAGGGAACTGCTGTCTGGACTACCGGGGGTACTCAATGTGAGCGACGATATCTTAATTCATTCCGCCACCGCATCCGAACATTACAAACAACTACGGGATGTGCTAAAAAGACTGAGCACCTATGGAGCAACCCTCCACAAAGAGAAGTGCCAATTTTTCCAATCATCAATTGAATTCTTTGGTTATGTGTTCAACCAGGAAGGGGTCCAAATTGATCCGAGAAAGTCCAAATCCATCAAGGACGCCCCAGCGCCAAAATCCCCAACGGAGGTAAGGAGCTTTCTCGGGATGGCCACGTACTGTGGCCGCTTCATACCAGGACTGGCAACCCGCAGCGAGCCCCTCCGAGCACTTACGAAGGCGGACGCCGATTGGACATGGGGCCCGAAGGAACACGATGCGTTTCAAGGCATTAAAGACGCCCTCCTTGAGAATGCAACGCTCTCATACTTCGACCCCGCCAAGTGGACCGAGGTCATCGTGGACGCAAGCCCAGTGGGCCTGGGGGCAGTCCTGACACAAGAACATGAGCCCGGAAAATGGACGGCGCTGGCTTTCGCCAGCAAGGCGCTGACCCCGACCGAGACCAGATACGCACAGATAGAGCGAGAGGCCCTGGCAATCAAGTGGGCCTGCAGCCACTTTCATCTTTACTTACAAGGACAACCATTCGTGATGGTCACCGATCATCAACCCCTAGTGCCGCTTTTCAAGGGCACTGCTCCTCACCCACCACCACGTATCGAGAGGTGGGTGATCCAGCTGCAAACCTATGACATGGAAGTGGTATACAGACCGGGAGCCAAAAATCCAGCCGACTACCTATCGCGCCACCCACTACCCCAAGAGCCAGTAGCTGCAGACAGAGACTGTGAGGAATATGTCCAGTGGGTAGCACTCACTTCCTGCCCCCAATGCATGACCATCGAAGAAATCAAGGAGGCGATAGTGGACGATAACCCATACCTGAGGTCGTTGCAAGCAGTACAAGAGGGATCCTGGACGGACTACCTACACCCCCCCAACACCTGGACAGCCGCAGATAAGGAAACCCTCACGAAATTCTGGCACATCCGCCATGCGCTTAGCGCCACGGAAGAAGGCATACTGCTGAGAGGGACCCGCCTAGTAATACCGAAACGTCTCAGACACCGAGCTACCCAGCTCGCCCACGGGGGCCACCAGGGTGCTACTAAAATGAAGGCGCGCATGCGAGAGAAGGTGTGGTTCCCTGAACTAGAAAACACAGTGGAAGAATATGTCAAGAATTGCATGTCCTGCCAGTTAACTAGCGAACCAGAAAGGCCGGTCCCCATAATCACTGAGGAAGCATGCACGACCCCGTGGTCCAAAGTCAGCGTGGACTTCGGAAGTTTCCCCGGAGAGGGCCACACCCTGGTAGTCATTGACTCATACTCTAAATACCCCATTGTGGAAAGAGTGCCATCCACGGCGTTCATACACGTGGGGCCAGTGCTCGAGAAAACATTTTCACTATTCGGATTCCCCGGCGAGATCAAGAGTGACAATGGACCGCCATTCCAGGGAACAGAGTTCGCAACGTTCTTGAAAAGTAGAGGCATCACCCACAGGCGCATCACCCCCCAGTGGCCACAAGCCAACGGAGAGGCCGAAAGGTTTATGCGAACTCTCAACAAAATGTTCAGGATCGCAGTGGTAGAGGAAGCTGACCCGGAGCAAAGATTACATGAGTTTCTGAGAGAATATCGAGGAACGCCCCACTGCACTACTCAGAAGAGCCCGTGGTCACTTATGTTTCAGGGCCAACGCAGAGACCTCCTTCCCATCGCCACAGGACCGACACCGGCAGGGGTTGACATGAGGGAGACTCAAGAACGCCGACGCCGGAACAATGTGCGAGCGAGCCACCGGCGCAGAGCGATACCAAAGCAATTACACCGAGGAGATAAGGTTGTCATTAGGAACAGACGCCCGGGGGGAAAATTCCAAACATTCTACGAACCAGGCCCGTGGACTGTCACCAACACGAGAGGAACTATGGTGACGGCCAACAGGGGGGGGGGAAGAAGTCTCGAGAAACACTTCATGGTTCAAAGTGGTCCCCCCTAGCCCGAGAGTAGAGTCCGAAGCCATGGATGGAACCAACGAGCCGCCCGAGTCGCAACACAAGAGGAAAAGGACGATTCAACAACTGAGACACGAGGGCCGGTGCCAGTGCAGGGAGGAGGACTGTCAATCATGTCCACCCCCATCCGGAATCCATCGCGCAGCGGGGAACGAGAGCCAGGCCGCACCCCGCGGTACAGTCTGAGGCCTAATCCCCGTCCAAGTCAAAGACTAAATGACTACGCCTGTCAGCTGAGACCCTGAAGTCGTCATCAAGGGGACACGCAAGTACAGAACGCCTGGTCAACAATTATTGTGATATTCTGAATAGCATTGGATTGAACATTTTCAAAGTTTTGTGTAGTTGGATAGAGATGTAGTGCGGTTAGCACACTAGCAGATGCACGTAACACGCATCCACACATCCGCAGGCCAGGCGTGGCCTGCGGGGGTCAATAAATGGAAGGCGTGCGCTCGGGCACGTCACTTCCGACGAGAACCAAGTGTGTGGGCTGTTGGCTGTCGCTGCGCGTGTCCACCCCGGCGCATGCGACCAGGCCTAATTATCAAGGCCCACGCCGGAACACCACACTTGTCACATTTCCTGTGCTTCAGAGGCAAAATGTCAGACTATGTCTTCTGAAAAATCTGCTTATTTTGTTGCACATGTGGACTGGTGTTTACAAACTCCTTTCACCTTCCAGACAAAGAGAAAAGTAGAGTGAATTATGTGACAACTCTGCTGGGTGGAGGGCGTGTGAAAGGGAAGGCTGCAGAAAACTCACAAAAAATATAAGTACCTGTAAATGAACCGTACACATTCGGCCACTAAGAAGGCAAAAAATGAAGCACCCTTTTGTCCTGCTGAATTGAGCTGGAAAGAAAGATCTGAATTGGATCAAAACAAATAAAGTCATGTTCCCTGGTGATCCCAAATAATAAACATTCACTGAGAGCCGATGTCCACACATTATCATGTGTGTGGTATAGTTTTATCAGTAAAACTGTACGTCTGTGCGGCTAATGGGGCATATGAAGGTAATTTCCATTTTGTGATTACCAAATAGCGATTTTTAAGGAATCGCTATTTGAGAATAGCAAAATGGAATGTAGGTAAAAATTCACAATTTTTTTGCGAATCTCTAACATTCCTTAATTGCGATTAGCAAATTGCGATTCGCAATTTAGAAAGGAGTGTCCTATTCATTCCTATGGGCCAAGAGGCTCAAAGGAATGAATGGGGATACTTTCTCAAATAGCGATTTTCTGTGAGAAAATCGCTATTTGAGAATCGAAATTCCAAGGGTGCTAGGGTGTCCAAAGGACACCTATTGCACCCCTGGAATGTGCCTGTAAGTGCCTGTAAGTACATGTGGCGCACAGACATGATGTCTGTGCGCCGCATGGCACTTTGAATTTTTTTTAAAAATGAATTTTTGAAGGAATTCGCAAAATACCATCTACTTGAAGTAGGTGGTATTTTGCGATTCCTTATGCAAAAATCGCAATTTTTAAGGCACCCCTACATAGCATTTAAGGAATCGCAAAATTGCGATTCCTGGAAAGCTATAAGCAAAATAAGGAATGGCAATTTTTGCGATTCCTTATTTTGCTAAGTGGCACCTACATATCAAAACGCCGTTTGCGATTCGCAAACGCAGAAATTCGCCAAATTTCGGCGTTTGCGAATAGCAAACGCCTACCTACATATGCCCCTTAGTGGCCATTTTAAAGGAAAATGTGCTGTCTGTGGATGCTAGTGACCGACCCCGCGATGCCTGAGTGAAACTAAAAGACTGCGCGCCTCGTGCCATTAAAGCACGATGAACCAGGAAACGGGGGCATTCTACAAACTGGACAGTGGTACTAAAAGATTTGGAAAGCAGCGGTCTATGATTTTATACAAATACATGCACAGGCATTAAAGCTACACTGGTGACCGTTTGCTCTCAAAATAAAGTGTTCCCAAAAAACCCAACTTCAAAAACATGTTTTGCTAACCTGTTGTAGAGCTCTCAATTCAAGGAATCATCTAGTAAAAAGTGTTCTGATCCTTGCCAGTTTTCAAATAAAAGATTACTAATGCAAGATCAATGTAAACCTGGTAAAGGCAAAATCAAAATAAATAAATGAGGGTACTGCTTCTAAATAGGGTCTTAGAAGGAAGGGTACATGGGATGCAGATTCACAACTTTTTGGAATTCACAAGAGTTTACCGTCCTCCTAACACGGTTTCCTGAATTAAATGTTCTCATGAGAAAATGTTCAAGTGTGTATCAGCTCTTGCGAAAATATGTTGAAAGATTACACTTTCCCCACTCCCATTTCTTTCCCACCCTCGAAAAGTCTTCTTCCTGCCCTTGTAAACCTTCTCCAGTGTGGGAGACTTGGAGAGGAGTTAGGTTCTGGCCTTGAAAATGTTAGTTTGTAACCGTGCACAGACTTGCAGGCGTCTCAGCCCGGTGAAGGGGGCTTCCCGGCTACTTCCGCCCACTAAGTAAAGCTGGGGGAAGGTGGCAAAGATGGAAGTATGTCCTGTTTACTTAAGATGGTCTTTCTTACCTGTCTCGTTTGTATGTGTGGTGTTGTCGTTTGTTGGAAGCGACAAGACCACTCACTGTACACCATTTCTAGATGTATGTGAGATGGTACCCACTCTAACAGAGGGGGGCCCTGAAATAGAATATAGGTAGAGAACATCAGGGGAAATTCCCAAACTACTCAAACAAACATTCTGTACCTGTATGGATCAAAATGCGCAACGAGCCACGCATATTATAGACACCTGGGAAACTGCGAGTATGTGAGATGGTAATCTAGCGTATTCTGTTGGGTTTCCATGTGGAGAATCCTGTTGTCAGGAGCAACCTGATTTTCAGGCTGTATGACATATCTGTGATGTTCACATGAGAGGCTCTGCATTGGTGCATGTTGTTAAATGTTGTTCTATACTGTCCATCCTGCTCACTTGCTCTCCTCTGCTTCACTCTCTTCTTTCTTCTGCAGTACAAATTGCCTCTGTGTTTCTCAATTTTGTAGAGCAGACCACCACTCGGTTTCTCCCACTTCTCAAGCAGACCACCTTTCTGTTTCTTCCTCTACAAGAGCAGACCGCCTTTCTGTTTCTCCCTCTTCTATAGCAGACCACCACTCTGTTTCTCCCTCTTCTCGAGCAGACCACCTTTCTGTTTCACCCTCTACAAGAGCAGACCGCCTCTCTGTTTCTCCCTCTTCTAGAGCAGACCACCTCTTTGTTTCTCCCTCTTCTAGAGCAGGCCACCTCTGTTTCTCCCTCTTCTAGAGCAGACCACCTCTGTTTCTCCCTCTTCTAGAGCAGACCACCTCTTTGTTTCTCCCTCTTCTAGAGCAGACCACCTCTTTGTTTCTCCCTCTTATAGAGCAGACCACCTCTGTTTCTCCCTCTTCTAGAGCAGACCACCTTTCTGTTTCTCATTTTGTAGAGAAGACTGCAGCTCTGTTTCTCCATTAATTAGAGGAGACTGTGTTTCTCCTTCTTGTAGAGCAGACCATCTCTCTACCTCTGTTTCTCCATATTGTAGAACAGACTGCAGCTCTGTTTCTCCATCTTGTAGAGCAAACCATCTCTCTGCCTCTGTTTCTGCATCTTGTAGAGCAGATCGCCTCTCTGTTTCTCCATCTTGTAGAACAGACTGCAGCTCTGTTTCTCAGTCTTGTAGAGCAGCCAGATTTTCTGTTTCTCCATCTTGTAGTGCAAAGCACAGCTCAGATTCCCCATCTATTAAAGCAGACCGCCTGTTTCTAAATCTTGTAGAGCAGGCCTTCTTTCTCTTTGTCTATCTGTAGAGCAGACTGTCTCTCTGCCTCTCTGTTTCTCCATCTTGTAGAGCAGACTGCATCTCTGTTTCGCCATCTTGTAGAGCAGACCACCTCTCTGTTTCTCCCTCTTCTAGAGCAGACCACCTCTCCGTTTCTCATTTTGTAGAGAAGACTGCAGCTCTGTTTCTCCATTAATTAGAGGAGACTGTGTTTCTCCTTCTTGTAGAGCAGACCATCTCTCTACCTCTCTGTTTCTCCATATTGTAGGACAGACTGCAGCTCTGTTTCTCCATCTTGTAGAGCAAACCATCTCTCTGCCTCTATTTTTCTGCATCTTGTAGAGCCGATCGCCTCTTTCTCCATCTTGTAGAGCAGACAGCCTCTCTGTTTCTACATCTTGTAGAACAGACTGCAGCTCTGTTTCTCAGTCTTGTAGAGCAGCCTGCTTTTCTGTTTCTCTATCTTGTAGTGCAAAGCACAGCTCAGATTCTCCATCTATTAGAGCAGACCGCCTGTTTCTAAATCTTGTAGAGCAGGCCTTCTTTCTCTTTGTCTATTTGTAGAGCACACCGCCTCTCTGCCTCTCTGTTTCTCCATCTTGTAGAGCAGACTGCTTCTCTATTTCTCCATCTTGTAGAGCAGACCACCTCTCTGTTTCTCCCTCTTCTTGAGCAGACAACCTCTCTGTTTCTCATTTTGTAGAGAAGACTGCAGCTCTGTTTCTCCATTCATTAGAGCAGACTGCCTCTGTGTTTCTCCATCTTGTAGAGTGGACCGCTCTCTGTTTCTTCATCTTGTAGAGCAGACTGTAGCTCTTTTTTTTTTTATTTAGAGTTTTCTATAGCGCAAATTGGACCCGAGACATCGGGTATGAGAGCGCTTTACACGAGCACCAGTTTTGTTACAGATGGACACGTTCATTATTATTAGGCACAGGGAGATTAAGTAATTTGCCCAGAATCCCAGGATGTTGAGCGTCGTTGCCGAGGCTCGAACCATGGTTCCCCAGCTTTGAGGTCAACCGTTCTAGCCATAAGGCTACATCCTCTCCCCTCTGTTTTTCCATTTAGTAGAGCAGACCGTCTCTGTGTTTCTCCAACTTGTAGAACAGATCGCCTCTCTGTTTATCAATCTTGTAGAGCAGATCGCCTCTCTGTTTCTCCATCTTGTAGAGCAAACCTTCTCTCTGCCTCTATGTTTCTGCATCTTGTAGAGCAGATCGCCTCTCTGTTTCTCCATCTTGTAGAGCAGACCGCCTCTCTGTTTCTCCATCTTGTAGAGCAAACCATCTCTCTGCCTCTATGTTTCTGCATCTTGTAGAGCAGATCGCCTCTCTGTTTCTCCATCTTGTAGAGCAGACAGCCTCTCTGTTTCTACATCTTGTAGAACAGACTGCTGCTCTGTTTCTCAGTCTTGTAGAGCAAACCTCCTCTCTGTTTCTCCATCTTGGAGAGCAAACCGCCTCTGTTTTTCCATCTTGTAGAACAGCCTGCAGCTCTGTTCTCAGTCTTGTAGTGCAGATGCCTTTCTGTTTCTCCATCTTGTAGTGCAAACCCAGCTCGGTTTTCCATCTATTAGAGCAGACTGCTTGTTTCTTCATCTTGTAGAGCAGGCCGCAGCTCCGCTTCTCCATCTTGTAGAGCAGACCATCTCTCTGTTTCTCCATCTTGTAGAGCAGACCATCTCTCTGTTTCTCCATCTTGTAGGGCTGACCACAGCTCTGTCTCTCCGTCTCTGTGATTCAAAGTAAACACAAGGAGATGATGGACGGAGCATTGAAACTTTTCAGACACTCACCCCCAGTCACAGATCTGGCTTGAATCCATCATCGTTCTTTAGCTCACTTCGCCCCCTCAGTTCAGACCCAGCTATATGCAAATCAGTCTTGACCCTGGGCCTCATGGGAACAGTCCAGTCCGAACTGCCAAGCCAGGTCTTCCCTGGACCGGAACAAGCATCCTGGGACCAGTTTCGGTGTAACACCCCTCATCAGCCAGGCTAGCCTGAATCCAGTGGCAAAGTAAGCACGGTACTGTGCCCAGGGGGCACAGGGTCATGACTGATTTGTACATGGCTGGGTTCAAACTGGAATGGCATGGTGAGCAAAAAAACTATGGATTTCGTCCCAGATCTCTGTACGGGGTGAATGTAGGACATTGTTCTGCATTCTCTCCATCAATTGTTGTTTCTCCTCTATGATTCTCCAACTTTTAGAACAGATTGCCTCTCGGTCTCTCCATCTTGTAGGGCTGACCACAGCTCTGTTTCTCTGTCTCGTAGGGCTGACCACAGCTCTGTTTCTCCGTCTTGTAGGGCTGACCACAGCTCTGTTTCTCTGTCTTGTAGGGCTGACCACAGCTCTGTTTCTCCGTCTTGTAGGGCTGACCACAGCTCTGTTTCTCCGTCTTGTAGGGCTGACCACAGCTCTGTTTCTCTGTCTCGTAGGGCTGACCACAGCTCTGTTTCTCCGTCTTGTAGGGCTGACCACAGCTCTGTTTCTCCGTCTTGTAGGGCTGACCACAGCTCTGTTTCTCCATCGTGTAGGGCTGACCACAGCTCTGTTTCTCCATGTTGTGGGGCTGACCACAGCTCTGTTTCTCCTTCTTGCACTGCACGGTTCTTCTATATATCTCTCCTTCCTACACTGCAGAAATCCTTTTCTTCGATTCACATCTAGTACTGCCTTACGCTTCCCCATTTCTCCATCTTATAGCAAAGACCACCCTTTTTCTTTGTCCTTTAATACAGACCTCTTCTTCTCTGTTTCTCTCTTCTCCCTGTCAGATTTCCTCTCTGTGTCTCTCCTGCCTCTGCAGACCCTTTCTCTGATCTCCTCTTTCTCACACCTGCACTGCAGACCTTGTCTTCTCTCCCATTCACCACAGACCTTGATAATGCAAAGCTTGGGACACTCTATGAGCAAAACATAGAGACATTTATGAAACCCCAGTACAGAAAAACAACCAGATCTTTGTTTATATATACATTTATTTTTCATTTTCCAAATTGACCATACATACAGATGGTTATTTTATCTCTGCAAAATGTGAAACAAATATATTATGTGGCAAAGGTAAGTAGGCAAGCTTCAAGAGCCCCATATATATTAAGGGCTCGATTTTAGAAGCATCCGGTCTGCATATAGTTCCATTTGTTTGTTATAATACACTCAATATTCTATCCAGGTTTTTAAACTTCAGTGACCTTCCTCCCCCCTCCAGTGGCAGTCCACCCTCTTTGAGCTAGCAGGAGCACCAAGGCAATAAATCCCCTATGAGGGGTGGGACCTCCTTCACCGAACCCAAGAGAGCAATCGTGGGGTCTGTGAGCATCTTCCAGCCAATCATCGAGCCCAGGCCTAGTGTAGGAAACCTGCTTCTGGTCTACCACATCTAACACAGCTTGCGCCATCTTTATTTTGAGTATAGTAAGCTCTCTGTAAGAGTTTATAGTGGTTTAGGAAGAACCAGGTTTTGCCACCTACCCATCCACTTTTTACCCTGAGACGCGGGTGTACATTAGCATCTATTATCAGTGTGGCTGAATATGACAAACTACAGCTGGTGCTCAGCATTGTGCAGAACAGACACAAACTCTACTTCAAGAGCTCCCCTCTAAACATTCCATTGCCGTGAATGCCCAAACCTCTCCGCCTGGACCAGCGATTCCAAGAGGGGTGTCCACTTCAGGCAAAGAGGCGCTTACACAAAGTGATCCGCAACTACCCAAGGTAGACTGGCCTTCAAGATGCTTCTTTGCATGTTTCATTTGCCAAGAAGCTTTGTCAGTCTTGAGGTTTGGAGGAAGTCACTAAGAATGACCAGCATCTTTTCTTCAGAATCGCTCTAATTTCTCCCACGCGCATCCTCTCTAAGTACATGGTGGTGACAGTCGCTCGTCGACAGAACTTAGTTATGAAGGAGAATGCTCTTCAAGCTGCTGCTAACCACAAGTGATGGCAGAGCGTGCTCAACCGGCAGAGAGGGGTGAGAGAGGTACCTCGCACACCCTACTGGTGTCATGCTTCATCATCGGGTTCACCCTGACTCCTAAAGGTCAGAGTGGGCTCGACTGTATTTCAGGGAGCACTTAGGAGATTTAGGCCATGGGGTCTAAAGATAAAAATCCTACTGCGTTCCTCAGGTATACTTTAGTGGATATTAAAATACAAATAAAACTAGGGTCTTTTCTGAGGTTGTTGTCCTATGACCCTAAAGATGTGCCAACATGTTTCAGCCCTTGTGAATGGCCTGAAAGGTCCTGGGCTTTCTTCAGGGCAAAACAAAGTTCCCTCCCTGGTGTTAGTTAAGGAATTTACCTATATTTTTGATGTTGATGGAACAGAAAGCTGTTTCCTCGTGAAAATGATACGGAGGTTATACTTATCTCTCCATCTGGAGTAAACGCAAAAATCCGCCCAATTTTGGTGGAATACATGTTTTCATGTAGATCGGGAAGGGGTAGCCTTGTTGCCAAACGTACTCCAAAGCTCCTGCCCCTCTGACAACCTGTTCGGCTCCATCGACTCCCGGCATTGGCTGAGGAAGCTTGACACCAATAGGATGTGTGAGGGTTAATTAACAAAAAGGAGTTGCCTCCTTTCCCGCATTCAACGCAGTACGCCACATAGGATTTACTTTGAGCGTTAAGGTTCTGGATATCTTACGGTTGTTATATACTCTTCAAGATGTTCAGATATTCTTCAAAGCCATCAAGTATCTGCGACTCCAGATTATCCACAGATAATCCATGTTGCCATCGGAAGTTAATTGGTTACTTGGCACCTGTGCTACTCTCAGGGAACACTGCAGTGTTTACTTCGGTGAGAAGCCGATCTATCCATGCGAATTGCCAACTTCCTCAAATCCGGTCTCCACTAGAGGCCGGTGAATGTCATGTCTTCTGGGATCAACGGATCCTGCCTTTTCCTAGCGCTTCATTCCTGCCTGTATATAAGGCCTCATCAGCAAAGTCTCAAAGATAGATATTATAAGAAGTTTGAAAATTTCAGTCAACACCACTCTCCAATCTCTCCGGGCATCATGTCACGTGATCTACAAACCATAGTGTGTCCAGCTGGAACAAATCACCCAGCAGTCAGCAGCGACCAATGCTTCCGTGTCAGGAGTCTTATGAACCACTCAGGAATTCAAGGAGTCCAGTCGGCAGTGGCGGCTGGCAACCCCAAGAGTGGGGCGGCAGGCAAATGTGTGGCGGATGGGTGCAGTCACACACCTCAATGCAGCAGAGGACATGTCGTTCTCGCTCTGGGCCTCTTCTCTCATTCAGACTCCTGAGCGGGCCCGAGCCAACTCCGTTAACCAATCCTGCTGCTGCTCTCATGCTGTTTAGCAGGTTTAGGTTCTGCATGACTGGCTGACCGTCGCAAAACAGCCAGCCAAAGAGACAAGCACACTTTAAACTACTGCACTGCCGGCCCACCACTCCTCCCAGCTGCTGCCGCCACTCAGCAGGCCCCGGCCCGTCCTGACACTCGGTTCGGGACGGGCAGATGAAACCTAAAGTGGCAATGAATTAAGTTCATTACCAATGTATTTTTAAGTTAGTGGGGTGATGCTCTTCCGTTCTAATGGAGGGCCCGCCCCTAGCGGTCAGGAAAGGAAAGCTCATATCACATATTTCTACTGGATCCTCAGAGAGACAATCTTGCCTCGACTCCCTCTAATAACCTTCAGCATAGAAGTGACGCCAACAGACCCCCCCTGCCTGCTGGTGTTATCTGTTGGCGTAATAAGAGATAGGTTTTTGCTTTTTTTTCCCTAGCTTTTTTTATCAGTTTTCCATTGGTTTGCTGAAGGACTTGCTATTCTAATCTGTGTTTCCAAATTTTATGAATGCCTGATCTTAAAAAGTAAGGGGCACATGCATCAAAGGTTTTTGCAAGCGCAAAAATTGGCCGTTTGCCCCCGCAAAATGGCCTTTTGCTATGCATTAATGTGTTAGGCACTCGCAATTTTAGAAATCGCAATTTATTGCGATTTCTTAAATTGCGATTGCATTTAAGGCATCGCAATTTGCAATTCCTTAAATGCAATGCTAAAAGCACTTAGAAATAGTAAATTTGCTATTTGGGGCCGCAAACTACATAGAAATTACTATGGTCTGTATTTTGCAAAAGCCTTGAAAAATGCATTAATGTGCATTTTTCAAGGTATCAGGTTACACACACACATGTCCTTGGGGCATGTGTGTGCGCAACATGGGTGCACATCACAATTTCAGGGGTGCAACAGGGGTCATTTTGCCACCTCTGCACCCTTGAAATTGCATGCGCAATATGCGAGTACCCATTGGAAAGCCATTCCTTAATTGCGACCCGCAATTTGCAAGTCGCAATTAAGGAATGTTTAGGAATCGCTCTTTTTATATCGATTCCTACGTGCATAGGCTTTTGAGAGTCCTTAATTGTGATTCCTTGATAATCGCTATTAAGGACTCGCAAAAGCTTTTCTTGATGCATAAGTGTCTTAAGTAAGTGAATAAAAAGCACACCTGTGCCCCCGAAGAGCCAGTAAAATAGCTTTAGAGTACCAGCTAAGATCCTTTTTTTCCTTAACCCTTTGGATGCTGATGACGGAACCGCTCCGTCATCAGCCACGGTGGTGCTGTGCTGGTGACGGAGCGGTTCCGTCATGGCCCGGCCGCCGCGCCTGCGCGGCGCTGATTTCGCGCCTGCGCGGCGCGTTCTATTGAGCGGGCGGGGCCATGACGGAACCGCTCTGTCACAAGCACAGCCCAACCGCGGCTGGTGACGGAGCGGTTCTGTCACCAGCATGCGGCCGCCGTGCGGCCGCCCCACCCACTTAGCACTGCGGCGGAATAGCCGCCGCAGCGAAGGAGTTAAGTGGAAAACTTGAAAATATCCTGCACTGTGGGACTCTGGAGTAGCCCGGCTGCTCAAAGTGTCATAGTTCTTTGCCTCCGGCTCTCAGTATGTATATTTTCTTTTATTTTCTAAAGATGGGGTTTGGTAAATTCTGCTGTAAAGTTACTGCAGGGCTGACTACTCAATAGAGACAATTTCAGATAGTAACTTTTTGTTAACCTATCAAAAGGGATATTCTATACAAATGTCTGAAGACCATGCGTATGTGGAGATACTAGCTGTCTATAAATGATTCATCAAAAGTTTAAACTTTTCATGGAGAACGTTTGATATATTTACAGTTCTGTCCCTGTGAGACATGAGATGGCTGTATATTCTTGGAATTATCATAAGCCCTTACATTGTAAGTAACCTGAAATGTTGTTATAGAATAGAAGAGATGTTGCCAGTCCTGTTAGTAGCAGTCCAGAGTGTCGTTTCGATCATTAATGTGTTTTCAGAGTTCCTGTTTAGTAATGAGAAACGAGAAGTGAAGAGTCGCTATGGTTTGATTACCCCTTGACGTATCTTTCCTTAAAGGATCCGCTTGCGGCCACGCATGCTGCGCGACGTGTCAGTGACCGACACAACAACCACGGTCCTGGGCACACAAATCAGTTGCCCCATAGGGATTGCCCCAACTGCCTTCCACTGCCTGGCCTGGCCTGATGGAGAGATGAGCACAGCAAGAGGTAAGGCTTCCAAGCGCTGAGCCTGGGCCTCAAATTCTGGCACTGGGCGGGAGCGACGAAAGCCATTCACTTCCATTAATCTTATACTATGGACGTTCGCCTACGCATGTATACACGCTGTAACATTTTAATTGTTTCCACATTCACACACGCGTACACATACTAAAGCATTTATTATAGTAATGTTACTACCTGGTTGGGTCTGTGTTGGACATCAATGTTGGGCTAGGGGGGCATAAGAGATGGGACTTCTTCATCAGCGGGCACAATGACATCAGTTTCTGATTATGACATCTGTGCAAGGGCTAATGGGTGACATCATTTGTGGGTCAAAGCGTCAAGAAGTATTGTTGCTTACTGGGCAGCACACATTTTGCACAGCACAGCCCCTTTTGTAGGTTGATGGAAGCTATCCCTTGATACTACTCTGCTCTGCTCCTGTATTTATGACCCCTTGATTGACCAGTTGCTTGTAGATCATGCAATATACATCCTACCATGTCTTCCGTAATCTGCACCTTTCTCTTCCATGCTAAGCTGCTGAAGCCATGAACCTGTGCTACATCGCCAGCACCTATTCGACCTGCTCGGTGGAGGAAATTGTGACCTCAGCTCCCAAGGGCTTCCGCTGGTTCCAGCTCTACGTGTACCGGAACAGGAAGCTCTCGGAGCAGCTGGTGCGCCGGGTGGAGGCCTTGGGATTCCAGGCCTTGGTCCTCACAGTAGATGTGCCGTACACCGGGAAGAGGAGGAGTGACATCCGCAACGACTTCCGACTCCCAGCCCACCTCAAAGTCAAGAACTTCGAAGGTGTCTTTGAGGTTTGTAAGCAAATATCTGGTGGGATAAAGAGGGGGGTAAGTGACACTTCTGAAGGTTTCTTGTTAAAAATGAAGGGCCTTGAGTGAAACTTGAGGGTGGCGGGGATAGTATTGTAGAGATGACCCCGGGTAGCCTGATGTAGGGTCAGAGAAGGAGCAGTTATACTCCACTTCGGAGGCGATGTTGTGTGGTTTCCATGGGTGGCCGGATCCACAAGGAACTAGGTACCCACTACACTGAAGGCTGCCTCAACGAGCTTCTTGTTAGGTGTGTAGTATTGTATCACCATCATGTGCTTGCTTGGTTGTTTTTTCAGTTGAGAGGGCCTCAAAAGTCATATTGTAGCCTTACTTGTCTGCAGTAAATACAAGTGTCCGCTCCACATCAAGGCTTCCGTCAACCTTCTTCCATGCTAAATACTTCCGACTTGCCTTTCCGTAGAGCGCATGTTCTCCTAATAATTGCAGTATCCCCCTCCATACCAAATGCATTAGACACCTAGGTGGCAAGCTATTTCATTTCACAAAGGTAAACTGAGAAGAAAGTCTAACTTAATGACTTTCGGTATTCACAAAGGGCATTTACGAGTAGTAAAAGTTAGACTTTCGACTCAGTTAAGTTTTGATCTTAAGAACTGAGACCAAAATTGAGACAAACGTCTAACTTTACTACTGGTTTTGAATACCAAAATTCGTAAAGTTAGACTTTCGTCTGTTTACCTTTGTGAATCGGGACCATAGGCTTTTTTTGCTCTTTGTCTTACCAGTATATGCTGCCTCCTCCCTAATATGTTGGGGATAGTTTTGGAAACCATAATCTGCAATTCTTGGACACCGACATCATGTCACAAGTTTCTGTCAATAGGAATTCAACCTATATTTGTAAAATAATACTCTTTATATGTGGACTGTAACAAATCGCTACTTCACCTTGATTCATACCCGTTTCAGACATGTCCTAAAGATAGTAATGCGCGCCACTGAACCTATACAAACCATTACCTTAATGCAACAGGTTGGTTTGTGGGACTCTGTAAACGTATTGAATTGTGGTCCACCCGCACTTTTCTAGGGGAACGCCACCCTATAAGGACAATACTTAGCACACCTCAGAAGCGATGCCCAATTACTTCCCAGTAATGGGCATACAAGTCTAGACTTCCTCGTCGTGGTCCTTGCTTCTGAATCCACCCCATCCAGAATCCTGCTTCTGTCAGTAAAGTCCTCGGACATTGCAGCTCAGTTGACCTCTCTGCTCACATATTGCTTCGCCCCTTGTTCCTTGGTGTATTCCTTGTCAGCTCAAGCTGCTGTCCAACAGTGCCGTACCTATGAGTACGCATGGACGCCATCCATAGGAAACACAACAAAGCTTTTGGGTGATTGATTCTCATCCGCCCATACTGCTAGCAGCTGTGGTTCTTGCTTCTCGCTCTCCCTGCTGTCTTAACGTCAGAGGACTCCTGGGGACATAGGAGTTAATGGAAATTCTGCAGAGTTATATAAAAACTCTGTGAGGTTCTGTGGAGTTCCATGAGCGGTTGAAATTCGGTACGTTGTGCTGATTTCTAGCACAAGGAGCTAGTTCCACACCGTAAAATCAGTGCATATGCCACCACGCAGTGCACCAAAGGGCGCTGCTACTTTCTGCCACTTGAGTCGATTTTCTACTCGAGTGCTGCTTTCTCAACGCGAACGGTCATGAACTGCCGTGACCACCCGCATCGAGGAATCTCACCGGGTGGCATTCCAGCACCTGAAAATCGTGCCCGGGGACACAAATTCATGCTCACACTCACCAACTTAACATTGACGTGTTGCACGCAAGAAAAACTCCACCACGTGGTAGAGTTTTATTTGAACTCTGTGTGCTAAGTTAACACGGGGTGGACAAAACTGAACTGGCGAGGTGGAATTTTTCGCCCAGTCCTAGGGACGATGTGCTAACCCATCCTCTTGGATCCACCAGCGCAGTGGTGTCTGACGCTGAAGCGACACAGCCTTCGGGAGCTGCTCTGGCAGTGGCACAGAGCGTTCTTCGTTGAAGTGGTGGCTCTCGCGTTGACTCCTCTCTTTCGATTCTCTGACCACTGCACCGCAGTGTGTTCTTAAGCCAGGTCCATTCAGCAAGTCTTACCAACGCACTGCAAAAGAAAAGAATTGTTTTTCTCATAATTCATCAAAATAAAAGATAAAATGTGATGGAAATCGCAAACAGCAAACTTTTTTATTTACAAGTTTGTATAAGTCCTTCCCTAAATATGAGCTTTTGCCTCTTTCTGTCTGAATACACTATCATGATTGACACAGGATCTCCACCTTCAGTAATGTTAGATCATTTAAATTCAAAATTGCCAATTATGAAAAAATGGTTGCCTCCAATAAGAATCAAAAACCTTTGGGGCAAAAAAGAAGCCTGAACCATGGATTTCTTCAGAGCTTGCGGCTTTTGAAACATACTGGCACCAATTGGAAAGGAAGTGACAGAAATGAAACTTGATCGATCAAACTGAAATCATACATCAAAATTGATCAACAGATCAAACTCAATTCATAGATCAGTGTGTAGAAGGCTCTATTGAAGTTGTAGAAAGGCAGCCAAACGCAGACACTACGCCGACCGTATCAGCACAGCAAGGAGTTCCACACAAGACTTATCTAAAACCTACCACGCGTTAACCAGTTCATTTGTAGGAGAGACAAACACGGGTGAGGTTCTTTGGAGTTTTCTAAGTGTCTCTTCATTTTCTTCCAACCAAAAATTTATGTAAATGTAAAAACTAACTCTGAGAGCTGAATTGGGGGCATCTGAACTTGAAAGTGGAGACTTATCTTTCAGCAGAGAATTAAGAAAGTTTAAACTACTTTTTCCTACTGGCACTGAATACACTCCAGCTAAGTTGCCATTGAAAATCCTACAAAATGTCTCTTTGTTGAATAGGACGCAAGACTAGAGCAGCAAGTAGGGGCTTGATGTTACTATGTGAAGATGACGCTTGGCAAGCTGTCGGTTTTTTTCTACAACTGAAAGTCATGCAAGAAATAAAATTGTATTCCCGAGTATAAAGTATCTAAGCTCATGAAAGCCAAGTCTACTTGATGGCAGCCGTCTGCGGTCGGAAGATGGATAATTTACGGTCGAAGGTGCGGGTTGTTACTGCTGGTGTCACTTCGGTTGTACATTTTCACCACCGTTGACAGGCTTGGCCATAGTCCCTAATCCTTCGGCCACAGAATTGAGTGCCACCGGGTATGGTTTCTACCTATTAAATCTGGATTGACTTTCAGCCAATATCTTCCCTCCATTTCTTGGTCTCCTGTGGATAGATGACCAAGGATGCATCGTTCCCGGCCGGTTGTCTGTATGAAAGAAGATCTGTGGGTCATCTCTGTAAGCAACTAAACGGTGGCCGTGAAAATGAATTAAAGAGGACGGTGATGGGGGTTGCAGGTTAAAAAGTTAAGGTGAGACAGCAAACTATTCTTGGACACAAAAGTTCATGGAAGAAGTCTCTGAGTAATAAGGGTCCTAGGCCAGTTGTAAAGTATGGATGTTAAAAAATAATTAAACCAGATGTTTGCAGTGAGGCTTCATAATGCTGTACAAATGCAGTTTTTACCCCATTAATAAAGAAAGCCTCATTAGACAATACAAAAAGCACAGAGAGGCAACAAATAAATTTTTTCGTGCATAAATGCACACTACAACAATCAGATCCAGAATCTTCCTTGTTTTCACAGTGATGATTCTTTAATCTTTTCTTTTCGTCACACAGAATGTAAAGTGATGTTTCAAAACAGCCAACACATTTCGCCCAGCAAGGGGCTTCCTCAGGGCAAATTCCACAACGCTCAAACTCATTGAGTAGTTCACTTGTCGTTCCAAATATAGAGATGTGTCAATACTTAAAAAATGCGCAGCATCAATCCATAACGTGATGATATCTGCAATAGAACTCTTCCAACAGTTATCCTATTGATTGAATTTGCATACGTTGTATTCTTGGATTGTTGCGTTAGTGATTCAAACTGTAAAAAGTGTTCACAAAAACTCCAATATTCTTGTTATGTCAATACGATGGTTGACTCCTGAGAGGCATAATTCGCCGGCCTCACTGTGCCCTATCGTCGACCAATTCCAGAGGCGCCGCCGTCATTAGAACCCGCACTTGCAAACAACTGTAGGACAATTTAAACTCTCCCATTTTTGACAGGGTCAATTGATACACCTCAGGGACTATCTGGAAAAGAATTCTATCTTTCTGACTGCCAATCTGGGATTCACTTCTAAGGGAGACAAAAACAGGCATTTAAAACACCAATAGAAAGAGCTTTTCAGGGAGCGGCTTCTCCCCAATAGTTTAAGCTTTTTTGCCAGGTAGATGGGAGTGTTGTGATGAAGAGCCTTATGAGCCATGCAGGTTATCTTAAACGGAATCCTTGCTTGCAACGGGAGCCGTTTGAGATGTTTCAGGTCGGGTGTGACGTGGTCGCGTTTGCTGGATCCGATGATGAGCCTCGCAGGGGAGTGTAGAGTGGCCCTTAATGGAGGCAGCCTGGCCCGTAGTCTGGGCGGGAGGTGACCAGGGATTGGACTGCTGACTGAAAGTCATCTAGGGGTAAGAAGGGTTTGATTCTTCTTCGAGGGCTCGAAAGGAAAGTGGCTCCTCTGGTAGTTGCACTGATGTTATCTGCATATTCAGGCATTTGTCCTATGAAATGCCGAATGATGTAGTAGAATCAACAACATTTGGGGCGCAGTTGAGGGCTGTAAGCTGAGCCGTTCATCTGTGGGAGTTGAGCGATTGTAGGGGACGAACGATCAGCTGAATTAGTCTTGAGTGAGTTTAGCATGAGCTGCTTGCGGGTTAACCATTGTTGGGGTTACAGTAGGGTGAAGTTAAGAGTTTTGATATCTTCAGGTGAGGAAAATAACAAGTATAATTGTGTGCCATCTGCATAGATGTGGTACTGTATGTTTGACTCTGTAAGAATTTTGGTGAGCGGTTCTGTAAACGAGATGAACAGCGTGGGTGAGAGTGTGGAGCCTTAATGTACTCCAGCCGAAACCAGATTAATGTCAGACAGGGTTTGACTCTGGATTGTTGAGATCAATTATGGAGGAGGGAGGAAAAGCAACTTAAGACGGGATCAGATAACCCCATCCTTTTCTTCAAAAGGTCTCTCATGTTGTCATATTTGACCGCATCAAACGCAGAGGAGCGATCAAGGAGTATAAGCAGGCAGGGTTCGTTCTGATCGAGTAGTCTCAGGGCATTGCCCAAGATGTGTGTCTGAGCCGTTTCAGTGCTCTGACCTGTTCTGAAGCCAGACTGGCAATGGTCAAGGAGCTGAACTCCCACATCTCCCTAGTCCTTAGACTAGATCACTGCGGATGGTACATACTTCTAAACCATCCCCATTACTGAGTGCCGCGAGTCACTTCCTACTGATTCAAGCACCAGTATTTTCAAGACCATTGTACGGTTGAGGGACATTTTGGGATATTCCTCAAAACAAAGAAGGGAAACTGATCAAAAGAAATGAGATCACAAGACAATCTTGTCCTCATTCTTTAGAAAGCACTTTGGGTCTCGATCTCCAGCCAGTTGCTAGAATACTTTGAATTAGAAAAGTCTGTTGGGCACTAAGATCTGCAGCCCCAAACCTGAGGTGCTCGAAGCGGAGCTGCTCCAAGGTGGGTTCAGGATGCCGACTGCGGCTGGAGTAAAACTCTGGAATGGCTGCCAAGTTGCATGGTTTTGCTGCATTAAATAGAAATTGGAATTGTGGCTTTTGATTCCTGGTACCCTGAGGAGCATACTCAGTTTTTTCTTGTTTTATTCCTTATGACCTCTGTTCAATTTATTTTGTTGATCGCACAGTTTGAGTTTCATAATTTGTTTGTTGTTATGTGCGACTTGAACCTGGATTTGACCCCGCCTTGTGCACTTATAAATTAATGTACTCCCGCTATTCTACCTACTACTACTGGTACAGAAAAGGTTTTCATTTTTAAACTGTGGAACCACACTAATGATTTAAAGTCAGTTTCACTGTGACGTTACAATGAGGACTTGCTAAAAGTAAATCTATTTTCATTTGTAAATAATAGTAATTTATGATTCCAAAATCACAACCTAACCAAGCCGCGTGTCAGTCCGAAGCTGTTGCAGTTTGATAACATTTTATTGGTCTAATAGTTCAGGAACCTGCAAGCTTTGGTTAATCGCTGTAGGCGTCTGTGCCTTCTTCTAGGAGGACCATGGCCCAGACAACTATGGTGTTCCTCTCAATACCCTCGACCCGTCCATCAGCTGGAAGGACATTGCTTGGCTGAAGAGCCTGACCCGTCTGCCAATCATCATCAAGGGAATTCTGACCAAGGAGGACGCGGAGCTGGCGGTGGAGCACGGTGTTCAGGGTGTTATCGTGTCCAACCATGGTGGACGGCAGCTGGACGGGGAACCGGCCACAGTAAGTACATGTCTGGTAGATTGGTGAGACCTCTACGCCACTTTGAACCCAAGCCCACATGGCTTCAGAACCGTCGCATAGGCATTCTGAGGTCTGTGAGCAGCGGACGTGCCAGAGACGAGAGACTTCTGATTTCTTCTGAAGTTACAACAGTCCAGTGAATGAGAAGTATCCTACAAACAGGTGAATAGGATAGAAGCACTTGAATAATATTTCTTTAATAGGAATTGTTTCTGTCTAACCTTTTCTTTTGTTATTTCTTTTACCATATATTCCTTATTTGAGAGGGTTTTCTGAAGTCTAAGTTTTCTCCTAGAGTAGTGTGCCATAATAAGCATATTTTCATAGGATATGCATTAAAATTCAAAAGGGTTCCTTTACTTGTTCTAAATTCAGCTGCATCCTCAAACACACCCACACTGCTTCATTAAAATTGTATGCAATAGTTAATTTTCTTTTAAAGTGTTTTTATTGCCAGCATATAGCCTCCACATTTGGAAGATGGCATGTTTTCTGACATATGCATCCAATTTAAAAAAGTGTTTAAAATGAACATTGTAATGGTTTTCCCAGGCCAGATCTATTTGCCTTTGCCAATGCTTGTTAACATGCGCATTCAACTGCTGAATGCCTCAATGTTGTCAAAAATTAATTTGTTGCTTTAGAATGCCCCAGAATCCTGTTACATGTCAGATTGAATCAAGAATCAGAGCTGTGGCCTCCTCTGTGAGAATGAGAGACTCGGTTCAAAGTTGAAAGATTTCTGTCATAAATTATTAATTCGAAGTAGATTAAACATGCCATGGATGCTGTTAGCAGCAAAGCATGCAGATCATAAGTATAAAGAACTCACCCAGCATAGATTGGGCTCGTGAGCATGGGAGAAGGGTCCTGCTGAACAGAGGCAAAGCCGGCCCTTTGATTGGACCGTGGACAGCGGGTTCCATCCATCACTGGTCTACGCAAGCGCATGGTTCTAGGAGATGCACCAATGAGTAACGAGCAAGAAGGAACATTGTACTACAGAATACACCTGAGAATTCTCTTTGCGTTGCATTCAGCGGCTCCTGCAGTTTATTCAGGTATCACACTTTAACAGTTTGTGTGCACGCTTGTCCGAGGCTGATGGGGGGGCTCTTGGTTCGGTGCAGCGGGGTGAAGGCTCTGTCGACGCTCGCCGTCTGTAGTGCAAGGCTCACAATTCTTTATTATAACCAGTGGTCGAAGTGGGGGGGGCAGGGGGGGGGGGGGGTAGGGGAACTGTGGGCGGAGAATCAGAGGGCGGGAATAACCAGTGGATTGGGTCAGTAGGCGGAGTCAGGGGCGTGGCAGAAAGAGCAAAATATCCCACTTTTTAGTATTTTTTTCCTATTTCACTAACCGGTTACAGCCTATTAATTTAACCAATAGATACACATGTTTATTTAAGGTTTAATATGAGTTATTGAAATTAAAATACATTCACTACGAGGGATACGTTTTCAATCACAGAATGTCCCAAATATCCTTAAAAGTGGAATCGCAAGCCATTTGTCTCCCAGCCATGGAGTTTCTGTCATCAGCATTATCCCTTTTTCCACAAGACCAAAATATCCTAGTTTGCAAAATATTTTCCACATAGCTATGGGTTTGCCATATTTGCCACATAATACATCATCCACTTCATAATCTGATGATTATAACTAATACATTGTTTGGAGCTCAAACTGATCAAAAGTTACTAAAAAATGTGACTTGTGCTGCTGTGAAGTGGAGGCCCTTTGCAAAGGTTGACTGGTCACCTTTCTCACTGCTGTAGTTGTATGTTCTACTAGTACTAATAAGGAAAAATCTTTGCAGAGACTGTCAGCATGTGTAAAAATGTCAAAATAATAAAGTATCAGAAAATTTACAGCACCACTAATACCAGTGTAGGGTGTCAGAGCACTTTATATCACACATATCACACAGAGACAATCAATCATACGTGTGTAAATCACTGTTTAGGAAATGTTACATAAGACAAAAGACTACAAGGTGTAGGAGTCACATGACAACCATACTAGTACGCGGCACAGTTTAATAGTGATTGGTCTGTAGAAACACAAACTCAGAATTTAAAATGTAATACCATGGATGGGGGGTTCTCTTTAATAATCAGAATTGATTTCTACCCAAACGAACCCTTTTTTGCAACATTAGGATAATCGAAGACTGGGGAAAACACCCCAACGCTCTAATTTATACCTTGGAGTTTGCATGCAGCTCTTAAATGACAGTTAATAGCTCACTGTTCTATGTTAGGATTTTAACATAATAACTGCAAGTAATAATAGGGTCTCACTGACAAAAGCAGTAACCCACTGACCTATTCACATTATGTGCACTTTGTGATCTGCATGGCACATGTTCTCAGCTGCATGCACATTACACCTCTGCCTTTCCTTTTCATGAGCCAAACTTTCCACTAGACAAAACAAGATCTCTTTCTACGAAGGACATTAATCACTGGAGTTATCCAACATTTTTATTTTTGCTGAAAATTGTCAGCCAGGAAGGTGGCAGCAAGTGCTTTTAAAACCATATTATATTTACAAACACGATGCCCCCACCCGAAGTTAGTCCCCAGCGTCGTCGCACTGCCCTAGAGCCACCCTGCTCAAGAGTCCTGTGACCTCCGTGACAGAGTCACTGTCACTCTATGGTGTGCAGCTTCTTAGGTCTGTCCCTAAGACAGGAGGTGAACTTCATGGATTGTGGTGGACAGGCCTTCAAGGTTAAAACACATTTGCCACTGCTAGCTTCCTCCTGCTGGTGCTAAGAAAACAGGGCTTCTAAGGTCTTGCAAAGCCTTCTTAGGTCTAGAATGGAAATGTACTCTCTCAGGAGAGTGGTCTGGTGGACTGGTCATTAAGGCTGAAGCTGGATCCCCAGTTCCAAATCCAGCAGCTCTGACCACAGTGCCACATCCTCTCCTCCACTGAACACCATACTGCTCCACTGAGAGAAACTTGCACTGCGCTGACCCGCTATAAACACCTGGATGTGACTCAATTCAAATTGCGCATTAGACAAGAGCGATATGCTGCCTAAAAAAAATGAACAACATCCTAGAAAAAGCAAAAACTCATTGGGAATGCAAGATTAAGTAAACATGCGAAATGTAAGCAGGAATATCATGGTTACCTTTTCCCTTTTCCACGCATTATTCAGAAATTAGTGAGTGCTTTTACATGACAAGTTAAGGCCATGACTACATGGCCCGGAAGGGTCCCGTTTCAGGGCCCATTTCAAACCATAGGCAGACATTCGTGAACACGCAGCCGTTGTACACATTTTGATTTCCAATTCACCCATCAAGCAGGTATTTCAGTATCTCCAGGAAAGGTGCACTTTCCCACGCAGGGAAAACAACGTTGTTGAAAGAGAGCGGAGAAAACAAAAGTAGCGCTTCACTGGCAAACACTGTAAAGTGCTAATGTGTTTAGGTGGGAATACATCAATCTAGCCACCTTGCAACCACTCTGTCTTGCTTTAATTAGTTAGTTAGTTCTTTTTCATAGTTGGAATGTTTTATTTCTCTGCACCCCGAGACTGCAATTAGATTTTGAATAATGTGAGTAAAAGACAATTTTTCCAGCAAATATATTTTTCTTTTTTGGATCCATTCCAAAGGGGAGCAAATAAACAAAAGGAGGAAAGAGGGTAATACCCGTTTCTTGAAGTCTTGGTTTTCACTAACTGATGAGAAGCGAGACAGAAGGAAAAGGGAAGAGGGGAAACAAAGAGGGGGTTGGGGGGCAGCCATCAGCAGGAGAACTGGACACTGTCCTTGTCTTCTGTGGGCACGAAGGAAAAGACCGTCTCTTTTTCCTTCTCTGCCCGTTCCGCCCGCCCTCAAAAGCAGAGGCTGAACTATCGGCCTTCCAATTTCTGGCATCCGGGAGGCAGGGTCGGATTGGGATAAAAAATTGGCCCGGGCACCCCGAAAAAAAGTGGCTCCCAATTGCAATTTGCAAACCTTCATTCCCCCAAAAAAAGGCATCCGTTTCGAGTCAGATTTGTTTTTAAATTGCAAAGTTGGAAAAAACGTTTGTGTTTCATGTTCTGGGCTGGGCTTTCATTCCATTGCACAGTATTTGAATTAAATTAAACTACTAACCTCAATGGGAGAAAACTGGCAGCAGGCACCGGAGGCTTGTCTGTCTGATGGACCTGAGGCTTGTCTGTCTGATCCTTGTGACCTGCTGTGGGGGACAAAAGCTTCCTCCTCACACTGGCGACTTGTTAATTGCGCTGCTCCAAAGACACACCTCTCTCAAAGGCTCACTGACAGCTTCCGTGGGCCCAGGATGGAGAGAGGTGCACCACATGATGCACGTCTTCCTGATGCTGTATTGTCATTCCACAAGTAACAACTAATGGCCTGCTCAAATTACCCTGGAGCTGGAAAAAGGTTGGAAAGTTGAACCCAGTTATACAAAGTTGCTTGAGCCACAGGACTAAGAAAATCGGCCACACATTTGCCTTTGCCACAGGCCCCTCGGCACGATTGCCCGCCCTGCCAATCCGACCCTCCTGGGAGGCATGTTTCAAATAAGAAAGTAGGGGAACGGAATCAGTGAAATTAGAGAAGTAAGGGCACGCCATGCCCTGCCTTTCCCGCCCACGTCTACCACTGATTATAACAGGGAAACAATTACAAGGATCATGTGCTGTACGACGACGTTACATCAAGATGGAAGAAAGCTCAAATTCGGTTCATGTTGGCACACTCTTGCAGTATCCGAGTGCGGTATAAATGGGAATAACATAAGTCCGGTTTAACAAATTTCAAGCTAAAGAGAAGAGAAACAGTTCCCGCAACCCCCCCCCCCCCCCACCGATTTCCAAATCGTCACTTCCGCATCGCTATCACAGTGCAACGCTCATCAACTTCGTGGTTCTTTTCTTTTGATTCTCCCGGATCTTTCCTGGTGTCCTGGAGGTCACTTCGCCTCCCTTCAACCTTTACATCAATTCTTTGTATTTTTCTTCCTCTGGTTGCTGGCGGCTTCTTGAACCTGCAGTCGAGTCCATAGCTCATGCGTAATATTCCAAATGTTAGTGACATACCTGTTAAGCTGGGTATCTATTTTCAGGCTGTCACACAACATTCACTGGTGTAGATAACCGTGCAAACGCTGAATTCATTTACAGATCTACTGCCAGGCGTTTCTGCGTGATCATACCTCTCATAGCAAGCGATTCTTTATTGATCACAGTTAGAGCCCCACAGTGTTATTAGCAAAGCCTGCCCACTGGAGTTGATAGCTTCATAATCTTTTATTAGGATTTTAAGAAAAGTTCTATTTGGATTTTATGCACACAGGAAGATAGAATTAGGTAGAGATCAATCAAACTACAGGTGGTAGAGGCAGGCTGAATGAACACAAGAGTATATCCCCTAATCCAGGAGTTTTTATAGTAGTAGTAGAGAGGAGGTGTAGGTGTAACTGTGTATGAAAATAAGAGTGAGGGTCTGATGTCTAATGTTTGTCGGATGAGAGGGTGAAGTTGTTTACTGGGGGAGGTGTGTAAGGTATTGTCTGTGTACAGGTAGGTGTAGAGTGAGAGTGAAAGACGGATAAAAAAAGTTGAAGAAAAGCGAGAAGAAGGACAAGAAAGGGACAGGAGAGCATGTATGTAAGGTACCTTGTCTGTGTACAGGTGGGTGTAGAGTGAGAGAGAAAAACGGATGAGAAAAGAAAAAGAGGAGAGAGAAGGACAGGAAAAGGACAAGAGAGCACAGTAGGACTTATTGTGGGGGGAGGGCGTGGAGACGAGCAGGCGAGTAGGGGGTGGGAGGGGGATGCAGAGGTGAGGTCAGGTTAAAGGGATGGGGGGGGCGTGGAGAGGAGCAGGCGGGTAGGGGGTGGGAGGGGGATGCAGAGGTGAGGGAAAGTTAAAGGGGTGGGGGAGGGGGAGGGGGGAGTGGATGGGAATGATCATTAGTGTTGCTGAAGGGACATGTTTGATATATATATCTATCTAATCTGATCCAGAAGTTTCCACTTTTCAGTGGTGGAGTCTTAAGATAAGTGCTTGGCGAGTTACTTGCACCTCTGGTGAGTTTAACCCATTCCCACCGGGTCTGGGAGGAGAGTTTGGATGAGTCTCTCCATTCAGAGAGGATTCCTTTCAGGCCGGTTGTAACCAATATGTCCCATAGAGCTTGTTTGTCTTTGTCCAGTGCATGTTTTATGTCCTGGGGGAGGATACCTAGTATAATGGCCACTAGGCTAGGAGTCCAGTTTACCAAGAGGATGTGTGATATGGTACTGCCAATGTCTATCCAGAACTTTCTAGTGAAGGAACACTCCAGAAGCTTCCTTCTCGCAGCACCAGCAGGCGTGAGGGCCGAAGACCCAGTGTACAAGGTTTGGCTGCAGTCCAGTGGGTATATTGGCAATCCAGTATCGACATTGTGCAAGCGATGGGGTTATGTTGCTAGTAGGGAGATTCTCCCATATGAACGGCCAGTGAACTTTGAGTCGGAAAGGAGGGTTTCCCATTATCTTGGCTTGGTTTAGTTAGCCTAGATTTGGTGGGAGAGAGTATAGTTTGGATGCTAGGTGTCCGCCTTTGCTGTACAGTTTTTGAGTGTTCGTAGGTTGTGAGAGCTTTGCGATTTATGTCTAGCTATAAGTAATCACATTTTTAGGAAGTGGAAGAAGTCTCGATAATTGAGATTAAATTCAGCTTTGAGTTGTGAGAAGGGTAGGGGTTCGGAGGGGGTCCCAGGGTCTCTTACCAAGAGATGCCTTTGCGCCCATTTCGCTGATCAACGTGCGAGTATCGCATTTGTTGGGTTGTCTGTTGTCTATCTTGTGTAGGGCCTGTACTGTACTCGAGAGAATGTTTGCAGAGTGGGCTGTTTTAATTTTCTCGATAAATGTAAAAAAAATGTAAATTGATACTTGTATAGCGCACTACTCACCCGCAAGGGTCTCAAGGCGCTTGTACGAATACCGCTGTGGAGTGATAAGGGATGCAACGGATAGTGGTTTAGCAAGTTCTTTTTCGATGGTGAGTCAAGAGGGGCAGGTGTTAACAGTAGGCTGAAACCTACAACTTCCCTGTTACTGTAGGAAAGCGCGTTGGTATTTCCTGTAGTCTGGTAGGTTTAGGCCCCCAAGTTTTTTTGTAGAGCCTTATTTTATTTAGAGCAATTCTGTTTTTTTTGGACCGGTGTAGGAACTCATTGAGCATCGCATCTATTTTTGTAAAAAAGGTTTCAGAAAGGTACACGGGGCGCACGCTAATCAAAAAAAGAATGAGGAGAGCGATCCTCATTTTGAAGGATTCTACTCTCCCCACCATGTGATGAATCTAATGGACCCCTTGTCCAAGCTGTCTTTAATTTTATCTGCTGTCTTTTTTTCATTAAGGTCCATGGATTCTTTGAAGTTTTGTGTTAACAATATCCCCAAATATTTTATTTTTATTAGGGACCCATATGAGACCATAAGCACTGACCAGAGAGCTGTTGCAGTGCACGTTGCGTGGGATACTTCTGTTTTTCTATGTTAAGACAGTAACCTGAAGCTTCAGAGCACCCATTGATAGTGCCCGGTCTATGTAAGCCGGAGGCCTAAGGCTCTAACACTTGCTGACACTCGCTGACCATTACCCTAGCTCTTCAATCGTCCTTTAAAACCTTTGTCAGCTAAGTGAGTTCCCCTTGCAATTCTTCTGACCTTAAGAAGGTGTGTCAATATGGGTCAGACAGTCTTTGGATTCTATATTGATTCCTGCAAGGTATGTCCAATCCGGACCGGAGTACTTTGACAGAGCCATTCGGCAAACTTGTAATGCATTGACAGGAACCGTTGTGACAGCGATTTCTTCCAATGCTAGAGGCGTCCACTGGACCTGGTGACATCTCAGTTTGGCAGGCGGGGACTCCATGAGGGCGACAGACTACTTTACTTAATCTCCCTGATGGGCTAAAATCCTGACAGCCAAAATCAGGCCAGAAGTTGGACATGATGACCACATGAGGGTTGTGCTTCTGAAAGTCTAAGTAAATTGATACTTGTATAGCGCACTACTCACCCGCAAGGGTCTCAAGGCGCTTGTACAAATACCGCTGTGGAACCCATCCTGGCTTTCCCTGTGAGGCGTCCACTCCTGGACACCCCCAAGGTGGAGGCCAGGCATCCTTAGCGTTGTGGGGGCCGTTGTGGAGATTAAGCAAGCTATTGCCCAGAGTTGCAGAGTGGGATTCCATGATTGGAATAGGCACCGAGGCGAGAATTATCAGGTCCGTGGAATTTTGAGCCCAAGACCCGCCGAGGCGGGGAATTGAACCCTGGTCCCGGGCTAGACCTCTGCATCAGGGTCTGCCGCTCTAATCATTGAGCCACACTTCTCCAAGGTGTGAGAGACAAGCTATGTGGCACCCTAGGTCGTAACTCCTGTAAATCGGGGTCATTTGTTGTAACTTTTCAGCTCAATAATATCCTCTCACCATCTCTCAGTCACACCAAGTGGATGCTGAGGAAGAGGTTTTGATGCAATTATGCAGGCGGGCATGACTTTGCTTTCGCTCCTGTACGTTACACGTTTCAGTCTCATATAATCATGTTCAGGTCTGGGCCTGGAGCGATAATTTCCCATTGACTTGGTCATCTGAAGGAGGCTGCATATTCAGGGACTCTCAGTGTGTGTTAGGCCTGAATGGAATTCCAGAGTTCCAATCCAAGGAATTCCGCTGAGTTACCAAAAAACTCTGCAGAATTCTGTGGTTTTCCGTGGGCAGGCGGAGTATTGCTCGGCCACTGTAATTTAGTTGTGCCAGGGTGTGCAGGCGTGAGAGGAAGCACAGGGTTGCACCCAGGGAACTATGCTGTACCCGGGGTGTCTGACTGCAGTGCAATAGAACAGGCTGGAACCGTGGGAAGAGGGGCTGTCCTGCTGCGGTGGACGGGCAGACTCTAGCCGGTGGTAGCTATAAGGGGGGAATCCGGTGCCATGAGTGAGTGGCACAGGCTGGAGCTCATGAGGTGACACCTGGTGGTACCAGGAGGGGTTATCATGCTGCAGTGAAGATCTTGGCAGAAGTGGTCACTTACTGTCAGATCCAGCGCTGCACACAGACATGGTGTCCACTTCTTTGGCCCGTCCTGCTTCACTTCCTATCCCCATAGGCACCCAATCCATGGGCCCCCATTGGCAGGAGCTTCAGTGCGAGTGCTGGCACCAGCTGGCCTCCTAGCAGCCAAGGCAATGAGGTGCGGCCCTAAAAAGCCCCTGTCCTGCCAATCAGGGACCCGTCCGGCCGCCTTGCCATTGGCTGCCAGCCCCAGTGACTCCCTGTTAGACGGACCGGGAGGGTCGGCCGAGGACAAGGGGAGAGGTCTCCGGGGAGAGCCGTCTCCAGCGATCGTACAGACAAGTAACTTCCCCCCCACAGATGTACACCACACAAGGATAAGGTTCAACGTTACTTTATAAGCAATTCTTCAAGTACGGTGAAATGGTACAAGGAGGTCTGGACTCAGGGGTCCCCTCTAGGCTAGTCTCTTGGTGGGGAAAAGGGTAGCGGGACAGTCTCGTTACCAATCTGGTAGATGAAATAGCTCACAATCCTCGAGCTCGGCGTTCTAGATGATCGGGCCGCGGCGGAGCCAGCAGGTCCCGGGATGGTTGAAGGTAGCGACGGTCCGCGGCGGAGCCAGCAGGTCCCGATGAAGGTGGTGGTTACAAACGGTCCGCGGCCACGCCAGCAGGTCCCGACGACGATGAAGGTTTCAGAAGGTTGCGGCAGCGCCAGCAGGCAGGTCGATAGTTCACAAGGCAGGGCTACGGCAGCGCCAGTAGTCCGTCAAGGATGAGTTCTTCACTGCGTCTCTCGACTCCAGGATACAACTGCCTTCCTGCTCTGGAGCTGCCCCAGTTATAGGTCTGGCGCCCTTTGATGTCCGGACCCTCGCACTCGGAGGTCGGGAGGTCCAGGATGAGGGAGTCCAGACACCCAGCACAGGGGTGGAGCCAGCGCCTCGGGGAGCTGGGGTGATCGGCACCTGGCGGGGGAGAGCCATCGACACCTCTTTCTCCCATTGACCTGCCAAGTAGTCCGCTCACCTCCTGGGTGGATGGTGGTGCCGGGATGTCGGGGCCTGGCCAGGCCCAGGGTTAGGGTCGATCGGAGGCCATGCGGCCTCGTGGTGCTGTGTCCAAGATGGCGCCCAGGCCGGGCGAGAGGGCCGGTGGGGAATCGGCCCATGATGGGGAGATGTCCAGGGGCAGGGGTCCCATATGAGACGGGGAACGGGTGGTTGTTGCGTGTAACACCTGAAGAGCCAGGTTCGGGCCTGGTCGTGCGGGGAGGGAGCAAGCCCTTCACGTGGCCTGTCCAACATGCGTCCCCCCCAGCTGAAGGCAGGGAGAGTCACCCATCCTCTCGGGGACTCTCTTCGTCGAGGCGGAAAAAGCGGGACAGGCCATCTGCGTTGGCGTGGTCTTGCCCTGGTCGATGTTCCACAGTGAAGTCCATCCCCTGCAGGGAGATGGACCAACGCAAGAGTTTCGGGTTTTCCCCCCGCATCTGCATTAGCCACTGCAGGGGCCGATGATCGGTCTGTACCCGGAAGTGGGTGCCGAAGAGATAAGGCCGGAGCTTTTTGAGGGCCCACACCACGGCGAAGGCCTCCCTCTCGATGGTGCTCCAGCGTTGTTCTCGGGCCAGGAGCCGTCTGCTGATGAAAGCCACCGGCTGGTCAAGTCCTTCGGGGTTCAGCTGGGAAAGGACTGCCCCAATGCCATGGTCGGAGGCGTCCGTTTGGACGATAAATTCCTGACTGTAGTCGGGGGCCTGGAGCACAGGGGCGGAGCACATGGCGGCCTTCAGCTTCTCGAAGGCCGCTTGACAGTCGGGGGTCCAGTTGACCTCCTTTGGTTGGTTTTTGGAGGTGAGTTCCGTGAGGGGCCCCACAATACTGCCATAGTCCCTCACGAACCGCCGGTAGTAGCCTGTGAGTCCCAAGAAGGCGCGGACCTCGGTCTGGGTGATGGGGGGCTGCCAAGCCTGGATGGCAGCGATCTTGAGTTGCAGAGGGGCCACCAGACCGCTTCCCACCTGGTGCCCGAGATAGGTCACGGACCCCTGGCCAATTTGGCATTTGCTGGCCTTGATCGTGAGGCCAGCTCGTTGGAGGGCCTGTAGCACCTCTCGGAGGTGGTGGAGGTGGTCGGACCAGTGGCGGCTGTACACAGCGATATCGTCCAGGTAGGCGGCGCTGAATTCTTCGAGTCCCGCCAGGACCTGGTTTACTAGCCGCTGAAATGTTGCTGGGGCATTCTTCATGCCGAAGGGCATGACCTTGAAGTGGTAGTGGCCATCAGGGGTGGAGAAGGCAGATCGTTCTTGGGCCCTGGGTGTGAGACCGATCTGCCAGTAGCCCGCTGTCAGGTCGAAGATGCTGAGGTAGCGGGCAGCTCCCAGGCGGTCGATTAGTTCATCTGCTCGGGGAATGGGGTGTGCGTCTGTTCTGGTGACCGCATTCAAGCCCCGGTAGTCGACGCAGAACCGGAGCTCAGGCGTGGTGCCGGGGGCGGCCGCTTTGGGGACCAGTACCACTGGGCTGGCCCAGGGGCTGTCTGAGGGCTCGATGACCCCGAGCGTGAGCATCTTGCCCACCTCCTCTTGGATGCAGGCCCGTACCCGATCTGGTACGCGGTAGGCCCGGTGGCGGACAGGGGGACTCTCTCCAGTGTCCAAGTCGTGTAAGCACCAGGGGGTGACCCCTGGGGTGAGGGAAAACAGGGTGGCGAACTGCAGCAGGAGGTCTCGGCAGCCTTGGCGCTGTTCCGGGGTGAGGGCCTCCGAGAGTCGGACCCCGTCCACGGAGCCGTCCTTCTCTTGAGTCCGTAGGAGGTCAGGAAGGGGTTCGGAGTCCTCCTCGGCTCCGCTGTCTGTTGCCATCAGGAGGCTGAGTTCTGAGCGCACAAAGTGGGGTTTCAGTCTATTGGCGTGGAGGACCCGGAGAGGGTTCCGTGAAGATTCCATATCGATGAGATAGGTGACAGGGCTCTTGCGCTCGACTACTTTGAAGGGCCCTGTCCATTTGTCTTGCAGGGCGCATGGTTCGGTGGGAGACATTACCCACACTTGTTGGCCGGGTTCAAATTCGATGGAGGAGGCATTTTGATCGTACCACCGTTTCATGTCTTCCTGACTGGCCTCCAAGTTTGCTTTTGCCATCTCTTGGAACCGTCTGGTCTGGTTGCGGAGGGTTAGGAGGTACTTGAAAACATCTGGAGGGTTCTTTAGAGGGGGCATTTCCCAGCCTTCTTTGACTAGGCTGAGCGGCCCGCGCACAGGGTGTCCATACAAGAGTTCGAAAGGGCTGAAGCCGAGGGATTTCTGGGGGACTTCTCGGTAGGCAAAGAGGAGGCACGGCAGTAGCACATCCCACTGGCGACGGAGTGCTCTTCCAACCCCCCAATCATCCCTTTGAGCGTGCGGTTGAACCGCTCAACCAGTCCGTTTCCTTGAGGGTGATAGGGGGTCGTGAATCTGTAGGTGACCCCACACTGTTGCCAGAGGGACTTCATGTATTTTGAAATAAAGTTTGTGCCCCGGTCGCTGACGACTTCTCGGGGGAAGCCCACCCGGGAGAAGATCCCCATCAAGGCCCGGCCGACTACCGGGGCGGTCACAGTTCGTAGGGGAACAGCCTCGGGGTAGCGAGTGGCGTGGTCCACCAGTACCAGGATGAACCGATGCCCTGTGCTGTACGGGGGTCCAGGGGCCCCACAATGTCTATCCCCACCCTATCGAAAGGGGTGGTGACCACCGGGAAAGGTTGCAGAGGTGCTTTAAGCTTGCGGCCGCTCTTCCCACTGGCCTGGCACGTGGGGCAAGACCGGCAGTGCTGGAGTACATCGTTCCTCATCTTGGGCCAGAAAAAGTGGGTCACCAGGCGGCTGTAGGTTTTGTCCTGACCCAGGTGGCCAGCCAGGGGGACATTGTGGGCCAGGTTTAGCAAGAAGTCTCTAAAGCGTAGGGGCACCACTAGCACTCGGCTGGCCCCTAACTCTGCGATTCTCTGTTCGCTGTACAACAGGTCATTGTCCCAATAGACCCAATGGGTTCCGGAGGTATCCCCTGCACTCTGGGCGAGGGCTTGTTGGCGGAGTCCCTCGAGGGAGGGACAGGTCTTCTGCTCGTGGTGAAACTGTTCCTGGGTGGGCCCCCCCTCCTGACGCCACTGAGCCAGGCCGGGAAGGTCCTGAGGCTGAACGAGCCCCTCAGGAGTTTGCTCTGGGGGGACGGCACGGTCGGTGTCTTCTACTGGGGCGACCGGGGGAGGAGGTGCCGGCCATTCAGGTTCTTCGGGTCGGGGGGTGGTACGGGCAGCCATGGACCGGGTGGTTACGCACGCCCAGTCCGGGATGCCCAACATCCCCAGGTGCTCTCTCCTCTCTACGGCGGCCCACGGGGAACTCTCAAGGTCATTTCCCAGGAGGCAGTCTACGGGGGCATCATCTCGGACCGTCGCTTTCAACATGCCGGAGACTCCTCCCCACTCGAAGGGGACGCAGGCCATCCGACATAGACTCTCCGAATTGTCGGCTGACCGGATAGGGCAGAGAACGTTCGGCAGGATCTGTTCTGGGGTCACCAGGTGACAGCGGACGGCCGTTACACTGGCCCCGGTGTCACGTAGGGCTTCGGCCCGGCGTCCATTAATGTTCACCCACTGACTGTACTTCCGGGTGTTGGCGGGTAGGGGGACCCGCGGGACCATGTCTTTTCCCCCTAGGCACGCTAGAACCATGGCGGCGGGTTCCCATTCTTGGTGTTCTTGCTCACATTCCTCGTGTTCTTCGGAGATTTGTTCTTCCCCCAGGGCGGCGGCAGCCATCTGGCGGGGTCTCGGAGTCTGGCTCTGTGGACAATTCGGGTCGTTTGCGTAGTGGCCGACTCGCTGGCATCGGTGACATGTGACATTGGCTCTGTATCCCGGCCGCGCCGGGGTGTTGCCCCGGTTGGCCGGGGGTGGGGTGCTGGTAGCGGGAGCGGCCGGGGCGTTGTCTCTTCCTCGTCCCTGGCCCCCTCCTCCTCCTCGGGGACGGTGCTGACCGTGGTTGTTCCGGATCTGTTCATGTGACCCATTTCGGCCCACTCGGGTAATTTCCCACCGGTCAGCCTCGGCGGCGAGCTGCCGCGGATCAGTCAATTTACTGTCGAGGAGGTGCTGCCTGAGCTCGACGAAGCAGTTGTTTGATAGATGCTCCCATACCATGAGATTGAATAGTTGCTCGTAGGTCGTTACGTTGCTTCCCTTGATCCAACCCTCGAAGGCTCGGCTGAAATAGTTCACGTATTCCACCCAAGTTGTACCCGGGATCCGGGTGCAGTCTCGGAACCTCTGGCGGTACATTTCGGGTGTGAGCCCATAGCGGGTGAGGAGGGTAGCTTTCATGTGGTCATAGGAGGTCATCAGATGGTCTGGACGCTGCAGCAGGGCATCGCGGCCCTCATTGACGAACCTCCCCCATAGACCGGCTCCCCAGTCACTGCGATCGATCCGGTGGGAGGTCATAGCGATCTCATAGGCCTTGAACCACTGCTGTATGTCGTCATCTCGGAAATATTCTCGAACGACATCCTTGGGGATGTGTACCTTCTTTTCTGTTGCCCCCGGGGTGCGCGGTTGCTCGGGCACCCCTAATTCTTTGTTCTGCTTGCGTAAGTCTATTTCAGCTAGTTTGCGCTCGTGTTCATACGCCAGTCTCTTCTCTTCGAGCTCTCTTTGTCTCTGTTTCTCTTCCCGTTCTTCCCGGAGCCGCAGGTGTTCCAGGTTCAGTTTTTGTTCGGCTAATTTGAGTTCGCCATCCATTTTGAGCCGGGCCATTTCTAGCTCGTGTAGTCGGTTTCTTTCTCGTTCTTGGATCTCATCTTGCGAGAGACCCGTTCTTTGCTCCTCGGGAGCCGTGGTGTTTTTCTCTGCTGCTGCGCCATTTTGGTCCGGGGGTCTGACGGCCCCGGTTTCTGCCCATGACTCAATGGCGTGCTTGAAATCGTCTTTAGTACTCAGACCGGTGGTAGCGATGCCTAGTTCAATGCAGAATTGTTTCAACTCACGATGGTTGTATTCTTCCAATTTCTCCATCTGGAATTTCTCGGTGGATCCGCTTTCTTTGGTTGGCATTGTGGTTTTGTCGTGGGGTGAGCTACTCTCTGTACGATTACGCGTCGATTCGGATCGCGCCGCTGGCCACCAATGTTAGACGGACCGGGAGGGTCGGCCGAGGACAAGGGGAGAGGTCTCCGGGGAGAGTCGTCTCCAGCGATCGTACAGACAAGTAACTTCCCCCCCACAGATGTACACCACACAAGGATAAGGTTCAACGTTACTTTATAAGCAATTCTTCAAGTACGGTGAAATGGTACAAGGAGGTCTGGACTCAGGGGTCCCCTCTAGGCTAGTCTCTTGGTGGGGAAAAGGGTAGCGGGACAGTCTCGTTACCAATCTGGTGGATGAAATAGCTCACAATCCTCGAGCTCGGCGTTCTAGATGATCGGGCCGCGGCGGAGCCAGCAGGTCCCGGGATGGTTGAAGGTAGCGACGGTCCGCGGCGGAGCCAGCAGGTCCCGATGAAGGTGGTGGTTACAAACGGTCCGCGGCCACGCCAGCAGGTCCCGACGACGATGAAGGTTTCAGAAGGTTGCGGCAGCGCCAGCAGGCAGGTCGATAGTTCACAAGGCAGGGCTACGGCAGCGCCAGTAGTCCGTCAAGGATGAGTTCTTCACTGCGTCTCTCGACTCCAGGATACAACTGCCTTCCTGCTCTGGAGCTGCCCCAGTTATAGGTCTGGCGCCCTTTGATGTCCGGACCCTCGCACTCGGAGGTCGGGAGGTCCAGGATGAGGGAGTCCAGACACCCAGCAGGGGGGTGGAGCCAGCGCCTCGGGGAGCTGGGGTGATCGGCACCTGGCGGGGGAGAGCCATCGACACCTCTTTCTCCCATTGACCTGCCAAGTAGTCCGCTCACCTCCTGGGTGGATGGTGGTGCCGGGATGTCGGGGCCTGGCCAGGCCCAGGGTTAGGGTCGATCGGAGGCCACGCGGCCTCGTGGTGCTGTGTCCAAGATGGCGCCCAGGCCGGGCGAGAGGGCCGGTGGGGAATCGGCCCATGATGGGGAGATGTCCAGGGGCAGGGGTCCCATATGAGACGGGGAACGGGTGGTTGTTGCGTGTAACACCTGAAGAGCCAGGTTCGGGCCTGGTCGTGCGGGGAGGGAGCAAGCCCTTCACGTGGCCTGTCCAACACTCCCCATCACATGACACAAGATATTTTGTTTTCCAGGATTCCATTCTACCATCATCACATTCTCAATGTCAAGTGGCTCCCTATAGGCTACTGAAAGAGGAATTCTGACTGGCAGCCTGCGCTCACTTTCCATTGGTTTAAATATATTTTTACTGAGACACAGAAACCTTGTACTCCCTTCTGCTGCAGTTTGAAAAGGCACTAGAACATCCAAATCCTTGAAACTGTGGCACCCAATATAGTTTTTCTGAGTTTTATTTAGCGCGAACTTGACCCAAAGGTATCAGAGCACTTTACATTAGCAGCACTTGCATCACAGATGGACACATTCATTTTTGTTAGGCACGTGGAGATTAAGTGATTTGCCCAGAATCACATGATATTTGAGCGCTTGCTGCCGAGACTTTAACCCAATTCCCCAGCTTCAAGGTCGACCGGTCTAGCCATTAGGCTAAATCTTCTCCCCAAAATTAAAAGGTTGAGTGGCAGCGGCGGTAAAATCCGCTCCACCGGCGGGTGGCGGAGTATTTTGCTGAACCAAGTGGAGCGCGGAGTGACAAAACTCTGCTGACTCCGCCAGCGGAGCGGAGTTTACCTTCCACCCCTACAGTTGTACATTTGGTATTTTGAAACAAACACCTTGACCTGCCTGTGGAAGTGGGTGGACTATAGTGGAATACAGTACCTGACCATAGAAAACTAAAGGATTTTAATTTCAGGCACACGTGATTCTGAAATGTTGAGCAGTTTGTTAAGGTTCAGGGAACCAATGATGAACTCAGGGTTTTCATCTCTCAGGAGATTGCTATGAAAGGAATGGCCAGGACTCAGCACATACTCTTCCCATTGGCCACTCTTGCATCACATGGGTTCACCAACCTCCCTCACCATCCAGGGGTGTGGCCGTGCCAGGTAGGAGATGTTTGCTGTCGTAACTGCTTCGTTTGTTTTCAGATAGATGCGCTGTCGGAGATAGTGGAAGCTGTGCGAGGAAGGATTGAAGTATACATGGATGGAGGGATCCGAACAGGAAGTGATGTCCTAAAGGCTCTTGCTCTGGGGGCAAAGTGCGTCTTCATCGGACGGCCAATCGTTTGGGGTCTTGCCTACAAGGTAGTGTAAAGGAAGAACACTAGTGGTTGCTGCTGCTTTGTAGGAGGGTGTGTAGAGCTGTTGAGTCCTGAATCAATCCTCCCACAGAGGTGGGTTGTGTTGGGGTTTCGCGGAGTTGCTAGGGCTGCGTGGGAGGTGGTGGTCCAATCATGCCAGTGTGTTTTGCTGCATGATGGGTAATGCTGTCAAAGACGATGAATATTCCATCCTGGTGCGTTAAATTAACATATGAAATTGCAAATAATGCTTTGCATGCGATGAACGTTGTTAGAGCTTGGCTGTATCTGCGGGTGGGTGTCCTATGTCACTAATTGTAACTCTGCGTATACCAGCTCTGCAGGCAGATCCTCCCTACAAGCCATTCCTGTGTTCCTCTTCACACATAGAGCTCCCACATCCCTGACCAGTCCAGAGTCCAGACCAGACATGTTCTGGTGCACACCTTCCATTCTACTTGGGGTTGGAGGACCATCATGTGCACACATGTGCCAAGTACTGAAGGTGTGAAGTAAGATTCAGGTGCGCATGCGCGATGAGCACTGCAAGGATGCAAGAATACCTAGGTCTGCATGTTTGCTGGGCACAAAAGGAGAGTGGTGACATGTGGCGCACATGCTGCAGTGTTGGAGGGTGATGCATTGGTGATGGGCAGGGGGCGTCTATAGCGATCACTTGACGTGTATATTAAGCTACGTCCTGTTTCCTCGCAGGGTGAAGAAGGCGTGACGGGGATACTGCAGATTCTGATGGACGAGTTCCGCCTCTCCATGGCCCTTTCTGGTAAGGGGTCTCTTTGGTCATTCGCTAGGCACTATGGGAAAGAGGAAACCAAGAGTCTTGGGCAACCAGAGTTCACTTCCGCATGCTACCATGTCCAGCTCCCTCTCAATAAATCTCTGATTTATTTATGTATTCATTTTTAGGGTGGTCTGTGTAGAAGTAAATAGGTCATCTCTCTACTGCTTCAGAGCATTTTGGGTTTGTGGTTGGGAGATGGGAGCCACCAGGGATAGACTCCATTTCTGACCCGCTGATGATTCGCAGCCAGCGGTGGTGCCAGCTCCTGATAAGTCCTGTTCACCAAACCTTTCACCAACATTAACACACACGAGAGGTGTACCTCATGACGAGCTGAGCTCGTCATGAGCATCGAAGGGGTTAAAGACAGAGCAGTAATGTAGACAAACACCACAGCTCTTCAGTCACCAGGGCCTCCTACTGCCCAAGGGTGGTCTTTATAGCTGTTGAAAACAAATTCCTGTTTGAATAGGACTGTTTTCAGATATTTATTTCCCAACCCAGCTTCCAGCCAACCATCTAGTTTTGTGCTGTGTAAGTACCAGAACATACATAATACATACATACACACGGACATATATACATAACTTTTGGATGACTCAACTGTCGGCTTAGTCTGATTTACTTTTATTTAAAAGTGAGGTACTTGCTCTTAGATTGGCTCCAGCTCTCATGGTGTTAACTTGTTGCCGGTCATTAACAGTGGGTTAGTATCAATAGTGTGCTTGGCCTTAAAATCTATTGAAATGCAAATGCAAATCATTAGGCAAACCTCCCTTGGCATATTTGAGGCTCCAGTGGTTGTGAGGGGGGGGGTCAGTCAAAGCTTGTTCTAGATGATGCTATAGGTTTGAGTTTAGCTACAGTATGGTACACCCTCACATGCACTAGAGATCAGTGGGCTGATTCAGACTTTGCTGTACTGAGTACAGGCCATCAGGTGGAGGGATATCCCCTACACCACCCTGGCGGACTACCGTCCACCAAATGTAAAGATGACCGCTGGCCTAATGCTCATCTGTGTTCAAAGAAACTCCATCCATGTCACCCTAGCTAGAGGACAGTGAAAGGAGATTCAAGAGGTACATTGTAGTCGGCCAAATGCATTCTGTACCAAATTAGTAAGGGTACAGAATTAGATTGTAATCAAGCCTTGTTTCCACAGGGTCTTGAAAGTTTGGTGGATGGCCGTCATCTGTTTTTAAACAGACCACTAAACTTTCAAAATGTTTTTTGTTTTTCAAAAATTAACACTTCATGTGTGGAGTTTGTGGATGAAAGACAAAACCCAATTGACTCCAATACCCGGGAGGTCCTCCTAGGGTATGGGGGTGGTCATTATGTTTTTGTGTCCCTCAGCACCAGGTTTTTCCTAGTAATGATAGGCATCACACCATCCATCCTAAATAAGGTGGCTGTGTAACACCCTTCCTCTGATGGCCCCTTCCCTTCCTCTGATGGCCCCTACTTTGCATTTCAGTGGAAGTTCTCCATTGGTGGAGCCAACGGGGGCTCTTGCAGTGGAAAGCTGACAGTCCTCAAACCTTAAATAGAGTACGCAGACCATCAGTTTTGCAGACGGGGCACTCCTTTGCGTTCACGACAAAGTATCTTGTCCACCAAACTCTATATCGGCCCCAGTGTATGGTCAGCCTTTGTGACCTCACACGTGACAAGGAACCTTGCTTCTTTTGAAGTCTGAAATATGACTCCAAATGTGGTGATTGCTTCAGAATGATCCAGCTCTGATTTGATCCCTGGACGCTGGAGTGCACCTTTGGGGAATGCAGCGTTTTCGGTTGCCACCCTATAGTCGATTAATTCTGTCTGGACCAGATCCCTAAATGGATTTGGGGGCTAATCAAGGCCAGAGGGCCAGTGATTATTCCAAACCCCACACAAAAGATCTGACACGTGCGAGTGAAGGAACAGGTGCTCTGGGAAAGGACAGACCTCACTGTCATGAAGCCAAGTCTATGTATGTTCAGTGTCACAGAGCATTCTGGGCTCTCGGTGTGGCATGGTGCTCAACCTGCCAATCACCTAAGTTTAGCACACCAGGGAATCCTGATATACCATTGGCTTCCTTGTGTGCCATTTCATTTTAGGTCTTTGCCTTGTTAAAATGTTATTTGAACATGAAATACTTTGAAAAATCAAGAAACAAGAGGCGTTTGGCCATACAGGAGCAGTTTGTTTAATTAAACATAGCGGCCGGGTGAAGAGATACAGGCACAGGCTCTGAGGACTGTCTCAATTCACAGTCGCCTGTCGCCTTCTTTGTTACAGTTCTTTGTAGGTGATAAAGATTTCCAGTGACCCATATAAGGTGAGGAATGTAGGCTGCTGCCTGTGGAGTCATAAATTGATTGTCTAATGGTAAATACAGGTTGGCCTCAACCTTGTGTGGACACAATGTGGCCAGTGGGTAACATGTCCAGATGTCAGGCATGGGGAACACATGCTCACTGCAGGTGCTCTGTTCTGATTGGCTATATGTTCCTAACTCATGTGGCATCTGACTTTATGGTGTTTTAGGATTGTGAGTACCCCCTACCGGCAACGTGCCATCCCTCCTGTAACCTATCAGCCAGTAGCCCTGAGCTAGGTCTCAGAGCTTGCCTGGCTACATATTTGTGACTCTGGGTTGATGTGGATGGAGTTAACAACAGGTGATTTTGAATATATTGTTTTCCATATTAGCATCAACTTTTTCCATATTAACAAGAACTAGAACTCTGAGAAACTTGCCATTCTTTTGAGACGTTCCCCTGCCTGCTACGAAGGTGTTTGAAACATGCTTGAAGTTTCGTCAGTTAAACCTGTCTTTCCCTGGGAGATGGTCCTCCTGTGTACTTGTTGCCTCACTTGTTTCAAGATTCACTATGTTTTTCTGTGATTGTCAGTTTGAATTGTTGTACTGTACAAACATAAGTTCATAATGGTGCTTTGGTTAAAGCACTATAAACATTCCTTAGATCCTGTTCAGTGCTCGGGTGCAGTAGCAAGGGTCTAGGGTCTAAGTAGGGCCGAATAACACAAAATAAACAAAACCATTGTTATTAGACTGAGGTCTGGATCCGGGTCATGCACTTCCTGGTGACACTACGCTGTGCACCTGGCTGGCCCCGCCTCCAGGATATGCTGCAGAAATGGAGGTCTCTTATCTGTCGAACATTGGTTCCAAAATGAACACAAAAGATGTTGCTGCACTCCGAAGAAGTCATATGTTCTTTGTGATTTTAGTCCAATAAGTCTCATTAAGGAAGTGCTAAATCCAAGCTTATTTACTGTCAAATACTTCAAAAATCAATTGGTACATTCACTATCATATGGAAAAGCCAACACGTGTTTCGTCACATGTGTGACTTCTTCAGGGCTGTTAATTATACATGACACATAGACAAAGAGTCCGAAAATGGAAATCATTCCTATATGAACATGAGTAGGAAAGCTAGATCTGGAAGCAGAAGTCACCTGCCCAGCCGGTCATCTGACATTGTTTTTCCTCGTCTGCCTGTTATGTGTCTCCTCTCCCACTTCGATGGAACAATGACGACGCCCCCTGGGCGGATACCAAATCTGTTTGTACCTACCGCGGAGACCGAGCAACATTGGCCAATGCCCGGTGGAGCTGTCTTATGCAGCTACAGAGGAGTCTGGCCCCTTGGCAGTCACCTACCCAGCCGATCATCTGACATTGTTTTCCTCTTCTCCCTGTTCGTGTCTCCTTCACTCCCCCTCCCTCTGTGATTCTTTGATTCAAACGGTTGTAACTATGTAACCTGTAACTCACTGATTCAACTGATATAGCTCTGTATCCTGTAACTTGCTGATCCTCATGTAAAGCGCTCTGATACCTCCGGGTCTAGCCAGAGCTGTATAAAACTATAAAATACATTAAATAAATAAACATGTTCAGTGCTCGGGTACAGTAGCAAGGGTCTATGTAGGGACGTAATAAAATAAAAGGATTGTTATTGGAGACATTAAAACCGTTATCAAAACAAGTTATTGGAAATCCTCACACGCACATTCCCTGGTTAGGCCATTTGGATGTATGGTTAAATTACACCACCAGTTTTATTTAACTTTTACAACTCATGTGCAATGGCGGTTTTATCTCACAAGGTTTAGGCTAAACATTCTGCATTTTCTTTTTGCCTTTCCTAAACAAGGGGGTTGGTGTGAGAGGCTGCCCCCTTGTCCTTGTAATAACAAAGTTAGTCAAAGTACTATACATGTTGTCCTCTTTTGTTCCTTATATAAGGATCCGAGAACTAGGTTTATTAAGCCCATTTTGAAGGGGAAGCAACCATGTAACTACAAAGAAGGTTATGACTACTTGTTATCATTGTCATCTTCTGGAGTGTGTTGCGCCATGTTAAATTTTATACGAGTATCTCTCCTGATTAGGAAACAGTATGGTTAATTTGGCCTTAGACCTGTTCGCTCTTGTGGGATGTTGTGTTTCTATTTTCTGGCTCTTTTGATGGCCATTCTAGTATAAATACTCTATGAAATAACGCTTGTTGACTTAAAGTGATCGGTACGGGTCCTATTGTCTGTATGTTCTGCCATGTTAAACTACTTGTGAATATATTAATTAATGTTTTTTTCCTGCTCAATGTGTAATTTTAGATTCCTTTCTTTTAAAATATTTGTAAATCATGTTTTGTAAAATGCTTTTATGATTCTTTTCTGAATCGAATAAAGTTTTTGAACCGAACCGATTGTTATTGGACTGAGTTCTGGATCCGAGTCATGCGTGTCCCGGTGACACTACGCTGTGCACCTGGCTGGCCCCACCTTCAGAAGTTGCTGCAGAAATGGGGGTCTCTAATCTGTCTAACATTGGTTCCAAAGTATTTGCCAATAAACATCCAGATGAAGGATTAGTGGTCACTTCTAAGATGAGTGAACTCTCCCTTGGTATCACTGGGTGAGGTATGGTGGCATTTAGAGGTGGAAGTCTTACATCTATAAGTGTTGCTTTCTCTCCCACTCCTTTCTTCTGATCCCTTTCACAATCACACATACTAAAGAAAGACACTTTGGAGGTTTCCACCTCATTCCCGTGGGGATGCAATGTATCTGGCATTATCTTGCGGCTCACCGTCTTGGGTTTGGCGCACTGCCGGTGATTTTCTTGTAGTGCGCTTGACATACTCTCCAGTGTACCCTGCCTGCATCTGGCACACAATGTGCAGTATTCCATGGTGTTTGTTAGGCACACTCTATGGTTGTGTCCTGCTTGATTGGGCCTTCCCTGCAGTACTGTGTTTGTAGGATTTGGCACACTCTGGAGCATGTCCTGCTTGTATGTGGCACAACATATGCCATGTTCTATGCGTTCTAGATTGGAGGTCGGACATACTCTGAACGTATTTAGTGTGAAATATGTGCCGGTATCTACTGCAGTGTTTCATGCACCAGAGTCCGCAAAGTGTGCAGTACTGCATGCACAATGTTTAGTGTACTGTATACAATGTCCCATACATTAAATTTGACATTTTGTGCAGGATTGCATTTTAAATATTTGGCACATTTTATGCATTGTACTTGCAGTAAATTGACACGCTGTGCAGTGTTGCACATAACGTGTTTGGCACACACTAGGCACTGTTCCATGCAATTGATGCAACAGGCTGTGCTATATTGCACCTGACACATTTTGGACACTGTGTGCTCTGTTCCTTGTAGTAGGTATTACATGCCGCGCTGTATTGCACATTACATATTTGGCACTGTACAAGCAGTGGCGGCCGGAACTGATCTAGGGAAGGGGGACAGAAGAGTGGGTAAAGAAAAAAAAGTACTGGCTTGCTGCTCTCGCTCGTGCATCATCTCCAGAAGAGGAACAGAGCACCCAGGATGCAATGCAGCGTTGTGATTGGTCTGAGCACTGTGGTTCAGCGCTGACCGGCTGAGGGCCTGGGCATGTTCTCCAGCCAGGCTGTAATGTAGCCCCGGTGGAAAACATGCTAAGTGCGCATGAATGTTTGGCCGGCCCAGCAGGGCTGGCCAAAGATTCATGCGTACTTAAGGGAGTGCAAACCACTCCTCTGCTGCTCGGTCAGCAGAGCAGCCCCGTCCACCCGCAAAGCTGGCGCAACAAGGAAAAAAGACAATGCTAATAACTTGGAGTTATCTCTTTATTTTTTCATTAGTTACACTGCTTAAAAGCAGTGGCTCGAAGCTCCTCTGGGAGTCGAACATTAGTGTTGTGTCTCAGGGGGTATGTTTGCCGTAAATACCCTAGCATTTCTCTGCTGTGGATTTCACTTCTCATAGAGTTGCATGAGATTGAAAAAGTCATTAAAAATACGACTTTTTGGAAAACTAACAGATGTTTTCTGTTTTCAGGCTGCAGAAATGTCTCCGAAATTAATCGAAACTTGATCCAGTTCTCGAGGTTGTAGAAGGCACCCATCAAACTGCCCGCGAGCGTCGGCACGGACAAGGGACAGGCAACCACGGTGGAAGGAGGACTCCTAACAGAGCATTCATCACTCACTCTGCATTTCATCCTGTACAACTCACTCTGCATTTCATCCTGTACAAAGACATCTGACATCAGCTTGTAAAGTCCCAGAAATCTCCACAGCTTCCAAGAAAGTCCTGTGTCCGTTCTGGTTTGATAGTTCAGCCTGTCCGTCGCAAGCCCGACTGGGCTTCTGGTGGCAGAGCCATGTCTCCGTTTTGACTCCCTCAATGCTTCTCATACACTACTCCCCGCTCCACATACGCCATTACGACTCTGGTGGTCTGGTGGGGCTGGCAGGTAAGGTCAGAGCAGGCGAGCACCTGACGTTAGCCAATGTCACGACACAAGAGCTCTCTGTACGATGTTAGATCGAGTAAGCTGTTGGGGAGCGGTATCCCAGGAAGCCCAAACCAACAATCTCATCTCCCTGTCATGGGGCTCAAAACTTGTATCATTCAATAAACTACTTTAACTATTTTTGTGTCGCTTGCCTGTACATAACTAATTCCACCTCTATGCACCTTTACGACATAATATCTTTACGGTACATGGGTGCGGGGTTAAGAATAATACATCTATACTTCCCTTTATGCACTTATTGTTATGATCTTTAGGTCCTAGACTCTTTGGACCCGTGATATCTTGGTCTTCAATGTTCTGACATACAACCAACATTGTCCCGTACAGGAACAGCCACAGAAGCAGCTTAGCTCCGCTTACCTTTAGCTTGAAGGAAAGATCCCTCAAAGTTCATAGAAATTGCTTCTCTGTGGGAAATTCATGGTAAGGGGACCATGTTTCGAGGAGCGTCTGCCTTCCTATCGCAAGGCTAAACCATTTCATTTCCTAAACGCGGTAAGTACTACTGAGAGCTCCGGTGAGCAAGAAGGCAGAATATCTGGAGGAAATAATAGTGAGAAAACCATCTGGGATTTGATGGAGACGGCACCAGGAGGCCTTGAGGCCACTTGAAGGAGTACATGATCCAAGTTGACATAGTTTCTTCACATATCTTTCTGAGTCCATGAAGAGTCAGGAGGTTGTTTATGGTACAATTCTGGAGTGTGCTAAAACAAATCAAATCCCTTTGAATGAGGTTATTGCCAGGACCTCTCAAGGCGAGGGCTTGACTTGGTTTGACTCAGATGTTTGCCAGAATGGATTGACTTGAGATGTCTACTCTTTCTAGCATGGTGATTGGCCATTTGTTGCCAAGACAACTTGCCTTAAAAGACATTTTGGATATCAATATGCAGTTTTCATACGAGGATCAAGTGTTCGTAGTAGGTGCCAGGTGGTATCAACGAAGATCTCCCATTGTTACATTATACTTAACCCCTTAACTGCTGAGGTTCCCACCACCCACCAGTGCTGAGGCCTTTTTTGACTAATTGGGCTAGTTTGACGTAGGCCTTAACCTTTTTCCGCACAAGTTATCCACTCCAAATGTGCGTCCTATTTTTCAACATCCTGGGGATTCTAAAGGTGCCAGAATTTGTGGATTCCCGTGGAGAGGAGCAATAAAATAGGCAAAATATAAGAAATGTTTTAATTTTTGGGGAAACATAGGAAAAAAGTGCTCTGAAAAAAGTTTCTGTTTTATTTCCTAAAAATGGCATCAGCTCGCAGTTTGCTGTGTTAAACTCACCTTCTTTGCAGCTTTCAGGAACATGCAGAGCTGAATTTAAAATACTCATTTTTTACCACAGTTGTGGCATTTTTCAAAAAGATAGCCCATTTTTAGGTCTCGCGACCTATCAATGCGCGCAAGCGCATTGAGCGGAGCGAGAATTCATGTCCTGAAAATCCTCGTCAAACCAAGGGCTTTGTTCCTGTGGTTTTCTTTAAGTTCATGTGGCCACAGGCACGCGCTTTTGGGCCATAAACTTTGTTCCCCAGCTCCAGCACCTCCCCTCTCTCTCCCCGCAAACACAGCCTTACTTTCATTTCTCCTCCCCCTCCCCAGCCAGCTTCCCCCAGGCCGTAGCAGCACTCCTCCCACACCAGCACCTCCCCTCTCTCTCCCCGCAAACACAGCCTTTACTTTCATTTCTCCTCCCCCTCCCCAGCCAGCTTCCCCCCAGGCCGTAGCAACACTCCTCCCACACCAGCACCTCCCCTCTCTCTCCCCGCAAACACAGCCTTTACTTTCATTTCTCCTCCCCCTCCCCAGCCAGCTTTCCCCAGGCCGTAGCAGCACTCCTCCTTTTGCCTTTTCCCATCACCTCACCTATTTTATTTAAAACGCTTCCATTAAACTTCTTTCACATTTTTGTCTTTCCAAAGAATCTTTTGGGTAGCTGGTTGTTATTTTCCTTTTTAGTCTCAGATTCGGTTGTTTCACTGGAGTATTTAATGCTAATATGGTTTACCTAAAATGGCGTCGCACACACTTCCTGTGCGTAGGGTTAAATTTAAGACTAGACTGCTACCATAATTCTTCTTACGCCGGCGTCTGACTTCATAACTCTTCCCATGTGTATGCGCCACAATAATGGGGTAATTTTAGCAATCGGATGACCCACACAGCTTCGATTTTCTCCTCAGCGCTACTCACATTCCTCTCAGCGCTTACACACTTGCGCCATCAATTATAGGTGAGAATTTTTAATCGCTGTGACGTGCACTAAACCCTTTTCTTCGCGGTGTTATGCGCTACTCACTGCTCCAATTTCCACCGCTGCACACTTCACCACATCGCGTTCTCAAATGCCAACCAGTAGTCTTAGTATACGGACTATAGCCGTGAAGTGCACTTTCCCCAGTAAGTAAACTCTGTTCCCCAGCTCCAGCACCTCCCCTCTCTCTCCCCGCAAACACAGCCTTACTTTCATTTCTCCTCCCCCTCCCCTGCCAGCTTCCCCCAGGCCGTAGCAGCACTCCTCCCACACCTTTGAAGTGAAGCTTAGCTTCACTTCAAAGGCCCCTGCTGCTTCACACCGTGTCGCATTTCTCCTCCCCCCTCCCCTTCTCTGCCGTCTTGTTTGTTTCAGCAGTCAGAACATTGGGTACGTGTCACCTTCATTGACCAGTGTACTTTTTGTTCGTTACTTGCATGTATCAATGTGTCTGTTACTCAGGACTCGCTGTGTGTTTAAAATTAGCCATGATGTGGTTGTTGTGCACTCTGTACATGAGCTAGTTAGTGCGCTGGCTGCTGCGTGCGCACTCTAATCTTGCATTTGCTACAGTTGTTGTCCGCTTACCCCTCAGTTGCAACAGTTGAGACAATGATAACTGATCCCAGTCAGCACTAACTGATGCAGAGGTTGTGTATGCTGACTCTATGCTTGCTAAACCTAATGTGAGCTACTCTTGTGACTCTGGGCTCTCACTCTTTCCTCCAGTTTCCAAAAATGTCCTTGCTTAGGTCTTGAAAGAAGTGACCAGCTTAGACACAGAGCATGAGACTCTTCTCAATGCAAGTGTTTCTGCCCCACTATTTTATGCATGTGTCTCTTACCCCCCCCCCCCCCCCCCCCAGGACCCCCGGGTGCTTGCATCTCTCTTGGGGCGCCTAGTCTGAAGGTTGGGCCATCCTTTGTCACTAGCTGGTGTGGTTACTGGCATCAGGCCAGCTACTACACCCTGCTCTGATAAAGGGCTTCCGCACTCCGACTCCCTTTTCTGCCCACACACCCTTCCATGGCAGCAAAATGTCACCTCCGCCCCCACCCCCAACTCTAGACCACCCTGCAACGCCCACCCTATCGGATGCAAGTCATTCCTTGGCACTTGACTGAGGCTTGCCAGCAGCGACCCCCCTCATCAACCTTCCACACCCACCATATCCCTGGCATTATACCAGGCAGTGTGTACACAAGAGCATAAGAAAACATTCAGAAACAGAGATATCACAGTATGCATGGACAGCAGGCCCTAACCCACTAAGATCCGCCCTGAATTGCACACATATATGCATACTAACGCGTGCTGCAAACCCCAGAATCCAGTTGTTTTGGGCGTAAATATCACGCATGTACCTATGTGTGGACAAAGATGTGTGCTGTGGCATGCAAATCCCAAACGAATCGGGCTGCATTAGACATATGTGAGACTAAATCTCCTCCTAAGCATGCACTGTCAAACCACTCTTAAGACCAACTCACTCCGTGTCCTCATGTCATGCATGTGTGCACACGTGAGTGTGGGGGACACACACGTGAGTGTGGGGGACTCACACGTGAGTGTGGGGGACTCACACGTCACCGCAGGACTTGTATGGGCTACACCTGTGTTGCATCATTCAGACTCTACCCAGGCCTGGGATAGATTATACATATGTGTGCAGCAAATACACGTATGTGGAAACAAACATAGCATGGATGTCATATTATGTGCAAGGAGCGCGCAGTACTAGCTGCATGCCCTGGGTGGCGAGCTCCAAAGCAGGCCTTGGCACACACATAGTGCCCCCTACCGGAGTCATTGGGAGCCTCGGTGGCTGTCCTTCAGCACTGCTCCAGGGTGCGGTGCATGCTGGGAGAAGTTCGCAGAGTACACGTGTTTTTGTAAATGTGTGTGATGGGGACTGTCTCGGGATGCCTGCATGTCCTTCTGTGTGCATGTGTGTGTCCAGTGAGCTCTGTTCTGGTATGTTGGTTGCATGTCTTTGTGTGTATGTTTGGCTGCACCTGTCTCTCGCAGGGAGGACCTGTCTCTGTTTCTTGACAATGTCATCTCAGCCACAGCCATCTCCCTGCACCGACCCCTGCCTCTTCCGCTGTCTCTTTTCCTTTAGTGCCCCTTGTTTCACTCTCTCGCCTCATCGCTCTTAGTGCCTCTCGCCCTTCCAATGCCTTCTGTCCTTATCACCGCTGTCCCTTCCCCCACCTTCATGCCACTAGTTCTCTTTGTCTCCCTTTCTCTGCCTTTTGCTTTCTCTTACTCTCTACCTCCATCCGCCCGCCCTTTGCTTTCTTTCCCTTTATTCCTTGCCCTTCCTTCACCAATCCCCTTGTCTCTCGTCCACCTCCTATACTGCTCCCCTCCCTTTATCTGGCACCTTCTCCCTGCATCTCACGCATGCTCTCTCCCTTCCTGGTCACATCCTCCCTCCCCCCTCCTTATCTCCCCCTCCTTCACTCTTCTCGCTCCATCTCACTCTGGTCACACCCTTTGCCTTTTGTGGGATGTGATGGACAGAGAGAGAGCTGGGAGAGTGGCATGTGAGGGGAGATGGTTCTCAGCAGCCCCTCCCCACCCTGAAACAAGGGGGCGGGGGCACAGACTACCCAGTCTGCCAGCAGTGACGCCCCTCGTTATAACCGCAAGGAGTGGGGGTGCTTCTTATCCGTGCTCCCAAAACAATGAGTAAAGAAAGGGTCTGGAATGAATGACACAAAAGCACCCCGTCACCACTAGCGCCCAGAAGACAAACAAGCGGTGGCCGCACCCAGCTGTGCCTTGGTGCACTCCACACCCCCTAAGACGAAGGGTGGAGATAAATGTCTTTCTCTAATGTACATTTGGCAAGTAAACAGGAATAACACTCACCAGCCATAAAGACATCGTGCTTGGCGCTTTACTCGTTACATGTGATAAGCACATTTTGGGTGGGGGAGTAGAAAAGTTGGAGCTATTACAATTGCAAATAACAATGCCTTTTACTTTTGTTTTCATTTTAAAAACATAAAGGGCTTTGTCATTTACAAAACCAATAGCTCCAACTTTCCTACTGCGAGACCTATTGGCAACGCCAGTGCTTGTTCCTATATTTTGTGCTCTTAAGCTACTTCCATTTTGTGGTAGGAACCAGTGCGAAACCCGTGCGTGATTCAGGAGCTGTAGATTTCTGGAAAGTAGAGGACATTCCAAATTCAGCAAGGGAATATTTGTGTAGATACCTCAAGGTTTTCCCCATGAAACTAACTGTTAAAATCTAGAAATATAAAAAATGAGTAGGAAAAAAGGGCATTTTTTTACATCGTTTCATCTGTAACTTTTTGTCAAGAAGTCCGATTTAAAAAAGCAGTGTATCATTACATCTGCGAGCCCCTTCAGGTTGCAGGGATATATCCGGTTTGAGGGTTCTTCAAAAATCCAAGGTGCCCCAAGGCAAAAACTGAACTGAGCAATTGTTTTTTATTGTGTAACGAGTATAAACCAACTCATATGGTGAAATCATTGAGTGAAAAATGGGAATCAGGGTAACCTATGTATTTCTGAAATGGGCACAAGATATGGAGTTTGGGAGCTGTGGTTATTTGTACAGCTCTAAATTTGTCGGCAGCATATGTTTAGAGGGTATCTTTTTTCAAAATGTCTTCTTTCCTATGGGATTACATTTGGAAGGCACAAATGCTGCGAAATTCAATTGGAAATAACAAGTGTTCTACTCTTCTATGCCCCCACGGGTCTTCCCAAAACACAGTACCCCACTTGTGTGGGTAGGTTCCGCGCCTGTGACAGGAAACGGCCAAAACACAACATGGATCCATCAAATATTTGCACTCAAAACTGCCCTTTTTTGCAATATGCCTCGCTGTGGATTTTGCACCCCAGCTCAGCCGGGGCCTAAAGGAAACCTAGCAAGCTTGCACATTTTGGAAAACTAGACACATAGGGGTATATGGGGTAGGCTGACTTGCATGGGTCTCACCAGTTTTTTTGTTTTTGTAGAGAGCCACAAACTTCCACTCACCCAGCATTACCCCAAGTCTCCCTATAAAAATGGTACCTCACTTGTGTGGGAAGCCCTAGTGCTCGCAACAGGAAACGGCCCATAATGCAATGTGGACACATCACATTTTACTACTCAAAACCGACTCTTTTTTTGGAAAGTGCCTGGCTGTGGATTTTAAACCCTAGCTCTGCCGGCATCTAGAGAAACCTAGCAAACTTTCACATTCTTGAAAACTAGACCCAAGGGGAATCCAGGGTGGGGTGACTTGCGTGGCTCATCAGTTTTTTTTTTTTACCCAGAATGCCTCTCAAACCTCAAACTTTGACTAAAAACACATTTTCCTCATTTCTGTGATAGAAAATTTGGAATCTGTGGGGAGCCACACACTTCCTTCCACACAGCACTTCCCCAAGTCTCCCGCTAAAAATAATGCCTCACTTGTGTGGGTAGGTCTAGTGCCCACATCAGGAAACGGCACGAAACGCTACATGGACACATCACATTTATACACAGGCTCTTTTTAGGTTTCGCTGGGGGGCGGAGCCGTTAGGCTCCTCCTCCAGAGAAATCTGTAGTTTCTAGTATGGGTGACTTGAACACGCCCCTCTGCTTCATTGGCTAGCTCCATAAATGGAGGCTAGCCATTGGAACAGAGAGGCGTCCGTCAATGCCGGACCAGACACGGGGGCGTTCCCGAGATTCTTTGGCTTTTGCCGACGTCACGCGACGCCGGGAACGCCCCCGAGTCTGGTCCGGCCGTGCTGTCTGTTTCTTACAGCCGGCCAATCCCTGTGCAGCCTGCCGGAAGTCCCGCCCCCACAGCCCGGGAGACAGGAGAACAACTATGGCGGGCGCTCTGCCGGGCTCCTGTGAGCTGAGGGAGCCCGGCGGCATCAGAAGTGGGAGAGTCCTGCAGCGTGCAGCCAGCCGGAAGTCCCGCCCCCACAGCCCGGGAGACAGGAGAACAACTATGGCGGGCGCTCTGCCGGGCTCCCGTGAGCTGAGGGAGCCCGGCGGCATCAGAAGCAGGAGAGCCCTGCAGCGTTATCCGCTTCCCTGGTTCACGCACTGATGGCGGGGTGGGCTGGTCCGGCCGTGCTGTCTGTTTCTTACGGCCGGCCAATCCCTGCGCGGCCGGCCGGAAGTCCCGCCCCCGCAGTCCGGGCGACAGGAGAACAACTATGGCGGGCGCTCTGCCGGGCTCCCGTGAGCTGAGGGTGCCCGGCGGCATCAGAAGCGGGAGAGCCCTGCAGCGTTATCCGCTTCCCTGGTTGAAGAATTCCCTGTGGCAGGTGAAACCCAACCCAAGCAAGGGGGCCACGGAGGCGGGGCTCCTTGCGAGGACGAGGAGCACAACACCGGAGCACCTAGCCCTGCCCGCCTCCTCCTCCTCCCTGTGCCGAGCTGATGTCACTGTGTTTGCGGCCGGGCCCGCCCCCTCTGCTGCCTGCGCTCCCGGCCGCTTCCTTGGTGCACACAGCGTCCCTGCTCCGCCAGCGAGATCCGTGCTCTGGTGTTTGGGGTCACCCGGAGGATGCGCGGCGCCCGCGGTGCTGATTCTGTCTGTTCCAGGTGGATCGCGGTACTGATGCGGGTGTCCCTCTGACACCAGCAGCGGCTCCATTTGTTGGTCGTTACTGCACCCCGGAAAAATGTGGGTGAATCCCGAGGAGGTGCTGCTGGCGAACGCCCTGTGGTTCACGGAGAGGGCCAACCCGTACTTCATCCTGCAGCGGAGGAAGGGCCACGGCGAGGGCGGCGGCGGCGGGCTGGCCGGTAAGAAGCAGAGATGCCGAACCGTGAATAAATAATACAAAGATTGTTGTAAAACATTCATACAACCGTGCATGAGCAGCAAATGCGGCTCAGTGAATGCATGGTTGTCAGCTGGAATGAGAGCACCCCCCTGCAGTGTGTGTCTGTCTGTGTGTGGTAGCGTGTAACGGAGAGGGCTATTTGTGGATTATTAGCATATAAAATACAGTGCTATTTGTAAATTGGTAGCGTGTAACTGAGAGTTGTGGATCAGTAGCATGTAACAGACCGTGCTATTTGTAAACTGGTAGCGTGTAACAGAGAGGGCTATTTGTAAATTGGTAGCTTGTAACAGACAGTGTATTAGTACATTGGCAGCGTGTAACAGAGAGGGCTATTTTTGGATCAGTAGCATGTAACAGACAGTGCTATTTGTAGTTTGGTAGCGTGTCACAGAGAGGGTTGTTTGTAAATTGGTAGCGTGTAACGGAGAGGGCTATTTGTGGATTATTAGCATATAAAATACAGTGCTATTTGTAAATTGGTAGCGTGTAACTGAGAGTTGTGGATCAGTAGCATGTGACAGACCTTGCTATTTGTAAATTGTTACCGTGTAACAGAAATGGCTATTTGTGGATCAGTAGCATGTAATAGTGCTATTTGTAGGTTGGTGACGTAACAGAGATGGCTATTTGTGGACGAGTAGCATGTAACAGATAGTCCTATTTGTGGATCAGTAGCATGTAACAGACAATGCTATTTGTAGGTTGGTGACATGTAACAGAGAGGGCTCTTTATGGATCAGTAGCATGTAACAGACATCACTATTTCTAAATTGGTAGCATGTAACAGACAATGCTATTTGTAGGCTGGTGACGTGTAACAGAGAGGGCTCTTTATGGATCAGTAGCATGTAACAGACAATGCTATTTGTAGGTTGGTGACATGTAACAGAGAGGGCTCTTTATGGATCAGTAGCATGTAACACATCACTATTTCTCAATCTGTCAATTCTGAGTCCTGCATTCTGGCTGGTCACAAACCTGTGCTACTGTCTGGCTGCAACCAACAACTATCTCCAGTTGTCGCTTTCTGTTGTGGGATGCCAACTACCAGTTGCAGGGTCTAGCATTGACGGTTATTTCTTGAACTTTTCTAGATTGGCAAACGTGAATTATCCATTCTATTTCTGGAGTTCGTCTGCTACAACTACAGATCTCCCTACACTGTCAGTCTGTAAAAGCTTGGCAGTCCTGTTTTCATTGTGGTAGTTTCCTAACAGCAATCCTTCATTCCAGTTAAATAAGTGAGCTCTAACTTGCCCACAAGGGCTCGTGACAAAAACCTTCAAGGATGTAGACTTTGGGGGTTTCGTTTTTCATAAGACCCTGGATCGTGATTGCCATTCATGTCCTGTATCCTGGCTCTAGTGTATTTATATTTTACCTCTGGTGAAAATATTAAATTGATAGTGCCTGCAGTGTCCGTCTGTCTGTCTGTCTGTGTGCGTGCAGTGTCCGAGGTCCGTCTGTGTGCGTGCAGTGTCCGAGGTCCGTCTGTCTGTGTGCCTGCAGTCTCTGTCTGTCTGTGTGCCTGCAGTGTCTAACGTCCGTCTTTCTATGTGTGTGCTGCAATGTCAGCCTGTCTGTTCGTTCCCCCAGCAAAAAAAAAGTGAGCACCTACTGTCAAGGCAACCACAGTGTCATGGAGCAGCCCCTCTCCTATCTGTTCCTTCCTTCAACAAATCTCGCACCGGGTGAAACGCCGAAGATGCGCCACTCCGTGCCAGCAGGAATAAGAAACAACCCTTGTGTCTAGGTTTACAATGTCAACCGGCCAGGATACGGTGCCTGTCTGTGTGCCTGTAGTGTCCATCTGTCTGTGTGCCTGTAGTGTCCGTCTGTCTGTGTGCCTGAAGTGTCCGTCTGTCTGTGTGCCTGTCGTGTCCGTCTGTCTGTGTGCCTGTAGTGTCCGTCTGTCTGTGTGCCTGTAGTGTCCGTCTGTCTGTGTGCCTGTAGTGTCCCGCTGTCTGTGCGCCTGCAGTGTCCATCTGTCTGATTGCAATGTCCGTCTATCTGTGTGCCTGCGGTGATCGGCTGTCTGCCTGCCTGCAGTGTCCGTGGTCCGTCTGTCTGTGTGTGTGCCTGCAGTGTCCGTCTGTCTGTGTGCGTGCAATGTCAGCCTGTCTGTGTGTCTGCAGTGTCCGAGGTACGTCTGTCTGTCTGTGTGCCTCCAGTGTCCGTCTATCTGTGTGCCTGCAGTCTCCGTCTGTCTGTGTGCCTGCAGTGTCTAAGGTCCGTCTTTCTGTGTGCGTGCTGCAATGTCAGCCTGTCTGTTCGTTCCCCCAGCAAAAAAAAGTGAGCAACCACTGTCAAGGAAACCACAGTGTCATGGAGCAGCCCCTCTCCTATCTGTTCCTTCCTTCAACAAATCTCGCACAGGGTGAAACGCCGAAGATGCACCACTCCGTGCCAGCAGGAATAAGAGGACTTTGCAAACAGCAACAAAAAAAATGGAGCACATTAAAACTTGGCTGCGCAGCCATGTAAGAGGCAGGGCATGTCTGCGCTTGTGCAAAGTAGTATATTATAACCAGCCACGTAAGAGGGCCGATCTGCGCTTGCGCAGAGTCCCCATCTCCAGACCTCACACGCGTCACCCAGCATCACAGGCACTGGTCACGCTCGAACCCGCGCCATCTTAAACCTTTGCACCTAGGATCTCCGTGCAAACCAGAGCGCTCCACAGCCCGGGGATGAAGTGCTGTGTAAATGTCACAGTGCAGTACATGGTATAGGCCAATTCTACTACAGTACCTGCTTCAGTGCACGCTTGCACTGAGAGCAACTGCTGTGCTGTGACAGCTGTGTGGGCGGATGGCTGTGAGAGCTGTGTGGGCTGTGAGAGCTGTGTGGGCTGTGAGAGCTGTGTGGGCTGTGAGGGCTGTGAGAGCTGTGTGGGCTGTGAGAGCTGTGTGGGCTGTGAGACCTGTGTGGACTGTGAGAGCTGTGTGGACTGTGAGAGCTGTGTGGGCTGTGAGAGCTGTGTGGGCTGTGAGAGCTGTGTGGGCTGTGAGAGCTGTGTGGGCTGTGAGAGCTGTGTGGGCTGTGAGAGCTGTGTGGGCTGTGTGGGCTGTGAGGGCTGTGAGGGCTGTGTGGGCTGTGAGAGCTGTGTGGGCTGTGAG